>NC_142439.1:83095000-84345000 GCF_059453495.1 Arachis ipaensis
CTAGTAAGGAGCATCTGGCTGCCGTTTAACGCCAGAACAGAGCATGAAACTGGCGTTAAATGCCAGAAACAAGCAGCAGTCTGGCGTTTAAATGCCAGGATTGCACCCAGAGGAAAGCTGGCGTTAAACGCTAGAAACAAGCATCAGACTGGCATTTAACGCCAGAAACATGCACCATACTGGCGTTCAACGCCAGAAATATGCTATAGACTGGCGTTGAACGCCCAAAACAAGCAAGAAAGTGGCATTTAACGCCAGAAACATGCTGTAGTCTGGCGTTAAATGCCAGGATTGCATATATAGGGCGTTTTACACGTCTAAAAGGTGCAGGGATGAGAAATCCTCAAACACCTCAGGATCTGTGGACCCTACAGGATTCTCTCAGGATCTGTGGACCCCACAGGATCCCCACCTACTTCTTCTCTCCTCTTCACACCTTTCCATAACTCTCTTCCCTAAATACTGCTCACCAATCAACTCAATCACTCTTCCCCATTACCTCTTCACTAATCACATCCATCCTCTATTCCCCAAAAACCCCACCTACCTTTAAATTCAAAATAATTTTCCTCCCAAACCCAACCCTAAATGGCCGAACCCTAAACCCCTCCATACCTCTATATAAACCCCTCATTCCTTCTTCTATTTCACACAACACAACCCTCTCTTCTTCCACTTGGCCGAAACCTACTCTATCTCCCTCTCCTCCATTTCTCTTTTTCTTCTACTTCTTTCTTTCTTCTTTTGCTCGGGGACGAGCAAACATTTTAAGTTTGGTGTGGTAAAAGAATTACTTTTTGTTTTTCCATAACCATTTATGGCACCTAAGGCCAGAGAAACCTCTAGAAAGAGGAAAGAGAAGGCAATTGCTTCCACCTCTCAGTCATGGGAGATGGAGAGATTCATCTCAAAGGTTCATCAAGACCACTTCTATGAAGTTGTGGCCAAGAAGAAAGTGATCCCTGAGGTTCCTTTCAAGCTCAAAAGGAATGAGTATCCGGAGATCCGACTTGAGATTCAAAGAAGAGGTTGGGAAGTTCTCACTAACCCCATTCAACAAGTCGGGATCCTAATGGTTCAAGAATTCTATGCAAACGCATGGATCACAAGGAACCATGATCAAAGTGTGAACCCGAATCCAAAGCATTGGCTTACCATGGTTCGGGAGAAATACTTAGATTTCAGTCCAGAAAATGTAAGGCTGGCGTTCAACTTGCCAATGATGAAAGAGAACGCACGCCCCTACACAAGAAGGGTCAACTTTGATCAAAGGTTGGACCAAGTCCTCGTAGACATATGTGAGGAAGGAGCTCAATGGAAAATTGACTCAAGAGGCAAGCCGGTTCAATTAAGAAGGCATGACCTCAAACTAGTGGCTAGGGGATGGCTAGAGTTCATTCAACGCTCAATCATTCCTACTAGTAACCGGTCTGAAGTTACTATAGACCGGGCCATCATGATCCATAGTATCATAATTGGAGAAGAGGTGGAAGTTCATGAGATTATACCTCAAGAACTCTACAAGGTAGCTGACAAGTCCTCCACTTGGGCAAGGTTAGCCTTTCCTCACCTCATATGCCACCTCTGCAATTCGGCTGGAATTAACATAGAGGGAGATATCCTCATTGAAGAGGATAAACCCATCACTAAGAAAAGGATGGAGCAAATAAGAGATCATGGACCTCAACATGAGCATGAGGAGATTCCTCACCATGAAATCCCTGAGATGCCTCAGGGGATGCACTTTCCTCCACAGAATTATTGGGAACAAATCAACACTTCCCTAGGAGAATTAAGTTCCAACATGGGACAACTAAGGGTGGAGCATCAAGAGCATTCCATCATCCTCCATGAAATTAGAGAAGATCAAAGAGCTATGAGGGAGGAGCAAGAAAGACAAGGAAGAGACATAGAGGAGCTCAAGAGCACCATTGGTTCTTCAAGAAGAGGAAGACGCCACCCTCACTAAGGTGGACTCATTCCTTAATCTCCTTGTCTATTTATTTTCTATTTTTCGATTTTGGAGCTTTATGTTTTATTTATGTTTGTGTCTTTACTATATGATCACTAGTGTCTAAGTGTCTATGCCTTAAAGTTATGAATATGAATCCATCACCTCTCTTGAATGAAAAATGTTTTAATTACAAAAGAACAAGAAGTACATGGTTTCGAATTCATCCTTGAAACTAGTTTAATTATTTTGATGTGGTGACAATACTTTTTGTTTTCTGAATGAATGCTTGAACAGTGCATATGTCTTTTGAAGTTGTTGTTTATGAATGTTAAATATGTTGGCTCTTGAAAGAATGATGAAAAGGAGACATGTTATTTGATAATCTAAAAAATCAAAAAAATGATTCTTAAAGCAAGAAAAAGCAGTGAATACAAAAGCTTGCAGAAAAAAAAAGAGAAAAAAATAGCCAAAAAAAAGAGAAAAAGAAAAAGAAAAAGCAAGCAGAAAAAGCCAAAAGCTCTTTAAACCAAAAGGCAAGAGCAAAAAGCCAATAGCCCTTAAAACCAAAAGGCAAGGGTAAATAAAAAGGATCCAAGGCTTTGAGTATCAGTGGATAGGAGGGCCTAAAGGAATAAAATCCTGGCCTAAGCGGCTAAACCAAGTTGTCCCTAACCATGTGCTTGTGGCGTGAAGGTGTCAAGTGAAAACTTGAGACTGAGCGGTTAAAGTCAAGGTCCAAAGCAAAAACAGAGTGTGCTTAAGAACCCTGGACACCTCTAATTGGGGACTTTAGCAAAGCTGAGTCACAATCTGAAAAGGTTCACCCAGTTATGTGTCTGTGGCATTTATGTATCCGGTGGTAATACTGGAAAACAAAGTGCTTAGGGCCACGGCCAAGACTCATAAAGTAGCTGTGTTCAAGAATCAACATACTGAACTAGGAGAATCAATAACACTATCTGAACTCTGAGTTCCTATAGATGCCAATCATTCTTAACTTCAATGGATAAAGTGAGATGCTAAAACTATTCAAGAGGCAAAAAGCTACAAGTCCCGCTCATCTGATTGGAGCTAAGTTTCATTGATATTTTGGAATTTATAGTATATTCTCTTCTTTTTATCCTATTTGATTTTCAGTTGCTTGGGGACAAGGAACAATTTAAGTTTGGTGTTGTGATGAGCGGATAATTTATACGCTTTTTGGCATTGTTTTTACATAGTTTTCAGTGAAATTTAGTTAGTTTTTAGTATATTTTTATTAGTTTTTAATTAAAATTCACATTTCTGGACTTTACTATGAGTTTGTGTATTTTTTGTGATTTCAGATATTTTCTGGCTGAAATTGAGGGACCTGAGCAAAAATCAGATTCAGAGGTTGAAGAAGGACTGCAGATGCTGTTGGATTCTGACCTCCCTTCACTCAAAGTGGATTTTCTGGAGCTACAAAACTCTAAATGGCACACTCTCAATTGCGTTGGAAAGTAGACATCTAGGGATTTCCAGCAATATATAATAGTCCATACTTTGATTAAGGATAGATGATGTAAACGGGTGTTGAACGCCAGTTCCATGCTGTATTCTTGAGTCAAACGCCAGAAACAGGTTGCAAAGTGGAGTTAAACGCCAGAAACAGGTTACAAACTGGCGTTCAACTCTAAGAAAGACCTCTACACGTGTAAAGCTCAATGCTCAGCCCAAGCACAAACCAAGTGGGCCCCAAAAGTGGATTTCTACATCATTTACTCAATTCTGCAAATCCTAGTAACTAGTTTTGTATAAATAGGACTTTTTACTATTGTATTTACATCTTTAGTTTCATCTTTTGATCCTTTGATCACGTTTTGGGGGCTGGCCATTTGGCCATGCCTAGACCTTATCACTTATGTATTTTCAATGGTAGAGTTTCTACACACCATAGATTAAGGTGTGGAGCTCTGCTGTTCCTCAAAGATTAATGCAAAGTACTACTGTTTTTCTATTCAATTCAACTTATTCCGTTTCTAAGATATTCATTCGCACATCAATATGATGGATGTGATGATCGTGACAGTCATTATCATTCTCAAATTATGAACGCGTACCTGACAACCACTTCCGTTCTACTTTAGATTGAATGGATATCTCTTGGATATCTAATACAGGGGACCGAGTCCGAGTTATTAGTGTCTTCGTGGTATAAGTTAGAACCCATGGACGGCCATTCTTGAGAATCTGGAAAGTCTAAACCTTGTCTATGGTATTCCGAGTAGGATTCAGGGATTGAATGACTGTGATGAGCTTCAAACTCGCGAGTGCTGGGCGTAGTGACAGACACAAAAGGATCAATAGATCCTATTCCAGTATGATCGAGAATCGACAGATGATTAGCCATGCAGTGATAGTGCATTGGTCCATTTTCACTGAGAGGACAGGTGGCCATTAACAACGGTGATGCCTAACATACAGCTTGCCATTGAAAGGAGTAGGAAGGATTGGATGAAGACAGCAGGAAAGCAGAGGTTCAGAGGGACGAAAGCATCTCTATACGCTTATCTGAAATTTTCACCAATGAATTACATAAGTACCACTATCCTATTTTATATTTTATTTATCTTTTACTTATCAATTCATAAAATCAGTTGAATCCGCTTGACTGAGATTTACAAGGTGACCATAGCTTGCTTCAAGCCGACAATCTCCGTGGGATCGACCCTTACTTACGTAAGGTTTATTACTTGGACGACCCAGTGCACTTGATGGTTAGTTGTACGAAGTTGTGAAACAGAATTAAGAACATGAACGTGCGTATTGAGTTTTTAGCACCGTTACCAAGGAAGGAATGATCACGATTTCGCACACCAGCCCTACATGGGGCCAAACTGAACTATCAAAAGATAGAAAAGTTCGCCTACGCTCTCATACTAACTTCTTGATGACTTCGCCCATATTTTCAAGCTCACACCATCAAGGTTCGGACCAGCCAACCCATAAAAGGTATTCTACAGAAGACAGACTTAGCTGGAAGGATTCTACAGTGGGTAGTCGAGCTATCTGAGTTCAATATTCAATATGAAGCTTGGACGGCCATCAAGTCTCAGTATTTGGCCAATTTCATTGCTGAGTACACTTAAACCCCGGGAACTCCTACAAAATGGAATCTCTATGTAGACGGCTCTTCAAACAAAACCGGGAGTGGTGTAGGTGTGATAATAGAAAGCGACCAAGGAACCCAACTCGAACTCTCCCTAAAATTCGACTTCCCTGCTTCAAACAACCAGGCTGAATACGAGGCATTACTAGCTGGTTTGAGACTGGCTAAGGAAGTTGGAGTTCAAAAGCTTATCATTTTCAGTGATTCACAAGTAGTCACCTCACAAATAGCAGGGAGTTACCAGGCTAAGGACCCTACCATGAAAAAGTACCTGGACAAAACCAAGGAACAACTCAAATAACTCGGGAAATATGAGGTCCGCCATATACCTCGGGAACAGAATGCTTGAGCTGATGCACTCTCAAAATTAGCTAGCACTAAACCAGGGGGCAATAGAAGCCTTATCCAGGAAATACTGCAAAATCCATCAATCTCGGAGGAAGAAAAGGTCCTGACCATATCAGGTCAAGATCAAAGATGGATGACCCTATCATCAACTACCTCAAATCAGAGGCACTCCCTACAGATAAGAAGGAGGCAAAGAGGTTGAGACGAGAAGCACAGTACTATACCATCTTAAATAACATCCTGTACAGGAGGGGGATCTCCATACCCTTAATAAAATGTGGGCCGACCTCCAACACAAAGGAGGTCTTGGAAGAAATACACAGTGGCATATGTGGCAACCATCTTAGAGCACGAGCTCTATCCAAAAATGTACTCCAAGCCGGATTCTTTTGGCCGACTTTGCAAAAGGAAGCAACAAAGTTCGTAAAGACATGTCCACCATGTCAGAAGCATGCTAACTTCCACATCACCCCACCAGAAGAGCTCATCAGCGTAACATCACCTTGGTCATTCGCAAAATGGGGACTCGACCTCCTTGGACCCTTTCTCCAAGGATCAGGACAAGTCAAGTTCCTTATTATAGGGGTAGATTACTTCACAAAATGGATTGAGGCAGAGCCCCTAGCTAATTCCACTGCTCAAAGAAGTCAAAAATTCTTATACAGGAACATTATTACAAGGTTTGGGGTTCCTTACTCCATCACCACGGACAATGGAACTCAATTCACGGACACAGGCTTCAGGAAGTTGGTAGCAGACTTGAAAATAAAGCATCAATTTACATCCGTAGAACACCCACAAGCTAATGGATAAGTAGAAGCAGCTAACAAAGTCATATTGACTGGGTTAAAACGGAGATTACAGGACGCAAAGGGAGCCGGGTCTGAAGAGCTCCCACAAGTCCTATGGGCATATCGGACAACCCCACACTCCACTACAAATGAATCACCTTTCCGATTGGCTTACAGAATAGAGGCAATGATCCCGGTAGAAATCGAAGAAGGATCCCCCAGAATGATTTACTACAATGAAGGGGCCAACTCCCAATTCCAAAGGGAAGAGCTCGACCTACTTCCAGAATCCGAGAAAGAGCTCGGATCAGGGAAGAGGTGTTAAAATGTCGAATGGCCTCAAGATACAATCGGAAGGTAGTACAGCGAAGCTTTGCCAACAACGACCTCATCCTAATCCGAAATGATATCGGAACAAGTCGACCAGGAGAGGGGAAGCTAGCAGCTAACTGGAAAGGACCCTACTGAGTCACAGAGGTACTGGAAAAAGGCTACTACAGGGTATCCGAACTAGAAGGACGAGAGCTACCAAGGTCGTGGCATGTCTGCAACCTAAGAAGGTATTATAGTTAGAGGTAATAAAGATCTTAGGTCAAGGTGCACTCTTTTTCCTGAAAAGGTTTTTTAACGAGGCACCAAGCCAAGATCTGTAAAATTGCCTGACTTAGAGGGGTAAACACTCACATGTATATATTTTATTTGCCCATATGTCTACTTTCTATTGGAATAAAACTTTTCAGATTTTCTACAAAGTATCTCTACAAAGACACATTAATCTGAACGCAAAAATCCATCGCCCGATTACAAAGCTACAGGTCGGCAAGGTAAAAACCAAATTCACCGCCTGACCACGATAAAATCAAATTCATCGTCTGAAATTCTACAAAGATCGGCAAGGTGAAAACAAAATTCACCGCCCGACTTCGACAAGGTCGACCAAGCGAGAACCAAACTCGCCACCCGACTTCGACAAAATCGGCAAGATGAAAAAGCGATAAAAACAGATTAATGCGAAAGCTACAAAAGTTATAAAAAGTAATCCATAGAAAGAGGCCTAACGAGGTCTGAGAAAAAATAGATTGCTAAAAATAACTTAAGATGGACCGACATAAAGAAGTCGGACCAATCGACACGAAAGCTACAAAAGTTATAAAAAGTAATCCATAGAAAGAGGCCTGACGAGGTCTGAGAAAAAATGGATTGCTAAAAATAACTTAAGACAGACCAACATGAAGAAGTCGGACCAATCGACGTAAAAGCTACAAAAGTTATAAAAAAGTAATCCATAGAAAGAGGCCTGACGAGGTCTGAGTAAAAATGGATTACTAGAAATAACTTAAAAAAGACCGACCAAAAAGAAGTCAGACCCCACCAATCAAAATGACGAAGTTATAAAAAGTAATCCATAGAAAGAGGCCTGGCCAGCCCTAATTAAAAATGGATTACTAAAAATAACTCGAGAAAGAATCGACAAAAGAAGTCGACCAACAAAAGGCGTGAGCTAGAAGGGACACAGCTCAGCCCAAAAAGCCACGACCTCACAACCTCGCAACCAAGCTAACAAAAGTGTTCTATGAGAATACAGAAAACAAAAAGTCATCAGACAAATCGTCACATCAACAAGAAAGAGGCCAGACAACCGAATCTCGATACCTTACAGAGGATCTATAGAAATCCCTAAAAAGACAGCCAGCATGTCAAAGAAAACAAGGCAATTCTAAAAATCATTAAAGCAACTCAAGAGGCAACCTGGAAGAGGACCTCAAGAGTTCAAAAAGAACTTTGTTTATCTACTAAGATACATAGAAGCAACTAAACAGTCAAAGGAACCAAGTTATAGACCAAAATTACAAGAAGTCGAGTTCAAAATCCCACAAGTCGGGTTGTGGAGATAAAGAAAACATAATTCACAACGGGTGCAAGGTTTCCCCAGTAACAGCATCAGAAGGCGGAGGAATGATATTCACAGGGACAGCATCCACAGTCCCATCCTCACGATTGAGTATCTCACAACCCGGATCAGGCTGGGAATGACTGACCTCAGTAGCAGCAGTTGAAGAAGTCGCGGCAGTAGAGGTTTTGAGTGGCGGGACAGGGGGAGGATCTTCTTCATCATCCTCATCCGGGGTAGGGACGATTTTTCCATCCTCCACAATGTTGTCCAAACTGAAGAGAGACAGGTTGAGCTCGGGAGTAAGAACTCGAACCTGGACCTTTAAGTTTTCATAGAAATCAGTCACACTGCCCACAAGATGACCCTGGAGCTCAGTATAGTCAGCTCGAACAGACTCCAGCCTCTCCCTGGTCTCCAGCAACTCGCCATAAGTTCGAGTGTAACTCTCCTTCGACTTCTTGGCCATCTCCTCGGCCAGATTCGCAGCAGCCTCTGCAGCAATAGCCCTGGATTTCTCTTTCTCCAAATCCAACTCCAATTTAATTACCTTAGCATCCAGCTCATCCTTCACCCCCTTTATTCTCTCAAATTCCGACTTCGCATCTTCTATAAAGGCCTTCGTCGCATGAACAGGAGTATCTTGGATTGAGCAAAATAAAGCCGCACCCATATGCGCCATCTGCACACTACTACTGGTGATAAAATCCAGATGGTGCAGAATAGACACGTCATCCATGGGAAGTCGGCCATAAGGAGCGATATAGTTATCCACAAACCCCACAGCATCAAAGTCAGGGGCATCCAGATTGAAAGGCTCAACAGTCCTTTGCTTCTTAGGGAGAGGACCGGCAGCAGAAGGAGAGGCAGCACCCGAGGTCTGTTGGAGGATCAGAAGAAGCCAGGCGAACCTGGGGAGTTGGTATAACCTTCCTCGGCCCAGAGGTGTCTGAGGTCGACCTCCTCAGGGTAACTCTTGAAGACCCCTCCCCGGGACCTTTGGTCGAGATGTTCTGGGCCGCAGTTGCCTTCCTGGCTCTCTTGAAAGCCTTCATGGAGTCAGTAGTCTTCACCATCTCTGAAAAAATAAAGCAGCAAAACCAAAGTTGCAAGTTAGAAAGAGATGGATCGACAAAACAAACAAAATAACAAAGACAAAACTAAAAAGAAATTGGCAGCTACCCAGTTCAGTTCGAAGGAGGGAGGGATCCCCCAAGAACCTCTTTGTATGGGGAGGCTCTCCCCAATTTTCCTCTAGCACATACACAAAAGCCTGTTCGACTTCATCCAACATTTCCCAAGTATACCTAGACACTACAACACTCTTTTGCCAACATAAGGGGAAGGTAGGTTCATTATTCTGTTCCAAAAAGAAAGGCCGACCTCCTTCAACAGCTCGAACCTTAAAATAATAGTTTTTAAAATCCCTAAAAGATTCATCGTACATAGAAAAAACTTTCTTTCCCTGGACAGCTAGGAAAGAAATCCAGGAAGCCTTCTTCTTAGCTGACCCATGCTTCGTCAAAACAAAAAGGTAAAGAAAGAGAGTTTGAGAAGGTCGGACATCCACTTCTTGGCACAACAGTTGGAAGATCTTTATGAAGCCCCACGAGTTTGGGTGAAGTTGAGAAGGAGCTATGTTACAGGACCACAACAGGTCGGTCTCAAAGGGAGTAAAAGGAATGGTGATGTTCATCTAGCTAAAAAAGTAATCATACGCATAAAGAAGGGACGTTCCCCCTGAGTCAGGGAAGGAAAACAAACTCTCTCATCAGGGTCAGGCGCTACCAACTCGTAATTATTCTCCTGATCTCTACTACTACAAACTCTGTGATGTCTCCTAAGCTGCACGCAATACTCAGAATTAACCAAAGAAACACACATCAAGACGAGGGAGTCCAGCCAGTCAGACATGCCATCGGAGACTTTGGTGGACGTCTCGACAATGTTTTTGCGATAAGACATGAGGTCAACTAGTCCTATTGGGAGAAAAAGGAAAAATGGTTTACTAATCAAAATAGCTTAAGAAAACAACTCGGACAAATATGGAGATAGCTCGGGCAAAAGCATACGAATGTTAGAAGTCAGATACAACAATAAAAGAAAACCCCAGGACTCACACCAAGGTCCAGGGGCATCCTTTGGAGGCAGTAATAAGGTAAGAACGAGGAAAGAAAGAAGTCAATGGTCCATCTCCTAAAAATATCTCTCAAAATACAAATCCTCCACTAACATTACTCTACACAAGCAGCAAGGAACCCATCATCATCAAAACAGCAAAATTACAGTCATTCTCTACCAACAGGCCAAACAAAAGTAGTGAACCAGAAATGAGAACAGCGATAATCCTAAAAGAAGTAAAAACTATCAAGCACATGTCATAGCAAGAGCATGCAGAAATCATCAAAAAGACACAACCTTTTTTCAAAATTCACAGCCCATTACTCCAAGATACAAACAGAAGAGGATCTACGCATTAAGAAATCAAGTAAAGGGGGGGCAAAATCAAGCAACAAAACAAAACCCTAAACGACATCGAAGCACACGCTACAGCAACAAAACAAGCACCGCAAACGCAGAAAGATTCAAACTTCCCAACATGAACCCAAGCAAGATCTTTCAAAAATCAAAACAAAAGCAAACACAAAAAAATGGCGTGGAAAGTCAAAAAGAGAGAAAAAGAAGACCAACCTGTATAGAAGAAGGAGACGATAACTGATCAGAGATTGAAGCAAACAACCAAAACGTCACCAACAAATCACCTTTCGAGTAAAAGAAAGCGCGAAGATGCAAAAAGCGAAAGAAAAAGATGTTACAGCGAGCAAGAGAGGAGAAACTGAAAGAAGCTTTGAAATTCAAAAATAAGATTCAAAGAGGGAAGCAAAGGAAACGACAAAGAGTTAATGAGTTTTACTCTCGCACATTTCCAAGGGAACACAAAACGCGCGTTACAATTAAAAGGGAAGACAAAACGCTCTGCATTCAAAAACTCCTTAGGAGCTCTACAAAAACGAGATCGACAGAAAATGCTCGAGCTCGACTTTCCCACAAGGAATCAAAAGTCTAGCAAAGACACAATCTGAAAAGAAAGACCGAGCTCAAGCAGGGGCACTATTCATGCCCTGAGTCGAGCTGTACGACCCGGGCTAATAAAAAGACAAGTCCACCGACCTCTTCATGTCAGGGTTACCCGAGCTCTTCTAAAAGAGCTCGGCCAAATCGCTACAAGGAGACCAAGCAGGCCCAAATAAAGGGACATAGCCCAATCTAAAGGCAACTAAAGCCTAGAAAGATAAGGGTGGCTCCCCAAAAGATAAGATGACTTCACTCAAAGATAAGATAAGATAAGATAACTATCTTATCTCCAGGAAGGTCTCTCCACACTACTATAAATACACTGGAGCACCCAGATATAACTCATACTCTGATTCTACTAAAAACCTACTTAAAGCCCATGCTAACTTAAGCATCGGAGTCTCTTGCAAGTACCACCACCCTCTGGTGACAAATGATCAGCAGCACCACCACGTCCAACAAGTCGGACATGACAACTCCGGCCACCACCACAGATCTCAACCGAGATCAACCTATAATTTTAGGTAACCCTCGGAATAGGATCCCAATACCATTGTAACACCCTACCACACAAAGTCTTACGCTTAAGTCGTAAAGCAGAGGTGGCGAGGTATTACTACCTCTAAAAGAAAAGATGTATATAAATATAGTTGAAAGAATTCAAAGAAGAAGCTAAGCAAAAGCGAAAACAGAAAATTGTTTCACATTCGCATGGATAATCGTAAAACAGATAGGTAAGATTAAAAGGAGGCCAAAAACATAATATACAGATCGGAGTCCCAAAATACAGATATCAAGCTCCAGACTCGACTTGCGAAGTTAAGGTCGACCAGAGTATGTAATTATATATTTATACAACCCAAAATATAACTCAAACTACAGAATATAACCTGTATCTCCAAGTCAACCTCTAGGAGGGACAAAATACAAAATATACATGTGGAGACTTCTATATACATATATACATAGCCTAAAATATAACATCCTAATTACCCAAAGTCTTACCTCATGCCGTAAAGCAAAGGTTAATCAAAAGTTACGACAATTCTAAGGCTTATACATAAATATATATAGAAAGAAATAGTAATTCTAAAAACCCGATTGAAGGAATAAGCTCTAAACAGAGTTTCAAAAGTGCAAACGTTCACACGAAACTACACAAATCGAGGCACAAGATATAGATACAAGATATCGAGACATATATAGATATATAAGTAGAATAGTCATAAGGTACTAGCCGCAACCCGCGAAGTTTAAGCCGGCTAGTTATATACAGACAATACTGAGTTTTGAAAAGTAAAACAACATATATAATATTTCTCTCAAAGTAAGCTGATGAATCCATATTTGATGATGATTTTTGGTTGAAATTGAATGGATTTCATCATATAAACTTGCACTTATTCCACTGAATAGCATGCATTTGAACTTTCCTCCTAATTTGTGCTTGATTATAAAAACATACTCTTTTGTGCCTAATTTGATTAATTTTATTCTATTTACCTTTTATTCGATGCCTTGATGTTATTTATGAGTGATTTCAGAGGTATAAGGCATGAATGGCTTCGAGAGAATGGAAGAAGAGCATTCAAAGTGGAGGAAGAATGAAGAATCAAAGGAGAAGAGCTCAGCCTAGTGTGCGTATGCACAGACGTGCATGCGTACACACAGCCATCAGATCAGAGACACGCGTGCGCGTTAGCCGCATCGTACGCGTTGCACGTCCATTCAAGCATTGCCTAGTGTGCGTGCGCACAACCTCCTGTGCGTACGCACGGGTAAAGATTTCGGCAGAGTGTGCGGGCGCACACGTCTGTGCGTCCGCACATGCCTTCATTAAAATTTCACGTGACTCGCAATTTCCTTGGTTTGGAGGCCCATTTCTGAAGCCATTTAGCTCATAAGGAAGGAAAAATGAAGACAATACCATAGCATAGCATTAGGGTAGCTTAGGAGTAGTAGTAGATAGCTTTAGTATAGTTTTTCTTTAAGTTTTTCATCATCTCTACTAGGGTTTATACTAGGGTTTTTACATTCAAGTGCCATTTCCATTTTGATCTTGGATTTTGCTAATTTCCATTGTAAGTATCTCTTTGTTACTACTCTTTATAGTTACATTGTCCTTACTCTTTCTTATAATTCAAGTTATAGTTCAATTTTACTTCTCTTTTGCAATTTCTATTTCTTGTTGATGAATTTGATGATGGATGTTTGTTACATGCTTTCTTGAGTCTTTATTGTTGATTGAGATCATTTGTTGCTTTTGGTTTCAAGCTTTTCCTCATTTTTCCCATGATTAAGGTTTTTGCCTACCAAGTGTTCGACAGAATGTCAATTATGATTTTGGGCTAGTTTTCTGTCTCTTGGCTTGGGAAAAGTGAGCAATTGGGTTCCTAGAGTTGGAATACCCAATATTTAGTGTCAATTCTTGGATTGTTAATTGTTCTTGTTCCCACTAACGTTAGGTTATTGCTAAGGTAATTAGCTAGCAATTTAGGATTTGTGGGTTGAGAACACTTATGCTCATTTAACTTACTCTCTGATGTGAGGGTTAATCAAGTGAGATTGATCCATTCTAGTTGTTATAGTTGTGGTTCCAACAAGGAAAGGACCCTTAGCTCACTCCAAGCCAAGATACCTTTTATGCTTCAATTCCTTCATACACATTTACATTAGTTCCTTTTATACTTTACTTGTCTATATTGCATAGTCACTTCGTTAATTCCTTTATTAGTTCATTTATTACAATTTTGCATGTTTTTTATTGTTTTATATGTTTATCCCTTTATTGAAAATTCCATGATCCTTACAACCAAGATTGCACACTCATTAGCCTCAAGTGTCCTTGAGAGACGACCCGGGAATTGAAACTCCCGAAATTAAATTGGTTTTAAATTGTGACATTGTTTTGAATTCAAACTTTGACTGTGAGCATTGTCCGTTGGCTTGGACTATACTTGCAATGGAACTCAATTTGTGGAAAATTCTAAGCCGATGGTTTGCACTACGTCATAAGCCTCTAAGGCAAATATAAATACAAAAGAGAGAGAACTAATCAAAATGACCAAAATGACTCTAAAATGAGATAAAGATCCTCCACTCTGTCACCATCACGTAACTCACCGAGGTGGGTTACGACCTGTATCTGAAAAATAACAACAAAGTATGGAATGAGAACCGGAGGTTTCAGTATGGTAACAATGCCCAGTAATGTAAGATATAAGACTCCAGGGTGCCAGAGGCAATCCTAGAACTTCATATCCATCATGAGATTCAAGCTTAAAACATAAGTAAATTTATAACCATTACTTAAAACCATAATGAAATAAGGGAATCTAACTTAGTGGAATTCTAATCTAGTAATTCTCTGCTGTCCCACAACCTTTGCCAGCCTAAATGCCACGCGATCCCATCGCCACTACCTTCCGAACCTCCTCAATCCCAGTAGAAAACACAAGTAATAACAATGCAAGTAAAGCACAAATATAACATATATATCAAGAAATTCAAGAAGCAAATAATCATATTATACAATTAGGCAAGCAATTCAAGTCGGCAAAGCAAGCAAACAGATAGAAGATGCACATGATGAATGCTTGTCCTATTTGGCTGTGATATCACATTGTCAGTTCAACTGCCAACCCGACACATCTCCATGGAGATGTCGCCTTTCGGTCACGAATAAATGGGAATCCCTTGGGATATCGTGCCTGGCCCACGGTCTAGGATATAGTGCCTGCACACTCTTGTGATCCAAAAGGATGTGAGCGGGATACTCTGCCACAGACCTCACATCTCAACATAAGCGGGATTAACTACCGTCCTTACGCCACCGTCATGACCTTGACAAGCGGGATTAACCACCATCCTTGCTAGGCGCATAGCGTCTCAACAATCTCAACATAAAACAGTGCATCAATGATTTTTAGAAATCATTTTTGACTCCAACTTCCAACGATCATATCTTTTTCTATAAAATTTCGATTTCTACGAAATCTTTACCGTTTTAAAGCTCTTTAAATTATATTTAATTTGATACAAAATTCATTCAATTTCAAAAACTGAAATTCAAATCTGCCAAAGTTCGTCAAAAATCCATTTTTTCACCAAAAACCTTTAAGCCTCAATTTTACCAAACTCTCAATCCAAAATCACTTATTTCACCTTCAAAATAGTCCCAATGTACCTAAATCATATACCTTTTCATCATTCCATAACTTAGCAACATGCAATTTCACCAATTTCACCAAAAAATTCTCATTTACATTCCTCTAATTCTCAATTATTACACTCAAAGCATCATTTCCTTACCCTCATCATTTATCAACATCAGTAAGCTTCACAATATATTATCAACACTCAAAATCATCATTCTCAACTTCAATTTCAATAATCAACCACAACATCAAAGTTCAACATCACAATTCATCAAAATTAACAACGCCATCATACATTAACAATTCAACAATTTTCAACAATCAATTCAATCCTATCCTAAAGCCCACTAGCCTAAGTGTCCAGAAATATTACATATTACATAGAGGAAACTGAAACCATACCTTGGCCGATTCTCAAAATGTGAAAAACACCAAATTATGCCCAAACCAAGCTTTCAACCACAATCCAATGCTTCTAAATATCCAAAGCAACTCCAACAGGAACCAATGCTCAAACTAACATCATATATTTCATAAAAATCAAAATCTAATACTCACAATATATCAATTTACAAGGGTTCTTAAGAAACCTTACCTTATCCACTGAAATTTGGGATAGAATCCAACAACCCCTCACTAATGGTTAGAGGAAAGGAGAGGAAATTTTGAATTCTTATCTACACAAGTTAGATAGAACTAACGAACTCGGCAAGAACTTCACGTAGCCACTGACAACACACAAATCGGAGCACCGTAGCTCGAGTTATGGCCACCGGAAGTTGGTGGTGAATAGTATTTTCTCTCTTCTCCTCTCTTCTCACTTGCAGCTGCTATGGTTGTGTTTTAGGGTGTGTTATGAGCTGAATGGGTTCATTTGAGTGTATTTATATGTTGGACTTGGGCCCAACTTAGGTCCGGTCCACTCCGTTAGCATTTTTGGCCCGTTTGGCCCAACTTTGGACCAAACCTTTAAAATTAGTGCACAGTTTTCAATTCTAATTATTATTTTAAGCTTTTCCACTGTTTTCATCATCCTTGCACAGTACCAGACAGATTTAAGTCAGTACTGCCGATTAATTTACCGGTTTGCGTTTTTACGCAATTTTTCGCCGAAAATTATATTTTCCAACTCAGAAAAATCTATTGAGTCCAAATATCATATTTATATTTTCTAATTAACATTCTAAATTTTTGCATCCTATTTTGGGCAATTTAATTTAATTAATTAAGTGGCTAATTAGTCGCAGTTCTTACATAAAACAAAATATAACAGCCCAAAAGACAGTTCTTTGCTTGTAAGGAGGATCTTCAGACGCTTAACGAGGTGCCTCTCGACTTGCATCTGAAAAATAATAAAAATATGTATGAAGTGAGAACGAGGGTTCTCAGCATAGTAAATGTGCCCACATAGTTAATACAAAAGATTCCGAGAAAGCCAAAAGCCTTCTTAGAACTCTGACATTCAGATTTCAGTTTAAAGATCCAACTAAACTAGGAATTAAGTAAGTAATCTAACGTATTCAAGTTCTAAATTTAACTTTAACCTAACACTTCACTTTCTATCTCCTCCAATCCTCCGAACTACCAGTGGAACAACCCCCTCACACCTCCGCCAAGAGGGGTTTCTCTGAAAACATATGCATACAATTCAAGTAAGGAAAATATAAATAGAAATGCAATTACAGCAAGTAGAACAAGTAGCAAATAAGCATAATTAAGCAATTTAGCAAACTAAAATAATGCACACTCAAGAAAAATATACAAATGCACATGATATATACGTGTCCTATGGCTGATGAGTCTCATCTATCAGTTATATAGCCAACCCCACATGTCCTGGTAGCTAACCATTGGACAGTCCCTCTGTGTGCGCATCCCCAAGCTCAATAATATCCATGGAAAAATTCCAAGATCAATTTATCCATGGGTGAAACAACCCAAGCTCAAATTCATATATATATGGGGGAACCCGGAAAGTTAAAGTTTCCGGTCACATCTTACGATAGAGGGTTAACAATGTCTCAATTGTTCAAGCCAAATAGAATTTTAATTCATCATTCTCAATGTTATCATCATTCATCAATTTATATCTCATTAAATCTCAAATTCATCATTATTCTCATTATCACTATCATCACCTCATCTATTATAATCTCAATATTTACTTATCTCAACTTCAATCACAATTCTCAGCATAACAGAAGGTCAATAATTGTATCAAAATATACATGTCACATAATGATCCCTTTTCTTTTTTTAACATAACACTTTAAATCAAGTCTTCAATTTTTATAGAAATTTCGGCAACGTCCCTTCTAAAACTCAAACTTCTGCCACCCTTCAAGGGTCCCAACCACCAAACCAAAGACATCTCAATCATTCAGATCATTCCTAGTATCAAATCATTTCAAAATCAAACCAATTCCAATATTAAATCTTTTTCCAAAACCAACTAACTCCAATAACAAATCGTTTACAAAATCGGACCACACATCTCTCAACCAATCTATTCAATTCAATTTCACAAACTCACCATCAACAATCTTCATTATTTTTATTACTTATCAAATATATAATCTAACACATACAAATTCATTCATCCTATATACACACATCATATACCATATACACAATCCATCAATAATTCATTCAGTTCATTCTTATCTTAAGATTTTCTAGCCTAAGTTTTCATGTGACATTAAACATTAACTATGAGAAATCAAAACCATACCTTGACTGATTCCTTCCTAAACTCGGAACACCTCAAAAACCTCTCATTTCACAAGCTCCAAGCTTTCAAACGTCAATTCCTCAAGCTTAATCACCCGAACTTTGTTTCAAATCGCCAAATTGAACTCCAAATCAACAAGAACATAATCTAATTCACACAATATCATTATAATTATCATAGGGTTCACTAATTCAATAATTTACAAAGGTTCAATAGTTTCTTACCTTATCCACAGATCAATTGGACAAACCCTAATGATTATCCGCTGCTAGAGTTTGCCTAAACCATCAAATTTATTCAATTTCTCAATACCGAAACACAAAATTCACAAAATTGAGGAGCAAAATAACTGGAGAAAAAATGCAAATTTCTTACTACTTTGTTCGAATAGAATTGAAGAGAATTTTGAAACAAACACGTGGCCGTTGATGGCTCATCAAATTGGATCTCTAGATTGAGAGATACGAGTGATTGAAAGTTTACGGTGATAGCGTTAGTTTTCCCCCAAATCACCATGCTCTCTCTTCCTCTCTATGCAAATCTGTGTTGTTAACAATGGGGAAGGGTTTTTTTTATATAATTGGGCTTGGGTTCTTGGGCTTAATATGGATCCGGTTCAACCTGTTGGCCCGATTTTGGGAGAAAATTTTTAAAATTAGTGTCAAAATTCGTATTTTAAATACTTCTCTAAACTATAAAAATTGAATTTCCTAATTTCTTTGATTAATAATTAATTTATTAGCTAATTATTTATTTATTTCATAGAGTTTACATCCTACCCACTTAATTAAGAATTTTGCCCCCCAAAAATCAAATTCAATTACCTGAAAAAAAGTGTGGGCAGTATTTTCTCATTTATGACTCAAGTTCCCAAGTGTGTTCCTCAATTTCAGCTCGACTACAAGCAACTTTTATCAACGAAACTTTCTTTCTGCGCAATCTCTTAATACTGGTATCGTCAATTCGTACTGAAGTCACTTGAAGCATCAGATTCGCTTTCAATTGAACTGATTCAGGTTCTAAAATGTGGCTGGCTTTAGAAGTGTACTTTCGAAGTTGCAAAATATGAAACACGTCATGTACGTTCGAAAGATGCAATGGTAAAGCTATTCGATATGCCACCGGTCCAATTCTATTTAGGATTTGAAACGGACCGATATAATGAGGATTCAATTTCTTTGCCTTGATCGCTCTACCCACTCCTGTAGTTAGAGTAACTCTTAAGAATACATGATCTCCTTTATTAAATTCTAATAATTTCCGTCTCTGATCAGCGTAGCTCTTCTGATGACTCTGAGCGGTAAGTATTTTGTTGTGGATTTTCTTAATTTGTTCCATAGTCCCAGCTACTAACTCAGACCCCAAGAAACTTGACTCTCTAGCTTCATACTAACATAGTGGGATTGACACTTTCTTCCATACAGAGCCTCATACGAAGCCATTCCGATGCTCGCATGGTAACTGTTGTTGTACGCAAACTCTACTAGCGGCATATAATGATCCCAGCTTGCCGGTTGATCTAGCACACAAGTCCTCAACATATCTTCCAGGGATTGGGGATGCGTTTACAGAGGGACTGTCCAATGGTTAGCTACCAGGACATGTTGGGTTGGCTATATAACCGATAGATGAGACTCATCAACCATATGACAGACATACATCATGTGCATTTGTATGTTTTGCTTGAGTGTGTATTGTTTTGATTTGCTTAATTGCTTAATTCTGCTTATTTGTTACTTGTTCTACTTGCTGTAATTGCACTTCTATCTGTATTTTGCTTGCTTGAATTGTATGTGTATGTTTTCTGAGAGACCCCTTTTGACGGAGGTGTGAGGGGATGATTCCACCGGTGATTTGGAGGATTAGAGGAGACAGAAAATGAAGTGTTATGATAGGTTAAAGTTAGATTTAGAACTTGAATATCTTAGATAACTTACTTAATTCCTGATTTAGTTGGATCTTTAAGCTGAAATCTGAGTATTTGTTTACAGAGACAGGACATTGAGACAGGGACACCGAGACACAAATTGTATTTGACAGAGGAGATATAGACAGAGATATTGTGTGTTAGAGTCCTGAATAGTGTATTTTGTATCTATCCTAACAGGAAGAACACATAAGAGACACAACTTATTTTTTATTTTTTATTTATTATTCTTGTTAATTTTTCATAATTATATTTTTTATTATTATATTTTTTATCTTAATTTTTTTGAGTGAAAAAAATGATAATAAATTAAATTTTCATAATTTATTCTAGTTTATCACAAAAAAATATAAAAATTTAAAATTTTATATTTTTATTTTTAAAATTTTATTTTCAATGTCTTATCTTCTCATGTTCTCACAAATAAATGCATTGTAAAACATTCCCTTAAAAACTTAAAAAGTTTAAACACACATTAGGATAATTTCGGTCAAAACTAAGAAGAAAAAGGAAAAGAAGAGGGATTAATTTTTCTAAAAGAAAGACCTTTTGACTACACACGAAAAAACAAAAGACAAAAAAAAAAAAAGGTAAAAGACCCTTTGTCTAGAAACATCCTGACCCTTGATTCTCATCTTGCACTTACATTGTCAGAGTCACTCATCTCTAGGGGTGGCAAAACGGGTCGAGCCCGTCGGGCTGATTTGCTAAACCCGCTAAAAAAGGTGGGTCGGGCTAGGATTTGGAGCCCGCCAAATTAAAAAAACCCGCCAAACCCGCACCGCCAAATTGACGGGTTTTGGCGGGGCGGGGCGGGGCGGTCCGCCGGGCCGAAGATTTTTATTTTTATTTTTTTTATTAAATAAAAGAGTGATTACTATTATCAAATTAATAATTATAGAATTTTTAAACACTTTTTTTTCATTTTTTGTTTTTATTCTTCTTTTAGTTATTAATTTTATTTATTTTATTTTATAATTTCGCATACATGCTCAAATTATGTGACTTATTTTTTAAAATAAAGATGATTCTATTGACAAATATTATTTTGAACAATTTTATTGAAGTTAAAAATTAAAAAAAATGATAAAAAATTATATTATAATTTGACTATTTTTTATTTGTATTTAATTTTTTAATTATTATTTTTTGGTTAATTTTAATGAATTTTATTTTAAAAAAAAAAAGGAAGCGGGCTAGCCCGCTAACCCGCCAATCCGCCATAAAATGGGGTGGGCTAGGATTTTGAACCCATTTTAGTTGGCGGAACGGGCCGGCCCGTCCCGTTTATGGGGCGGGCTTAGGCGGGGCGGGACGGGTTGCACCGGGCCGGCCCGCTTTGCCACCCCTACTCATCTCTCCCTCCAAGGTAAACCCTTCGTCGTGGAACTCTCTAGAACCTCGTCAACTCTCCCCTTCAACCCCAACAGCACTATTCATTCAGTAAGAATACTCACTCCCTTAAGACCCCTCGTCTTCGTTTTCCTCGCTCTTTATTCAGTAACTGTACTCACTTCCCTCTTGTCAAAATTCATTCTCCGAAGAAAAGGAAGCGAAATGGAAGAAGACTTCGACATGCCCCAAGCTGAGGAGATGAACGAAGACTTTGATCTCCCCGACGAGGACCCAATCCTAAAGGTGGGCGAGGAGAAGGAGATCGGAAACCAAGGCCTCAAGAAGAAGCTCCTCAAGGAAGGTCAAGGCTGGGATACCCCCGAAGTTGGTGATGAAGTCGAAGGTATTTAATCTTTTTCTACATTTTCATTTCATTTATTAATTTATTTTGTCATCTTATTTTGTATTTATTTATTTAAATTGATAGTTCACTACACGGGGACTCTGCTTGATGGAACGAAGTTCGATTCGAGCCGCGATAGGGATAGCACTTTCAAGTTCACTCTCGGACAAGGTCAGTGATGTGCTCTTATTTGTTTATTTGAATATTTTTGGATGTTTTGGTGGTGTTGGTATCATGAGAGTTTGAAGCTATATAGCCTCTGATTTTGACTTGAATTATTTCTGGGAATGTTTTCATGAAAAACCTTGAATGGGTGGGTAATATGTTTTATTGTGTATGAATGGCATGATTTGGTAAAATAACGGCTTCATGCTTTGCTGCTTTCAGTTAATTTTGTATTATTTGGATTAACAATTCACATGCAGAATTTGGGAAAAATGATAATGAGCTTTTACTATGAACCTGGGTTCACCGTGAACGCTACATAAGGCACCATTTCATTCATTTCTGTTTATAGTATGTACATGTTTGTAGTTATAAAAGGTTTTTCAATGATACGGTGTCGAGTAGGGGTTCACCGTCATCACTCTTGTGGAACTGGTGTGAAGATTGCATGTCAGTAACCTCAGTTATCCGTTGAAAGTGTTTGTAATTGATGTCGTCTTTGTGCAGGGCAAGTAATTAAAGGATGGGATGAAGGCATTAAAACCATGAAAAAGGGGGAAAATGCTCTTTTCACCATCCCTCCTGCGCTAGCCTATGGTGCATCTGGCTCACCTCCAACTATTCCTCCGAATGCAACACTCCAGTTTGATGTCGAGCTTTTGTCTTGGACTAGTGTAAAGGACATATGTAAGGATGGTGGTATATTTAAGAAAATACTTAAGGAGGGGGAAGGATGGGAAAACCCCAAGGATCCTGATGAAGTATTAGGTATATTGATATTTATCATTTAGTTTATTTCATTTGATTTAGGCCTGCATTATTTGCATTATTTAGCTTAGCCGTAACTGATACTGTATTGGTTGGTAATGCAGTTAAGTATGAGGTTCTTCTGGAAGATGGAAAGGCTGTGGCTAAGTCTGATGGAGTGGAGTTCAGTGTCAGAGAGGGTAATTGCATTTAATTTCTGTCGGCAGTAATATATTGTTTCCATTTGCGGTATATCTAAGGCTATCTTTTAATCAATGGTAGGTCACTATTGTCCTGCATTGTCAAAGGCTGTTAAAACCATGAAGAAGGGAGAGAAAGTTATTTTGACAGTGAAGCCACAATGTAAGTTGTCTACAGAACAATTTGGCGATGTCACCATCTTTAGAAGAATTCAATAATATTTTTTATGTTCTCCACTTTGTTACTTAATTGATAATTTTATTGATTTCTTGGATTTGTAGATGGATTTGGTGAGAAAGGGAAGCCAGCAGATGGTGATGAAGGAGCAGTTCAACCAAATGCAACATTGCAGATTACTCTCGAGTTAGTCTCTTGGAAGACTGTGTCTGAGGTAACTGATGACAAGAAAGTGGTGAAGAAGATACTCAGTGAAGGGCAAGGATATGAGCGGCCAAATGAGGGGGCTGTTGTGAAAGGTGACTATTAATCATTGCGAATCTTGATTGCTTTATCATTCAGCCAGTCTCTATTTGCACTGTTTCTAATAATTTCTTTCTCGTGTACAATCTTACCAGTGAAACTGACTGGTAAGCTGAAAGATGGCACTGTCTTTGTGACAAAGGGCCATGAAGAGGAGCTGTTTCAATTTAGAACAGACGAAGGTACTTTGAAATATGCCAGGGTTTTTGCTTCGCCTTATATTTCATTTTTACTTTTTGGAATTCAAGTGATGTGATGCTTAATCTGAAACAGAGCAAGTCATTGATGGGCTTGATAGAGGTGTAATGTCCATGAAGAAAGGTGAAGTGGCATTACTGACTATTGCACCTGAGTATGCTTTCGGTTCGGCAGAATCCCAGCAAGAGTTGGCTGTTGTTCCTCCTAACTCAACTGTGTATTATGAGGTGGAGCTAGTTTCGTTCGAGAAGGTGAGCCGATGACAGAGAGTTAACTGCCATTGTGCATGGATTTTTATTTGTTCTTGTTTTGGTAAAATAGTTGCAAAATGTGTTGCTATCTTTCGAAAACCAACAACCTAACATAGCAAATGGCTGCTCACAAGGGGCTGAATAATACTGGAGAGACAGCAAGGCAATTTGTACATATTGCAGCACTTTTATAGCTTGGGATATGTTCATTTCTGTGCTTGCACTTTGTACCTAACGGTCTGTCTTCACATTTAATAGAAGCATCTAAAGTACATAGATGTAATTACAATGCACTGTTGTCCATTCAGTACGAGTACTACAACATTGTTTATATATTTATCTGAGGCACTGTCAAGTCTATCTGTTCTCTCCATCATCGAATGAAAATCAGTTCCAAATACTGGAGCTAGGTTGGGGCAATTACAATTTCAGTTGTCATTTTCTTGCTTAACACAACAAAATTCTGGCTTGGTAGAAACTTCCATCCTTGGTAGGAGTTGAAATAAGAACAATGTTATGTAACTCGTATTTTTATGGTTTACACTATACTTTCTATTACGTGCTCGTGTACCTGTTCATTTTTTATCCATTGGATATTGTATGTCCATTGTATTGGAATTTTAACGCAATTAATTCTCATATTCTTTCAGGAGAAGGAGTCCTGGGATCTGAACACTCAAGAGAAAATTGAAGCTGCTGGTAAGAAGAAAGAAGAAGGAAATGTATTATTTAAAGCTGGTAAATATGTAAGAGCTTCCAAAAGATATGATAAGGTAATAAATGTCAAGGTACATATTTAAATACGGCTGTAGATGTTAACGCATCATCTGAGGGATTCTTGTTTAGGGAACTTTCAGGCAGTAAAGTTTATAGAATATGATTCCTCCTTCAGCGCTGATGAGAAAAAACAGGCCAAGACCTTGAAGGTTGCCTGCAATCTGAACAATGCTGCTTGCAAGTTGAAGTTAAAAGAATATAAAGAAGCAGAGAAATTGTGTACAAAGGTTTGGTTGCAGGCTCTCATATTGAAATTACTTTCCTTTAGAAGCCTCTGACCAAAAAGAAAAAAAAGTAATGACTTAACGCGGAATGGTAGGTCCTGGAGCTTGAGAGTACCAACGTGAAAGCTCTTTACAGAAGGGCCCAGGCATATATGCAGTTGGCTGATTTGGATTTGGCTGAATTTGACATTAAGAAAGCTCTTGATATTGATCCTGACAATAGGTATGTACCCTGAATATTCTGCTGTTTTTAATCTTTATGGGTGGGTTTGCTTTTAGCCTGCTTCAGATGTTATTTATGGAGGGTAATTAATTACCTTCACTGAATTACTGCCTTCTGTTTGAAAAAGTAATTGTTAGATGGGAAAATTGTTTTTTCACAAATAATTTCTAATGATTGAGTTTAGCGTGTTTGTGTGTGCCATGTAATTGTTGTCGGTGTGTGTCAACTAGGGAGGTAAAGCTGGAGTACAAGACTTTGAAGGAGAAGGTTAAGGAGTATAACAAAAAGGAGCAGAAGTTTTATGGAAACATATTCAACAAGTTGACAAAGGCTGGTTCTTGATTTCAATGTGAGTATTGCTATATCATTGTTGCGGGGATTGACCTTTTTGCTTCTAGTGTGATTACATTTTATTTTGTATTTTATCTTTTTCCTTTGAGCAAACCACCAAAATAGAACCAGAAAATTTGTTTCTGACAAAATAGTTTATGACCTGCAAAAGATGTTAATTATTTGATAATATAGTCTTAAAAAAAAAAACGAGGCTAGGCTATGACCTTCATTCTCGTTTGGATTATTTTTTGAACTACAAAATCTTTCATGTATTATTAGATTGAGTAGTTAACTCATTTTATTTTCTGCAGTGAGTTGAGTTTATATACTCGTGTTATTGCAGAAACCAACTACTCCACGGTACCAACCATGTGTTATTGACAGCAACATGTGTATTTGTAACGAATTATATATTTGAAACTGAAGTTGAGGGCCGGCTTTCTCGGGTTTGATCTTTCGGTGTATTGATTGTGGACTTGAACGTGACTATGATGAGGGACACATTCATTTCATAATTGATATTTGAATTTGAATTTGTAATTTGACTTAAAACAAATGATTAACCACTAACCAAGTTTCTGAAAATCGAACTGGTGAAGAATCGGTTTACGAACTTGGATCCTAGTTTAACTAAAATAAATTATAATAAAATAATAAGATAAACTCCCAAAAATGGTAATAAGTTTATCACCAACAAAAATAACATTTGAATATAGAAATGACAAATAAGTCTGAATAGTTTGGAAATGTGATAAAATAACAAATATTATATTTTTTTATGAGTGATAAATAATTTTTGTATTTAATGTGATTAGATTTAAATGTTTGTCGTTATTTTTAGAGATCTATTTAGAAGGTGAAAATAAAATGTTGCATCCGAATCGGATTTTAAAACTTATATTTATACATTTTAAAAAAACCGAGTTATTCAAAATAAAAAAAAATCACTTGGCATAAAATTAGTCAAGGAACGGTCTCATTTTTCTATTGCTTGCAAAAGTCGTGATAAAATCTTATTTAAGGTTATTTAGAATGTATATTTAATTTAATATTTAGTTATTTTTGTTATATTTTTAAATTGTTTAGAAATTTATTTGTTCATATATTTTGAAAATATATTTATTAGTGATATAAAATTTGGGTACCCGTTTATTCTAAAATTATATATAAAATAATAAATAAATATAAAAAAATAAATAAATTCTAATCTAAATTATTAAAATATAATATCAACTAAAGTGTAATTTAATGTAGAAAAAATAGTCAGATCATAAAAAATTTAAATATTGACAAAATTAATTACAAAAAAATTAAACTAATTTTATAATTTATACCCATAAAAAATTAATTTTGTTTGTCAAAAATACTCATCCATTAAATTTTAAATGAACTTCGTTACAATTTTTTGAAAATTTCCAAATTATCCCTTTTTATTTTATCCCAGCTCCTTCAACCTTCTCATTCTCCCTCACTCACCTGAATCACCTCCCTCATCCTCCTTATTCTCCAGTCGACACTCTTGCACAGTTTAGCCTCTCTCACTCAATCACAGCGGCAAGCTCATCATCCAGTGACACTGCCTTCGGTCACCTCTAACTCCCCAGATCGTCGCTACTAGCCTTTTCACGGCCAGCCTCGTCGCCGCCAACCTCTTCGCCACCAGCCTCAGCGCTATCAGATCTACTTCTCGCCAATATCGTTGTCTCGACGAGACCACTGGGTTGCTTGATTGCTACTCTCTGCCGCTAATAGGTCCTTCTCTCTACCAACCATGTTGCTGCCAGATCTGCATCTTCTCGCCAACCTCGTTGTCTCACCTTAACCACTGGACTTTCTGATTGCTACTCTGTGTCGCTGACAAGTTCTTCTCGCTGTCATCCTCAATGTCGCTAGAAGGAGGAGTAGCGCCACCCCGATTCCGAGTACGTGTTCAATCCCTATTACGACGACACCACAATAATCAACAACTATGCCTCCATAATTATAACTATCACTGCAACAGTTCTGAACCATTTTTTTTTTAATTTGAATTGAATTTGATGGAGGTGTAAAGGGCAAAGGGATGTTCCAGAGAGCAAAGCAAGAGGTTGTTTCTTTTGTTGAGTTGGGGAAGAGGTTGTTGCTTCTTCAGCTTGTTTTGGGTGGTGCAGTTAGTGGCTCTTTGATGATTTTGATAGATTTAATTTTTTGATAGGGCTATTAATACCATAGTCTGGCTTGATGATTCGATTATTGTGAAAATTAATTTTGAAAGCTTATCGCCATTTCTTTGTGATGAATGCAACTCCAGATTCGGCGGCTGGAGAGTACGGCTGCTGGAAGTCAGGTTACGGCGGTGTCGGGAATAACACTTTTCCAATCCTTTTTTGGGTTGTCATTCTTCTATGGTTCTTCAATTAATAAGGTTTGATTTGCAAATTTCATATGTTGTTATGCTGCTGGTGGAAGAGGTGGGTTTTCTTTTGTTCCAGAGAGTCAAAGGTCACCATTTTTGTTTAATTTTAATTTGGTGTGGTCACCGGCAAAGCTTCAAACAAAATTGTGGAGGGCCAAAATTTAACAATAATATTTATACGAAAAGAAAATTTATAAATATAATTATTTTTTAAGTTTGCTACTAATAAAATAATAAATAAATAATTTTATAAATAAAAAATATAAAATAGTTTATAATAGTATTTTTTAAATTTTTAGTGATGGAAGAGGATAACAAGTTTAGAATTTGAAAAATAGGACAGTGGTTTTGATTATTGTTGTTTTAAGAGATTGAAGATAATAATAAAGACAATTTAAAAATTTGACATGCTTTTTCAATAAGGTTAATAAAAATTTAATAAATGGATATTTTTGACAAACAAAATTAATATTTCATGAATATAAAATTAGTTTAATTTTTTTGAATAAATTTTGTTAGCGCTTAAATTTTTCATGGTCAGAAATGATTATTTATTTTTTAATATAAGTACGTAAACAGAAGCTAGTACAACATTAAAATTAAACAAATTAATAATTCAATTAACAATCAAAACACTAATTGATCGGTACATTATATCTCGAATGTAATGAGCAGTAAACTTAGATTGTAAACGGATATATACATTATAAACTGGTTAAGGACATTAAGATTATTTTCAATTATTATGATTCAATGTTCAGTTGTTCACCAATATCCGATCGATGTGTAACGAACTTATCTTATTCAATTATAAAAGGATTTCAGAAAGGAACAAAAGGTATTTTTTGTCTCAAAAAAGAATCACAGAAAAGTTTACATGTATTAACTTGGAGCTTTCTACAGTGGGAAAAGAATAATTTGGATCTTGAAAGACCAGGTTATAAACTCAAATAATCAAAAATATATGGGATAGTTCACAAATAAAGCAAAGTAACGGTTGGGAGAAATTTAAAAAGGTTTAGAATTTCTTATTACAAAAGAATACTAAAATCCATTAACAGGTAGGATTAAGTTGACTTGGGATCACTGGCAAGAATCCATAGAAGGAGACGGCGCACTACGGTGGTGGAGATCGAGTGATTGAACTACAAAACCCTAATCAGAATTTTTCGATTCCAATGGAGGAGAAACACCGCGATGCTGGAGCTCTGAAGCGTAAGGCCAGCTCCCTCTCACTATAGCGCGTCAAATCCACGCGGTGTCATCGTTGCGTCATCTTTCCCGGCAAGTTCTGCCGCTTGTTCTGCTTTTGATCCAGCAGATGTGAAGCACTCAGAGCACAGTTTGGGCGTGGACTCAGTGCCGTTGGCTGAGGAGATCTGAGAGAAGAGCAAAACAGAGAGAGCTCGCCTCGCCGTCGTCGTTGCCGTCGCCACCGCAGTTCATCGCCTCTCCAGATCTGGTCGCAATGCCCAAGCCTCTGAAGATGTTCCATTACGACCTCCTCGACGAGACGCAAAACAAGCTCGATTACATCCTCTCTCTCTCTCTCACTGTCGAGAACTTCCTCAAGCGCTGCCTCCATATTCTCATCTTCAAGTCCGGCATGGCCAAGTCCATCCATCAGTGCATATTAGGTCTTTTTACATTTTTTCACATTTTTCCTCAATTTGGAGTTTTTAAATTCCTAATTTTTTATCACTCATGTTTCTTGGTTTTTTTGTGGTTATTTTAAAGTTTAGAATCTAATTTCTCAAACATTCAAGTAGCTCAAAATTATAGTCTGATATCTTCGTTGGTTTCAAATTATTTGGTTCCATTGGTAATTACACTGCTTTTAATTTTGCCATCAAGAATGGCTTTAAAAACTTGATATTCTCATATACATTTTGGAAGAAAGCAATGAGGTTCTCTGTTGAAGTTTTACTGCCTTGAAAGCTTTCTTATTGTTATTTGCATCACTTTGAAGTGTTGAAATGGACCCTTAGTTGAAGGTAGTATATATATATACTTCACTTGCAAACCTACCCATGTAAATTTGATTGAGACAAATTTTCAACTCCATTCTCTATTATTGAGTACTGAGCTTGATGAAAGTGAAATGACCAAACAGAGCATACAAGAAGCTTTCAGCCGTTGGATTGTGGGAGAGTAAAAAGAAAACCTCAGTGGAGGCACAACTCAAGATAATTGAGGTCATCAACTTTTCTAACTATACATAGATTATTATTTGCAAAGAGAATGCTTTTTTAAATTTCACTAAGACTTGTATGTATTCAACTAACACATAACATTACTAAAAAAATTGTTTTAACAGGAAAATTTGAAAAGAAAGAAAGCAGCATATGCAGAAAAGATGAAGAATAAGATAGCTGATATTCATAGGTCAGCAGAAGAGAAAAGGGCAATGGTTAAAGCTCAAAAGAGGGAAGAGTTTATCGAGTTAGAGGAAATAACTGCAAAGTTTTGTAGTAGTGGTCGTACACCAGCCAAATTCTTTGCATGTTTTAAAGCATAAGTTTTCTTTTTTTGTTTTTCTATGTAGCTAACTACAAAAAGATCAGAATATCATTGGTGTGGTTATTACTTTGTTAATATTCATTTAAAAATTTGCTTTAGAGTGTTGTATTTTTCTCTTGGTGTATATACTATTATATCATTGATATGAACAAGAAAATAAGTGAAGCAATTGTCTTCACTATGTATGCTTTGTTTTATATATATATATATATATATATATATATATATATATATAAGTGAAGCAATTGTCTTCATCATGGTCGAAAGATAAAAGTAATTTTAATAATTAGACAATGAGATAACTCCTAACCAAAAGTTCAATCTTGATTGCAATTGTATCAATTTGAGTATCAGGATAAATTCATAAGCTATTGTCTATCTCTGCATTAGTTTATTTTGATTGTGGCTATTGTCTATCTCTGCATTAGTTTATTTTAATTGTGCAAATAGATGATTTCCAGTAAAATAGTAATTGTTAATTAATGTTAATGTGATTATTGTCTTATATAATAATTGCTTCATAAGCATGTCTGTGTAATTCTAATGAGTGGTCAATGGATTGATAATGAGATACATCCTTGTGTTATGATTGAGGGGTTATGATTCAGTTCTAATTCAATCGTTATTTCTGGAAATAAAAATTTATAAATGATATGCTAGAGAGCCTCATTTCTATGCATATTTCAATTATTTATAAATATTTTTTTAAATAATTTGCTTGAAAATTAATCATTTATGTATGTGAAAATGTGGAAAATTAGTTATTTATGATTTGACAAATTTAATTAAATCACTCACGATTTTTAATTGTTAACTTCACATGAAAATTAATGTACATAAGTCTTTAACTTTATGTGAAGTTAATAGCTGATAGTTAAATAATTTGACTAAGGGTGTGTTTGGCGAACGCCCATGAAGAGGATAAAAGTACGTTTAAGTTTTTGATGTTTGGCAACCTTTTTTTCTAAAAGTAGAAGTGATTTTGCAACCTAAAAGCACGTCTACTTGAAGTAAGAAATTTTTGCTTCTGCGTTCAGTTAAATATGCGTTTATCTTTGATGATCATTATTGGTTTTAATAGATTTTTTTCAAAAGAAATTTCAGATTTGTTTCAGGTCATTCCAAATATTTTTAATTTTTTTTATCAATTTTTAGTATTTTTTTTCATATTTTATTTTTAATTTTTTATTAAATTTGTTATTGTAATTCTGTTATAATATGAATTATTGATTTTATTAAAAACGACAAAGTAAATAAAAAAATTGATCATACATAATAATAGAGTTATAAGTAATAAAATTTTACTTTCCAAAATAATACTAAATAAAAAATACTGAGAGTACTAAAAAAATTATAGAATATTTTTTTATTTAACATTGTAAAATTTATTATTATAATTATTGTTCACTATTTATTATAATATGTATTATTGTTCCTATTAGAAATGATAAATTAAATAAAAAATAACCATAAATAATAATAAAAACATAATTAGTAAAAAATTAGAACTCAAAATAGTAAACAAAATAAGATTATTGAAAGTACTTATAAAGAATACTAATATATATTATTTTATATGTTATTTTATTTTAATAAATAAATATTAATTTTTATTATTAAAAATACTTTAAAAATTGTCTATTTTTATATATTATTTTTAATTTAATAAATAGATATTAATTTTATTATAATAGTAAAAAATTATAACATACTAGAATAGAATATTATAAAAAATATTATATAAAAATATACTAAAAGAAGTATAAAAAGATTAAATATATTAAAAAATAATATTATAATTTAATATTATATTTTTTTAATAATTAACTAATTATCTACCTAAAAGTAATTTTAACTAATATTATTTAAATAATATTCATTTTATCAAAATTAATTTTAGTATAAAATTGCCAAACATAAATCATGTTGTCACAAACTTACTTCTACCCAAAATCAATTCTACAAAATTACTTTCATTCAATCTCTAGTTGACAACGCTAATCCAAATATACACTAAATTATCATCTAACAACTTTCAATTATTAATTTTTTCTGAAATTAAGTGTACATAAATTTTTTACTATATATAAATATATAATAATTAATTTAGTGGTCTATTTTTATATATATATAATATTTTTATTTAAAAAATTCTTTTAAAATGAGAAGAATTATATATATATAATTTTTATCATATATGAATCAAATTATCTTAATTTAAAAATAATTAATTTTTATTTTTTTATTTATTTAATTTTTGAGGATATGGGTTTGTTTTACAATATTTTTTAGATGGATTGTGGGTGCAGTCCATGTGGCCAAATCCAACAAAAAAAAAAAAACCCATCAAAAGCCTTTTTCAACAAAAAAAATTCGGTCATTAAATTATAGGTTCAATCAGACCATCTCATGTACTGGTTCACAATTATATTTAATATTTGGTCAAATTTAACAATACCAATAACTTGTGTCCTGCAACAATCTAGACCCTACATCAAGAATCTTTGTACATGGTGCTTTAAGGACCATATTATACTTTCCCCACCAAAGACATTCCCTATTAACTTAAGTGTTGTAACCTTTTACAAGTATCCATACTTCATGTTCTTGGCGATCCGAGTTATATCACTTCTAGAAAAGAATAATTACATTGCACTGCTAGAAAAGCATGACCTATATGTTGGAAGGTATTTTTGTGTGGATGAATTTTTGAAGTATAGCTCGTCTCTTGTGCTGTTGTAATATGTCTTTTTTTAATAGAGTGAGAATAATTTAGACGTCAAAAAGCACAGTAGATGGGTATCCGTAAAAGATATTCTGACGTTCAAGTCAGTAAGTGTTTAAAAGGTACAAGAATTCTATGATAATAGAATGTTAAACATGAAATAGAATTTATCATGTTCATCCCTTTTGAGATATAGAAATTGGTGCCTTTATAGGCATAGGGTTGATGAATAGAGTTGATGTTATGACCGTTCGTCATTAAATCAGAATAATGGTTATTAAGATCGTCTGTTATAAACTTAGAATGAAGGCAAATAAAGTCGAGTTATGACTTATAATGCACAATAAAAACCGAGTTATAAGGTGACGGATCACAGTTCCTAAGCTTTGTCAGCTGATCATATGATCTAGGCTAAGCTTAGAAAATAAAATGAGTTATAACTCGATTAAAAGATAAGTGAATAATGATATGGTGAGCCCCCAAACTTAGTCAGGTTATTATGTCGGCACTTATTCAAAAAATAATTGAGTAGTAAGAGTCATTCAATCAAGATAGTTATGTGGGGGATATTTTTCTGTTTGAGAACAATTTTTCATGACATGCATATAGCATTTGATTGTATGTGAATTGAAAAGTTCAGAGATAGATATCCATTGACGGAATCGATTGTATGATATGAGGATATAATGATTAATTGTCTTGGAAATTTTTTCAACCCACAACAACTTATTGATAAATTTCTCGCTCAAAGCAATTAGTTATTGAATATTTACAATTTATATTGAAAGTCATATGACATGAATAAGATAAATTGAGAAAATAAATATGTATAAAATTGCAACATATATTGAATAATATATATTGTAAAAGTATAGGAGTTCAAAGTAGAAAAATATACCTTGAAAGTGGAGTTCAAAGTAGAAAAATATACCTTGAAAGTTGATAATTATAGAGAAGAAGACGATACATGAATGTTATACATACCAAATGTGACTTACTTAATTTTTTTGTTAATATGATAACTTTGTTTCGTAGAATCTGCATTAACTTGATAATAAAGCAATAAAATAATTAGTCATTTAATAATATAATAAATCTTGTTTAGCTACGAGGTATATTCTTTGTGCAAAATTAGCAAATTTGCATGTTTGTAACTATTTTTTGCTTAACTTTCTGCATTAAATAAATATTAACATAAAATTTAATAGCATAAAGTGAATAATATAATAGTTATATACAATTGATTTTTGATGGAATTCAATTTTAAGATTTGAACTCATCATTACTGTCATTTAATAGTATAAATGAAATCATCAAGTAATAAGAATATAATACATGATGAAATAAAATTTCAATTGACATGGTTGTTATATGTCATTATTGTAAATGAATGGCTTTGTATCCTAATATAGGATGTCTCTTTCTCATTTTTTTTTCAAAATAAAAACACAAGAATCAATGATCTTTAGTAATAGAAATAGGAAACGATGAGTATTGTCTTGCAAAAATATAGATAAGAATAGAGAGAGAAAAAAGGTATACTAATTGTAAGAATTATTCAAAGTATAGAACATATATTGAAGTTTGAATATAACTAATAAATTAATAAATATTAGTTAAAGAAAATATAAATACAAAAGTATGTGTGAATAAAATATATAATTTTATTTGTGTAAGTAGAGAGCTTTGAAAAAGTTAGCAAAATTGATAGGGGAGTTTGTACTCGAATTGGTTGAAAGCCGAGTTTGTTCTCGGATTGGTTCATTGATCGATTATGAGATGTGAAATATTATGATATGTAAAAGTGAAGCAATTCGAACGTATAAAGTACATACTTTATAAAAAGTTACGATAGATTAAAATTTGATAAAAGGTATTAAATAAAATATTAAACAAAATTGTTGAAATTGGTTAAAAAATTTGAATGTAATTCAAGTTTTATGAACTTGAGGGGAGTAGGAATTATTTTACTTGTCCCCACGGTGGCCCCAATTGTTCTTGTGTAGATGAACTTCCGAGGTATAGCTCGTCTCTTGCGCTGTTGTAATACGCCTTTTCTTTAATGGAGTGAGAATAACTCGAACGTTAAAGAACACAGTAGATGGGTACCTGATGACTTGCATCATTTACATTTTTTTTCTTATCTAAAAGGGACCATAAAAGAGCATAATCTCATTTAATCATTGCAATTCATGAGTGATGACATGCCATCTTGTGCATATTTTCTATGCTTTTTCATACAAGAAATTGATGATTAATGCATAATTATTGAGTATTTTAGTGCTTAAATAGTATATTGCTTTGATCTTTTGATTTGATAAATTTTGTAGAAAATAAGTGGAAAAAGAAGCAAAAAGGCATAAAATAAGCTCAAAAGGAGAAAAGAAGAATTTTGGAGCACACTTTAGAAGTTGAGCACGCTTTGGAGCCTTAGGCCACGCTTTTAAAAGCATGACCCATGATTCAAACAAGATGAACGCTCTTTGGGCTCAAACGCTACGTTCTCTTGCGACGCGCACGCGTACAGGACGCTTACGCGTCGGGCAAGGATTTTTGAAGACCCACCCGTACGCGTGCATGACGCGCACGCGTGGATGTAATTGGCGCTCATTTGTAAAGAGAGCGCTGCGTTATTTGATTGAGCGTTTTCGAGCAAGTTTCAAATTTGGGATTGAAGTTTTGACACTGACGCACACGCGTACATGACGCGCCCGCGTCGAAGCTGCAATTTTGAAAAACCACGTGTACGCGTAGAGCACGTGTATGCGTCGGTGGGACATACCTGAAGAAGGACGCGTACGCGTGGAGAGCGCTCTTATTTCGAGCGCTACGCTCGTTTGGTGAACGCCACTATGGACGCGCACGCGAACAGCATGCGTACGCGTCACAAGCTAAAAACCTGAAGGTCACGCATACGCGTAGGTGACGCGTACGCGTGGATGGGCCAAAACGCAAAAAGGACGCGCACATGTATGGGACGCGTACGCGTGGGTATAAAAGTGCCCCATTCTCTGAATGAACGCTACGCTCTCCTAGAAGTGAAATTCTGGCTCAATTGATATGATTCCAAGCCCATTGAAACTTTAAAGCAAGTAGAGCCCATTGACATCACTCAAAGGCACAAGAAACAGTTAGAAAAGGAATTTCATTTGAATTGTAATTTGTTTTTAATTTCAATTTCATTTGTAATTTAGGAATGCCTATAAAAAGACTTTAGTTCACAGTTAGTGAGGGAGGCTTCACGGAAAGTAGGAGTAGGAGTAGAATAGAACGCTGGAGGATTAGAGACTCCAGAGCTCTCTTGGAGGATTAGAGACTCTAGAGAGCTTAGTATAGTTTGATACACTTTTACCTTTCTGCACTTTTTACATTTCAGTATTGAATTCAATTTAGCTTATGCAATGTCAGTTTCTTGCAATTCTCTTCTGCAACTTTCCTTTCTGCCAATTTTACATTTCCGTTCACATTGAGCTTGATTACTTCCCTATAATTTACATTTTCTGCAATTGTTCTGAGAGCTATGATCTAGTGAATTTTTCCTTTCTGTTACTTGTCCTGAGTTCTAATTTACAGCTTCTTTAATTTTCCAGCACCCAATTCCCTTTACATTTGCTGCAATTTACGTTTCTTGCTCTTTAAGTTTCTGCTAATTTACCTTTTGCACTTTATACCTTCTGCAATTTATATTCTGTCAATACAGTTTCACCCAATTCACCACTGTTAGCTTAACTAGATTAATCACCTCACTAAAGTTGCTTGATCCATCAATCCCTGTGGGATCGACCTCACTTCTGTGAGTTTTACTACTTGATGCGACCCGGTACACTTGCTGGTGGGTTTATGTGGAATCGTTTTTTTCTCATCAAGTTTTTGGCGCCATTGACGGGGATTGATTTAGATCAACAATGATTAAATATGTGATAAGTCTAGATTAAGCATTTTCTTTGTTTTTTTTCTTTTAATTTTCTGTTCTAGGCTGATACCAAGGTGTTTGAGTTATTGCCTCACTAAGAAATTCTCATCTGTGACATGAATTTCAATTTTTATTGGTGATTGCGTTTTACAAAATTCAAATGGAGTTTAATTCATCTTTTGATCAAACAAATTTCATGGGATATTGCCTACCATCACAATATGATTCAAGTCATTATTCTAATGGTGGCTGGGAATATCACCAAGAAATTACAAATTCTGAGCAATCCAATCAATGGGGATATGCTTCAGAGCCGCAAGATGAGCAAGACAATTTCATGAGATATTACCCAACACCACAAAATGATTCATGTCATTATGCTAATGGTGGATGGGAATACGAACAAGAAATGATAGAGTATGAACACCTCTTAGAGACACAAAATGAATCCTATTTTAATGAATCTAACAACTACTCATATTGTGACTGGGAGGGTCAAAACCAAAGAGATTTTACTGCTCCATATTCTATTCAGCAAGAGACATCATCTCTTGATTATGCTTTCAATGAATTCATGCAAGATTGCTCTCCAATGCCACAAAATGATCTACACTCTGATAAATTCAACAATGATTCACATTGTGGATGGGAGGATCAAAACCAGAAAGCATTTGATAGTTCATACTCCACTTATCAAGAGCCATCATTACTTGAGCAAACCTTCAATTCATTTATGCAAAATTGTCCAACCTCACCTCCTGATGTCAGGGCATTTCGGCCAGTTTCACTGACCTTTTCTTTACTGTTTTAGGGTACTTGATCCGGAGAATGCAACATCTCCTAAGCCCAATGAATCCCCCATTTCTGATCTTACCCATTCTCTTTAATTTTTGCAATTTACTTTCATGCTAAATTCCCCATTCCCCATTTAAGATTCTGCAATTTACTTTCCGTCATTTATATTCAGCTCTTTATTCCCAGCATTTACATTTTCTGCTATTTACTTTCTGCCATTTAATTTCCTGCAACTCTCACATTAAATTCTGCTTAGCTCAAATAGAACATTCCTCTAATTAAAGTTGATTGACCAATCAATCCCTGTGGTATTTGACCTCACTCTATTGTGAGTTTTTACTTGACGACAATTTGGTATACTTGCCGAGGGAAATTGTTGAGAGACAAGTTTCCGTGGATCAAGTTTATGGCGCCGTTGCCGAGGATTGATTTTGCATCAACAATGATTAAATTGGTGGATAACTAGATTGAGCATTTTTTTCTCTTTTGTTTGATTTAATTTCATTTGAGTAATTTACTTTCAGTTTTAGTTATTTCCTTCCCTTTACCCTTTACCCGTTTGTGGTGTTATGTGCACATTTTTTTTTACTATTTAGTTCACTGAGCCACTAACTATTTGATATATTGCATCACTCACGCTAACAGCATTTCTGCAGAGAATACTGTCTGCATCTATCTTTCTTGCTTGTGACTTGTGGGTTGTATGACAGGTAGAAGAAGCAGTGCTTCAACTTCCTTTGATTCTGAACTTGAGAGGACCTTCCTTAGATTGAGGAGGGAAGTAAGAGGAAAGAGAGTCGTTAGTGCTGAGGAAGAGGAAAAGTACTTTGAACCAGACATAGATGAGAATATGGAAAACCATCATGAAGAAGAGGCTCACAACCATGGCAGAGAAGGCCCAGTGCATCATGCTGGGCAAGAGAGAAGAGTTCTGGGATCCTACATCAATCCAAACCCAGGAAACTGTGGAAGTAGCATCCAAAGGCCAACCATACATGCCAACAACTTTGAACTAAAGCCACAGTTCATCACCCTTGTTCAGAACAACTGTTCATTCGGAGAAAGTGTTCAAGAAGATCCCAATCAACATCTAACCACCTTCCTGAGGATATGTGATACTGTGAAGTCTAATGGTGTTCATCCTAACACCTACAGACTGCTTCTATTCCCCTTCTCACTCAAGGACAAGGCATCTAAATGGCTGGAGTCCTTCCCGAAGGAGATTTTAACAACCTGGGAGGATGTGGTGAACAAGTTCTTGGCGAGATTCTATCCTCCTCAAAGAATCAACAGGTTGAGAGCTGAAGTTAAAACTTTCAGACAACAGGATGGTGAGACTCTCTACGAAGCATGGGAGATATTTAAAGACTTGACAAGAAGGTGCCCGCCAGATATGTTCAATGAATGGGTGCAGTTACACATTTTCTATGAAGGTCTTTCTTATGAATCAAAGAAGGCAGTAGACCACTCATTCGTGGGATCTCTGAACAAGAAGAAGACCATTGAAGAAGCCATAAATGTCATTGAGACTGTAGCTGAGAATGACTACTTCTATGCTTCTGAAAGAGGCAACACTAGAGGAGTGATGGAGCTAAACAATGTGGATGTACTGCTAGCTCAAAACAAGATGATCACCAAGCAGCTGGCTGACCTTACCAAGAAGATGGAGAGGAATCAAGTAGCAGTAATCACCACCTCAACAGCAGCTCAAGAAGGAGTGAATGAAGAAGCAGAGGGTGATCAGGAACAAGCCAATTACATTGGAAATCCACCTAGGTAGAACCATGACCCATACTCCAAAACCTATAATCCTGGTTGGAGGAACCACCTAAACTTTGGGTGGGAAAATCAATAAGACCAAGGCCAAGATCAGAGACGCCACAACCCCAACTACAATGCAGCTCACCAACATTCCACACAGAGATCATATCAGCACCCACCTAACAACACACCTCAACATCCATACCAAAGCTAAAATGGCCCCTTTCATCCCTCCAATCTCAACTCACCATCATCGAAAGAAAGACTATCAAGGATTGAGACTCTACTTGAAGGCATATGTAAGGAAATCCAAGATAACAAAGTGTTCAAGAAGGAGGTGCGAGCCAATATCAAGAACCAAGGAGACACCATCAAGAGGCTGGAATTTCAAGTGGGATACCTCTTTGAGAAGATTTCCAAACCTACTGATAGCTTCCCAAGTGACACAGAGAAGAACCCGAGAGGTGAAGCAAAGAAGGTCAGATGGAAAGATTGCAAGATGGTCACTATAAGTGATAAGGGGAATGAGGAAGAGCCAAACAAACCATTAGAACAACCTGGAGATACATCAGCAGAGGAACAGGAAGAGGATCACCAAGAAACCAAAATTTCACAGAAGGAGCTGCTGAGACTCTATGCACCTTTTCCCCAAAGACTCAAGGGTGGTGTAGAAAAGAGAATATACTCAAGGTTTCTTGACATGTTTGCATCTCTCCATGTAAACATACCATTCATCAAGGCCCTCCAACAAATGCCCTCATACATTAAGTATATGAAGGAGCTGCTGACCAGGAAAAGCTCACTCAAAGGAGGGCAAACAATAGTGATGAATAAGGAGTGCAATGCTCTCATTCAACCAGAGATGCCTACAAAAAGGAAGGACCCAGGGAGTTTTCACATCCCCTGTGCCATAGGAGAAACAATGTTTGATAAGGGATTCTGTGATCTGGGAGCAAGCATCAACTTAATGCCTTTATCCCTTATGAAGAAGTTGCAGATCAATGAGCTAATGCCCACAGATGTAGTCATCAGGCTGGCTGACAAAACTCAAAAACAAGCAGTAGGAGTGGTGGAAAACGTGTTAGTGAAGGTTGGGAACTACTTCCTTCCCACAGACTTTGTCATAGTAGAAATAGAAGAGAGTCACCTTCACCTAATCATATTGGGAAGACCATTCCTAGCTACAGCCAGAGCGCTCATAGATGTGGAGCGATGAGAGCTAATATTGAGGATACATGACGAATAACTCGCATTCAATGTCTTCAAACCCTCACAAGAAGCAGATCAGAAAAGCAAGGAACCAAGGGGAGAGCACGACAAAGCACTGGTGGAAGAAACAAGCATTGAAGCACAAGCCGTACACCTGGGAACCCCTTTGGTTGATGAACAGGATAATCGGCAGTTGTCACAGCCCAAGGAAGATCAAGAGGAACCTAAACCACCAGAGTCATATGAGACCAGCAACAAAATTTCCTTGAAAGAAGAGGTCACAAAGAGCAGGGCAACATCAAAAGGAACAAAGAAGAAGGCACCAAGGAGGTGGAGAAACAAGAAGATCCCTACAGAGGATTTCTCTCCAGGGGATAAAGTGATCTCAGCTTACTTCCTAGATATCCCACCTCATCTTCCCACCATCCCATCTCAGCTACCTAAGGTTTTCACCATCAACAAAGTTCTCTCCCTAGAGGATGTAGAGATCCTTGATGAAGCCAATGGATATAGGTTTACTGTAAGAGGGGAAGATCTGAAGCATTACCAACCACCCTGACAAAGGGCAGAACGTCAAGCTAGTGACGCTAAAGAATCGCTTCATGGGAGGCAACCCATGTTTTATATGCTTTTAAAGTAATTAATAACGCAAAGTTCATGAATTCCAAATCAGTTTTGACATATCCTTGAATGAATCCTTTTATGCAACATATAGTGGAGAACAAGTTTGGTGTTCAAGGCACACTAAGAGAACATGAATGCAACTCATAGCATGTCACTCTTAGCACCTTGAACAATTCTTTTTACACCACATGACCACAAACTAAGTTTGGTGTCACCAATGATGCATATATGGGCAATTAATTAGTCAGTTGGTTTGCATTCATGAATAGCATTTAGTTAATTAAAAACAAAAACAAACAAATTTTTTTTTGTTTTTCTTCTTTTTGAAAAGTAGTTATCCCACTTTTCCAATATTTGCCGCCAACTTTCAATCTTATTAATTTTGTTCCTTTATCCTATAGGAGAAATGAGAGGAGGATTGGAAAGAATTAATTGGACAATTGAAGAAGGAGGATTCGGCCACCACAAAAGGAGAGTACTATACACATGTTTTCAAGGGGGATGCATTGCGAAATGTTGCCATGCAACATTGGAAGAGTGACACGCTTGGAAATCGAACCAAACCCCCTTCATAAAGTTGATGATCCTTGTGCTCATCCTATGCTGAATCCCATCCGTTCATTACATAACCACTCCATCAATCCACACCTTTCATTCACTCACCATCTCCCTATATAAAGTGGTTCTTATTCCGTACCCCCTTCACATTCCAATTCCCACTCTTTGTACTTCACCCCATCCAAAAACACTCTCCCTCACTCTTTTAACTATATCCTATCCTAACCCGGCCGAAGCCCATTATCCACACCCTCAACACCTTCACATCTCAAAAGTCACTTATGGCATCATCAAGCTCCAAGAGGCAAAAGAGGAAGGAACCGGTGGAGAGCATCCCTTTCGATGAAGAGAGATTCAAAATTGCATTCCATGAACTCAAATTTGAATGGATAAAGCTCAAAAAGATATTGCCTGAGTTAACATTCCAGTTCAACGAGGATGAGTGCCCACAGATTCGAGAGAAGATTGAACAAAGGGGTTGGCAAAGGCTCACGAACCCAGAAGCAAAGATAAATGCAAACCTCATCAAAGAGTTCTATGCAAATGTGGTCAGAGAAGACAAAACCAAGGCCCTCACCTTCAAAAGTTATGTAAGAGGAACAGAGGTGGACTTCAGCCCCAATGCCATAACAAGGACTCTTCAGCTGAAATCGCCACATTTTGATGAGCCCAGTTATCATGTGAGAATAAGTAATGGCCCCGACAATAATGAACTTGAAGAAATTGTGAATGATATGTGTGTTATAGGATCTGATTGGGAAAGATATTCGGATAGGAGACCGCGGTTCATCAGGAGAGGAGACCTCATCCCGGAAGCCAAAGGATGGTTTGAGCTCGTGAGGAGATCTATCCTCCCGGTCGTGAACAATTCTGAGGTTAATACTACTCAAGCTACTATAGTACATTGCTTAATAAAGGGTGGAGGCATCAATGTGCACGAAATCATAGCTGAGGGGATTCAAGAATCAGCCGAGAAGAATGATCCAGGTGCTAGACTTTGGTACCCCAGCACCATCCTTAGGTTGTGTACGAAAGCCAAGGTAGTCTTCGAGGACAGCAATCCAACTTGGGTAAACCCTGGAAGGATGGTTACGCTCCAGCGTATAACTTATGTGGCACCCGCCCAACAACAAAGAAGGCCTCAAATAGGGAAAAGAACATCACAAGAAGGATCTCACCAAGAAGAATCTCATCAGGAAGAATACCAGCAAGAAGAGTACTATGATCCAACCAATATAAATCTAGGCCACATTCAAGGAGCCATTGAGGACTTGGCAAGGAGATATATGGAAGGGCAAGAGCAACAACTACACATTCAATCCTAAAGGATGGATCGTCAAGAAGAACTCCTTTCTAATTGGATGAATCAACAAGGGGAGTGGCAGAAACAGCAAATGGAACACTACTCCCAGCTCACTCAAACCATCAATCAAGTGACTGAAAGGCAAGAGCGTCAAGACAAACGCCTTCAAGAACTCAACCAACGTCAGCTAGCTCAGACGAAGGCATTCAATGAGTTCAGCGTACTTAATGAAGGACGGCAACTACATAGGGAGGAGTTCAACATAAACACTCAAGCCAAGTTGAACTATATGTCTGGTCATATGCATAATCTGCACTCTGCAATCCCTAGGTATGATGTAGTCCAAAAAGATCTAACAGAACAAGAGGAAAGGAAGGTGAAACAGCAGAAGGAAACATTGAAAAAGAAGATGGAAGATGCTGGCTTCTGGAAAAAGTTGATTGGAAAAAGAAAGGGAAGTGGGAGTTCAAGCACTCAAGAAAAACACAAAAAGGACAAACAAGAGGGAGAGCATGAGCAACCCCATGAGTAAAAGGTGGTGGAGTTCCCTCATTATCCCATCTTTTTCAAGTTTTAAATAAGGAAAATCATGTATGAGATAGAACATGCTTCCATAGTAGCTTAGGAATTTTCAATTCTGTCTTTAGTATTTTCATTGCTTAGGTCTATGCTTGCTAGTTCAAGTTACCTGTCTTCATTTTCACCTTGCTTACTTGTATGCTTGTCCCTTAAGTCAAATAAAAAAGAGATGTTATGAAAGACCAGAGTGATGATCAATTGTGGAGTAGGTTCTTAAGCTTGTGGTGTAGTAATCACTTAGCTAAGTTAGTTCACCAACAAGGTAGGAAGGCAACTATCTGCCCTGAAGTCATATGCTTGAAACGCACCCCATGAGACTAGCCAAATAACAAGATCCTAATAAGAAAAAAGAAAAGAATAATAAGAGTTGAAAAAGAAAGAAAAGTAATAAGAAATAAGGCTAGGCACCAAGGGTTGATTCTTGAGGGATGTGTCTGTGGTGCTCTTGTACCAAGGATCTGCTTGGATGAATAAGTTCTTAGGAGTGCTTCATCACTTGGTAACTTGGGTTAACTAACCCGGGATTGTCAACTGAAAATCCACTATCAAGAGCAACCTTGCTACAGAACATTTAGTAACCCAAAGAGGTGCTAGACACCAAGGCCTCAAGGAAAGAAAATAACAAACCATGTGCCTGTGGTGTGCATGTATGGGGGAGAGAGACTTGAGGGAGTAAGTCCTTAGGGGTGTTTCAACACCTAGCACCTTGAACCAACTGGTTCGGGAGTGTTGGCTGAAAGCTTATTTTAAAGAGTCGCCCCCTCACAGAGCACTTAGCCAAAGGATGCAATAAACCTTAAAAAGACAAATGGATCAATAAATAAAAGTCTCAAAGGGTGAAATCAAGTGAGTATTCCAGGGCATGATAAAGGTCTGAAAGCCAGTAGAGGAATGAACCTAAGTTGCTATGCATGAAACCCCATAAAACCAAGGACATGACTTCCACAATAATGATTCATTCCTCTTGTCACTTCATTCATCATTCTCATGTTTCAGTACTTGCTTAGGGACAAGCAAGCTTTAAGTTTGGTGTTGTGATGCCAGGGCATTTCGGCCAGTTTTACTGACCTTTTCTTTACTGTTTTAGGGTAGTTTAATGCATTTTCTTAGGAAATAAGCAAGTTTTGGGTAGAATTTCACTTACATCTTGATTCAAACAAACATTGTGAATTTTATATGATTTCATGATAATTATGCATGAATTTAATGACAAATTGGATGATGCATGATTCATAACTTGGATTAGAGCTTTGATAAACTTTATTTGCTTGATTTCAGGACAAAGGAAGCACGGAAAAGCCACGTTAGTAGCCACGTTAGTCTAATTAACGTGACCACTAACGTGGAATGGGAGCTAGCTTGCAACGTTAATGAGAAAAGTGATTGCCAATAACGTCTTCGAAGCCATCATAGCCCACGTTAATTACCACGTTAACTACATTAATGTGGTAGTTAACGTGGAGGAAAAGGAAGCTCCAAGCGTTAGTGGTAAAAGTGAGTGCCACTAACGCTCCAAAAGGGCAATTGGCCATGTTAACTCAGTTAACGTGAACTCTAACGTGGAAGAGGAAGATAATGCCAACGTTAGTGACACTCACCTTTGTCACTAACGTTGGACCAAGCCCATATTGGCTACGTTAAGAGCCACGTTAACTTGGTTAACGTAAACTCTAACGTGGAAGGAGCATGGAATCGCCAACGTTAGTGACACTCACCTTTGTCACTAACGTTGGACTAAGCCACTATGAGCCACGTTAGTTACCACGTTAATTACATTAACGTAGAAGCTAACGTGGAGGAAAAGGATGATGAGCCAACGTTAGTGACACTCACCTTTGTCACTAACGTTGGAGATGGCAATCAACACCACGTTAGTGGTCACGTTAATGTAATTAACGTGAGGCACTAACGTGGGAAAGGGGCGTTTTGGAGCGTTAGTGAAAAAGGTTGGTGTCACTAACGCTCTCGAAGATTTTGCAAGCCTACGTTAAAGGTCACGTTAACTATACTAATATGAACTCTAACGTAGGGAGAAAGGGGTACTCTCAACGTTATTGGGAAAGGTAAACCCCAATAACATTTGCGAAGGGCCAAGAGGCAACGTTAGTGGTCACGTTAGTGCCACTAACGTTGAAGTTAACATGGACCATTTTGGGTTAGCAACGTTAGTGAAAAAGTGATTGTCACTAACGTTCTCAACCCCATATTTTCACTTAACGTTAACACCACAAACGCCCTAAGCTAAAGTACATGCCTACTGCACACTTTCTCTGCAAGTGAAGCTGAGCTCACTAAAGATGATAACTACTTCAACTCTAGATCCAAAGGCCCATATCCAAGACTTGAAGAGCCAACTAGAAGATCAGAAGAGTAGTATAAATAAGAGTAGTTTTGAACTAGAGAAGGAGCTTTTGGATTGAGAGAACTACTCTCTGTATAATTTTACTTTCTCTGCAACTTCTAGTTTTAATTTCAGAATGCATTCTCCATCTTTGTTTTCCATTCCCAGAGCCATGAATAACTAAACCCCTTTCATTGGGTTAGGGAGCTTTGTTTTAATTTGATGGATCAATAATAGTTTTCATTATTCTTCTTCTTTCTTTTCTCTTGATTTTACTAGAAAGCTTTCAATCTTCATCTAATTGGGTAGTTATCTTGGAAAAGAAGCTATTCATACTTGGATCTCTTTAGAACCTTGGAAGAGGAATGAAGAGATCATACTAGAAATGCTTTCTCATGTTGGACCAAATTGGGGTTTGGATGGATATAGTGACAGATAATCCTACCAACACTTTGAGTTGGAAATACATGTGGTATAATCAGCGACCATACTTCATCTCTTCTCATGAGCAATTGGACCAAGGAATTGGCTATTGATCAAGATTTGAGAGATTGAATTACCAAGGAATTGGAATTCAATCACTTAAGATTGCCAAGGAGATCAATGAATGCATTGATTGAGGAAGAGATGAAAATGAACTTGATCCGGAGAATGCAACATCTCCTAAGCCCAATGAATCCCCCATTTCTGATCTTACCCATTCTCTTTAATTTCTGCAATTTACTTTCATGCTAAATTCCCCATTCCCCATTTAAGATTCTGCAATTTACTTTCCGTCATTTATATTCAGCTCTTTATTCCCAGCATTTACATTTTCTGCTATTTACTTTCCGCCATTTAATTTCCTGCAACTCTCACATCAAATTCTGCTTAGCTCAACTAGAACATTCCTGTAATTAAAGTTGATTGACCAATCAATCCCTGTGGGATTCGACCTCACTCTATTGTGAGTTTTTACTTGACGACAATTCGGTATACTTGCCGAAGGAAATTGTTGAGAGACAAGTTTCCGTGCATCACCTCCCAGTTTCTCACTTGAAAATTCTTCATCATTTGACTATCTCTCAACAAAAAATCTCTTCTAAAACTCACAACCCACACAAAGTTTCCTGAACCAAAGACTCTCAAAGCTTGAGTTCATGCTCGAAAAATATGAGGAAGAGACAAAGAAATCCTGGACAGAATAAGAAATCTTCTTCAAGAAGATGGATGTGAACTAAGAGCAAATGAGGAAACACTTTGGACTGTTGAGAATTGAGGATGAAAACTAATCTGTGAGTGAGAAGATGGAGAAAAGGGTCCTTGTGTCAAGTGAAATTTCAATAAAGAATGAGGTTGTGGAGGTATTTGAACCTGAGACTGCATATCCACAGAAGCCACTTGAGGTGACAGAGGAACATGAAACTTCACCCCCAAAGGATTCAATGGAATATCATAGGGAGGAAGTCAATCAAGAGAATTCACACTCAATTGAAGAAGAAAAGTGCATAGAGGAAGGGCTTATGGAACCACCAATTCAAGAGGCTCTTGATGAAGAGAACACTCCAACAATCATACAACCACCAAGTCTTGAAATCAAAGAAGTGAAGGTAACCAACAACAATACCGAGAAGAGGATTGTGACCAAGCCACAATTTATCATATCCATAAAGAAAAAAAGGTCAACTGCAAGCAATCCTACCTCTGATCCAGCAAGCAAGTTCAATCCAGCAAATAACAAAAGAAAGCTTGCTGAGGAGAGACCAAGAAAGGGGACATTGACTAGCTTTTCTCTTCCCTTGAGGTCATTCCTCTTAACAAACTGGAAGAAGAGGAAGAAAGTGAAGAACAACATGTCAAGCTAATGACACTAAAGGAGCGCTTGTTGGGAGGTAACCCAACCTTAGGTAATATTTCATTTCTCTGCTTTGTTTATTTTCTTTCTTTGCTTTGTTTAATTTCAATAAATTGGCATATGATTACATCTCAGTTTGGTGTTGCCTTGCAAAAATCAGTTTTTAATCTTTATGGATGATTGCATCAATTCTAAATTGAAAGTGTCACACTAAGTTTCTAAGTTTGGTGTGCCACTTAATTTTCTATGCAATAAATCCAGCAACACCACTTGTCTGCATAATCATAATGCCTTTGCAGTGTTATCTTTCTTTTGGGTTGACACTTTTTCATTCTCTTTGTTTTAGTCATTTCTTTGTTTTAATGCTTTCTTTTATTTTGCTCTTTAACTGTTTTTGTTAATACCTTACCAAGAAATCCTTATTCGTGACAGATTCTTCGCTTGGTGATTGTATTTAACATATAACAGTTTCATTTGCTTAGTTTTACTTTAAATAAATTGACATATGATTGCATTCTAAGTTTGGTGTTGCTATGCAACAAAATTTGTTTCCAATCTATACTAGATACTTGCATCAATTCCAAGTGAAAGTGTCACACTAAGTTTGGTGTGCCACTTATTCTTTATGCAATGTATCATGCACACTCTCTTATTTTTGTAATCACAATGTCTATGTTTCCTGTGCCTTCATTGTTATTTTTTATTTTGCTTGCTTAAACACATGTACTATTGACATTTTATTATGTAAGACACTCATGATCCATCATAAACCCCATCACCACTGTTCTAATTGTTGCTTGAGGATGAGCAAACACTCTAAGTTGGTATGGGAAAGGAAAGAATAGGAGAGAAGGACAACAACATTGAAAATGAACTACAAGGTGGTAACGTTTCTTTTTCCTCCTACTTATTTCCAGCACTGTAAATTGCATGATTGTCTTTATCTTCTCTGTATGCATGTGTGTTGTGAATAAGCATAATTTGATTGCTGATTTTTAACATTTTACTGTGATATTATGACTACCATCTTGAATTTTGTGAGTTCAAAAGCAATAAAGTATCATGATCATAAACAAACAAGGCATTAAAGAAGAACTTAGCATTGGCATACAAGTATTGGAAAGCTAGTATGATTAATTGTTGCTCAATTGCATTAGATTTTATTTAATTGAAGTTTTCATTTAGGACATTTTATGAAATTTTTGAAATCATGAAAACCTTGAAGAAGCAATTGCAAATTAAGGCAAGAAAAGCAAAAGGGAAAGAATGAGAAAGCTGAAGGCTTTGAGTACCAATGACAATTTAATTGTTAAGTACTTGTGGTGTTTATGTATCAGGCAAAAAGCTAGAAAATAAAACACTTAGAGTCAAGGCTAGGCTCAAGTGCAAAAGCACTCCCTCAAAGCTCAAGGCTCTGAGCATCAATGATTAGAGAGAGTAAAGAAAAGAAACAAATGAGCTTAAAGAAGTCCTCTAATTAAATGCTTGTGGTGCTTATGTATCAAGTGGTAATACTTGAAAACAAAGCATTTAGAGTCGTAGCTTTGTTATCAACTCATGGGGAAAAGCACCCAAAAGGAGAAGCTAATAAGAGAATGTAAAGCTTGTTTCAAGGAAGAAATATAAGGAAAATATTTCACAAAATGAGCTAGATAGAAGCATCAATCATTTACATTTCTTTTGTGATTGTAGCATGCATAGAAAACTAGCCAACCATGAACATCAACTTGCTATTTTTCTCACCTTGATTTGTCAAAACTTATTGCATGATTCTTTTCTTGCTTGGGGACAAGCAAGGTTTAAGTTTGGTGTTGTGATGACATTTCATCTTGTGCATGTTTTCTATGCTTTTGCATACAAGAAATTGATGATTAATGCGTATTATTGAGTATTTTAGTGCTTAAATAGTATATTGCTTTAATCTTTTGATTTGATAAACTTTGTAGGAAATAAGTAGAAAAAGAAGCAAAAAGGAAAAAAATAAGCTCAAAAGGAAAAAAAAAAGAATTCTAGGGCACACTTTAGAAGTTGAGCACGCTTTGGAGCCTTAGGCCACGCTTTTAAAAGCGTGACCCATGATTCAAACAAGATGAGCGCTCTTTGGGCTCAAACGCTATGTTCTCTTGCGACGCGCACGCGTACAGGACACTTACGCGTTGGGCAAGAATTTTTAAAGACCCACGCGTACGCGTGCATGACGCGTACGCGTGGATGTAATTGGCGCTCATTTGCAAAGAGAGCGCTACGTTATTTGAGTGAGCATTTTTGAGCAAGTTTCAAATTTGGGATTGAAGTTTTGACACTGACGCGCACGTGTACATGACGCGCACGCGTCGAAGCTGTAATTCTGGAAAACAACGCGTACGCGTAGAGCACGCATACGCGTCGGTGGGACATACCTGAAGAAGGACGCGTACGCGTGGAGAGTGCTCTTATTTCGAGTGCTACGCTCGTTTGGTGAACGCCACTATGGACGCTGATGAGCGGATAATTTATACGCTTTTTGACATTATTTTTAGTATGTTTTTAGTAGGATCTAGTTACTTTTAGGGATGTTTTCATTAGTTTTTATGTTAAATTCACATTTCTGGACTTTACTATGAGTTTGTGTGTTTTTCTGTGATTTCAGGTATTTTCTGGCTGAAATTGAGGGACTTGAGCAGAAATCAGATTCAGAGGTTGAAAAAGGACTGCTGATGTTGTTGGATTCTGACCTCCCTGCACTCAAAGTGGATTTTCTGGAGCTACAGAACTCGAAATGGCGCGCTTCCAATTGCGTTGGAAAGTAGACATCCAGGGCTTTCCAGCAATATATAATAGTCCATACTTTGGCCAAGAATTGATGACGTAACCTGGCGTTCAACGCCAGCCTTCTGCCCAAATCTGGCGTCCAGCGCCAGAAAAGGATCCAAAACCAGAGTTGAACGCCCAAACTGGCACAGAAACTGGCGTTCAACTCCACAAATGGCCTCTGCACCTGCAACACTTAAGCTCAGCCCAAACACACACCAAGTGGACCCCGGAAGTGAATTTATACATCAATTACTTACTCATGTAAACCCTAGTAGCTAGTTTATTATAAATAGGACCTCTTACTATTGTATTAGGCATCCTGGATTGTATTTTGATCCTGTGATCTTGTTTAGGGGGCTGGCCACACGGCCATGCCTGGACCTTCACTTATGTATTTTCATACGGTAGAGTTTCTACACTCCATAGATTAAGGTGTGGAGCTCTGCTGTTCCTCAAAGATTAATGCAAAGTACTACTGTTTTCTATTCAACTCTTCTTATTTCTCTTCTAAGATATCCATTCGCACCCAAGAACATGATGAAGGTGATGATTATGTGTGACGCTCATCATCCTTCTCCCTTATGAACGCGTGTCTGACAAACACTTCTGTTCTACATGAATTAAGCTAGAATGAGTATCTCTTAGATCTCCTAACCAGAATCTTCGTGGCGTAAGCTAGAATGATGGCGGCATTCAAGAGAATCCGGAAGGTCTAAACCTTGTCTGTGGTATTCCGAGTAGGATTCAATGATTGAATGACTGTGACGAGCTCCTAACTCGCGATTGCAGGGCGTTAGTGACAGACGCAAAAGGATAGTAAATCCTATTCCGGCATGATCGAGAACCGACAGATGAATAGCCGTGCCGTGACAGGGTGCGTGAGCATATTATTCACTGAGAGGATAAGATGAAGCCATTGACAAGGGTGATGCCTCCAGACGATTAGCCGTGCCGTGACAGGGCATTGGATCATTTTCCCGAGAGATGACCGAAAGTAGCCATTGACAGTGGTGATGTATCACATAAAGCCAGCCATGGAAAGGAGTAAGACTGATTGGATGAAGATAGCAAGAAAGCAGAGGTTCAGAGGAACGAGAAGCATCTCCATTCGCTTATCTGAAATTCCTACCAATGATTTACATAAGTACCTCTATCCCTATTCTATTATTTATTATTCGAAAACACTATTATCAATTTATATCTGCCTAACTGAGATTTGCAAGGTGACCATAGCTTGCTTCATACCAACAATCTCCGTGGGATTCGACCCTTACTCACGTAAGGTATTACTTGGACGACCCAGTGCACTTGCTGGTTAGTTGTATCGAAGTTGTGACAATCATGAATTAAGATCAGAGCACCAAGCTTTGGAGCCATTACCAGGATTTGTTCGAGCCTGGAGATCACAATTTCGTGCACTAAGTTTTTGGCGCCGTTGCCGGGGATTGTTTGAGTTTGGACAACTGACGGCTCATCTTGTTGCTCAGATTAGGTAATTTTCTTTTTGTTTTCTTTTCAAAAAGTTTTCAAAAAAATTTCTAAAATTTTCTCATCTATTTTCGAAAAAAATAAAAATGTTTTCAAAAATAAATTATTCTATGGCTTCAAAATTTTTAAGAATGAATTCTAGTGTTTCATGAAATATGTTGAATCATATCTGGCTGTAAAGCCATACCCAAACTACTTTGGGATTGGTATTCAACCAATCACTCCAGCCCATGTAATTATATGTTGCAGCCTGGCTGGAGGTAAAGCCATGTCTAAATTCATTTGGACTGAGGCAGCAATTTGTTATCAAGAGCAAGCTAGTTGGAGCTAATCCACCTGCTACTGTTCCTGATCTACCTGCTGAAGCTTGGCTGGCCATTGGCCATGTCTAGTGTTTTAGACTGGAGCTTTCTTTGAAAGCTTGGCTGGCTAGTGAGCCATGTCTAATTCCTGGACTGAAGCTTTAGACTAACATGGCAAGATTCCTGGAATTCATATTAAAAATTTTGGAATCCTTATTTTTCCTTTTAATTTTCGAAAAATATAAAATAAAAATCCAAAAAAAATTAGAAAATCATAAAAATCAAAAATATTTTCTGTTTCTTGTTTGAGTCTTGAGTCACATTATAAGTTTGGTGTCAATTGCATATGCATCTTGCATTTTTCGAAAATTTCATGCATTCATAGTGTTCTTCATGATCTTCAAGTTGTTCTTGGTAAGTCTTCTTGTTTGATCTTGATGATTTTTTGTTTTGTGTCTTTTCATGTTTATCATATGCATTCTTGAATTCTTAGTGCGTAAACATTAAAGAATTCTAAGTTTGGTGTCTTGCATGTTTTCTTTGCATTAAAAAATTTTTCAAAATTGTGTCTTGATGTTCATCATGACATTCAAAGTGTTCTTGGTGTTCATCTTGACATTCATAGCATTCTTGCATGCATTCATTGTTTTGATCTAAAAATTTAATGCATTGCATATTTTTCATGTTTTTCATAAAAATTTCAAAAATAAAAAAAATATCCTTCCCTTTTTCTCTCATCAAATTCGAAAATTTGGATTGACTTTTTCAAAAATTTTTAAAATCAAGTTGTTGCCAATGAGTCAAATCAAATTTTCAATTTGAAAATCTTATCTTTTTCAAAATCTTTTTCAAAAATCAAATCTTTTTCAAAATTCGTAGTTATTTTCGAAAATTTCAAAAATCTTTTTCAAAAATCTTTTTCTTATTTTTATATCAAATTTTTGAAAATAATATAATCAATTAAGGTTTTGATTCAAAAATTTGAAGTTTGTTACTTGCTTGTTAAGAAAGATTCAAACTTTAAGTTCTAGAATCATATCTTGTGATTTCTTATGAATCAAGTCATTAATTGTGATTTTAAAAATCAAATCTTTTTCAAAAACTAATTCTTATCATATCTTTTCAAAAATATCTTCTTATCTTATCTTTTTCAAAAATATCTTTTCAAAATATCTTCTCTAACCTCCTAACTTCTTATCTTTTCAAAATTTGTTTCAACTAACTAACTAACTTTTTGTTTGTTTCTTAACTTTTTCAAAACCACCTAACTAACTCTCTCTCTCTAATTTTCGAAAATATCTCCCCTCTTTTTCAAAAATTTCTTTTTTATTTAAAAAAAAAAAATTTCGAAAAAAAAATACTAACAATTTTCAAAAACCATTTTTCGAAAATCACTAACTCTTTTTCAAAATAATTTTCGAAAATTATCCCTCCCCCATCTTATTCTATTTATTCATTCATATCCTAACATCTCACATCTCTTCCATTCGTACAGTTGTGCTTCTTCCTTTACATCACATTCTTTGTCTCCCCTCTTTTCTTCCACTCACAAAGGGATCCCTATACTGTGGTATAAAGGATCTCTATTATTATTATTATCATTTTTCTGGCCATTCTTCTTTGTCATATGAGCAGGAGCAAGGATAAGAACATTCTTGTGGAAGCAGATCCAGAACCTGAAAGGACTCTGAAGAGAAAATTAAGAGAAGCTAAAATACAACAATCCAGAGATAACCTTTCAGAAATTTTCGAACAGGCAGAGGAGATGGCAGCCGAAAATAATAATGTAAGGAAGATGCTTGGTGACTTTACTGCACCTAATTCCAATTTACATGGAAGAAGCATCTCCATTCCTGCCATTGGAGCAAACAACTTTGAGCTGAAACCTCAATTAGTTTCTCTAATACCGCAGAACTGCAAGTTTCATGGACTTCCATCTGAAGATCCTTTTCAGTTCTTAACTGAATTCTTGCAGATATGTGATACTGTTAAGACTAATGGAATAGATCCTGAAGTCTACAGGCTCATGCTTTTCCCTTTTGCTGTAAGAGACAGAGCTAGATTATGGTTGGATTCTCAACCTAAAGACAGCCTGAACTCTTGGGATAAGCTGGTCACGGCTTTCTTAGCCAAGTACTTTCCTCCTCAAAAGCTGAGCAAGCTTAGAGCTGATGTTCAAACCTTCAGACAAAAAGAAGGTGAATCTCTCTATGAAGCTTGGGAAAGATACAAACAGTTGACCAAAAAGTGTCCTTCTGACATGCTTTCAGAATGGACCATCCTGGATATATTCTATGATGGTCTGTCTGAGTTATCTAAGATGTCATTGGACACTTCTGCAGGTGGATCCATTCACCTAAAGAAAACGCCTGCAGAAGCTCAAGAACTCATTGACATGGTTGCTAATAACCAGTTCATGTACACTTCTGAAAGGAATCCTCTGAGTAATGGGACACCTATGAAGAAGGGAGTTCTTGAAGTTGATACTCTGAATGCCATATTGGCTCAGAATAAAATATTGACTCAGCAAGTCAATATGATCTCTCAAAGTCTGCATGGAATGCAAGCTGCATCCAACAGTACTCAAGAGGCTTCTTCTGAAGAAGAAGCTTATGATCCTGAGAACCCTGCAATAGCAGAGGTAAATTACTTAGGTGAACCTTATGGAAACACCTATAACTCAACATGGAGAAATCATCCAAATTTCTCATGGAAGGATCAAAAGCCTCAACAAGGCTTTAATAATGGTGGAAGAAACAGGTTTAGCAATAGCAAGCCTTTTCCATCATCAACTCAGCAACAGACAGAGAACTCTGAACAAAATGCTTCTAATTTAGCAAATCTAGTCTCTGATCTATCTAAAGCCACTGTAAATTTCATGAATGAAACAAGGTCTTCCATTAGAAATTTGGAAGCACAAGTGGGCCAGCTGAGTAAAAGGATCACTGAAATCCCTCCTAGTACTCTCCCAAGCAATACAGAAGAGAACCCAAAAGGAGAGTGCAAGGCCATTGACATAAGCGCCATGGCCGAACCTGTGAGGAGAGGAGAGGACGTGAATCCCAAGGAGGAAGACCTCCTGGGACGTCCAGTGATCAATAAGGAGCTTCCCTCTGAGGAACCAAAGGACTCTGAGGCTCATCTAGAGACCATAGAGATTCCATTGAACCTCCTTATGCCCTTCATGAGCTCTGATGAGTATTCTTCTTCTGAAGAGAATGAGGATGTCACTGAAGAGCAAACTGCCAAGTTTCTTGGTGCAATCATGAAGCTGAATGCCAAATTGTTTGGCATTGATGCTTGGGAAGTTGAACCTCCCTTGTTCATCAATGAACTAAGTGATCTGGATCAACTGACATTGCCTCAGAAGAGACAAGATCCTGGAAAGTTCATAATACCTTGTACCATAGGCACCATGATCTTTAAGGCTCTGTGTGACCTTGGTTCAGGAATAAACCTCATGCCCCTCTCTGTAATAGAGAAACTGGGAATCTATGGGGTGCAAGCTGCTAAAATCTCACTAGAGATGGCAGACAGCTCAAGAAGACAGGCTTATGGACAAGTAGAAGATGTATTAGTAAAGGTTGAGGGCCTTTACATACCTACTGATTTCATAGTCCTGGATACTGGAAATGAAGAGGATGAATCCATCATCCTAGGAAGACCTTTCCTGGCCACAGCAAGAGCTGTGATTGATGTTGACAGAGGTGAAATAGTCCTTCAATGGAATGAGAACTCCCTTGTATTCAAAACTCAAGGATCTCCCTCTGCAATCATGAAGAGGAAGCAGGAAAAGCTTCTCTCCAAGCAGAGTCAACCAGAGCCCCCACAGTCAAACTCTAAGTTTGGTGTTGGGAGGCCACAACCAAACTCTAAGTTTGGTGTTGAACTCCCATATCCAAACTCTAAGTTTGGTGTTGGAGAGTCTCAACAAAGCTCTGCACATCTGTGAGGCTCAATGAGAGCCCACTGTCAAGCTATTGACATTAAAGAAGCGCTTGTTGGGAGGCAACCCAATGTTTATCTAATTCTTATTTTTATTGTTTTTCATGTTTTCTTAGGTTCATGATCATGTGGAGTCACAAGATAAATATAAAAATTGAAAACGGAATAAAAAACAGCAGAAGAAAAATCACACCCTGGAGGAGCATCTGCCTGGCGTTCAAACGCCAGAACAGAGCATAGTTCTGGCACTGAACGCCCAGAATGGGAGCATCCTGGCGCTGAACGCCCAGAACAAGCATGGTTCTGGCGTTCAACGCCAGAAATGGCAGCAAATGGGCGTTGAACGCCCAAAGTGGGCACCAACCTGGCGCTGAACGCCCAGAGTTGTGTGCAAGGGCATTTTGCATGCCTAAATTGGTGCAGGGATGTAAATGCCTTGACACCTCAAGATCTGTGGACCTCACAGGATCACCTCAGGATCTGTAGACCCCACAGGATCCCCACCTACCTCATCATCTCTCTTCCCATTCATGATCATCCCTTCTGTTTTCCATTTACCACTCACATCCATACACCCACTACCTTCAAAATTCAACATCTCTCTACCACCCAATCCCACCCATATGGCCGAATACACACTCCCATCCATCTCCTCCATATCTTCTTCATTCTTTCTTCTTTTGCTCGAGGGCGAGCAATATTCTAAGTTTGGTGTGGTAAAAAGCATAGCTTTTTTGTTTTTTCCATAACCATTGAAGGCACCTAAGGCCAGAGAAGCCTCTAGAAAGAGGAAAGGGAAGACAAAAGCTTCCATCAAGGGTCTATAGCTCAGTGGTAGAACATTTGACTGCAAATCAAGAGATCCCTGAGATACCTCAGGGGATACATTTTCTTCCACACAATTATTGAAAGCAACTAAGGGTGGAACATCAAGAGCACTCCATCATCCTTCATGAAATCAGAGAAGATCTAAAAGCAATGAGGGAGGAGCAACAAAGACAAGGAAGAGACATAGAAGAGCTCAAGGACATCACTAAGGTGGATTCATTCCTTGTTCTTATTTCTTCTGTTTTTCGTTTTCTATGTTATGTGCCTATCTATGTTTGTGTCTTCACTACATGATCATTAATAGTTAGTAACTTTGTCTTAAAGATATGAATGTCCTATGAATCCATCACCTCTCTTAAATGAAAAATGTTTTAATTCAAAAGAACAAGAAGTACATGAGTTTCGAATTTATCCTTGAACTTAGCTTAATTATATTGATGTGGTGACAAGGCTTCTTGTTTTCTGAATGTACGCTTGAACAGTGCATATGTCTTTTGAAGTTGTTGTTTAAGAATGTTAAATATGTTGGCTCTTGAAAGAATGATGACTAGGAGACATGTTATTTGATAATCTGAAAAATCATAAAAATGATTCTTGAAGCAAGAAAAAGCAGCAAAGAACAAAGCTTGCAGAAAAAAATAGAAAAAAAAATAGGCGAAAAAAAAAAATAGAAAGAAAAAGAAAAAGCAAGCAGAAAAAGCCAAAGCTCTTAAAACCAAGAGGCAAGAGCAAAAGGCCAATAACCCTTAAAACCAAAAGGCAAGGGCAATTAAAAAGGATCCCAAGGCTTTGAGCATCAGTGGATAGGAGGGCCTAAAGGAATAAAATCCTGGTCTAAGCGGCTAAACCAAGCTGTCCCTAACCATGTGCTTGTGGCGTGTAGGTGTCAAGTGAAAACTTGAGACTGAGCGGTTAAAGTCAAGGTCCAAAGCAAAAACAAAGAGTGTGCTTAAGAACCCTGGACACCTCTAATTGGGGACTTTAGCAAAGCTGAGTCACAATCTGAAAAGGTTCACCCAATTATGTGTCTGTGGCATTTATGTATCCGGTGGTATTACTGGAAAACAAAGTGCTTAGGGCCACGGCCAAGACTCATAAAGAAGCTGTGTTCAAGAATCATCATACTGAACTAGGAGAGTCAATAACACTATTCGAAATCTGAAGTTCCTATAGATGCCAATCATTCTGAACCTCAATGGATAGAGTGAGATGCCAAAACTATTCAAGAGGCAAAAAGCTATAAGTCCCGCTCATATGATTGAAGCTCTGTTTCATTGATAGTTTGGAATTTATAGTATATTCTCTTCTTTTTATCCTATTTGATTTTCAGTTGCTTGGGGACAAGCAACAATTTAAGTTTGGTGTTGTGATGAGCGGATAATTTATACGCTTTTTGACATTGTTTTTAGTATGTTTTTAGTAGGATCTAGTTACTTTTAGGGATGTTTTCATTAGTTTTTATGTTAAATTCACATTTCTGGACTTTACTATGAGTTTGTGTGTTTTTCTGTGATTTCAGGTATTTTCTGGCTGAAATTGAGGGACTTGAGCAGAAATCAGATTCAGAGGTTGAAAAAGGACTGCTGATGTTGTTGGATTCTGACCTCCCTGCAGTCAAAGTGGATTTTCTGGAGCTACAGAACTCGAAATGGCGCGCTTCTAATTGAGTTGGAAAGTAGACATCCAGGGCTTTCCAGCAATATATAATAGTCCATACTTTGGCCAAGAATTGACGACCTAAACTGGCGTTCAACGCCAGCCTTCTGCCCAAATCTGGCGTCCAGCGCCAGAAAAGGATCCAAAACCAGAGTTGAACGCCCAAACTGGCACAGAAACTGGCGTTCAACTCCACAAATGGTCTCTGCACGTGCAACACTTAAGCTCAGCCCAAACACACACCAAGTGGGCCCCGGAAGTGAATTTATACATCAATTACTTACTCATGTAAACCCTAGTAGCTAGTTTATTATAAATAGGACCTCTTACTATTGTATTAGGCATCCTGGATTGTATTTTGATCCTGTGATCTTGTTTAGGGGGCTGGCCACACGGCCATGCCTGGACCTTCACTTATGTATTTTCATACGGTAGAGTTTCTACACTCCATAGATTAAGGTGTGGAGCTCTGCTGTTCCTCAAAGATTAATGCAAAGTACTACTGTTTTCTATTCAACTCTTCTTATTTCTCTTCTAAGATATCCATTCGCACCCAAGAACATGATGAAGGTGATGATTATGTGTGACGCTCATCATCCTTCTCCCTTATGAACGCGTGTCTGACAAACACTTCTGTTCTACATGAATTAAGCTAGAATGAGTATCTCTTAGATCTCCTAACCAGAATCTTCGTGGCGTAAGCTAGAATGATGGCGGCATTCAAGAGAATCCGGAAGGTCTAAACCTTGTCTGTGGTATTCCGAGTAGGATTCAATGATTGAATGACTGTGACGAGCTCCTAACTCGCGATTGCAGGGCGTTAGTGACAGACGCAAAAGGATAGTAAATCCTATTCCGGCATGATCGAGAACCGACAGATGAATAGCCGTGCCGTGACAGGGTGCGTGAGCATATTATTCACTGAGAGGATAAGATGAAGCCATTGACAAGGGTGATGCCTCCAGACGATTAGCCGTGCCGTGACAGGGCATTGGATCATTTTCCCGAGAGATGACCGAAAGTAGCCATTGACAGTGGTGATGTATCACATAAAGCCAGCCATGGAAAGGAGTAAGACTGATTGGATGAAGATAGCAAGAAAGCAGAGGTTCAGAGGAACGAGAAGCATCTCCATTCGTTTATCTGAAATTCCTACCAATGATTTACATAAGTACCTCTATCCCTATTCTATTATTTATTATTCGAAAACACTATTATCAATTTATATCTGCCTAACTGAGATTTGCAAGGTGACCATAGCTTGCTTCATACCAACAATCTCCGTGGGATTCGACCCTTACTCACGTAAGGTATTACTTGGACGACCCAGTGCACTTGCTAGTTAGTTGTATCGAAGTTGTGACAATCATGAATTAAGATCAGAGCACCAAGCTTTGGAGCCATTACCAGGATTTGTTCGAGCCTGGAGATCACAATTTCGTGCACCAGACGCACACGCGAACAGCACGCGTATGCGTCACAAGCTAAAAAACTGAAGGTCACGCGTACGCGAGATGACGCGTACGCGTGGATGGGCCAAAATGCAAAAAGGACGCGCATGCGTATGGGACGCGTACGCGTGGGTATAAAAGCTCTCCGTTCTCTGAATGAACGCTACACTCTCCTGGAAGTGAAATTCTGGCTCAATTGATCTGATTCCAAGCCCATTGAAACTTCAAAGCAAGTAGATCCCAATGACATCACTCAAAGGCAAAAGAAACAGTTAGAATAGGAATTTCATTTGAATTGTAATTTGTTTTCAATTTCAATTTCATTTTTAATTTAGGAATGCCTATAAAAAGGCTTTAGTTCACAGTTAGTAAGGGAGGCTTCACGGACAGTAGGAGTAGGAGTAGAATAGAAGGCTGGAAGATTAGAGACTCCATAGCTCTCTTGGAGGATTAGAGACTCTAGAGAGCTTAGTATAGTTTGATACACTTTTACCTTTCTGCACTTTTTACATTTCAGTATTGAATTCAATTTAGCTTATGCAATGTCAGTTTCTTGCAATTCTCTTCTACAACTTTCCTTTCTGCCAATTTTACATTTCCGTTCACATTGAGCTTGATTACTTTCCTGCAATTTACATTTTCTGTAATTGTTCTGAGAGCTATGATCTAGTGAATTTTTCCTTTCTGTTACTTGTCCTGAGTTCTGATTTACAGCTTCTTTAATTTCCCAGCACCCAATTCCCTTTACATTTGCTGTAATTTACGTTTCTTGCTCTTTAAGTTTCTGCCAATTTACCTTTTGCACTTTATACCTTCTGCAATTTATATTCTGTCAATACAGTTTCACCCAATTCACCACTGTTAGCTTAACTAGACTAATCACCTCACTAAATTTTCGTGATCCATCAATCTCTGTGGGATCGACCTCACTTCTGTGAGTTTTACTACTTGATGCGATCCAGTACACTTGTCGGTGAGTTTGTGTGGAATCATTTTTCTCTCATCAATGAGCTAATTGATGAATATTATGATACATTGCTTTGAAATGGGTTTGTGCTGAATTTCAGGTGAAAAGAGCAACAAAAAGGGAAGAAAACAACAAAACAAACCTGGGAGTGTGAAACTGGTGTGCCACTTGGAACAAACGCCATGAAAGTATATGGGCGTGGCACACCAGGAGCTGGACGTGGCATGCCAGTGTCGTTTTCCAGAGAGCAATGTTGAAGGCCGCAAAAGGGGCGTGGCACGCCAAGTCCATCACACACTATGGGCGTGCCACTTGAACCATTGGGCGTGGCATGCCAGTTCATCAATCCAGAAGGGACAACTGATGAGGCCATATTTTCCGATCCATTTTGGCTTGATCTAAATAGATTCTAGCACATGAACTCACACGTAAGTTCCAAAATAGCATACTTTTGTGTTTGATCCCTAATTTGATTCTGAATGGGAAAACATGCATTTTAATGCTTAGATTAGTGATTTTTAATTCCACTTTTATGTCATTCGATGCCCTGATATGGTTTGTGAGTGATTTCAGGCCTTGGAGGCAAGAATGGATGGGCAAAAGCGGAAGAAAGCATGTACAAGGGAGAAAACATGAAGAAAACAAGGAAAAGCACACACAGCAAAGTGTGCGTGCGCACAGCCCTGCGTGCATGCGCACAAGCAAGAATTTCCATGTGTGCGTACCCATAGGTCAATTTTCAGCCGCGCGTGCAGACGCACGCATCTGTGCGTCCACACAGGTCCCAACACGTGATTTCATTAATGATGCACGTGCTTCTTGAATTCTAAGGCCTTTTGGGCCATTTTGGAAGGCTTGGATGCTGATTTTGAAGTGCTATATGAGGGGAGAATCAACACATATCAAGACATTAGCTTACATTAGGTTTTAGTTTTAATTTTTCTTAGTATTAGGAAGCTTCCATAGGAGTAGGAGTAGTGTAGCATTGCTTTCCTAGGGTTTATCAATTTCCATTGTAGCATTTTATAGCAAGCTTTGATTTTGAATTTACTTCCTGAATTGTAAGTACTCTCAATTTCCTCTTTAATTCAAGCACTTTTACTTTCATTTTCCTTTTGGTTCAAGTTACTTTGTTCATATTGCAATTTTGTGTTTCTTGAAGTTTTGATTAATGAATTTTACATTTCATGCTTTCTTTATGCTTGATTGCTTGTTTATGTTTGGTTTTGTTGATAATTGGTTATAGCTTTCCATTTTACTTTGCAATTTTCCATGTCTTACTTTTATGCACACAAGGTGTTTGTGAAAATGCCAACTCTAGATTTTGAGTAGATTTTCCTACCTTGGCTTGTGGTTTGAGTCCCTAGGATACTAGAGTCATAATGTCCGACATTTAGTGGTAATTCTTGGGTAGTTAGTTGACTCTTGTTTCCATTGACACTAGCCTTTTATCAACTAGTTTGGTAAGTTGGTTAGGACTTATGGATTAAGGTCAATTATGCTTGCTTGACTTACTCCTCGATGGTTGGGGTTGACTAGGCGAGATTGACTGATGATAATTACCATAGTTGTGGTTATGGCAATGATAGGATTCCTCAGAAGCTCATTCCCAAGTCAAGGTTCTTTATTGCATTCCTTGCATTTTCACTAGTTTTGATCTCATTTCCCCTTTACTTGCATTAATTACAATTTTGATCATTGCTTAGTTCTTTTATTGCTTAGTTTCTTTAAACTTTCGTTCTTTGATTGCGCAAAATCCCATTTGTTCTCTTAACAACCGAAAGCATAACATTTCATTTGCATTGCTAGGGAGAACGACCCGAGGTTTAACTACTCTCGGTTAATTTGAATTAGAAATATTAAACTTTGATCGAGAATTACTTGTTGGTTGAGAACTATACTTGCAACGAGGTTATTTCTCCTTTTACCGAGAAGGAATTCTTAACCGACGAATTTGCTCGTGTCAAGTTTTTGGCGCCGTTGCTGGGGAATGCAAACGGTGTTATATCTTTTGGTTGTTGTAAATATGTTAATAGTGTAAATAGCTCTTTTTGGTTGTTTGTTTGCTTTTCCTAGTAGGTTTATGTTTATATTTTCTATGACTTTTTTACACCATCATCACAATACACCCCAATGGAACCCAAACACTTACCTTTATAGTCACCAATCTTACACACCATCACCTCACTATATACAAAACCCTTATCCTCATGAACTTGATTGCCAACCTTCATCACCTCAATCTTCACCTTCTTATATGGATCAAGCCACACAAGAAGTACTTTTCATGCTCATTCAAGAACAACAAGAGTTCCGGAAGAAGCAAGAGCAAGTCATGTCTACCCTAGCAAAAGCTTTGGATCAAGTAGCTTTGTGGCGTTCATGCCCCAAGCAAGAAATTCTAGTGGATGAACGTGTGGAACCAAGTGAAAAGTGTGGAGCAAAAGAAGGATTGCAACATCAAGAAGAAGATGTCAAGTCACAACATAAAGAGCAAAAGGAGATAAGTGAAGAGTGGGTAGGAATTGATCAAGAGGATTCCATCATTCAAGATTTTTTGTTCAACTTGGGTAACTTCTTCTATGACCTTCATGGATCTCCATTATTAGATTTGGAAGGAGATGTTGATGTGGACTTCACACAACCTCCAATTTTTTACTTGAGTGATGATGAAGAAGATTCAAAAGAGGTTGAGAAAGATTCTATTAGCCAAGAAGTGAAGATATTTGTGCAAGAACGAAATGAGCGGGTGAAGACTTCTCTAGCAAGATTTCTAGCCCCACATCAATATGCCGTTTTAGATATGGATGGTCAACTTCAAACCTTTCTTGGAGTAGCGGATGGTGAAGAGAAGAATGTTGATTGGCCAAGAAATGGGAAGTTCATCCAAGGTGCCAACATAACATTTGGAGCTCAATTATGGTGCAAGAGTCAATATAGTGGATTCTGGAGAGTGCACAAGTATATCAATGGTGATAGAAGAACTCAAGTATGGGATCCGGGCATATGTTTCAAGAATCAATACTTAAGGATCCTAGTTGCTAGCTTGAAGTCTCTTAAGAGTTTGAGGCAATTCATTTGGAACCCTGGAGGTCGAATCAATAGCAAACTTGGTTGGAGATTCAAGGAGGAGTGGAAGCATAAGCCGCCCTAACAAGGATCTCCTCACCAAGTCCAACTTAGGACTATAAACCAAAGTGCTTGGTGGGAGACACCCCGCCATAGTAATATCCTTCTAAGTTTCTCTCTTTTACGTTTTGTTTCATGAATAATTGGCTATATTTCTTGGTTGGTTTAGATTTATTTTGATGTTTGTTAAGTAATTCTAGTGAAATAATGTGTTTTTGGGAGTTTTGTGATGTTTTGGGACTTGAAAACCTATTTTGGATGTCAAAATTGATGCCTTAGAGCCAAAATTTTTGTTGCAGGAATAGAGACCTGTGGGTCCACACAGCCTTGTGCGTCCGCACAGTTCCCCTGTTTTTCAGTTCCTGTGTGTGCGCACAGCTACGTACGCACGCACACCCTTAAATACTCCCTTTGTTCGCAGTATACGCACGACTTGTGCGTGTGCACACCACCTTCTTTTTCCCTTCTATGCGACCGCACACCATGCGTGCGGCCGCACACTAAAAAAAAAAGAGATGCCCCTGTGCGAGCGCATAGCACCTGTGCGCCCACACAGACCTTGATTACTCCTCTGGCCGCAGCGCACGCACAAGCTGTGCGTGTGCACCCAACCCTCTTTCCTCTCTTGTGCGTCCGCACACCCTCCTGTGCGGCCGCACAGGACGAGTTTCACCTTCTGCCCGCAGCGTCCGCACGATCTTATGCACGTGCATACCCCATTCTTTCTCCCTGTGTGCGTCCGCACACGACCTTGTGTGTCCGCACAGGTCACTTTTCGAATGTTAATTCGAAAAGGGGGAGTGTCGCGCTTCAGTTTCCTCCCAACACCCCAACTTTCTCTCTCTCTTCTTTCTTCTTCTCTCTGAACCCAACCCTCCTCCTTACACCAAACCCTCCCCCAACCATCGCCGGCGAACCTCCGCACCGCCATCGCCAACCTTCCCTCTTTCCCCCTTCTCCCTTCCTCTTTCCTCTCTCTCCCCTCTACATTTCCCTTTCCCTGACTCTGCACACGCTCCTGCCACTGCGCTTAGCAGCCCTAGGCCGTGCATCTCTGTTCCGGCGAGCAACCGCCAACAGCGGCAGACCCCTGTGCCGCTGCACCCCTCTCTGTCTCGCCCTCACCTTCCTTCAATCCTTCTTCTTCTGCATTACAGGTTCAAGCCCTGTTTCCCTGCCCTATTTCATTTTTTTTCTGCCTCATTTTACTACTACTTTTTAGTTCTAATTTTAATTTTGTTCTAGTTACTAAGTGGCTTTAGGTTAGATGACCTGTGTTTCTGGATTCATTTTGTGATGTTCGCTGATATTGTTGGATGTTGCTGAGATTGAATGATGTTGCTATGTCTGAACTGTGATGTTACTGAACTGTGACTACTGCTATTATTGAACTGTGAGGACTGCTTGTAACTTCTGCACATACCATGCTTGATATAATGCCTAATTGGAATTTTTGATTCAATCTCTGTGTCTGATCAACACAAATTTTGAATTTTCTTCCATTTGACATTGTTAATTGCTGATTGTGAAAATATTCTTTTATTCTAATTGCTGCCTGAGATGGAATTGTTTATGCACTTTGTATTTCTGCTAGAACACCCATTTGAACCTGAAATATATAGCCTTGTTTCTTCTGTTGGTGTTCATTGTTCCTATGCATATTAGATTCCATTTGATGCATTGCTAGCTGAGCACTTATTTGTTAATTTTTACTGACACCTTTGTAAGTGCATAGCATGCTGAGTTACTGCAATATGTGCTGACTGCCAATTCCTTTCTGCTCATACACCAAACTGGCATTAAACTTCAAATTTTGAAATCTGTTTGGTGACATTGGTAGCAGTACATACATTGCTTTCTATATAATTGATCAAATGCTTATTCATGTATCCTCAACATTAGTGACCATACACACAACAACTTGTTCCTTTAAGTTTTTGAGTAATGCACCTTGTTTTTCAATCAAGCACTGCTTTGGACAAGAAGCTGTACGTATGTGGTCATTTTCTATCTTTTCAACATGAATATGTGTAAGCTTTCACTCTGACTTTGATTTTTGCCTTTTGTGCTAATTTTTCCAAACTCTTTCAACTTCGAAGGCACAATTGCACTAATCAATCTCTTCCAACTCAATTCACATACATAATGCACCTAAGTCATATATATGCTTTCATTGTTTGTTCACTCATTCATTTGTTACTTAGGTTGCCTGATCTTGGGAAAACACATTTTTCTTTGAATAATTGACTGTTTTATACATGTTCTTCCCTGATTAATGTTTGTTTACCTTATTGGCTTTTATTTAAATTATTTGATTATATCCTTCTTCTTCATGTGAATTTTATCTGTTTCCCCTGAGTTATATTCTATTTTTGTCTTTTTCAGGATGGCCCAGAAGGGAAAGGAGAAAGCCAATCCTTTGGCTCATCCTCCTCTCGTACCTCCCAGTGACCATCCAAATACTTTCATCAATGCTGAAGCCCAGGAACAGTACAAAAAGCTAGAAAAGCGCGCCTTTCATTATGAGAGAAAGCTAAACCTGCCTGAGAAATATGCGGATACAATTCTTAACAAAATAAGATTTTATCATTGGAGATTCGTAAAATCCGATCCGGTGGGAGTAAATGAACACCAGGTCAAGGAATTTTACGCAAATTTCCTCAAGAGGGATGCCCAAACTGTTTTTCTAAGAGGTGTCACCTTGGACACCTCTAATACTACTTTAGAGGCCCTCTTGGATATTCCCCATATTCCTCCGGCTCGAGACACTTATACTCAATTAATGACAGACGTGACAACGGGTAAGATCTCTTTGGATATAGTCCTGAAAAGATTGGCTAGCTTGAGGCCTGATGGGAATACAGCAAGGGAGAGCAGCCGGTCTCGTTGAGCATTGCGTGCACTGACCTCAACCCAGAGGCAAGGATCTGGCAGCAGATCATTGCCGATTACATTCTTCTGAGCACGCATGCCACGCAAATCAGAGTCCGGGTGGCAGTTCTGCTGTGGGCTATTCTGGAGGGGAAGAGGATCTCTGTTCTTCCCCTTATCAGAGAGTCGATGATGAAGGTGAACCAATAGCTGAAATACGACATTCACTTTCCATCACTCATCACCAGATTAGTAGCTTTATCTGGTGTAGAGAGACGCCCAACAGATCGGACGTCTGTCTACATTAGTAAGTAGCCATTTCTGCCATACGACGATTATGACGGGCCGTCTCAGAAGAAGAAGAAGACCATGGAGCCTTCATCAGCAGCAGTCGAGCCTTCAGCACCTCCTACAGCACCCGCACCCACACCCACACCCAGACCCCAGACACCATATGAGTTGTGCCGGGAGCTCCTTCAGACCATCCACCGATCCGAGTGCCGCAACACTCGCCGCTTCTAGTGGATAGTGGCAAAATTTGAGGGTAGATACCCTGGGCCACCTCCTCCAGATACACCAGAGCCTGAGGCCGAGGAGCTTGCATCTGAGGAGCCAGCAGCTGAAGCTGGCCAGGCAGTTGAACACCCTGAGCAGAGACCGGAGGAGCCCACAGCTGAGGAGGTAGTAGTTGAGAGAGCTGAGGAGCATAGAGCCGACGAGCCGCGAGTTGAGGAGCCGACATCTGTAGCCGAACCGAGAGCTGAGACAGCATCTGAGCCAGCTGGTCACACACTTGAGGAGCATCGAGCTGAGACCACCACACAGCCATCCAGCACCATCATTATCTACCAACATCATCATCACTCACCACCGCCAGGCGGTGTAGCTTCACATGGTTGACTCCTCCCCGAGTGATTCCTTTGGCACTGGGACAGTGCATGACTTAAGTGTGGGGGAGGATCTTCTATTTTTGGGTGTAAACATGATGCTAGGGCATTTTGGCCAATTTCACTGACCTTTTCTTTATGGTTTTAGGGTAGTTTCATGCGCTTTCTTAGGAAATAAGCAAGTTTTGGGTAAATATTCACTTACATCTTGATTCAAGCAAACATTGTGAATTTTACATGATTTCATAAGAATTATGCATGAATTAAATGACAAATTGAATGATGCACGTCTCATAACTTGGATTAGAGCTTTAATGCACTTTATTGCTTGATTTCAGGACAAAGGAAGCAAGGAGGAACCACGTTAGTCTAGCTAACGTGACCACTAACGTGGAATGAAGGCTAGTTTGCAACGTTAATAAGAAAAGTGATCGCCATTAACGCCTTCGTGAGCCATCATAGCCCACGTTAGTTGCCACGTTAACTATGTTAACGTGGAAGCTAACGTGGAAGAGAAGTAGAACTCCAACGTTAGTGGTAAAAGTAAGTGCCACTAACGTTCCAAAGTGGCAGTTGGCCACGTTAAGAATCACGTTAACTCAGTTAACGTGAACTCTAACGTGGATGAGGAAGATAATGCCAACGTTAGTGACACTCACCTTTGTCACTAACGTTGGACTAAGCTCATATTTGCCACGTTAAGAGTCACGTTAACCTAGTTAACGTGGACTCTAACGTGGAGGGAGCAAGGAATCACCAACGTTAGTGACACTCACCTTTGTCACTAACATTGGATTAAGCCACTATGAGCCACGTTAGTTGCCACGTTAATTACATTAACGTGGAAGCTAACGTGGAGAAGAGGGATGATGAGCCAACGTTAGTGACACTCACCTTTGTCACTAACGTTGGAGATGGCTATCAATACCATATTAGAAGTCACGTTAACCTAGTTAACGTGAACTCTAACGTGGGAAGTAGGGGCGTTTTGAAGCGTTAGTGACAAAGGTAAGTGTCACTAACGCTCTCGAAGATTTGGCAAGCCTACGTTAAAGGCCACGTTAACTATACTAACGTGAACTCTAATGTAGGGAGAAAGGGGTACTCTCAACGTTATTGGAAAAGGTAAACCCCAGTAACGTTTGCGAAGGGCCAAGAAGCAACGTTAGTGGTCACGTTAGTGCCACTAACGTTGAAGTTAACGTGGACCATTTTTGGGTTAGGAACGTTAGTGAAAAAGGTGATTGTCACTAGCGTTCTCGACCCCGCAGTTTCACTTAACGTTAACACCACTAACGCCCCAAGCTAAAGTCCATACCTACTGCACACTTTCTCTGCAAGTAAAGCTGAGCCCAATGAAGACGATAACTACTTTAACTCAAGATCCAAAGGCCCATATCCAAGACTTGAAGAGCCAACTAGAAGATCAGAAGAATAGTATAAATAGGGAGAACTTTGAACTAGAAGGGAGCTTTTTGGGCATTATTAGAATTACTCTCTGTATTTTTTACATTCTCTGCAACTTCTAGTTTAACTTTTCAGAATGCATTCTCCTTCTTTGTTTTCCATTCCCAGAGCTATGAACAACTAAACCCCTTTCATTGGGTTAGGGAGCTCTGTTGTAATTTGATGGATCAATAATAGTTTTCATTATTCTTCTTCTTTCTTTTCTCTTGATTTTACTAAAAAGCTTTCAATCTTCACCCAATTGAGTAGTTATCTTGGAAAAGAAGCTATTCATACTTGGATCTCTTCGGAACCTTGGAAGAGGAATGAAAAGATCATGCTAGAAATGCTTTCTCATGTTGGACCAAATTGGGGTTTGGATGGATATAGTGACATATAATCCTACCAACACTTTGATTTGGAAATACATGTGGTATAATCAGTGACCATACCTCATCTCTTCTCATGAGCAATTGGACCAAGGAATTGGCTATTGATCAAGATTTGAGAGATTGAATTACCAAGGAATTGGAATTCAATCACTTAAGATTGCCAAGGAGATCAATGAATGCATTGATTGAAGAAGAGATGAAAATGAACTTGATCCGGAGGATGCAACATCTCCTAAGCCCAATGAACTCCCCATTTCTGATCTTACCCATTCTCTTTAATTTCTGCCCATTACTTCTATGATCATCTTCCCCATTCCCATTTAAGATTCTGCAATTTTTTTTCCGTCATCTATTTTCAGCTCTTTATTTCCAGCATTTACATTTTCTGCTATTTACTTTCCCGCCATTTAATTTCCTGTAACTCTCAAACCAAATTCTGCTTAGCTCAACTAGAACATTCCTCCAATTAAAGTTTCTTGACCAATCAATCCCTGTGGGATTTGACCTCACTCTATTGTGAGTTTTTACTTGATGACAATTCGGTATACTTACCGAGGGAGATTTGTTAAGAGACAATTTTCCGTGCATCAAGTTTATGGCGCCGTTGCCGGGGATTGATTTTGTATCAACAATGATTAAATTGGTGGATAACTAGATTGAGCATTTTCCTTTTGTTTGATTTAGTTTCATCTGAGTAATTTACTTTCAGTTTTAGTTATTTCTTTCCTTTTACCTTTCACCTATTAGTGGTGTTACCTGCATTTTGTTTTAATATTTGCTTCCCTGACCCACTAACTGTTTGATATATTGCATCACTCACACTAATAGTATTTCTGCAGAAAATATTATCTGCATCTATCTTTCTTGCTTGTGCCTTATTGGTTGTATGACAGGTAGAAAAAGCAGGGCTTCAACTTTCTTTGATTCTGAACCTGAGAGGACCTTCCTTAGATTAAGGAGGGAAGCAAGAGAGAAGAGAGTAGTTGGTGCTGAGGAAGAGGAGGAGTACATTGAACCAGACATGAATGAGAATATGGGGAACCATCATGAAGAAGAGGCTCACAACCATGGCAGAGAAGGTCCAGCGCATCAGGCTGGACAAGAGAGAAGAGTTCTGGGTTCTTACATCAACCCAAATCCAAGAAACTGTGGAAGTTGCATCCAAAGGCCAAGCATACATGCCAACAACTTTGAACTAAAGCCACAGCTCATCACCCTTGTTCAAAACAATTGTTCATTCAGAGGAAGTGTCCAAGAAGACCCCAAATAACATCTAACCACCTTCCTGAGGATATGCGATACTGTGAAGTCTAATGGTGTTCACCCTGACACCTATAGACTACTTCTGTTTCCCTTCTCACTCAAGGACAAAGCATCTAAATGGCTGGAATCCTTTCCAAAGGAGAGTTTAGCAACCTGGGAAGACGTGGTGAACAAATTCTTGGCAAGATTCTATCCTCTTCAACGAATCAACAGGTTGAGAGCTGAGGTACAAACCTTCAGGCAGTAAGATGGTGAGACTCTATATGAAGCATGGGAGAGGTTTAAGGACCTGACAAGAAGATGCCCGCCAGATATGTTCAATGAATGGGTGCAGTTGCACATTTTCTATGAAAGCCTTTCGTATGAATCAAAGAAGGCAGTAGACCACTCATCCGGGGGATCTCTGAATAAGAAGAAGACCATTAAAGAAGCCATAGATGTCATTGAGACTGTAGTAGAGAATGACTACTTCTATACTTCTGAAAGAGGCAACACTAGAGGAATGATGGAGCTGAACAATGTGGATGCACTGCTAGCTCAAAACAAGCTTATCACCAAGCAGTTGGCTGACCTTACCAAAAATATGGAGAGGAATCAAGTGGCAGCAATCACCACGTCAGCAGTAGCTCAAGAAGGAGTGAATGAAGAAGCATAAGGTGATCAGGAACAAGTCAACTACATTGGAAATTCACCTAGGCAGAACCATGACCCATACTCCAAAACATATAATCCTGGTTGGAGGAACCACCCAAACTTTGGGTGGGGAAACCAACAGGATCAAGGCCAAGATCAGAGACGCCACAACCCCAACAACAATGCAGCTCACCAACACTCCACACAGAGGTCATATCAACACCCACCTAACAACACCTCTCAACATCCATACCAATGTCAAAATGGCCCTTCTCATCCTTCCAATCTCAACTCTCCATCATCGGAAGAAAGACTATCAAGGATTGAGACTCTACTTGAGGGCATATGTAAGGAAATCCAAGATAACAAGGTGTTCAAGGAGGAGGTGCGAGCCAATATCAAGAACCAGGGAGACACCATCAAGAGGCTGGAGTTTTAAGTGGGATACATTTTTGAGAAGATCCCCAAACCTACTGATAGCTTCCCAAGTGACACAGAAAAAAATTCGAGAGGTGAAGCAAAGAAGGTCAGCTGGGAAGATTGCAAGATGGTTACTATAAGTGATAAGGAGACTGAGGAAGAGCCGAACAAACCATTAGAACAACCTGAAGATACATCAGCAGGAAAGCAGGAAGAGAATCATCAAGAAACCATAATCACATAGAAGGAGCTGCTAAGACTCTATGCACCCTTTCCTCAAATACTCAATGGTGGTGTAGAGAAGAGAATATACTCAAGGTTTCTTGACATGTTTGCATCTCTCCATGTAAACATACCATTCATCAAGGCCCTCCAACAAATGCCCTCATACATTAAGTATATGAAGGAGCTGCTAACTAGGAAAAGCTGACTCAAGGGAGGACAAACAATAGTGATGAATAAGGAGTGCAGTGCTCTCATTCAAACAGAGTTGCCTACAAAAAGGAAGGACCCAGGGAGTTTTCACATCCCCTGTGCCATAGGAGAAACACTGATTGATAAGGGACTCTGTGACCTGGGAGCAAGCATCAACTTAATGCCTCTATCTCTAATGAAGAGGCTGCAGATCACTGAGCTAATGCCCACAGACGTAGTCATCAGGCAGGCTGACAAAACTCAAAAACAAGCAGTGGGAGTGGTTGAAAATGTGTTGGTGAAAGTGGGAAACTATTTCCTCTCCACCGATTTTGTCATATTGGAAATGGAAGAGAGTCCCATCCACCTAATCATATTGGGAAGACCGTTCCTCGCTACAGCCAGAGCACTCATAGATGTGGAGCGAGGAGAGCTAATACTGAGGATAAATGATGAACAACTCGCATTCAATGTCTTCAAACCCTCACAAGAAGCAGACTAGGAAAACAAGGAACCAAGAGAAAATCACAACAAAGCACTGGTGGAAGAAACAAGCACTGAAGCACAAAATGTACACCTGGGAATCCCCTTGGTTGATAAGCAAAACAGCCAGAAGGTGTCACAGCTAAAGGAAACTCAAGTGGAGCCAAAATCACCAGAATCATATGAGACCAGTAACAAAATCTCCCTAGGAAAAGAGACCACAAAGAGCAGGATAACAGCAAAAGAAACAAAGAAGAAGGCACTAAGGAGATGGAGGAACAAGAAGATCCCTACAGAAGATTTCTCTCCAGGGGATAAAGTGATCTCAGCTTACTTCCCAGATATTCCACCTCATCTCCCCACCATCCCATCTCAGCTACCCAAGGTTTTCACCATCAATAAAGTTCTCTCCCTAGAACATGTAGAGATCCTTGGTGAAGCCAATGGATATAGGTTTACTGCAAGAGGAGAAGATCTGAAGCACTACCAGCCACCCTGACAAAAGGCAGAATGTCAAGCTAGTGACGCTAAAGAAGCGCTTCATGGGAGGCAACCCATGTTTTACATGCTTTTAAAGTAGTTAATAAAGTAAGGTTCATGAAATTCAAATCAACTTTGACATATCCTTGAATGCAACATATAGTGAAGAACAAGTTTGGTGTTCAAGGCACACTAAGAGAGCATGAATGCAACTCATAGCATGTCACTCTTAGCACCTTGAACAAATCTTCTTACACCACAGTGCCACAAACTAAGTTTGGTGTCACCAATGTTGCATACATGGACATTTAGTTGGTTATTTGGTTTGCACTCATGAATAGCAATTAGTAACTAGAAACAAAAATTTTAAAAAGTAGTTACTCTTTCTCTTCTTTTCAAATTTTGCCGCCACTTTCCACAATTTTATTAATCATATTTCTTTTATTTTGTAGGAGAATTGATGGGACAATTGAAGGGGGGTTCGGCCACCATAAAAAGAGAGGACTATACACGTGTCTTCAAGGGGATTGCATTGGGAATTGTTGCCATGCAACATTGGAAGAAGAATAAGCTTGGAAACTGAACCAACCCCATCATAAAGTTGATGATCCTTGTGCTCATCCATTGCTAAACCCCATCCGTCCATCACACACCCACTCCATCAATCCACACCTTCCATTCACTCACCACTTTCCTATATAAGTGATTCCTAGTCCGTACTTCCCTTCACATTCCAGCAACCACTTCTTCAGACTTCTCACTCTCGAAGTACAATTCTCCAAGCTACACCCTATCCAAACCCAACCGAATTCCACCACTTATCCACAACCCCTCAACACTTTCACACATCAACTCTTACTTATGGCATCATCGAGCTCCAAGAGGCAAAAGAGAAAGGAACCGATTGAGGGCAGCCCTTTTGATGAAGAGAAATTCAAAACTGCATTCCATGAACTTGAATTTGAACGGATAAAGCTCAAAAAGATATTGCCTGAGTTAACATTCCAGTTCAACGAGGATGAATGCCCACAGATTCGAGAGAAGATCGAACAAAGGGGTTGGCAAAGGCTCACGAACCCAGAAGCAAAGATAAATGCAAACCTCATCAAAGAATTCTATGCAAATGTGGTCAGAGAAGACAAAACTAAGGCCCCCACCTTCAAAAGTTAGGTGAGAGGAACAGAGGTGGACTTCAGCCCCAATGCCATAACGAGGGTTCTTCAGCTGAAATCGCCACATTTTGATGAGCCCAGTTATCACGTGAGAATAAATAATGGCCCCGACAATGATGAACTTGAAGAAATTGTGAATGATATGTGTGTTATAGGATCTGACTAGGAAAGGTATTCGGATAGAAGACCTCGGTTCATCAGGAGAGGAGACCTCATCCCGGAAGCCAAGGGATGGTTTGAGCTCGTGAGGAGATCTATCCTCCCAGCTACAAACAATTCGGAGGTTAACACTACTCGAGCCACTATGGTACATTGCTTAATAAAGGGTGGAGGCATCAATGTGCATGAGATTATAGCTGAGGGGATTCAAGAGTCAGCTGAGAAGAATGATCCAGGTGCTAGACTTTGGTACCTCAGCACCATCCTTAGACTGTGTACGAAAGCCAAGGTAGTCTTCGAAGACAACAATCCAAGTTGGGTAAACCCTGGAAGGTCAATCACGTTACAGCGAATAACTTATGTGGCACCCGCCCAGTAACAAAGAAGGCCTCAAATAGGGAAAAGAACATCACAAGAAGGACCTCACCAAGAAGAACATCATCAGGAAGAATACCAGCAAGAAGAGTACTATGATCCAACCAATATAAATCTGGGCCACATTCAAGGAGCCATTGAGGACTTGGCAAGGAGATATATGGAAGGGCAAGAGCAATAACTACACATTTAATCCCAAAGGATGGATCGTCAAGAAGAACTCCTTTCTAATTGGATGAATCAACAAGGGGAGTGGCAGAAACAGCAAATGGAACACTACTCCCAGCTCACTCAAGCCATCAATCAAGTGACTGAAAGGCAAGAACATCAAGATAAACGCCTTCAAGAACTCAACCAACGTCAGCTAGCTCAAACAAAGGCATTCAATGAGTTCAGCGTACTTAATGAAGGACGGCAACTACATAGGGAGGAGTTCAACATAAACACTCAAGCCAAGTTGAACTATATGTCTGGTCATATGCATAATCTGCACTCTGCAATCCCTAGGTATGATGTAGTCCAAAAAGATCTAACAGAACAAGAGGAAAGGAAGGTGAAACAGCAGAAGGAAACATTGAAAAAGAAGATGGAAGATGCTGGCTTCTGGAAAAAGTTGATTGGAAAAGGAAAGGGAAGTGGGAGTTCAAGCACTCAAGAAAAACACAAAAAGGACAAACAAGAGGGAGAGCATGAGCAACCCCATGAGTAAAAGGTGGTGGAGTTCCCTCATTATCCCATCTTTTTCAAGTTTTAAATAAGGAAAATCATGTATGAAATAGAACATGCTTCTATGGTAGTTTAGGTTTTTCTTGCCTTTTTCATATGTGTGCTGGTTCAAGTTACCTATCTTCATCTGCATCTTGCTTATTGTATGTTTGTCCTTTTAAGCTAAATAAAAAGAGATGTTATGAAAGACCAGAGTGATGTTCAATTTGTGGAGTAAGTTCTTAGATTTGTGGTGTAGTAATCACTTAGTTAAGTTGGTTCACCAACAAGGTGGGAAGGCAACTATCTGTCCTGAATCATATGCTTGAAACACACCCCATGAGACTAGCTAAATAATAAGATCCCAATAAGAAAAAGGAAAAGAACAATAAGAGTTGAAAAAGAAAGAAAGGTAATAAAGAATAAGGCTAGGCACTAAGGGCTTGAACCTTGAGGGATGTGTCTGTGGTGCTCTTGTACCAAGGATCTGCTTGGATGAATAAGTTCTTAGGAGTGCTTCATCACTTGGTAACTTGGGTTAACTAACTCGGGATTATCAACTGAAAATCCACTATCAAGAGCAACCTTGCTACAGAATATTTAGTAACCCAAAGAGGTGCTGGACACCAAGACCTCAAGGAAAGAAAATAACAAACCATGTGCCTGTGGTATGCATGTATGGGGGAGAGAGACTTGAGGGAGTAAGTCCTTAGGGGTGTTTCAACACCTAGCACCTTGAACCAACTGGTTCGGGAGTGTTGGCTGAAAACTTATCTTAAAGAGTCGCCCTCTCACAGAACACTTAGCCTAAGGATGCAATAAACCTTGGAAAGACAAAGGGATCAATAAATAACAGTCTCAAAGGGTGCAATCAAGTGAGTATTCCAAGGCATGATAAAGGTTTGAAAGCTAGTAAAGGAATGAACCTAAGTTGCTATGCATGAAACCCTATAAAACCAAGGACATGACTTCCACAAGAATGATTCATTCATCTTGTCATTTCATTCATCATTCTCTTGTTCCAGTACTTGCTTAGGGACAAGCAAGCTTTAAGTTTGGTGTTGTGATGTCAGGGCATTTTGGCCAGTTTCACTGACCTTTTCTTTATGGTTTTAGGGTAGTTTCATGCGCTTTCTTAGGAAATAAGCAAGTTTGGGTAAATAATCACTTACATCTTGATTCAAGCAAACATTGTGAATTTTACATGATTTCATGAGAATTATGCATGAATTAAATGACAAATTGAATGATGCACGTCTCATAACTTGGATTAGAACTTTGATGCACTTTATTGCTTGATTTCAGGACAAAGGAAACAAGGAAGAACCACGTTAGTAGCCACGTTAGTCTAGCTAACGTGACCACTAACGTGGAATGGAGGCTAGCTTGCAACATTAATGAGAAAAGTGATCGCCATTAACGCCTTCGTGAGCCATCATAGCCCACGTTAGTTGCCACGTTAACTATGTTAATGTGGAAGCTAACGTGGAAGAGAAGTAGAACTCCAACGTTAGTGGTAAAAGTAAGTGCCACTAACGTTCCAAAGTGGCAGTTGGCCACGTTAAGAGTCACGTTAACTCATTTAACGTGAACTCTAACGTGGATGAGGAAGATAATGCCAACGTTAGTGACATTCACCTTTGTCACTAACGTTGGACTAAGCTCATATTTGCCACGTTAAGAGTCACGTTAACCTAGTTAACGTGGACTCTAACGTGGAGGGAGCAAGGAATCACCAACGTTAGTGAAACTCACCTTTGTCACTAACGTTGGATTAAGCCACTATGAGCCACGTTAATTACATTAACGTAGAAGCTAACGTGGAGAAGAGGGATGATGAGCCAACGTTAGTGACACTCACCTTTGTCACTAACATTGGAGATGGCTATCAATACCACGTTAGAAGTCACGTTAACCTAGTTAACGTGAACTCTAACGTGGGAAGTAGGGGCGTTTTGAAGCGTTAGTGACAAAGGTAAGTATCACTAACGCTCTGGAAGATTTGGCAAGCCTACGTTAAAGGCCACGTTAACTATACTAACGTGAACTCTAACGTAGGAAGAAAGGGGTACTCTCAACGTTATTGGAAAAGGTAAACCCCAGTAACATTTGCGAAGGGCCAAGAAGCAACGTTAGTGGTCACGTTAGTGCCACTAACATTGAAGTTAACGTGGACCATTTTTGGGTTAGGAACGTTAGTGAAAAAGGTGATTGTCACTAACGTTCTCGACCCCACAGTTTCACTTAACGTTAACACCACTAACGCCCCAAGCTAAAGTCCATACCTACTGCACACTTTCTCTGCAAGTAAAGCTGAGCCCACTGAAGACGATAACTACTTCAACTCAAGATCCAAAGGCCCATATCCAAGACTTGAAGAGCCAACTAGAAGATCAGAAGAATAGTATAAATAAGGAGAACTTTGAACTAGAAGGGAGCTTTTTGGGCATTATTAGAATTACTCTCTGTATTTTTTACTTTCTCTGCAACTTCTAGTTTAACTTTTCAGAATGCATTCTCCATCTTTGTTTTCCATTCCCAAAGCTATGGACAACTAAACCCCTTTCATTGGGTTAGGGAGCTCTGTTGTAATTTGTTGGATCAATAATAGTTTTTATTATTCTTCTTCTTTCTTTTCTCTTGATTTTACTAGAAAGCTTTCAATCTTCACCCAATTGAGTAGTTATCTTGGAAAAGAAGCTATTCATACTTGGATCTCTTCGAAACTTTGGATGAGGAATGAAGAGATCATGCTAGAAATACTTTCTCATGTTGGACCAAATTGGGGTTTGGATGGATATAGTGACATATAATCCTACCAACACTTTGATTTGGAAATACATGTGGTATAATCAGTGACCATACCTCATCTCTTCTCATGAGCAATTGGACCAAGGAATTGGCTATTGATCAAGATTTGAGAGATTGAATTACCAAGGAATTGGAATTCAATCACTTAAGATTGCCAAGGAGATCAATGAATGCATTGATTGAGGAAGAGATGAAAATGAACTTGATTCGGAGGATGCAACATCTCCTAAGCCCAATGAACTCCCCATTTCTGATCTTACTCATTCTCTTTAATTTTTGCCCATTACTTCTATGATCATCTTCCACATTCCCATTTAAGATTCTACAATTTATTTTCCGTCATCTATTTTCAGCTCTTTATTTCCAGCATTTACATTTTCTGCTATTTACTTTCCCGCCATTTAATTTCCTGCAACTCTCAAACTAAATTCTGCATAGCTCAACTAGAACATTCCTCCAATTAAAGTTGCTTGACCAATCAATCCCTGTGGGATTCGACCTCACTCTATTGTGAGTTTTTACTTAACGACAATTCGGTATACTTGTCGAGGGAGATTTGTTAAGAGACAAGTTTCCGTGCATCAAAACATTCTCTTCCGAACACTTCTATTTAGTTTATTTTGAGTTTTACTATGCTTTTTGTGGATATTTATAGTACTTTGACTTATGCACTACTGTTTAGTACTTTTGGTATATATATTAGTTGCTTCTAGTTATCTTTAGTATTGCATTTCCATTTTGGTATATATATATATATATATATATATATATATATATATATATATATATATACATATTGCTTCCTTATACTGCTGGTATATAGTATAGATATGGATTATGATTGGATGATATGAATAGCTTATACCTAGTTTATCTTGGTCCTAATTGTTCATGTTACTTTTTGCTTGTTGAAAATTAGGAAAAGAACTAGGAAATTTTGAAAATTTTTGCGTCTATCACATGATACATACATATAGGAAATAATTTTGGTGAAAAACAAGAAGGAATTCCAAGAATTGTGTCAAGGGCATTCTATTGAATTGATTGAGAAAACTATTTTCAAAACTTGCTTGAATGATTTATTTTTGGAACATAGAAGAGTAAAGAACAAATACCCTGTGAGTTTTTGGGCTATATTGAGTGATTACACATTTCAACCACTAATTTTGTTCATTGTGTGATATATCTCTTCTATGATTGTGATCTTGGTTTTGCTTGATTCTTTCCTTCCAATGATTGATGTTTTGAATTGCATTGAGCATGATTGAGGCCATCTTTGATAAAAGCTTACTTTACCCATAGAACCTACATTTTGCATTCACCATTGTTAAACCCTTTTGAGCTATAATTGACCCCATTATTTTTAATATTACCACATCACAACCTTAAGCGAAAAACCATGTCTTACCTTGGATTGTATCCTTGATTGGCTTAGGTTGAAGGAGTGTGTTACATTTAAGTGTGGGGGAATCTTTTGGAAAACTTTGGTAGTAAATAAAAATGTTTAATTTGGATACTTCATTGAAAAATTTTGAAAAATAGAAACATTCATGTATGAACCACTTAACCTTATACAATTCTAAATTCAAAAAAAAAAAATCCTAAAAAGGGGATGAAGGTCACCCTAAGGAGTAAATGAACGAATAAAGAATTGCATATGTGATGTTCTTGTGAGAAAAGCATACATGAGTGTTTGTGAGAAAGAATTGATGGAAGGTTAGGATTGTATTTTGTTTTGATTTGGTTAATATAGGTTGATGTGGATGACTTAAGCTGATCAAGGATTCAACCATTTTAGTCCACTTAGTCATATCTATCCCACCTTAACCCTAACCCCATTACAACCATATGAAGTCCTCATGATAATTGCATTCATGCATCACTTGTTGTTGATTGTTAGATGAAAAGCAATTCCTTGAAAGCATGATTAGGAAGAGACTTGAGTGATTAAACCCCTAAATACTGAGTGACTAGAGTGTATACACACCTAGTGAGGGTTCAATTACTCAACTCTATGTTTCCGTACTCCTTATCATGTATTCTTGCAAGTTGCTTCACTTTGATAAGTTGAATCAATCCTTTAGATTTTGGATGCATTGGATTATTTCTTTGCTTAGCCCTATTTGTCCATACTTGCTTGGGAATTTGATTGTTTGTTTCACCAATTTCATATAGATACTATAGATAGATATATAGATATAGATAGTATATAATATACTTGCATGAAAATAGGTAGTTGCATTTAATAAGTTGACTACCCCTTTGATCATTCTCCTTGTTAGTTTAGCATGAGGAAAAGCTATTGTTTAAGTATGGGAAAATTGATGAGGCCATATTTTTCGATGCATTTTGGCTTGATCTGAATGGATTCTAGCACATGAACTCACACTTAAGCGCCAAAATAGCATACTTTTGTGTTTGATCCCTAATTTGATTATGAATGTAAAAACATGCATTTTAATGCTTAGATTAGTGATTTTTAATTCTACTTTTATGTCATTCAATGCCGTGATATAGTTTGTGAGTGGTTTCAGGCCTTGGAGGCAAGAATGGATGGGCAAAAGTAGAAGAAAGCATGTACAAGGGAGAAAACCTGAAGAAAACAAGGAAAAACACACACAGCGAAGTGTGCATGTGCACAGCCCTACATGCGTGCGCACAAGCAAGAATTTCCATGTGTGCGTACGCATAGGTCAATTTTCAGCCGCGCGTACGGACACACGCATCTGTGCGTCCATACAGGTCCCAACACGTGATTTCATTAATGATGCATGTGCTTCTCGAATTCTGAGGCCTTTTGGGCCATTTTGGAAGGCTTGGATGCTGATTTTGAAGTGCTATATAAGGGGAGAATCAACACATATCAAGACATTAGCTTACATTAGGTTTTAGTTTTAGTTTTTCTTAGTATTAGGAAGCTTCCATAGGAGTAGGAGTAGTGTAGCATTGCTTTCCTAGGGTTTATCAATTTCCATTGTAGCATTTTATAGCAAGCTTTGATTTTGAATTTACTTCCTCAATTGTAAGTACTCTCAATTTCCTCTTTAATTCAAGCACTTTTACTTTCATTTTCCTTTAGGTTCAAGTTACTTTGTTCATATTGCAATTTTATGTTTCTTGAAGTTTTGATTAATGAATTTTACATTTCATGCTTTCTTTATGCTTGATTGCTTGTTTATGTTTGGTTTTGTTGATAATTGGTTATAGCTTTCCATTTTACTTTGCAATGTTCCATGTCTTACTTTTATGCACACAAGGTGTTTGTGAAAATGCCAACTCTAGATTTTGAGTAGATTTTCCTACCTTGGCTTGTGGTTTGAGTCCCTAGGATACTAGAGTCATAATGTCCGACATTTAGTGGTAATTCTTGGGTAGTTAGTTGACTCTTGTTTCTATTGACGCTAGCCTTTTATCTACTAGGCAAGATTGACTCATGATAATTACCATAGTTGTGCTTATGGCAAAGATAGAATTTCTCGGAAGCTCATTCCCATTTCAAGGTTCTTTATTGCATTCCTTGCATTTTCACTAGTTTTGATCTCATTTCCCCTTTATTTGCATTAATTACAATTTTGATCATTGCTTAGTTCTTTTATTGCTTAGTTTCTTTAATCTTTCTTTCTTTGATTGCACAAAACCCCGTTTGTTCTCTTAACAACCGAAAGTGTAACATTTCATTTGTATTCCTAGGGAGAACGACCCGAGGTTTAACTACTCTCAGTTAATTTGAATTAGAAATATTAAACTTTGATCGAGCATTACTTGTTAGTTGAGAACTATACTTGCAACGAGGTTATTTCTCCTTTGATAAACCCATATTTTATGATATATTTTGTGCTGAATTCAAGTGATTTATTCAATCCTTCACCCACTTATTCATGTGAAATTGCATGGTTTTACTTTCCCTTCCTTATTATGTGATATATGTGAAAAACATGTTTCCTATGCTTTAAAAATATTTATTTTAAATATTTTTTATTACCATTCGATGCCGTGATTTATGTGTTGAGTATTTTCAGATCTCCTAAGGCAGGAATGATTTAAAGGATGGAAAGGAAACATACAAAAATGGAAGGAAAGCACAAAATAGAGTTTTTGAAGAAACTGGCATCGACGCGAACGCATGGACGACGCGGCCGCATGCCTAGCGCGAAAAGGCAGTGACGCGAACGCGTGACTGACGCGGACGCGTGCCTTGAGCAGAACACAGATGACGCGTACGCGTGACCGAAGCGAACGCGTGATAAGGAAAGCTCCAGATGACGCGACCGCGTGACCCACGCGGATGCGTGACAGACGCCCACGCACCAGAAACTGCAGAAAATGCTCCCAGCGATTTCTAAAACCCTTTTTGGCCCAGATCCAAGTCCAGAAAGCACATATTAGAGGTTATAAAATGGGGGAATGCATCCATTCATAAGGAGGTCTTCGATTATTCACTTTTCATAGTTTAGATGTAGTTTTTAGAGGGAGAGGTTTTCTCCTCTCTTAGGTTTTAGGATTAGGATTCCTCTTAAAGGATTTAGGATTTCAACTTCCTCTCAGGTTCAATATTTCTTTTACTTTATATTTCTCTTTTACTTTCAGATACTTCAATGCTTTTCTTTAATTACTTGTGTTGCCAAATTGGCTTATGAACTCTCTATGTTTAGATTGATTTTCTCTTATTAATGCAATTGAGGTATTTCAGATTTATGATTCTTGTTTAGCTTTTTATATTCTTGGCTTAAATTGATTAACTGGAGGCTCTTGAGTTATCAACTTATCATGATTGATTGTTATGTCGGCTAATTGACTGGAATTCCACTAACTCTAGTCTTTCCTTAGGAGTTGGCTAGGACTTGGGAATCTAACTAATTAGTTCACTTGACTTTCCCTTGCTTTCGTAAAGGTTAACTAAGTGGGATTAACTTCAATTCTCATAGGAGTAACTAGGATAGGACTTCCAAATTTTCATACCTTGCCAAGAGTTTATTTTATAGTTATTTATTTATTTTACTTGTCATTTAAATTACTTGTTCCTTACTTTTAAAACCCCCAATTTACAAAACTCATAACCAATAATAAGAACACCTCCCTGCAGTTCCTTGAGAAGACGACCCGAGGTTTAAATACTTCGGTTATCAATTTTAAAGGGGTTTGTTACTTGTGACAACCAAAACATTTGTAAGAAAGGACCTTTGTTGGTTTAGGAGCTATACTTGCAACGAGGATTTATCTGCAAATTTTTAGACCACGCAAAAGTTTTCTCTTCATCCTTTTACCGAGAAGGAATTCTTAACCGACGAATTTGCTCGCGTCAACAACCACTTGGGCATGCCACTTAGTATCGAACGCGTGTCACGCCAGCTCCAACCCATCACTTGGGCGTGCCACTTGAAGACCCAGGCATGGCACGCTAAGCTTAAAGAAGCCACCTTAAGGTGGGCGTGCCACTTGAGCATCAAGGCGTGGCACGCCAGTTCAAGTTTCTAGAGAAGAGGTTGAAGACCCAAACACTTGGGCGTGCCACTTGATGTCGAAGGCGTGGCACGCCAACTCTGATCCAACACTTAGGCGTGCCACTTGAGGACCCAAGTGTGGCATGCCAAGCTTGAAGGGAGACACCAATATGGGCGTGCCACTTGAACACCAGGGCATGGCACGTGGTGCACGAAATTGTGATCACACTTTTCACAACTCCGCACAACTAACCAGCAAGTGCACTGGGTCGTCCAAGTAATACCTTATGTGAGTAAGGGTCGATCCCACGGAGATTGTTGGCTTGAAGCAAGCTATGGTCATCCTGTAAATCTTAGTCAGGAGGATTCAAATGGTTATGAGGTTTTGATAATTAAAAGATAAATAAACATAAAATAAAATAAAGATACTTATGTAAATCATTGGTGGGAATTTCAGATAAGCGTTTGGAGATGCTTTGTTGCTTCTGAACCTCTGCTTTCCTATTGTCTTCTCCCAATCATACGTGCTCCCTTCCATGGCAAGCTGTATGATCCTCTCGGATGAAAAATACCAGGTACGGTTTCTGCACGGCTAATCAACTGTCAGATTTCTCGTCTCGGATGAAAAATACCAGGTACAGCTATCGCACAGCTAATCATCTGTCGGTTCTCACAAGCGTCGGAATAGGATCTCTCTATCCTTTTGCACACTGTCACTATGCCCAAAATTTGCGAGTTTGAAGCTCTTCACGGTCATCCCTTCCCAGATCCTACTCGGAATATCACAGACAAGGTTTAGACTTTCCAGATCTCAGGAATGCTGCCAATTGGTTCTAGCCTATACCACGAAGGTTCTAATCTCATGGACTCGGTCCGTGGATTAGAGACCCAAGAGAATATACTCCGGCTGTCGTCCAATGACTATGTTGAACATCATGTAGACCGCTTGTGGTTGTCAGGCACGCGGATCTTGGCTAAGCGAGTAACGAAGATAGTGGGTGATTGTCACGGGTCACCCCTTCATTCTGACTTAACTGAATTAAGTACAAGAGTATATCTTGGAGAAAAAGTAGGCGTGAATTGAAAGAGAAACAATAGTACTTGCATTAATTCATGAAGAACAGCAGAGCTCCGCACCTTAATTTATGAGGTGTAGAAAATCCACCGTAGAAAATATATAAGAGAAAAAGGTCTAGGTATGGCCGTGTGGCCAGCCTCTAAATGTAAAATATGGCATAATATGTGTTCCAAAACTCAAGACTAAACATCCAGAGACCTGCGAATACAATAGTAAAAAGTGCTATTTATACTAAACTAGTTACTAGGGATTACAGAAAATAAGTAACTTAGTGCAGATAGTGCAGAAATCCACTTCCGGGGCCCACTTGGTGTGTGCTTGGGCTGAGCATTGAGCTTTACACGTGCCTAGGTCATTTCTAGAGTTAAACGCCAGCTTGGATGCCAGTTTGGGCATTTTACTCCAGTTTTGGCGTTTTACGCCAGAAAAGGGTCTCTGGTGGGCGTTTAAACGCCTGTTTGGGCCATCAAATCTCGGACAAAGTATGGACTATTATACATTGCTGGAAAGCCCAAGATGTATACTTTCCAACGCAATTGAGAGGGTGCCAATTGGGCTTCTGTAGCATCAGAAAATCTACTTCGAGTGCAGGAGGGTCAGAATCCAACAACATCTGCAGTCCTTTTTCAGCCTCTGAATCAGATTTTTGCTCAGGTCCCTCAATTTCAGCCAGAAAATACCTAAAATCACAAAAAAAAAAATACACAAACTCATATCAAAGTCTAGAAATGTGATTTTTGCATAAAAACTAATAAAAATATAATAAAAAGTAACTAAAACATACTAAAAACTATGTAAAAAATAATGCCAAAAAGGGTATAAATTAGCCGCTCATCAGCACGCCAGTACAACTTTCCATAGGAGAAGGTAGAGGGCCAAATATATGGGCGTGCCACTTGGTGTCGAAGGCATGGCACGTCAGCTACCATTTCCCACTTGGGTGCGCCACTTGAGCCTCAGCCGTGGTACGCCAGCATCATCAATCAACAAGAAGAAGACTTGGGCGTGCCACTTGAGTTCTAGGCGTGGCACGCCATCAAAGAAACCAAGCACATACAAGGGGCATGGCATGCCAGACTCTGGGCATCCCACGCTAGTTTAACTATCTAGAGAAGGAACCAAGCACACATAATGGGCGTGGCACGCCAGATCCAGGGCGTGCCATGCTAGTTCAACTTTTCAGAGAGGAGAAGAAGAAGGAAAAGGCCTGGGTGTGCTACTTGGGCTCGAAGGCGTTGCACGCCAGGCTAACCAAGGTTTAAAAAGACCCTGGGCATGCCACTTGGGCTCGAAGGTGTGGCACGCCAGGGAGATGGATGCATGGGGCGTGCCACTTGAGGGACTGGGCGTGGCGCGCCAAGCCAAACTTAGTGGCTAGGCGTGGCACGCTACTCAAGTGCCAGTCACACGTCAAGCCTGGAAGGTCACGTTTATTGAGTTTTCTTTTCCCTCCAATTGTAATTTTCTTTTCCTTTTTGTATTTTCTCAATTCTAGTGATAGGAGTAGTATAAATAACCCCTGAAAGTACTGAGAAGGGGTTGTTGAGTAGTAGTTTTGTTGAAGTATAGTTAGATTTACTTTTCACATCTTCTTGCATCTCTTGTACTTTTCTCTCAAGCTATGAGTAGCTAAATTCCCTCTCATTGAGGGAGGGAGCTCTGTTGTATTTAATAGATTAATGATACTGAATTTCTTCTTCTCTTCATCTTCTCTTTGATTTGCTAGAAGGAATTTTGTTTTAATGTTAGTGTTCAATCATCTTGGGAAAGAGGTTGAATGCAAAATGAGTTTCATGGAAACCTTGGAAAAGGAAACATGAAACCATGCTAGAAATTTCTTCTCACACTTGAGTAGAATATGGGTTTTGGTGATTGGATATGGTGACATATAATCCACCATCTACTTGGATCTATGAGGATGTGTGGTATAATCAGGGACCAAGCATATCTCTCTTCATGAGCAATTAGACCAAGGAATTGGCTATTGATCAAGATCTGGGAGATTGAATCACTAAGGGATTGGGGTTCAATCAATCATGATTGTCAAGAGGTCAATGAGTTGCATGATTGAAGATGAGATGAGCTGGATTTAATCCAAAGAGAACAACATCTCCTGATCTCAATGAATTCCCCATATTCTTATCTTTCACATTCTTTATAGCTTTCTTTACATTCTGTTATTCCCCATTCCCATTTACAATAAAGTCATTTATGTTTCTGCACTTTACATTATTGCCATTTCTTTTCCTGCACTTTACTGCTTCTCTTTACTTTTGAGTCATTTATATTTCTGCTCTTTTACAATTCTACAATCACAATCTATCTTGCTCAGCTTGACTAATTCACCCATTGATTAAAATTGTTCGAATCTACCAATCTCTGTGGATACGATCCCACTCCTAGTGGGTTATTACTTGACGATATTCTTGGTGCGCTTGCCAAAAGAATGGATTCATTATTTTTATATGGGAAGTGAATTCCGGTCATCAAGTTTTATGGCACCGTTGCCGAGGATTGGTTTGAATTTGACAATGATTAAATTGATGGGAAGCTAGATTAAGCACTTTAATTACCTTGTTAATTCTTTTTCAGTTCTTTAATTTTTTTCCTTTTCTATTTTATTTTATTTTTACTTTGATCAATTTTGCTATTCATTGTTCATACTTCCATTTGAAAATGAGTACTTCTATGCTTCAGAAAGAACTCAATAGAAGGGAGTGCTAGAGCTCAATTCTATGGATGCCTTGTTGGCACAGAACAAGATGATTTCAGCACAACTAGCAGCCATAACAAAGAAGATGGAGACAAGCCAAGTCTCAGCTGTCCAAGCTCAAGCACTACCACAAGAAGGAGATGCACCAGAAGCTGAATGCGAATGGGAGCAGGCAAATTATGTGAACAATTCCTCTAGACCACCATATGATCCAAACTCCAAGACATATAACCCAGGTTGGAAGAACCACCCAAATTTTGGGTGGGAAAACTAACAAAGCCACAACCAAAATCATAACAAACCATACCAATCCAACCAATACAACAACCACAACCCCAACCATCAATCAAGCAACAACAGACCCTACCACAGCTCATAAAATGCATCATATCATTGATAAACCCCAATTTTGTGGTTTATCTTGTGCTTAATTTGGGGGATTTTATCACCTTTTCTCACATTTATTCAATGAAATAGCATGGTTTTGCAATTCTCCCTTGATTTGTGCTTAAATGTGAAAATATGCTTTTTAGGCCTTAAAATAGCTAAATTTAACTCACTTTAATTCCATTCGATGCCTTGATATGTTTGTTGAGTAATTTCAGTTTCATAAGGCAAGTATTGGATAGAAGAAGTGAGGAGAAAAGCATGCAAAGTGGGAGAACTTATGAAGAAATGAAGGAACCGTAAAGCTGTCAAGCCTGACCTCCTGGCACTCAATCGACCATAACTTGAGCTACAGAGGTCCAAATGAGGCGGTTCTAGTTGCGTTGGAAAGCTAACATCTGGGGCTTCGAAATGATATAAAATTTGCTATATGTTACTTCGCGTATAGGGGCGCGCACGCGCCATGTACGCGTGGTCGCCGATGCTGTCCGTGGCCCACTAAAGTGAAATCGCCCCCAGCGATTTCTGAAGCACTTTGGGCCCAACCCAACTTATTTCTAATGCTATTTCATGCAGAATTCAAGCTTGGGCAAGGGGGGAGCAATTGTTTGTAGCATTAGCATCATGTAGGTTAGTTTCTAGAGAGAGAAGCTCCCTCTTCTCTCTAGAATTAGGTTAGGTTAATTCCATCTTAGATCTAGGTTTTGATTATTGTTCTCATCTTATTTCTTTTACAATTTCTTGTTTTTACTACTCTATTCTTCTTAGTTTTCTTGTTAATTTCCCTTTTATGCTCTCTTTTATGTTCATGGATGCTCATGTAGGATTTGATTTACAGTTAATGAAATTTATTGTTTGATGTTCTTTTTATGGATTGATTTGAGTTGTGATCTTACTTTTCTTGCAATTGGTAGTTGGTAGATTTATTATTCTTGCACATTTACTATACTTTCCTTTTGTACCCACCAAGTGTTTGACAAAATGCTTGGTTGGGCTTTAGAGTAGATTTTTGAGCATTCTTGGCTTGGAAAGAGTAATTAGGCAATCTTGAGTCATAAAAACCTAACTCATGTTGGTGATCTAGAGTTGTTAGCTAATATTGTTTCCATTGACGCTAATCTTTTGCTAATTTAATTAGTAAGTTGATTAGAACTTTTGGATTGAGATTAGCTAGTCTTGTTAGACTTTCTCTCATGGAAGATAACCTATATCTTCTTCCAATGTTGGAGATGACGTAATAAGATAAATTCTTGTTTATTATTGTGATATAATTGATTAGTCTTGTTTGACATTCTCCCTATGTGAAGATAACATGATACCTTCTTCCATTTGTTGGAGTTGACTAAATAAGATGAATTAATCGTTGTATGACTAGGATAGAAAGCCTATGATCTCAATTCTTGCCATGAATGTCTCTCTTTATTAATTTCTTTCTTTAATTACTCTCTTTACTTTTCTTGTCATTTATTTTATTGTCCCTCTTATCAATCAAAACCCCCCCTTACATCTTCATAGCCAATAATTGAGCATTTCATTGCAATTCCTTGTGAGACGACTCGGAGTTTAAATACTCCGGTTAATTCTTATTTGGGGTTCGTTATTTGTGACACAAAACCCATATCTTAATTTGATGTGAGAGTTGTTCGTTGGTTTGGAGCTATGCTTACAACAAAATTCTTCTTTCTATAAGAGAAATTCCTTACCGACAACAATTTTTGTGTCAATCACTCCACCCAACAGACACACAACAACCACCATCAAGATACATCAACCTCAACTATGCAACCATGTGAAATCAGCAGTAATTTTGCAAAATTGGAGGCTACAATAGCACAATTGTCATCACAGCTAACAGGAACCATTTCCACTATTCTGGAGAGACAACTACAGGCTGAAGGAAACATAGATGCAAACCAAGAAAAGTTCAGATCAAACATAAGAAATCAAGACGTAGCAATCTCAAAATTGGAAGCACAAGTGGGGAGCTTATCTAAACAAATACCAATGCCCACACATACATTTCCTAGTGATACCATGGCCAACTGATAATGGCCATGGTATCACTAGTGGGGAGCTTATCTAAACAAATACCAATGCCCACACATACATTTCCTAGTGATACCATGGCCAACTGATAATGGCCAATTTGCATAGGTTAGGAAATTGATTATCAAAATGGAATTGGCATTGTAAGTATAGTCCTAACCCAACAAATTGACCATCAATCAAATGTTATCACAATACAAAACAAATTATAACCGAGAGTATTTAGCTCCCGGGTCGTCTTCCCTAGGAGTTGCAATTAAATATACAATTATTGGCTATGAGAGAGAGCATGGGGGATTGGAAATGAAAGCAAGATAGCAAGAGATGTAAATAGGAAGGAATTGAAACAAGCATGCAAGGAATTGAAAAGAAAGCAATTACAGGACTCTAGGCAAGAAGTGGGTAATCTAGGTTTCCTATCCTAGTTGTGGACCACAAACATGGCAATTGTGTGGAAGCAATGATGACAAGTCATCTTATGCTAGTTTTACTAGCATTTTTAGTTGCTTTTATTAGGTTTTATGCACTTTCTTATACAATAAGTAAGTAGTTGGAATGAAATTTCATGATTATTGTGATTCAATCAAACATCATTTATTTTATGCAAAATCATGAGATTTATGCAAGAATTAAGTAATTATTATGAATGATGCAAATTCTTATAATTTTGGTGAGACTTTGATTGCTGTTTTGATTGAATACAGGTGAGGAAATGAAGAGAAAGAGGGTCAGTACAGATCAACGTTGTGTTCAAACAAAGAACGCCACGCTCAGTAAGCGACACGCACATGCATGGGACGCTTACCAGGGACAATTTTCGAAGAACCACGCGTACGCGTGGAAGCATTTGGCGCTCGTTTTCAAAAGAGAGTGCTACATTCACTAAGCCAGCGTTTTTGGGCATGTTCGAATTTGGAGGCAAAGTTTTGCAAACGACGCGCACGCATGCTTGACCTGCACACGTCGATGGGTCACCAGGGACAAAGCACGCACACGCGAGGCTAGCGCCGAAACCTGAATTGGATATTTTGCTAGCCACGTGCACGTGCAGAGGATGCTGATAAACTCCATTTTTAGGGTTTATCATGTATAGATTTTAAGGGTTTTATCAATGATCTTCCACACTTATTCATATAAAACTGCATGATTTTGTGTTCCTTTTCCCATTTTGCTTCATAGATGAAAACATGCTTCTTTTGTATCAAAATTGATATATTGTAATCTTCCTCTATTAGCATTCATTTCCGTGATCCGTTTGTTAAGTGGTTTCAGAAGTTATAGGGCAAAAATGGCTAAGAGGGATGAAGGGAGCGTGCATGAATGGAAGGAGCAAGGAATAAATCAAAGTTTTGGAACTTGGGCATGGGCGCGCACGCGCACCATACTCGTACGCGCGGACGTGCACCCTCAGAGCTAGCACAGTGGAGCCGAGACGAGAAGCCGGCGCGCTTATATGGCTGGGCCATAAACCTTTGGACGCGCGCGCGCACTGTACGGCTGCGCGTATGTCACGAAAAATCCCATGGACGCGTACGCGTACTGTGCGCGTACGCGCCGATGGGCGCATGTGATTTTTTAAGAAGAAAACGTGACCAGCGATTTCAGGCAGTTGGAGGCCCTGTTTTGGGGCAGAATTCTGGAGGGAAAAGCTTAAGAAGACCAAGGATTATGGGGGTTTGGATAATTAGTCATAATTCTAGATATTTTGGGTAGTTAGTTACATTTTGTTTTTGGAGAGAGAAACTCTAACTTCTCTCTAGGATTTTACTCTCTCCATTGCAATTCTCCTTTGATTTCTTGGTGAGATCCATTGCTAATTCACTTTTACTTTGATGCAAGTTGTAGATCTACTCTTCTTCTACTCTCAATTAGTGTTCTCTTGATTCATTCATTTGGATCTAGATTTGTGACTTTGTTACTTTGAATTTTGATTAGTGAATTGAGAAATTTCATTCAATTGCTTGATTGTTGATGATTGCTTGAGTTAGATAGCTTTAATTCAATTCTTTTTTCTCGATTTCATCATGTCTTCTATAATTGCCTACCAATTATTTCTGAAAATGACAACCCTAGCTATGGAGTAGATTTCTCTTACTTGGCTTAGGGGTTGAGTTATTGGAGACACTTGAGTAGTGGATATCAATTGTTGATTAGGAATTGAGAATTGCTAATTGACTTGGAGTGCACTAAAGCTAGACTTCCCTAGGATGAGACTAGGACTTGTGACTCAAGTTAGTTACTCTCACTTGACTTTCTTCCATTATTAGGGGGTTAACTAAATGAAGCAATAATTAATTCTTATCACAATTGAAGGGAACTACAATGATGGAACTTCCAATACTCACCCTTAGCGAAGGCTTTTATTTCAATCAATTGTTGTTTACTTTTGTTAGCTTGAATTCTTGCACCAACTCTCAAAACCACAAAAGACTTCCTAATCAATGATGCACATTCTAAGGCAAATCCTAGGGAGAACGACCCGGGATCAGTACTCTCGGTCATAGATTTTAGAATTGTTTGATGCGATATTTGCATGTCGATTAGACTATACTCACGATTGAACTCATTGTTAATTTCTAATCCGGCATGAGAATATTTTTGTTCATCAGACGCGCACGCGTGGGCAGCGCTCACTAAGCCAACGTAGTGCTCACTAAGTTAACGCTATTGAGGATGTGTACGCATGATCATGGCTCATGAGCATGCTGGGGCTGAAGAATGATAGTTACGCATACGCGTACATGACGCGTACGCGTCGATGAGCAAAATGCACAAAAGGACGCGCACGCATCAGTGATGCGTACGCGTGGATGAATGAACGCTGCGCTCACTTAGAGAATGCAACGTTCCCCTGGAAGCAACACCCAAGTGCCATTTTGATCCACTCCTTCAAAGGCCACAAAGACCACTCCACTTACTTGAAGACTAAATTGGAAAGTGTATAAATAGGATGAAATTTGATTTCATAGAGAGCTCTCTCTTAGTTTTCATTTTAATTTTAGAATTGAGATCATATATGAATTTTTCTTTCTGTTTTTGTTTTCTCTCTTCTGCAACTTTTATTTTTCTGTTTTTGGATCTGAGAACTTGGAGTGGAGAATTCTTCTGAATTTCTTCAATTTGAAGTTATCTTTTACTTTTCATTTGCAATTTCCTGTTTTCTATTTTGTTAAGAGAGCAATTGAGATCTGAATTTTCTTTCTGTTTTTGTTATTCTTCTGCAATTGTCAATTTCTCTTTTAAGATTTTAGAATTGATCTAAATTTTCATTCTTCTTTGACTCTTCTGTTTCCATTTCTATTTTGGTACTAAAATCCTAACGGATCTGTCTTCTAAATTGCTTCCTCTGAGCATTCTATAGTTTACTGCAAATTACTTTTGCCAGTTCTGTTTTGATTCCCAACACCCAAATCCCTTTACTATTCATGCAATTTAAGTTTCCCAGCAGTTTAGATTCAGCAATTTACATTACTTGCACTTTAAGTTTCAGTTATTTACTTTTCTTGCAATTTAAGTTTAAGCTCTTTTAATTTCTTGCACTTTAAGTTTCTGCAATTTACTCCTTCTGCACTTTCAGTTTTTGCCAATTTTTATTCTGCACTTTAGTTTACTTGCAATTTCACTTCTGTTAATCGAATTTCACTCAAATCATAAACTATTAGCCTAACTAAATTCGTCACCAAACTAAAGTTGCTCAATCCAGCAATCCTTGTGGGATCGACATCACTCCTGTGATTTATTACTACTTGATGCGACCCGGTACACTTGCCGGTGAGTTTGTGTGGAATCATTTTTCCCACATCAAGTTTTTGGCGTCGTTGCCGGGGATCGATTTAGATTGACAATGATTAAGTAGGTGATAATCTAGATTAAGCATTTTCTTTTGTTTTTATTAAGTACTCTAACTGTTTGAGTTTTTGTCTCTACTTACATTTACTTCACTCTAGCAATAGAGTGTTCTATTTGAACTTTTGGTTTTGTTTATGTTGTATGCCCGGAGGGAGAAGAGGTGAATCCACCTCTTTCAATTCTGAGCCAGAGAGGACATTTCTGAGATTGAGAAAAGAAGCAAGAGGGAAGGGAGTTATTGGAGAAGAAGAATCGGAAGAAGAGGATCAAGAGATGGAGGGTAACATCCCAAATCCACCTGAGGATGTGTCTAACAATAATGGCCAGCCTCATAGAAGAGTTTTAGCCCCTTACACTATCCCAAACCCAAGGAATTGTGGGAGCAGTATCCTAACCCCCAATGTCCATACTAATAACTTTGAACTTAAGCCTCAATTGATTACCCTGGTTCAGAATAATTGTCAATATGGAGGAAGTGCTGCTGAAGACCCAAACCAACACCTCTCTGTGTTTTTGAGAATTTGCGACACTGTCAAAACCAATGGAGTCCATCCTGACATCTACAAACTCTTGTTATTCCCATTTTTACTGAGAGACAAAGCCTCACATTGGTTAGAAACCTTCCCTAAAGAAGGCATCACCAATTGGGATGATTTGGTTAGCAAATTTCTAGCCAAATTCTATCCACCCCAGAGAGTCATTAAGCTAAAAATTGATGTGCAAACCTTCAGACAACTAGAAGGAGAATCATTGTATGAAGCCTGGGAGAGGTATAAGGCTTTGATCAGAAGGTGTCCAGAAGGAATATTTAGTGAATGGGTGGAGTTGCAAAATTTCTATGAAGGCTTGTCATTGCCTTCGAGAAAAGCTTTGGATTATTCTTCAGGAGGATCTTTGCAAATGATGAAAACTGCTCAAGAGGCACATGATCTTATAGACATGGTGGCCAACAATGAGTACTTATACTCCTCTGAAAGGCAAGCAGCTCCAAAGAAAGGTGTTTTTGAACTTGAAGGAGTTGATACAATATTAGCTCAGAATAAACTCATGCACCAGCATCTTCAACAGCAAATTGAAATGATGACAAAGAGGATGGATGTATTACAACTTGCAGCAGTGAGCACAACTAACCAACCATCAGTGGTGTGGGGACAATAAGAAGAGAGCTATGAAGAGCAGCAGCCTGAACAGGTTCAATACATGCACAACCAAGGTGCTGGACAGAATGAGTTCCATGGAGACACTTACAACTCTTCTTGGAGGAACCACCCTAATCTGAAGTGGGGAGAGAATCAAAATCAATGGCAGAGAAATCATAATTCCAATAACTCCCGCAACACAAACAACTACAATCATTCGTCCAACAACTCTAACCAATACAAAAATCCACGAAACACATATCATCAACCCCATAATAACTCATAAAACACCCATCTCAATACCCCAAACAACTTTCACCAACAGCCATCATATCCCATGCAACCATATCCAGACTCTCAGAGGATCTCTAACTTAGAAATGTTGATGGAGAAGCTCATCAAAACTCAAGAAATGGCAAGACAAGATCAAGCCCTGACACTCAAAAACCAAGAGGCCTCAATGAGAAATCTTGAGAGACAGATGAGACAAATGGCTAAACAAATTATGAAGATAGGTGAAAAGCGAGCAAATGCATTCCCTAGTACCACTGAAAATAACCCAAGAGACACAGGAAAAGCCATCAAATGGGAAGAGTACAAAGCAATCACTTTGAGAAGTGGAAAGAAGGTGGAGAAGGAAGCCATTACTCAAGAAGAACACAACAAAGAAGGCTCAAATGAAGAAGTGAAGGAGCAAGAACTTCCCACATAGAATGACAACTCAACCAAGAAGAAGGCAGTGGAAGCATACCAACCAATGCTACCATATCCTCAAAGGTTCAAGGGAGAGAACTAAGAGAAGCAATACTCCAAATTCTTGGAGATATTCAAGACACTGCACATCAACATCCCCTTCATAGAGAGCACTTGAACAGATGCCACTATATGCTAAGTTCATGAAGGAATTGTTGACAAAGAAAATATTCCTGAAAGAAGGACAAATGGTTGTGATGACCAGGGAGTGTAGTGCCATCATCCAGAGAGAATTGCCAAGGAAGAGGAAGGACCCAGGGAGCTTTCATATCCCCTGCACCATAGGCAACATGATAATTGAGAGAGCATTTTGTGACCTTGGTGCAAGCATCAATCTGATGCCTCTATCCTTGATGCAGAAGCTTCAAATTCATGAATTAAAACCTACACAAATAGCTCTCCAAATGGCAGACAAATCCATTAAGCAAGCACTTGGAGTTGTGGATAATGTATTGGTAAAGGTGGGAAAATTTTTTCTCCCAGTTGACTTTATCATTCTAGACATAGAGGAAGATCATAACACTTCCATCATTCTAGGAAGACCTTTCCTAGCTACTGGCAGAGCATTAATAGATGTTGAGAAGGGAGAATTAATGCTGAGAGTGCACGAAGAGCATATAGTGTTTCATGTCTTCAAGAGTTTGCAAGATCCCAATCAAAAAGAAGAGTGTAAGAAGATTGATATGAGAGATCCAAACTTGGAAGAGGCACCTGATGAGTCACTATCAATGCACTCAAGCTCATGCTGGAAAGAAAAGGAAGAGGTAGAAGTGCTACAACAAGATCAAGGAGTTGAGAAGGAACCACAACCAAAACCTCCATATGAGATCCTCAACAAGAACCTTCCAAAGATTGACACTCCAAAACATGAACCACCTCTTGGAAAAGAAAAGAATTCTAAGAAGAGAGTGCCAAAAGGGTGGAAAAATAAGAAAATTCCCACTGAAGGCTTCACACCAGGAGACAAAGTGATACTAGCTTACCAACCAATGGAAACATCCACATATTTCTCTGGATACTACACAGTGAATAAGATCTTCTCACTTGAACATGTGGAAATTATCAAGAATGATATTGGAGGAAAGCTTACAGTGAGAGGGGAAGGATTGAGGCATTATGTTCATCACCCTCCCTAATGAGGGAGAACCGTCAAGTTAGTGACAATAAAAGAGCGCTTGTTGGGAGGCAACCCAACCAGAGGTAACTCTCCCTTCCTTCATTGATTCAATAAGAAAGTTAAGTGAATTTATATGTATTGCAAGGAGCTAAAAGTTTGATGTTACACACCAAAGTAATTCAAGGGTGGATGTTGGATGCTAAGTTTGGTGTTCCACCAAAGATTTTAGAATACATTTCACCCTCAGCATGACTAGTTATCAGCTCTAAATAATCAGAGAAACTACTTAACAATTGTTTTATTTTTAGTTCATAATCTGTTTTCTAGTTCATAGCTTGCTTTTCTAGTTTATTAAGAGCATATGTGGTTTTCTACGTATGTACAAACTGCTGCATAAGGCAAGGAACTAAGTTTGGTGTTCACACACCAATCTAAGTTCAAAAGTCTACAAACATACATGCATGCTAACCATTTTTTAAGTGCTTGGGAAACAAGCAACTTCCAATATCATTGCAGAGGATCATCCAAGTTTTTGGAAGGATTAAACATCATCAACCAAAGAGATAAAGAGGAATGTGAAGACCAGCAATGATGATGATAAGAAGTAAAGCAAGTAAACCCCAAAAGGTTGTATTGTTAAATGATTGTTTTATATTAAACACTGCTATGATTGGAAGTGATATTGTACCCCTGTCTGTCTGCCTAGTATAGCTTCTCTATAATTCAATAACTGAGATGCTTGATAATTCAAACCACTATACTCTTGAAAACTTGCTTGTACTCAATATTTCAAAAAGGCATCAAAGGACAGTTCTTTGAAAAGAAGGATTGAGGAATTAAAAAGTTTTGAGGCAAGCAAAAGATTAAGGGAAGTGGTGGTTCTAGTTGTATGATTGTGTATGGAGGTTGCATGTTTATGAAAACTTGCATGGGAGCTCATAGGCAGGACATAGAGTTCAAAGAAGTATTGTAGAGATTCTCAAACATTTATTGATCCAAGAAGAAGCAACAAAAGAAAACAAAAGAAACAGAAAAACAAAAGAACATGGCAAAAGGCTCTGAGCATCAATTACTAGGAGAAAAAAAAAGAGAAAGAAATAAGAACTCAAAGAGCTACCGTCCTAGTTAAATGCTTGTGGTAGAATTGTGTCAAAGAGAGAGGCTTGAGCAAGTAAATCCTAAGGGGTGCTTCAACACCTAATACCTTAAAACCAACTGGTTTAGGAGTATTGATTGAAAGCTTATTTAAAGAGTGACTTTGAGACATGACACTTAAGTTAATGCCAAAACACAGAAACCATAAGCTGCTTCAAGGTGATTACCTATAGAGAGATCTCCATGATATCATTTGGATGAAAGTCCGAAGATCTAAGACTTCCATGATGTGGGGACTAGTAAGCACTGAAGCCCTTGCATGAGCATATAATTTAGAGTTCACCCCACTGTCACTTAATCACTTCACTCACAGGACATTACAAGTTATTCTTCAATCCATTCCAATTGAAAGAACCTTTGTGCATAATTCATTTCTTGCTTGGGGACAAGCAAGGTTTAAGTTTGGTGTTGCGATGACAAGTCATCTTAGGCTAGTTTTACTAGTATTTTTAGTGGCTTTTATTAGGTTTTATGCACTTTCTTGCACAATAAGTAAGTGGTTGGAGTGAAATTTCATGATTATTGTGATTCAATCAAGCATCATTTATTTTATGCAAAATCATGAGATTTATGCAAAAATTAAGTGATTATTATGAATGATGCAAATTCTTATGATTTTGGTGAGACTTTGATTGCTGTTTTGATTGAATACAGGTGAGGAAATGAAGAGAAAGAGGGTCAGTACAGAGCAACATTACGTTCAAACAAAGAACGCCACGCTCAGCAAGCGACGCGCACGCACATGGGACGCTTACGCGTCAGGGACAATTTTTGAAGAACCATGCGTATGCGTGCATGACGCGTACGCGTGGAAGTGTTTGGCACTCATTTTTAAAAGAGAGTGCTACGTTCACTAAGCCAGCATTTTTGGGCATGTTCGAATTTGGAGGCAAAGTTTTGCAAACGACGCGCACGCGTCGATGGGTCACCTGGAACAAATCACGCGCACGCGAGGCTGGCACTGAAACCTGAATTGGATATTTTGCTACCCACGCGCACGCGCAGAGGACGCGCACGCGTGGGCAGCGCTCATTAAGCCAACGTAGCGCTCACTAAGTTAACGCTATTGAGGACGCGTACGCGTGATCATGGCGCACGAGCATGCTGGGGTTGAAGACTGATAGTGGCGCGTACGCGTACATGATGCGTACGCGTACATGACGCATACGCGTTGATGAGCAAAATGCGCAAAAGGACGTGAACACATCAGTGACACATACGCGTGGATCAATGAACGCTGCGCTCACTTAGAGAACGCAATGTTCCCCTGGAAGCAACACCCAAGTGCCATTTTGATCCACTCCTTCACAGGCCACAAAGCCCACTCCAATTACTTGAAGACTAAATTGGAAAGTGTATAAATAAGATGAAATTTGATTTCATAGAGAGCTCTCTCTTAGTTTTTATTTTAATTTTAGAATTGAGATCAGATCTGAATTTTCCTTTTTGTTTTCATTTTTTCTCTTCTGCAACTTTTATTTTTCTGTTTTTGGATTTGAGAACTTAGATTGGAGAATTCTTCTAAATTCCTTCAATTTGAAGTTATCTTTTACTTTTCATTTGGAATTTCCTGTTTTCTGTTTTGTTAAGAGAGCAATTGAGATATGAATTTTCTTTCTGTTTTTGTTATTCTTCTGCAATTGTCAATTTCTCTTTTAAGATTTTAGAATTGATCTAAGTTTTCATTCTGCTTTGACTCTTTTGTTTTCATTTCTGTTTTGGTACTAAAATCCTAACTAATCTGTTTTCTAAATTGCTTCCTCTAAGCATTCTATAGTTTACTGCAATTACTTTTGCCAGTTCTGTTTGATTCCCAACACCTAAATCCCTTTACTATTCATGTAATTTAAGTTTCCCAACAGTTTAGATTCAGCAATTTACATTACTTGCACTTTAAGTTTCAGTTATTTACTTTTCTTCAATTTAAGTTTCAGCTCTTTTAATTTCTTGCACTTTAAGTTTCTGCAATTTACTCCTTCAGCACTTTCAGTTTCTGCCAATTTTCATTCTGTACTTTAGTTTACTTGCAATTTCACTTCTGTTAACCGAATTTCACTCAAATCATCAACTATTAGCTTAACTAAATTCGTCACCAAACTAAAGTTGCTTAATCCATCAATCCCTGTGGGATCGACCTCACTCGTGTGAGTTATTACTACTTGATGCGACCCGGTACACTGATGCCAGGGCATTTTGGCTAGTTTTACTGACCTTTTCTTTACTGTTTTTAGGATAGTTTCATGCATTTTCTTAGGAAATAAGCTAGTTTTGGATAGATATTCACTTACACCTTGATTCAAGCATACATTGTGCATTTTACATGATTTCATGAGGATTTTGCATGAGTTTAGTGACAAATTGTATTCTGCATTACCCATGACTTGGACTAGAACTTTGATGCACTCTATTGCCTGATTTCAGGACCAAAGGAAGCAAGGAATGGGAGGTAACTTGCAAAGTTAATGAGAAAAGTGACTGCCAATGACGCTCTCGAAGCCATCATTACCCACGTTAAGAGTCACGTTAACTAAGTTAACTTGAACTCTAATGTGAAGAAGGGAATTTGAGCCAAGGTTAGTGACACTTAACATTATCACTAACGTTGGCCAACGCTCACAAGTGGCCACGTTAGAGTCCACATTAACTTAGTTAACGTGGCCTCTAACGTTAAAAGGGGGAAAGGAAGCAAACGTTAGTGACATTCAACATTGTCACTAACGTTGGCCTAAGTGCACAATGCCACGTTAACTCCCACGTTAACTTGGTTAACGTGGAAGCTAACGTGAAGAGGCAAGAGTGGTCGACAACGTTAGTGACACCCAACATTGTCACTAACGTTGGAAGCAACCACACAACCCCAAGGAGCCACGTTAACTTCCACGTTAACTTAGTTAACGTGGAGGCTAACGTGAGAGAAGAAGGTGATGGCCAACGTTAGTGACACTCAACATTGTCACTAATGTTGGAAGGAGCCACACAAGCCACTATGAACCACGTTAACTCCCACGTTAACTTAGTTAACGTGGAAGCTAACGTGGATGAGTGAATGATGAGCGAACGTTAGTGACACTCAACATTGTCACTAACGTTAGGGATGGCTAAGCATGGCCACGTTATAAGCCACGTTAACCTAGTTAACGTGGATTCTAACGTGAGACATGGGGGCACATTGGAACGTTAGTGGCAATGTTGAATGTCACTAACGTTCTCGAAGGATGGCAAGCCCACGTTAAAGAGCCACGTTAACTAAGTTAACGTGGGCTCTAACGTAGGAGCAATGGGGGGTTTTCAACGTTATTGGGAAAGTTAAGTCCCAATAACGTGTGCGAAGGACCTAGAGGCAACGTTGGTGGCAACGTTTGTGCCACTAACGTTGAGGTTAACGTGGCTTTTACTTAGGAACGTGAGTGAGAAAGTTGATTGTCACTAACGTTCTCGAACTCATATTTTCAATAAATGTTAACAACCCTAACGTCCTGAGCTAAAAGCTCTGCCCACTTCACACTTTCTCTCTGCAAGTAAAGCCAAGCCCAAATGAAGAAGAGAACTGCTTCAAACTCAAGATCCAAAGGCCCAAGACTTGAAGAGCCAACTAGAAGATGAGAAGAGTAGTATATATAGGAGTAGCTTTGAATTATTTTAGAGAGTGGCTGGGAGTTGGAAAATAGCATAGAACTACTTCCTGTATTTTACTTTCTTTGCTCTTCTAGTTTTCATCATGTATTCTCCATCTTTGTTTTCACTTTCCAGAGCTATGAACAACTAAACCCCTTTCATTGGGTTAGGGAGCTCTGTTGTAATTTGATGGATCAATACTAGTTTTCATTATTCTTCTTCTATCTTTTCTCTAGATTTTACTTGAAAGCTTTCGATCTTCATCCAATTGGGTAGTTATCTTGGAAAAGAAACTATTCATACTTGGATCTCTTCTGAACCTTGGAAGAGGAATGAAGAGATCAAGCTAGAAATGCTTTCTCATGCTGGACCAAATTGGGTTTGGATGGATATGTGACTATAATCCTCTCAATGCTTGATTTGGGAAATGCATGTGGTATAATCAGTGACCATACTTCATCTCTTCTCATGAGCAATTGACCAAGGAATTGGCTATTGATCAAGATTTGAGAGATTGAATTACAAGAAATTGTAATTCAATCACTTAAGATTGCCAAGGAGATCAATGAGTGCATTGATTGAGGAAGAGATGTAAATGAGATTGATCCGGAGAATGTAACATCTCCTAAGCCCAATGAACTCCCCATTTCTGATCTTACCCATTCTCTTTAGTTTCTGTCATTTACATTTATGAGCAATTCTCCCATTCCCATTTAAGATTCTGCAATTTACTTTTTGCCATTTACTTTCCCGCATTTAACTTTCTGCAATTCTCAACTCAATTTCTGATTCGCTCAACTAGAACATTCCTCTAATTAAAGTTGCTTGATCAATCAATCCTTGTGGGATTCGACCTCACTCTATTGTGAGTTTTTACTTGACGACAAATTCGGTACACTTGCCGAAGGAAATTTGTTATGAGACAAGTTTTCCGTGCATCATACACTTGCCGGTGAGTTTGTGTGGAATCATTTTTCCCACATCAAGCAATCTAAAATAGTCAATCCTCCATGAGAATTAGTCAAAGGGTGTAATTGATTTCAATCCATAAGTCTTAGTCAACTCACTAATTACTTAGTGAAAGACTAGTGTCAATGGAAAGCAAACCAATTAACCATTCTCACACAACGCAGAATGGACATCCATAACTCAATTCCACCCAGACACCAAATTTCTCAACCAAGGGTGTGAAAACTAAACATGCGAGGAATTAAACCTCAAAGCAATAAAGTAAACATGCAAGGAAAAGAAATGACAAGAAAGTAACTTAAAGTGCAAGAAAGTAAATGAAAGTAAGTAAAAGTCAAAGCAATAAAACTTCAAAAGCAAGAAACCTCTTGGCAAGTAATTGAGGACTAAGGCTACCTATCCTAGCCATTGACCACAAACATATGATGATTATGAAGAGTTAATCCTACTTAGTCAATCTTACATCGAAGATAAGTCAAATAGGCATAGTTAATTTCAATCCCTAAGTCCTATGTGAACACTAAGGGGTCACATAGAGTCAAGGGAAACCAAATCAACTAAGTCACTCTAATATATCAAACAAGAATGGACATCAATGACTCAAGGAACACCAAAGTCAACAATCCCAAGCCAAGAGTGAAGAAAAAGCTATGTAAAAACTAAGCCAAGCATTTTATCAAACACTTGGTGTGCATGAAAATAAAATAATATTAAAATTTATTAAAATAAATTCTAAAGCTACCAAAGCAAGAAAATAGCAATAACAACTAAAGAAAGCAATACATGACATGGAAACATAAATTTACATTAATTGGAATTAAAATAACAAAAGCGTTCACAACATGAAAATAACAAAATAAAGGAAATAACAAGAGAAGTGAAGAAGAGCAAAGAGGTAATAACAATAAATGACAAGGAAAAGTAAATAGAAACAAGAATTAAAAGTAGAAATTACAAGAAATTAAACTAAAGAACCCTAATTCTAGAGAGAGAGGGGGAGCTTCTCTCTCTAGAGAGCAACCTACATAATGCTAATCTAACCCTAATTTCTCCCCCCTTCACATGGAGTGAGGCCTTCCTTCATATAGCACTCAATCAGCTTCAGAAAGTCCCAAAATTGAGCCTTGGAGGCCCAAAAATTGCCCCCAGAGATTTGCAATAAATGAGTCACGCACTGGAACGTGTGCGGACGCACAGGTTGTCATGCGTACGCACACATGTTTTTGTGGCTTTTGTGCATACGCACAGGTGGTTGTGCGCACGCACACTCCAATGTGTGCTTCTCCTTTGTTTTCTTCATGTTTTCTCCCTTTGTACATGCTTCCTTCCATTTTTTCCTTCCCAAACTTGCCGCTATGACCTAAAATCACTCAACAAACATGTCATGGCATCGAATGGCATAAAAGTGGGATAAAAGTGATCAAAATAAGCACAAAATAGCATGTTTTCACATTTAGACACAATTAAGGGAGAGAACACAAAAGCATGCTATTTGGATGAATAAATGTAGGTTTATATGATGAAATCCATTCAAATCAAACCAAAATATACCGAAAAATATGGACTCATCAATTCTCTCACACTTAAACAATAGCATGTCCTCATGCTAATCAAAATCAAAGGAGAAGGATAAGGAGGGCAAGTAATTTATTAAATACAACCAACTATATGTATGCAACTGTACTAAATGCTATCTATATATATCTATACTATAGTTCCTATTGAGTTTGGCAAAAACAAACAAAAGAATCTCAATCAATCCAAAATAGGAACTTAGGGCCAAGACAAGAAAAATATAGCAATATGATCAATGCCCAAAGATTTGACTTGAAATTATCAAAATTCAATTCAACAACTTGTAAGAAGACACAATATAAGAGATGGAATCATAGAATTGAGTGATTGAACCCCTCACCGGATGTGTTTACACTCTAATCGCTCAGTGTTTAGGGCTTAATCACTCAATCCTCCTTTAATTATGTTTTCAAAGATTTGCAATTCATCTAATAATCAACTAATATTTGATGAATGAATGCAAATATCATGAGGTCTTTTGTGGGTTGTAATGGGGCTTAGGTAAGGGTAGGATCAATATGGTTAAGTGGACTAATAGATTGGATCTTTGATTAGCTCAAGTATCCCACCTAATCCTATATCATCCTATATGCATGACAAAATAACCTAACTACCCATTTATCCCTTTTTCATGTTCACTCATGCATCTTTCTTTTTTTCAATTCACACACATATGCATCCTTTATTTACATTCTTATTTTCATTTTTTTTATTTTATTTTCTTTCTTTCTCTCTTTTTTTTTTAAAATATTATCACAAAGAAGATGCATATGTTTTAAATGATGAATGCATGAGTGATTACCCATTTTTCCAAATTTTTCTCAATGAATACCCAAAGTAAACTAACTACCAATGTTTCTCACAAATTCTCCCACACTTGATTAACACACACACTCAAACCCAAGCTAATCAAAGATACAATTCATGGACATAATGGTTTTTCACTTAGGGTGAAAGATGTGCTTCATATTAGAACAAAAGGGGAATTAAAAGTCTCAAAAGTGGTTACAAAGGTAGATGTGAGGGTTGACCATATGGGTTAAGTGAGTTCAAATTCAAGAATGGCTTCAATCATACTTAATGCATTCAAAACAATAAATATAGGACATATAGACTAAAGCAAATCTAAGATCACAATCATAAAAGGAGTTTAAAACACACAAGAACAAAATTTGTGATTGAAAATATGCAACACACACTTTAAGCTCAAATCTCACTTTGTATTTATTCAAGCTCTTTTTTATGTTCCATAAAAAGATACTTCAAGCAAGTTGATGAGCGGATAATTTATATGCTTTTTGGCATTGCTTTTAGGTAGTTTTTAGTAGGATCTAGCTACTTTTTAGTATATTTTTATTAGTTTTCAAGCAAAATTCACATTTCTGGACTTTACTATGAGTTTGTGTTTTTCTGTGATTTCAGGTATTTTCTGGCTGAAATTGAGGGACTTGAGCAAAAATCTGATTCAGAGGCTGAAAAAGGACTACAGATGCTGTTGGATTCTGACCTTCCTGCACTCGAAATGCATTTTCTAGAGCTACAGAAACCCAATTGGCGCGCTCTTAATTGCGTTGGAAAGTAGACATCCTGGGCTTTCCAGCAATATATAATAGTCCATACTTTGCCCAAGTTTTGATGATGCAAACTGGCGTTCAAACGCCAACTTCATGCCCTATTCGGAAGTTAAATGCCAGAAACAGGTTACAAACCAGAGTTAAACGCGACAAACAAGTTGCAACCTAGCGTTTAACTCCAAGAAGAGTCTCTACACGTGAAAGCTTCAATGCTTAGCCCAAGCATACACCAAGTGGGCCCCGGAAGTAGATTTCTGCACTATCTGCACTTAGTTACACATTTTCTGTAAATCTTAGTGACTAGTTTAGTATAAAAACTACTTTTAGTGATTTATTTCACATCTTTTGATCATATTTGAGACTATCTTTGTATCACTTTTGATCTCTTGATGACGTTTAGGGGGCTGGCCATTCGGCCATGCCTGGACCTTCATCACTTATGTATTTTCAACGGTGGAGTTTCTACACTCCATAGATTAAGGTGTGGAGCTCTGCTGTTCCTCATGAATTAGTGCAAAGTACTATTGTTTTTCTATTCAATTCAAGCTTATTCTTATTCTAAGATATTCACTCGAACTTCAACCTGATGAATGTGATGATCCGTGACACTCATCATCATTCTCACCTATGAACGCGTGCCTGACAACCACTTCCGTTCTATCTGCAATAGCTTGAGTGTGTATCTCTTAGCCTCCATTTCGAAAGATCGGAGTCTTCGTGGTATAAGTTAGAATCAATTGGCAGCATTCTTGAGATCCGAAAAGTCTAAACCTTGTCTGTGGTATTCCGAGTAGGATCTGGGATGGGATGACTGTGACGAGCTTCAAACTCGCGAGTGTTGGGTGTAGTGACAGACGCAAAAGGATCAATGGATCCTATTCCAACATGAGTGAGAACCGACAGATGATTAGCCATGCGGTGACAGTGCACTTGGACCATTTTCACTGAGAGGACGGACGGTAGCCATTGACAACGGTGATCCCCAACATACAGCTTACCATGGAAAGGAGTATGAATGATTGAATGAAGACAGTAGGAAAGCAGAGATTCAGAAGCTACAAGTATCTCCATATGCTTATCTGAAATTTTCACCAATGAATTACATAAGTATCTCTATCTTATTTTATATTTTATTTATATTTTAATTATCAAAACCTTATAACCATTTGAATCTACCTGACTGAGATTTACAAGATGACCATAGCTTGCTTCAAGCCGACAATCTCCGTGGGATCGATCCTTACTCACGTAAGGTTTATTACTTGGACGACCCAGTGCACTTGCTGGTTAGTTGTGCGAAGTTGTGAAGGCGAATTGAGATTATGATTGTGCGTACCAAGTTGTTGGCGCCATTGTGATCATAATTTCGTACGCCACAAGTTCAAAAAATAATTTTCAAATCTAATCAATGGAATGCCCAAAAAGAGATTTCTTGAAAATTCTTTGTTGTTTTACCAAACTTATTTACTCTACCATGCAATCAAGCAAGTATTTACTATCATATACTATAAGCATTAAAGAGATATATACATATACAAACAAACCAAACTAAGTGCAAATAAGAATAAAAATTGCAAAAATTGAAGAAAAAGGGACAAAAAAGAAGAATGTTTCAAAGTGTCTAAGAAAAGAAATTTTATCCCCCTTGAAATTGGCGATCCTCCCCCACACTTAAATAATGCACGGTCCTCCGTGCATGCACATGATCCGGGGGATGAAGGGCTTTGAGGCTCCACCTTCAGCTGGTGGGCTCTGGGGGCTCCGGATGCTTTGTAGACAAAGAAACAACAATTGAGGAAAGGTAAGATGTGTGTGGTATTAAAAAAGGCAATGTGTATATCCTAAAAGCGCGCACAATTTAGAACACAACACATTGATCGGGTAAAACAATAACCACAAAAGCAAAAGAAATAGCATGTTCCTCAATTAAGTAGCCTAGGTTGCAAATGGAGAATAAGCAAAACTTGAGGCGCAAGTAACCCTAGGTAACTATAAAAGTGAATTGAGTATAAAATATATTGGGTAGTGAGATTGTTCAAGTGAAAGCGCAAAGTGAATAAAAAAATGGCATAATCAACAATAACCAATTCAATAATGAAAAGAGACTACTTATTCATCCTTAGGAATAAGGAAATAATCACATGTATAAGGTGCTTGTTACAAAAAGTGACAAGTCTTGATAAGAATCAAGTCAAGTCAACTCAAAAAAAAAATTTTGCAGAGCATTAACAAGGAACAAATACCTTGTTATGTGATTATATTAACTTTAAGAACCATGATGACTAAGTAGTTCAACTCAATTCACTAAGGTAAAAGTGCACAACTCATGATTAAGATGCCAAACAAGGATATAGTCTAACACACATGGTAGCTACTACACATGCATTAAACTTACAATTCATCTAGGCAATCAACAAAAACTTGATACATAGTGCACATATTCATTAAATCAAAATTCAAGCAAGAAGCAACCCAATAATCATCAAGAAAACACTTGCAATTTATTTAATTGTCAAACAACTAAACTAAAGCTAATATAATTACCAAAATAAAAATGAAATGCAAACAAAACAAAGTAAAACAAGAAGAAAAGAAGGCAAAAGCAAAAGAAGAAAGGGGTGAAAGAAAGAAGAAGAGAAGAAATAGAGAGAAGAGAAGAAAAGAAGTATAATGGTGGGGAAACAAGGGCGTGCGTACGCATGGGCATGTGTGCGTACGCACGCTTAGCGAATCGGGGGAAGTGTGCGTCCGCACCAGGTGTGCGAACGCTATCAGCAGAGAGGGAATCAAGATGCGTGCGTACGCACCTAAGTGTGTGCACGCACAGAGGGTAAAGTAATGGAGGGTGAGCAGACGCACAAGTGTGTGCGAGTGCTCTGAATAGAGAGGAGATCAAGAAGTGTGCGTGCGCACAAGCATGTGCGCATGGACAGAAAACTTTTTTTTTTAAATAATTGAAGGATCATGTGTGCGTGCGCACACAGGTCCGTGCGCGCACACAAGAGCGTAAGGGCAGGGGTTCACACGCACAGGCTGTGCCAACGCTTATGCGGCCGCACATACAGCACGAGAAAGGGTATGTGTGCATGCGCACGAGTGGGTGCGCACGCATAGGTCGCAGAAAGCAGGGGAATACGCGCGCACAAAGCGTGCTGGTGCTGCGAACAGAGGGCAAAATCATACGTGTGCAAGCGCACAGGTCGGTGCGCACGCACAGGTCGCAGAAAATAGAGGTTGTGTGCGCACGCACGGGTGAGTGCGTATGCATAGATGCCCTATTTTTCAAAAATTTTTCTTTCAAAATCTAAGGTTCCAAGCCTTAGTTCAATCAAAACTAAACACCAAAACATGCAAGAACCCATAAATTCATGATCCAAACCAAAATTAACATAACTAACTCAAAATTAAACTAATTCTAAGCTAACCAAGCATAACAAAAAGCAAATAAGTCAAAATATGTACAAGAAGAGGAGAATTACAATAATGTTACCAAACACTTTTATTTAATGTCTTTAAGTTAGACAATTGGGAGAGCCCTTGCTATGGTGGCTTGTACTTGACTTTCCCACCAATTCTAGAATGTCCAATGTCCTCTGGGATCCCAATCCTAACCATCAACAAAAACAACCAAAAATCAAGCTATTTACATATTAACATATTTACAATAGCCAACAACTTTACACCATTGCAACTCCCCGGCAACGGCGCCAAATTTGATAACGGCCAAGTTGCATAGGTTAGGAAATTGATTATCAAAATGGAATTGGCGTTGTAAGTATAGTCCTAACCCAACAAATTGACCATCAATCAAATGTTATCAAAATACAAAACAAATTATAACCGAGAGTATTTAGCTCCCGGGTCGTCTTCCCTAGGAGTTGCGATTAAGTGTACAATTATTGGCTATGAGAGAGAGCATGGGGGATTGGAAATGAAAGCAAGATAGCAAGAGATGTAAATAGCAAGGAATTGAAGCAAGCATGAAAGGAATTGAAAAGAAAGCAATTACAGGACTCTAGGCAAAAAGTGGGTAATCTAGGTTTCCTATTGATGCACGGAAAACTTGTCTCTTAACAAATTTCCTTCGGCAAGTGTACCGAATTTATCGTCAAGTAAAAACTCACAATAGAGTGAAGTCGAATCCCACAAGGATTGATTGATCAAGAAACTTTAATTAGAGGAATATTCTAGTTGAGCGAATCTAGGATTTGAGTTTAGAATTGCAGAAAATAAAATGGCGGGAATGTAAATGACAAAAAAAGTAAATGCTAGAATTAAAGAACTGAAAGTAAATTACTAAAGTAAATTTCAGAATTGTAAATGGGAATGGGGGAATTGCTCATAAGAGTAAATAACAGAAATTAAAGAGAATGGGTAAGATCAGAAATGGGGAGTTCATTGGGCTTAGGAGATGTTGTATTCTCCGGATCAATTTCATTTTCATCTCTTCCTCAATCAATGCGTTCATTGATCTCCTTGGCAATCTTAAGTGATTGAATTACAATTTCTTGTAATTCAATCTCTCAAATCTTGATCAATAGCCAATTCCTTGGTCAATTGCTCATGAGAAGAGATGAAGTATGGTCACTGATTATACCACATGCATTTCCTAAATCAAGTGTTGAGAGGATTATAGTCACATATCCATCCAAACCCAATTTGGTCCAGCATGAGAAAGCATTTCTAGCTTGATCTCTTCATTCCTCTTTCAAGGTTCAGAAGAGATCCAAGTATGAATAGCTTCTTTTCCAGGATAACTACCCAATTGGATGAAGATCGAAAGCTTTCAAGTAAAATCAAGAGAAAAGATAGAAGAAGAATAATGAAAACTATTATTGATCCATCAAATTACAACAGAGCTCCCTAACCCAATGAAAGGGGTTTAGTTGTTCATAGCTCTGGAAAATGAAAACAAAGATGGAGAATACATGATGAAAACTAGAAGTGCAGAGAAGGTAAATACAGAGAGTAATTCTATGCCCAGAGGCTCCCTATATTTTCCAACTCCCAAATTAATTCAAAGTTACTCCTATATATACTACTCTTCTACTCTTCTAGTTGGTTCTTCAAGTCTTGGGTCTGGGCCTTTAGATCTTGAGTTTGAAGCAGTTATCTTCTTCATTGGGCTTGGCTTTACTTGCAGAGAGAAAGTGTGAAGTGGGCAGAGACTTTAGCTCAGGACGTTAGTGGTGTTAACGTTCAGTGAAAATATGGGTTCGAGAACGTTAGTGACATTCAACTTTTTCACTAACGTTCCTTACCCAAGTAAGAGCCACGTTAACATCAACGTTAGTGGCACAAACGTTGCCACTAACATTGCCTCTTTGTCTTTCGCGCACGTTATTGGGACTCAACTTTCCCAATAACGTTGAGAAGCCTCCCCCTTCCCTACGTTAGAGTCCACGTTAACTTAGTTAACGTGGCTCTTTTAACGTAGGCTTGCCAACCTTCGAGAACGTTAGTGACACTTAACATTGTCACTAACGTTCCAATGTGCCCCTTAGCTCCCACGTTAGAGTCCAGGTTAACTAGGTTAACGTGGCTTCTAACGTGGCCTTGCTAGCCATCTCCAACGTTAGTGACAAAGTTGAGTGTCACTAACGTTGGCTTAACATTCCCTTATCCACGTTAGCTTCCACGTTAACTAAGTTAACGTGGAAGTTAACGTGGCTCATGGTGGCATGTGTGGGCTCCTTCCAACGTTAGTGACAACGTTGGGTGTCACTAACGTTGGCGTCACCTCCCTTCTTCATGTTAACTTCCACGTTAACTAAGTTAACGTGGGAGTTAACGTGGCTCAATGGGGCTTGTGTGGGTTCCTTCTAACGTTAGTGACAATGTTTAGTGTCACTAACGTTGTCGACCACCTTGTTTCCTCACGTTAGCTTCCACGTTAACTAGGTTAACGTGGGAGTTAACGTGGCTTAGTGTGACTTGGCCAACGTTAGTGATAATGTTGAATATTACTAACGTTGGCTTCCCCCCTTTCTTCTTAACGTTAGAGGCCACGTTTACTAAGTTAACATGGTGACTAATGTGGCCACTCATGAGCTTGGTCCAACGTTAGTGATAATGTTAAGTGTCACTAACGTTGGCTCCATTTCCTTTCTTCCACGTTAGAGTTCACGTTAACTTAGTTAACGTGACTCTTAACGTGGGCAATGATGGCTTCGAGAGCGTTATTGGCAATCACTTTTCTCATTAACTTTGCAAGTTACTCCCATTCCACGTTAGTGTTAACGTTAGTGTAACTAACGTAGCCACTAATGTGGTTCTTCTTTGCTTCCTTTGTCTTGAAATCAAGCAATAAAGTGCATCAAAGTTCTAGTCCAAGTCATGGGAAATGCAACATCCAATTTGTCCTTAAATTCATGCAAAATCCTCATGAAATCATGTAAAGTGCACAATGTATGCTTGAATCAAGATGTAAGTGAATATCTACCCAAAACTAGCTTATTTCCTAAGGAAATGCATGAAACTACCCTAAAAACAGTAAATAAAAGGTCAGTGAAACTGGCCAAAATGCCCTGGCATCACAACACCAAACTTAAAGCTTGCTTGTCCCTAAGCAAGTACTGGAACAAGAGAATGATGAATGGAATGCCAAGAGAAATGAGTAATTCTTGTGGAAGTCATGTCCCTGGTTTTATGGTGGTTTCATGCATAGCAACTTAGGTTCATTCCTGGCTTTCAGACCTTTATCATTTCCTAGAATACTCACTGTGATTGCATCCTATGAAACTTTTATTTATTGATCCTTTTGTTGTTATTTCAGGGCTTATTTGTGTTCTTAGGCTAAGTGTTCTGTAAGGGGGCAACTCTTTAAAATAAGCTTTCAGCCAACACTCCCGAACTAGTTGGTTCAAGGTGCTAGGTGTTGAAGCACCCCTAAGGACTTACTTGCTCAAGTCTCTCCCCCATACATACACACCACAGGCACATAGTTTATTTATTTTCCTTTCTTGAGACCTTGGTGTCCGGCACCTCTTTGGGTTACTAAATGCTCTGTGGTGAGGGTTACTCTTGATAGTGGACTTTCAGCTGATAATCCCGAGTTAGTTAACCCAAGTTACCAAGTGATAAGGCACCCCTAAGAGCTTATTCATCCAAGTAGATCCCTCACACAGGAGCACCACAGACACATGTCTCAAGATTAAAACCATTGGTGCCTAGCCTTATTGCTTACTCTTTTCTTTTATTCCTCAACTTTGATTGTTCTTTCCCTTTTTCTTATTAGGATCTTCTTATTTAGCTAGTCTCATGGGGTGTGTCTCAAGCATAGTATTCATGATAGACAGTTGTCCTCCCACCTTATGGTTGAACCAACTTAGCTATCTTATGACTATACCATAAACTCATGAACTTACTCCATAGTATGAACTCCTCTCTGGTCTTTAAAAAAACACTCATTCTCTTTTCATTTGATTTAAAGGGACAAACATACAAGTAAGAAAAGTAAGGATGCAGTGACATAGAGACCAGCAAACATAGACCTTTTCAACAAAAACTTAAAAGACAGAATTTTAAAAAAAATTTAAACTAACATGGAAGCAAGTTCTATTTCATACAAGATCTTCCTTATTTAGAGCATAGAGAAAGATGGACCAAAGAAGGAACTCCACCACCTTTTACTCATGTGGTTGCCCATGCTCTCCTTCTTGCTTGTCCTCCTGGTGTTTTTCTTGATTGCTTGTGCTCCCACTTCCCTTGCCTTTTCTAAGCAGCTTTTTCCAAAAACCACCATCTTCCATCTTCTTCTTGAGTGTTTCCTTCTGCTGTTTCACCTTCCTCTCTTCTTGTTCTACAAAATCTTTTTGGACCTCATCATATGTAGGGATGGCATAGTGTAGATGATGCATAATACTTGACATGTAGTTCAACTTGGCTTGAGTGTTGACGTTGAACTCCTCCCTATGTAGTTGCCGCCCTTCATTAAGTACAGTGAACTCATTGAATGCTTTCATCTGGGCTATTTGTCACTGATTAAGTTCCTGCAAATGCTTATCTTGACGTTCTTGCCTCTCAGTAACTTGGTGGATGGTTTGAGTGAGCTGGGAGTATTGTTCCTGTTGCTGCTCCATTTGTTGTTTCTGCCACTCTTCTTGTTGGCTCATCCGGTTTAGTATTTGCTCTTGTCCTTCCATATGTCTCATCCCCAAATCTTCAATAGCTCTTAGAAGGTGATTCATATTCAAGTCGGCTGGGTAAGGATGCTCTCCTTGTTGATATTCTTCCTGATGAGACTCCTCTTGGTGAGCTCCTTCTTTTGCTTTTAGTTTCCCTATTTGTGGCCTTCTTTGTTGCTGAGCAGGTGTAGTATAAGCCATACGCTGGGTTGTCATTAGCCTCCCAGGGTTCACCTAGTCTGGATTGCTGTCTTCAAAGACCACCTTGGCCTTTGTGCACAATCGGAGAATGGTGCTGGGGTACCAAAGCCTGGCACCTGATTCAAGCTTCTCAGCTGAATCTTGAATTCCCTCAGCTATAAGTTCATGCACATTGATTTCTCCACCTTGTACTAGGTAATGTACCATAGTTGCTCGATTAATATTTACCTCTGAATTATTTGCAGCTGGGAGAATAGACCTCCTCACGAGTTCAAACCACCCCTTGGCTTCTGGGCTAAGGTCATCCCTCTTGATGAACCGGGGTCTCCCATCTCCATACCTCTCCCAGTTAGCTGCTATAACACAGATGTCAGTCACGATCTCAGTGAGCTCATCATTGTCTTGGCTTTTACTTATCCTTGCATGATAGTTGGGCTCATCAAAATGTGGTGATTTCAGGTGAAGAGTTCTTATTATAGCATTTGGGCTGAAGTCCACCTCCTTTCTTCTTACATAGCTTTTGAAGGTTGGGGCCCTGGTTTTGTCTTCTCTGACCACATTTGCATAGAACTCTTTGATGAGGTTTGTATTGATCTTCCCCTCTGGATTGGTGAGCATTTGCCACCCTCTTTCTTCAATCTTCTCCCGAATCTGTGGGCAGTCGTCTTCATTGATTTGGAAGGTTAACTCGGGCAGTATCTTTTTGAGCTTTATCCGCTCAAATTCTCGTTCATGGAAGGCAGTCTTGAATCTCTTCTCGTCGAAAGGAATGTTTTCCATTGGTTCCTTCCTCTTCTGCCTCTTGGAGCTTGATGATGCCATGAATGAAGTTAATGCGAAAAGGGTGTAGTGAAGGGAAGAAATGTGGGATTTAGAGAGTGGGAAGTTGAAGAACTAGTTGCTGGAAAGTGAAGTGCAAGGGATATGAATTTCGAATGTGGGGATGGTGCGGATTGGATCCACTTATATAGAGAAGTGATGAAGAGATGAAAGGTGTGGATTGATGGGGTTGGTGTATGATGAACGGATGGGGTTTTGTATGGAGTAAGCACGAGGATTACCAACTTTATGATGGAGTTGGCTCAGTTTCCAAGTTTGTTCTTCCTCCAATGTTTCATGGCAACCATTCCCTATGCATTCCCCCTTGAGGCACGTGTGTAGTACCCTCTTCATGAAGTGGCCGAACCTTTCTCATTAAATTGTCCAATCAATCTCCTTCAATGCTCCTTTCCTTTCCCTATAAAGATCAAATAAGAAAAGTAAGAAATATCACAAAAAGAAATCAATTTAAATTTTTACGGCTAGAATAATAAGGAGAAGAAAAGATTTTATTTATTCATGAACTCCAACCAACTAACTAACTGTGTATCCTTATATGCAAATTAGTGGCACCATGGGGTGACACCAAACTTAGTTTGGAGCACTGTAATGAAAAGTTCTGTTCAAAGCTCCAAGACTAGCATGCTTTCTGTTGCATTCATGCTTTCTTGGCACGCTTTGAACACCAAACTTGTTCTTCACTATATACTGCAATATAAGGACTTCACCAAGTTGGGGTTGGAATTCATGAATATTGACTTATTCACTAGTAAAAGCTAATAAAACATGGGTTGCCTCCCATGAAGCGCTTCTTTAGCGTCACTAGCTTGACGTTTCTCCTTCATCAGGGAGGTTGATAATGCTTCAAGTCCTCCCCTCTTGCCTTGGACTTATATCCATTGGTTGTATCAATGATCTCTACATGTTCCAAGGAGAGAACTCTGTTGATAGTGAAGACCTTAGGTAACTGAGATGGTACAGTGGGGAGATTAGGGGGGATATCTGGGAAGTAAGCTGAGATCACTTTATCTCCTGGAGAGAAGTCTTCCGTAGGGATCTTCTTGTTCCTCCACCCCCTTGGTACCTTCTTCTTTGTCCCTTTTGATGCTGCCTTGCTCTTGGCGACTCCTTCTTCTAAGGGAATTTTGTTGTTGTGTTCACATGCCTCTGGTGGTTTAGGTTCCTCCAGCTTCTCCTTGAGCTGTGACAATTGCTGTTTGCCTTGTTCATCATTCAGTGGGGTTCTCAGATGTGTTGGTTGTGCTTCAGTGCTTGTTTCCTCTATCAACATCTCATTATGATCATTGCTTGGTTCTTTGTTTTCTTGGTCTGCTTCTTGTGAGAGTTTGAAGACATTAAAGCTGAGTCGTTCATCATGGATCCTCAATATTAGCTCCCCTAGCTCCACATCTATGAGTGCTCTGGCTGTAGCTAGGAATGATCTTCCCAATATGATTGGGTGAGTGTGACTCTCTTCCATGTCCAAGATGACAAAGTCTGTGGGAAGAAAGTATTTCCCCACCTTTAACAATACATTTTCCACCACCCCTATTGCTTGTTTTTGAGTTTTGTCAGCCAGCTTGATGACTACATCTGTGGGCAATATCTCATTGATCTGCAGCCTCTTCACCAGGGACAAGGGCATTAAGTTGATGCTTGCTCCCAAATCGCAGAGTGCTCTATCAAACATTGTTTCCCCTATGGCACAGGGGACATGAAAACTCCCTGGATCTTTTCTTTTTGTAGGCAACTGCGGTTGAATGAGGGCACTGCACTCCTTGTTCATTACTATAGTTTGGCCTCCCTTGAGTGAGCTTTTCCTGGGAAGCAGCTCCTTCATATACTTGATGTATGCAGGCATTTGTTGGATAGTCTTGATGAACGGTATGTTCACATGCAAAGATGCAAACAAGTCAAGAAATCTTGAGTATATTCTCTTCTCCACAGCACCATTGAGCAGTTGGGGAAAAGGTGCATAGAGTCTCAGCAGCTCCTGTTTTGATATTTCTAGTTCTTGGTAATCTTTTTTCCCCTCCTCTACTGAGGTATCTTCAGGTTGTTCTGACAGCTTGCTTGGCCTGTCCTCAGTCTCCTTATCACTTATAGTGACCATCTTGCAATCTTCCCATCTTACTTTCTTTTTTTCACCTCTCGAATTCTTCTCTGTGTCACTTGGGAATCCATCTGTGGGTTTGGAAATTTGCTCAGAGAGATACCCCACTTGAGATTCCAACCTCTTGATTGTGTCTCCCTGGTTCTTCAAACTGGCTCACACTTCCTCCTTGAACACCTTGTTGTCTTGAATCTCCTTGCTTATGCCTTCAAGTAGATTCTCAATCCTTGAGATTCTTTCATCAAATGATGATAGGTCCGGCTGAGGAGGGTTATTCTGGCCTTGATATGAATGTGGAGAGGTGTTGTTATGGGGGTGTTGATATGGTCTAAATGTGAAGTGTTGGGTGGCTGCATTGTTTGGATTTGGGCGTCTTTGATCAAGGCTTTGGTCTTGTTGATTTCCCCACCCAAAGTTTGGGTGATTTCTCCATCCAGGGTTGTAGGTCTTGGAGTATGGATCATGGTTTTGCCTAGGTAAATTCCCAATGTAGTTGGCTTGCTCCTGACTACCATCTGCTTCTTCATTCACTCCTTCTTGGGTTGTTGATGAAGTAGAGATTGCTGCTACTTGGTTCCTCTCCATCTTCTTGGTGAGGTCAGCCAGCTGCTGGGTAATGAGCTTGTTTTGGGCCAGCAGAGCATCTACATTATTTAGCTCCATTACTCCTCTTGTGTTCCCTCTTTCGGAAGCATAGAAGTAGTCGTTCTCTGCTACTGTTTCAATGACATCTATGGCCTCCTCAATAGTCTTCTTCTTGTTCAAAGATCCTCCGGATGAATGGTCTACGGCCTTCTTTGACTCATAAGAGAGCCCTTCATAGAAAATTTGCAGCTGCACCCATTCATTGAACATATCGGGTGGGCACCTCCTTGTTAGGTCTTTAAACCTCTCCCATGCTTCATATAGAGTCTCACCATCTTGTTGCCTGAAAGTTTGGACCTCAGCTCTCAGCCTATTGATTCGTTGAGGAGGGTAAAATCTTGCTAAGAATTTGTTCACCACATCTTTCCAAGTTGTCAAGCTCTCCCTTGGGAAAGACTCCAGCCACTTGGCCGCCTTATCTTTGAGTGAGAATGGAAATAAGAGCAGTTTATAGGCGTCAGGATGAACACCATTAGACTTCACTGTGTCACATATTCTCAGGAAGGTGGTTAGATGTTGATTGGGGTCCTCTTGGACACTTCCTCCGAACGAACAGTTGTTCTGAACAAGGGTGATGAGCTGTGGTTTTAGTTCAAAATTGTTGGCATGGATGGTTGGCTTTTGAATTCTACTTCCACAGTTTCCTGGGTTTGGATTGATGTAAGAGCCTAAAACTCTTCTATCCTCCCCAGCATGATTTGCTCGACCTCTTCTGCCATGGTTGTGAGCCTCTTCTTCATGATGGTTTTCCATGTTTTCTTCCATGTTTGGTTCAAAGTATTCCTCAAAGTGTTCCTCCTCTTCTTCAGCACCAACTACACATTTTTCTCTTGCCTCCCTCCTTAGTCTAAGGAAGGTTCTCTCAGATTCAGAATCAAAGGAAGTTGAAGCCCCGCTTCTTCTCCCTGTCATACAACCAACAAGTACAAGCAAAGAGAATAGGTGCAGAAAGTATATCTGTCAGAATTACTTTTAGTGTGAGTGATGCAATATATCAAACAGTTAGTGGGTTAGTGAGATGAATAGTAAATAACAAAGAAAAAGTATGGGGAAGGGAAGAAATTAACTAAAACAGGAAGTAAATGACTCAAACAGAAAATTAAATCAAACAAAAATACAATGCTCAATCTAGTTATCCTCCAATCTAATCATTGTTGATGCACAATCAATCCCCGGCAACGGCGCCATAAACTTGATGCACGAAAAACTTGTCTCTTAACAAATTTCCTTCGGCAAGTGTACCGAATTTGTCGTCAAGTAAAAACTCACAATAGAGTGAGGTCGAATCCCACAAGGATTGATTGATCAAGCAACTTTAATTAGAGGAATATTCTAGTTGAGCGAATCCAGGATTTGAGTTTAGAATTGCAGAAAATAAAATGGCGGGAATGTAAATGACAGAAAAAGTAAATGCTAGAATTAAAGAACTGAAAGTAAATTACTGAAGTAAATTGCAGAATTGTAAATGGGAATGGGGGAATTGCTCATAAGAGTAAATAACAGAAATTAAAGAGAATGGGTAAGATCAGAAATGGGGAGTTCATTGGGCTTAGGAGATGTTGCATTCTCCGGATCAATTTCATTTTCATCTCTTCCTCAATCAATGCACTCATTGATCTCCTTGGCAATCTTAAATGATTGAATTACAATTTCTTGTAATTCAATCTCTCAAATCTTGATCAATAGCCAATTCCTTGGTCAATTGCTCATGAGAAGAGATGAAGTATGGTCACTGATTATACCACATGTATTTCCCAAATCAAGTGTTAAGAAGATTATAGTCACATATCCATCCAAACCCAATTTGGTCCAGCATGAGAAAGCATTTCTTGCTTGATCTGTTCATTCCTCTTTCAAGGTTCAGAAGAGATCCAAGTATGAATAGCTTCTTTTCCAAGATAACTACCCAATTGGATGAAGATCGAAAGCTTTCAAGTAAAATCAAGAGAAAAGATAGAAGAAGAATAATGAAAACTAGTATTGATCCATCAAATTACAACAGAGCTCCCTAACCCAATGAATGGGGTTTAGTTGTTCATAGCTCTGGAAAATAAAAACAAAGATGGAGAATACATGATGAAAACTAGAAGTGTAGAGAAAGTAAATACATAGAGTAATTCTATGCCCAGAGGCTCCCTATATTTTCCAACTCCCAAATTAATTCAAAGTTACTCCTATATATACTACTCTTCTACTCTTCTAGTTGGTTCTTCAAGTCTTGGGTCTGGGCCTTTGGATCTTGAGTTTGAAGCAGTTATCTTCTTCATTGGGCTTGGCTTTACTTGCAGAGAGAAAGTGTGAAGTGGGCAGAGACTTTAGCTCAGGACGTTAGTGGTGTTAACGTTCAGTGAAAATATGGGTTCGAGAACGTTAGTGACATTCAACTTTTTCACTAACGTTCCTTACCCAAGTAAGAGCCACGTTAACCTCAACGTTAGTGGCACAAACGTTGCCACTAACGTTGCCTCTTTGTCCTTCGCGCACGTTATTGGGACTCAACTTTCCTAATAACGTTGAGAAGCCTCCCCCTTCCCTACGTTAGAGTCCACGTTAACTTAGTTAACGTGGCTCTTTTAACGTAGGCGTGCCAACCTTCGAGAACGTTAGTGACACTTAACATTGTCACTAACGTTCCAATGTGCCCCTTAGCTCCCACGTTAGAGTCCACGTTAACTAGGTTAATGTGGCTTCTAACGTGGCCTTGCTAGCCATCTCCAACGTTAGTGACAAAGTTGAGTGTCACTAACGTTGGCTCAACATTCCCTTATCCACGTTAGCTTCCACGTTAACTAAGTTAACGTGGAAGTTAACATGGCTCATGGTGGCATGTGTGGGCTCCTTCCAACGTTAGTGACAATGTTGGGTGTCACTAACGTTGGCGTTACCTCCCTTCTTCACGTTAACTTTCACGTTAACTAAGTTAACGTGGGAGTTAACGTGGCTCATTGGGGTTTGTGTGGGTTCCTTCCAACGTTAGTGATAATGTTTAGTGTCACTAACGTTGTCGACCACCTTGTTCCTCACGTTAGCTTCCACGTTAACTAGGTTAACGTGGGAGTTAATGTGGCCTAGTGTGACTTGGCCAACGTTAGTGATAATGTTGAATATCACTAACGTTGGCTTCCCCCCTTTCTTCTTAACGTTAGAGGCCACGTTAACTAAGTTAACGTGGTGACTAACGTGGCCACTCATGAGCTTGGTCCAACGTTAGTGATAATGTTAAGTGTCACTAACGTTGGCTCCATTTCCCTTCTTCCACGTTAGAGTTCACGTTAACTTAGTTAATGTGACTCTTAACGTGCGCAATGATGACTTTGAGAGCATTATTGGCAATCACTTTTCTCTTTAACTTTGCAAGTTACTCCCATTCCACGTTAGTGTTAACGTTAGTGTAACTAACGTAGCCACTAATGTGGTTCTTCTTTGCTTCCTTTGTCCTGAAATCAAGCAATAAAGTGCATCAAAGTTCTAGTCCAAGTCATGGGAAATGCAACATCCAATTTGTCCTTAAATTCATGCAAAATCCTCATGAAATCATGTAAAGTGCACAATGTATGCTTGAATCAAGATGTAAGTGAATATCTACCCAAAACTAGCTTATTTCCTAAGAAAATGCATGAAACTACCCTAAAAACAGTAAAGAAAAGGTCAGTGAAACTGGCCAAAATGCCCTGGCATCACCTATCCTAGTTGTGGACCACTAATGAGCGGATAATTTATACGCTTTTTGACATTGTTTTTAGTATATTTTTAGTAGGATCTAGTTACTTTTAGGGATGTTTTCATTAGTTTTTATGTTAAATTCACATTTCTGGACGTTACTATGAGTTTGTGTGTTTTTCTGTGATTTCAGATATTTTCTGGCTGAAATTGAGGGACTTGAGCAAAAATCAGATTCAGAGGTTGAAGAAGGACTGCTAATGCTGTTGGATTCTGACCTCCCTGCACTCAATGTGGATTTTCCGGAGCTACAAAACTCGAAATGGCGCGCTTCCAATTGCGTTGGGAAGTAGACATCCAGGGCTTTCCAGAAATGTATAATAGTGCATACTTTGGCCAAGAATAGACGACATAAACTGGCGTTCAACACCAGCTTTCTACCCAAATCTGGCGTCCAGCGCTAGAAAAGGAGCCAAAACCAGAGCTGAACGCCCAAACTGGCACAAATACTGGCGTTCAACTCCAAGAAGGACCTCTACACGTGCAACACTCAAGCTCAGCCCAAACACACACCAAGTGGGCCCCGAATGTGGATTTATGCATCAATTACTTATTTCTGTAAATCCTAGTGACTAGTTTATTATAAATAGGACCTTTTACTATTGTATTAGGTATCTTTGAACGCATGCTATCTTAGATCACAATTGAGGGCTGGCCTCTCGGCCTTGCCTGGACTTTCACTTATGTATTTTTAACGGTAGAGTTTCTACACTCCATAGATTAAGGTGTGGAGCTCTGCTGTTCCTCAAAGATTAATGCAAAGTACTACTGTTTTCTATTCAATTCATCTTATTTCGCTTCTAAGATATCCATTCGCACCCAAGAACGTGATGAAGGTGATGATTATATGTGACGCTCATCACCATTCTCCCCTATGAACACGTGCCTGACAAACACTTCCGTTCTACATGAAATAAGCTAGAATGAATATCTCTTAGATCTCTTAATCAGAATTTTCGTGGCGTAAGCTAGAATGATGGCGGCATTCAAGAGAATCCGGAAAGTCTAAACCTTGTCTGTGGTATTCCGAGTAGGATTCAATGATTGAATGACTGTGACGAGCTTCAAACTCGCGATTGTTGGGCGTTAGTGACAGATGCAAAAGGAGGGTGAATCCTATTCCAGCATGATCGAGAACCGACAGATGATTAGCCGTGCTGTGACAGAGCATGTGAGCATATTTTTCACTGAGAGGAGGGGATGTAGCCACTGACAACGGTGATGCCCTTGCATAAAGCCAGCCATGGAAAGGAGTAAGACTGATTGGATGAAGATAGCAGGAAAGCAGAGGTTCAGAGGAACGAAAGCATCTCCATTCGCTTATCTGAAATTCTCACCAATGAATTACATAAGTATTTCTATCCCTATTCTATTAATTTCGAAAACCTCATTACTATTTTATATCTGCCTGACTGAGATTTTCAAGGTGACCATAGCTTGCTTCATACCAACAATCTCCGTGGGATTCGACCCTTACTCACGTAAGGTATTACTTGGACGACCCAGTGCACTTGCTGGTTAGTTGTATCGAAGTTGTGAACCATGGTATTGGCACCATGTTCTTGGCGCCATTGCCAGGGAAAGAAAGAGCCATGAATTTTACATAATCAAAGTGTAATTACGATTGCGCGTACCAAGTTGCTCACGTTGCCAGGGATTGTTCGATCCTGGACATCACAATTTCGTGCACCAAGTTTTTTTTGGCGCCGTTGCCGGGGATTGTTCGAGTTTGGACAACTGACGGTTCATCTTGTTGCTCAGATTAGGTAATTTTCTTTTTATTTTATTTTCAAAAATTTTTTCGAAAATATTTCTAAAATTTTCTCATCTGTTTTCGAAAATAATATAAAAATGTTTTCAAAAATTTTTTATTCAAAATTTTTAAAGAATGAATTCTAGTGTTTCATGAAGCATGTGAAGCCTGGCTGGCTGTAAAGCCATGTCTAATTCCTTTGGGAATGAGTATGTCAGGCGTGTCACGTCTGAATTACATGCTGAAGCTTGGCTGGCCATTGGCCATGTCTAGTGTTTTGGACCGGAGCTTTCATTGAAAGCTTGGCTGGCTAGTGAGCCATGTCTAATTCCTGGACTGAAGCTTTAGACTAAGAATGCAGGATTCCTGGAATTCATGTTAAAAATTTTGGAATCCTTATTTTTTTCTTTTTCAATTAATTTTCGAAAAAAATACAAAAAAATTAGAAAATCATAAAAATCAAAAATATTTTTCTGTTTCTTGTTTGAGTCTTGAGTCATATCATAAGTTTGGTGTCAATTGCATATGCATCTTGCATTTTTCGAAAATATCATGCATTCATAGTGTTCTTCATGATCTCCATGTTGTTCTTGGTAAGTCTTCTTGTTTGATCTTGATGTTTTCTTGTTTTGCATCTTTAGTTGTTTCTCATGTGCATTTTTCGTTTGTTAGAGTCTAAACATGAAAGATTTCTAAGTTTGGTGTCTTACATGTTTTCTTTGCATTAAAAATTTTTCAAAAATATGTTCTTGATGTTCATCTTGACATTCAAAGTGTTCTTGGTGTTCATCTTGACATTCATATCATTCATACATGCATTCATTGTTTTGATTCAAAATTTTCATGCATTGAGTCTTTTTGTTGTTTTTCTCTCTCATCATAAAAAATAAAAAAAAAATATATCTTTCCCTTTTTCTCCTTATCGAATTCGAAAATTTGAATTGACTTTTTCAAAATTTTTAAAATCTTATGAGTCAAATCAAATTTTCAATTTGAAAATCTTATCTTTTTCAAAATCTTTTTCAAAAATCAAATTTTTTTCAAAATTCTTAGTTATTTTCGAAAATTCCAAAAATAATTTTCAAAAATCTTTTTCTTATTTTTATACTAAATTTTCGAAAATAACAATAGCAATTAATGTTTTGATTCAAAAATTTCAAGTTTGTTACTTACTTGTTAAGAAAGATTCAAACTTTGAGTTCTAGAATCATATCTTGTGATTTCTTGTGAATCAAGTCATTAATTGTGATTTTAAAAATCAAATCTTTTTCAAAACTAATTTCAATCATATCTTTTCAAAAATATCTTCTTATCTTATCTTTTTCAAAAATTTGATTTCAAAATATCTTTTCTAACTTCCTAACTTCTTATCTTTTCAAAATTTGTTTCAACTAACTAACTAACTTTTTGTTTGTTTCTTATCTTTTTCAAAACTACCTAACTAACTCTCTCTCTCTAATTTTCGAAAATATCTTCCCTCTTTTTCAAAATTTCTTTTTAATTAACTAATTATCCTAATTTTTTTATTTTAATTTTCGAAAAAAAAACATTTTTACTAACCTTTTTCAAAAACTATTCTCAAAAAATCACTAACTCTTTTTCAAAAACTAATTTCGAAAATTCCTTCTCTCTCATCTTATTCTATTTATTTATTCATCTACTAACATCTCATCTCACATCTTTGCCATCTTCACAGTTGTGTTTCTTCCATTATATTACATTCTTTGTCTCCCCCTCTTCTTCTACTCACACAGGGATCCCTATACTAAGGTATAAAGGATCTCTATTATTATTATTATTTCTCTGTGCCCTCTTCTTTGTCATATGAGCAGGAGCAAGGATAAGAACATTCTTGTGGAAGCAGATCCAGAACCTGAAAGGACTCTAAAAAGAAAAATAAGAGAAGCTAAAATACAACAATCCAGAGATAACCTTTCAGAAATTTTCGAACAGGAAGAGGAGATGGCAGCCGAAAATAATAATAATGCAAGGAGGATGCTTGGTGACTTTACTGCACCTAATTCCAATTTACATGGAAGAAGCATCTCCATTCCTGCCATTGGAGCAAACAACTTTGAGCTGAAACCTCAATTAGTTTCTCTGATGCAGCAGAACTGCAAGTTTCATAGACTTCCATCTGAAGATCCTTTTCAGTTCTTAACTGAATTCTTGCAGATATGTGATACTGTTAAGACTAATGGAGTAGATCCTGAAGTCTACAGGCTCATGCTTTTCCCTTTTGCTGTAAGAGACAGAGCTAGAATCTGGTTGGACTCTCAACCTAAAGATAGCCTGAACTCTTGGGATAAGCTGGTCACGGCTTTCTTAGCCAAGTACTTTCCTCCTCAAAAGCTGAGCAAGCTTAGAGTGGATGTTCAAACTTTCAAACAGAAAGAAGGTGAATCCCTCTATGAAGCTTGGAAAAGATACAAATAGTTGACCAAAAAGTGTCCTTCTGACATGCTTTCAGAATGGACCATCCTGGACATATTCTATGATGGTTTATCTGAGCTATCAAAGATGTCACTGGACACTTCTGCAGGTGGATCCATTCACCTAAAGAAAACGCCTGCAGAAGCTCAAGAACTCATTGACATGGTCGCTAATAACCAGTTCATGTACACTTCTGAGAGGAATCCTGTGAATAATGGGACGCCTATGAAGAAGGGAGTTCTTGAAGTTGATACTCTGAATGCCATATTTGCTAAGAATAAAATATTGACTCAGCAAGTCAATATGATTTCTCAGAGTCTGAATGGAATGCAAGCTGCATCCAACAGTACTCAAGAGGCTTCTTGTGAAGAAGAAGCTTATGATCCTGAGAACCCTGCAATAGCAGAGGTAAATTACTTAGGTGAACCTTATGGAAACACCTATAACTCATCATGGAGAAATCATCCAAATTTCTCATGGAAGGATCAAAAGCCTCAACAAGGCTTTAATAATGGTGGAAGAAACAGGTTCAACAATAATAAACCTTATCCATCATCCACTCAGCAACAGACAGAGAACTCTGAACAAAATACTTCTAATTTAACAAACTTAGTTTCTGATCTGTCCAAGGCCACTGTGAGTTTCATGAATGAAACAAGGTCTTCCATTAGAAATTTGGAAGCACAAGTGGGCCAGCTGAGTAAAAGGATCACTGAAATCCCTCCCAGTACTCTCCCAAGCAATACAGAAGAGAATCCAAAAGGAGAGTGCAAGGCCATTGACATAAGCAAAATGGCCAAACCCAATGAGGGAGAGGAGGACGTGAATCCCAAGGAGGAAGACCTCCTGGGACGTCCAGTGACCAATAAGGAGCTTCCCTCTGAGGAACCAAAGGAATCTGAGACTCATCTAGAGACCATAGAAATTCCATTGAACCTCCTTATGACCTTCATGAGCTCTGATGAATATTCCTCTTCTGAAGAGAATGAGGATGTTACTGAAGAGCAAACTGCCAAGTTTCTTGGTGCAATCATGAAGCTAAATGCCAAATTATTTGGCATTGATACTTGGGAAGTTGAACCTCCCTTGTTCATCAATGAACTAAGTGATCTGGATCAACTGACATTGCCTCAGAAGAAACAGGATCCTGAAAAGTTCATAATACCTTGTACCATGGGCACCATGATCTTTAAGGCTCTGTGTGACCTTGGTTCAGGAATAAACCTCATGCCCCTCTCTGTAATAGAGAAACTAGGAATCTCTGGGGTGCAAGCTGCTAAAATCTCATTAGAGATGGCAGACAATTCAAGAAAACAGGCTTATGGACAAGTAGAGGATGTGTTAGTAAAGGTTGAGGGCCTTTACATCCCTGCTGATTTCATAGTCCTGGATACTGGAAAGGAAGAGGATGAATCCATTATCCTAGGAAGACCTTTTCTGGCCACAGGAAGAGCTGTGATTGATGTTGACAGAGGAGAATTAGTCCTCCAAATGAATGAGGACTCCCTTGTGTTTAAAACTCAAGGATCTCTCTCTGCAACCATGGAGAGGAAGCATGAAAAGCTTCTCCCAAAGCAGAGTCAAACAAAGCCCCCACAGTCAAACTCTAAGTTTGGTGTTGGGAGGCCACAACCAAACTCTAAGTTTGGTGTTGAACTCCCATATCCAAACTCTAAGTTTGGTGTTGGAGAGTCTCAACAAAACTCTGCACATCTGTGAGGCTCCATGAGAGCCCACTGTCAAGCTACTGACATTAAAGAAGCGCTTGTTGGGAGGCAACCCAATTTTTATCTAACTATATTTTTCTTAGTTATATGTCTTTATAGGTTCATGATCATGTGGAGTCACAAAATAAATATAAAAATTGAAAACGGAATCAAAAACAGCAGAAGAAAAATCACACCCTGGAGGAAGCATCTGCCTGGCGTTCAACGCCAGAACAGAGCATGATTCTGGCGCTGAACGCCCAAAATGCGCAACATCCTGGCGCTGAACGCCCAGAACAAGCATGGTTCTGGCGTTCAACGCCAGAAATGGCAACAAATGGGCGTTGAACGCCCAAAATGGGCACCAACCTGGCGCTGAACGCCCAGAGTTGTGTGCAAGGGCATTTTGCATGTCTAAATTGGTGCAGGGATGTAAATGCCTTGACACCTCAAGATCTGTGGACCCCACAGGATCATCTCAGGATCTGTGGACCCACAGGATCATCTCAGGATCTGTGAATCTCACAGGATCCCCACCCACCTCACCCTCTATCTCTCCATTCATGACCATCCCTTCTGTTTTCCATCCACCACTCACATCCATACACACATCCCTCCATCTCCTCCATATCTTCTTCTTCTTCTATTCCTTCTTCTTTTGCTCGAGGGCGAGCAACATTCTAAGTTTGGTGTGGTAAAAGCATAAGCTTTTTTGTTTTTCCATTACCATTGATGGCACCTAAACCTCTAAAAGTGGGGAAGGGAAGACAAAGGCTTCCACCTCCGAGTCATGGGAGATGGAAAGATTCATCTCAAGGGTTTATAGCTCAGTGGTAGAACATGTGGCTGCAAATTAAGAAATCCCTGAGATACCTCAGGGGATGCACTTCCCTCCACATAAATATTAGGAGCAAATCAACACCTCCCTAGGAGAATTAAGTTCCAACAGGGGACAATTAAGGGTGGAACATCAAGAGCACTCCATCATCCTTCATGAAATAAGAGAAGATCAAAAAGCAATGAGGGAGGAGCAACAAAGACAAGGAAGAGACATAGAAGAGCTCAAGGACATCATTCGTTCCTCCAGAAGGGAACGCCACCATCACTAAGGTGGATTCATTCCTTGTTCTTATTTCTTCTGTTTTTCGTTTTCTATGTTATGTGCTTATCTGTGTTTGTGTCTTCATTACATGATCATTAGTAGTTAGTAACTATGTCTTAAAAGTTATGAATGTCCTATGAATCCATCACCTTTCTTAAATGAAAAATGCTTTAATTCAAAAGAACAAGAAGTACATGAGTTTCGAATTTATCCTTGAACTTAGTTTAATTATATTGATGTGGTGACAATGCTTCTTGTTTTCTGAATGTATGCTTAAACAGTGCATATGTCTTTTGAAGTTGTTGTTTAAGAATGTTAAATATGTTGGCTCTTGAAAGAATGATGACTAGGAGACATGTTATTTGATAATCTGAAAAATCATAAAAATGATTCTTGAAGCAAGAAAAAGCAGCAAAGAACATATGCTTGCAGAAAAAAAAAATAGGCAAAAAAAAAAATAATAGAAAGAAAAAGAAAAAGCAAGCAGAAAAAGCCAAAAGCTCTTAAAACCAAGAGGCAAGAGCAAAAAGCCAATAACCCTTAAAACCAAAAGGCAAGGGCAAATAAAAAGGATCCCAAGGCTTTGAGCATCAGTGGATAGGAGGGCCTAAAAGGAAAAAAATCCTGGTCTAAGCGGCTAAACCAAGCTGTCCCTAACCATGTGCTTGTGGCGTGTAGGTGTCAAGTGAAAACTTGAGACTGAGCGGTTAAAGTCAAGGTCCAAAGCAAAAAAAGAGTGTGCTTAAGAACCCTGGACACCTCTAATTGGGGACTTTAGCAAAGCTGAGTCACAATCTGAAAAGGTTCACCCAATTATGTGTCTGTGGCATTTATGTATCCGGTGGTAATACTGGAAAACAAAGTGCTTAGGGCCACGGCCAAGACTCATAAAATAGCTGTGTTCAAGAATCATCATACTAAACTAGGAGAGTCAATAACACTATCTGAACTCTGAGTTCCTATAGATGCCAATCATTCTGAACCTCAATGGATAAAGTGAGATGCCAAAACTATTCAAGAGGCAAAAAGCTATAAGTCCCGCTCATATGATTGCAGCTATGTTTCATTGATAGTTTGGAATTTATAGTATATTCTCTTCTTTTTATCCTATTTGATTTTCAGTTGCTTGGGGACAAGCAACAATTTAAGTTTGGTGTTGTGATGAGCGGATAATTTATACGCTTTTTGACATTGTTTTTAGTATATTTTTAGTAGGATCTAGTTACTTTTTGGGATGTTTTCATTAGTTTTTATGTTAAATTCACATTTCTGGACTTTACTATGAGTTTGTGTGTTTTTCTGTGATTTCAGATATTTTCTGGCTGAAATTGAGGGACTTGAGCAAAAATCAGATTCAGAGGTTGAAGAAGGACTGCTGATGCTGTTGGATTCTGACCTCCCAGCACTCAAAGTGGATTTTCTGGAGCTACAAAACTCGAAATGGCGCGCTTTTAATTGAGTTATAAAGTAGACATCCAGGGCTTTCCAGAAATGTATAATAGTCCATACTTTGGCCAAGAATAGACGACGTAAACTGGCGTTCAACACCAGCTTTCTACCCAAATCTGGCGTCCAGCGCCAGAAAAGGAGCCAAAACCAGAGCTGAACGCCCAAACTGGCACAAATACTGGCGTTCAACTCCAAGAAGGACCTCTACACGTGCAACACTCAAGCTCAGCCCAATCACACACCAAGTGGGCCTCGGAAGTGGATTTATGCATCAATTACTTATTTCTGTAAACCCTAGTGACTAGTTTATTATAAATAGGACCTTTTACTATTGTATTAGGTATCTTTGAACGCATGCTATCTTAGATCACAATTGAGGGCTGGCCTCTCGGCCATGCCTGGACTTTCACTTATGTATTTTTAACGGTAGAGTTTCTACACTCCATAGATTAAGGTGTGGAGCTCTGCTGTTCTTCAAAGATTAATGCAAAGTACTACTATTTTCTATTCAATTCATCTTATTTCGCTTCTAAGATATCCATTCGCACCCAAGAACGTGATGAAGGTGATGATTATGTGTGACGCTCATCACCATTCTCCCCTATGAACACGTGCCTGACAAACACTTCCGTTCTACATGAAATAAGCTAGAATGAATATCTCTTAGATCTCTTAATCAGAATCTTCGTGGCGTAAGCTAGAATGATGGCGGCATTCAAGAGAATCCGGAAAGTCTAAACCTTGTCTGTGGTATTCCGAGTAGGATTCAATGATTGAATGACTGTGACGAGCTTCAAACTCGCGATTGTTGGGCGTTAGTGACAGACGCAAAAGGAGGGTGAATCCTATTCCAGCATGATCGAGAACCGACAGATGATTAGCCGTGCTGTGACAGAGCATGTGAGCATATTTTTCACTGAGAGGAGGGGATGTAGCCACTGACAACGGTGATGCCCTTGCATAAAGCCAGCCATGGAAAGGAGTAAGACTGATTGGATGAAGATAGCAGGAAAGCAGAGGTTCAGATGAACGAAAGCATCTCCATTCGCTTATCTGAAATTCTCACCAATGAATTACATAAGTATTTCTATCCCTATTCTATTAATAAATTTCGAAAACCTCATTACTATTTTATATCTGCCTGACTGAGATTTGCAAGGTGACCATAGCTTGCTTCATACCAACAATCTCCGTGGGATTCGACCCTTACTCACGTAAGGTATTACTTGGACGACCCAGTGCACTTGCTGGTTAGTTGTATCGAAGTTGTGAACCATGGTATTGGCACCATGTTCTTGGCGCCATTGCCAGGGAAAGAAAGAGCCATGAATTTTACATAATCAAAGTGTAATTACGATTGCGCGTACTAAGTTGCTCACGTTGCCAGGGATTGTTCGATCCTGGACATCACAATTTCGTGCACCAACCACAAACGTGGCAATTATGTGGAAGCAATCCAAACTAGTCAATCCTCCTTAAGAATTAGTCAAAGGGTGTAATTGATTTCAATCCATAAGTCCTAGTCAACTCACTAATTACTTAGTGAAAGACTAGCGTCAATGGAAACCAAACCAATTAACAATTCTCACACAACGCGGAATGGACATCCACAACTCAATTCCACATAGACACCCAATTTCTCAACCAAGGGTGTGAAAACTAAACATGCGAGGAATTAAACATCAAAGCAATAGAGTAAACATGCAAGGAAAAGAAATGGCAAGAAAGTAACTTAACGTGCAAGAAATTAAATGAAAGCAGGTAAAAGTCAAAGCAATAAAACTTCAAAAACAAGAAACCTCTTGGCAAGTGATGAGCGGATAATTTATACGCTTTTTGGCATTGTTTTTACATAGTTTTTAGTATGATTTAGTTACTTTTTAGTATATTTTTATTAGTTTTTAAATGAAATTCACATTTCTAGACTTCACTATGAGTTTGTGTGTTTTTCTGTGATTTCAGGTAATTTCTGGCCGAAATTGAGGGACTTGAGCAAAAATCTGATTCAAAGGCTGAAGAAGGACTGCAGATGCTGTTGGATTCTGACTTCCCTGCACTCGAAGTGGATTTTTTGGAGCTAAATCCAATTGGCGCGCTCTTAATTGCTTTGGAAAGTAGACATCTAGGGCTTTCCAACAATATAAAATAGTCCATACTTTGCACGAGTTTTGACGATGCAAACTGGCGTTCAAACGTTAACTCCTTGCCCTATTCTGGAGTTAAACGCCAGAAACAGGTTGCAAATAAGAGTTAAACGCCAGAAACAGGCTACAACCTGGCGTTTAACTCCAAAAAGAGTCTCTACACATGAAAGCTCAATGCTCAGCCCAAGCACACACCAAGTGGGCCCGGAAGTGGATTTCTACATCATTTACTTATCTTATGTAACCCTAGCTACTAGTTTACTATAAAAACTAGTTTTAGTGATTTATTTCACATCTTTGGTTGGTATTTGACTAATTTTATGTTCAGAGATCATGTTTAGGGGGCTGGCCATTCGGCCATGCCTTGACCTCCATCACTTATGTATTTTCAACGGTAGAGTTTCTACACACCATAGATTAAGGTGTGGAGCTCTGTTGTTCCTCATGAATTAATGCAAAGTACTATTGTTTTTCAATTCAATTCAAGCTTATTCTTATTCTAAGATATTCATTCGGACACAAGAACATGATGAATGTGATGATTATGTGACACTCATCACCATTCTCACTTATGAACGCGTGCCTGACAAACACTTCCGTTCTACATGAAATCAAGCTTGAATGCATATATCTTAGCCTCCTGGTTCACGATCAGAGTCTTCGTGGTATAGGCTAGAATTATTGGCGGCTATTCTTGAGATCCGGAAAGTCTAAACCTTGTTTGTGGTATTCCGAGTAGGATCTGGGAAGGAATGACTGTGACGAGCTTCAAACTCGCGAGTGTTGGGCGTAGTGACAAACGCAAAAGGATCACTGGATCCTATTGCAACAAGATCGAGAACCGACAGATGATTAGCCATGTGGTGACAGTGTATTTGGACCATTTTCACTGAGAGGATGGGATGTAGCCATTGACAACGGTGATGCCCAACATACAGCTTGCCATGGAAAGGAGTATGAGTGATTGGATGAAAGCAGTAGGAAAGCACAGGTTCAGAAGGAACAAAAGCATCTCCATACGCTTATCTGAAACTCTCACCAATGAATTGCATAAGTATCTCTATCCTATTTTATTTATATTTTAATTATCTTAAATCCCATAACCATTTGAATCTGTCTGACTGAGATTTGCAAGATAAACATAGCTTGCTTCAAGCCGACAATCTCCATGGGATTGACCCTTACTCACGTAAGGTTTATTACTTGGACGACCCAGTGCACTTGCTGGTTTGTTGTGCAAAGTTGTGAAAAAGAACTAAGATTATGAACGTGCGTACCAACTTTTTGGCGCCGTTACCAAGGAATGAACAGTCACGATTTCGTGCACCAGCAAGTAATTGAGGACTAAGGCTACCTATCCTAGCCATTAACCACAAACATATGATGATTATGAAGAGTTAATACTACTTAGTCAACCTTACATCAAAGATAAGTCAAATAGGCATAGTTAATTTCAATTCCTAAGTCCTATGTCAACACTAAAGGGTCACATAGAGTCAAGGGAAACCAAATCAACTAACTCACTCTAATATATCAAACAAGAATGGACATCAATGACTCAAGAAACACCAAAGTCAATAATCCCAAGCCAAGAGTGAAGAAAAAGCTATGTAAAAACTAAGCCAAGCATTTTATCAAACACTTGGTGTGCATGAAAATAAAATAATATTAAAATGCATTAAAATAAATTCTAAAGCTACCAAAGCAAGAAAATAGCAATAACAACTAAAGGAAGCAATACATGACATGGAAACATAAATTTGCATTAATTGGAATTAAAATAACAAAAGTGTTCATAACATGAAAATAACAAAATAAAGGAAATAATAAGAGAAGTGAAGAAGAGCAAAGAGGTAATAACAATAAATGACAAGGAAAAGTAAATAGAAACAAGAATTAAAAGTAGAAATTACAAGAAATTAAACTAAAGAACCCTAATTCTAGAGAGAGGGGGGAGCTTCTCTCTCTAGAGAGCAACCTACATAATGCTAATCTAACCCTAATATCTCCCCTCTTCACATGGAGTGAGGCCTTCCTTCATATAGCAGTCAATCAGCTTTAGAAAGCCCCAAAATTGGGCCCTGGAGACCCAAAAATCGCCCCCAGCGATTTGCAATAAATAAGTCACGCACTGGGACGTATGCGGACGCATAGGTGTGTGCGTCCGCACACATGCTTATTTTCTTCTTGTGTGTACACACAGGTTGTCGTGCGTATGCACACATGGTTTTGTGGCTTTTGTGCGTACGCACAGGTGGTTGTGCCCACACACACTCCATTGTGTGCTTCTCCTTTGTTTTCTTCATGTTTTCTCCCTTTGTACATGCTTCCTTCCACTTTTGCCTTGCCAAACTTACTCAACAAATATGTCATGGCATCGAATGGCATAAAAGTGGGATAAAAGTGATCAAAATAAGCACAAAATAGCATGTTTTCATATTTAGGCACAATTAAGGGAGAGAACACAAAAGCATGCTATTTAGATGAATAAATGTGGGTTTATATGATGAAATCCATTCAAATCAAACCAAAATATACCGGAAAATATGGACTCATCACCAACCCAAGAGGGGAATGCAAGTCCATCACACTGAGAAGTGGAAAAGTTGTAGAAGAAGCATCCCCAAGTCAAAGCAACCAAGAAAAAGAAGCTGCAAAGGAACCTGAAACCAAGAAAGAAGAAGAGACCCCTGCACTATCATCATCAAAGCAAGTCCTAAAGCCTTTTGTGCCACAGGCACCCTATCCACAAAGGCTGAAGAAGGATGGAAAAGACAGCCAGTTCTCTAGATTCCTAGAAATCTTCAAGAAGCTCCAGATCAACATACCTTTTACTGAGGCATTAGAGCAAATGCCACTCTATGCCAAAATTTTAAAGGAGCTTATGACATGAAAAAGGAACTGGGGTGAAAAGGAAACCATAGTGCTAACTGAGGAGTGCAGTGCCATCATACAAAATAAGCTTCCTCAAAAGATGAAAGATCTTGGGAGCTTCCAAATTCCCTGCATCATAGGTGATATCAACATTGAGAATGCATTGTGCAATCTAGGGGCTAGCATCAATCTCATGTCCTTGGCTATGATGAGAAGGATGAGGATTGAGGAAGCCAAACCAACAAGAACGGCACTCCAATTGGCTGACAGAACATTCAAGTTTCCTCATGGGGTAGTGAAAGATTTGTTGGTGAAAGTAGGAGAGTTTATTTTTCCAGCTGACTTCGTTGTGCTGGATATGGAAGAAGAGGCCAACACATCAATTATCCTAGGAAGGCCATTCCTAGCTATTGCTGGAGCCATTATTGATGTTCAAAAAGGGGAGCTAGTCTTGAGGTTACATGAAGAGAATATGGTCTTCAATGTCTTCAAAGCAATGAGCTACCCAACAGAATCCATAGGAGAATGCATGATGGTAGATACCATAGAAAAGATAGTTCAAGGAGTTTTGGAAGAAGAACAATGTGAAAAAACTATGGAGCTGGAACAACAAGCATCAGGTGGAGAAGTACCACAAGGAATCATGGAGGACTCGATCATGTTGAACCACATGGGCAACAAGGAAGTGGAAGCACCAAAACTAGAGCTGAAGACCCTACCTCCAAGCTTGAAGTATGCTTACTTGGGTGACAACAACACTTACCCAGTAATCATTAATTCAAGCTTGAGTGAGGGATAAGAAAAGGAGCTTATCCATGTGCTGAAGCAACACAAGGATGCTATAGGATGGACACTTGCAGATTTAAAGGGAATTAGCCCTTCAATGTGCATGTACAAAATCCTATTTGAAGAAGGTGCCAAGCCCTCAAGACAGCAGCAAAGAAGGCTAAACCCAACCATGAATGAAGTAGTCCAAAAAGAGGTGTTGAAATTGTGTTAAGCTGTGGTGATCTACCCAATCTCAGACAGCCCTTGGGCAAGTCCAGTGCAAGTAGTCCCTAAGAAAGGAGGGGTCACTGTTGTACCAAATGAGAAGAATGAGCTGATACCAACAAGAACAGTGACTGGCTGGCGCATGTGCATTGATTATAGAAAGCTTAATGAAGCTACCAGGAAGGATCACTTCCCCCTACCTTTCATGGACCAGATGCTAGAAAGACTTGCGGGACATGAATATTATTGCTTCTTGGACGGTTATTCTGGTTACAACCAAATAGGAAACTTAAATTGCAAGAAATTAAATGACAGAAATGAAATTGCGGGAAATTAAATGATAAAAGCGTAAATTGCAAGAAATTAAATGGGAATGGGGATTAAGCATGAATTTAAAGAGCAGAAAGTAAATAGAATGGGTAGATCAGAGATAGGAATTCATTGGGTTTCAGGAGATATTGAATTCTCTGGATCAAATCATTTTCATCTCTTCCTCAATCAATGCATTCATTGACATTGCTTGGCAATCTTAGATGATTGGATCCCAATGTCTTGGCTCACCAATCTCTCTAAGCATGAACAATTGCCCAATGTCTTGATTTAATTGCTCATGGGAAGAGTTGAAGTTCGGTCACTGACTATACCACACAAATTTATAGATCAAAGTATTGGTAGGATTAAATGTCACAATATCCATCCAACCCCCAATCTAATCCAATGTGAGAAAGCAATTCTAGCATGAATTCTTCATCCCTCTCTCAAGGATCCGAAGAATTCCAATTATGGATAGCTTCTCTGTCAAGACAACTATCCAATTGAATTAAGATCGAAAGCTTTCTAACAATAATCAAGAGAAAAGAAAGAAGAAGAAGCTAAAAACTACTATTAATTCATTGAATTATAATAGAGCTCCCTAACCCAATGAAAGGGGTTGAGTTGTTCATAGCTCTCAAAATGGAAAATGAAATTGAAAGATACATTCTGAATCGAAAGAATTGCAGAAAATTAAATGAACCGAGAAGTAAAAAAAATGAAGTAAAAGTCTTTCTAACTTAAATTCTAAGCTATTTATACACTCTCTTCCATTGATCCTCAATTTCTGAATTAGACTTTTGGCCTTGATGGAATTGGGTTGAAAATGGCTTCCAATTGGTTTCCCTTTCTGTTGAGAAGAGATCTGTTTGAATTGGAGAGTTCTGGTGCTCAAGTTGGAGTCAACGTTTGATGTCCAACGTTGACTCAAACGCCCTTCTTAAAAACCAAATATTCCTGCTATCATTGGCGTTTGACTCAACGTTGGAGGGCCAACGTTTTGCTTATCCACGCGTACGCGTGCACTACGCTTACGCATGAAGGTTGTGATTTTGCTCAGTCACGCGTGCACGTACACCATGCTTATGCGTGCATTGCTATTTTTCTCATCCACACGTACGCGCCACTGACGCGTGTGTGTCAATTCAAGTTTTTCATCTCCAAATTCTGAGCTTCTTGATAAACCTCTATTTTATGGTTTATCTTATGCTCATTTGAGTGGTTTTTATCAACTCTTTACCCACTTATTCATACTATTTGCATGGTTTTACATTTGCCTTCCTAATTATGTGGTTTGATTGAAAATATGTTTCTTTGGACTTATATTTGCTAATATTAATCATCTCTTATTACCATTAGATGTCTTGATATGTGTGTTAAGTGTTTTTAGAGATTATAGGGCAGGAATGGCTCAGAGGATGGAAAGGAAGCATGCAAAAGTGGAAGGAATACAATAAGTTGGAGAAACTGCTAAGCTGTCCAGCCTGACCTCTTCGCACTCTAACGGCTATAACTTTAGCTACAGAGGTCCAAACGACGCGGTTTTAGTTGCGTTGGAAAGCTAACATCCGGGGCTTCGATTTGATATATAATATGCCATAGTTTCCCTAATGCTAGGCGACGCGAACGAGCGCGTCGCATCTGCGAACTTCAATTCGCGCGGCCGCGTAGACGACGTGGCCGCGTCACCTTTCCGCGACCTGAACGTAACAGAAATCGCAGGGGGCAATTTCTGGGCTGCTTTTGACCCAGTTTTCTGCCCAGAACACACAGATTAGAGGCTATAAAATGGGGGAATGCATCCATTCATGAGAGGGGCTCGCCAATTTTTACTTTCCATGATTTAGATTTAGTTTGAGAGAGGTTCTCTCCTCTCTCTCTCTTACGATTAGGATTTAGGACTTCTCTTAGTTTTTAAGAGTAACTCTCGATCCAGGTTCAATATTTACTTTAATTTATGTTTCTATGCTACTTTCACTTTAATGCTTTTATTCGTATCTATAAATGTTGCCAATTTGGCTTATGAACCCTTTCCATGTTATGATTTGAATTAATGATTATTTGAGGTATTTCAGTTATTGATTGCTTTTTCTTTAATTTGTGTTACCATTGCTTTCTATCTAAGGATATTTTTATTCCAGCAATTTTATCTTTTCCCCTTTTGGTCCTGGTTAAGAAATCAGTAACTCAACAGTTATCAACCCCAGCATAATTGATAATCGTTATCTTGCTAATTAAACTGAACTTCAATAATCCCAACTTTTTCTTAGGAAATAAATAGGATTCGAAGGTCAAACTAATTAGTTCCTTGACTTTCCTTTGCTTTAGTAAGGGTTAACTAAGTGAAATTTAGATTCAACTTTCATTATTGTTGAGAGAGATAACTAAGTTGGACTTCTAATTTCTCTTACCTTGCCAAAAGTTGCTTTACAGTATTTATTTATTTTAATTGCCATTTACTTTACTTGTCATTCAAATCACTTGCTTCTCACCTTCTAAACCCCGATTACAACCCTTATAGCCAATAATAAGAACATACTTCCTTGCAGTTCCTTGAGAAGAGGACCCGAGGTTTGGATACTCGGTTAACAATTTTTAAGGGGTTTGTTACTTGTGACAACCAAACGTTTGTACGAAGGGATTTTTGTTGGTTTAGAGACTATATCTACAACGCAACTGTTTTTATGAAATTCTTTACTGGCAAAAATCTCAACGTCAAAATGGCGCCGTTGCCGGGGAACTGCTAACATGTGCCTTATTATTGGTTATTGTAAATATTTTTTTTCTTTTGCTTGTTTATTTATTTTTTGTTTTTCCTTTTCATCTTTATTTGCTATCATGAACTCTCACCCCTCTCGCTTTGAGTTTGGTTCTAATTTTGTTGAAGGAAATAGAAGTTACAGCAGGAATGTACATCAAGGTCAGACCAATCAAGGATGGATGGAGCCAAGAGGATCTAATCAACCCTTTAGGCAGCAACACCCTCCGAGGTATCCTGGACAAAGACCATTCTACAATGCATACCCAGCTGAAAGATATGGTGGACAACCTTATAACTACCAACAAGCCCCACCCCGTGCCTATAGACCATCCTTTCAACATAACCTCGAACCACCACACTCACAAGCTTCTCTTCACCATTCGCTACCATATGATCCTTCCTTACCCCAGTACCAATCCAATCACTCCCAATCACCGCCACTTTTCTATGTGTCATGTCCAAATTTGGCAACCCGAGAAGCAGAGGTTCGCCTAAAGGAAACAGTAAATAAACTTCAAACAACCATTCGACAACTAGAGCAAGCAGTAATTCAATGGGTTTCTAGGCGCTCAAATACACAAGGATCAGCCACAGCCCCATGTGAACAGTCTAACGAAGAGCGTAGCATAAAGGAGATACTAGAAATTCCAGTGGACAAGACAGAGAATGAATTCGTACTAGAACAAGTAGAAGAAGCTGTCATTGTTCAAGAAAAAGAGTTGGTTGAAGATCTAGGAGATGCTGAACCTCCATGGGAATCCAGAACTGAGGAGAACTCTGTCAAAGACGCTACAGTTGATGCTAAGGAGGATATTGTACAATCTCCAAGGCAAGTTGTTTATGAAGAATCAGACGGAATAACCCAGGACTCAAATTCCCTTGATGATGATAGTCACAAGTCAAATTCTCTTAGTAATGAATTTGCATCTGCAAGTGAATTCTCTGAGATCGAAGAATCTTCCCCAAGTGAATACGAAGATGATGCGGAGGTAGATTTCTCTCAACCTCCAATCTATGACTCAAGTGATGAGGAAGACATAGAAGACTTTGACCAGGACACAGATATAATTGTAGAACCTTGCAAGGAAGTGGAGGAATTCACCGAAGAGCACAAGGGAGTAGAACTTACAGAACCACCGGAAACACCTACCCCAAGGCCATTACCACCTAATACAAGTTTCTAGTGGGTACAATCCTTAACCTATAACTTTACTTATTCACTTGAATATGGTTTGCTTGAAACAGATGGCCAGCTTAGAGCTCTTTGCGGCTTTAAGAGTAAGAGGGAAATGGCTCGTACTCAGAGTTGGTGCACAAGGTTCAATAAGGTTCCACGCTTCACCTCGAAGTACACGGATTGGTATCATGCTCAATTGCATGGATCACAGAGAACGTTTGGTCACCATGGTGAGATTCTACTCTTTAAACCGCCCGGATGGAGACATGTAAATCAAAACGAAGGCGGATTTAATAGCAAAGCTTGGGATCCTGGAATCTATTCTGACATTCGTCACCCCGGGAGCCTAAAAATTTGTCTGAAGCTGCTCAAAAGCTTTACATGCCTAATATGGGACCCCGGAGGCTATTGGCATTCCAAGCACTGGTGGAGATTTTTGGATGAATTTAAACATAAGCCGCCATAACAGGAAGCTCCTCCAATGTCCAACTTAAGGACTTTAACTAAAAGTGCTAGGTGGGAGACAACCCACCACGGTATGATCGTTCTTTTTCAAGTTTATTTCGTGTTGTTTATTTTTATTTTATATTATTTTCATTGAACCTGGAAGTTTTTATAGCATCTACATTAGCACTGCATATTGCATACTACATAATTGCATATATATATTAAAAAAAAAGAAAAGAAAAATGCCACGCGACGCGACCGCATCAGCGACGCGTCCGCGTCGCAAGGAGAGGGAAGAAAATAAAAACGAACAGAGAGTCACGCTGGAGCGTGGCTGGAGGCGTGCCAGTGGCACAAATCGACCCACGCGACCGCGTCGCTGACGCGACTACGTCATATGGGAATAATGGCCTCCCACGAGACCGCGTGCCCCACGCGGCCGCGTGACCAGGATTTCGACGTAATAATGGTGCACAGCCGAAAGTTGTGCTAGAGTGGTGCTGGACTGGCGCTGGACGCACAGTCCATCTCACGCGACCGCATGCCCACGCGGCCGCGTTACATCCTACTAAGTGGCCACTCGCGCGATCGCATGCCCCATGCGATCGCGTCACCCAATATTTGGCAATTAATGATTTTTGAACAGAGAGTTGTGCGAGAGCGAGGGTGCCCTCGCGCCAGTAGCATAAAACGGGTCACGCGACCGCGTGACCGACGCGACCGCATCAATCAGTTTAAGCGAAAGCCGCGCGACCGCGTACCCCACGCTACCGCGTCACTTGCGCCACACAACTTATCCTAATTTGCCAAATATCTCATCTTTTCTTCCCCAATCCTAATTTTTCCTTCCTCCTTTCTTACTTATTTCTTCTTCCCTCCTTTCCCTTCTCATTCTTCTTATCTTTTATTTTATTTTACTTAATTTATTTGCATATTTCATTCATTGCATTTTAATTGTGTGCATATTTTTATTTTTTTCTTTTTTCTAAATTTATTATTTTACCATTGGTGTTAAATGCTCTTATTCAACTGTTGTATCTTGAATTATTTTGGTACTTAGTGACTTGTTTTACACTGTGGGATGATATTAATTATCTGCCAATGCCAATCTTTTATTTGCACTTCAAATTGCATTGACATGAACTTATATTGATATTTCATTACCCACACCCCTCCCCTTTGTTGCATATTCTGCACCACTGGTATGCCATGGCTTCTACTGTTTTCTCACGTACATGTTGAAGCTTCCATGTAAATGAGACCCTTATCATTTGGCATTAACCCAACCATACTTTATTTATTTTCATATCCCTATTATTGGGTTACCTTTCTTTCCTTTTTTCTTTCAGGATGGCCACCAGGAAGAGAACCGGAAGACGTTTACAAGGGGAGACAAACAAGGTCCATCTGCACAATCCTTGGAGAAAAGCATTGATGGGTGGAAAATGATCCAACACAAAATTCACCGGCAAGTGTACCGGGTCGCATCAAGTAATAATAACTCACATGAGTGAGGTCGATCCCACAGGGCTTGAAGGATTGAGCAATTTTAGTTTAGTGGTTGATTTAGTCAAGCGAATCAAGATTTGGTTGAGTGATTGTAACTTGCAGAAACTAAATTTGCTTGGAAAGTAAAGGGGGAGGGGTAAAGTGCAGTAAATTAAAGAGCAGGAAAGTAAAGAAGCAGATTCTTAAAGTGCAAGTAATGTAAATTGCAGAAACTTAGATTGCAAGAAATGTAAATGGCTGAAGCTTAAAGTGCAAGAAATGTAAATTGCTTGAATCATAAAAGGAATTGGAAATTAGGATAGCAGAATCTGAACAAGAACAAACTAAATTGCATTAAACATAAAAGAGAAAATTTAAGAGCAGTGAAGTAGATCTTAATAGAAAAGTAAAATGACTTGAGAATTTAAAGAACTGGAAAGCAGTGCTTAAGTTGCAGCAATTCTAAAAGGTGTTGAAGATCTCAGGAAATCAAAGAGACTAGAAAACAAATCTAGATCTCACTCCCTTCCTAGATCCAACAAGAGAAATTGCAAAAGAAGTAAAGAAAGGTAAATTGCAGAAGCAAAGTAGATGAAGAAGCAGTAAACAGAAATTCAAATTCAATTATGCAGAAAGAAAATAAACAAGATCCCAAGGTGAGATTGAAACAGAAGTTCTTCAATTCTCTACCCAAGATCCAAAGCAAGGAAATAAAAGAGTGTTCAAGCAGGAACCAAGAAGAAGAGAGATCAATTCTCCTTCCAAGTTCTCTCAGAAATTCCAAAAAGCTCAGAATTAAAATGCAAGTAAAAAGGGAAAATTCAAAATGAAGTCTAGAGGTTCTAAGGTAAAAGAAAAAGGTCCTACTTACATCAAACTAACTCCTATTTATACACTTTCTATTCTTGGATATTGGACTTTGGGTGGGCTTTTGATTTGGTGAAGGAATGAAGTAAGTTGGAATTTTAAATTTCAATTTCAGCCCAAATGCATCTCCCAGGGGAATGCTCAGCTCACAAAGTGAGCTGAGCTTTGTGCTTTGCATAGCGTGTCTTGCTGATTGGGAAGCATCAGGGGAGAGCTCAGCTCACTTTGTGAGCTGAGCGCTAGTGTCTTGGTGCCAAATTGTGCGCGCCTTGTGCTGCCCAGGACCGTGTCATGCGCGCTCCACTCTTTTCCTGGCCGTGTCAAGATGTGTTGCATGTGCCCATGGATAGCGCTCAGCTCACTTTGTGAGCTGAGCTTTGGTGCATCCAAGGAAGGGTCCTTGGTTCAAAACTTGGAGGAAGCATGCGCTGGAGCTTTTCCTTGGTTTTCTTGTGATGCCTTGCTTCCTTGCTTCCTCATGGTGGTGAGTTCGAACCTTGAGGAGTGCATTTGGCCATTTTTTGCTTATTTTCCTTAGTGAGTAGCGCCTCTCCCATCCCCCTTGGTCATGAGTTCAAGCCTTGGAGCATGCATTTGCAAATCATTTTCTTTGAATTATTTCCTCAATGCTCTCGATAATGCTCACTTTGTGAGCTGAGCTTGGTTCCTCATTTCCTTATTTCTTGGCCTTGTGTTGTGCTCAGCTCACAAAGTGAGCTGAGCTTTGTGCCTTGGTCTCCTGGAAGCAAGTGTAGCGCTCACTTAGTGAGCTTTGGGGAGAGCTTCATGGTTTTGTTGCACCACACTTCCTCCTTTCTTGGCCACACTTTTTCTCCTTTGAGCCACGCTTCTTAGGCCACGCTTCCTTCTTTTCTTCTTTTCTTCACCTACAATTAATCAAAACAACCAATGAAAGTATCACCAATTTCACAAGGTCTATTAATCATTAAAAATCAATTAAATTTAGCTTAAACCTCATGATTTAGCATCAATTTCATGGTGGTTGTTTGATTCAAAGAAGTCATGCATTTTCATTCCAAATTACTTACTTAGAGTGCAAGAAAGTGCATAAAACCAAATGAAAAACAAAGAAAAAGGCTAGTGAAACTAGGCTAAGATGACTTGTCATCACAACACCAAACTTAAAACTTGCTTGTCCCCAAGCAAGAAAAGAATTATGCTCAAAGGTTCTTTCAATTAGAATGGATTTAAAGAATAACATGTGCTATCCTGTGAGTGAAGTGATTAAGTGACAGTGGGGTAGACTCTAAATTATATGCTCATGCAAGGGCTTCAGTGCTTACTAGTCCCCACATATTGGAAGTCTTAGGTCTTAGGACTTTCATCCAAATGGTATCATGGAGATCTCTTTATATGTAGTCACCTTGAAGCAGCTTATGATTTCTATATCTTGGCCTTGACTCTAAGTGTCATGTCTCAAAGCGGCTCTTTAGATAAGCTTTCAATCAATACTCCTAAACCAGTTGGTTTTAAGGTATTAGTTGTTAAAGCACCCCTAAGAATTTACTTGCTCAAGCCTCTCTCTTTGACACATTCGACCACAAGCATTTACTAGGATAACAACTCTTTGAGTTCTTGTTTTCTTTTTCTTTTCTGCCTAGTAATTGATGCTCAGAGCCTTGGGCCAAGTTCTTTCATTTCTTTATTTATTTTTTTTTTTGTGTTTTTTTTTCTTTTGTTTGCTGCTTCTTGGATCAATAAATGTTTGAGAATCTCCACAATACTTCTTTGAACTCTATGTCCTGCCTATGAGCTCCCATGCAAGTTTTCATAAGCATGCAACCTCAATACATAATTATACAACCAGAACCACCACTTCTCCTAATCTTTTGCTTGCCTCAAAATTGTTTATTTCCTCAATCCTTCTTTTCAAAGAACTATCATGTGGTGCCCCTTTTTTTTTTGAAATCTTGAGTGCACGCAAGTTTGAAAAGTGTAGTGTTGTGAATAATCAAGCATCTTAATTATTGAATTACAGAAAAACTATACTATGCAGACATGCAGGGGTATTATATCACTTTCAATCATAGCAGTATCTGATATAAAATAATCACTGAACAATACAACCTTTTGAAATTTACTTGCTGTCCTCCTCCTCATCATCATCATTGCTGGTCTTCACATTCCTCTTTCACCTCTTTGATTGATGATGCTTAATCTTTCCAAAAGTTTGTATGGTGCTCTGCAGTGATATTGAAAGTTGCTTGTTCCCCAAGCACTTAAAAAATGGTTAGCATGCATGATTTATTTGTGGGCTTTTGAACTTACTTTGGTGTGTGAACACCAAACTTAGTCCCTTGCCAAAGTTTCTGATGCATCAAGTTAACCATATGTGAAATCCTTTTGTCTTTACCAAAGGTAATAAAACTAAAGATTAGGAAACAGCAGAATGATTAATTAGTTTATCTAAATGCTTGAAGCTAGCATTTTGCAAAAAGTGAGAATACGTTTTATGATGAAATTTTGGTGGAACACCAAACTTAAGATCCTTCACTCTCCCTTAGATTGTTTTGGTGTGCAACACCAAACTTAGCTTCTTGCAGTATAGATAAAACTAATTGACCTTTTTATTAAAATAGCTATGAAAGGATAACTACCTCAGGTTGGGTTGCCTCCTAACAAGCGCTTCTTTATTGTCACTAGCTTGACATTCTCCATCCTCTGATCATGAACGTTGAGGCTTATGTTACCTTTGATGCTCTCCTCTTACTGTGGGCTTTCTTTTCTCTATTTCTTCTTGAGGAACTTCTCTGTGGTGCCTTTCCTTGATGATTGTTTCTTTTCCTGTAGCCCTCTTTTCACTTGCTTCTATGGTTGCCTTCCCCTTTTCATTGTCCTTCATATTGTCTTCAGTGGCTCTGGAGGAAGTATCTGCCCTTTCCTTGCCCATTTCTACAAGGTTTTTAGCCAGTTGTGCCATTTGCCTCTCAATTCTTCTGAGTGAGGTTTCCTGGTTCTGTGTTATCTCCTCTTGGTACTCCATCATTCTCTCTATTAAGATCTCCAAATTGGTGATCCTATGAGAGTGTTGTGAAATTTGTTGGTTGTGAGGTATCTGAGGTTGGAAGGGTGAGTGTTGGGGTGATGGTGTGTAGTGCTTGATGTTGGTATGGTGGTGTTTTTGCAGGTTTGGGAAATTGGGATTGTTGTGGTTGAAGTCCCTTGGTCCTTGATTTTGGTGCTCACTCCTCCTCCAATTGTACTGAGTTCTCCAGGGTGGGTTGTACACTTCACCTTGGACTTTGTGTTGGAGCATGCTTGAGGTACTACTTGGAGGGTGTGATTGCTCATGGTTCTGTTGTCCATAGTTAATTTCTCCAAAACCTTGTTCAGCTTGGTTCGAACCATGTGAGTTTTGAGTTGTATGCATTTACTACAACAGTTTGCAGCTCATTGATTTTTCTGACCATCATCTCTAGTTGTTGCAGAGTCTGCTGATGCATCTGCTTGTTTTGGTTCATGACTGCACTGACACCTTCAGTTTCCACCATTCCCTTTTCTTGTGTGAATGGTTGCACTTCTGCCTCTGGTTTACTAATTCCCTGAGGTGGCTTCAACTTAGCCATGAATTCACTCACTAGATCTTCCCATCCAATGATGTTTCCTTGTGGGAAAGCTTCAAGCCATTGAGCAACATCATTCATGGTGATGGGCTGATGCTTCCATTCAGGTTTTGCATTGTTATCTGGGGTGGGGACGCTATTCCTGCCATTACTGGAATTCATTGGTTTCCCTTCCATGATCTGCACAATCCCAAACTGTCCAAATGAAGATTGAATATATTCATGCCCAAAATGTGATCAGAAAATTAGCTGACACAATGTATCAAACAGTTGATAGGCTTGAGAGATTAATAAAAGAAAATTGCTTCTCTCTTATATTCAACAGGCAAAAGTATAGGATTCACACAAAGCCAGAGAAACCAGGAAAACTTCAATCTATTGCTAGAATGAAGTTTTAGTTAGCTTAAGCAAAAATTCAAACAGTTAGTGGGTTAGTCCAAAGTTAGAGAACAGAAAATAAAAATGCTAGATCTAGATCTCCACTTCACTTAATCATTGTCAATCTAATCAATCCCCGGCAACGGCGCCAAAAACTTGATGGGTGGAAAACGATGCAACACAAAACTCACCGGCAAGTGTACCGGGTCGCATCAAGTAATAATAACTCACATGAGTGAGGTCGATCCCACAGGGATTGAAGGATTGAGCAATTTTAGTTTAGTGGTTGATTTAGTCAAGCGAATCAAGATTTGGTTGAGTGATTGTAACTTGCAGAAACTAAATTTGCTTGGAAAGTAAAGGGGGAGGGGTAAAGTGCAGTAAATTAAAGAGCAGGAAAGTAAAGAAGCAGATTCTTAAAGTGCATGTAATGTAAATTGCAGAAACTTAGATTGCAAGAAATGTAAATGGCTGAAGCTTAAAGTGCAAGAAATGTAAATTGCTTGAATCATAAAAGAAATTGGAAATTAGGATAGCAGAATCTGAACAAGAACAACTAAATTGCATTAAACATAAAAGAGAAAATTTAAGAGCAGTGAAGTAGATCTTAATAGAAAAGTAAAATGACTTGAGAATTTAAAGAACTGGAAAGCAGTGCTTAAGTTGCAGCAATTCTAAAAGGTGTTGAAGATCTCAGGAAATCAAAGAGACTAGAAAACAAATCTAGATCTCACTCCCTTCCTAGGTCCAACAAGAGAAATTGCAAAAGAAGTAAAGAAAGGTAAATTGCAGAAGCAAAGTAGATGAAGAAGCAGTAAATAGAAATTCAAATTCAATTATGCAGAAAGAAAATAAACAAGATCCCAAGGTGAGATTGAAACAGAAGTTCTTCAATTCTCTACCCAAGATCCAAAGCAAGGAAATAAAAGAGTGTTCAAGCAAGAACCAAGAAGAAGAGAGATCAATTCTCCTTCCAAGTTCTCTCAGAAATTCCAAAAAGCTCAGAATTAAAATGCAAGTAAAAAGGGAAAATTCAAAATGAAGTCTAGAGGTTCTAAGGTAAAAGAAAAAGGTCCTAATTACATCAAACTAACTCCTATTTATACACTTTCTATTCTTGGATATTAGACTTTGGGTGGGCTTTTGATTTGGTGAAAGAATGAAGTAAGTTGGAATTTTAAATTTCAATTTCAGCCCAAATGCATCTCCCAGGGGAATGCTCAGCTCACAAAGTGAGCTGAGTTTTGTGCTTTGCATAGCGTGTCTTGTTGATTGGGAAGCATCAGGGGAGAGCTCAGCTCACTTTGTGAGCTGAGCGCTAGTGTCTTGGTGCCAAATTGTGCGCGCCTTGTGCTGCCCAGGACTGTGTCATGCGCGCTCCACTCTTTTCCTGGCCGTGTCAAGATGTGTTGCATGTGCCCATGGATAGCGCTCAGCTCACTTTGTGAGCTGAGCTTTGGTGCATCCAAGGAAGGGTCCTTGGTTCGAAACTTGGAGGAAGCATGCGCTGGAGCTTTTCCTTGGTTTTCTTGTGATGCCTTGCTTCCTTGCTTCCTCATGGTGGTGAGTTCGAACCTTGAGGAGTGCATTTGGCCATTTTTTGCTTATTTTCCTTAGTGAGTAGCACCTCTCCCATCCCCCTTGGTCATGAGTTCAAGCCTTGGAGCATGCATTTGCAAATCATTTTCTTTTAATTATTTCCTCAATGCTCTCGATAATGCTCACTTTGTGAGCTGAGCTTGGTTCCTCATTTCCTTATTTCTTGGCTTGTGTTGTGCTCAGCTCACAAAGTGAGCTGAGCTTTGTGCCTTGGTCTCCTGGAAGCAAGTGTAGCGCTCACTTAGTGAGCTTTGGGGAGAGCTTCATGGTTTTGTTGCACCACACTTCCTCCTTTCTTAGCCACACTTTCTCTCCTTTGAGCCACGCTTCTTAGGCCACGCTTCCTTCTTTTCTTCTTTTCTTCACCTACAATTAATCAAAACAACCAATCAAAGTATCGCCAATTTCACAAGGTCTATTAATCATTAAAAATCAATTAAATTTAGCTTAAACCTCATGATTTAGCATCAATTTCATGGTGGTTGTTTGATTCAAAGAAGTCATGCATTTTCATTCCAAATTACTTACTTAGAGTGCAAGAAAGTGCATAAAACCAAATGAAAAACAAAGAAAAAGGCTAGTGAAACTAGGCTAAGATGACTTGTCATCAAGCATCAGTTGGAACAACCCGTCCACCTGCACATCTCAGCATGCACCGAGGACGGTGCAATCTTTAAGTGTGGGGAGGTCGATACCGATCTCCATGGGTTAGTTATTTCTTGACTCGACACCAAATTTTTTTTTTATTTTATTTGTTTGTTCATTGTTGTATTTATATGTTTGATTGCATATTTGTTTAATTTTTTGCATATTTTACCACTTGGTTGAAGTAATATTTTCTTTTTCAAGAAAATTTTTAAGAGAATTTCACTAATTTGAATAAAATTTAATGTTACACTTGTTTGAAGAGATATTATACTGGAAGATGGTTTAGAACTCGAACACACAAAAACCTGTGAGATTTTTAAGCCTATTTGAATTGGTTGCATTTTATCAACCAAAAATTTTGTTTTAGTGTGTATTTTTATCTCTAAAATTGTGATCTTTGTCTTGCTTAATTCTATATTTCCATAGTTTGATGTATGCATGCACTTACATGATTGAGGCCTCTGTTTCACTAAGCTTACATACCCATATGGCCTTACCTTTCATTATCCTTTGCAAACCAATTTGAGTCTATTTTACCCCTTTGTTCTTTACTTTAGCACATCATTAACTCTAAGTGAAAAACAATAATATCCTTAATTTAAATCCTTGGTTAGCTTAGACTAGTGAAAGTGCTCATGAATTAAATGTGGGAAAAAAGTGGATTTGGAAACAATTGGTTTAAGAATTGGGTATTATATATCTTTATGAAATTGTGAAAGAAATGTTTAGAACATGATTCATGCATTCAATAATTTAATCATATGCATTGAGAAAAAATGATGATGGAAAAAAATTATTAAGAAAAGAAAAATAGAAAAAGAAAAAAAAAGTGTGAGAAAAAGAAAAGAAAAAGAGCAAATAAGTAAAAGGGGACAAAATGCCCCAAAGTTAAGTGTTGAAAGCAATGCATATGTACTGTACTTGAAATTTGAATGCATGAATACATGGAAAACATGGTTAATGGACAGTTAGATTTTTTGTATTATGATCACATGGATTGTTTAAGTTAGGTGGAAAGTTTAAGTTAATTAAGGATTCAGATTTTAGTCCACTTGGCCAAATACAATCCTACCTTGACCCTAACCCCATTACAACCCTTAAAAGACCTCTTGATATGTGTATCTGTGCATTAAATTTGTGTTGATTGTTAGATGAAGAGCAAACCTTAGAAAGCAAGGTTAGTAGAGAATTGAGAGATCGAACCTTAAACACCTGAGTGATTAGAGTGTATACACTACCAGTAAGGGTTCGATGCTCAATTCCTTGTTCCCTGCTTTCATAAGCTATTTTCTTCTTACAAATCTATTTGTGCTTCATTTTTATGATTTGAATTAGTGAAATCCAGTTCATATTTGTTCTTGAAAGATTTGTTTATTTTTAACCAAGTAGGTAGAAACATCTTAGCATGTAGTTGCATTCATATACATAGGCTGCATTTCATACATTCTACAATTCCTCTTCATTTCTTTATAGTTTCTCTTGAGCTTAGCTTGATGACATGCTGATGTTTTAAGTGTGGGGAGGTTGATAAACCTCTATTTTATGGTTTATCTTGTGCTCATTTGAGTGGTTTTTATCAACTCTTTACCCACTTATTCATACTATTTGCATGGTTTTACATTTGCCTTCCTAATTATGTGCTTTGATTGAAAACATGTTTCTTTGGACTTATATTTGCTAATATTAATCCTCTCTTATTATCAATAGATGCCTTGATATGTGTGTTAAGTGTTTTCAGAGATTATAGGGCAGGAATGGCTCAGAGGATGGAAAGGAAGCATGCAAAAGTGGAAGGAATATAATAAGTTGGAGAAACTGCTAAGCTGTCCAACCTGACCTCTTCGCACTCAAACGGCTATAACTTTAAGTACAGAGGTCCAAACGACGCGGTTCCAGTTGCGTTGGAAAGCTAACATCCGGGGCTTCGATTTGATATATAATATGCCATAGTTTCCCTAACGCTAGGTGATGCGAATGCGTGAGCCACGCGGATGCGTCGCATCTGCGAACTTCAATCCGCGCGGCCGCATGGATGACGCGGCCGTGTCACCTTTCCGCGACCTGAACGTAACAGAAATCGCAAGGGATGATTTCTGGGCTGCTTTTGACCCAGTTTTTATCCCAGAACACACAGATTAGAGGCTATAAAGTGGGGGAATGCATCCATTCATGAGGGGGCTTGCCAATTTTCACTTTCCATGATTTAGATTTAGTTTGAGAGAGGTTCTCTCCTCTCTCTCTTAGGATTAGGATTTAGGACTTCTCTTAGTTTTTAAGAGTAACTCTCGATCCAGGTTCAGTATTTACTTTAATTTATGTTTCTATGCTACTTTCACTTTAATGCTTTTATTCGTATCTGTAAATGTTGCCAATTTGGCTTATGAACCCTTTCCATGTTATGATTTGAATTAATGATTATTTGAGGTATTTCAGTTATTGATTGCTTTTTCTTTAATTTGTGTTACCATTGCTTTCTATCTAAGGATATTTTTATTCCAGCAATTTTACCTTTTCCCCTTTTGGTCCTGGTTAAGAAATCAGTAACTCAACAGTTATCAACCCCAGCATAATTGATAATCGTTATCTTGCTAATTAAACTGAACTTCAATAATCCCAACTTTTTCTTAGGAAATAAATAGGATTCGAAGGTCAAACTAATTAGTCCCTTGACTTTCCTTTGCTTTAGTAAGGGTTAACTAAGTGGAATTTAGATTCAACTTTCATTATTGTTGAGAGAGATAACTAAGTTGGACTTCTAATTTCTCTTACCTTGCCAAAAGTTGCTTTACAGTATTTATTTATTTTAATTGCCATTTACTTTACTTGTCATTCAAATCACTTGCTTCTCACCTTCTAAACCCCGATTACAACCCTTATAGCCAATAATAAGAACATACTTCCTTGCAGTTCCTTGAGAAGATGACCCGAGGTTTAAATACTCGGTTAACAATTTTTAAGGGGTTTGTTACTTGTGACAACCAAACGTTTGTACGAAGGGATTTTTGTTGGTTTAGAGACTATATCTACAACGCAACTATTTTTATGAAATTCTTTACTGGCAAAAATCCCAACGTCACTTCTTATTGCGAACGTTGGAGGCAGCGTTTGAGGCAACATTGGACCTCCAACGTTCGTTAGGTGACGCGTGCGCGTGACTCACGCTTGCGCGTGGATATGGAGATTTTGCTCTTTCACGCGTACGCGTCACTCAAACATCATTTAGCTCCAGAATTGAACTTTTTATCACAACGTTGGGGATAACGTTGGCTTGCCAACGTCCCCTTAAACGTGAGCACCAGCAATCATGCAGAGAATTGCCCTGCCTTCCTTCCAATGTTTGAGCCAACGTTGGTGGTCCAACTTGGCCACTAACGTTGCTTCTTCTTCATCTTTTCCAAGCACCTTCTTCAACTTTCTTCTCTGCCTTCCTTCACCTGTCATCAACCAATACATGCATCAAAGCCTTGCTAAAGTCATGAGAATTCTCATCATTCTTAGCATACAAGTAATTATAGCATAACTCTCATGAAATTGGATCAAATTAACTATGGTTGGATGAATCTAGGTATGCATGAATTTTTTTCTAAATTGCTTACTTATAACTTAAGAAAGTGCATAAAACCTGTTAAAAACAAAGAAAAAGGATAGTGAAACTAGCCTAAAATGACCTGGCATCATACGCATCACCATGCGACTTCACATTCCACGCATGCGTGTCTGCTACGCGTGCGCGTCGATGTAAGCACTCCAAATCCTTGATTTTCCATGATTTCTCCACTTTGCATGCTTTTCTCTTCATTTCTTTGATCCATTCCTAGCCCTTTCAATCCTAAAATCACTAACAAACACATCAAGGCATCTAGTGGAATCAAAGGTGAAATAAAATCAACTAATTTAAGGCCTAAAAAGCATGTTTTCACGCTTAAGCACAATTTAAGAGATAATCATGAAACCGTGCTATTTCATTGGATAAATGTGGGAGAAGTGGGTGAAATCCACCTAAATTAAGCACAAAATGTACCACGAAATAGTGGTGCATCAAATCTCCCCACACTTAAACCAAGCATGTCTTCATGCTTAAATCAAGAGAAAAAAAAAGGGTACTTATCATTTATTCAATGTAAACTACCTAAATGCAACCTATCTAAATGCAACTACTTGGTCAAAATAATGATTAGTTTAGTGTAATTTATTAAATTGATATATGCTGGGTTAATTATTGAAAAGCTGTCGTATGGATAATTGATGAATTGAGTGTGGACTGTTGCTGTGAACGTTACTAGGTTTTGTTGTTGTAAGTGATTAATTGATAAGATTAATTTTGGTTTCTGTTGTGATTGATATTGGTTTTCTGATTTTGATGTAATTATGCTAATTTGGTTGAGTTGTGGTTATATTCTAATTGCTGAAAACAAGTGCTTGCTGTTGATTTTAGTTATCCGATGTACCAGAATGGCTGTGAAATTGACTTGTGACTGGCTGAAATTTGATCTGGTGGTTATTGAAGGATTAGAACTTAAAGGATTAAACTGTCTTGAGAACCTGATTTTCTAAAATAATATAGTAACTTTAAGAGTATATAAATAATTCTGTGATGGCTGGACTAATTTTCTATGTCATGATTTATTGATCCTGGCTATGGCTGTGAATTGTGACTACTTTTGAGGTTGTTATGACAATGATCAGTGGTTTGATTACTTTACTTAATTCTGATTAGTTGGGCTAGCTGGGCTAGCTATGAGTACATTATGTTTGTGTTTTGATTATAGTAATATGTGAATTGAGGATTGCTTGGTGAATGTTTGCTAGAGAATCTGATTTTGCTTGTAAGCAATACATTGGGTGTTGAATTAATTTTTGATAAGCTAGGTTTGAAGTTGTGATTTGTAAAGAGATTGTAAATCGACTGTTAAATTAATTCCTTAAAATCTAAATTATAAACTGATGTAGTTATTATTAAAAGTATAAAGATAATTTGTAATAATTGGAAACTATATGAAGTTGACTTTTTGGGTGAACATAATAGTTGATTATAGGAGAACCAAGATTTTGTGAACAATACATTTTTTGTGTTTTGGTGTCAATGTTACTAAAATTCTGGTTAAGTGGGGCGATAATGTGTTTGGATATTTGGGAATGAGGAACTATTTGTCTTTTGGTTAACTTAATTTATAAATTGATGAGTTTGAAGTTGGATTGATGGATTATGTGAGAATAGCGAATTGTGGATTTTTTGATTGATTGAGAACCTTTATTTGATACCTGTTGAGAAAGGTTGATGAGATGTTGAGAAAGAAGGAACCCGTAAGGGTGGCTAAGTCCGAGTTTTAGGGGAGGTGCTGCTGAAATTTTATAAAATCTGAGGTTTTATTTGAGAAGTTATTTTAGAAGACTTGGACTTGGAAAATGATTATTTACGTTTTATTTAGTAAAGAAAATAATTATTCTATTTTAAATTCGATTTACCAAAGAAAGGTTTATGTTTCAAAATTAAATTATTTAAGAAAGAAATTATGTTTTGAGATTGATTCAATATGAAAAGAATTATGTTTTAAGCTTGAAGCAAATGATTATTTTTTTAGAAATTTGGTGAAATAATAATATTTGAATTTGAATAGTAAGAGAGATGATTTTAGAATCTTTGTGAAGTTAGTAAACTTGAGAAAGAGTTTTATTTGATTACCTCTAATGAAAGGTTATGTTTTGAAAAGTGTCTAATGAATTTAAAAATAAATGATTTCCTTGAGTCTTTGATAGAGAACTAAAATGAAAGATAGTTTTAAAGTTGGCTTGACTCAAGATTGCCATAGCAGAGATTATGAACTGAATTGATGATTGAGATTTTTATGAATGAATGGTAAAGAGAAATGGCTTGAGCCAAGATATTGTAAAAGTGAAAGATGTAAAGTTTGTACAGTATGATTGAACAGAGAAAGAAAGAGGTACTGCATAAGAATGTGAAAATGATGATGAATAATGAGAATGATGATGAATGATGATAATGAGAATGATTATGTAATGATCTACTGCGTGAAGGCAGTCAGATAGATAGTGGTACGACCACAGAACATTTTCCAGTGTTACACAGCTATTGAGAGCTGTACCTGCAACTGATAACCTGGGATCACTTGCAGAGGATATTAATTCATACATGGCTAGAATGCCGCACATGTAAGGCAAGGATTGCTTAAAGAGAATATGATTTCATACACGGTTGGAATGCTGCCACCTGTAAGGCAGACTTTGCTTACAGAGGATATGACGTATACGTCGGTTAGTGAGAACTGTACCTATGCTGACTGAAAAACCATACCCGTTTCAGCTGCTTCGGGTTACGTCGGGAGCGGGTAGAAATCGACAGATGAGCTCATTACCTGCACTAGGACTAGACATGCATCATCCTTATTTGCGCATTTGCATTTGATTGGTTTTGCTCGTTGTACTTCCCTGTGATTGTGCTGTTTTCCTTGTTGTGACTTGTTTGTGTGTTGAATTGAATCTTTGTTAGTGCTATTAGTTGGTGAATGTATGATGATGAGTAAGAATTGACGTTGTGATTGAAAATTAATTGTGTGGTTGAAAAATGCTTAATGTGACCAATTTTATATTTTGGAATTTGTTTTGAGCTTAGAGATTTTCTTTGGAAGAGGTAAATAATTAGTTAAAGTAAAACTAAGAATAGTATTTTCATAAGGGTTTGATAAAAATATAGTTTCCTTGAGTATGTTAATTATTTGCATGTTAATCATTACTTTTACGGCATTCCCATTCCCTACTGAGAACGTGTGGTTTGTTCTCTCCCCAAAATCTTCCACCCTTTTAATGATACAGGTTTGAAGACTCAGTTTGAAGCTGCGGGCGATTGTTAGACCTTATTTATGAGTTAAGTTTTTGAATTGAGTTGCATTCATAGAATTCCCTCGCCTTTGTTGCTTAAGATTTTATTTTATAAAGAGGGATAGGAGTTGTATCTAAGTTACACTTGAATTTGTTTGTATAATATTTACTAATAATTATATGATTATTATTATTTGGTGATGCTTGATATATGATTTGATAAACAAAAATAAAATTTTCTGGTATTTTTACTAAAACTGGATCGCGATATCGAACTAGAGGCTCAATAGTAAATAGTTAATAAAGGAAAGTAGGTTGGTAACGCCTTACTTTCGGTACGATCATGACGTTCTGGAAGTTGGGTCGTTACATGTTTCATTTAAAAAATCATGTGCGCACATCGACGCGTACGCGCAGTGCACGCGTATGCGTCCTTGGGCTCTTTTGCGATCTGTGCGCAGGCGTACCGTGCGCGCGAGCGTCATAAGGGATATGGCCCAGCCATATAGGCGCGCCGGCTCCTCGCTCAGCTCCACTACGTTGGCTTTGGATGAACGCATCCACGTGTACACGCACGGTGCGCGTGCGCGTGCATGTGGAAATTCCAATTCTTTAATTTGTTCCATGCTCCTTCCATTCATACATGCTTCCTTCATTCCTCTTAGCCATTTTCGCCCTGTAACTTTTGAAATCACTCAACAAACGAATCAAGGCATCTAATGGTAATTGAGGAGGATTACAATGTATCAATTTTGATTCAAAAGAAACACATTTTCATCTATGAGGAAAAATGGGAAAGAGACACAAAATCATGCAGTTTTATATGAATAAGTGTGGAAGATCATTGATAAAACCCTTAGATTCTTTGCATGATAAACCCTAAAAATGGGGTTTGTCAACCTCCCCACACTTAAAGTCTAGCATGTCCTCATGCTAAGGGAAAGCAAAAGATCAAAGGACTACAAGGGTGTAGGACTCATGTGATGCGATCTACCTACATGAATGCAACTAGGGTGTATGCTACTATCTACTTGGCCAAGAGTAATTCACTCTTTCTAGAAGACATATATGTATATGCACATAGGGCAAGATGATGGGCAATGTATGAACTCTACCAATTCTAGTCATCAAAGTGAAATATGCATAACTTGTTTGAAGAGCGCTTGCGAGAGCCGGGAACAAGGAGTTGAGCTTCGAACCCCTCCCTGGAAGTATTTGCACTCTATTCGCTCGGTGTGTAGGGTTGATCACTCAATCCTCCCCTACTTCATGCTTTTCTAAAATTTGTTTTTCTTCTAACAATCAACATATATTCCATGCATGCATACAAGTATCATGGGTCTTTTCTTTAGGTTATAATGGGGCTAGGGTCAAGGTAGGGATGCATATTTGGTTAAGTGAGCTTGAGATTTGAATCTTTGACGAGCTTAAACTTCTCACCTAACCTATGACATCTCATACAATTTTAAAGCTAACCTAATTACCCATTCTTTCACTTTTTAACATACACATGCATTTTCTTTTCATTTCACAACACTCGTGCATTGATTCTTGTTGATTTTACTTTGGGGCATTTTGTCCCCTTTTTATTTCTTTCTTTTTTTTTCTTTTCTTGCTCTTCTATTTTTTTCTTTTCTTTTTCATATTTTTTCTTGCAATATATACAAAAATATCAATGCACAAGGTTTTACATTTAATCAATACATGAGCATGTACCCAATTCCCAGTATTTACAACAAATACAAAATTACCCTTTTATTCCCCCAATGTCCCAAGATTCCCACACTTGAATGATACACATACACTAGCCTAAGCTAATCAAAGATCCAAATAAAGGACATTTATTATTTTTCGCTTTGAGGCTTGTAATGTGCTAGATTAAGAACAAAGTGGGTCAATCGTAGGCTCAAATTGGTTAACAAAGGAAGATAAAAGGTAAGGCTATTTGGGTAAGTGGGCTAAAAGAAACGATGGCCTCAATCATATACATGCATGAATACAAGGAATAATGGACATATAGAATTAAACAAATCAAAGATCACAATCGTAGGAGGAGAATAATTGCACATAAGAAGGGAAAATAAGTGGTTATAAGATGTAACCACACCATTATGCTCAAAACTCGCTTGCTTGTGTTCTTGGCTCAAATCCCATGTTCCAAAATACATTCTTCAAACAAGCTACGCATCAAAAGAATTTCAAATTTCAAAATTGGTAGGGTCGCCCTAAAATTCTAGTTTTCTAGAATAGAGTTTATCGCTCTAACCAAGTGGATTTATTAAGAGATACTAATATGCAAAAGACGCCAAAAAATGAAAGACCTAATATGCAATCTACTCTAGTTAAGAAAAAAAATTCAAGCAATTTATTCGGGTGTTACCTACGAAGACCGGTCGGCCGACTGACCTCCCCACACTTAGTAGTTGGCACGGTCCTTCGTGCCTTGAGTGAGACGGAGTGGTGGATCGGCTTCCGAAAGTCCATCCTCTTCTTCATCGTCGCTTTCTTCATTATCGGTGCCAGTGGACGTGGAAATTTCTGGTTCTTCCATAGGTGGTGCTAGGCAACTTAGAAGCTTCTTCACAAAAGTGTAACGGCGTTGGTTACGCTGCTCATAACGGTCAAGCTTCTTGTGGAGTTCCTCTATGTGTTGCATGGGTGATTTTGGTGGTGCGAAAGATGTGGAGGGGATGCTCATGGGGACGGTTAGGGGTGGCTCTTCGGTGTCCGTCGGAGGATAAAGATATCTCTCGGTTGGGACGACATATCCATCCACCGGGATCATGGCCCTTCTATCCTTGGTCTCTCGGGGAACACCGGCTGCGGCGACTAAGTCGGTCACTAGAGCAGGAAAGGGTAGATTCCCCTTAGCGTGGATGTGGCCCATGGATTGGCGAATGAGACGGGGAATATACACCGGTCTCTTGGTGAGGACACACCAAACCAACAAGGCTAACTTGGCAGTGATAGATGAGCCATGGGTGCTTGGGAGCACGTAGTGGGCTAGAATTTGGGCCCATGCTTAAGCCTCTCTGGTGAGAAAGCGTGCGGTGATGCCCTTGGGCTGGGGCCTCATCCTTCCTCGAATCCAGAATGATTCGGATATGGCAATGACCTTGAGGATAGCATCCTAATCAAACGCACGTTGGCACCGTGCCGACAAAATCTCTTGATAAGCATCAACCCCTTCTGCTAATGGTCCGGTCTTAAGCACATTTTGAATGTCCTCCTCCGTGACGGGAACTTGCCTTCGGCGCACAAATACCGATGTAAGGGAAGAGGAGTGGTAGTTGGTGTAAAATTCAACCACCCATGACAAGCTCGCCTCCCGTGGCTTCCTCAATAGGAATTCCCATTGTCGTCGTTTGATGCGGGGCATAATGAGTGGTATGACATGAGCCGGAGGGGCTAGAAGGGGCTCTGCATGATAGTTCCTTGGTTTGATCAAGGGGAAGACAAGTTCACAATATCGGTTGGGGAACTTGTTCGGATCCCTCGCCGGATTGTCCTTTTCCGAAACATCAATGTTAGCAACGCTCCTTGTCTTATTAGAGAGGGGCTTGGCTTTGGGTCCTAGTTGTGCTTTGCTAGTGGACCGTGACGGTGTCTTCTTGGGTGCCTTTTCATTGTCTCTTTTGATCACCATCCTAGAAAAGAAGAAAAGATGGTGAAATTAAGCTTAAAGAGGCGCCAAGAAAGAGTAATCATACAAGTGATAAAGCACAAAAGAATAAATGGCTTAGATACATGACAGCTGCAACATGTAACTAAGGCAATAATGAAGATCATAGCTAATCACTAGCATGTGATGCATGAGTGGTATAAGCATGCAAATAAGAAGCATGAGAAGCACACACTCTTAACATCAACAACAAGAAGTAAAAAAATAGGGGATGAGCATGTAGAAATAAAACAAGAAATGTAGTAAGCTCAATGCATACATGAACAAACAAGTGAATGAGAAAGAACACCAAAAATAGAGAACACTTAGTCAAAATAATTCCATGAAGTCATATGGGTCTTTCATCAAACACTTGGTGTGCATCCCTTTAATGACAAAAATTTTTGAGAGGAGTGGCAATGTAGCATCCCATAAAGCATCATCAATCATCATATCACACCACTAAATACAAAAGAAAGCAAGTAAATTAAACAAACTCATCAATGCAAGAGTAAGCTCCACTTAGAACACCCATGAGAAAATGAAAAGAAATAAGAAAAGAAAATGCAAAAAACAAAGAAAACATGAATGCAACTACAAGGTGGAAAAGTAAGGGAATGTAGCTAAGGGAAGGTAAAAAGGAAACAAAGAAAACTAAGCAAAAATAGAAAGGGAAGTACCTTTAGATGGTGAAGAAGAGATAGGTTATGGAGGTGAGAGAAAGGTTAGTGAGGAGTAAGAGAGAGAAGAGGGAAAAGGGAGCTGTGGGTCCACCAGAGGTGGTGGTGGAGAAGAGGTGGTAGAGATGGTGAGAAGTGAAGAGGGGGGTGATGGTAAGAAGAAAGGAACAAAGAATGAAGGAGAAAGGCGCGCTCCAATTCAATTGGTTCGCGAAACCGACGAGAGCGCGCCATGTACGCGTGCGCGTGTATGGGCAAAAATCAGTAAGGGCGCGGACGCGCATGATGCGCATGTGCGTGAAATCGGGAAATGTGGGTGTGCGCACGAGCGCCGTGTGCGCACGAGCGCCAGGTGCGCATGCGCGTGCATAGAAGTTGTGCCCTCAGCATAGGTTGGGCACAACTCTGGCCTAACTCTTGGGAAAAAGTACCAGAAAATAGAATTTAGCGGTCGACGCAGACGCGCATGGTGTGCTGACGTGTCGATTGGCGTGATGGGCGAAGTACGAGTGCGCGCCTAGTGCGCCCACGCGTGAGGGGAGCTGGGCCAGTAGCATGAAATTGGCCCAACCAGGGCACAACTCTCTGGACGATGGCCCAGGGTCGTAGAACGCAGTAGTGACGCGTACGCGGCTTGTGCGTGCACGCGTGTTTTTGTGCGAATGGCCATGGACGCATACACGCATGGTGCGTGCACACGTGATGTTGGTTATGCCCAGGGCCCAAAGCTGGCCCAAATTTTGCACAACTCTCTGGAGGATTGCCCAGGACCTGCGAAGACTGAGGGACGCGTACGCGCACAGCGCGCACGCGTGCCCCCCCCCCTTTTTTTTTAATTGAATAGAAAAATGCCTAATTATCATGTATCCACTGGCCAAACAAGCCAAAGAGGTCAAAAATACCTAAAATCAATGCAAGACCTAAAGAGGGGTGTTCTTCCACCACACAATCAAACCATTCATGGAAAAATCAATGCAAGTCTTCATGAGTAAAATATCCTAGGTATTTACAATTAAATCTAATCTAATAAGACTATAGCTAAGCAATCACAAACCAATTAAGAGTATGAAAAGCTATATACAAAAGGGTAAAAAAGATAGATCTCACCATGGTGGGGTGTTTCCCACCTAGCACTTTTGTTTAATGTCCTTAAGTTGGACTTTCACTTGTTCATTGCTCTTTGCAAAGAGGTGCATCTTCCAAAAGGAATACCTCAATCTCTTTGTTGCTCTTCATTTGCTCACCATGATACAACTTGAGGCGGTGCCCATTGACCTTGAAGATATCCGGACTTGAGGGATGGCGCAAAGGGTAAACCCCATAGGGTTCCGCCTTCACTACTTGATATGGGCCTTCCCATTTTGACCTTAGTTTACCGGGCAACAATCTCAACCTAGAATTGTAAAGAAGGACTAGATCACCGGCTTTAAATTCCTTGCCTCTTATGTTCCTATCATGCACGGCTTTCATTTTCTCCTTGTAAAGTCTAGAGTTCTCATAAGCTTCAAGACTTAAACATTCCAACTCTGCTAATTGTAGCTTCTTCTCAATTCCAGCTCCACCAAAACTCGGATTACACTCCTTGATGGCCCAATACGCCTTGTGCTCTATTTCCACTGACAAATGGCAAGCTTTACCATACACCAACCGAAAGGGACTCATGCCAATTGGCATTTTATATGCCGTTCGGTAGGCCCATAATGCATCGGTGAGCTTCGCACTCCAATCTTTCCTATTGGGTTTCACAATCCTTTCTAAGATGCGTTTGATCTCCTGATTGGAAACCTCGGCTTGGCCGTTTGTTTGTGGGTGGTAGGCCGTGGCTACTTTATGCATGATGCCATATTTCCTCATTAGCCCTTCCATTCTTTTATTGTAAAAATGTGAACCTTGGTCGCTCACGATTGCTCGTGACGACCCAAATCTACAAATGATATTATTTCTCAGAAAAGAAAGGACCACATTAGCATCATCCGTCCGGGTGGGTATTGCTTCCACCCATTTGGATACATAATCAACGGCGAGTAGAATGTAGAGGAAACCATTAGAATTTGGGAATGGCCCTATGAAGTCAATTCCCTACACATCAAAAATCTCACAAAATAGCATGGTTCGTCGGGGAATTTCATCCTTCTTAGAGATATTACCAAATCTAATGCATTAAGAACAAGATTTACAAAAATGAGAAGAGTCCTTGAAAAGAGTTGGCCACCAAAAGTCACAATCTAGGATTTTTCTCACCGTTCTTTGAGGTCCAAAATGACCTCCTCCTTCAGAGGAGTGGCAAGCTTCCAAGATTGAGTGGAATTCGGTTTGTGGAATGCACCTCCAAATTACTTGATCCGCCCCACATCTCCAAAGGTATGGGTCATCCCACACATAGTATTTGGATTCACTTTTTAGCTTATCCCTTTTGTGTTTGGAGAGATTAGGAGGGAAGGAGCGAGATACTAAGTAATTGGCAATTAGTGCATACCAAGGAATGGTTTTCGAGATTGCATGCAAGCCCTCAAAGGGAAATGAATCATTGATAGGAGTAGTATCGCCTTTTGTGTATTCAAGGCGACTTAAATGGTCCGCCACTAGGTTTTGCGTACAAATCCTATCCTTGATTTCCAAGTCAAACTGTTGCAACAATAAAACCCATCTAATCAATCTCGTTTTGGATTCCTTCTTAGCCAACAAATACTTTAATGCCGCATGATCTGAGTACACTACCACCTTTGAACCAAGTAGATATGCTCGGAATTTGTCCAAGGCGAAAACAATGGCCAAAAGTTCTTTTTCGGTAGTAGTGTAGTTGGATTGGGCTCCATCTAATGTTTTTGATGCATAGGCTATGACATATGGATTCTTACTCTCGTGTTGTGCTAACGCGGCTCCCACGGCAAAATTTGAAGCATCACACATTATTTCAAATGGCCGACTCCAATCTGGCCCCCGCACAATGGGAGCTTGGGTCAATGCTACCTTGAGCTTGTCGAAAGCCTCCATGTATTCCTTGCTTAAATCAAACTCAACATCTTTTTGTAACAACTTTGAGAGAGGCAATGCTATCTTGCTAAAATCCTTTATGAATCTCCGATAAAATCCTGCATGTCCAAGGAAAGAGCGGACCTCCCTATGGGAAGATGGGTAAGGCAAACTAGATATGACATTAATCTTTGCTTGGATCTACGGAAATATCATCTTTCAAAATAATATGTCCTAAAAAAATGCCTTGCTTGACCATGAAATGACACTTCTCAAAATTTAAGACAAGGTTGGTTTTAGTACATCTTTCCAAAACTTTTTCAAGATTATCCAAGCAATGATCAAAAGAATCACCATATACCGTGAAATCATCCATGAATACCTCCATGCATTGCTCTAGAAAATTCGCAAAGATGCTCATCATGCACCTTTGGAAAGTTGCCGGTGCATTGCATAAAACGAATGGCATACGCTTGTAGGTATAAGTTCCAAAAGGGCAAGTAAATGTTATTTTTTCTTGGTCCTCTAGAGCAATGTGTATTTGGAAGTATCCCGAATAGCCATCTAGGAAGCAATAATGAGATTTACCGGATAATCGATCGAGCATTTGATCGATAAACGGAAGTGAAAAATGATCTTTTCTAGTGGCCAAATTCAACCTTCGGTAGTCTATGCATACTCGCCAAGAGTTTTGCACCCCTGTTGCTATGAGCTCTCTGCTTTCATTCTTGATTGTAGTTATCCTGGACTTCTTAGACACAACTTGAACGGGACTTACCCATTCACTATCCGAAATAGGGTAGATGATGTCCGCCTCAAGTAACCGTGTTACCTCTTTCTTGACAACCTCCAAAATAGTAGGATTTAATCGCCTTTGAGGCTGTCTCACGGGTCTAGCTTCTTCTTCCAAAAAGATCTAGTGCTCACACACTTGGGGACTTATCCCCACTAGATCCGCCAAACTCCACCCTATTGCCCTTTTGTTCTTCCTCAAAACACATAGCAACTTCTCTTCTTGTTGAGGATTTAGTTCCCTTGCTATGATCATTGGAAACTTGTGGGCTTCATCAAGGTATGAGTACTTTAGGTGGGGTGGTAATGGCTTCAATTCTAGCTTTTGCTCTTAGCTTGTCACTTGAACTTCTTCACTTGGATCTTCACTATTTCCTTCAATCATATGTTTCTCTTCTAGCTTTGCATAATGCACTTCCGCCACAATGTTGTCAATTAGATCACACCAGAATATGGAATGGTTCTCCGGTGGGTGTCTTATTGCCTCTTCTAGGCTAAAACTTACAACTCTCCCATTTATCTCGAATGAGTAGGTTCCCGAATGGGCATCCAACTTGAATCTAGAAGTCCTCAAAAACGGCCTCCCAAGTAGGATATATGACGCCCTCTCAGATTCAGTTGGTGGCATCTCGATGATATGGAAATCAATTGGAAATATCAAGCCCTTGATGTTGACCAACACATCTTTCGCAATACCCGACACGGTTATTATGCTCTTGTCCGCCAAGACAAACCTAGCCGCCGACCGCTTCAACGGTGGGAGCTTCAATAGATGATAAACGGAAAGCGACATAATGCTAACGCATGCACCAAGGTCGCACATACAATCAACGAATTGGACTCCATCAATGACGCAAGAAACTAAACAAGGACCCGGATCAACGCACTTTTCCGGAATGGATCCCATCAAAGCCGAAATGGAACTACCCAATGGAATGGTTTCCAACTCATGAATTCTATCTTTGTTCATATACAAGTCCTTAAGAAATTTCGCATATTTAGGCACTTGATGTATAGAATCAAAGAGGGGGATAGTTACCTCCACTCTCTTGAACATCTTTACCATTGTTGGGTCAAGTTTCACACGCTTTTTAGCCTTTCTTGCCAATGTAGGAAATGGAATTGGTTGAGCCACTTCCTCCAAGATTTGCTCCTTTCTAGGGACTTCACTCCTTGGTTGAGGGTCTTCATCTTTAACTATTACATGTGACTCCTCCTCTTCTTCAATTTCTTCTATCTCAACTCCATCTTCCCCTTGAGCAACTTTCATTGGACTAGGTGCCTTTGAATCCCTTTCCTTCAATTGAGTTCCGGACCTCAAGGTTATGGCGTTGATGCCACCTTTAGGGTTGGGTAAAGGTTGAGAGGGCATGGCACTAGAGGTTGAGGCTTGAGGAGTGGGAATAGAAGGTGGCTCTATGCGAGCAATGAGAGCTTGGAGAGTGGAAGTGAGACCATTGAGACTTGAGTTGAGTGTGTGAAGAAACTGAAGATTGATGGTTTAGAGGTTATAGTAAACTCTCGTTGCAAGTATAGTTACTAAACCAAGCAATCAACCTTTCTTACAAAAGTTTTGGTTGTCACAAGTAACAAACCCCTTTAAAATTGATAACCAAGTATTTAAACCTCGGGTCGTCTTCTCAAGGAATTGCAGGAAAGTATATTCTTATTATTGGTTATGAGTCTTGTAAATTGGGGGTTTTGAAAGTAATAAACCAGTATGTTAAATGATAAGAAAAATAAAATAGTAAAAATAAACTCTTGCAAGGTATTAGTATTGGAAGTCCTATCCTTATTAATTGTGATGAGAAATGGATTTTAATCCCACTTTGTTGTAACCTCTAACTATGAAGGTAAATCAAGTGGATTAATTAGCTTAATCCTCAGGTCCTAGTCAATTCCTATGGAAAGACTAGAGTTATTGGAGCAACTTCCAATTTCAACCACTGCTTTATTTGACCACTCAAGCGTTACCAATTACTTAAGCAAAGCCAAAAGGAGGAAAATATCTAAATTAAATTAAAAGCATCAATATAAAAAAAGCAAAGCAATCTTAAATCTGAAAATACCTCAAATAATATTAATTAAGAAAATCATAACATGAATGGTTCATAAGCCAAATTGAAAAGATAAATAACAATTAAAGTAATAGAATAAAAGTAGAAACTAAATTAAAGGAACATTGAACCTGAGAAGAAGTTGAAATTCTAAATCCTAATATAAATCCTAATCCTAATACTAAGAGAGGGGAAAGAACCTCTCTCTCTAAAAACTACATCTAATACTAAAAATTATGAATTTTGAGCTTGTTCTTCTGAATGAATGGATTCCCCCACTTTATAACCTCTAATCTGTGTTTTCTGGGCCGAAAACTGGGTCGAAAACAGCCCAGAAATCGCTGGAGAAGAAATCTACCACGCTGATTTCCGTCATTGCGACGCGTTCGCGTCGCCTAGCGTCAAGGCAACTATCGCATATTATATATTAAATCGAAGCCCCGGATGTTAGCTTTTCAACGCAACTGGAACCGCGTCGTTTGGACCTCTGTAGCTCATGTTATGACCGTTTTAGTGCGAGAGGGTCAGGCTGACAGCTTTGCAATTTCTCCAACTTCTTGTATTCCTTCCACTTTTGCATGCTTCCTTTCCATCCTCTGAGCCATTCCTGCCCTGTAATCTCTGAAATCACTTAACACACATATCAAGGCATCTAATGGTAATAAGAGAGGATTAAACATAGGGAACTTAAGGCCAAAGAAGTATGTTTTCAATCAAAGCACATAATTAGGAAGGCAAATGTGAAACCATGCAAATAGTATGAATAAGTGGGTAAAGAGTTGATAAAAACCACTCAATTGAGCACAAGATAAACCATAAAATAGTGGTTTATCAACCTCCCCACACTTAAACATTAGCATGTCCTCATGCTAAGCTCAAGAGAACTAAAAGAGTGAAAGGGAATGGTAAAATGTATGAAATGCAATCCTATCTATATGAATGTAACTACATGCAAAATGTTTCTACCTACTTGGTTAAAAGTAAATAAATCTTTTAAGAACAAATATGAACTGTATTTCACTAATTCAAAAATTGAAGTACAAGTAAACTTGCAAGAAGAAAATAGCTCATGAAAGCCGAGAACAAAGAATCGAGCATTGAACCCTCACTGGAAGTGTATGCACTCTAATCACTCAAGTGTTTTAGGTTCGATTCTCTCAATTCTCTACTAACCTTGCTTTCCAAGGCTTGCTCTTCATCTAACAATCAACATAAATTTAATGCACAAATACACATATCAAGAGGTCTTTTAAGGGTTGTAATGGAGTTAGGGTCAAGGTAGGATTGTATTTGGCCAAGTGGACTAAAATCTGAATCCTTAATTAACTTAAACTTTCCACCTAACTTTAGACAATCCATGTAATCATAATACCACATCTAATTGTCCATTAACCATGTTTTCCATATATTCATGCATTCTAATTTCAAGTACAGTACATATGCATTGCTTTCACCACGTACTTTGGGGCATTTGTCCCCTTTTTACTTAATTGCTCTTTTTTTCTTTTCTTTTTTTTTTCACTTTTTTTTATATATATTTTTTCTTTTCTTTTTATTTTTCTCAATGCATATGATTAAATTATTGGATGCATGAATTATGTCCTAACCATTTTTTTTTCACATTTTCATAAAATTCTAACATACTCAATTCTCAAACCAAATGTTTCCAAATTCAACATCCCCACACTTAATTCATGAGCACTCTCACTAGTTTAAGCTAACCAAGGATTCAAATTAAGGACATTATTATTTTCCGCTTAGAGTTAATGATGTGCTAAAGTAAAGAACAATGGGGTATAATAGGCTCAACATTGGTTTGCAAAGAATAATGAAAGGGTAAGGCCATATGGGTATGTAAGCTTAGTGAAACAAAGGCCTCAATTATGTAAGTGTATGCATACATCAAACTATGGAAATATAGAATTAAGCAAGACAAAGATCACAATTTTAGAGAGAAAAACACATACCAAAAATAAAAATATTGGTTGGTAAAATGCAACCAATTCAAATAGGCTCAAAAATCTCACAGGTTTTGTGTGTTCGAGCTCTAAAGCATGTTCCAGTATAATATTTCTTCAAACAAGTGTAACATTAAATTTTATTCAAATTAGTGAAATGCTCTAAAAGGTTTCTTGAAAAAGAAAATATTACTTCAACCAAGTAGTAAAATATGCACAAAATCAAATAATCATGCAATCAAACATGCAAATGCAACAACTAATAAGGAAAGTAAACCATTGGTGTTGAGATAGAAGAGTAACTAACCCATGGAGATCGGTATCGACCTCCCCACACTTAAAGATTGTACCGTCCTCGGTGCATGCTAAGATGTGCAAGTGGATGGGGGTTGTGGTTCCTCAGTTGGGGCTCTTTTTGTTCCTTTTCTTGCCGGCGGTTTGGGAGTAGCTTTCTCGTTACCCTTCTTGGTGGCCATCCTGAAAAGGGAAAAAGAAAGTAACTTTTAAAGCTAAGGGTTAGAGCAAGAGAGTGGGAAAGGTGGTAATCAATGCACAATAAAGGAGAATGACGTTAACACATGGTCATGACTACATGTGAAAAGTTCATCAATGGAAATATGGCAAGTGCATGTGATGACAATTAAATGCAAGATGTTTATTGGCATGCTGGCAAAGGCATGAGTAGCATAGATCAAGCATTCAATGTCCAAGTTAGATTACCAAGTCTTTCCAAATAACAACATGTTTGTAATAACAATTATATTTAATCAATAAAATATAGAAAAGGGTTTTATGAAAAGCAAGCATTTAGAGTAGTAGATAGAAAAAAATCGAAAAATAGTGCACAATGCCATACGGGCTTTTTCACAACACATAGCAAGCATGGTAAATAAGCTATTGAAAGTATTAAATTGAGCATGCAAGCAACCCTTTAAAAAGTAATATATAATTATCAAACAATTCCTTTAATAATCCACAGGCAAAGTAAATAAATTTCTAACACCAATGAAAATGATGCAATGAATGAAGGTATGCAAATAAATTAAATAAAATAGAATGGAAGAGAAAGAAAATAAGAAAGGAAGAAGAAAGAAATAAGAAAAGATAAAAAATAAGGATTTGGAAAAGAAAAATATAAGATATTTTGGCAGATTTGGATGAGCTGTGCGGCGCGAGCGACGCGGACGCGTGGGGCACGCGGTCGCGCGACTTGCGCTTATTCGGATTGACGCGGTCGCGTTAGTCACGCGGTCGCGTGACTCGTTTATGCTACTGGCGCGAGGGCAGCCTCGCACTCGCACAACTCTCTGTTCGAAATCTTATTTTGCCAAATTTCGGGTGACGCGATCACGTGGGTCATGCGATCGCGTGGGTCATGCGATCGCGTGAGTGGCCAATATTGGGATATGACGCGGTCGCGTCGGTCACGCGGTCGTGTCGTAGGACTTGTGCGTTTAGCACCAGTCCATCACCACTCCAGCACAACTTTCGGTCAAGCACCCTTTTCACGTCGATATTCAGGTCACGCGGCTGCGTGGGTGACGCGGTCGCGTGGGAGGCCAATGTTCCCACCTGACGCGGACGCGTCAGCGACGCTGCCGTGTCGCGTGCAGGCTTTTTTTTTTATGCAGTATGCAGAGTGCAAAATGATATAGATATTACGAGTAATTCCAGGTTCAATGAAATAAAATAAAATAAAAACAAACAACACGAAATAAAAATGAAAAAGAAACGATCATACCATGGTGGGTTGTCTCCCACCTAGCACTTTTAGTTAAAGTCCTTAAGTTGGACATTTGATGAGCTTCCTGTTATGGTGGCTTATGCTTGAACTCATCCAGGAATCTCCACCAATGTTTGTGATTCCAATATCGTCCGGGATCCCAAACAAGGCATGTAAAGCCCTTGAGTAGTTTTAAACAGGTTCTCAGGCTTCCAGTGTGCTGAATGTCAGAACAGACTCCAGGATCCCAAACTTTGCTTTTACACCCGTCTTTGTGTTGATCATCACGACTCCATCCGGGTGGTTCAGCCTTAGAATTCTTACTGAAGCATCCAAACAACTTCCCAGACCCATTCAATTGAGCTCTACACCAACCTTTGCATTTAAACTTAAAGCTTCCAACCATAATGAACCTTGCGGGACAATTCTTACCACTGACCATCTTCCTTTTACTCTTAATGCCACAAAGAGCTCTAAGTTGACCATCCGTCTCCAGTAGCCCATATTCAATTGGAATTAGAAAGCTAAGGGATATGAATTTTACCCACTTGAATGTTGTGAAGGATGATGGCAACTTAGGGGGAGGTATTTCTAACGAATTTGCAAGCTCCACTCCCTTGTACTCTTCTCTGACAACTTCCACCTCCTTGTAAGCTTCTTCAATTTCAACCTCTTCCTCTTGGTAGCTTTCTTCCAATTCAATCTCCTCTTCACTGCTTTCCAAGGGTATGGGAAGTTGCGCTTCTGCTTCTTGAATCTCCATATCTTGATCGACCTCTTCCAAGTCCTTAACCATGACATGCCTTGGAGGTTGTACACCCTCCTCAACATCAAATGCAACTGTCTTGGAAGGAGGCTCTATGTCTTAACTTTCCCATGGAGGTTCAGCATCTCGCAAGTCTTCAACTACTTCTTCCTCTTCAATAATTACTGCTTTGTCCAGTAGTTTTAATATAAAATTGTACCCATCCTTGATGATTTTCTTTCCATGACAACTCCTTTCAACTATTCTTTCATCTTCAAGGGTCTCTCCTATCTCCACATTTTGGGGCTCCTCTTGCTCTAAGACAAAATCAGACTCCTCCTTGATGTCTTCCTTCACTAATTCTTCAACCACTCCTTCGACTTCAAGGGTCTTTACTACCTTCACCTTTAGGGCCTCCTCTAGCTCCTTATGAAGTATGGATTCGCGAAGATGATCCCTTTTCTCTTGTTCCATGTCAATAGAATCATTGGGATCATGTTGCTCTTGGATTGATGGATGTGGGTGCTCTTCCATGGATGGTGGTGATGGGATGGAGAGATCATTATGTGGTTGAAAAGGAAGTACACTAGAGCTTGAGGGTTGATTGTTGAAGGTATTTGGTAGTCCGATTTGGGCGACGAGAGCTTGTATAGTAGAGTTTAGATTGGTAAGTGCTTTCTCCATGGAGGTTTGGGGTGGATAGGAGGGTTCATTTATTGGGAGAAAGGGTTCATGGTAGGAAGGTGGTTCATCTTGATAATGATAAGGAGATGGTGTATATTGAGGTGGTGGTTCATGAGAGTAGTTGTGTTGGAATGGGGGTGGTTCTGTGTATGGTTCATTTGGCTCATAAGGTGGTTGGTATGGTGGATACGGGTTAGGGTCATATGGAGGTGAATGGTGGAAAGGGGCATGTGAGTATGGTGGTCCAAAGCTATTTTGAGGAGGTGGTTCATTGGCATATGATGGAGCTTACTGGTAACTACAAGGGGGTCGACCATATCTATTGTCTTGGCATGTATTGTAGGATGGTCGTTGTCCATGGTATCTTGGAAGGTGATGTTGCCGAAAGGGTTGATCAGATCCTCGTGGCTCCTTCCATCTCTGATTATTTTGACCTTGATGCATGTTCCTGTTATAATTTCCATTCCCTGCAACAGTATTGGGACCAAACTCAAAGCGATGGGGGTGAGAACTCATAATAGCAAATAAAAATTAAAAACAAAAATAAAAATAAATTTAAATTAAAAGGTTATTGAAATTTAAATTTTGAATTTGAAAATTAAATTTTGAATTTTAAATTTTGAAATTTGAAATTTGAATTTTGAATTTTGAATTTTGAATTTTGAAATTTGAAAATTTTTAAAATTGAATTTTTAAATTTTGAAAGTTGAATTTTGAAAAAGTCAACTATATAAGATAAAAATTTGAAAAAGGTTTAAATTTTGAAAAGGTTTGATTTTTAAAATTTTAAATTTAAAATTTTAAATTTGGATTTTGAATTTTGGAATTTAAATATTAAAATTTGAAATTTGATTTTGAAATAAGATAAGATAAGATTTTGAAAAAGATATGATTTTTGAAAAAGATTTGAATTTTGAAATTTGAGATTTGAATTTTTAATTTTTAAATTTGAATTTTGAAAATTGAAATTTGAATTTTGAAATTTGAGTTTTAAATTTTGAATTTTTTTTTTAATTTAATGAGGAAAGAGAAAAACAATAAAATGACACCAAACTTAAAATTTTTAGATCAAAACGAAGAAAACAACTAAGAACAACTTGAAGGTTAAGATGAACACGAAGAACAACTTGAAGATCAAGATGAACACCAAGAACAAATTTTTTTTGAAAAATTTTTAATAACTAAATAAAAATCAATAACCTCTTAATTTATGAAAAAGCAAAAATAAAAACAAAAATAAAAACAAATAAACAAGTAAAAAGCAAATATTTACAATAACCAATAATAAGGCACACGTTTGCAATTCCCCGGCAACGGCGCCATTTTGAAGAAACTGAAGATTGATGGTTTAGAGGTTATAGTAAACTCTCGTTACAAGTATAGTTACTAAACCAAGCAATCAACCTTTCTTACAAAAGTTTTAGTTGTCACAAGTAACAAACCCCTTTAAAATTGATAACCGAGTATTTAAACCTCGGGTCGTCTTCTCAAGGAATTGCAAGGAAGTATGTTCTTATTATTGGTTATGAGTCTTGTAAATTGGGGGTTTTGAAAGTAAGAAACCAGTATGTTAAATGATAAGAAAAATAAAATAGTAAAAATAAACTCTTGGCAAGGTATTGGTATTGGAAGTCCTATCCTTATCAACTGTGATGAGAATTGGATTTTAATCCCACTTTGTTAACCTCTAACTATGAAGTAAATCAAGTGGATTAATTAGCTTAATCCTCAGGTCCTAGTCAATTCCTATGGAAAGACTAGAGTTATTGGAGCAACTCCCAATTTCAATCACTGCTTTATTTGACAACTCAAGCGTTACCAATTACTTAACCAAAGCCAAAAGGAGGAAACTATCAAAATTAAATTAAAAGCATCAATATAAATAAAGCAAAGCAATCTTAAATCTGAAAATACCTCAAATAATATTAATTAAGAAAATCATAACATGAATGGTTCATAAGCCAAATTGAAAAGATAAATAACAATTAAAGTGATAGAATAAAAGTAGAAAATAAATTAAAGGAGCATTGAACCTGAGAAGAAGTTGAAATTCTAAATCCTAATATAAATCCTAATCCTAATCCTAATCCTAAGAGAGAGGAGAGAACCTCTCTCTCTAAAAACTACATCTAATCCTAAAAATTATGAATTGTGAGCTTCTTCTTATGAATAAATGGATTCCCCCACTTTATAGCCTCTAATTTGTGTTTTCTGGGCCGAAAACTGGGTCAAAAACAGCCCAGAAATCGCTAGAGAAGAAATCTGCCACGCTGATTTTCGTCATTGCGACGCGTCCGTGTGGAGCACGCGTTCGCGTTGTCTAGCGTCAGGGCAACTATGGCATATTATATATCAAGTCGAAGCCCCGGACGTTAGCTTTCCAACGCAACTAAAACCGCGTCGTTTGGACCTCTGTAGCTTAACTTATGACCGTTTTAGTGCGAGAGGGTCAGGCTGATAACTTTGCAATTTCTCCAACTTCTTGTATTCCTTCCACTTTTGTATGCTTCCTTTCCATCCTCTGAGCCATTCCTGCCCTGTAATATCTGAAATCACTTAACACACATATCAAGGCATCTAATGGTAATAAGAGAGGATTAAACATAGGGAACTTAAGGCGAAAGAAGCATGTTTTCAATCAAAGCACATAATTAGGAAGGCAAATGTGAAACCATGCAAATAGTATGAATAAGTGGGTAAAGAGTTGATAAAAACCACTCAATTGAGCACAAGATAAACTATAAAATAGTGGTTTATCAGTGTGTTTTGAGTTTTTTTTGTCCTTGGAGTATGGACCGGAGTGTGTCATCTTGATTTGGAGATGTGGAAGGGTAAGTAATTTGTGGTGCTTGGGGTTGGTTGGTTGGAAGAGGTTGTCTATGAGGTGGTATGCAGGTTTGATAGTTCCTTCCTTGATTTGGTTGTTGGTTTGGAGGGTTTTTTGAATAGCGGTTTTTTGAAGTGTTGTTGTTCTATCTTTAGTTGCCCCCATTGTCCCTTCCTCCTTGTTGATAATTATCCCGCCAACTTTAGTTGGAGCTATCCCTCCTACCTTGATTGGAGTTGTTACTCCCTTGGCTATAGTTGACTCCTTGTTGGGGGTACCCTTGGTTATGGTATCCTTGATTAGAACGTTCATAGTAGGGGCGATCATAAAGGTTGTGGGTAGCCGCTAGAGTGTTATCTTCTTGGAGACTTGGACATTCGTCCGTGTAGTGGGAGTAGCATGAGCAAATGACACACACTCTTTGGGGGACCAATTGTTGACATTGTTGGTTTTGAGGAGAAGGTTGTTGTTGAGATGGAGGTTGTTGTTGATTTACTTGGAGTTGCTTTAGAAGGCTTATCATTTCACAAAAGGTCTTAGTAAGGGTAGTGGTCTCACCACTAGAAGAAACTTCATTTACGGCCTTTGGACAGTTGACTCTCCGTCTAGCATGTTGAGTGGACTCGGCCAAGTCAGTAATGAGTTACCATGCCTCCTCCGCCATCCTATATTTTGACAAAGAATCGTTGCTTGAAGCACCAACAAATTCTTATCTTGCTCCCTCATGCCTTGGCACACATAACTAAGCAAGACTTGAGTGTCAATCATATGGTTGGGACATGAATCAAGAAGTTTGTGAAACCGTTCCCAATATTCTTACAAAGTTTCCATCTCGCCTTGTACAATGCATGAGATCTCCTTTCTTAGCTTGTCCGTCATTTCCACGGGCATGAACTTATCAAGGAATTCTCTCCTAGGCAAATCCCAATCGGACACAACATCACTAGGTAAGGTATAGAACCACTCCTTGACTCTTTCCTCAAGAGAGAAGGGAAAGGCAAACAACCATATAGCTACTTCATCGGATCCTTCTCGCCTAGTAGTCGAGCATACACCATGAAAATCCTTGAGGTGTCTAATTGAATCTTGTGCGGGAAGTCCATGGAACTTTGGTAAGAGATTGATGAGAGCGGTCTTGAGTTCAAAGTTTGCATTCAAGTTGGGATGAAGCACATGTAGAGGTTGGAGAACAAAATCCGGTGCAATCGCTTCCTTGAGAGTAACTCTCCTTGGAGCGGTCATGTTGTCAAAACCTAGATCAAAAGAAAAACTATTAGTAGTATCAACGGAAGAGTAATTGGTGCCTTCATTGGATGACGATGATATGGTTGGTGAATTGGTAAAAACCTTTTCACCTTTCTCAAAAACTAACCGCCTCTGAGCTTGCCTAATATGAAGCAAGGTTCTTTCAATTTCCGAATCAAAGGGTGCTAAGCTCGGATTTGGTAGTGAACGCGTCATACAATGAAGGAGATAAGAAACTCATGACATCAATTGGTATCTAAGCAAAGACTAATCCTAACTAACAATCAAATAAGCAAACAATCAATTAAGAGAGAAATGCAAGTATGAACATATCAACATATTCACACTAACCAATAGAATGGCACACATAAGCAAGTCCCCAGCAACGGCGCCATTTTGATGAACGTTAATATTCATATGCCGGTTAGAAACTAGTGATGAATCCGATCGTGAGTATAGTCTAACCAACACGCGAATACCGCATCAAACAATTCTAAAATCTATGACCGAGAGTATTGATCCCGGGTCGTTCTCCCTAGGAATTGCTTTAGAATGTGCATCATTGATTAGAAAAGCTTTCATGGTTTTGAGAATTGGTGCAAGAATTCCAACTAGCAAGGCAATCAACAATTAATTGAAATAAAAGCCTTGGCCAAGGGTAAGCATTGGAAGTTCCATCATTATAGTTTCCTTCAATTTTGATAAGAATTGATTGTTGCTTCACTTAGTTAACCCCCTAACAATGGAGGAAAGTCAAGTGAGAGTAACCAACTTGAGTCACAAGTCCTAGTCTCACCCTAGGGAATTCCAGCTTTAGTGCACTCCAAGTAAATTAGCAATTCTCAATTCATAATCTACAATTGATATCAACTATTCAAGTGTCTCCAATAACTCAACCCCTAAGCCAAATAAGAGAAATCTACTCCATAGCTAAGGTTGTCATTATCACAAACAATTGGTAGGCAATTATAGAAAACATGATGCAATTGAGAGAAGAGAATTGAATTAAAGCTATCTAATCCAAACAATCATCAACAATCAAACAATTGAATGAAACATCAATTCATTAATCCACATTCAAAGTAACAAAATGAACCAAATCTAGATCTAAGAAATTGAACCAAAAGAACATTAATTAAGAGTAGAAGAAGAGTAGATCTACACTTGTAGCAAAACAAAAAGTCAATTAGCAATGGATCTCACCAAGAATTCCAAGGAAACTTGCAATGGAGGATGAAAACCTAGAGAGAAGTTGGAGCTTCCCTCTCTAGAAATAAAATGTAACTAACTTCCTAAAAATATCTAGCCTTATGACTAATTGTCCTAGCACTCCTAATCCTTGGTCTTCTTAAGCTTTTTCCTCCAAAATCTGCTCCAAAACAGGGCTTGGGAACCCCCTGAAATCGCTCGGCACGTGTTTCATTTAAAAACTCATGTGCGCACATCGACGCGTATGCGCACTGCACGCGTACGCGTCCTTGGGCTCTTTTGCGATCTGCGCGCAGGTGTACGGTGCGCGCGAGCGTCATAAGGGATATGGCCCAGCCATATAGGCACGTCGGCTCCTCACTCGGCTCCACTGCGCTGGCTCTGGATGAAAGCATCCATGCGTACGCGCATGGTGCGCGTGCGCGTGCATGTGGAAATTCCAATTCTTTAATTTGTTCCATGCTCCTTCCATTCATGCATGCTTCCTTCATTCCTCTTAGCCATTTTTGTCCTGTAACTTCTGAAATCACTCAACAAACGGATCAAGGCATCTAATGGTAATTGAGGAGGATTACAATGTATCAATTTTGATGCAAAAGAAGCACATTTTCATCTATGAGGAAAAATGAGAAAGAGACACAAAATCATGCAGTTTTATATGAATAAGTGTGGAAGATCATTGATAAAACCCTTAGATTCTATGCATGATAAACCCTAAAAATGGGGTTTATCAGAGGGAAGCTTAGGTTAATCAAAGATTCAAATTCTAATCTACTTACCCATATACATCCTACCTTGACCCTAGCCCCCATTACAACCTGTGGGAAAGCCCTCATGATATGTGTATGCATGCATGAAATAATTGTTGATTGTTAGATGAAAAACAAATCTTGAAAAGCATGATTAGGGGAGAATTGAGTGAATCAACCCCATACACTTGAGTGACAAGAGCGGATACACATCCGGTGAGGGTTCGATTGCTCAATTACATGTTTTCACCATGATCATCTTTCCTTGCAAGTTTGTGAATTATTTTAATAACTCAAGTCAATTGTGGGTTTGATTTGATTATGATTGCTTTAGCCCCTATGCTTACATATGTTTTTTTGGAAGTTGATTTATTTTGATCAAGTACTTGCATCCATTTAGATAGTTGCATTTAGATAGGTTGCATATAGTTTATTTGCATTGAATAAAAGATGATACCCTTTGTCTCTTTCTTGGTTTAGCATAAGGACATGCTTAGTTTAAGTGTGGGAAAGTTTGATAAACCCCAATTTTGTGGTTTATCTTGTGCTTAGTTTAGGGGATTTTATCAACTTTTCTGACATTTATTCAATGAAATAGCATGATTTTGTAATTCTCCCTTAATTTGTGCTTAAGTGTAAAAACATGCTTTTTAGGCCTTTAGTTTGCTAGTTTTAATTTACCTTTGATTCTACTAGAGGCCTTGATGTGTTTGTTAGTGAATTCAGGTTGAAAAGGGCTAGGAATGGATCAAAGGAGTGAAGAGAAAAGCATAAAAATGGAGAATTCATGGAAAATCAAGGATTTGGAGTGCATTAATCGATGCGCACACATGGCACGACGTGCACGCGTGGAAACGAGGTCGCTTGGCATTGCGTACGCGTGGAAAGTAAAAACGCTAGGGGCGATTGACGATGCCCAAATGCACATGTTTGGATTTTCACACTAAAAGTAGAATTTGTCCATTGCAAGTATAGTCCAAACCCAACAATTGAACATCAATCAAATAATAAATTCAATACAAAATAACCGAGAGTATTTAGCTCCCGGGTCGTCTTCCCTATGAGTTGTAATTAAGTGTACAATTATTGGCTATGAGAGAGAGAGAGCATGGGGGATTGGAAATGAAAGCAAGTGGCATGAAATGTAAATAGCAAGAAGGTAACTTGGCATGCAAGGAATGTAAATGGCAACTCTTGGCAAGAATTGGGTAATCTAGGCTTCCTATCCTAGTTGTGGACCACAAACATGGCAATTGTGTGGAAGCAATACAAACTAGTCAATCCTCCTTGAGAATTAGTCAAAAGGTGTAATTGATCTCAATCCATAAGTCCTAGTCAACTCACTAATTACTTAGTGAAAGACTAGCGTCAATGGAAACCAAACCAATTAACCATTCGCACACAATGCGGAATGGACATCCACAACTCAATTCCATCCAAACATCCAATTTCTCAACCAAGAGTGTGAAAATTAAACATGCAAGCGCAAAAGCCAACCCACGTATGCGGGTCACCGACGCGTACGTATCATTTGAGATTTTCACATCCACACGTAGGCGTCGACGACGCATGCGCGTCGCCTCAGAATTTTGATTGCCTAGTATTACGAACAGAGAGTTAGGCTGGAATTATGCTGGAATCGTGCCTCTCGCATGACGAGTAGTCACGCGTACGCGTGACCGACGCTCACGCGTCACTTTTTATTTTAGGCAGTCCACGCGTACGCGTGAGCGACACTTACACGTCACAGGCCTGATTATCTTTTCATGCACACGCGTGATGTATGCGCGCGCGTCACGTCGCGTTCTCTTTTCATCTCTTCTTCTTTCTTTCTCATCTATTTCTTCTTTCTTCTCCCTTTCTTACTTCCTTCTTCTTCATTTCTTTAACTTCTCATCCTTATTCTTTTTTACTTATTGCATTTGCATACTTTCATTCGTTGCATTTCAACTTTGTACATGTTTTTATTTTCTTTTCTAAGTTTCTTATTATCCCATTGGTGTCAACTGTTCTTATTCAACTGTTGCATCTTTCTTGCATTATTTTGGTGCTTAGTGACTTGTTTTATGTTGTTGGGTGACATTATTGATAAATTAATGCTAACCCTTTATGATACTTGTATTCCTTTGCATTGATATAAACTTATATTATTTCTCATGATCCACTCTCTCTTCCTCATTGTTGCATTTCCTGCACTATTGATATGCCATGTGCCTATATTGTCTTCTCACTTATATGTTGTAGCTACCATGTAGTAGAGAACCTCATTATTATTTGGCATTAGCCCACCCATATTTTATTTTTTTTATATCTTTGTTTGTGGGTTATTCTTCTTCATTTTTCTCTTCTTTCAGGATGGCTATCAAGAAGGAAAACGGAAGACTTCTAAATGGGGCAATAAACAAGTTCCTGTACACAATCTTTGGAGCAAAAGCGTCAGTTGTTGCTACCCATCCACTTGCATATCTTTGCATGCACCGAGGACGGTGTAATCTTTAAGTGTGGAGAGGTCGATACCGACTTCCAGTGGTCAGTAACTTTCTTTTCAACACAAATTCTTAGTTTCTTTGTGATTAGTTGTTGCATTGCATTATAGATTGCATGTGTAGTTAGTTGCTTGCATGTATGTACTACATGGTTGAAGTAATATTTTCTTTTTCAAGAAACTTTTTAGAGCATTTCACTAATTTGAATTAAAATTTTTGTTGAACTTGTTTGAAGAAATTTATTTTGGAACATGGTTTAGAGCTCGAACACACAAAACCCAGCAAGATTTTTAGCCTATTTGATTGGTTGCATTTTATCAACCAATATTCTGTTTTGGTGTGTGTTGTTCTCTCTAAAATTGTGATATTTGTCTTGCTTAATTCTATATTTCCATTATTTGATGTATGCATACACTTATATGATTGAGGCCTTATTTCACCATAACTCACATACCCATATGGCCTTAAGCTTTTCATTATCCTTTGCAAACTAATATTGAGCCTATTTTAACCCATTTATTCTTTAATTTAGCACATCATTAACTCTAAGCAAAAAACAATAATATCCTTAATTTGAATCTTTGGTTATCATAGACTAGTAAGAGTGCTCATGAATTAAGTGTGGGAAAGTTGGGTTTTAAAATATTTGGTTTGGGAATTGAGTATGTTAGATTTTCTGTGAAAATGTGAAAAAAATGTTGAGGACATGTTCATGCATTGAATACCTTTATCATATGCATTAGGAAAAACAAAAGAAAAGAAAAAAATAAAGAAAAAAAGAAAAAAGAAAAAAGAAAAAAAAAGAGCAAAGAATAAAAGGGGACAAAATGCCCCAAAATAGATGGTGATAGTAATGCATATGTACTGCATTCAAAGTTGGGATGCATGAATATGTGGTAAACATGGTTAATGGATAGTTAGGTTTTGGATTCTGATTACATGGATTGTCTTAAGTTAGGTGAGAAGTTTAGGTTAATTAAGGATTCAGATTTTAGTCCACTTAACCAAATACAATCCTACCTTGACCCTAACCCCATTACAACCCTTAAAAGACCTCTTGATATGTGTATTTGTGCATTAAATTTTTGTTGATTGGTAGAAAAAGAGCAAGCCTTAGAAAGCAAGGTTAGTATAGAATTGAGAGAATCAAACCTTAAACACTTGAGTGATTAGAGTGTATACACTTCCAGTGAAGGTTCGATACTCGATTCCTTGTTCTCGGCTTTTATGGAACTCCTTCTTGCAAGCCTACTTGTACTTATTTTGTGATTTGAATTAGTGGAATCCAGTTTATATTTATTCTTGGAAGATTTATTTACTTTTAACTAAGTAGGCACAAGCATTTTGCATATTAGTTGCATTCATATAGATAGGTTGCATTTCATAAGTTTTACCATTCCTCTTCACTCTTTATAGCTTCTCTTGAGCTTAGCATGAGGACATGCTAATGTTTAAGTGTGAGGAGATTGATAAACCGCTATTTTACAGTTTATTTTGTATTGAATTGAGCGGATTTTATCCATTATTCTCACACTTATGCATATAAGTCGCATGTTTTACATTTTCCATCCTAATTTTGTACTATGATTGAAAATATACTTCTTTGGCCTTAAAATTACTAATTTTTAATATTCTCTTATTACCATTTGATGTCGTGATATGTGTGTTAAGTGATTTCAAGTTTTCTAGGGAAGGAATGGCTTAGAGGATGGAAAGGAAGCATGCAAAAGTGGAAGGAACACAAGAAATTGAAGTTTGGAGAAGCTGGTAGCGATGCGCACGCGTGGACGATGCGTACGCGTGATCAGCGCATCAGGCAAGCGACACGTACGCGTGGATGACTCGTATGCATGACCAGGGATTTGTTCAGCCACGCGTACGCGTGACGAGCATCATGTGCTGCATAAACAGAAAATGCTGGAGGTGATTTCTGAGCTGCTTTGGACCCAGTTTCAGGCCCAAAATTACTGATTAGAGGCTGTAGAGTGGAGCTGGAAGAGTGGGGAATGAATCATTGAACATTCATTCATACATTAGTTAGGTTTTAGATGTAGTTTTCTAGAGAGAGTGTCTCTCTCCTCTCTCTAGGTTTTAGAGTTTTCGGTATTGTTTCTTCTCAATTTCAGAATTCTACCTTGGTTTAATTTAGTTTTTCTTCTACTTTTATTTGTTCTAGTACTTTAGTTCATCTACTTCTCTTGTTGATTTATTTATTCTCCAATTTAGTTTATGAACTCGTCATGTTAGATTCAATTTCCTTTTTAATGCAATTTAAAATATTTCATGTTTATTACTTCTTTCTTCATTTGTTGTTATTAATTCCTTGCAATTGGTTGCTTAGATTTTATTATCTCTTATTAATTTTCTATGCTTTTATTTTGCGCCTTTCAAGTGTTTGATAAAATGCTTGGTTTGATTTTAAATTAGCTTTTTTTGTATTCTTAGCTTGGATTGAGTAATTTGGAGACTCTAAAATTATCAAAAGTTTTTTGTTGATTGGTTTTTGAAAGTTGCTAGTTGGCTTGAGCTTCACTAACTCTAGTCTTTGATTAGGACTTGTGAACTCAAGTTGATTCACTCACTTGACTTTCCTTCAATTGTTAGAGGTTAACTAAGTGAGTGCAATTTGCAATTACCATCACAATTGACATTGATAATGAGGATAGGAATTTTGATTCTCAATCCTTGCTAAGACTTTTCTTAATTGTTAGTTTACTTCCTTGTTATTTACATTATTTGTTTATTATTTCAAAACCCAAAAATATACTTTCCCATAACCAATAATAACTACACTTCCCTACAATTCCTTGAGAGACGACCCGAGATTTAATACTTCGGTTAATTTTATTAGGTTTGCTTTAGTGACAAACAAATTAAATATTGATTAAGGTTTAATTGTCGGTTTAGACTATACTTGCAACGTAATATTTTTGTGAAAATCTTTACCGACATTTTTCTTCCATCAGTGTGCGTACGCACAGGGCTGTGTGCACGCACAGATGGCGAAAAACAGGGGAAGTGTGCGTACGCATGATACTGTGCGCACGCATAGAACTCTGTTTCTGCAATATTTTTAATACCTCTAAGGCACCAACCATGGTATATCAAAGGTTTTCAACCCCAAAACATATCATTCTTCAAAAAGACATGATCAAACATGAAATGCACTTAATTTAAACCTAGAATTCCATCAAACTAAGCTAATCAAAGAGACAAAATTCATCAAAACAAAAACTAAAACAAGAAGAGTTGAAAGGATATTCCCATGGTGGGGTGTCTCCCACCTAGCACTTTGGTTTAAAGTCCTCAAGTTGGATTTGTTGAGTGAAGCTTGTGTCATGGTGGCTTATGCTTCCACTCATCCTTGAGTTGCCACCCATGTTTGCTCTTCAAAGCTCCTCCGGGATCCCAAATTCTAGTCTCTCGGACATCCTCTTGTTGATTCTCGCTCTTGTGTAACACCCTAACTATCAAATCTCACGCTTTTGACTGCGCGACTCTGATATCTCGGACATTACGACGACTCTTATACTATCTAATACTAAAATTTGAGCCTGTTTAAAACTTTAAACCACAATACCACTCCCAAAATACTTTCGATCGGTATCGTACATCCATACATACCATACAACTTACAAAAACTCACAAAGAGTACATACATATATATACTTATATACATATAAATAATATTACCAGCATTAACCAATACAATTCCTATCCCTCTTACATAATGTGTAAAGATAAAGGCAAGGGAACAATAAACAATAACTAAAGCAATACAAAACATCACGAAAACAACTAGATAAGCTCTTCGTGAGTTCTGTGTCCATATCCTAAAAAGGGGGAAAATTGTAGGGGGGTGAGAACATTATCCTCGAAAGGGTTCTCAGTAGAGGGTTTTTGGAAATTACTGTAATAGGATACGTGAAGGTAAACCGTACCAGTGATTAATAACCGTCTTATGCCTCTTTTTCAAAAACAACGGTTTACAATAAAAGTAAAGTCTGAAATCTTTTCTGAAAGAGGAACTGTTCAATTCTCAAAAACTCAAAAGCCTTTCAAAAGGATTTATCTATGCTGAACCAAATTAGCCTTTCATACTTTTCCAAACCAGAAACACAAAACCGAAACCAACCATCGGTCCATCTCATTTCAACCACGGCCCTAGGCCCAAACAATCCAACAGCAGCCAATCCACCACAATCCAACAGAGTTTCAGTCGCAAACACAAGTAGGAAGGTTCAAGCACAAACAAACAGTTACAGCAAGTAGAACAATTAGCAGTTAATCACAAGTAATCACAAAGACAAACCAAGTACAATATGCACACCCAAACAATGTCACATAGATGCATATGATGCATGCCTGTCCTAGTGGCTGATGATATTATCTGTCGGTTATAAAGCCAGCCCGACAAGTCATGGTAGCTAACCATTGGACTGTCCCTCTGTTGTGCATCCCCAACTCGAGTTATTCTCGATCATCATCATTATCACAATCATAATCCATATCCAACACCCTCACTGGTGTATATTCACGGGGGCGAGCTCATCCGGGACTTTCACAGTGCTCAGCCACATTTACGACATAGGGTCAGCAGAGTATCGTGTCTCAACCTGGAGCACGTGGTGGTTAGCCACTACTACTACCCAGGAAAACCCGTATCTCAGATAGTGGAAGTGCAAAATCAGAATTATTATCATTTTTTAACATGTATGCATTCATTCTCAGCCATGAATCAACATTCATCTCAGCCATTCTGGCTTAAATTCATAATTCATAGTCAGCCATCCGGCATAACATATTTCGCAATCAGCCATGATTCATTATCATACACAGTCATTCCGTCTCATAACAAAATAGCACTTCCACCATTCAACATCATCAAATTCATAAAATCGGCATTTAAGCCATAAATCACTTTTTCTCAACTCATTTCACTTTGAAATCAAATTTCAACTCTTTTCAGTTTTGGCTTTAAAGATCTCATTTCTCAAATCATCTCAGGCTCATAAGCCACTTTTACTCAAAGTAAGTTTCCCTTTTAAAACAAAGCCACCATCGTCATTCTCTTTCCAAAACTTCCAAAAACATGGCAAGTTAAGGATCTCTTTGAAATATTCAAAATCACCTATCCAACAATGGGATTTTATAACAAAAGTTCCTCAGTAGAGTCCTAAGTCTTTAGGGAAGGACAACCTATCTCAACTCCTTAGAAACTCATTGAAACTCTTAAAATCATGGATTCTAGGTTCAAGTAAATAAAAACTGAATTTATTATGAAACCGAGTCATACAAAATCACGAGTTCCAACCCAATCAAAAAATCCATTCACTTGGAACGGAACTAGTCCATTTGAATCAAACCACTTTCAGATTTCTTCTTGAAACCAATTCTCTAACCTCTTCCAAAAAGGTCTCAAACATAATTATTCGATCAAAAGTCTCATTTCCTTTAAAATCACAAAGAGATCCTCTGAACGAAGCCTTTTAAGTATAACCAAAAGCAAGAGCCCCTTTTTATATTAAAACTGTAACGACTCAATTTTCAGTACGTCTAGGACATACCAGAAACTGAGTGCTACCAATTTGTCATCCTAATTATTATTTATTATTTATTATATGAGCCTGATTCGTTGTTAAAAGTGTAGTTAGTTTGCGAGGTACTTTTTTTTGAAAACGTTTGAATTAATAAACAGAATCATTTATAATCAATTCACAAATAATAATTGATAAAACAGTTATAAATAACCACACATAAATACATCACAAGTAGTTGACAACATTTGGTGATTTAGCCTTTGTTAGAGTATAGACTGTTAGTTAGAACACCCCTAGATATAGCTAGATAATAACTATATACATATATATACATACAACATCCCAGGCCCTGACCTGTTCAAGAAGTCCCTAAGCTGGCACCCAGGCTAGCCTAGACTCTATACTCACCTAGTCCCTCTAAACTACTAAAGCGAGGGAAAGTACGTTCTAAGTCTTCAAAACTCAAGTTAGGTGGAACATCATCAAAAGGTAGAACATCATTTGTTACTCCTCTGCACGATCAGACATTGCCATATGACATCACTCCGGTACCTCATCAAGTAGCCACACAACAGGAGTCTCGTACACAGGATTTAGGTTAAAGTTCACATACAAACGGGGTGCAGACATTGGCTGGTCTCACGGTGTATATATATATATATATATAAATAGAAAACGAGATTCACCCTAGACCCAGAAGACTACCTAGAGCAGAATCCTTATCGGAAATGATCGTCAGCGATCTACGGAAGGGTACTCATGCTTCCATCTGAAGGGGGAAGGGAGAGAGAAGGGGTAAGAACTGGGGAGTTCTTAGTAGGGTCAGGGTTATTAGTTAAGTTCATTAATTATATGTTGTTTTGCAAACGAATAGCAAAATACAAAAAGCAGTAAATAGAAGATGAAGATAAATAGAGGAAATAGAGAAAATAGAAAACAGAACACAAACAGAAGATACAAGAAAATACAACACAGACATAGAGAATAGAATACAAACAAGGAAAGCATACATTCATACCACAATCATAACAAAGGAAATGCACAACCAAGTATGATGCATATCTAGCCCTAGTGCAGGTAATGAGCTCATTTGTCGGTTACATACCCGCTCTCGACATTACCCAGCAACCTCTGTCTGGATAAGGCTTTCCTGTTGGCAATACCCACTACAAGCAACCTTTGTCTTGCAGGGTATCCACTGCAAGCAACCTTTGTCTTGTAGGGTGGCACTTATTAGCCGATATACGCCCAACACACTCATTATAAGCAACCTCTATCTTACAGGAGCAACAATACACTCACTATAAGCAACCTCTATGATAAACCCATATTTCATGAGTTCTTTTGTGCTTAATTAGAGTGATTTATTCAACTCTTCACCTACTTATTCACATTAATTGCATGGTTTTACTTTCCCTTCCTTATTATGTCATATTGTGAAAAACATGTTTCCTAAGCTTTAAAAAAATTAATTATTTTAATTACCTTTATTTCCATTCGATGCCGTGATTAGTGTGTTGAGTAGCTTCAGGTTTCCTAAGGCTGAATGACTTAAAGGATGAAAAAAGGAAACATGCAAAAATGGAAGGAGAAGGCAAAATGGAGCTTTAAGAAAACTGGTATCCACGCGATCGCATGGACGACGCGATCGCGTGCAAGAAGCAAAGAAGCAGCGACGCGGCCGCATGACTGACGCGACCGCGCACCTTGAGTAGAACACCCACGACGCGGACGCGTGACTGACGTGACCGCGTGGAAAGGAAAAGCTCCAGATGACGCGACCGCGTGACCCACGCGGACGCATGACAGAGGCCACGTATCAGAATTTACAGAATATGCCCCCAGCAATTTTTGAAGCCCTTTTTGGCCCAGATCCAAGTACAAAAAGCATAAATTAGAGGTTATAAAGTGGAGGAATGCATCCATTCAAAAAGAGCTCGCCAATTTCTAGTTTTCATGATTTAGATTTAGTTTAGAGAGAGATTCTCTCTCTCTCTTAGGAATTAGGACTTCTTCTTGTTTTGGGAGTAACTCTGGATCCAGGTTTTAATGTTCTTTTATTTCAATTTTACTTTTATTTATTTGATTCCAATATTTGAATTGATTATTATAATTTAAATTATGAATTATTCCATGTTACAGATTTCTATTTGAATTAATGATATTTAAGGTATTTTTCAGTTTATGATTGTTCTCTTTGATTTAAGTTGCCATTGCTTCCCATTTAAGGACACTTTTATTATTCTAGCAATTTACTTTTTCCCCTTTTGGTCTTGGTTAAGAAATCAGTGACTCAACATTATCGAACTCAGCATAATTGATAATCATTATCTTGCTAATTGATCTGAACTTCAATAATCCCAACTTTTTCCTAGGAAATAAATAGGATTCGAAGGTCAAACTAATTAGTCTCTTGACTTACCTTTGCTTCATAGGTTAACTAAGTGGAATTAAGATACAACTTTCATTATTGTTGAGAGGGATAACTAAGTTGGACTTCTAATTTCCCTTATCTTGCCAAAAGTTGTTTTACAGTTATTATTTATTTTTAATTGCCATTTAATTCACTCGTCATTTAAATTACTTGCTTCTCACCTTCTAAACCCCGATTACAACCTTTATAACCGATAATAAGAACATACTTCCTCGCAATTCCTTGAGAAGACGACCCGAGATTTGAATACTCGGTTAACAATTTTTAAGGGGTTTGTTACTTGTGACACCCAAAATGTTTGTACAAAAGGGATTTTTGCCGGTTTAGAGACTATATCTATAACGCGACTGTTTTTATGACATTCTTTACTGGCAGAAATCACGATCATCAAAATGGCGCCGTTGCCGGGGAGCTGCTAACGTGTGCCTTATTATTGGTTATTGTAAATATTTTTCTTTTGCTTGTTTATTTATTTTTGTTTTTCCTTTTTATCTTTATTTGCTACTATGAACTCTCACCCCTCTCGCTTTGAGTTTGGTTCTAATATTGTTAAAGGAAATAGAAGTTACAGCAGGAATGTGCATCAAGGTCAGACCAATCAAGGATGGATGGAACCAAGAGGATCTAATCAACCCTTTTGGCAGCAACACCCTCCGAGATATCCTGGACAAAGACCATTCTACCGTGCATACCCAGCTGAAAGACATGGTGGAACAAGTGGAAGAAGCTGTCATTGTTCAAGAAGAAGAGTTGGTTGAAGATCTAGGAGATGCTGAACTTCCTTGGGAATCCAGAATTGAGGAAAACTCCGTCCAAGATGCTACAGTTGATGCTAAGGAGGATACCGTACAATCTCCAAGGCAAGTCGTTTACGAAGAATCAGACGGAATAATCCAAGAAGCAAATTTCCTTGATGATGATAGTCACAAGTCTAGTTCTCCTAGTGATGAACTTGCGTCCGCAAGTGAATTCTCTGAGATCGAAGAATTTTCTCCAAGTGAATATGAAGATGATGCGGAGGTAGATTTCTCTCAACCTCCAATCTATGACTCGAGTGATGAGGAAGACATAGAAGACTTTGACCAGGATACAGATACAATTGAAGATCTTTGCAAGGAAGTGGAAGAATTCACAGAAGAGCACAAGGAAACGGAACTTGCAGAACCACCAAAAACACCTATCCCAAGGCCATTACCACCTAATACAAGCTTCAAGTGGGTACAATTCTTAACTTATAATTTTACTTATTCACTTGAATATGGTTTGCTTAAAACAGATGGCCAACTTAGAGCTCTCTGCGGCTTTAAGAGTAAAAGGGAATTGGCTCATACTCAGAACTGGTGCACCAGGTTCAATAAGGTTCCACGCTTCACCTCGAAGTACACGGATTGGTATCATGCTCAATTGCATGGATCACGGAGAACGTTTGGTCACCACGGTGAGATTCTACTTTTTAACCCGCCCGAATGGAAACTTACAAATCAAAACGGAGGCGGATCTGAAAACACAGCTTGGGATCATGGATTATATTCTGACATTCGTCATCCCGGGAGGCTGAATATCTGTTTGAAGCTGCTCAGAAGCTTTACATGCCTAGTTTGGGACCCCGGAGGCTATTGGCATTCCAAGCACTGGTGGAAATTTTTGGACGAATTTAAACATAAGCCACCATAACAGGATACTCTTCCAATGTCCAACTTAAGGACTTTAACTAAAAGTGCTAGGTGGGAGACAACCCACCATGGTATGGTAGCTTCTTTCTCAATCTATTTCTTGTTTATTGTTTTCAATTTACCCTTTTTTTTTATTTTAACATTAACCTGGAATCATGCATAGCATTCATGTTAATCACTGCATCCTGCATTTTTTAGTTAAAAAAAAAAGGGGTTGCACGACGCGACCGCATGCCCCATGCGATCGCGTCATATCGCGAAAAACACCACCCATGCGACCGTGTGACCACGCGGCCGCATGATATATATATCGGCGTAAGGATCCAACAAACAGAAAGTTAGGCTGGAATCGTGCAGCTCTTGTGCGTTTCGCACAAATTGGCCCACGCGATCGCATGCTTCATGCGATCGCGTCACTTACCCAATACCAATCCCACGCGACCGCGTGAGCGACGCGATCGCGTCGCATGGATTGCATATCACCCCAAAAGTAGATAGAGAGTTGCGCCGAAACGTCGCTGGAGTCGTGTGTTTAGCACGAATTCCAGCGACGCGATCGCGCGACCCACGTGATCGCGTCACCCCTCTTTTCCCCCCTCTCATGCAATCGCGCGCCCCACGCGATCGCGTCTCCCCCATTTTCACCCCAACCACGCGACCGCATGCCCCACGCGCCTGCGTGGATTCGAAAATATAACCCCCCCAGCCACGCGAACCCTATCAGTCGCGCAGCCCCCCATCACCCCCAACCCTCTTCTCCTTCTCTGTTCTTCTTCCCCCAGCCACCGCCGACCAGCCACCACGCCACCACCCCGACGCCGCCACCGCCCAGACGCCGCCGCCGTACCATCCCCTCCCCTTCTCTCTTCTTCCTTCTTCCTCTCTCCTCCCCTTTCCACCACAGCCACCTCCGCGAGCACCGCCCATCCACCGCCGGCCATCCAGCCTCGCCCCCCTCTCCGCCACCCACCCCCTTCAGCCAGCAACAACCACTGCCCTCCCTTCCCCTATCCTCTTCCTCTCTCATTAACCCTAATACCTCCCTCCGCCACTGCCCCCTCAGCCGCCACCGCGACGCCGTGTACCACCACCGCGCCGGACGCCGTCGCAGCCACCTTCTTCCCTGTTCCACCCCTTCCGCTTACCAGGTTCCGCAACACGCAACCCTTTTTATCCGTTCGTCACTTTTCTGTATTTTTTTTTCCGTTTATGTTCATGATTAGGATAGCTAGACTTGCATGTTGTAGTGGATTTTTAGGTTGTTAGGTAGCTTAGGCTGTGGTTAGTGGATCTAGGTCTGTTTCCTTGCACTGTTCTTACTTCTGTTTTATCCTATGTGCAAATCTATTGCTGCTATAATCATGATTCATATGCTGCTTTCTTGTATGTTGCTGCTGTTTACATTGAATTTTTATGTTTATTTTATATCTCTGTACATGCAGCTTGCTTTCTTTTAATTCATATGAACTGATATGATTGCTGTTTATTTTCCGGGACAATCCAATTTTAGCCGGAATGCTGCCCAAATTTTTTGAAAATTGTTTTCATTCTTGTTTTGGTTTGGCAACTCTGTTTTACTCTGCTTCCCTCAAACCATTTCATGAATGCTAGGGCCACTTTCTTATCCTCTTTGATTTCCTGGTTCATAACCTACATTTGTGATTCACTGATTCCAATTTCTGATTTCTTTATTTCTATTCGAATCAGTATCACCCTATTTTCTTTATTCGATTATGAGTACTTCTATTCTTACCTGTGAATCCTTGTTATATGGAATTTTTTCTATGCCACTTACTTTCCTAACTCACTAATTTTAATTTACTAATTTCTTTTTACCATACTAACCCTCTTGATCTCTTTTCTGATCATTTTTTACTTCCTCTAACTTTCTCACTATGGCATATTGATTTTTTTCTTTCCATTTAACATTAATTCAATCACATTTCAATTACTCATTTTCCTTATTCTATTTCTCCCTTACCGCTTTGAGTTTCCTTTGTTTAAATTGCCTATTTGCTTTTCTATTTTATCCATTTCCTGGTTTTCTGTTTTTCAGGATGTCTGCCTCACAAAGGAAAGGCAAAGGCAAGGCTACTGGCAAGCGCAAGCGAGGAGATTCCTCTCAGTCCATCATTGCTCTAATGCACGATTCCTCATGGCGGGAGAAGAACTTCACACAGCAGGAAAAAGCTGACCAGCTGCTCCCTTCGACTGATCCTATAAAATTTGCAAACCGGTACTGTGAGCTGAAGTACCCGACTTTTGAAAACTCTAGAAATCTATACCTCGAACGTACCTTGAAGATTCCAGAAGCCCTCCAGCAATACACCACTGAGCAAATCAAGCAAAGGGGCTGGTTCTTTCTGGAGAGACCACTGACAGAGGTCAATGCTTCTTGGGTCCGGGAATTCTATTGCAACTACTACCTTACTACCCTAGATGCAGTGAACCTGAGGGGAAAGCAAATTCTGGTCACTGAGGAGGCCATAGAGACCGTTCTCCAGCTCCCAGCCAAGTCCGATCAGCCAGATGGTTATGCACAGGCTGAGGAGGACATGGGCCAGATGCGGTTTGATTGGGATGCTGTGAAGGCACGGATAGCTCTCGACCCTGCTGTTCCTTGGGAGATGGGTCAGGACACCACTATGCCTAGAGGGATCAAGAGAGTGTACTTGAATGATGAGGCTCGGCTATGGCATCAGATCTTGAGCAACTATGTGATGCCGAGTACTCATGAGACTAAGATCCCGGCTGCCATGATCACCCTCGTCTGGTGTGTGCTGGAGGGTAAGGACCTGTACTTGCCTCGTTTTATTCGGCATTATATGGCCAGGGTCCATGTCCGAGGCACCCTCCCCTTTCCTTATCTGGTTACACGGCCAGGCCGTCAGGCTGATGTGCCTTGGGAGGATACCGATGTGCGACCACCAGTAGCGGACTGCAGGAAGATCATCCCTCACAGCAGGAACTTCCTTGCTTTGGGCTACAGACCACCACCTGTAACTGCTACTGATGAGACAGCCCCTCCGTCTGCTGGACCCTCTTCATCCACAGTTGCCCCTGCTGCCACCACTGCACCTCCACCCGCCACTGAGCCAGTTTATCGCCTCGTGCACCGTCTATTCCGCCAGCTTGATCAGATGGAGCACCGTAACAGGCGCCAGTATGAGAGATTGGAGCGCCGCAGCAGGCGACGCTATTCCCATCTGAAGCTGATGATCAGACAGGGCGCCGACATCCCCTCCGAGCCCGACACACCATCAGAGCCATCAGAGGAGGAGGAGGATGAGCACGAGGAGGAGCCTCATTCCCAGGCGGAGACTCATCAGCAGGCAGTCACAGAGCACGCTACACCACAGCAGGAGGCCCCACATCAGCTTGAGGCTGCAGATCCGGAGATCCCGATCCAGTTAGTCCCCCCTCTACAGCAGCCAGACTCTCAGCCCACCACCGCCACAGAGACCCCAGCTACCATCCCTACCAGTGATGACACTCCTTCACACCCGGCTTGATTGAGCATCGGGGACGATGCTTCATTTTAAGTGTGGGGAGGTCGCCATCTCTGGCGTTTATTTTGGTGAACTACTACATACTTTTTCTTTTATTTTGGATATTTTTCTGTTTTTTTCTCTTTTTCTTTTATTATTATTTTCTGAGTACTTATACATTGCTACTTGTGTATTTTACTCTATTTTCTGTATTTTGCATTTTTTATTCATATTTTAGTTATTTAGTTCATTTTAGTTATTTAGTTTAGTTTGCAATTCTAACTTATTAGTGGATCAATTAGTATAGTTTACCCTTTTTACATAAGACAGCTTAGTTATAGCTTAGTTTAAATTGACAAATATAAAAAAAAGAGTAAGCTAGGAACTTGAACATAATAGATTTAGATCCATAAAATCTTGTATATATAGCATTACATGATGTAGTTAAACTGACAACATTTCATCAAGGAGAAACATTAAAACTTCAAAGGCTACCCTAAATTACTTTTTAAGAGAATAATGAGAATTTTTAACTAAACCTGCATGACATACATAAGTGATAAATGATTTTTCAGCTAGAGAACACATAGCCTGTGAGTTTTGAGCTTAACTGTATGGTTACATTCAAACCATAATTTTTATTTCTGTGTGTTCCAACCTTCTTTCTTATTCTGGTGTTCTTTACTTTGTTTTAGTCTATATGTCCGATTATAGAATACAGGTACATCTCAAAATAATGATTGAGGCCATCATTTGATTTTAGCTCACTTATCCCAAATTAGCCTACCTTTTACATCACCTTTGTTAGCCCCCTTTGAGCTTTTTTTTAAAAAAAAAAAAACCCTTATTCTATTTTAGCCAAATTACTAGCCTTAAGTAGAAAAACAAAAGAAAATCCCAAGTGAATCCTTGGTTAGCTTAAGATAGAAAATTATAAATAGAGTAAAATGTGGAAAACTTATTGGGAACATAGTTGATAAAGACAAAAGGTAGAAAAATAAAAAAGAATAAAGCAACTCAAAATTTTGGGAAGCAGGCTCATGAAAATTCAAATTAATTAAAATTACCATGTGTATTCAAAAAAAAAAATGGTTCGTTTTCAAGCATGTAAATAAGGGGATACAAAAAGAACTCCCTAATGTAAAAAAAAAAAAGCAATGCACATGGGATAAAAACAAGAATTGAAACATGAGCATGTGACATCAAAAGCGAGAAAATAGGGAGAATAGGTAAAGAAGCATTGTTTTACTAAGTATGTATGTTAGGTGAGATCTTAGTCTAATTAAGGATTCACTTATTAGCTCACTTAGCCTTATACATATATCCTTGCCCTTTGCCTTGACCCCATTACAACCTTAATTAAAGACCTCATGAGTTTTGGTATGACTATGTTCTATAATTGTTGATTGGTTAGACGAAAAACAAAGTTATAGAAAGGAAGAATGAAAAGAAGAATAGAGTGATTAACCCAATAAACACTGAGTGATTAGAGAAAAAACACAAAATCCAGTGAGGGTTCAAAAGCTCATTAAACATTTATCTCTGATTGTCTTGCAAGTTTTTTTTTCTCATCTCATTTGCAAAAAAATGCTTTATTATTTGAGGGTTAGCCATATATGTATATATATCTCCTTGAGAATGTGAAATAATTTGACTACATGTAGGCTTTATATATGAGTGGATGAATTAGAATTGCATGACTCATTAGGTAGATGCATTTAGCATAGGTTGCATTTCATAACATTCCATCACTTTAACCTTAATTATTTACCTTGGATTTAGCATGAGGACATGCTAGTGTTTAAGTGTGGGGAGGTTGATAAACCCATATTTCATGAGTTCTTTTGTGCTTAATTAGAGTGATTTATTCAACTCTTCACCTACTTATTCACATTAATTGCATGGTTTTACTTTCCCTTCCTTATTATGTCATATTGTGAAAAACATGTTTCCTAAGCTTTAAAAAAATTAATTATTTTAATTACCTTTATTTCCATTCGATGCCGTGATTAGTGTGTTGAGTAGCTTCAGGTTTCCTAAGGCTGAATGACTTAAAGGATGAAAAAAAGAAACATACAAAAATGGAAGGAGAAGGCAAAACGGAGCTTTAAGGAAACTGGTATCCACGCGATCGCATGGACGACGCGATCGCGTGCCAGAATCAAAGAAGCAGCGACGCGGCCGCATGACTGACGCGACCGTGCGCCTTGAGTAGAACACCCACGACGCGGACGCGTGACTGACGCGACCGCGTGGAAAGGAAAAGCTCCAGATGACGCGACCGCGTGACCCACGCGGACGCGTGACAGAGGCCACGTATCAGAATTTACAGAATACGCCCCCAGCAATTTTTGAAGCCCTTTTTGGCCCAGATCCAAGTACAGAAAGCATAGATTAGAGGTTATAAAGTGGAGGAATGCATCCATTCAAAAAGAGCTCGCCAATTTCTAGTTTTCATGATTTAGATTTAGTTTAGAGAGAGATTCTCTCTCTCTCTTAGGAATTAGGACTTCTTCTTGTTATGGGAGTAACTCTGGATCCAGGTTTTAATGTTCTTTTATTTCAATTTTACTTTTATTTATTTGATTCCAATATTTGAATTGATTATTATAATTTAAATTATGAATTATTCCATGTTACAGATTTCTATTTGAATTAATGATATTTAAGGTATTTTTCAGTTTATGATTGTTCTCTTTGATTTAAGTTGCCATTTCTTCCCATCTAAGGACACTTTTATTATTCCAGCAATTTACTTTTTCCCCTTTTGGTCTTGGTTAAGAAATCAGTGACTCAACATTACCGAACTCAGCATAATTGATAATCGTTATCTTGCTAATTGATCTGAACTTCAATAACCTAACTTTTTCCTAGGAAATAAATAGGATTCGAAGGTCAAACTAATTAGTCCCTTGGCTTACCTTTGCTTCATAGGTTAACTAAGTGGAATTAAGATACAACTTTCATTATTGTTGAGAGGGATAACTAAGTTGGACTTCTAATTTCCCTTATCTTGCCAAAAGTTGTTTTACAGTTATTATTTATTTTTAATTGCCATTTAATTCACTCGTCATTTAAATTACTTGCTTCTCACCTTCTAAACCCTGATTACAACCTTTATAACCGATAATAAGAACATACTTCCTCGCAGTTCCTTGAGAAGACGACCCGAGGTTTGAATACTCGGTTAACAATTTTTAAGGGGTTTGTTACTTGTGACACCCAAAACGTTTGTACGAAAGGGATTTTTGTCGGTTTAGAGACTATATCTACAACGCGACTGTTTTTATGACATTCTTTACTGGCAGAAATCACGATCGTCACTCTATCTTACAGGAGCAACAACACACTCACTGTAAGCAACCTCTATCTTACAGGAGCACACTGATTTCGATACCTCTATAAGCAACCTCTGTCTTATAGGAAAGTATTATAGCAAGGTATCCCAAGAAAGCACTCTCAGTGGTTGTACCACCATCTATCTGACTACCTCAGTGCAGCAGATGATCATACAAATAACTCTGGAGTTGCCTTAATGCAACAAATGACCTTTCAACAGGACCTCTGCTTGTTCTCTATTCTCTTTATCATATTACTCTTTTCTCCTTATAACTCTTTACTCTATTCTGGTTTTTCTTTTCTCTATATCTCTTTACTTTGCTCTGGTTACTCTGCTCTGATTTCTCTACTTAACATATGCATTTAAAGCTTATGTAAATTTCGATATGAATAGTTAGTCTGTCCCAAGTATAGGTTCATTAAGTCTATACTGAGACAGATTAACTTTTCATATTATACCTAACCCTGGGCGCAACTCAAGAACGAACTATGTTGCTCCTAGTTCGTTTACTAATCTCTGTCTGTTTTTCTGTCATTAAAACTTTACAGAATTTTCTTTGGTTTTTATCTTTTCTTTAACTTCTTATCTTTCCTTTATCTTTGCTTCACTATCATGTTATTACCACTCCCTAAGTTTTTTATGAAGGTAATTATGAGATTCTGCGCTTAAAGTTGTCTTTCTAAAGCTTTTACAGAAAACTGCCTTTTTTGCATTATTTTATTATTTTTATTAAAATATTATTTTTAATTAAATATTATTATTTAATATTTTATTATTATTTATTATTTTATCATTAAATTTTCAAAAATTACCGTACTTTAACTTTTAACCTTTAAAATCTACTTTTTACCACCCGTAACTTTTAATATTTCTACTTTAACCACCATAACTTTTGGAAATTACCAAATAGCCCCTCAAACACCAAAATATTTACTTCCTTGTCCTTTCTAAGATCTAAGGCCTGTTCTTCCATGTTCTTCATCACACTCAAAGTGTTCTTCATGTTCTTCGTAAATTCTTCAGATTCTTTCTCTATTTTAACCCGTTTTTCAATCTTTTCAGCAACCGATTTTTACCATAATTCAAAATAAATTATCAGCCACTAAAACCCTATCTTTTCTACTTGATTTCAACACAAATTGAACCTCAATTTAAGGGTTAGGGTTTCGTTTTCCAGCAGCCACAAGAACACAAGTTCATAGCTTGAATTTCATCAAATGTCATCAAATTTTCACCAAAATTTCAACAAGAATTACTTATATAAACAATCAATTTCAAGCACAGCCAAATCATATCATAATCACACAACTCAAACACAATCAATCACGATTAAATTCGTCAAGCCCTACCTGGTTTTACTGCTCCTAATTCGGTTGTGTCCTTAGGTGGTCCTTAAGCACTTTTTTCTCCTAAATCACATCAAGAACAACTTTAAATCCACAAACCCTCAACTGACCAAATCTCTCTCAACACATTAGAAGGGATATCTCACCTTAGACTTTCTAGAAATTAATGTTTCTTGGCCCTTAAGTCAAGTTAAGCATGATTCCTAAGGAAGAACATCCAGAAAACACATGTTTAAGCATGTTTCCTTGAAAACCGAATTGAAAGGGGAAAGGAACAGCCATCTCACCTTATTTTCAGCCTTGATAAGTTACATGGTTATGTAGAGGAAGAAGAGAGGATCATTTTGGTGAAATCAGAGTTTTCATTTGAGTTTTAGTTCAGAAGAAACCAAGCCTTGAAGATTTGGAACTAGGAACTTTTCTCTCCTTTTTCTCTTGATGATTTTCGGCCACAATGAGCAAATGAGACAGCCTTGGGAGTTTGGGGGTATAGGGTGAGTTGTGATTGGTTGGCTTGGAGGTGGATTAAAATAATATTAAAATATCTCAGGTGTATAACTACTAAAACTAGGTGTATCGGAACACTTGTAAAAACATCTCTAAAACTTCTTTTATGAGCTACTAGGATAAATGACACTAGTAACATATTTAATATGAGAATAGATCATGTATGATGAGGCATTAGCATTGCTAAAGTCATCAGAGAGTGCTGGTGCTAAGCTGCACCAGTAAACTGTGAACCCAGTTAAACCGATTTCTTGTTTTTAACTAAAACAGACCAGGTAACCTTATAATATCATTCAATCACCTTATAATACTAATATAATGATAATATTATACTATTATCTCTCTTCTCTCATGAATCGAGTCTGGTTCATCAAACTGAGACTATTTACGAAAACTAGAATCAAAACTCCTAACCGATACTGTTCAAAAACAAGGTTCTTCCCGATTGCGTTGTTAGGTTTGTCTCAACTAAGGTCCTGAGTTAAAGATAATATAATGACAATGAGGATTGAGATGCTTGATGACACATAAGAGGTGTTCCTTTTACTGATCATTCGGAGAAATCTGTGTCTTCAGAAAAGATCTCGCGTACTCGAAAATTAGGGTTGTTACAAAAACCAATATTAGAACATATTACTTTCCTTCAGGGATTCAAATGGTAAAATAATTTATTTCCAAATAAATCAAACTTGAGGCATATAGTTTCCTTAATTAGATTAAGCTCGAAAACATAAATATTTTCTTAAGAAATCAATTAATACAATTTCTCAAATATTTTACTTTTCCAAATAACTTGTCAAACAAAGTCTAGGATTTTATAGAAATTTCGGCAGCACCTCCCCTAAAACTTGGACTTTGCCACCCGGTTCGGGTCCCAACTAAACTGTTCCACAATCCTTTTCCACAGCCCAAAATCCAAAATCAGTTCAAAGGCAAGCTAAATCCAACAGTCACCTCATTTTCGTATTTCAAGAAAACTGTTTCAAAATCAAATCATTATCAATCGATTAAACTCATTTCTAAAGAGTTAAAGAAACAGTTCAGCAACAATCATTTATCAAAACCAGATTATTTAAAGCAAACCAGGCTGAATCAAAAAGAGTATTCTATTTTTCACATTATTAAGAAAATTAACTCAACTCAAATCAATTCCCAACGGATTAAACTTGATCTCAAATCTTTAAAATAGTCGACTTCAAAAACATTTCGTTTCACAAGCCGCACAACAATCCAGTCAAACAAACATTCATAATCATTCAAGTCAACCAAACAATACATAAGACTGATACAATCACCAAATATACCATGTCTCACATCAGTATCTATAAGTAATAATCCCAATATGTAAAACAGAGTTCTCAAAAAAAGCCCCTACCTCAATCAGTTAAATGCATAAACCAAACACGTCACAGGAACCCTTTCTCACCCCGAAGTTACCAGCAGCTTGCAGAAACAAGGAATTCAAATCAGATAACTAGTAAATATTTTTGGAAATTCAAGGCTAACTCAAATTGAAGTAGGAGCAAGAATGCCTTACATCAATTAGATAGTAAAAGCAGAACGAAGAAGCGGCGGCAGCAGCTCGACCGCAAATCACATCCGCGGAAGCTTTTGACGGAAATGGAAGCTCCGGCGGCGTCGTGGGTGGCTTTCCCCCTCTCTCTCCCATCGGGTTCTTCTCAGGTGATGGCAGCGTCCTCCATTAATGGTGCCAGGCACGACGGCGATGCCGGGTTGAGACGAAACAATGATGGCGAAGACACGGACAGCGGTGGCGGCGCGACGTTCCTCGCGAAGCCTTCCTCCCTCCTCGCTCGTATGCCCTCCTGTCAGACTCTTCCTCTCTCGCCTTAGTTCTGATACGGAGACGACCCCGCGAACAGCAGCGGCGGCCTCAACTGGGCAGGGTGCGATGACAACACGCCGGCGGTCGTGAAGCCTGACGCGCCGGCGTGGTTCTCCTCCCTCCCCTTGTCTTCTTCTCCCTCGGCAAACCGTGCTTCGTGGGTGTGTGTGTGTTGCGTTTCTAATGGAGAAAAGGAAGGAAGTGTATTGCTTGCTGCTGGGTGAGGGAAGCTGTGTGCGTTGATTGGGAAGGAGGGGCTAGGTTATGAGGGCAACGGGCTGGGTAAGGGTTTTTCAGGGTTAGGGTTTCATTTTCAAAAATTAGGGTTAGGGCCATTTTGGTAATTTCAAATAAAATAGGGACAATATAGTAATTAGAAATAAATTCTAATTCAACAATAGTAATGTATAAAGTACTATTTGTTCATCAATTTTATAATTTATTTTCAATAAAATGTCCAAATCCGATAATTAGAAATAATATAATTAAATCCTTTATTTTCCCAAAACAGTAGTATCAATATTTTAAAATATTAATTATTTAGTCCAAATCATATAAAAATCCTTATTATTTCATAGCTACCAACTTTATAATTTTGAATATAGAAAATAATTCAAGAATTGTAAAATTGGATAATAATCTTAATTTATTTCAAATTCAATTAATCAAAACTTGATTTAATTATATTTAATAAAGAAATTTCTGAAATCAAAGCTACAGAAATACTGAATTTGAAATTAGCTTATGATAGCCCCTTTTTAAAAGTTCTGGATCTTACATTCTACCCACCTTATAAAAATTTTCGTCCTCAAAAATTGATACAAAACGAAAGAAACTTCATAACAGTTCACTCTTGAACACATTCAAGGAAAAACGTAAAAATATCTCAACATATAAACATATATACGGTTTTCAAATACTTGGGTTGTCGTATGCATAAAGATATAAAGGTAGGAGTGTGATTGCAAGGAAAACGTTACAAGATAGGCTCAATGCAATAGATGACATGGTCCAAACATGCAATAGTAGAGCAGGGCATCGAGGGCTATAAAACAGGATGGGGTTAAAACGATGTGCTCAACATTCGCACACTAATCTCATATCAACCTCAAAGCTTCAACTCCAACTCTATCAATCACGTAACAACCCCACAACCAGCCACAAATCTAACACCCGCAACCCTTTCACAAGGAACAAAGCTACCACAACTCCTCATAACGTTACACACCTACCGCTTCACCTTCCATATACACATATCACGTCTTAAAGAACTAACGCATCGTGTTACTACATCTACAGATCACACATGACATCAAAACAATTCTCGAGTCTACTCAGAAGGATACAAGAATTAGAACGGAAAGACAATTGTCAAGGGTAATACTCATAGATTTGAGAGAATGTATCTAATTCCAGATAAACAAGGATGCTCAAGCAATAAAGTTTTCTAGAAACAATTCAATTGACAATTTCAAAGATAACCCTTGGATCAGAGAAATTCAGTAGGATCAATAAGAAGAAAATCAGTGCATTAGTTTGAACAAATTCAAACTGAGTCGAAGAAGTATGAGGCTTACAAAAAAGAATATCTCAGACCCAAGACAAAGCCCACAGAACTCAAGAGCATAATTAAAATACTTCCGAATACATTGTTCTTAAAAGAATCGAAAAATTGCAAAAATAATTCACTTCGCAGTCTGAAAGAGAAGTTAAACAACAAACATCCTTCAAGAGAGTAACAAAAGCATAAACATGGCTTTGCTCTAATTCAATTTCACGTTGAAGTAGATTATGTAGAGCTTTAAAAACAAGATGCACACCGGTTTGGCTAATAGCTAAAATATTTCCTCAAATATGTTAGAAAGATAGTTCGGTGCACAACTTAACCAAAAGTAATTCATAAAACTCGGAAGAAAATCAAATGCTTGTTCAAAAATTCTCAAAGTCCATATTCAAACAAGCGTGTATAACATTTATAGCAAGGACGAAAGAGGAGGTTAAACTCTTTTTAAAAAAGCAATTCCGAGGTAAAAATTTGCTTACAATTTGGTAAAGGAAATAAGTGGTGCGTTACAAACGAACAAGTTTCCACTAAACAAGGAAGCTTTTCAAAACTTCATTTAAAAATAGCGCATGCCAACTTTAAATCAACTTTGTCAAAATTGAACAATGTTTTCAATTACAATCAGGCAACAGAAAAATAAACTTAGTTTAGAACTTCTTCAAAGAGAATTCAAAACTCCTTTAAAAGTTCAACACAACACTCCAGAAGTATACTTGAAATCACCATCTCCGAAGGATAGCCAAGAATATTAGGATGTACTTAAAAGGTGTCAAGCCATACAAGAAAGGATCTTAAATCAAGACAGTTCAAACAAGATCCACTAGGCATGAGATATCAAACAAGCTTTCAGTTGATCCAAAAGAATACAAAAGTCATAGGAAAAGACAACTCAATCATTAGTAATTTTTCAAGGATAAATCTTTGACTAAAAACTCTGGTAGAGACAATGAGAGGATAAACGATGCAATATTTTGAAATGAATTAAACTGTCTCATATAAGAATGAGATTCATCAGAGAAGGGAAGCTGAGATTGATTGTAGTGCTCACAAGAGGTAGAAGAATAATTAAAACAGAATCAAGTATAACATTCATGAAGATGAAAGGCTTAAGGGAGAATTAATCCGCTCATAAGAAGAAAGCTATGAGTCCAACATTTTCCAAAAGAATCACAATGGCATTGATGAGCGGATAATTTATACGCTTTTTGTCATTGTTTTTACATAGTTTTTAGTATGATTTAGTTAGTTTTTAGTATATTTTTATTAGTTTTTAAATAAAAATCACATTTCTGGACTTTACTAGGAGTTTGTGTATTTTTCTGTGATTTCGGGTATTTTCTGGCTGAAATTGAGGGACTTGAGCAAAAATCTGATTCAGAGGCTGAAGAAGGACTACAGATGCTGTTGGATTCTGACCTCCCTGCACTCAAAGTAGATTTTCTGGAGCTACAGAAATCCAAATGGTGCGCTCTTAATTGCGTTGAAAAGTAGACATCTAGGGCTTTCCATCAATATATAATAGTCCATACTTTGCCCGAGTTTAGATGACACAAACTGGCGTTCAACGCCAGCTTTCTGTCCTATTCTGGAGTTAAACGCCAGAAACAGGTTGCAAAGCAGAGTTAAACGCCAGAAACAGGTTACAAACTAGCGTTTAACTCCAAGGAAGACCTCTACACGTGGAAGCTTCAATGCTCAGCCCAAGCACACACCAAGTGGGCCCGGAAGTGGATTTCTGCATCATTTACTTATTTCTGTAAACCCTAGTAACTAGTTTAGTATAAATAGGACTTTTTAGTATTATATTTACATCTCTGGAACACATTATGTAACTTTTACATTCTGAGACCTCCATGGGAGGCTGGCTATTTGGCCATGTCTACCCTATTTTCACTTATGTATTTTCAACGGTAGAGTTTCTACATACCATAGATTAAGGTGTGGAGCTCTGTTGTTCCTCATGAATTAATGCAAAGTACTATTGTTTTTCTATTCAACTCAAGCCTATTTCTTCTCTAAGATATTCATTCTCACACAAGAACATGATGAATGTGATGATTATGTGACGCTCATCACCATTCTCACTTATGAACGTGCTCCCGACAAACACTTCCGTTCTACATGCAAACAAGCTTGAATGCGTATCTCTTAGCCTCTTGATTTATGATCAGAGTCTTCGTGGTATAGGCTAGAATTATTGGCGGCCATTCTTGAGATCCGGAAAGTCTAAACCTTGTCTGTGGTATTTCAAGTAGGATCTGGGAAGGGATGGCTGTGACGAGCTTCAAACTCGCGAGTACTGGGCGTAGTGACAGACGCAAAAGGATTACTGAATCCTATTCCAGTATGATCGAGAACGGACAGGTGATTAGCCGTGCGGTGACAGCACATTTTGGACCATTTTCACTGAGAGGATGGGATGTAGCCATTGACAACGGTGATGCCCAACATACAGCTTGCCATGGAAAGGAGTATGAAGGATTAGATGAAAGCAGTAGGAAAGCAGAGATTCAGAAGGAACTAAGCATCTCCATACGCTTATCTGAAATTCTCACCAATGAATTACATAAGTATCTCTATCTTTATTTTACGTATTAATTATATTTTAATTATTAAAACTCTATAACCATTTGAATCCGCCTGACTGAGATTTGCAAGATGACCATAGCTTGCTTCAAGCCGACAATCTCCGTGGGATCGACCCTTACTCACGTAAGGTTTATTACTTGGACGACCCAATGCACTTGCTGGTTAGTTGTGCGAAGTTGTGACAAAGAACTAAGATTATGAACATGCGTATTAAGTTTGGCGCCGTTACCAAGGAATGAACGATCACGATTTCGTGCACCATGTTTTTGGCGCCGTTGCTGGGGATTGTTCGAGTTTGGACAACTGACGGTTCATCTTGTTGCTCAGATTAGGTAATTTTATTTTAATTTTAAGTTTTTGTTTTTATTTTTATTTTTGAAAAATTTTAAAATAAAAAAATAAAAAATAAATAAAAATAAATTATTCTATGGCTTCAGAATTTTTAAGAAGGAATTCTAGAGTTTCTTCATGATCTGTTGAAGCCTGGCTGGCTGTCAAGCCATGTCTAAATTTTTGGACTGAGGCTTCCACTTATCATGGCAAGAGTCCTTGGACTCTCATCTAATCAGCTGTTATATGCCTGATTTGTATCTGCTGAAGCTTGGCTGGCCATTGGCCATGTCTAGTGTTTTGGACTGAAGCTTTCACTGAAAGCTTGGCTAGCTAGTGAGCCATGTCTAATTCCCGGACCAGAGCTTTAGACTAACATTGAATGATTCCTTGAATTCTCATTAAAAATTTTGAAATCCTTAATTTTCTTTTTCCAATTAATTTTCGAAAAATCCAAAAAAAAATTAATAAAATCATAAAACCAAAAATATTTTATGTTTCTTGTTTGAGTCTAGTGGCAATTTTTAAGTTTGGTGTCAATTGCATCTTTTTAATTTCATTAAAATTTTCAAAAACTCATGCATGGTATTCTTCATAATCTTCAAGTTGTTCTTGATGATTTGCTTTGTTTGATCTTTGCATTTTTATGTTTTGCGTCTTTTCTTGTTTTTCATATGCATTTTCAATTTGTTAGTGTCTAAAGTTTGAAAATTTCTAAGTTTGGTGTCTTGCATATTTTTCTTTTCTTAAAAATTTTCAAAAATAAGTTCTTGGTGTTCATCTTGACATTCAAAGTGTTCTTGGTGTTCATCTTGACATTCAAAGTGTTCTTGCATGCATTAGTTGTTTTGATTCATAATTCCTATGTTTTGTTTCAATTTTGTGTTTTTCTCTCTCTTTATTAAAAATTCAAAAATCAAAAAATATCTTTCCCTTATTCTCTCATAAATTTTTGAAAATTTGGTTTGATTTAGTCAAAAAGTTTTTAAATTTAATTGTTTCTTATGAGTCAAATCAAATTTTCAATTTAAAAATTTTATCTTTTTCAAAAATAAAATCTTTTTCATTTTTTCTTGCATAATTTTGAAATTTTCAAAATTTATTTTCAAAATCTTTTTCTTTTTTCTATTTCATATTTTCGAAATTAATGCTAACAATTAATGTGATTGATTCAAAAATTTTTAGTTTGTTACTTGCCTAGTAAGAAAGGTTCAATCTTTAAACTCTAGAATCATATCTTTTTAGTTTCTTGTTAGTCAAGTAATCAACTTTAATTTCAAAAATCAAATCTTTTTAAATTTCTTTTTCAAATATTTTTCAAAATAAATGTCAATCACATCTTTTTCAAATTCAATTTCAAAATCTTTTCTAACTTATTATCTTTTCAAAATTGATTTTCAAATCTTTTTCAATTAACTACTTGACTTTCTGGTTTATTTTTTAAAAAAAAAGTTTTTTTTATTTCAATCATATCTTTTTCAAAACCACCTAACTAATTTTTTTTTTCTCACCAATTTTCGAAAACCCTTCCCCTCTTTTTCAAAATTTCTTTTTAATTAACTATTTGTTTTAAATTTTAATTTGATTTAATTTTATTTTTCTTTTTAATTTCGAATTATAACTAATAGTCAAAATAAAAACAAAAATATTTTTATTTTATTTAATTTTTGAATTCTTTCCCTTCTCATCTCTCTCTATTTATTTATTTATTTATCTACTAACACTTCTCTTCTCTTCTTCTACTCACAAAAGGGAATCTCTATACTGTGACATAGAGGATTCCATATTTTCTTTTCTGTTCGCTTCTTTTTCATATGAGCAGGAACAAAGATAAGAACATTCTTGTTGAAGCTGATCCTGAACCTGAAAGGACTCTGAAGAGGAAGCTAAGGGAAGCTAAAGCACAACTCTCTGGAGAAAATCTGACAGAAATTTTCAAAAAAGAAGGAGACATGGCCGAACTCAACAACAATGCAAGGAAGATGCTTGGTGACTTTACTGCACCAAATTCCAACTTACATGAAAGAAGCATCTCAATCCCTGCCATTGGAGCAAACAATTTTGAGCTAAAGCCTCAATTAGTTTCTCTGATGCAACAGAATTGCAAGTTTCATGGACTTTCATCAGAAGATCCTTTTCAGTTCTTAACTGAATTCTTGCAGATCTATGATACTGTTAAGACCAATGGGGTTGATCCCGAGGTCTACAGGCTTATGCTTTTCCCATTTGCTGTAAGAGACAGAGCTAGAATATGGTTGGACTCTCAACCTAAAGATAGCCTGAACTCTTGGGATAAGCTGGTCAAGGCTTTCTTAGCCAAGTTCTTTCCTCCTCAAAAGCTTAGCAAGCTTAGAGTGGATGTTCAATCCTTCAAACAGAAAGAAGGTGAATCCCTTTATGAAGCTTGGGAGAGATACAAGCAACTGACCAAAAAGTGTCCTTCTGACATGCTTTCAGAATAGACCATCCTGGATATATTCTATGATGGTCTGTCTGAATTATCTAAGATGTCATTGGACCATTCTGCAGGTGGATCCATTCACCTAAAGAAAATGCCTACAGAAGCTCAGGAACTCATTGACATGGTTGCAAATAACCAGTTCATGTACAATTCTGAAAGGAATCCTGTGCGTAATGTGATGCTTCAGAGGAAGGGAGTTCTTGAAATTGATACTCTGAATGCCATATTGGCTCAAAATTAAATATTGACTAAGCAAGTCAATATGATTTCTCAGAGTCTAAATGGATTGCAAGCTGTATCCAACAGTACTCAAGAGGCATCTTCTGAAGAAGAAGCTTATGATCCTGAGAACCCTGCAATGGCAGAGGTGAATTACATGGGAGAACCCTATGGAAATACCTATAATCCCTCATGGAGAAATCATCCAAATTTCTCTTGGAAGGATCAACAAAAGCCTCAACAAGGCTTTAATAATGGTGGAAGAAACAGGTTTAGCAATAGCAAGCCTTTTCCATCATCATCTCAGCAACAGACAGAGAATTCTGAGCAGAGTCCATCTAGCTTAGCAAATATAGTCTCTGATCTATCTAAGACCACTCTAAGTTTCATGAATGAAACAAGGTTCTCCATTAGAAATCTGGAGGCACAAGTGGGCCAGCTGAGTAAAAGGGTCACTGAAACTCCTTCTAGTACTCTCCCAAGCAATACAGAAGAGAATTCAAAAAGAGAATGCTAGGTCATAACCTTGCTTGGTGTGGCCGAACCCAGAGAGGAGGAGAAGGACGTGAATCCTAGTGAGGAAGACCTCCTGGGATGTCCATTGACCTATAAGGAGTTTCCCTTTGAGGAACCAAAGGAATCTGAGGCTCATGTAGAGACCATAGAGATTCCATTGAACCTCCTTTTACCATTCATGAGCTCTGATGGCTATTCTTCCTCTGAAGAGGATGAAGACATCAGTGAAGAGCAGGTTGCTAAGTATCTAGGAGCCATCATGAAGTTGAATGCCAGTTTATTTGGTAATGAGACTTGGGAAGATGAACCTCCCTTGCTCACCAATGAACTAAATGTATTGGATTGGCAGAAATTACCTCAAAAGAAATAGGATCCTGGTTGATGATCATGTGAAGTCACAAGAACAACTAAAGAATTAAAAACATAATCAAAATCAGCAGAAAAAACAGCACACCCTGGAGGAAGAGCACTCTGGCATTTAAACGCCAGAAACAAGCATCTGTCTGGCGTTTAACGCCAGAAACAAGCACCAAGTTAGCCTTTAACGCCAGAAACAAGCATTAACCTGGCGTTAAACGCCAGAAACAGGCTACATTTGGGCGTTTAACGCCAAAAACAGGCAGCAATCTGGCGTTAAACGCCAGTATTGTATACAAAGGGCATTTTTGCATGCCTAATTGGAGCAGGGATGTTAAGTCCTTGACCCCACTGGATCTGTAGACCCCACAGGATCCCCACAGGATCTGTGAACCCCATAGGATCCCCACCTACCCTAACTCTCTCTCTTCACACCTTTTCATAACCCTCTTCCCCAAATACCCTTCACCAATCACCTCAATCACTCTTCCCCATCACCTCTTAACCACTCACATCCCTCCACTCTTCCCCATGAACCCCACTTACCTCCAAAATTCAAATTCTTTTCCCTCCCAAACCCAACCCTAAACCTCCCCCCACTCCTATATAAACCTCTCATTTTTTCTTCATTTTCACCCAACATAACCCTTTCTTCTTCCCCTTGGCCGAATAGACACCTCTCTCTCTCTCCTCCATTTTTCTTCTTCTTCTCCTTCTTTCTTTCTTCTTTTGCTCGGAGACGAGCAAACATTTTAAGTTTGGTGTGGTAAAAGCATTGCTTTTTGTTTTTCTATAACCATTAATGGCACCTAAGTTCAGAGAAACCTCAAGAAAGAGGAAAGGGAAGGAAATTGCTTCCACCTCTGAGTCATGGGAGATGGAGAGATTCATCTCTAAGGTCCATCAAGACCACTTCTATGAAGTTGTGGCCAAGAAAAAGGTGATCCCTGAGGTCCCTTTTAAGCTCAAAAAGAGCGAATATCTGGAGATCCGACAAGAGATTAGAAGAAGAGGATGGGAAGTTCTCTCTAATCCTATTCAACAAGTCGGGATCTCAATGGTTCAAGAGTTCTATGCAAACTCATGGATCACTAGGAACCATGATCAAAGTGTGAACCCGAATCTAAAGAATTGGCTTACCATGGTTCGTGGGGAAATACTTAGATTTCAGTCCGGAAAATGTAAGATTGGCGTTCAACTTGCCAATGATGCAAGAAAACGCACGCCCCTACACTAGAAGGGTCAACTTTGATCAAAGGTTGGACCAAGTCCTCATGGACATATGTGTGGAAGGAGCTCAATGGAAAGTTGACTCAAGAGACAAGCCGGTTCAATTGAGAAGACCGGACCTTAAGCCTGTGGCTAGAGGATGGTTGGAGTTCATCAATGCTCAATTATTCCTACTAGCAACTAGTCTGAAGTTACTGTAGACCAGGCTATCATGATCCATAGTATCATGATTGGGGAGGAAGTAGAAGTTCATGAGATTATACCTCAAGAACTCTATAAGGTGGCTGACAAGTCCTCCACTCTGGCAAGGTTAGCCTTTCCTCACCTCATTTGCCACCTCTGCAATTCGGCTGAATTGACATAGAGGGAGATGTCCTCATTGATGAGGACAAGCCCATCACTAAGAAAAGGATGGAGCAAACAAGAAATCATGGACCTCAACAAGAGCATGAGGAAATTCCTCACCATGAAATCCCTGAGATGCCTCAAGGGATGCACTTCCCTCCAGAAAACTATTGGGAGCAAATCAATACCTCCCTAGGAGAATTAAGTTACAACATGGGACAACTAAGGATGGAACACCAAGAGCACTCCATAATTCTCCATGAGATTAGATAAGATCAAAGAGCTATGAGGGAGGAGCAACAAAGACAAGGAAGAGACATAGAGGAGCTCAAGAGCACCATTGGTTCTTCAAGAAGAGGAAGATGTCACCCTCACTAAGGTGGACCCGTTCCTTAATCTCCTTGTTCTTATTTTCATGTTTTTCGTTTACTATGCTTTATGTTTATTTATGTTTGTGTCTTTATTACATGATCATTAGTGTTTAAGTGTCTATGTCTTAAAGCTATGAATGTCCTATGAATCCATCACCTTTCTTAAATGAAAAATGCTTTAATTACAAAAGAACAAGAAGTACATGAATTTTGAATACATCCTTGAAATTAGTTTAATTATTTTGATGTGGTGACAATACTTTTTGTTTTCTGAATGAATGCTTGAACAGTGCATATGTCTTTTGATATTGTTGTTTATGAATGTTAAATATGTTAGCTATTGAAAGAATGATGAAAAGGAGAAATGTTATTGATAATCTGAAAAATCATAAAATTGATTCTTGAAGCAAGAAAAAGCAGTGAATACAAAAGCTTGCGAAAAAAAAGAGAAAAAAAGAAAAATGGCAAAAAAAAAAGAAAAAAAGAAAAAAAGAGAAAGAAAAAGAAAAAGCAAGCAGAAAAAGCCAAAAGCTCTTTAAACCAAAAGGCAAGAACAAAAAGCCAATAGCCCTTAAAACCAAAAGGCAAGGGTAAAAAGGATCCAAGGCTTTGAGCATCAGTGGATAGGAGGGCCTAAAGGAATAAAATCCTGGCCTGAGCGGCTAAACCAAGCTGTCCTTAACCATGTGCTTGTGGCGTGGAGGTGTCAAGTGAAAACTTGAGACTGAGCGGTTAAAGTCGAGGTCCAAAGCAAAAACAGAGTATGCTTAAGAACCCTGGACACCTCTAATTGGGGACTCTAGCAAAGCTGAGTCACAATCTGAAAAAGGTTCACCCAATTATGTGTCTGTGGCATTTATGTATCCGGTGGTAATACTGGAAAACAAAGTACTTAGGGCCACGGCCAAGACTCATAAAGTAGCTGTGTTCAAGAATCAACATACTGAACTAGGAAAATTAATAACACTATCTAAATTCTAAGTTCCTATAGATGCCAATCATTCTGAACTTCAATGGATTAAGTGAGATGCCAAAACTATTCAGAGGCAAAAAGCTTCTAGTCCCGCTCATCTAATTGGAGCTAAGTTTCATTGATACTTTGGGATTTATAGTATATTCTCTTCTTTTTATCCTATTTTATTTTCAGTTGCTTGGGGACAAGCAACAATTTAAGTTTGGTGTTGTGATGAGCGGATAATTTATACGCTTTTTGGCATTGTTTTTACATAGTTTTTAGTATGATTTATTTAGTTTTTAGTATATTTTTATTAGTTTTTAAATAAAAATCACATTTCTAGACTTTACTAGGAGTTTATGTATTTTTTTGTGATTTTAGGTATTTTCTGGCTGAAATTGAGGGACTTGAGCAAAAATCTGATTCAGAGGCTGAAGAAGGACTGCAGATGCTGTTGGATTCTGACCTCCCTGCACTCAAAGGGGATTTTCTGGAGCTACAGAAACCCAAATGGCGCACTCTCAATTGCGTTGGAAAGTAGACATCTAGGGCTTTCCAGAAATATCTAATAGTCCATACTTTGCCCGAGTTTAGATGACACAAACTGGCGTTCAACGCCAGCTTTCTGCCCTATTCTGGAGTTAAACGCCAGAAACAGGTTACAAACTGGCGCTTAACTCCAAGAAAGACCTCTACACGTGGAAGCTTCAATGCTCAGCCCAAGCACATACCAAGTGGGTCCGGAAGTGGATTTCTACATCATTTACTTATTTCTGTAAACCCTAGTAACTAGTTTAGTATAAATAGGACTTTTTACTATTGTATTTACATCTCTGGAACATATTATGTAACTTTTACGTTCTGAGACCTCCTTGGGAGGCTGGCTATTCGGCCATGTCTACCCTATTTTCACTTATGTATTTTCAACAGTAGAGTTTCTACACACCATAGATTAAGGTGTGGAGCTCTGCTGTTCCTCATGAATTAATGCAAAGTACTATTATTTTTCTATTCAACTCAAGCCTATTTCTTCTCTAAGATATTCATTCGCACACAAGAACATGATGAATGTGATGATTATGTGACGCTCATCACCATTCTAACTTGACAAACACTTCCGTTCTACATGCAAACAAGCTTGAATGCGTATCTCTTAGCCTCCTGATTTATGATCAGAGTCTTCGTGGTATAGGCTAGAATTATTGGCGGCCATTCTTGAGATCCGAAAAGTCTAAACCTTGTCTGTGGTATTCCGAGTAGGATCTAGGAAGGGATGGCTGTGACGAGCTTCAAACTCGCGAGTGTTGGACGTAGTGACAGACACAAAAAGATTACTAAATCCTATTCCAGTATGATCGAGAACTGACAAATGATTAGCCGTGTGGTGACAGCGCATTTTGGACCATTTTCACTGAGAGGACGGGATGTAGCCATTGACAACGGTGATGCCCAACATACAGCTTGCCATGGAAAGGAGTATGAAGGATTGGATGAAAGCAGTAGGAAAGCAGAGATTCAGAAGGAACTAAGCATCTCCATACGCTTATCTGAAATTCTCACCAATGAATTACATAAGTATCTCTATCGTTATTTTACATCTTAATTATATTTTAATTATTAAAACTCTATAACCATTTGAATCTGCTTGACTGAGATTTGCAAGATGACCATAGCTTGCTTCAAGCCGACAATCTCCGTGGGATCGACCCTTACTCACGTAAGGTTTATTACTTGGACGACCTAGTGCAGTTGCTGGTTAGTTGTGCAAAGTTGTGACAAAGAACTAAGATTATGAACGTGCATATTAAGTTTGGCACCGTTACCAAGGAATGAACGATCATGATTTCGTGCACCAGGCATAAACAATGTAGTATGCTAAACCAAACTCAAGCCAAAAATAAATTTGGTAATGTTTATCAACAAAAATCAACCGGAATAAAAGCGAAAATCCTTTCTTTCTAAAATTTTGAAAAATACCAAAATTACATAATCAAATAAAGATGTGCATTGGAACTATAGTAAAATTACTAGAAAGTCAAATTGTATTTAAAGTAAGTGTAGTTCCATAAACCAGTAAAAGTACAAGCGAGGTATAGAAATAAATAGTTGTTAAACTGTATAAATAATCTCAAAGTTTCATATATAGAAAAGTATATATCTAATCAATAGCAATTTATAAAGTCTCAAAATTGGCTGTGATCACTGTCAAATAAGAGAAAAACTGAATCAACAATTTCTCTAATAATGGACTCAGAATCAGGAGTTAAAATGCACAGCGCAATAGGACAAGTTCAAAGCTATATCAAGGAATACATGAATCAAGAAGAACTCAAACAGAGGAAGATAGATGCAACAAGGATTTCAAACAAGCATACGCAATTAAGATCTAACAAGAATGCATATGAATAGAGGAATAGAGTTGAAAAATCAAGCTACTTTTCAAAATGATTAGCAAACAAGAACTTCAAGTTAGGACATGAAGGAACAGGTCGACTCGAATAAAATTCGAGACACACAACTGAATAGCCTCGAGAAATAGTTTCCAACGTTCCCAAAACCCGCGATTCGCTTTACCCAAAACTCATATAACATCTATGATAACCCATCAGTGCTTTCATATATATAATTCACTAGTATTAAGCCGGCCAAACTTAATATCAGTAATTACGCAATGCAAGACTAACAGCATTAATCAATAGACCGTCATGTGCATAAAGCTCTAATTCTCGTCATTCGACAAGACCTAATTGGAGCACGAAATTCTGATCATCAATGGCACCAACATCATGGTACGCACAATTGTAATCTCAACTCTTTATCAAAACTCCGCACAACTAACCAGCAAGTGCACTGGGTCGTCCAAGTGATAAACCTTACGTGAGTAAGGGTCGATCCCACAGAGATTGTCGGCTTGAAGCAAGCTATGGTCATCTTGTAAATCTCAGTCAGGCGGATCCAAATGGTTATGGAGAATTGAAAATTAAAATATGAATAAAACATAAAATAAAGATAGAGATACTTATGCAATTCATTGGTAGGAATTTCAGATAAGCGTATGGAGATGCTTTGTTCCTTCTGAAACTCTGCTTTCCTATTGCCTTCTTCCAATCATTCATACTCCTTTCCATGGCAAGCTTTATGTTGGGCATCACCTGTCAATGGCTACTTCCTGTCCTCTCAGTGAAAATGGTCCAAATGCGCTGTCACCGCACGGCTAATTAATACGTACGAAAACTTGTCTCTCAACAATTTTCCTTCGGCAAGTGTACCAAATTTGTCGTCAAGTAAAAACTCACAATAGAGTGAGGTCAAATCCCACAGAGATTGAATGATCAAGCAAATTTAATTAGAGGAATGTTCTAGTTGAGCGAACCAGAAATTGATTTGAGATTTGCAGAAAATTAAATGGCAGGAAAGTAAATAGCAGAAAAAGTAAATGCTAGAAATAAAGAGCTGAATGTAAATGGTGGAAAGTAAATTGCAGAATCTTAAATGGGAATGGGGTAATTGCTCATAAAAGTAAATGGCAGAAATTAAAGAGAATGGGTAAGATCAGAAATGGGAGTTCATTGGGCTCAGGAGATGTTGCATTATCCGGATCAAGTTTATTTTCATCTCTTCCTCAATGAATGTATTCATTGATCTCCTTGGCAATCTTAAGTGATCAAATTCCAATTTCTTGGTAATTCAATCTCTCAAATCTTGATCAATAGCCAAATCCTTGGTCAATTGCTCATGAGAAGAGATGAAGTATGGTCACTGATTATACCACATGCATTTCCCAAATCAGGTATTGGTGGGATTATAGTCACATATCCATCCAAACCCAATTTGGTCCAGCATGAGAAAGCATTTCTAGCATGATCTCTTCATTCCTCTTTCAAGGTTCAGAAGAGATCCATGTATGAATAGCTTCTTTTCCAAGATAACTACCCAATTGGATGAAGATCGAAAGCTTTCAAGTAAAATCAAGAGAAAAGATAGAAGAAGGAGAGTGAAAACTAATATTGATCCATCAAATTACAACATAGCTCCCTAACCCAATGAAAGGGGTTTAGTTGTTCATATCTCTAGAAGATGAAAACAAAGATGGAGAATACATCATGAAAGTAAAACTAGAAGTGCAGAGAAAGTAAAATACAGAGAGTAGTTCTATGCCAAAGGCTCCCTAAAGTTTTTAACTCCCTTTTGCTAACTCAAAGCTACTCCTATATATACTACTCTTCCGATCTTCTAGTTGGCTCTTCAAGTCTTGGGTATGGGCCTCTGAATCTTGAGTTTGAAGCAGTTATCCTTTTCATTGGGCTTCGCTTTGCTTGCAGAGAGAAAAGGTGAAGTAGGCAGGGACTTTGACTCAGGACGTTAGTGGTGTCAACGTTAAGTGAAAGTGTGGGTTCGAGAACGTTAGTGACAATCACCTTTTTCACTAACGTTCCTAACCCAAATATGATCACGTTGACTTCAACGTTAGTGGCACTAACGTGACCACTAACTTTGCCTCTTGGTCCTTCGCACACATTATTGGGACTTACCTTTCCCAATAACGTAGAGAGTCCTCCCTTGTCCCTACGTTAGCATCCACGTTAACTAGGTTAACGTGGCTTCTAACGTAGTAATGCCAATCATTCGAGAACATTAGTGACACTTACCTTTGTCACTAGCGTTCCAATGTGCCCCTATTTCCCACGTTAGAGTCCACGTTAACTAAGTTAACGTGGCTTCTAACGTAGTCATGCTAGCCATCTCCAACGTTAGTGACAAAGGTGAGTGTCACTAAAGTTGGCTCATCATCTCTTTATCCACGTTAGCTTCCATGTTAACTAAGTTAACGTGGGAGTTAACGTTGCTCATGGTGGCTCTTGGTGGTTTACCCCAATGTTAGTGACAAAGGTAAGTGTTACTAACATTGGCTATCAATTGCTCTCTCCACGTTAGCTTCCACATTAACTAAGTTAACGTGGGAGTTAACGTGGCTTATGGAGGCTTGGCCAACGTTAGTGACAAAGGTGAATGTCACTAATGTTGGCTTCTCTTTTGCTTCTTAACGTTAGAGTCCACGTTAACTAAGTTAACGTGGCTCTTAATGTGGCCACTTCTGAGCTTGGTCCAACGTTAGTGACAAAGGTAAGTGTCACTAACGTTGGCCTTGTTGTCTTCTTCCATGTTAGAGTTCACGTTAACTTCGTTAACGTGACTCTTAACGTGGGCTTATGATGGCTTCGTGGGCGTTATTGGCGATTACCTTTCTCATTAACTTTGCATGTTACCACCCATTCCACGTTAGACGTCATGTTAGTGGGACTAACGTGACTGCTAACGTGGTTCTTCTTTGCTTCCTTTGTCCTGAAATCAAGCAACAAAGTGCATCAAAGTTCTAGTCCAAGTCATGAGTCATGCATCATCCAATTTTTCATATAATTCATGCAAAATTCTCATGAAATCATGTAAAATGCACAATGTATGCTTGAATCAAGATGTAAGTGAATATCTACCCAAAACTAGCTTATTTTCTAAGAAAATGTATGAAACTACCTTAAAAATAGTAAAGGAAAGGTCAGTGAAACTGGCCAAAATGCCCTGGCATCACAACACCAAACTTAAAGCTTACTTGTCCCTAAGCAAGTACTGGAACAAGAGAATGATGAATGGAATGCCAAGAGAAAATGAGTCATTCTTGTGGAAGTCTTGTCCCTGGTTTTATGGTGGTTTCATGCATAGCAACTTAGGTTCATTCCTTCACTGGCTTTCATACCTTTATCATGTACTAGAATACTCACTTTGCTTGCATCTCATGAGACTTTTATTCATTGATCCTTTTTGTAATTTCAGGGTTTATTTGTGTTATTAGGCTAAGTGCTCTGTAAGGGGGCAACACTTTAAAATAAGCTTTTAGCCAACACTCCCGAACCAGTTGGTTCAAGGTGCTAGGTGTTGAAACACCCCTAAGGACTTACTTCCTCAAGTCTCTCCCCCATACATACACACCACAGGCACATGGTTTGTTTATTTTCTTTCCTTGAGGTCTTGGTGTCCAGCACCTCTTTGGGCTACTAAATGTTCTGTAGCAAAGATTGCTCTTGATAGTGGACTTTCAGCTGATAATCCCAGGTTAGTTAACCCAAGTTACCAGGTGATAAAGCACTCCTGAGAGCTTAGTAATCCAAGCAGATCCTTGGTACAAGAACACCACAGACACATCCCTCAAAACTCAAACCCTTGGTGCCCAGCCTCTTTTCTTGCTATTTTTCTTTTATTCTTCACTTTAATTGTTCTTTCCCTTTTTCTTATTAGGATCTTGTTATTTAGCTAGTCTCATGGGGTGTGTTCAAAGCACATGTTTCAGGACAGATAGTTGTCTTCCCACCTTGTGATTGAACCAACATAGCTAACTTATGACCACACCACAAACTCAGGCACTTACTCCATAGTATGAACTCCACTCTGGTCTTTTATAAAATACTCATTCTCTTTTCATTTGATTCAAAAGGACAAGCATACAAGTAAGCAAGGAAATGATGCAGTAATGACATTCAGACTAGAAAACACAGCCCTAATCAATAAAAAGTTTGAAAGACAGAATTGAAAAAGGTTCAAACTAGCATGGAAGCATGTTCTATTTCATACAAGATCTTCCTTATTTAAAGCATAGAAAAAAAATGGACCAAAGAAGGAACTCCACCACCTTTTACTCATGTAGATGCTCATGCTCCCCTCCTTGTTTGTCTTCTTTGTGTCCTCTTGCATTTCCTCGCATTCGTGTTAATCTTGCTTGCTTCCAATCCTCAAGTGCCTTCCTCATTTAATTCTCCAATCAATCCCCTTCAATGATCCTTTCCTTTTTCCTATAAAAATAAAATAAGGAAAATTAATATCATTGAGAAATTAAACTTTATGGCTAGAATAATAAAGAAAAAGAACTAGATTGTTTATTCATGAACACCAACTAACTAACTAACTGTGTATCCTTATATGCACATTGGTGGCACCTTGGGTGACACCAAACTTAGTTTGTAGCACTGTGATGAAAAAGTTTTGTTCAAGGCTCCAAGACTAGCATGCTCTGAATTGCATTCATGCTCTCTTGGCATGCTTTGAACACCAAACTTGTTCTTCACTATATACCGCATAATAAGGATTTCACAAAGTGTTTGTCAAGTTTGGGTTGGAATTCATGAATATTGACTTATTCACTATTTTCTAAAAGCATATAAAACATGGGTTGCCTCCCATGAAGCGCTTCTTTAGCGTCACTAGCTTGACGTTTCTCCTTCATCAGGGAGGTTGATAATGCTTCAAGTCTTCTCCTCTGGCAGTAGACCTATATCTATTAGTTGTATCAATGATCTCTACATGTTCCAAGGAGAGAACTCTGTTGATAGTGAAGATCTTAGGTAACTGAGATGGTACAGTGGGGAGATCAGGGGGGATATATAGGAAGTAAGCTGAGATCACTTTATCCCCTGGAGAGAAGTCCTCGGTAAGGATCTTCTTGTTCCTCCACCTCCTTGGTACCTTCTTCTTTCTTCCTTTTGATGTTGCCTTGCTCTTTGTGGCCTCTTCCTCTAAGGAAATTTGGTTACCGGTCTCATATGATTCTGGTGGTTTAGGTTCCTCTTGATTTTCTTTGAGCTATGGCAATTTCTGTTTGCCTTGTTCATCAATTAAGGGAGTCCCCAGATGTGCTGGTTGTGCTTCAGTGCTTATTTCTTCCTTCAGTATCTCACTGTGATCCTTTCTTGGTTCCTTGTTCTCTTGATCTGTTTCTTGTGAGTGTTTGAAAACAATGAAGGTGAGTTGTTCATCATGGATCCTCAAGATTAGCTCCCCTCGCTCCACATCTATGAATGCTCTGGCTGTAGCTAGGAATGGTCTTCCCAATATGATTGGGTGAGTGTGACTCTCTTCCATGTCCAATATGACAAAGTTTGTTGGGAGGAAGTATTTCCCAACCTTTACCAACACATTTTCCACCATTCCTATTGCTTGTTTTTGAGTTTTGTCAGCTAGCCTGATGACTACATCTGTGGGCATTATCTCATTGATCTGTAGCCTCTTCATAAGGGATAAAGGCATTAAGTTGATGCTTGCTCCCAAATCACAGAGTCCCTTATCAAACATGGTTTCTCCGATGGCACAAGGAATGTAGAAACTCCCTAGGTCCTTTCTTTTTGTAGGCAACCTTGGTTGAATGAGGGCACTGCACTCCTTGTTCATCACTATAGTTTGGCCTCCCTTGAGTGAGCCTTTCCTGGGAAGTAGTTCCTTCATATACTTGATGTATGCAGGCATTTGTTGGATGGTCTTGATGAATGGTATGTTTACATGCAGAGATGCAAACAAGTCAAGAAATCTTGAGTATATTCTCTTCTCCACAGCACCATTGAGTAGTTGGGGAAAGGGTCCATAGAGTCTCAGCAGCTCCTATTGTGAGATTTTTGGTTCTTGGTGATCTTTTTCCTTCTTCTCTGCTGAGGTATCTCCAGGTTGTTCTGGCGGCCTGTTTGGCTTGTCCTCAGTCTCCTTATCACTTATAGTGACCATCTTGCAATCTTTTCATCTTACTTTCTTTGTTTCACCTCTCAGATTTTTCTCTGTGTCACTTGGAAATCCATCTGTAGGTTTGGGAATCTGCTCAGAGAGATACCCCACTTGAGATTCCAACCTCTTGATGGTGTCTCCCTGGTTCTTGAAATTGGCTCGCACTTCCTCCTTGAACACCTTGTTGTCTTGAATCTCTTTGCATATGCTATATATAGAGTCTCACCATCCTGCTGCCTGAATGTTTGCACCTAAGCTCTCAGCCTGTTAATCCATTGAGGAGGATAGAATCTTGCCAAGAATTTGTTCACCACATCTTCCCAGGTTGTCAAACTCTCCTTCGGAAAAGACTCCAGCTATTTAGATGCCTTGTCCTTGAGTGAGAAAGGGAACAGAAGTAGTCTATAGGTGTCAGGATGAACACCATTAGACTTCACAGTATCGCATATCCTCAGAAATGTGGTTAGGTGATGATTGGGGTCTTCTTGGACACCTCCTCCGAATGAACAATTATTCTGAACAAGAGTGATGAGTTGTGGCTTTAGTTCAAAGTTGTTGGCATGTATGGTTGGCTTTTGGATGCTACTTCCACAGTTTCCTGGGTTTGGGTTGATGTAAGAACCTAGAACTCTTCTCTCTTGCCCAGCATGATTTGCTAGACCTTCTTTGCCATGGTTGTGAGCCTCTTCTTCATGATGGTTCTCTATATTCTCCTCCATGTTTGGTTCAAAGTACTCTTCCTCTTCCTCAGCACCAACTACTCTCTTTCCTCTTGCTTCCCTCCTTAATCTAAGGAAGGTCCTCTCTGGTTTAGAATAAAAGGAAGTTGAAATCCCGCTTCTCCTCCCTGTCATACAACCAACAAGGTACAAGCAAGGAAATAGATCCAGAAACTATTCTAAAAAAATGCTGTTAGTGTGAGTGATGCAATATATCAAACAGTTAGTGGGTGAGTGAAACAGAGTGTAAACAACTGAAATAAAGGGGTTAAAGGGATGGGAATACAAAACAACTGAAACCGAAAGTAAAGTGCTCAAATAGAAATTTAAATCAATAGAATAACAAATGCTCAATCTAGTGATCCTCCAACTTAATCATTGTTGATACAAAATCAATCCCCGGCAACGATGCGATAAACTTGATACGCACGGAAACTTGTCTCTCAAGAATTTTCCTTCGGCAAGTGTACCGAATTTATCGTCAAGTAAAAACTCACAATAGAGTGAGGTCGAATCCCACAGAGATTGAATGATCAAGCAACTTTAATTAGAGGAAAGTTCTAGTTGAGCGAACCAGAAATTGATTTGAGATTTTGATGAGCGGATAATTTATACGCTTTTTGGCATTGTTTTTAGTATGTTTTTAGTAGGATCTAGTTACTTTTAGGGATGTTTTCATTAGTTTTTATGTTAAATTCACATTTCTGGACTTTACTATGAGTTTGTGTGTTTTTCTATGATTTCAGGTATTTTCTGGCTGAAATTGAGGGACTTGAGCAAAAATCAGATTCAGAGGTTGAAGAAGGACTGCTGATGCTGTTGGATTCTGACCTCTCAGCACTCAAAATGGATTTTCTGGAGCTACAGAACTCAAAATGGCGCGCTTCCAATTGCGTTAAAAAGTAGACATCCAGGGCTTTCCAGCAATGTATAATAGTTCATACTTTGCCCAAGTTTAGACGACGCAAACTGGGGTTCAATGCCAGCTCTCTGCCCAATTCTGGCGTCCAGCGCCAGAAACAAGCTGCAAAGTGGAGTTCAACGCCCAAAATGGCATAAAAGCTGGCGTTCAACTCCAAGAAGGACCTCTACATGTGCAACACTCAAGCTCAGCCCATGCACACACCAAGTGGGCCCCGAAAGTAGATTTATGCATCAATTACTTACTTCTGTAAACCCTAGTAGCTAGTTTATTATAAATAGGACCTTTTACTATTGTATTAGACATCTTTGGATTATCTTTTGATCTATTGATCACGTTTGGGGGCTGGCCATTCGGCCATGCCTGGACCTTCATTACTTATGTATTTTCAACGGTAGAGTTTTTGCACTCCATAGATTAAGGTGTGGAGCTCTGCTATTCCTCAAAGATTAATGCAAAGTACTACTATTTTCTATTCAATTCAACTTATTCCACTTCTAAGATATGCATTCGCACTTCAACCTGAATGTGATGAACGTGACAATCATCATCATTCCCTATGAATGCGTGCCTGATAACCACTTCCGTTCTACATTAGACTGAATGAGTATCTTTTAGATTACTAATACAGGGGACCGAGTCCGAGATATTGGGATCTTCGTGGTATAAGCTAGATTGATGGCGGCATTCATGAGAATCCGGAAAGTCTAAACCTTGTCTGTGGTATTCCGAGTAGAATTCTGGGATTGAATGACTGTGACCAGCTTCAAACCTGCGAGTGCTGCGCGTAGTGACAGACGCAAAAGGATAGTAAATCCTATTCCAGCATGATCGAGAACCTCCAGATGATTAGCCATGCAGTGACAGTGCATCGAACCATTTTCACAGGGAGGAATAGGATGCAACCAATGACAAAGGTGATGCCTCCAGACGATTAGCCGTGCTGTGACAGAGCATTTGGATCATTTTCCCGAGAGAGATCGAAAGTAGCCATTGGCACCGGTGACATCCTTACAAATAGCCAGCCAAAGAAAGGAGTAAGACAGATTGGATGAAGACAGCAGGAAAGCAGAGGTTCAGAGGAACGATTGCATCTCCATACGCTTATCTGAAATTCTCACCAGTGATTTACATGAGTATTTATATCCATATTTTATTAATTATTTTCGAAAAATCCATAACTATTTTATATCTGCCTGACTGAGATTTACAAGGTGACCATAGCTTGCTTCATACCAACAATCTCCGTGGGATTCGACCCTTACTCACGTAATGTATTACTTGGACGACCCAGTGCACTTGCTGGTTAGTTGTGCGAAGTTGTGAACCATGGTATTGGCATCATGTTTTTGGCGCCATTACCAAGGTAAGAAAGAGCAATGAATTTTACATAATCAAAATGTAATCACAATTTCTGCACACCAAGTTTTTGGCGCCGTTGCCGGAGATTGTTCGAGTTTGGACAACTGACGGTTCATCTTGTTGCTCAGATTAGGTAATTTTCTTTTTGTTTTGTTTTCAAAAATTTTTCAAAAATCTTTCAAAAATTTTTCTTTTGTTTTCGAAAAAAAAATATAATAAAAATAATATTTTCAAAAATAAATTATTCTATGGCTTCAAAACTTTCAAGAATGAATTCTAGAGTTTCATGGTAACATGTTGAATCCTATCTGGCTGAAAAGCCATACCCAAACTCCTTTGGGATTGGTCTTCAACTAATCACCTCAATGGACGTAAATCCATTCTAAAGCTTGACTGGCTATTAAGCCATGCCTGACCCTTTGATTGGAGCTTTAGATTAAGAGCATAAGGTTCCTGGAATTCATATTAAAAATTTTGGAATCCTTATTTTTGTTTTTCAAATAATTTTCGAAAAAATACAAAGATTAGAAAATCATAAAAAATCGAAAAAAAAATTAATTTTTTGTGTTCTTGTTTGAGTCTTGAGTCATGTTATAAGTTTGGTGTCAATTGCATGTGCATCTTGCATTTTTTCGAAAATAATCATGCATTCATGGTGTTCTTCATGATCTTCAAGTTGTTCTTGGTAAGTCTTCTTGTTTGATCTTTATATTTGCATGTTTTGTGTCTTTTCTTGTTTTTCATATGCATTCCTGAATTCTTTATGTCTAAGCATTAAAGAATTCTAAGTTTGGTGTCTTGCATGTTTTCTTTGCATTAAAAATTTTTCAAAAATGTGTTCTTGATGTTCATCATGATCTTCATAGTGTTCTTGGTGTTCATCTTGACATTCATAGCATTCTTGCATGCATTCATTGTTTTGATCCATAACTTTCATGCATTGCATCATTTTTCTTGTTTTTCTCTCTCTTCATTAAAAAATTCAAAAATAAAAAAAATATCTTTCCCTTTTTCTCTCTCAAAATTTCGAAAATTAGATTTGACTTTTTCAAAAAATTTTAAAATCTAGTTGTTTTATGAGTCAAATCAAATTTTCAATTTAAAAATTTTATCTTTTTCAAAATCTTTTTCAAAAATCAAATCTTTTTCATTTTTCTTAGTTATTTTCGAAAATTATAAAAATATTTTTCAAAAATCTTTTTCTTATTTTTATATCAAATTTCGAAAATAACATCATCAATTAATGTTTTGATTCAAAAATTTCAAGTTTGTTACTTGCTTGTTAAGAAAGATTCAAACATTAAGTTCTAGAATCATATCTCATGATTTCTTGTGAATCAAGTCATTAATTGTGATTTTAAAAATCAAATCTTTTTCAAAAACTAATTTCAATCATATCTTTTCAAAAATATCTTCTTATCTTATCTTTTTCAAAAAAAAAAATGATTTCAAAATATCTTTTCTGACTTCCTAACTTCTTATCTTTTCAAAATTTGTTTCAACTAACTAACTAACTTTTTGTTTGTTTCTTATCTTTTTCAAAACCACCTAACTAACTCTCTCTCTCTCTAACTTTCGAAAACATCTTCCCTCTTTTTCAAAATTTCTTTTTAATTAATTAATTATTTTCGAAAATTACTAACCTTTTTCAAAAACTATTTTCGAAAATCACTAACTCTTTTTCAAAAATTATTTTCGAAAATCCTCTCCCTCTCTCCTCTTATTCTAATTATTTATTCATCTACTAACACTTCTCTTCATCTCACATCACTGCTCCTATCTTTACCCTTGTGTTTGGATTCTTCATTCCTCTTCACCCCTATTCCTTTTCTTCTTCTACTAACAATAAGGAACCTCTTTACTGTGACATAGAGGATTCCTCTTCTTTTCTTTTTCTCTTTCTTATGAGCAGGGACAAAGAAAAAGGCATTCTTGTTGAAGCTGATCCAGAACCTGAAGGGACTCTGAAGAGGAAACTAAGAGAAGCTAAATTACAACAATCCAGAGACAACCTTATTGAAAATTTCGAACAAGTAAAGGAGATGGCAGCCGAACCTAACAACAATAATGCAAGGAGAATGCTTGGTGAATTTACTGCACCTAATTCCAATTTACATGGAAGAAGCATCTCCATTCCTGCCATCGGAGCAAACAACTTTGAGCTGAAACCTCAGCTAGTTTCTCTGATGCAGCAGAACTACAAGTTTCATGGACTTCCATCTGAAGATCCTTTTCAGTTCTTAACTGAATTCTTGCAGATATGTGATACTGTTAAGACTAATGGAGTAGATCCTGAAGTCTACAGGCTCATGCTTTTCCCTTTTTCTGTAAGAGACAGAGCTAGAGTGTGGTTGGGCTCTCAACCCAAAGATAGCCTGAACTCTTGGGATAAGCTGGTCACGGCTTTCTTATACAAGTTCTTTCCTCCTCAAAAGCTGAGCAAGCTTAGAGTGGATGTTCAAACCTTCAAACAAAAAGATGGTGAATCCCTCTATGAAGCTTGGGAAAGATACAAACAGACGACCAAAAAGTGTCCCTCTGACATGCTTTCAGAATGGACCATCCTGGATATATTCTATGATGGTTTGTCTGAGTTATCAAAGATGTCATTGGATACTTCTGCAGGTGGATCCATTCACCTAAAGAAAACGCCTGCAGAAGCTCAAGAACTCATTGACATGGTTGCTAATAACCAGTTCATGTACACTTCTGAAAGAAATCCTGTGAGTAATGGGACGCCTATGAAGAAGGGAGTTCTTGAAGTTGATACTCTGAATGCCATATTGGCTCAGAACAAAATATTGACTCAGCAAGTCAATATGATTTCTCAGAGTCTGAATGGAATGCAAGCTGCATCCAACAGTACTCAAGAGGCTTCTTATGCAAAAGAAGCTTATGATCCTGAAAACCCTGCAATAGCAGAGGTGAATTACTTAGGTGAACCTTATGGAAACACCTATAATCCATCATGGAGAAATCATCCAAATCTCTCATGGAAGGATCAAAGGCCTCAACAAGGCTTTAATAATGGTGGAAGAAACAGGTTTAACAATAATAAACCTTTTCCATCATCCACTCAGCAACAGACAGAGAACTCTGAACAAAACACTTCTAATTTAGCAAACTTAGTCTCTGATCTATCTAAGGCCACTATGAGTTTCATGAATGAAACAAGTTCTTCCATTAGAAATTTGGAAGCACAAGTGGGCCAGCTGAGTAAAAGGATCACTGAAATCCCTCCTAGTACTCTCCCAAGCAATACAGAAGAGAATCCAAAAGGAGAGTGCAAGGCCATTGACATAAGCACCATGGCCGAACCTGTAAGGGAAGGAGAGGACGTGAATCCCAAGGAGGAAGACCTCCTGTGACGTCCAGTGATCAATAAGGAGCTTCCCTCTGAGGAACCAAAGGACTTTGAGGCTCATCTAGAGACCATAGAGATTCCATTGAACCTCCTTATGCCATTCATGAGCTCTGATGAGTATTCCTCTTCTGAAGAGAATGAGGATGTTACTGAAGAGCAAACTGCCAAGTTTCTTGGTGCAATCATGAAGCTGAATGCCAAATTATTTGGTATTGAAATTTGGGAAGATGAACCTCCCTTGTTCATCAATGAACTAAGTGATCTGGATCAACTGACATTGCCTCAGAAGAGACAGGATCCTGGAAAGTTCATAATACCTTGTACCATAGGCACCATGATCTTTAAGGCTCTGTGTGACATTGGTTCAGGAATAAACCTCATGCCCCTCTCTGTAATAGAGAAACTGGGAATCTATGGAGTACAAGCTGCTAAAATCTCATTAGAGATGGCAGATAATTCAAGAAAACAGGCTTATGGACAAGTAGAGGACGTGTTAGTAAAGGTTGAAGGCCTTTACATCCCTGCTGATTTCATAGTCTTAGATACTGGAAAGGAAGAGGAGGAATCCATCATCCTAGGAAGACCTTTCCTAGCCACAGCAAGAGCTGTGATTGATGTGGACAGAGGAGAATTGATCCTTCAATTAAATAAGGACAACCTTGTGTTTACAACTCAAGGATCTCTCTCTGCATCTATGGAGAGGAAGCATCAAGAGCTTCTCTCAAAGCAGAGTCAAACAAAGCCCCCACAGTCAAACTCTAAGTTTGGTGTTGGGAGGCCACAACCAAACTCTAAGTTTGGTGTTGAACTCCCATATCCAAACTCTAAGTTTGGTGTTGGAGAGTCTCAACAATGCTCTGAACATCTGTGAGGCTCCATGAGAGCCCACTGTCAAGCTATTGACATTAAAGAAGCGCTTGTTGGGAGGCAACCCAATTTTTATTTATCTAACTATATTTTTCTTAGTTATATATCTTTATAGGTTCATGATCATATGGAATCACAAAATAAACATAAAAATTGAAAACGGAATCAAAAACAGCAGAAGAAAAATCACACCTTGGAGGAAGCACCTGTCTGGCGTTCAACGCCAGAACAGAGCATGGTTCTGGCGCTGAACGCCCAAAATGGGCAGTGTCTGGGCGTTGAATGCCCAAAATGGGCATCATCTGGGCGCTAAACGCCAGAATTGCACCCTGGAGAGGAACTGGCGCTGAACGCCCAGAACAAGCATGGTTCTGGCGTTCAACGCCAGAAATGGGCAACAAATGGGCGTTGAACGCCCAAAATGGGCACCAACCTGGCGCTGAACGCCCAGAGTTGTGTGCAAAGGCATTTTGCATGCCCAATTTGGTGCAAGGTTGTAAATCCTTGAACACCTCAGGATCTGTGGACCCCACAGGATCACCTCAGGATCTGTGGACCCCACAGGATCCCCACCTACCTCCACTCACTTCTTCTCACCCCTCTTTCACACAATCCCATAAACACTCTCCCCCAAAACCCTTCACCAATCACCTCAATCACTCTTCCCCATCACCTCTTCACCACTCACATCCATCCACTCTTCCCCATAAACCTACCTCATAAACTCCACTTACCTTCAAAATTCAAAATCAATTTCCCACCCTATATGGCCGAAACTTACCCCCCCTCCCTTCCCTATATAAAGCCTTCCATTCTTCCTCATTTTCACCCAACATAACCCTCTCTTCTCTTCTTGGCCGAAACACCACCCCTTCCCCCTCTCCTCCATTTCTTCTTCTTCTTCTTCATCTATTCTTTCTTCTCTTGCTCGAGGGAGAGCAAAATTCTAAGTTTGGTGTGGTAAAAGCATAAGCTTTTTGTTTTTCCATTACCATTGATGGCACCTAAGACCGGAGAATCCTCTAGAAAAGGAAAAGGGAAGACAAAAGCTTCCACCTCCGAGTCATGGGAGATGGAAAAGTTCATCTCCAAAGCCCATCAAGACCACTTCTATGATGTTGTGGCCAAGAAGAAGGTGATCCCCGAGGTCCCTTTCAAACTCAAAAGAAATGAGTATCCGGAGATCCGACATGAAATTCAAAGAAGAGGTTGGGAAGTTCTAACAAATCCCATCCAACAAGTCGGCATCCTATTGGTTCAAGAGTTCTATGCCAATGCATGGATCACCAAGAACCATGATCAAAGTAAGAACCCGGATCCAAAGAACTATGTTACAATGGTTCGGGGGAAATACTTAGATTTTAGTCCGGAAAATGTGAGGTTGGCGTTCAACTTGCCAAACATGGAAGAGAACGCATGCCCCTACACAAGGAGAGTCAACTTTGATCAAAGGTTGGACCAAGTCCTTATGGACATATGTGTAGAAGGAGCTCAATGGAAAATTGACTCAAAAGGCAAACTGGTTCAACTAAGAAGACTGGACCTTAAGCCTGTAGCTAGAGGATGGTTGGAGTTCATTCAATGCTCAATCATTCCCACTGGCAACCGGTCTGAAGTTACTATAGACCGGGCCATCATGATCCATAGCATCATGATTGGAGAAGAGGTGGAAGTTCATGAGATTATACCTCAAGAACTCTACAAGGTGGCTGACAAGTCCTCCACTATGGCAAGGTTAGCCTTTCCTCACCTCATTTGCCACCTATGCAATTCGGCTGGGATTGACATAGAGGGAGATATCCTCATTAAAGAGGACAAGCCCATCACTAAGAAAAAGATGGAGCAAGCAAGAGAGCCCATTCAAGGAGCTCAAGAGGCGTATGAAGCTCATCACCATGAGATCCCTGAGATGCCTCAAATGCATTTTCCTCCACAAAATTATTGGGAGCAAATCAACACCTTCCTAGGAGAATTGAGTTCCAATATGGGACAACTAAGGGTGGAATATCAAGAGCACTCCATCATCCTTCATGAAATAAGAGAAGATCAAAAAGCAATGAGGGAGGAGCAACAAAGGCAAGGAAGAGACATAGAAGAGCTCAAGGACATCATTGGTTCCTCAAGAAGGAAACGCCACCATTACTAAGGTGGATTCATTCCTTGTTCTTCTTTCTTCTGTTTTTCGTTTTCTATGTTATGTGCTTATCTATGTTTGTGTCTTCATTACATGATCATTAGTAGTTAGTAACTATGTTTTAAAGTTATGAATGTCCTATGAATCTATCACCTCTCTTAAATGAAAAAATGTTTTAATTCAAAAGAACAAGAAGTACATAAGTTTTGAATTTATCCTTGAACTTAGCTTAATTATATTGATGTGGTGATAATGCTTCTTGTTTTTTGAATGAATGCTTGAACAGTGCATATGTCTTTTGAAGTTGTTGTTTAAGAATGTTAAATATGTTGGCTCCTGAAAGAATGATGACTAGGAGACATGTTATTTGATAATCTGAAAAATCATAAAAATGATTCTTGAAGCAAGAAAAAGCAGCAAAGAACAAAGCTTGCAGAAAAAAAAAAGAAAAAAAATAGGCGAAAAAAATAGAAAGAAAAAGAAAAAGCAAGCAGAAAAAGCCAAAAGCTCTTAAAACCAAGAGGCAAGAGCAAAAAGCCAATAACCCTTAAAACCAAAAGGCAAGGGCAAATAAAAAGGATCCCAAGGCTTTGAGCATCAGTGGATAGGAGGGCCTAAAGGAATAAAATCCTGGTCTAAGCGGCTAAACCAAGCTGTCCTTAACCATGTGCTTGTGGCGTGTAGGTGTCAAGTGAAAACTTGAGACTGAGCGGTTATAGTCAAGGTCCAAAGCAAAAAAAGAGTGTGCTTAAGAACCCTGGACACCTCTAATTGGGGACTTTAGCAAAGCTGAGTCACAATCTGAAAAGGTTCACCCAATTATGTGTCTGTGGCATTTATGTATCCGGTGGTAATACTGGAAAACAAAGTGCTTAGGGCCACGGCCAAGACTCATAAAGAAGCTGTGTTCAAGAATCATCATACTGAACTAGGAGAATCAATAACACTATCTGAACTCTGAGTTCCTATAGATGCCAATCATTCTGAACCTCAATGGATAAAGTGAGATGCCAAAACTATTCAAGAGGCAAAAAGCTATAAGTCCCGCTCATATGATTGGAGCTATGTTTCATTGATAGTTTGGAATTTATAGTATATTCTCTTCTTTTTATCCTATTTGATTTTCAGTTGCTTGGGGACAAGCAACAATTTAAGTTTGGTGTTGTGATGAGCGGATAATTTATACGCTTTTTGGCATTGTTTTTAGTATGTTTTTAGTAGGATCTAGTTACTTTTAGGGATGTTTTCATTAGTTTTTATGTTAAATTCACATTTCTGGACTTTACTATGAGTTTGTGTGTTTTTCTGTGATTTCAGGTATTTTCTGGCTGAAATTGAGGGACTTGAGCAAAAATCAGATTCAGAGGTTGAAGAAGGACTGCTGATGCTGTTGGATTCTGACCTCCCTGCACTCAAAATGGATTTTCTGGAGCTACAGAACTCAAAATGGCGCGCTTCCAATTGTGTTGGAAAGTAGACATCCAGGACTTTCCAGGAATGTATAATAGTCCATACTTTGCCCAAGTTTAGACGACGCAAACTGGCGTTCAACGCCAGTTCTCTGCCCAATTCTGGCGTCCAGCGCCAGAAACAAGCTGCAAAGTGGAGTTCAACGCCCAAAATGTCATAAAAGCTGGCGTTCAACTCCAAGAAGGACCTCTACACGTGAAACACTCAAGCTCAGCCTAAGCACACACCAAGTGGGCCCCGGAAGTGGATTTATGCATCAATTACTTACTTCTGTAAACCCTAGTAGCTAGTTTATTATAAATAGGACCTTTTACTATTGTATTAGACATCTTTGGATTATCTTTTGATCTATTGATCACGTTTGGGGGCTGGCCATTCGGCCATGCCTGGACCTTCATTACTTATGTATTTTCAATGGTAGAGTTTCTGCACATCATAGATTAAGGTGTGGAGCTCTGCTGTTCCTCAATGATTAATGCAAAGTACTACTATTTTCTATTCAATTCAACTTATTCCACTTCTAAGATATGCATTCGCACTTCAACCTGAATGTGATGAACGTGACAATCATCATCATTCCCTATGAACGCGTGCCTGACAACCACTTCCGTTCTACATTAGACTGAATGAGTATCTCTTAGATTACTAATACAGGGGACCGAGTCCGAGATATTGGGATCTTCGTGGTATAAGCTAGATTGATGGCAGCATTCATGAGAATCTGGAAAGTCTAAACCTTGTCCGTGGTATTCCGAGTAGGATTCTGGGATTGAATGACTGTGACGAGCTTCAAACCCGCGAGTGCTGGGCGTAGTGACAGACGCAAAAGGATAGTAAATCCTATTCCAGCATGATCGAGAACCTCCAGATGATTAGCCATGCAGTGACAGCGCATCGGACCATTTTCACAAGGAGGAATAGGATGCAACCAAGGACAAAGGTGATGCCTCCAGATGATTAGCCGTGCTGTGACAGAGCATTTGGATTATTTTCCTGAGAGAGATCGAAAGTAGCCATTGGCACCGGTGACATCCTTACAAACAACCAGCCATAGAAAGGAGTAAGACAGATTGGATGAAGACAGCAGGAAAGCAGAGGTTCAGAGGAACGATTGCATCTCCATACGCTTATCTGAAATTCTCACCAGTGATTTACATGAGTATTTCTATCCCTATTTTATTAATTATTTTCGAAAACTCCACAACTGTTTTATATCTGCCTGACTGAGATTTACAAGGACCATAGCTTGCTTCATACCAACAATCTACATGGGATTCGACCCAGTGCACTTGCTGGTTAGTTGTGCGAAGTTGTGAACCATGGTATTGGCATCATGTTTTTGGCGCCATTACCAGGGAAAGAAAGAGCAATGAATTTTACATAATCAAAGTGTAATCACAATTTCTGCTCACCAGATTTGCAGAAAATTAAATGGCGGGAAAGTAAATAGCAGAAAAAGTAAATGCTAGAAATAAAGAGCTGAATGTAAATGGCAGAAAGTAAATTGCAGAATCTTAAATGGGAATGGGGTAATTGCTCATAAAAGTAAATGGCAGAAATTAAAGAGAATGGGTAAGATCAGAAATGGGAGTTCATTGGGTTCAGGAGATGTTGCATTCTCCGGATCAAGTTCATTTTCATCTCTTCCTCAATCAATGCATTCATTGATCTCCTTGGCAATCTTAAGTGATCGAATTCCAATTTCTTGGTAATTCAATCTCTCAAATCTTGATCAATAGCCAATTCCTTGGTCAATTGCTCATGAGAAGAGATGAAGTATGGTCACTGATTATACCACATGCATTTCCCAAATCAGGTGTTGGTGGGATTATAGTCACATATCCATCCAAACCCAATTTGGTCCAGCATGAGAAAGCATTTCTAGCATGATCTCTTCATTCCTCTTTCAAGGTTCAGAAGAGATCCAAGTATGAATAGCTTCTTTTCCAAGATAACTACCCAATTGGATGAAGATCGAAAGCTTTCAAGTAAAATCAAGAAAAAAGATAGAAGAAGGAGAGTGAAAACTAATATTGAACCATCAAATTACAACAGAGCTCCCTAACCCAATGAAAGGGGTTTAGTTGTTCATAGCTCTGGAAGATGAAAACAAAGATGGAGAATACATCATGAAAGTAAAACTAGAAGTGCAGAGAAAGTAAAATACAGAGAGTAGTTCTATGCCAAAGGCTCCCTAAAGTTTTCAACTCCCTTTTGCTAATTCAAAGCTACTCCTATATATACTACTCTTCCGATCTTCTAGTTGGCTCTTCAAATCTTGGGTATGGGCCTCTGAATCTTGAGTTTGAAGCAGTTATCCTTTTCATTGGGCTTAGCTTTGCTTGCAGAGAGAAAAGGTGAAGTAGGCAGGGACTTTGACTCAGGACGTTAGTGGTGTCAATGTTACGTGAAAGTGTGGGTTCGAGAATGTTAGTGACAATCACCTTTTTCACTAACGTTCCTAACCCAAATATGATCACGTTGACTTCAACGTTAGTGGCACTAACGTGACCACTAACTTTGCCTCTTGGTCCTTCGCACACGTTATTGGGACCCAATAACGTGGAGAGTCCTCCCTTGTCCCTATGTTAGCGTCCACGTTAACTAGGTTAACGTGGCTTCTAACGTAGTAAAGCCAATCCTTCGAGAACGTTAGTGACACTTACCTTTGTCACTAACGTTCCAATGTGCCCCTATTTCCCACGTTAGAGTCCACGTTAACTAAGTTAACGTGGCTTCTAACGTAGTCATGCTAGCCATCTCCAACATTAGTGACAAAGGTGAGTGTCACTAACGTTGGCTCATCATCTCTTTATCCACGTTAGCTTCCACGTTAACTAAGTTAACGTGGGAGTTAATGTTGCTCATGGTAGCTCTTGGTGGTTCACCCCAACGTTAGTGACAAAGGTAAGTGTCACTAACGTTGGCTATCAATTGCTCTCTCCACGTTAGCTTCCACGTTAACTAAGTTAACGTGGGAGTTAACGTGGCTTATGGAGGCTTGGCCAATGTTAGTGACAAAGGTGAATGTCACTAACATTGGCTTCTCTTTTGCTTCTTAACGTTGGAGTCCACGTTAACTAAGCTAACGTGGCTCTTAATGTGGCCACTTATGAGCTTGGTCCAACGTTAGTGACAAAGGTAAGTGTCACTAACGTTGGCCTTGTTGTCTTCTTCCATGTTAGAGTTCACGTTAACTTAGTTAACGTGACTCTTAACGTGGGCTTATGATGGCTTCGAGGGCGTTATTGGCGATTACCTTTCTCATTAACTTTGCAAGTTACCACCCATTCCACGTTAGAGGTCACGTTAGTGGGACTAACGTGACTGCTAACGTGGTTCTTCTTTGCTTACTTTGTCCTGAAATCAAGCAACAAAGTGCATCAAAGTTCTAGTCCAAGTCATGAGTCATGCATCATCCAATTTGTCATATAATTCATGCAAAATTATCATGAAATCATGTAAAATGCACAATGTATGCTTGAATCAAGATGTAAGTGAATATCTACCCAAAACTAGCTTATTTTCTAAGAAAATGCATGAAACTACCTTAAAAATAGTAAAAAAAAGTTTAGTGAAACTGGCCAAAATGCCCTGGCATCACAAATCAGCTGTTGGTTCTCAAACATGTTGGAATAGGATCCATTGATCCTTTTGCGTCTGTCACAACGCCCAACACTCGCGAGTTTGATGCTCGTCACAGTCACTCCTTCACAGATCCTACTCGGATCACCACAGACAAGGTTTAGACTTTTCGGATCTTAGGAATGACTGCTAATTGATTCTAGCCTATACCACGAAGGTTCTAATCTTAGATTAGAAACCCAAGAGATATTAATTCAAGCTTGTTTGCATGTAGAACAGAGGTGGTTGTCAGGCACGCGTTCATAGGTGAGAATGGTGATGAGTGTCACGGATCATCACATTCATCATGTTGAAGAATGAATGGATATCTTAGAACAGAAATAGGCTTGAGTTGAATAGAAAAATAATAGTACTTTGCATTAATTCATGAGGAACAGCAGAGCTCTATACCTTAATCTATGGTATGTAGAAACTCTACCGTTGGGAGGCAATTCTAATTGGTCAATAAAAAAAGATTTTAATTCTATCTCTTTTTTGTTTTTTCTTAGTTTAGCCAATGTATCATGAAAAGTGAAACCGGGTAAAGTAACTTTGTGTTGATTTTTTTCTAATTTCAAGTTTTCTTCTCCTGCATGTAAAAAAGGAATAAATAGGTCAATCAAATTACGGGAGGCTTCATAAAGCGCTTCTTTAGGAGTTAAACTCCCATTTGTCCATATTTCGAGAAAGAGTATTTCTTGTTTTTCATTCCCATTCACATAAGAATGAATACTATGATTTGCGTTTCGAACAGGCATGAATACTGCATCTATAGGATAACTTCCGTCTTGAAAGTTTTTTAGTCTTTTTATACAATATCCGCGATTCCTCTCGATTTGTACGGTGATCATTGGCTTCGGCCCCAGAGAGGGAACCAGAAGAACCAAGATCAAAAGTATGATCAAGTGTGTAAAAAGCATGAAAAAGGTCCGTTTACAGAAAACTAGTAACCTAGGGTTTACAGAAATGAGTAAATGATGCAGAATCTACTTTCGGGCCCACTTGGTGTGTACTTGGGCTGAGTATTGAAGCTTTCACATGTAGAGGCTTTTCTTGGAGTTAAACGCCAGCTTTTGTGCCAGTTTGGGTGTTTAACTCCAGCTTTTATGCTAGTTTTGGCGTTTTAACGCCAGAATTTCTATGCTGACTTGGAACGCCAGTTTGGGCCATCAAATCTCGGGCAAAGTATGGACTATTATATATTTCTGGAAAGACCAAGATGTTTACTTTCTAACGCAATTAAGAGCGCGCCAATTGGGCTTCTGTAGCTCCAGAAAATCCACTTCGAGTGCAGGGAGGTCAGAATCCAACAGCATCTGCAGTCCTTTTTCAGCCTCTGAATCAGATTTTTGCTCAGGTCCCTCAATTTCAGCCAAAAAATATCTAAAATCACAGAAAAACACACAAACTCATAGTAAAGTCCAGAAATGTGATTTTTATTTAGAAACTAATAAAAACATAATAAAAACTAACTAAAATATACTAAAAACATACTAAAAACAATGCCAAAAAGCGTATAAATTATCCGCTCATCACAACACCAAACTTAAATTGTTGCTTGTCCCCAAGCAACTGAAAATCAAATAGGATAAAAAGAAGAGAATATACTATAAATTCCAAAATATCAATGAAACTTAGCTCCAATTAGACGAGCGGGACTAGTAGCTTTTTGCCTCTGAACAGTTTTGGCATCTCACTTTATCCCTTGAAGTTCAGAAGGATTGGCATCTATAGGAACTCAGAATTCAGATAGTGTTATTGATTCTCCTAGTTCAGTATGTTGATTCTTGAACACAGCTACTTTATGAGTCTTGGCCGTGCCCCTAAGCATTTTGTTTTCCAGTATTACCACCGGATACATAAATGCCACAGACACATAACTGGGTGAACCTTTTCAGATTGTGACACAGCTTTGCTAGAGTCCCCAATTAGAGGTGTCCAGAGCTCTTAAGCACACTCTTTTTGCTTTGGACCACGACTTTAACCGCTCAGTCTCAAGTTTTTACTTGACACCTTCACGCCACAAGCACATGGTTAGGGACAGCTTGGTTTAGCCGCTTAGGCCAAGATTTTATTCATTGTGGGCCCTTCTATCCACTGATGCTCAAAGCCTTGGATCCTTTTTTTTTTACCCTTGCCTTTTGGTTTAAAGGGCTATTGGCTTTTTCTGCTTGCTTTTTCTTTCTCTTTTTTTCTTTTTTTTTTCTTTATTTTTCGCCTCTTTTTTTTTCGCAAGCTTTTCACTGCTTTTTCTTGCTTCAAGAATCATTTTTATGATTTTTCAGATTATCAATAACATTTCTCCTTTTCCATTATTCTTTCAAGAGCCAACAATTTTAACATTCATAAACAACAAATTCAAAAATATGCACTATTCAAGCATTCATTCAGAAAACAAATAGTATTGCCACCACATCAAAATAATTAAACTTTTTTAAAATTCGAAATTCATGTACTTCTTGTTCTTTTGCAATTAAAACATTTTTCATTTAAGAAAGGTGATGGATTCATAGGACACTCATAGCTTTAGGGCATAGACACTAAGACACTAATGATCATGTAATAAAGAAACAAACATAGATAAACATAAAGCATAAAAATTCGAAAAACAGAAAATAAAGAACAAGAAAATTAAAGAACGGGTCCACCTTAGTGATGGCAGCTAGTTCTTCCTCTTGAAAATCTTATGGAAGGCTTGAGCTCCTCAATATCTCTTCCTTGCCTTTGTTGCACCTCTCTCATGATTCTATGAACTTCTCTAATTTCATGAAGGAGGACAGAATGCTCTTGGTGTTCCACCCTTAGTTGTCCCATATTGGAACTTAGTTCTCCTAGGGAGGTGTTAATTTACTCCCAATAATTTTGTGGAGGAAAATGCATCCCTTGAGGCATCTCAAGGATTTCATGATGAGGAATTTCCTCATGCTCTTGTCCATGAGTGGGATCTCTTGTTTGCTCCATCCTTTTCTTAGTGATGGGCTTGTCCTTATCAATGAGGATGTCTTCCTCTATGTCAATTCCAGCTAAATTGCAAAGGTGACAAATGAGATGAGGGAAGGCTAACCTTGACAAAGTGGAGGACTTGTCCGCCACCTCGTAGAGTTCTAGGGATATAACCTCATGAACTTCTACTTCCTCTCCAATCATGATGCTATGGATCATGATAGCCTGGTCTATAGTAACTTCAGACCGGTTACTAGTGGGAATGATTGAGCGTTGGATGAACTCCAACCATCCCCTAGCCACAGGCTTGAGGTCATGCCTTCTTAGTTGAACCGGCTTCCCTCTTGAATCTTTCTTCCATTGAGCACCCTCTTCACAAATGTCTATGAGGACTTGGTCCAAGCTTTGATCAAAGTTGACCATTCTAGTGTAGGGGCGTGCATCTCCTTGCATCATGGGCAAGTTAAATGCCAACCTTACATTTTCCGGAATGAAATCTAAGTATTTCCCCCGAACCATTGTAAGCCAATTCTTTGGGTCCGGGTTCACACTTTGATCATGGTTCTTGGTGATCCATGCATTGGTATAGAACTCTTGAACAATTAAAATTCCAACTTGTTGAATGGGGTTGGTGAGAACTTCCCAACCTCTTTTTCGAATCTCATGTCGAATTTCTGGGTATTCACCTTTTTTGAGCTTGAAAGGGACCTCGGGGATCACCTTCCTCTTGGCCACAACTTCATAGAAGTAGTCTTGATGCACCCTTGAGATGAATCTCTCCATCTCCCATGACTCGGAGGTGGAAGCTTTTGCCTTCCCTTTCCTCTTTCTAGAGGTTTTTTCGGCCTTAAGTGCCATAAATGGTTATGAAAAAATAAAAAGCAACGCTTTTACCACACCAAACTTAGAAGGTTTGCTTGTCCTCGAGCAAAAGAAGAAGGAAGATAGTAGAGGAAGAAGAAATAGAGGAGATAGAGGAGGGTTAGTGTTTTGGCCAAGGGGGAGAAGTAGTGTTTAAGATGTGTGAAAATGAAGGGGTGAAGATAGGTTTATATAGGAGTGGGGAGAGGGTAAGGTTCGGCCATGTATGGGTGGGTTTGGGAGAGAAAGTGGTTTGAATTTGAATGGTGAGGTAGGTGGGGTTTATGATGGATGGATGTGGATTGGTGAAGGGTTTATGGAAAAGAGGGTAGGATTTGATAGGAGAGGAGTTTTTGGGGAAGAGGTATTGAGGTGATTGGTGAAGGGTATTTGGGGGAGAGTATTATGAAAAGGTGTGAAGAAGAGAGAGAGTGAGTTAAGGTTGGTGGAGATCCTGTGGGATCCACAGATCCTGAGGTGTCAAGGATTTCTCATCCCTGCACCAATTAGGCTTGCAAAACGCCCTTTGCTGCCAATCCTGGCGTTAAACGCCAGGTTGCTGCCCATTTCTGGCGTTTAACGCCAGTTTCTTGTCCTTTTCTGGCGTTAAACGCCAGTCTGGTGCCCATTTCTAGCGTTAAACGCCCAGAATGGTGCCAGACTGGGCGTTTAACGCCCATTCTGCTGCCCTTACTGGCGTTTAAACGCCAGTAGGCTTCTCCTCCAGGGTGTGCTGTTTTTCATTCTATTTTTCAATTTATTTTTGCTTTTTCAATTGTTTTTGTGACTTCACATGATCATCAACCTACAGAAAACATAAAATAACAATGAAAAATAGAAATTTAACATAAATAAGTAAAATTGGATTGCCTGCCAACAAGCGCTTCTTTAATGTCAGTAGCTTGACAGTGGGCTCTCATGGAGCCTCACAGATACTCAGAGCATGATGATGGCCTCATAACACCAAACTTAGAGTTTGGTTGTGGCCTCCCAACACCAAACTTAGAGTTTGAATGTGGGGGTTTTGTTTGACTCTGTATTGCGAGAAGCTTTTCATGCTTCTTCTCCATGGTTACAGAGGGAGATCCTTGAGCTTTAAACACAAGGGGGTCCTCTTTCACTTGAAGGACCAATTCTCCTTTGTCAACATCAATCACAGCTTTTGCTGTAGCTAGGAAGGGTCTGCCAAGGATGATGGATTCATCCATACACTTCCCAGTATCTAGGATTATGAAATCAGAAGGGATGTAGTGGTCTTCAACCTTTACCAAGACATCCTCTACAAGTCTATAAGCCTGTTTCCTTGAATTGTCTGCCATCTCTAGTGAGATTCTTGCAGCTTGTACCTCAAGGATCCCTAGCTTCTCCATTACAGAGAGAGGCATGAGATTTATGCTTGACCCTAGGTCACACAGAGCCTTCTCAAAAGTCATAGTGCCTATGGTACAAGGTATTGAGAACTTTCCAGGATCTTGTCTCTTCAGAGGTAATTTCTGCCTAGTCAAGTCATCCAGTTCTTTGGTGAACAAGGGGGGTTTATCCTCCCAAGTCTCATTACCAAATAGCTTGGCATTTAGCTTCATGATTGCTCCAAGGTACTTAGCAACTTGTTCTTCAGTAACATCTTCATCCTCTTCAGAGGAAGAATACTCATCAAAGCTCATGAATGGCAAAAGTAAATTCAATGGAATCTCTATGGTCTCAGTGTGAGCCTTAGATTCCCATGGTTCCTCATTAGGGAACTCCTTGGAGGCCAGTGGACATCCATTGAGGTCTTCCTCAGTAGAGATCACTGCCTCTTCTTCCTCTTCAGGTTCGGCCGTATGGGTTATGTTGATGGCCTTGCACTCTCCTTTTGGATTCTCTTCTGCATTGCTTGGAAGAGTACTAGGAGGGAGTTCAGTAACTTTCTTACTCAGTTGACCCACTTGTGCCTCCAAATTTCTAATGGAGGACCTTGTTTCAGTCATGAAACTTTGAGTGGTTTTAATTAAATCAGAGATTACAGTTGCTAATTCAGAGTGGTTCTGCTTGGAATTATCTGTTTGTTGCTGAGAAGATAATGGAAAAGATTTGCCATTGCTAAACCTATTTCTTCCACCATTATTATTGTTGAAGCCTTGTTGAGGCCTCTGTTGATCCTTCCATGAGAGGTTTGGATGATTTCTCCATGAAGGATTATAGGTGTTTCCATAGGATTCTCCCATGTAATTCACCTCTTCCATTGCTGGATTATCAGGATCATAAGCTTCTTCTTCAGATAAAGCTTCTTTGGTACTAACTGTTGCTGTTTGCATTCCAGACAGACTCTGAGAAATCATATTGACTTGCTAAGTCAATATTTTGTTTTGAGCCAATATGGCATTCAGAGTATCAATTTCAAGAACTCCTTTCTTCTTACTTGTCCCATTATTCACAGGATTCCTTTCAGAGATGTACATGAATTGGTTATTTGCAACCATTTCAATGAGTTCCTGAGCTTCTGCAGGTGTCTTCTTCAGATGAAGAGATCCTCCAGCAGAGCTGTCCAATGACATCTTAGACAGTTCAGACAGATCATCATAGAAGATACCTATGATGCTCCATTCTGAAAGCATGTCAGAAGGACACCTTCTGATCAATTGCTTGTATCTTTCCCAAGCTTCATAGAGGGATTCACTTTCCTTCTGTCTGAAGGTTTGGACTTCCACTCTAAGCTTGCTCAATTTTTGAGGTGAAAAGAACTTTGCTAAGAAGGCATTGACTAGCTTTTCCCAAGAGTTCAGGCTTTCTTTAGGTTGTGAATCCAACCATGTTCTAGCTTTGTCTCTTACAGCAAAGGGAAAGAGCATAAGCTTGTAGACCTCGGGATCAAACCCATTGGTCTTGACAGTGTCACAGATTTACAAGAATTTAGCTAAGAACTGATGAGGATCTTCCAATGGAAGTCCATGAAACTTGCAATTCTGTTGCATCAGAGAAACTAATTGAGGCTTAAGCTCAAAGTTGTTTGCTCCAATGGCAGGGATTGAGATGCTTCTCCCATAGAAGTCGGGAGTAGGTGCAGTAAAGTCACCAAGCACCTTCCTTACATTGTTGGCATTGTTGTTGTTTTCGGCTGCCATGGCTTCTTCTTGTTTGAAAGTTTCTGTTAGATCCTCTATAGAGAGTTGTACTTTAGCTTCTTTGAGCTTTCTCTTCAAGGTCCTTTCAGGTTCAGGATCAGCTTCAACAAGAATGCCCTTGTCCTTGCTCCTGCTCATATGAAAAGAGAGGAGAAGAAAATATGGAATTCTCTATGTCACAGTATAGAGATTCCTTGAGGTGTCAGAGGAAAATAAAAATAGAAGGATGAGGTAGAGAAGAGAGAATTCGAACTTATCAAGAGGGACAGAGTTCGAATTGCTGATAATGGAGAAGTGTTAGTCCTTTAAATAGAAGGATTTGGGAAGAGGGGAAGAATTTTCGAAATTAAAGTAAAAGATTTTGAAATAATTAAAAGAAATTTTGAAAATTTGGTAAATGATTTTTGAAAACTAAGATTGGGAAAGAAATTAAGTGATTTTTGGAAAAGATTTTGAAATTAGAAATAAAAAAGATATGATTGAAAATTAATTTTGAAAAAGATGTGATTAAAAAGATATGATTGAGAAGATATGATTGAGAATCAAATTTAAAAGAAATTTTTTAAATTAAAGTTGATTACTTGACTAACAAGAAATTAAAAGATATGATTCTATAATTAAAATTTGATCCTTTCTTAATAGGCAAGTAACAACTTGAAAATTTTGAGTTAATCATTAATTGTAGCAAGGATTTTCAAAAATAATAATAATTTAAAAAAATAGAAAGAAATTGATTTTGAAAAGATATGATTGAAGAGATATGATTTGAAAAAGATTTGATTTTGAAAAATTATGAATATTTGAAAAAGATTTGAATTAAAAACAAAATCTTCCCTCTAGTGTCCTCCTGGCGTTAAACGCCCAAAATGGCATCCATTCTGGCGTTTAACGCCCAAAATGCTACCTTTTTGGGCGTTTAACGCCCAGCCAGGTACCTTGGCTAGCGTTTAAATGCCAGTTTTCCTTCCTCACTGGGCGTTTTGAACGCCCAAATTTTTCTCTGTAATTCCTCTGCTGCATGTTCTGAATCTTCAATTCTCTATTTTATTGACTTGAAAAGACATGGTTTGAAAACTAAGATTAAACAAATAATGCATGCAGGACACCAAACATAGAAGTTTGTATACTAAGGACTATAACAATTTGAAAATGCATATGAGAAACAACAAAAGACACAAAACAAGAGAATTTAAAGATCAGAGCAAGGAAATCATCAAGAACAACTTGAAGATCAATGAAGAACAGAATGCATGTAATTTTCGAAAATTAGAGGAATGCAATTGACACCAAACTTAAGATTAGACACTAGACTCAAACAGGAAACATAAAATATTTTTTATTTTAAGATTTTATAAATTTTTTTGTAATTTTTTTCGAAAATTAAGTGGAAAAAGAGAAAAAAGGACTTCAAAATTCTTAATGAGAATTCCAAGAATCATGCAATGTTAGTCTAAAACTCCGGTCCAGGAATTAGACATGGCTTACTAGCCAGCCAAGCTTTCAGTGAAAGCTTCGGCCCAAAACACTAGACATGGCCAATGGCCAGCCAAGCTTTAGCAGATCATTACGTTCAACAGCAAGATTGATAGAAATCAACAAGCCCTTGTGATGATAAGTTGAAACCTCGGTCCAAAAGATTAGACATGGCTTCTCAACCAGCCAGACTTCAACAAATCATCATGAAACTCTATAATTCATTCTTAAAAGTTCTGAAGAACAAAATAGAAATACAAATTTTTTTTTGAAATTTTTCGAAAATTAAAAGGTAAAAAGCTTAAACATAAAATAAAATTACCTAATCTGAGCAACAAGATGAACCGTCAGTTGTCCAAACTCGAACAATCGCCTGCAACGGCGCCAAAAAACTTGGTGCACGAAATTGTGATCATCAATGGCGCTAACATCATGGTACGCACAATTGTAATCTCAACTCTTTATCACAACTTCGCACAACTAACCAGCAAGTACACTTGGTCGTCCAAGTAATAAACCTTACGTGAGTAAGGGTCGATCCCTCGGAGATTGTCGGCTTGAAGCAAGCTATGGTCATCTTATAAATCTCAGTTAGGCGGATCCAAATGGTTATGGAGAATTGATAATTAAAATATGAATAAAACATAAAATAAAGATAGAGATACTTATGCAATTCATTGGTAGGAATTTCAGATAAGCGTATGGAGATGCTTTGTTCCTTCTGAACCTCTGCTTTCCTATTGCCTTCTTCCAATCATTCATACTCATTTCCATGGCAAGCTTTATGTTGGGCATTACCGTTGTCAATGGCTACTTTCTGTCCTCTCAGTAAAAATGGTCCAAATGCACTGTCACCGCACCGCTAATCAGCTGTTGATTCTCGATCATGTTGGAATAGGATCCATTGATCCTTTTGCGTTTATCACTACGCCCAACACTCACGAGTTTGAAGCTCGTGACAGTCATTCCTTCCCAGATCCTACTCGAAATACCACAAACAAGGTTTAGACTTTTTGGATCTCAGGAATGACCGCTAATTGATTCTAGCCTATACTACGAAGGTTCTAATCTTAGATTAGAAACCCAAGAGATACTAATTCAAGCTTGTTTGCATGTAGAACGAAAGTGGTTGTCAGACACGCGTTCATAGTTGAGAATGGTGATAAGTGTCACGGATCATCACATTCATCATGTTGAAGAACGAATGGATATCTTAGAATAGAAATAGGCTTGAGTTGAATAGAAAAACAATAGTACTTTGCATTAATTCATGAGGAACAGCAGAGCTCCACACCTTAATCTATGGTGTGTAGAAACTCCACCGTTGAAAATACAAAAGTGATAATGGTGATCATTGGCTTCGGCCCCAGAGATGGAACTAGAAGAACCAAGAACAAAACTATGATCAAGTGTGTAAAAAGTATGAAAATACAATAGCAAAAGGTCCTATTTGTAGAAAACTAGTAACCTAGGGTTTACAGAAATGAGTAAATGATGCAGAATCCAATTCCGGGCCCACTTGGTGTGTGCTTGGGCTGAGTATTGAAGCTTTCACGTGTAGAGGCTTTTCTTGGAGTTAAACGCCAGCTTTTATGCCAGTTTGGGCGTTTAATTCCAGCTTTTATGCCAGTTCTGGCGTTTTGACGCCTGAATTTCTATGCTGACTTAGAACACCGGTTTGGGCCATCAAATCTCGGGCAAAGTACGGACTATTATATATTGCTGGAAAGCTCAAGATGTCTACTTTCCAACGCAATTGAGAGCGCGCCAATTGGGTTTCTACAGCTCCAAAAAATCCACTTCGCGTGCAGGGAGGTCAGAATCCAACAGCATCTGCAGTCCTTTTTCAGCCTCTGAATCAGATTTTTGCTCAGGTCCCTCAATTTCAGCCAGAAAATACCTGAAATCACAGAAAAATACACAAACTCATATTAAAGTCCAGAAATGTGATTTTTATTTAAAAACTAATAAAAACATAATAAAAACTAACTAAAATATACTAAAAACATACTAAAAACAATGCCAAAAAGCGTATAAATTATCCGCTCATCACTAATACATGACAAATGCCCAGAGTATGCAACTGAAGCATAGTCGGTCCATTCCTCAGGCTCTATAGGAAAGACCGCTCTGATACCATAATGTAACACCCTAACTATCAAAGCTCACGCTTCTGGCTACGCGACTCTGATAGCTCGGACATTACGACGACTCTTATACTATCTAATACTAAAATATGAGCCTGTTTTAAACTTTAAACCGCAATACCGCTCCCAAAATACTTTTGATCGGTATCGTACATCCATACGTATCATACAACTTACAAAAACTTACAAAGAGTACATACATATATATACTTATATACATATAAATAATATTACCAGCATTAACCAATACAATTCCTATCCCTCTTACATAATGTGTAAAGATAAAGGTGAGGGAACAATAAACAATAACTAAAGTAATACAAAACATCACGACAACAACTAGATAAGCTCTTCGTGACTTCTACGTCCATATCCTGAAAGGGGGAAAATTGTAAGGGGGTGAGAACATCATCCTCGAAAGGGCTCTCAGTAGAGGGTTTTTGGAAATTACTATAATAGGATACGTGAAGGTAAACCGTACCAGTGATTAATAACCGTCTTATGCCTCTTTTTCAAAAACAAGGTTTACAATAAAAGTAAAGTCTGAAATCTTTTCTGAAAGAGGAACTGTTCAATTCTCAAAAACTCAAAAGCCTTTCAAAAGGATTTATCTATGCTAAACCAAATTAGCCTTTCATACTTTTCCAAACCAGAAACACAAAACCGAAACCAACCATCGGTCCATCTCATTTCAACCACGGCCCTAGGCCCAAACAATCCAACAGCAGCCAATCCACCACAATCCAACAGAGTTTCAGTCACAAACACAAGTAGAAAGGTTCAAGCACAAACAAACAGTTACAGCAAGTAGAACAATTAGCAGTTAATCACAAGTAATCACAAAGACAAACCAAGTACAATATGCACACCCAAATAATGTCACATAGATGCATATGATGCATGACTGTCCTAGTGGCTGATGATATCATTTGTCGGTTATAAAGCCAGCCCGACAAGTCCTGGTAGCTAACCATTGGACTGTCCCTCTGTCGTGCATCCCCAACTCGAGTTATTCTCGATCATCATCTTGATCACAATCATAATCCATATCCAACACCCTTACTGGTGTATATTCACGGGGGCGAGCTCATCCGAGACTTTCACAGTGCCCGGCCACACTTACGACATAGGGTCAGCAGAGTATCGAGTCTAAACCTAGAGCAAGTGGTGGTTAGCCACTGCTACTATCCAGGGAAACTCGTATCTCAGATAGTGGAAGTGCAAAATCATAATTATCAATATTTCAGCATATATGCATTCATTCTCAGCCATGAATCAACATTCATCTCAGCCATTCCGGCTTAAATTCATAATTCATAGTTAGCCATTCGGCCCATAACATATTTCTCAATTAGCCATGATTCATTATCATAGACAGCCATTCCGGCTCATAACAAAATAGCACTTCCACCATTCAACATCATCAAATTCATAAAATCGGCATTTAAGCCATAAATCACTTTTTCTCAACTCATTTCACTTTGAAATCAAATTTCAACTCTTTTCAGCCTTGGCTTTAAAGATCTCATTTCTCAAATCATCTCAGGCTCATAAGCCACTTTTACTCAAAGTAAGTTCCCCTTTTAAAACAAAGCCACCATCGGCATTCTCTTTCCAAAACTTCCAAAAATATGGCAAGTTAAGGATCTCTTTGAAATATTCAAAATTACCCATCCAACAATGGGATTTTATAACAAAAGTTCCTCGGCAGAGTCTCAAGTCTTTAGGGAAGGACAACCTATCTCAACTACTTAGAAACTCATAGAAACTCTGATGCCAGGGCATCTTGGCCAGTTTCACTGACCTTTTCTTTACTGTTTTTAGGTTAGTTTCATGCATTTCTTTAGGAAATAAGCTAGTTTTGGGTAGATATTCACCTATGCCTTGATTCAAGCATACATTGTGCATTTTACATAATTTCATGAGGATTTTGCATAAGTTTAGTGACAAATATTATGCTGCATTACTCATGACTTGGACTAGAGCTTTGATGCACTTTATTGCTTGATTTCAGGACCAAAAGGAAGCAAGAAAAAGGGAGGTAACTTGCAAGGTTAATGAGAAAAGTGATTGCCAATAACACTCTCAAAAAGCCATCAATGCCCACGTTAGAGTCACGTTAACTAAGTTAACGTGAACTATAACGTGGAGAAGAGAAGTTGAGCCAACGTTAGTGACACTTAACATTGTCACTAACGTTGGCAATTACTCATAAGTGGCCACGTTAGAAGCCACGTTAACCTAGTTAACGTGACCTCTAACGTTAAGGGGGGAAGAGAAGCCAACGTTAGTGACACTCAACATTGTCACTAACGTTGGCCTATGATGCAAAGTACCACGTTAACTCCCACGTTAACTTGGTTAACGTGGGAACTAACGTAAGGAATGAAGAGTTGTCGACAACGTTAGTGACACTCAACATTGTCACTAACGTTGAAGCAACCACACAACCCCCAAGAGTCACGTTAACTTCCACGTTAACTTGGTTAACGTGGAAGCTAACGATGAGGAATGAAGGATGAGCCAATGTTAGTGACACTCAACATTGTCACTAATGTTGGGATGGCTAAAGATGGCCACGTTAGAAGCCACATTAACCTAGTTAACATGGACTCTAATGTGAGACCTAGGGGCACATAGGAACGTTAGTGACAATGTTGAATGTCACTAACGTTCTCGAAGGATGGCAAAGGCCACGTTAGAAGCCACATTAACCTAGTTAACATGGGCTTTAACTTGAAGCAAGAAGGGGCACACTGGAACGTTAGTGATAATGTTGAGTGTCACTAACGTTCTCGAAGGTTCACAAGGCAACGTTAAAAGCCACGTTAACCTAGTTAACGTGGGTTTTAACGTGAGGCAAAGGGGTGAATTAGAACGTTAGTGACAATGTTAAGTGTCACTAACGTTCTCGAACTTATATTCTCACTAAATATTAACACCCCTAACGTCCTGAACTAAAGTCTCCGCCCACTTCGCACTTTCTCTCTGCAAGTAAAGCCAAGCCCAAATAAAGAAAGGAACTGCTTCAAACTCAAGATCCAAAGGCCCAAGACTTGAAGAATCACACTAGAAGCTGAGAAGAGTAGTATATATAGGAGTAGCTTTGAATTGAGAAGAAGTTCTGGAGGCTGGGAAAAAGAGAACTACTCTCTGTATTTTACTTTCTTTGTAATTTCTAGTTTTATGATGTATTCTCCATCTTTGTTTTCATTTTCAAGAGCTATGAACAACTAAACCCCTTTCATTGGGTTAGGGAGCTCTATTGTAATTTGATGGATCAATACTAATTTTCATTATTCTTCTTCTATCTTTCCTCTTGATTTCACTTGAAAGCTTTCGATCTTCATCCAATTGAGTAGTTATCTTGGAAGAGAAGCTATTCAAACTTGGATCTCTTTTAAACCTTGAAAGAGGAATGAAGAGATCAAGCTAGAAATGCTTTCTCATGCTGGACCAAATTGGGTTTGGATGGGTATGTGACTATAACCCTCTCAACACTTGATTTGGGAAATGCATGTGGTATAATCAGTGACCATACTTCATCTCTTCTCATGAGCAATTGACCAAGGAATTGGCTATTGATCAAGATTTGAGAGATTGAATTGCAAGAAATTGTAATTCAATCACTTAAGATTGCCAAGGAGATCAATGAGTGCATTGATTGAGGAAGAGATGAAAATGAACTTGATCCGGAGAATTGCAACATCTCCTAAGCCCAATGAATTCCCCATCTCTTATCTTACCCATTCTCTTTAATTTCTGCCATTTACTTCCAGTCCTTTAATTCTAGCATTTACTTTTCTGTTATTTACATTCCCGCCATTTTTATTTTCTGCAACTCTCAACCCAGATTCTGGATTCACTCAACTAGAACATTCTTCTAATTAAAGTTGCTTGATCAATCAATCCCTGTGGGATTGACCTCACTCTATTGTGAGTTTTTACTTGACGACAAATTCGGTACACTTGCCGAAGGGAGATTTGTTGAGAGACAAGTTTTCCCCGCATCAAGTTTATGGCGCCGTTGCCGGGGATTGATTGTGCATCAACAATGATTAGATTGGAAGATCACTAGATTGAGCATTTTATTTTGTGAATTTTATTTTTCTGTTTGAATGATTTACTTTTTGTTTTAGTTAAACTTATTCCCTTCCCCCTTTACTCTTTTGTTTTTCTTTGTTATTTCCAATTCTGTTTGTTAACCCACTAACTGTTTGATATATTGCATCAACCACAACTAATAGTAATTCTAACACAAATACTGTCTGCACCTATTTTCCTTGCTTGTACTTGTTGGTTGTATGACAGGGAGAAGAAGCGGGGCTTCAACTTCCTTTGATTCTGAACCTGAGAGAACCTTCCTTAGACTAAGGAGGGAGGCAAAAGAAAAACGTGTAGTTGGTGCTGAAGAAGAGGAGGAACACTTTGAGGAATACTTTGAACCAAACATGAAAGAAAACATGGAAAATCATCATGAAGAAGAGACTCACAACCATGGCAGAGGAGGTGGAGCAAATCATGCTGGGGAGGATAGAAGAGTTTTGGGCTCTTACATTAATCCAAACCCAGGCAATTGTGGAAGTAGCATCCAAAAGCCAACAATCCATGCCAACAACTTTGAACTTAAACCACAACTCATCACCCTTGTTCAGAACAACTGTTCGTTTGGAGGAGGTGTCCAAGAAGACCCCAATCAGCATTTGACCACCTTCCTGAGAATATGTGACATGGTGAAATCTAATGGTGTTCATCCTGACGCCTATAGACTGCTCTTATTTCCTTTCTCACTCAGGGACAAAGTAGCCAAGTGGCTGGAATCTTTCCCAAGGGAGAGCTTGACAACTTGGGAGGATGTGGTGAACAAATTCTTAGCAAGATTTTACCCTCCTCAACGAATCAATAGGCTGAGAGCTGAGGTTCAAACTTTCAGGCAACAAGATGGTGAGACTATGTATGAAGCATCGGAGAGGTTCAAGGACTTAACAAGGAGATGTCCACCTGACATGTTCAACGAATGGGTGCAGCTGCACATATTCTATGAAGGGCTATCCTATGAGTCAAAGAAGGCCGTGGACCATTCATCTGGAGGATCCTTGAACAAGAAGAAAACCATTGAGAAAGCCATAGATGTTATTGAAATAGTAGCAGAAAACGACTACTTCTATGCTTCCGAAAGAAGGAACACAAGAGGAGTGATGGAGCTAAACAATGTAGATGCTCTGTTGGCCCAAAACAAGCTCATTACCCAGCAGCTGGCTGACCTCACCAAGAAGATGGAGAGGAACCAAGTAGCAGCAATCTCATCTTCATCAACAATCCAAGAAGGAGTGAATGAAGAAGCAGAGGGGAGTCAGGAGCAAGCCAACTACATTGGGAATTCACCAAGGAAAAACTATGATCCATACTCCAAGACTTACAATCCTGGATGGAGAAACCACCCAAATTTTGGGTGGGGAAGTGAACAAGATCAAAATCAAGACTAGAGACGTTACAACTCCAACAACAATGCAGCTCACCAGCAATTCACCTAGAGGACATCTCAACACCCCCACAACAACACTTCTTCACACACTTATCAAAACCAAAACAGCACATCTGCTCCGAATCACTCATCAATTGATGACAAGCTCTCTAAGATTGAAGCCTTACTTGAAGGAATATGCCAAGAGATTTAATAAAATAAGGTGTTCAAAGAGGAGGTGCGAGCCAATATTAAGAACCAAGGAGAGACCATTAGGAAGCTGGAATTCCAGGTGGGATATTTAGCTGAACAGATTCCCAAACCTACTGATAGCTTCCCAAGTGACACGGAGAAAAACCCCAAGGGAGAAGCAAAGAAAGTAAGATGGGAAGATTGCAAAATGGTCACTACAAGTGATCAAGAGATTGAAGACAAGCAATGCAAAATGTGCAAACAACCTGAAGACAACTCAACAAAGGAGGAGGATAGAGAGCACAAAGAACCAGAAATCTCACAACAAGAGTTGCTGAAGCTCTATGCTCCCTTCCCTCAACTGCTCAATGGTGCTGTGGGAAAGAGAATATACTCAAGGTTCCTAGACTTGTTTGCATCTCTGCATGTAAACATACCATTCATCAAGGCAATTCAACAAATGCCTGCATTCATCAAGTATATGAAGGAACTTCTTCCCAGGAAAAGCTCACTCAAAGGAGGCCAGACTATAGTGATGAACAAGGAATGTAGTGCCCTTATTCAACCTGAGCTGCCTACGAAAAGAAGAGACCCAGGGAGTTTTCACATCCCTTGTGCCATAGGTGAAACTATGTTCGATAGAGCACTATGTGATTTGGGGGCCAGCATCAACTTACTGCCTTTATCCCTGGTGAAGAGGCTGCATATTAATGAGATAATGCCCACAGATGTAATCATCAAACTGGCTGACAAAACTCAAAAGCAAGCAATAGGAGTGGTGGAAAATGTGTTGCTAAAGGTTGGGAAGTACTTTCTCCCAACAGACTTTGTCATTTTGGACATGGAAGAGAGTCACACTCACCCAATCATATTGGGAAGACCATTCCTAGCTACAGCCAAAGCACTTATCGATGTAGAGAAAGGGGAGCTAATATTGAGAATCCATGATGAACGACTCAGCTTCAATGTCTTCAAACTCTCACAAGAAACAGATCAAGAGGACAAGAAACTAAGCACAAATGATAAGGAGACACTGAAGGAGGAAACAAGCACTGAAGCACAGCCAGTTCATTCTGAAACCCCCTCAATTGATAAACAAGGAAAACAGCAATTGCCACAGCTCAAAGAAAAGTTGGAGGAACCCAAACCTCTAGAGGCAGGTGAAGACAGCATCACAACTCCTTGGAGAAAAGAGGTCACCAAGGGGGAGGCAACCTCAAAAGAAACAAAGAAGAAGGTACCAAGGAGATGGAGGAACAAAAAGATCCCTACGAAAGATTTCTCTCCAGGGGATAGAGTTGTCTCAGCTTACTTCCCAGATATTCCCCCTAATCTCCCTACTGTACCATCTCAGTTACCTAAGGTCTTCACTATCAACAGAGTTCTTTCCCTGGAACATGTGGAGATCATTGATCCAACCAATAGATACAAGTCCACAGCAAGAGGGGAGGACTTTAAGCACTACCAACCACCCTGATGAAGGGAAAACGTCAAGCTAGTGACGCTAAAGAAGTGCTTCATGGGAGGCAACCCATGTTTTATATGTTTTAAAAATAATGAATAAATCAATGTTTATGAATTTCAACCCAAACTTGACAAACATTTGGTGAAATCTTTATCATGCAGTATATAGTGAAGAACAAGTTTGGTGTTCAAAGCAAGCCAAGATGCATGCTAGTCTTAGGAGCTTTGAACAAAACTTTTCATCACATTGCTTCAAACTAAGTTTGGTGTCACCCCATGGTGCCACCAAAATGCATATAAGGACCCACCAATAGTTAGTTAGTTAGTTGGAATTCATAAATAAACAATCAAATCCTTTTTCATTTTATTCTAGTCGTAGAGTTTAAATTTTTTTATGATAATAATTTTCTTATTTCAAATCTTTATAGGAAAGGAAAAGAAGCATGAAAAGGGATTGATTGGACAATTAAATGGGGGAGATTTCGCCACTTAATGAAGAGCACTACACACATGTCTCAAGAGGGAACGCATGGGAAACGTTGCCATGCAACATTGGAGAAAGAAGACCCTTGAAGACCGAACCAATCACTCTCATTAAGTGATGATCCTTGTCTTTCCTTCATAAACAACCCCATCCGTCCATCTAGTAAACATTCATGCAATCCACACCCTTCATTCACTCATGATTTTCTTATATAAGTGAACCTTAGTGCATGCTCACTCCTCACATTCAAATCTCCACTCTCCACACTTCTATTGGCACACTAAACCCTTTATCACACATTGCTTTAACCAACCCACTCTTCATCTACCCAAAACCACAAACCCCCTCAAACAACAACTCAAGTCATGGCATCATCAAGCTCAAAGAGGCAAAAGAGGAAGGAACCTATGGTGAGTGCTCCTTTTGATGACAAGAGATTCAAGACTGCCTTTCATGAGCATGAATTTGAGCGGATAAGGGCCAGAAAGATATTGCCAGAGTTAATCTTCCAAATCAATGCCAATGAATCACCACAGATTTGGAGAAAAATCGAACAGAGGGGGTGGAAATTGCTCACCAGTCCAGAGGGGAATATCAATGGAAACATCATCAAAGAATTCTATGCAAATGCAGTTAGAGAGGATAAGACCAAAGCCCCAACCTTCAAAAGCTATGTGAGAGGAAGGGAGGTGGACTTCAGCCCAAGTGCCATAACAAGAGCTCTTCACTTGAAATCACCTCATTTTGATGAAGAGAGTTATCAGGCAAGGATAAGTAGAAGCCCCGATAAAGATGAGCTCTCAGAGATAGCATCAGATATCTGTGTCATAGCCGCTGACTGGGAGAGGTACTCAGATGGGAGACCAAAATTCATAAAAAGGGGAGACCTTCACCCTGAAGCCAAAGGGTGGTTTGAGCTTGTAAGGAGGTCCATCCTACCAGCTGCCAATAATTCAGAGGTTAACATCAATCGAGCCACTATGGCACAATGCTTAGTACAAGGTGGGAAAATCAAAGTGCCTGAGCTCATTGCCGAAGGGATTCAAGAGTCAGCTGAGAAAGCTGACTCAGGTGCCAGACTTTGGTACCCCAGCACCATTCTCCGCCTTTGCAACAAGGCCAAGGTAACGTTCGAGGACAGTGGCCCAGACTGGGTGAACCCAGGGAGGCCAGTCACACTCGAGCGAATGGTCTATACCACACCGGCTCAGCAACTAAGAAGGCCACATATAGGAAGGCAAAGGGTCCAGAAAGAAGCTCATCAAGAGGAATATCAATAAGAAGAGTATCATGACCCAGCCAACTTGAATATGACTCACCTTCTAAGAGCCATTGAAGATTTGGGACAGAGACATATGGAGGGACAAGAGCAAATACTGAACCGGCTGAGCCAACAGGAAGCATGGCAAAAACAACAAATGGAGCAGCAGCAGGAACAATACTCCCAGCTCACTCAAGCCATCAACCAAGTGAATGAGAGGCAAGAGATTCAAGAGAAGCACTTGCAAGAACTCAACCAGCGGCAGATAGCCCAAATGAAAACTTTTAATGAGTTCAGTGTACTCAATGAAGGAAGGCAACTACATAGGGAGGAGTTCTATGTAAACACTTAAGCCGAGTTGAACTACATGACCAGTAATATGCATCAGCTACACTATGTCATCCCTACATATGATGAGGTCCAAAAAGAATTTATAGAACAAGAAGAGAGGAAAGTGAAACAGCAAAAGGAGACACTCAAGAAGAAGATGGAAGATAGTGGTTTCTGGAGGAAGCTGCTTGGAAAAGGCAAGGGAAGTGGAAGTACAAGCACTCAAGAGAGACACAATGAGGACAAACAAGGATGGGAGCATGGACATCCACATGAATGAAAGGTGGTGGAGTTATTTTTAGTACATCGTTTTCTATGCTTTAAATAAGGAAGATCTTGTATGAAATAGAACCTGCTTCCATGTTATGTTTAAACTTTTTAAAATTCTGTCTTTTAAGTTTTCCTTCTGAATAGGTCCATGATTTCTGGTTTAAATGTCAATGCATCATTCCCTTATTTACTTGTAAGCTTGTCCATTTTAAATCAAATTGAAGAAGAGAATGATTATGTTTTTTTTAAAAGACCAGAGTAGAGTTCATATTGTGGAAGTGCATTCATGAATTTTTGGGGTAGTCATAAGTTAGCTAAGTTGGTTCAACCACAAGGCTGGGATGACAATTATATGGCCTGAATACTTTGCTTTGGATACACTCATGAGACTAAGTTAATAACAAGATCCTAAGAAGAGAAAAGGGAAAGAACAATGGAAGTGAAAAAAAAAAAAGTAAGCAATAAGGCTAGGCATCAATGGTTTTAATCTTGAGGCAAGTGTCTGTGGTGCTCCTGTGTGAGGGATCTACTTGGATGAATAAGCTCTTAGGGGTGCCTTATCACCTGGTAACTTGGGTTAACTAACTCGGGATTATCAGCTGAAAGTCCACTATCAAGAGTAACTTTCACTACAGAGCATTTAGTAACCCAAAGAGGTGCTGGACACCAAGGTCTCAGAAAAAGAAAATAAACAAACTATATGCCTGTGGTGTGTATGTATGGGGGAAAGGCTTGAGGGAGTAAGTCCTTAGGGGTGTCTCAACACCTAGCACCTTGAACCAACTGGTTCGGGAGTGTTGGCTGAAAGCTTATCTTAAAGAGTTGCCCCCTTACAGAGCACTTAGCCTAAATAACACAAACAACCCTTGAAATAACAATAAAAGGATCAATGAATAAAAGTCTCATGGGATATAAACAAAGTGGGTGTTTTAGGACATGATAAAGGTCTGAAAACCAGTAATGGAATGAACCTAAGTTGCTATGCATGAAACCACCATAAAATCAGTAACATGACTTCCACAAGAATGACTCATTCCTCTGGATATTCCATTCATCATTCTCTTGTTCCAGTACTTGCCTAGGGACAAGCAAGCTTTAAGTTTGGTGTTGTGATGCCAGGGCATCTTGGCCAGTTTCACTGACCTTTTCTTTACTATTTTTAGGTTAGTTTCATGCATTTCTTTAGGAAATAAGCTAGTTTTGGGTAGATATTCACCTATGCCTTGATTCAAGCATACATTGTGCATTTTACATAATTTCATGAGGATTTTACATAAGTTTAGTGACAAATATTATGTTGCATTACTCATGACTTGGACTAGAGCTTTGATGCACTTTATTGCTTGATTTCAGGACCAAAAGGAAGCAAGAAAAAAGGGAGGTAACTTGCAAGGTTAATGAGAAAAGTGATTGCCAATAACACTCTCAAAAAGCCATCAATGCCCACGTTAGAGTCACGTTAACTAAGTTAACGTGAACTATAACGTGGAGAAGAGAAGTTGAGCCAACGTTAGTGACACTTAACATTGTCACTAACGTTGGCAATTACTCATAAGTGGCCACATTAGAAGCCACGTTAACCTAGTTAACGTTGCCTCTAACGTTAAGGGGGGAAGAGAAGCCAACATTAGTGACACTCAACAATGTCACTAACGTTGGCCTATGATGCAAAGTACCACGTTAACTCCCACGTTAACTTGGTTAACGTGGGAACTAACGTAAGGAATGAAGAGTTGTCGACAACGTTAGTGACACTCAACATTGTCACTAATGTTGAAGCAACCACACAACCCCCAAGAGTCACGTTAACTTCCACGTTAACTTGGTTAACGTGGAAGCTAACGATGAGGAATGAAGGATGAGCCAACGTTAGTGACACTCAACATTGTCACTAACGTTGGGATGGCTAAAGATGGCCACGTTAGAAGCCACGTTAACCTAGTTAACATGGACTCTAACGTGAGACCTAGGGGCACATAGGAACGTTAGTGACAATGTTGAATGTCACTAACGTTCTCGAAGGATGGCAAAGGCCACGTTAGAAGCCACGTTAACCTAGTTAACGTGGGCTTTAATGTGAAGCAAGAAGGGGCACACTGGAACGTTAGTGATAATGTTGAGTGTCACTAACGTTCTCGAAGGTTCACAAGGCAACGTTAAAAGCCACGTTAACCTAGTTAACGTGGGTTTTAACGTGAGGCAAAGGGGTGAATTGGAACGTTAGTGACAATGTTAAGTGTCACTAACGTTCTCGAACTTATATTCTCACTAAATATTAACACCCCTAACGTCCTGAACTAAAGTCTCCGCCCACTTCGCACTTTCTCTCTGCAAGTAAAGCCAAGCCCAAATAAAGAAAGGAACTGCTTCAAACTCAAGATCCAAAGGCCCAAGACTTGAAGAATCACACTAGAAGCTGAGAAGAGTAGTATATATAGGAGTAGCTTTGAATTGAGAAGAAGTTCTGGAGGCTGGGAAAAAGAGAACTACTCTCTGTATTTTACTTTCTTTGTAATTTCTAGTTTTATGATGTATTCTCCATCTTTGTTTTCATTTTCAAGAGCTATGAACAACTAAACCCCTTTCATTGGGTTAGGGAGCTCTATTGTAATTTGATGGATCAATACTAATTTTCATTATTCTTCTTCTATCTTTCCTCTTAATTTCACTTGAAAGCTTTCGATCTTCATCCAATTGAGTAGTTATCTTGGAAGAGAAGCTATTCAAACTTGGATCTCTTTTAAACCTTGAAAGAGGAATGAAGAGATCAAGCTAGAAATGCTTTCTCATGCTGGACCAAATTGGGTTTGGATGGGTATGTGACTATAACCCTCTCAACACTTGATTTGGGAAATGCATGTGGTATAATCAGTGACCATACTTCATCTCTTCTCATGAGCAATTGACCAAGGAATTGGCTATTGATCAAGATTTGAGAGATTGAATTGCAAGAAATTGTAATTCAATCACTTAAGATTGCCAAGGAGATCAATGAGTGCATTGATTGAGGAAGAGATGAAAATGAACTTGATCCAGAGAATTGCAACATCTCCTAAGCCCAATGAATTCCCCATCTCTTATCTTACCCATTCTCTTTAATTTCTGCCATTTACTTTTATGAGCAAATCCCCCATTCCCATTTACAATTCTGTAATTTATTTTCAGTCATTTACTTCCAGTCCTTTAATTCTAGCATTTACTTTTCTGTTATTTACATTCCCGCTATTTTTATTTTCTGCAACTCTCAACCCAAATTCTGGATTCACTCAACTAGAACATTCTTCTAATTAAAGTTGCTTGATCAATCAATCCTTGTGGGATTCGACCTCACTCTATTGTGATCTTTTACTTGACGACAAATTCGGTACACTTGCCGAAGGGAGATTTGTTGAGAGACAAGTTTTCCCCGCATCAAACTCTTAAAATCATGGATTTTCGGTTCAAGTAATAAAAACTGAATTTATTATGAAACTGAGTCATACAAAATCACGAGTTCCAACCCAATCCAAAAATCCATTCACTTGGAACGGAACCAATCCATTTGAATAAAACCACTTTTAGATTTCTTCTTGAAACCAATTCTCTAACCTCTTCCAAGAAGGTCTCAAACGTAATTATTCGATCAAAAGTCTCATTTCCTTTAAAATCACAAAGAGCTCCTCTGAACGAAGCCTTTAAGTATAACCAAAAGCAAGAGCCCCTTTTTATATTAAAACAAATATTCGAACATAATACTTTCCTTCAGGGATTCAAATGGTAAAATAATTCATTTCCAAATAAATTCAACTCGAGACATATAGTTTACTTAATTAGATTAAGCTCGAAAACATAAATATTTTCTTAATAAATCAATTAATACAATTTCTCAAATATTTTACTTTTCCAAATAACTTGTCAAACAAAGTCTAGGATTTTATAGAAATTTCGGCAGCACCTCCCCTAAAACTTGGACTTTGCCACCCGGTTTGGGTCCCAACTAAACAGTTCCACAATCCTTTTCAATAGCCCAAAATCCAAATTCAAAGGCAAGCTAAATCCAATAGTCACCTCATTTTCGTATTTCAAAGAAACCGTTTCAAAATCAAATCATTATCAGTCGATTAAACTCATTTCTAATGCTTTATGGAAACGTGATAAACCCCATTTTCAGGGTTTATCTTGTGTTAATTTAGAGCATTTTATCAACCTTTTCTCACATTTATTCAATGAAATAGCATGGTTTTGTGATTCTCCCTCATTTTGTGCATAAGTGTGAAAACATGCTTTTAGACCTTTAATTTGATGATTTTAATTCACCTTTGATTCTACTAGATGCCTTGATTTGCTTGTTAAGTGATTTCAGGTTGAAAAGGCTAGGAATGGATTAAAGGAGTGAAGAGAAAAGCATGCAAAGTGGAGAACACATGGAAAAACCAAAGATTTGGTTTCGCTCATCCATGCGCACGCGTAACAGACGCACACGCGTGGATCGTAAAAACCCCATGGACGCGCACACATGCTGTACACATACGCATCGGTGCTAGCACATAATTTTTAAGTGAAAATGTGCTCAGCGAATTCACAAAGGGTGTGAGGCCCAATTTGAACCAACTTTGGTGCCAAAATGCTTAAAAGGACCAAGGATTGAAGGGGAATGCATCATGGATCATCATGAAACATTAGGGAGTTTAGATCTAGCTTTAGAGTTAGTTTTAGAGAGAGAAGCTCTCCCTTCTCTCTAGAATTAGGATTAGGTTTAGGTTAATAAGCTTAGATCTAGGTTTTAATTCATGCTTTCATCTACTTCTACCTTTCAATTCCTTGTTGTTACATCTTGTTCTTCTATTCTCTTGTTGTAATTTCTTCTATTTTGTTTCCATACTTTGTTGTTGATCTACTCTTGTTCCTTTTATTTTCTTTTAATGCAATTTGAGGTAATTCATGATAATTGTGCTTTCTTTTATTGTTGTTGTTAATTCTTTGCAATAAGTGTTGTTAAATTTCATTCTTGTTGTCAATTTACTATGCTTTCCTTTTATACCTTCCAAGTGTTTGTCAAAATTCTTGAGAGGATATTAGAGTAGAATTTTATCTTCTTGACTTGGAAAGGTAACTTAGGAATTCTTGAGTTACTAACGTTCAAGTGATTGATAGCTGGTAGCTATTGACTCTAGTTCTCATTAATTCAATTAGTGAATAGCTAGGACTTATAGACTTGGATTGATATAGCTCACTTGACTTTTCTTTGCTTGTTAGAGGATGACTTAGTGGGATTGATCATTGCAATTATCATATTGTGGTTAGTAATAAGGATAGCGATCCTTGACTACCAAACCTTGCCAAGACCTTTTTGTCATTAGAATTCCTTTGTCATTTACTTTTCTTGTTTCTTATCCAAAACCCCAAAATATACATGTCCATAGCCAATAACAAGAACACTACCCTGCAATTCCTTAGAGAGATGACCCGAGCTTTAAATACTTCGGTTATTAGTTTTATTAAGGGTTTGTACTTGTGACAAACAAATTTTTGTATGAAAGGATCATTGTTGGTTTAGAGACTATACTTGCAACGAGATTTCATTTGTGAAATTCTATACCATCAAAAATCCATTCATCAAAATGGCGCCGTTGCCGGGGAGTTGCAACTGTGTGCCTTGTTATTGGTTATTATATATATTTTGCTTGTTTGTTAGTTTTCGTTGGCTTTAGGACTTAGTTAGTTTGTTTTTGCTTCCATTATGAATTCTCACCCTTTTGGCTATGAGTTTGGTTCTAATTGTGTTGTAGGAAATGTGAATTTTAATGACCACATGTATCAAGGACGAAACCAACAAAGATGGAAGGTGCCTCAAGGAATTGATCACTCCTATTGGCAACAATCTCTAGATCCTTATAAGTACAATCACCATCCTAATGCATGTCAATTCAATGGCTATGGTGACTCTTTTTGTGATAATCAACAACCACAATCATATGCCTATAAATCTTATCCTCAACATGAACTTCAACCAAACTCACAAGCCTTTCTTGACCAAACACCTTCATATGACCCTTATCCATCATAAGACCAATCACCCCTACATTATCCTTGTGACCATTACGAGCAAGAACCTGTAGAACCACCACAAACCCTATCATGATTACTACCAAGAACCACCTCAATACATGCCATCTCCATACCCTTACCAAGTAGAACCACCTTCCTACTATGAATCCTTTCTCCAAAATGATGAACCCTCTTATCCACCCCAAGCCCCAATAGATGATTCTCTTACTTTGCTACTTCAAGGACAAGCGGATATGCAAAAAAATACACTAGAGTTTGTGACTAACTTGACCAAGGTAGTGTATACTTTAGCCTACCAATGCTTGAACACTCAAGGTGCTTCCGTAGCCATGTGTGAAGGATCAAAAAAAGAGCAAAGCATGAAGAAGAGATTGACAAATCCGATGGAAAAGGAGGAGTTAGGTTTTGTATTGGAACAATTGGAGAAACCTATGACTGTTGAAGAAAAAGAAAGAGTGGTTGAAGATTTAGGAGATGCGGAATCACCATGGGAGCCTCAACAACCTCCGGCGCATATCAAAACTGAAGAATATGAAGAGGTTGATCAAGAGATGGATTCAATCATCAATGACTTTTTATCCAAAATTGACTCTTCTCCCATGGAATATGGAATTGAAGCTATGGAAGACAACTCCATGCCAATTGACATTGATGACTTTGTTAAAAATGCTTCCATTGGTGTGAGGCTAATATTAAAGTGGACTTCACACAACCTCCAAGAGTTAACTTGATTGATGATGAGGAGGAATTGGAAGAAGTTGACAAGCAAGAAGAAATTGAAAGAAGTTGTCAAGAGGTGGAAATAACTAAGGAAGAGCCTAAGGGAGTAGACCTCACATTGTCTAAGTGTGGGGAGGTTCCCCTCCCCAAGTCACCATCCAACACAACATTCAAGTGGGTAAAACTTTTACCCTTAAGCTTCACTTTCTCACTTGAATATGGTTTGATTGACACGGATGAGCAACTTAAAGCTCTTTGCGGAGTCAATAGTAAGAGGGAGTTGTGCAGTGGTTGGAAGTTTGGTATTAGGCTCATTAAGGTCGAAGCTCTAAGGCGTAGGCATCAAGATCGGATGAAGGCTACTTTGTATGGGTCTAGAAGAAAAACTTAGTGAGCTAAAGAGAATTCTATGTGTCAACCACCCGGATGGAAGAACCATGACAATCAATTTGAGGACGGGTGCAAAAATAAGATATGGGATCCTGGATCGCACTTTGAAGACCAACTTTGGGACCTCATATCTTGGGTTGAACTTCACCCAAGCTTGGTGAAGATGGTTGGAATTTCTATCAACCATTTAGGGAGCAAAGATCCTTAGAGATTCAAGGATGAGTACAAGCACAAGCCACCATGACAAAGAGCTTCCCAAATGTCCAACTCTTTCCATTCTCTCTTGTTGTTTAATTAATAAGTGATTTGAGTTGCCATTGTAGGTAGTTTTCCTCTTCATCATAGTCTGCTCTTAATGTTTTTTTATTGTAGTTGCTTGAAGCGCAAGTTATGTTTGTTTGCATTTGAAAATTTTTATTAATTTTGCATCTTTGGTGGTTTTGAATTGTAAGTAGTGTTAGGGTGATTTTAAGCTGTTTTTAATATTTCTGTTAAAAAAACAACAAAACAGAGCAGGAACGCCTACGCACGCTACACGCGTACGCGTCTATGAGTGAGCGCAGCCCCCATATAATTTCCAGAGAGTTGGGCAACCCTTGTGCAACCATTAAGCTTCTGACACAAGCTGCACCCCACGCGGATGCGTACATGACGCGTACGTGTCGATGCGTTGGTGCAGCACCCATACTTATGACCCAAGAGTTGTGCTAACTCGGGGCCAACATTGCGCGTCTGGCCCAATCCTTAATGCACGCGGATGCATACTATACGCGCACGTGTCAACGCGCACTTTCCTCATCCACGCTTAAGCGTACATTACGCTTCCGCATCCATCCCTTTTTCACCTACCTACGCAGACGCGTACAGGACGCGTACGCGTGGATTCAAATCCATTAACCCCCATCTATATGAGACTGCCCTAGCATTTGAGTCCTTCACCCCACTCTCTCCCAACGTTCTATTTCCCTTTTCTCCTTCCTCCATAACTGCCGCCCCAAGCTAAGAGTTGAACTCCGCCACCCACCACCGTCCGACGCCGAACCCACCGCCGTCGACCTCCTGTTCTCCTTCTTTCCCCTTTTTTCTTCACCTTCTATCTTCCCTCCTCCCTCACTGCCCGTTTCATCTTCTGCCTCCGCCCAACACCGCCGTGCACCTCCACTGCCGCCGGCAAACAAATACCACTCAAACCCTCTCTTCCTTCTTTCTCTCTCTCTCTCTACTCCACTTATAGCCTTTGCTCTACAATGCACCTCCGCTCTGCCATGTCCCAGCGTCGCCGCGAGCTCAATCGCCACCACCGTTACTGGGCTACACTGCACTCGTCTCGTCCCTACTTCCAATTTTTCTTTCTCAGTTCCCTACTTTAGTCTTCCCATTCCAGGTTCCCTACCTTCCCCTGTCACTACCTACTACTCTGTAATTAATTAGTTTTCCCTGCTCATTTTTGCTGTTTAATTCTGTTTAGTTTAGGTTAGTTAGATATGCATATTTTAGTTTAACCTAGGTGGTTAGGTAGCTAGGTTGGGGTTAGAAGATTTTAGGCCTGATAAGTGCTCCGTTCTTGTTATCTGAACGGCTTAATATTGTTGCTTTGCTGAATGATGTGGTATGATGCTCTATGCACTCTTGTAACTGCTATGCTGCTTCTGTTTCATAAGATTTGTTTCACTGCTGCCCTACTGATTTCATTTGTGTCTCTTACTTGTATATGCAATCCTTGTTTACATTTTGTTTGTTACCTGGTTGATGGATTCATATACCCTGTTTTTGCTGCTATTTGCTATCCGGGAACATCCGATTTACTACCGGAATGCTGCCAAAATTTCTAAAAATTATATTGCTCTTAATCTTGCAACCTAGGAATTGAACTTGAAATTCTTTTTATACTTAAACCAAGTTCAACTCATAGGCTACTTTGGTTGGCAATTCCGTTTTATTTCGCTTCCCGTTGATAGCACTAAAAAAATTAGTTCAATGAGTCGTTTGTCGGATTTCTGTGTCAAACATTCCATATTTCAATTTGAACTTAGTGACCTCGGGCATTGTTGATGAACCATTTTTTCCATTGTTTGCTTTATGCAATCTCATATTTCATCATCAATGACTGCATCACCCTCATGAATGTGAGTGTGCTTGTTTTCCTTATTTTTTAATTTCTCTTGATTTAGCCAATAATCGTCATACCACTAATTTTTGAACTACTTTTATGACTTCTAACTTGCTTAACTTGCTGACTTTTCTTTTTAATTTCAAATTAACCATTTCACATTCTTTTGGGTATGACAATTATTGTGCTTAATAAACAAGCATTGTGCGAATATTTCTTGACTTCTTGGTTTATGGCTCTAATTTCTTTCTAATTTCTATTTGCTTGTATTTCAAGAATTCTTTTCTTTTGACTCACTTCATGCATATGTCATTCCATGCTTTCCATTCCTCTGTGTGGCTTAATTGTTTATATCCTATCATATTTGTTTTTCAGAATGTCTGATAGAGGGAAAGCTAAGGTCACCTCTAAGAAGAGGAAGAAACCTCATTCTTCCACTACTTCTCCTTTCACAGATTATGCTAAGAATCTCCTTTCAAAAAAGGAAAAAGCAGACCAGCAACTGCCGCTTACCGATGCTCACCGGTCCTAACCTATACTGTGAGCTCTGCTTCCTGAACTACCAGCCGAAGACCCTCAACATTGAGAAGAAACTGGTCATTCCCACTGACCTGAGGCAATCTATTCATGCTCACATTGAGGGAATGGGTCTAGGTTTTGTTGAAAGGGAGCTGGGCAGGGTAACACCTCATGGGTTCAGGAATTTTACTGTAACTTCTTCAGATTTAACCTTGAGTTGGTTTACCTGCGGGGCAGAAGGATATTGGTTACCGTGGCTGCTATTGAGGATGCACTCCACTACCTGCCTAAGACTAGTGACACAGACGCATATGTGCAGGCTAGAGTGGAGATACATTGTATGACCTACGATTATGATGCTTTGAGGATTGTTGTCACTACCCCGGATGCCCCTTGGGTGTTGGATGCTAATAATAGGAAATCCAAGGGGATGTTATTCACTTATCTGACGAGGGAGGCTCGGCATGGCAGCAGATCCTTGCATACTATGTCATGTTGACCACCCATTTTACTAAGATTTTGGTGGACATGCTCGTCCTTATTAGTTGTATCATGGAGAGGAAGGAGGTATACCTCCCCCGATTGATCTGGAGATTTATGTGGCGAGGGCACATCCGTGGCACACTCCTATTTCCGACTTTGGTCACTGAGATGATTGAGTGAGCCGACGCTCCATGGGGAGTGGATGATGAGTCCCCACCCCCAGTCCACGGAAAGGAGGACGTGATTCCGTGGGGGACATGGGTGAATGAGAAGCCCCCATCCCGGCGTCGCTCTAGAGCTAGAGCCAGAGCAGCAGCGACACCTGGCCCGTCTTCTTACTTAGCCGCAGCAGGTCCATCAGCACCAGCAGCACCGATAGCACCACCACCAGCACCCCAGCCGATATATCTATTGGTACAGCGTCTGTTCTGCTTCATGGAGTGTAGTAAGCATCGCATCATGCAACGTCTTGATAGAGTGGATCAGATGTTTATAGCACTGGGCGTCGAGTTGCCCCCTATTGCCGACCCTTCTTCTTTAGAGGAGGAGGAGCATGAGGTGGAGTAGGCTCAGCCGGAGGCACCCCCACAGACACAGCTACCCCGGAGGCGCAGCAGACCTCCGAGGAGCCACAGCCTCAGTCCCAGCTAGATGCGACAGTTGACCCTCACTCTGAGCCCGAGCAGTAGCATCGAGGACAATGCTTCATTCTAAGTGTGGAGAGGTCACCGTCGTCACCGTCGGTGGAGTTGCCATTTTGGGTGATGAGTTCGGACATTTATCACTTATTTTATGTTACTTTTAGTACTTTGCATTCTATTTTTACTGCACTTTGGGGATTTTTGTATATATTTATTGTTTTGGTACTTTTATTTTAGTTGTTGCATTTTACACCTTGCATTCTAGATATTTCATACTTTTTTTTGGATTTGCTTTATTTAGTTATTTTAGCTCTTTAGTTGTGATTAGAAAAATATTTTGGATTGTTGAAACCCAAAGTTTACCCTTTTTATATAAAAAATCTAGTTTGATTGAAAAAGAAGGGATAAACTAAGGAAATTTTAAAATTTCTAAATCACAACATTGCATTTAGGACAAGCTTAGTCAAACAATAAAATTTTTCAAAGAATTTATCTATAGGGTACCACCCCAATTGATTGGAAATTTTTGTGGAACTTGCTTGAATTATATATTTAGTGAAGCATGTTTTGAGCTAAGAACACAAGCATGTGAGATTTGAGCCTAATGATGTGGTTACATCTTATAACCACTTATTTTCCTTCTTGTGTGCAATTGTTCTCTTTCTATGATTGTGATCCTTGATTTGCTTAATTCTATATGTCCATTATTCCTTGTATTCATGCACTTATATGATTGAGGCCATTGTTTCATTAGCCCACTTACCCAAATAGCCTACCTTTTACCTTCTCTTGTTAGCCAATTTTGAGCCTATGCTTACCCAATTGTCTTTATTTTAGCACGTTACAAGCCTAAAGTGAAAAACAATAAATGTTCCTTGTTTGGATCTTTGATTAGCTTAGGCTAGTGAGAGTGTTTATTACTCAAGTTTGGGGAGATTTGGGAACATTGGTTGGATAAAAGGGTATTTTGTATTTCTATATTTGAGAATTGGGTGCATACTCATGTATTAATCAAATGTTAAATCTTGTGCATTGATGTTCTTGTATATAGTTTGAAAGAAAGAAAAATGATAAAAAAAAGAAAAGAAAAAGAAAAAAAATAAAAAATGGAAAAAAATATAGAAAAAGAAAGAAAGAAAAGAAGAAAAGAAAGAAATAAAAAAGGGGACAAAATGCCCCAAAGAAAAGTTCAATAAGAATCAAGGGATAAGTCTTGTGAAATGAAAAGAAAATACATGAGTATGTGAAAAAAAAGTGAAGAATGGGTAGTTAGGTTAGCACTTAATTGTATAGGTTGTTATATATGACCTTACCTTGACCCTAACCCCATTACAACCTTTGAAAAAGTCCTCATGATAATTGTTTGCATGCATTGAATAATTGTTGATTGTTAGATGAAGAACAAATCATGGAAAGCAAGATTATGGGAGAATTGAGTGAATCAACCCCTAAACACTTGAGTGACTAGAGCGGATACACATCCGGTGAGGGTTCGATTGCTCAATTACATGTTTTTACCACAATCATTCTTATTCATGCAAGTTTGTGAATCTTTTTGATAACTTAATACAATTGTGGGTTGGATTTGATTCCCATTTCTTTAGCCCTTGTGCTTGCATATATCTCTTGGAAGTTGATTTGTTTTGACCAAGCATTTGCATTCATGAAGGTAGTTGCATTTAGATAGTTTGCATATAGTTTAGTGCATCAAATAAATGTCATACCTCTTATTTCCTTCTTGGTTTAGCATGAGGACATGCTATGGTTTAAGTGTGGGGAGGTTGATAAATCCCGTTTTCAGGGTTTATCTTGTGTTGAATTAAGAGCATTTTATCAACCTTTTCTCACATTTATTCAATAAAATAGCATGGTTTTGTGATTCTCTATCATTTTGTGCTTAAGTGTGAAAACATGCTTTTAGACCTTTAATTTGATGATTTTAATTCACCTTTGATTCTACTAGATGTATTGATTTATTTGTTAAGTGATTTCAGGTTGAAAAGGCTAGGAATGGATCAAAGGAGTGAAGAGGAAAGCATGCAAAGTGGAGAACACATGGAAAAACCAAAGATTTGGTTTCGCTCATCCATGCGCACGCGCAACAGACGCATACGCGTGGATCGTAAAAACCCATGGATGCGCACGCATGCTGTACACGTACCCGTCGGTGCTAGCACATGATTTTTAAGTGAAAATGTGCCCAGCGAATTCACAGAGGGAGTGAGGCCCAATCTGAACTAACTTTGGCGCCAAAATGCTTAAAAGGACCAAGGATTGAAGGGGAATGCATCATGGATCATCATGAAACATTAGGGAGTTTAGATCTAGCTTTAGAGTTAGTTTTAGAGAGAGAAGCTCTCCCTTCTCTCTAGAATTAGGATTAGGTTTAGGTTAATAAGCTTAGATCTAGGTTTTAATTCATGCTTTCATCTACTTCTACCTTTCAATTCCTTGTTGTTACATCTTGTTCTTCTATTCTCTTGTTGTAATTTCTTCTATTTTGTTTCCATACTTTGTTGTTGATCTACTCTTGTTCCTTTTATTTTATTTTAATGCAATTTGAGGTAATTCATGATAATTGTGTTTTCTTTGATTGTTGTTGTTAATTCTTTGCAATAAGTGTTGTTAGATTTCATTCTTGTTGTCAATTTACTATGCTTTCCTTTTATACCTTCCAAGTGTTTATCAAAATGCTTGAAAGGATGTTATAGTAGAATTTTATGTTCTTGGCTTGGGAAGGTAACTTAGGAATTCTTAAGTTACTAACGTCCAAGTGATTGATAGTTGGTAGCCATTGACTCTAGCTCTCATTAATTCAATTAGTGAATAGCTAGGACTTATGGACTTGGATTGATATAGTGATGAGGGAAAAACGATTCCACACAAACTCACCGACAAGTGTACCGGGTCGCATCAAGTAGTCATAACTGACAAGAGTGAGGTCGATCCGACAGGGATTGATGGATTGAGCAACTTTAGTTAGGTGATGAATTTAGTTAAGCAAATATTTGATGATTTGAGTGCAACTTAGTTAACAAAAGTAAAATTGCACGAAAATAAAAGTGCAGAAAGTAAATTGGGCAGAAAAGTAAAGTGCAGAAGAGGTAAATTGTAAAAACTTAAATTGCAAGAAAAGTAAATGACTGAAACTTAAAATGCAAGAAACTTAAATTGCTGAATTTAAATTGCTAGGAAACTTAAATTGCATGAAGAATAAAGGGATTTGGGTATTAGGATTCAATTTGAACTAGAAAATGTAAATTTAAAGTAAATCAGAGAGCTGTGAGATTAAGAGATTCAGATCAAGATCTCAATAGCAAAACAGAAATGGAAAATTGCTTGAAGAACCAAAATAACAAGAAAACTTAGATCAATTATCAAATCCTAAAGAGAAATTGACAATTTCAGCAAAGTAACAAAATCAAAGAGAAATTCTAAAGCTCAATTCTTCTCTTGTCAAAACAGAAAGGAAGAAATTGCAGAAGAACTAAAATGAAAACAGAAAAGAAGATTTCAATCCAATTTCCAATTTTTAGAACTATATAGAAGAAAAATAAAAGATGATTCTCAGATGAAAAATTCACTGGAGTTCTTCAATCTGAATTCAAACCCAAAACAGAAAAATAGAAGTTGCAGAAGAAAGAACAGAAAGAAAACTTAGATCTAATCCCAATTCCTCAAATTCAAAAGAAAATTAAAGAAGAGCCAAAAATAAAAGTCAAAAAAAATAAAGTAAAGTTTTTTGCCCCTCCTCCAATCAAATTTAATCCTACTTATACACTTTCTATTTTAGTCATTAGGCATTTGGAATGGACCTTTGGATTTGTGAAGAATTGGATCCAGGATGGCACTTGATGGCATGGGTCAGGGTGCATTTGGTGAAGCTCCAGTGGAGCGCTCAGTTTACTTAGTGAACGTCCCGTTCACTTTGCCAAGCATGCCTCTTCACGTGCGCTTTGGCTCCCTGGCGTTCACTTAGTGAATGGCACATTCACTTGTTGAACATTGCCTGGTGCGTGGCCCCTTGGTGCGCGCTTTTCTTCACAGGCGTTCACTTATTGAATGTTGCGTTCATTATTTGAGCGTTGCCTAGCGCTCTCTTGGTCGAGCGCTTCTCCTACCGCTCCTTTGGTTGAGCGCTACGTTCATTCCTTTGAGTCCCCATAGTGTATGGATGGCCAAAAGCTTGCCTCCAAAGATGGAAAGCCTGAAAACGTTCACAAAGTGAACACTACGTTCACTTCCAAAGTGAACGCTGGCCTAAAAGTGTTGCTGAGTATGGCATTCTCTTTGTGAACGTAACGCTTCCCTGATTGGCCTCCCCCTTTTCTTCATTTCTTCACCTACAAGCAACCAAACAAACAATCAAAGTATCACCAAATTCACAGGGTCTTTGCATCATTCATGAAATCAATTAATTCTAGCATAAACCCTATGATTTTGTGTAAAATAAATGATGGTTGATTGATTCAAAATAATCATGAAAATCTACTCCAATTACTTACTTATTGTGCAAGAAAGTGCATAAAACCTAATGAAACTAATGAAAAATGCTTATAAAACTAGCATAAGATGACTTGTCATCAGCAACACCAAACATAAATCTTGCTTGTCCCCAAGCAAGCACTAAACATGAGAAGAAACGAAATCAAACAGAGAAGCATACATGTCCTTATTTAGCTGGTAATTGAATTAAGACTATGGGGTTTTATGCAGACAAGATGCAGCTCAGTTATTCTTTGCTGATAGATAAGAAATGTTTCTTTGAGGATTCACTAGAGTTGCTGTTATAATTCATTGCTCTTTGATTGATCCCTTTTTTTTTCCTTCTTTCTTTTTCTTAGAAAACTTATTTCTCAATGGTAGCTCAGTGTCAAGTGTTGCAGTATCCTTTTGGCTCAATTTTTCTCAACACTTCTTCACTACAGACACTTGGCTTACAATTCTTCTTAGGAACATTGATGCCCAACACCTCTTTAGGTTACTAAATGCTTTGTAACTAGGTTGCTCTTGATAATGGACTTTCAGTTGGTAATCCCGGATTAGTTAATCCAAGTTACCAAGTTTTAAAAGACTCCTCAGAACCTAATTGTCCAAGCAGATCCTAGTATAAGAAGCACCACAGGCATATGTCCTAAGGTCCAAGCTATTGGTGTTTAGCCTTATTATTTGTTTCTTTCATTTTTGTTGCCAATCCTTTGCTTTTCTTTTCTTTATTTTCCAGGGATGTTCATTAATGAAAGGTTTTATAACAGCAACTAAGTTCATACTTGATGAGCAGATATTTTATACGCTTTTTGGGGTTAATTTCATATAGTTTTTAGTATGATTTGGTTAGTTTTTAGTATATTTTCATTAGTTTTTAGGCAAAATTCATATTTCTGGACTTTACTATGAGTTTGTGTGTTTTTCTGTAATTTCAGGTATTTTCTGGCTGAAATTGAGGGAGTTGAGCAAAAATCTGATTCAGGCTGAAAAAGGACTGCTGATGCTATTGGATTCTGACCTCTCAGCACTCGGAATGAATTTTCTGGAGCTCCAGGAGTCCAATTGGCACGCTTCCAATTGCATTGGAAAGTAGACATCCAGGGCTTTCCAACATTATATAATAGTCCATACTTTGCTCAAGGATAGATGACGTAAACTGGCGTTCAACACCAATTCCATGTTGCAGTCTGGCGTCCAGCGCCAGAAACAAGTTACAAGTTGGAGTTCAACGCCAGAAACAGGTTACAACCTGGCGTTGAACGCCCAAAACAGCCCAGGCACGTGAGAAGCTTAAGTCTCAGCCCCAGCACACACCAAGTGGGCCCCAGAAGTGGATTTCTGCACTATCTATCATAGTTTACTCATTTTCTGTAAACCTAGGTTACTAGTTTAGTATTTAAACAACTTTTAGAGATTTATTTTGCACCTCATGACATTTTAGATCTGAACTTTGTAATCTCTGATGGCATGAGTCTCTAAACTCCATTGTTGGGGGTGAGGAGCTCTGCTGTGTTTCGATGAATTAATGCAACTATTTCTGTTTTTTATTCAAACACGCTTGTTTCTATCTAAGATGTTTATTCGCACTTCAATATGATGGATGTGATGACCGTGACACGCATCATCATCCTCAACCTATGAACGCGTGCTTGACAACCACCTCCGTTCTACCTTCGATTGAATGAATATCTCTTGGATTCCTTAATCAGAATCTTCGTGGCATAAGCTAAAATCCATTGGCAGCATTCTTGAGAATTCGGAAAGTCTAAACCTTGTCTGTGGTATTCTGAGTAGGATTCAGGGATTGAATGACTGTGACGAGCTTCAAACTCACAAGGGTTGGGAGTAGTGACAGACGCAAAAGGATCAATGGATCCTATTCTAGCATGAGTGGGAACCGACAGATGATTAGCCGTGCGGTGACAATGCACCTGGACCTTTTTCACTGAGAGGACGGATGGTAGCCATTGACAACGGTGATCCACAACACACAGCTTGCCATAGGAGGAACCTTGCGTGCGTTAAGAAGAAGACAGGGAGAAAGCAGAGATTCAGAAGACAAAGCATTTCCAAAACTCCAACATATTCTCCATTACTGCATAACAAGTATCTATTTCATGCTCTCTTATTTTTTGCAATTCAAACTGATAAATATAATTGATATCCTGACTAAGAGTTACAAGATAACCATAGATTGCTTCAAGCCAACAATCTCCGTGGGATTCGACCCTTACTCACGTAAGGTATTACTTGGACGACCCAGTGCACTTGCTGGTTAGTGGTACGAGTTGTGAAAAGTGTGAATCACAATTCGTGCACCAGTACTACAAAAGACATTCTATTATGCAGCTTTTATTATTGAGCTTATCATCCAATCAAGCAATTACCTCCACTAAACTTCATTCTAATTCCTACCACATTGGACAATTACTTTCTATTTCAAACATTTTCTCTTATTGATGCAAAAGGGAAACAAGACAAAATTTAATGCAGATGAGTGATAACAAGCATAATACAGAGCCTAATAAGAAATCTACTCAAGATATGAAAGTGCAAAATATAAAATATTTGGAGGCATATCATGTTTCAGATATGCATCATCCTTATTTAACTAAAACTATAAAAGGGACTCCACCACCTCTAGTTGTCGTGCTCTTTCCCTCTGCTGGATTCTCCATTCCTCTTTGACTCCTTCTTCTGTTTCTTGCTTGTTTCTTGGGGTTCTTCAACAGGGCATCTGTGATCCCAAATATGGTCTACCTGACCCCAGATCCCAGCATCCTTCAATCCTTGTTGCATGTGTGCTGAATTGTTCTTGGCTTTTGCTCTTAAAAAAGGTCTACCAATTCTTGGCATTGAACATATGGCTTGATCTCTTGGTTCAATATTGGCATGCCACTGACTACATAGTCTAGCTTTGCCTGAGTTTTTATATCATACTCCATTCTGTCCAAGTTCCTATGCTCTCTAATTGTATGATATATATTCTTCCATTGGTAGAGATTTTGGATGTACTCTCCTTGCTTGGCTTGTTGTAGGGATAATCTATTAAATGATTCTTGAGAGTGTGTTGATTGTTCCCATTACCAATCAAGAGTTCTTGCTTGAAAGTCTCTCTGTTGATCCAACATCTTGAGCTGGAAGTTTTCTTGCTTCTCCATCATTTGCTGCTGCCAATGCTCTTGGGCTTTCAAGTACTACTCTTGTTTCTTCAAATATTGCTCCTGTTGTTGCTCCTGTACTCTCATGTATTGTTGAGATATTTCTTCAATAGCTCTTTGTATTTGGCTCAGTCCATTGCACCAGAAGCTTGTCCCTCCTCCCTTTGTGGTCTCTTTCTTCTTCTTGAGGATCTTCTCTCTTGCTGATTATCAGTGTCAGTGATACCTTCCATGCTTTGCTTGGTGACCCCTCTACTTCTTTTTACCCGATCTGTATCTGCATCCTCAAAGAGTACGCCTGCTCTATTGCACAGCCTTAAAATGGTGCTTGGGTGACCAAGTCTACTTGACTTGCCCGTATCCTCAGCCATCTCTTGAATGCTATCTGCTATGAGTTGTGGGATATTGATTTCTCCTCCTTTGAGTATGCAGTATGTCAGGATTGCTCTCTTTATTGTGACCTCTGAGGTATTTATAGTTGGGAGTATGGATCTTCTCACTATCTCGTACCAACCTTTGGCTTCAGGTATGAGATCCATTCTCTTCAAGTAGCTTGGATTTCCTTCTAAGTCCCTTTCCCAGTCTTTGCCTTCAAAGCATAAACAAATTAGTATCTCATCAGGATCATTTTCACCCTGCATTCTGTCATCAAAGATGGGTTCTCCATAGGTTATCATTCTTATCTGCAAGACTCTTATGATGAATGATGGGCTGAAATCTACCTCAACCCCCCTAACATAGCTCTTGTAGGGAGGGCTGATCTTGTTTGACCTCACAACATTTGCATAGAACTCTCTTATCATGATTGCACTTATGTCTGTGAGAGGTTCACATAGAAGTTCCCCTCTCCTCTCTACGGTTATTCTTCTCATGATGGGATTGGTACGGAAATTATAACCACAAACTAACTGGCAAGTGCACCGGGTCGTACCAAGTAATACCTCAAGTGAGTGAGGGTCGATCCCACGAGGATTGATGGATCAAGCAACAATGATTGATTGATTGACTTAGTTAGACAAACAGAAAAGAGTGTTTGAATATTCAAAGAGTATTAAACAATCGTGCAGAAATTAAAATAGTAAAGTAAATGAGTTGGGAATAAAATATGGAGAAGGCAGTTAAGGTTTCAGAGTTATCTATTTTTCTGGATTAACTTTTCTTACTAACTATTTTAATCATGTAGGATTTAATTTATGGCAAACTATATGTGACTAGACCCTAATTCCTTAGACCTTTCTAGTCTCCTCTAATTTTCATCAATTGCCAATTCCTTGGTGAGTTAATTCCAATTAGGGGGTAATGATCAAATTCTAGTTTATATGCCACAAAAATTCTAATTACCCAAAAATAAAATGATTATATGTCACGTATCCCGTTAAATTCAGATAAACTAGAAATTTAGGAGAAGTTGTTTTCAAGCTGTTGTTCAAGTAAAGAGCTTTTCCAAGTTATACATGAACTCAATTAGAAAGAGGGTCATACTTCCGTTTCACCCAAATTCATAAAATAAAGAACGAAAACAATTCTTAAATATAAATCAAAACATGAATTAAAATAAAAAAATAATAAAATCAATCCATACAATAAACAGAGCTCCTAACCTTAACAGTGGAGGTTTAGTTGCTCATGGTTCAGAGTGAAAATAAGGATTGTAAATTGTAAATGGGAATAATGTTGTGTTGGATCACCCTGTTGGAATCTCTTTTTATTTCTAATCCTAATTAATTTAAAATCTATTATCTAAAACTTAAAATAATATCTTTTCCTAAAAATAATATTTGAATTTAAATTAGAATTAATTAACAAGTCTTCAGTTGATGGGTGGAGACCACTTGTTTTGTCCATTTTGCAGCTTTTAATCTGTATTTTCTGGGCTGAAAATTGAGTCAAAACAGCCCAGAAATCGCCTCCAGCGTTTTTCTGCGTTTTCTGCACGTGACGCATGTCACGCGTACGCGTCAGTCACACGTACGTGTCGATGGTCTTCTTCGCGTGTCACGCGCACGCGTCAGTCACGCGCACAAGTCACTAAGCAAATCTTCAAATCACGCGTACGCGTTAGTCACGCGCACGCGTCGCCATGGAAAGCTCCAAATCATGCGCACGCGTCAGTCACCAATTTTTGTAATTAATTCCTTGTGCTGCAGAAACTCCATTAACTCCAGCCGAATGCTACCTAAAATAAACAAAATTGCAAAAGACTTAAAGTAGCATCCATATTGGCTAACAGATAATTAATTCTTTATTAAACTCAACAAATTAGATACAAATTCACTAGGAAAAGATAGGAAAGATGCTCACGCATCACAACACCAAACTTGAATTGTTGCTTGTCCTCAAGCAACCATAACTAATATAGGTTTAGGATGTGAATTTGCATGAGAATGAGAGTTCGATTAAGCTCATGTCTCTTCTTATAGTGGAGTTTACAACTGCAATGCTGAATAGTCTTGGCATCTCACTCTCCTTTGGATCAGAAGGATGTCACTGTCATTCGGAATTAGAATCTGGATAATATTATGAATTCTCTGATCTTTTTGTAACTCAATTTAATCCTTGAACACAGCAATTTTTTTCTGGTGCTTTGCACCTTGAGCCTAACCGTGACTTTAAATGTTTTGTCTCAAGCTTTACTTGATACAGAAACACCACAAGCACTTAACTGGGGAACTCTCTTTACGTTCTAAATATTATTATTTTTATTAGTATTTTGAAAATTTTTCTTTCAGTTACACCCAAACAGTGGTGCTCAAAGTCTTTGGCGTACTCTGCAATTGATCTCGACTCTAAATGTTTTGTCTCAAGGATTACTTGACACAGAAACACCACAAGTATGTGACTAGGGAAACAACTCTTTGAGCTTTTAAATATGCACTGTTCATGTCATGCATTCAAAATCACAGAAAGTACCACCACATCTAAGCAAAAAAGACTATTCTTCAATATAAACTCACTTTCTCATGCAATACATCACTTCTGTATTTTTTATTTGAATTCAAGCTCAGTGAGTAATACATGAGACATCTTTTCGGAATTAAAGCAATTAAGAGAAAACTAAACTAGACCTAGGATTCTAACTAATAAAGGATCATGCAACAAACAAAGCAAAATAGCAAAAAACCAGAACATAATATAGTAAAAGCGGGAAGGAATATAGAATGAAAGGAACTTGGTGCACGAAATTGTGATGTCCAGGCTCAAACTATTCCTGGCACGTGAGCAACTTGGTACGCGTAATCGTGATTACACTTTAATTATGTAAAATTCATGGGTCTTTCTTTCCCTGGCAATGGCGCCAAGAACTTGGTGCCAATACCATGGTTCACAACTTCGATACAACTAACCAGCAAGTGCACTGGGTCGTCCAAGTAATACCTTACGTGAGTAAGGGTCGAATCCCACGGAGATTGTTGGTATGAAGCAAGCTATGGTCACCTTGCAAATCTCAGTTAGGCAGATATAAATTGATAATGATGTTTTCGAATACTAAATAATAGAATAGGGATAGAAATACTTATGTAATTCATTGGTGAGAGTTTCAGATAAGCGAATGGAGATGCTTTTGTTCCTCTGAACCTCTGCTTTCCTGCTATCTTCATCCAATCAGTCTTACTCCTTTCCATGGCTGGCTTTATGCAAGGGCATCACCGTTGTCAGTGGCTACATCCCCTCCTCTCAGTAAATAATATGCTCACGCACCCTGTCACGGCATGGCTATTCATCTGTCGGTTCTCGATCATGCTGGAATAGGATTCACCCTCCTTTTGCGTCTGTCACTAACGCCCAACAATCGCGAGTTTGAAGCTCGTCACAGTCATTCAATCATTGAATCCTACTCGAAATACCACAGACAAGGTTTAGACTTTCCGGATTCTCTTGAATGCCGCCATCATTCTAGCTTATGCCACGAAGATTCTGGTTAGGAGATCTAAGAGATATTCATTCTAGCTTATTTCATGTAGAGCGGAAGTGTTTGTCAGGCACGTGTTCATAGGGGAGAATGGTGATGAGCGTCACACATAATCATCACCTTCATCACGTTCTTGGGTGCGAATGGATATCTTAGAAGCGAAATAAGATGAATTGAATAGAAAACAGTAGTACTTTGCATTAATCTTTGAGGAACAGCAGAGCTCCACACCTTAATCTATGGAGTGTAGAAACTCTACCGTTAAAATTACATAAGTGAAAGGTCCAGGCATGGCCGAGATGGCCAGCCCCCTAAAGCGTGATCAATAGTCTCCTAAGATGAATAATGGATTAAAACTGAGACCAAAGATGCCTAATACAATAGTAAAAGGTCCTATTTATAATAAACTAGCTACTAGGGTTTACATGAGTAAGTAATTGATGTATAAATCCACTTCCTGGGCCCACTTGGTGTGTTTTTGGGCTGAGCCTGAGTGTTGCACGTGTAGAGGTCCTTCTTGGAGTTGAACGCCAGCTTTTGTGCCAGTTTGGGCGTTCAACTCTGGTTTTGGCTCCTTTTCTGGCGCTGGACGCCAGATTTGGGTAGAAAGCTGGCGTTGAACGCCAGTTTACGTCGTCTATTCTTGGCCAAAGTATGGACTATTATATATTTCTGGAAATCCCTGGATGTCTACTTTCCAAAGCAATTGGAAGCGCGCCATTTCGAGTTCTGTAGCTCCAGAAAATCCACTTTGAGTGCAGGGAGGTCAGAATCCAACAGCATCAGTAATCCTTCTTCAACCTCTGACTCTGATTTCTGCTCAAGTCCCTCAATTTCAGCCAGAAAATACCTGAAATCACAGAAAAACACACAAACTCATAGTAAAGTCCAGAAATGTGAATTTAACATAAAAACTAATGAAAACATCCTTAAAAGTAACTAGATCCTACTAAAAACATACTAAAAACAATGCCAAAAAGCGTATAAATTATCCGCTCATCACAACACCAAACTTAAATTGTTGCTTGTCCCCAAGCAACTGAAAATCAAATAGGATAAAAAGAAGAGAATATACTATAAATTCCAAACTATCAATGAAACAGAGCTTCAATCATATGAGCGGGACTTATAGCTTTTTGCCTCTTGAATAGTTTTGGCATCTCACTTTATCCATTGAAGTTTAGAATGATTGGCATCTATAGGAACTTCAGATTTTGAATAGTGTTATTGACTCTCATAGTTCAGTATGATGATTCTTGAACACAGCTTCTTTATGAGTCTTGGCCGTGGCCCTAAGCACTTTGTTTTCCAGTATTACCACCGGATACATAAATGCCACAGACACATAATTGGGTGAACCTTTTCAGATTGTGACTCAGCCTTGCTAAAGTCCCCAATTAGAGGTGTCCAGAGTTCTTAAGCACACTCTTTTTTTGCTTTGGACCTTGACTTTAACCGCTCAATCTCAAGTTTTCACTTGACACCTACACGCCACAAGCACATGGTTAGGGACAGCTTGGTTTAGCCGCTTAGACCAGGATTTTATTCCTTTAGGCCCTCCTATCCACTGATGCTCAAAGCCTTGGGATCCTTTTTTTTTGCCCTTGCCTTTTGGTTTTAAGGATTATTGGCTTTTTGCTCTTGCCTCTTGGTTTTAAGAGCTTTTGGCTTTTTCTGCTTGCTTTTTCTTTTTCTTTCTATATATTTTTTTTTCGCCTTTTTTTTTTCTGCAAGCTTTGTTCTTTGCTGCTTTTTCTTGCTTCAAGAATCATTTTTATGATTTTTCAGATTATCAAATAACATGTCTCCTAGTCATCATTCTTTCAAGAGCCAACATATTTAACATTCTTAAACAACAACTTCAAAAAACATATGCACTGTTCAAGCATTCATTCAGAAAACAAGAAGCATTGTCACCACATCAATATAATTAAGCTAAGTTCAAGGATAAATTTGAAACTCATGTACTTCTTGTTCTTTTGAATTAAAACATTTTTCATTTAAGAGGGGTGATGGATTCATAGGACATTCATAACTTTAAGACAAAGTTACTAACTAATAATGATCATGTAATGAAGACACAAATACAGATAAGCACATAACATAGAAACGAAAAACAGAAGAAATAAGAACAAGGAATGAATCCACCTTAGTAATGGTGGCGTTTCCTTCTTGAGGAACCAATGATGTCTTTGAGCTCTTCTATGTCTCTTCCTTGCCTTTATTGCTCCTCCTTCATTGCTTTTAGATCTTCTCTGATTTTATGAAGGATGATGGAGTGCTCTTGATGTTCCACCCTTAGTTGCTTCCAATAATTGTGTGGAAGAAAATGTATCCCCTGAGGTATCTCAGGGATCTCTTGATTTGCAGTCAAATGTTCTACCACTGAGCTATAGACCCTTGATGGAAGCTTTTGTCTTCCCTTTCCTCTTTCTAGGGGTTTCTCTGGCCTTAGGTGCCATCAATGGTTATGGAAAAAAAACAAAAAAGCTATGCTTTTACCACACCAAACTTAGAATGTTGCTCGCCCTCGAGCAAAAGAAGAAAGAGTAGAAGAATAAGAAGATATGGAGGAGATGGATGGGAGTGTGTATTCGGCCATATGGGTGGGATTGGGTGGGAGAGAGATGTTGAATTTTTAAGGTAGTGGGTGTATGGATGTGAGTGGAAAACAGAAGGGATGATCATGAATGGAAAGAGAGATGATGAGGTAGGTGGGGATCCTGTGGGGTCCACAGATCCTGAGATATCAAGGCATTTACATCCCTGCACCAATTTAGGCATGTAAAATGCCCTTGCACACAACTCTGGGCGTTCAGCGCCAGGTTGGTGCCCATTTTGGGCGTTCAACGCCCATTTCTGGCGTTGAATGCCAGAACCATGCTTGTTCTGCGGGTTCAGCGCCAGGATGCTGCCCATTCTGGGCGTTCAGCACCAGAACCATGCTCTGTTCTGGCGTTTGAACGCCAGACAGATGCTCCTCCAGGGTGTGATTTTTCTTCTGCTGTTTTTGATTCCATTTTTGATTTCTTTGTTTATTTTGTGACTCCATATGATCATGAACCTATAAAGACATATAACTAAGAAAAATATAGTTAGATAAATAAACATTGGGTTGCCTCCCAACAAGCGCTTCTTTAATGTCAATAGCTTGACAGTGGGCTCTCATGGAGCCTCACAGACATGCGGAGCATTGTTGAAACTCTCCAACACCAAACTTAGAGTTTGGATATGGGAGTTCAACACCAAACTTAGAGTTTGGTTGTGGCCTCCCAACACCAAACTTAGAGTTTGACTGTGGGGGCTTGGGTTGACTCTACTTTGAGAGAAGCTTTTTCTGCTTTCTCTCCATGGTTGCAGAGGGAGATCCTTGAGTTTTAAACACAAGGGAGTCCTCATTCCATTGAAGGACTATTTCACCTCTGTCAACATCAATCACAGCTCTTGCTGTGGCCAAGAAAGGTCTTCCTAGGATGATGGATTCATCCTCTTCCTTTCCAATATCCAGGACTATGAAATCAGCAGGGATGTAAAGGCCTTCAACCTTTACTAACACGTCCTCTACTTGTCCATATGCTTGTTTTCTTGAATTGTCTGCCATCTCTAATGAGATTTTAGCAGCTTGCACCCCATAAATTCCCAGTTTCTCTATTACAGAGAGGGGCATGAGGTTTATTCCTGAACCAAGGTCACACAGGGCCTTAAAGATCATGGTGCCTATGGTACAGGGTACTATGAACTTTCCAGGATTCTGTCTCTTCTGAGGCAATGTCAGTTGATCCAGATCACTTAGTTCATTGATGAACAAGGGAGGTTCAACTTCCCAAGTATCAATGCCAAATAATTTGGCATTCAGCTTCATGATTGTACCAAGAAACTTGGCAGTTTGCTCTTCAGTAACATCCTCATTCTCTTCAGAAGAGGAATACTCATCAGAGCTCATGAAGGGTATAAGGAGGTTCAATGGGATCTCTATGATCTCTAGATGAGCCTCAGAGTCCTTTGGTTCCTCAGAGGGAAGCTCCTTATTGATCACTGGACGTCTCAGGAGGTCTTCCTCCTTGGGATTCACGTCCTCCTCTCCCTCAGTGGGTTCGGCCATTTTGCTTATGTCAATGGCCTTGCACTCTCCTTTTGGATTCTCTTCTGTATTGCTTGGGAGAGTACTGGGAGGGATTTCAGTGATCCTTTTACTCAGCTGGCCTACTTGTGCTTCCAGATTTCTAATGGAAGACCTTGTTTCATTCATGAAACTCACAGTGACCTTGGATAGATCAGAGACTAGATTTGCTAAATTAGAAGCATTCTGTTCAGAGTTCTCTGTCTGTTGCTGAGTGGATGATGGAAAAGGTTTATTATTGTTAAACCTGTTTCTTCCACCATTATTAAAGCCTTGTTGAGGCTTTTGATCCTTCCATGAGAAATTTGGATGATTTCTCCATGATGAGTTATAGGTGTTTCCATAAGGTTCACCTAAGTAATTCACCTCTGCTATTGCAGGGTTCTCAGGATCATAAGCTTCTTCTTCATAAGAAGCCTCTTGAGTACTGTTGGATGCAGCTTGCATTCCATGCAGACTCTGAGAGATCATATTGACTTGCTGAGTCAATATTTTATTCTGAGCCAATATGACATTCAGAGTATCAACTTCAAGAACTCCCTTCTTCATAGGCGTCCCATTACTCACAGGATTCTTTTCAGAAGTGTACATGAACTGGTTATTAGCAACCATGTCAATGAGTTCTTGAGCTTCTGCAGGCGTTTTCTTTAGGTGAATGGATCCACCTGCAGAAGTGTCCAGTGACATCTTTGATAGCTCAGATAAACCATCATAGAATATATCCAGGATGGTCCATTCTGAAAGCATGTCAGAAGGACACTTTTTGGTCAACTGTTTGTATCTTTCCCAAGCTTCATAGAGGGATTCACCTTCTTTCTGTCTGAAGGTTTGAACATCAGCTCTAAGCTTGCTCAGCTTTTGAGGAGGAAAGTACTTGGCTAAGAAAGCCGTGACCAGCTTATCCCAAGAGTTCAGGCTGTCTTTGGGTTGAGAATCCAACCATAATCTAGCTCTGTCTCTTACAGCAAAAGGGAAAAGCATGAGCCTGTAGACTTTAGGATCTACTCCATTAGTCTTAACAGTATCACATATCTACAAGAATTCAGTTAAGAACTGAAAAGGATCTTCAGATGGAAGTCCATGAAACTTGCAGTTCTGCTGTATCAGAGAAACTAATTGAGGTTTCAGCTCAAAGTTGTTTGCTCCAATGGCAGGAATGGAGATGCTTCTTCCATGTAAATTGGAATTAGATGCAGTGAAGTCACCAAGCATCTTCCTTACATTATTATTATTTTCGGCTGCCATCTCCTCTTCCTGTTCGAAAATTTCTGAAAGATTATCTCTGGATTGTTGTATTTTAGCTTCTCTTAGTTTTTTCTTCAGAGTCCTTTCAGGTTCTGGATCTGCTTCCACAAGAATGTTCTTATCCTTGCTCCTGCTCATATGACAAAGAAGAAGGCACAGAAAAATAATAATAATAATAGAGATCCTTTATACCACAGTATAGGGATCCCTGTGTGAATAGAAGAAGAGGGGGAGACAAAGAATGTAATATAATGGAAGAAACACAACTGTGAGGAGGCTAGATATGTGAGATGAGATGTTAGGATATGAATGAATAAATAGAATGAGATGGGAGAGGGAGAATTTTCGAAAATATTTTTTTGAAAAAGAGTTAGTGATTTTCGAAAATGGTTTTTGAAAAATGTTAGTAATTTTCAAAAATTTTTAAAATCAAAAATAAAAAATAAGAATAATTAGTTAATTAAAAAGAAATTTTTGAAAAAGAGGGAAGATATTTTCGAAAATTAGAGAGAGAGAGTTAGTTAGGTAGTTTTGAAAAAGTTAAGAAACAAACAAAAAGTTAGTTAGTTAGTTGAAACAAATTTTGAAAAGATAAGAAGTTAGGAAGTTAGAAAAGATATTTTGAAAAGATATTTTTGAAAAAGATAAGATAAGAAGATATTTTAGAAACTAATTTTGAAAAAGATTTGATTTTTAAAATCTCAATTAATGACTTGATTCATAAAAAATCACAAGATATGATTCTAGAACTTAAAGTTTGAATCTTTCTTAACAAGCAAGTAACAAACTTCAAATTTTTGAATCAAAACATTAATTGATTATGTTATTTTCGAAAATTTAATACAAAAATAAGAAAAAGATTTTTGAAAAATATTTTTGGAATTTTCGAAAATAACTAAGAATTTTGAAAAAGATTTGATTTTTGAAAAAGATTTTGAAAAAGATAAGATTTTCAAATTGAAAATTTGATTTGACTCATAAGAAACAACTTGATTTTAAAAATTTTTGAAAAAGTCAACTCAAATTTTCGAATTTGATGAGAGAAAAAGGGAAAGATATTTTTTTGATTTTTGAAATTTTTATGAAAAACATGAAAATTATGCAATGCATGAAATTTTTAGATCAAAACAATGAATGCATGCAAGAATGCTATGAATGTCAAGATGAACACCAAGAACACTATGAATGTCAAGATGAACATCATAGACACAATTTTGAAAAATTTTTAATGCAAAGAAAACATGCAAGACACCAAACTTAGAATTCTTTAATGCTTAGACACTAAGAATTCAAGAATGCATATGATAAACATGAAAAGACACAAAACAAAAAATCATCAAGATCAAACAAGAAGACTTTCCAAGAACAACTTGAAGATCATGAAGAACACTATGAATGCATGAAATTTTCGAAAAATGCAAGATGCATATGCAAGTGACACCAAACTTATGATATGACTCAAGACTCAAACAAGAAACACAAAAATATTTTTGATTTTTATGATTTTCTAATTTTTTTTGGATTTTTATTTTATATTTTTCGAAAATTATATGAAAAAGGAAAATAAGGATTCCAAAATTTTTAATATGAATTCCAGGAATCTTGCATTCTTAGTCTAAAGCTTCAGTCCAGGAATTAGACATGGCTCACTAGCCAGCCAAGCCTTTAATGAAAGCTCTGGTCCAAAACACTAGACATGGCCAATGGCCAGCCAAGCTTCAGCATGTAATTCAGATATGACATGCCTGACATACTCATTCCCAAAGGAATAGACATGGCTTTACAGCCAGCCAGGCTTCAACATGCTTCATGAAATACTAGAATTCATTCTTAAAAATTTTGAATAGAAATTTTTGAAAACATTTTTATTATTTTTTTTTTCGAAAACAGATGAGAAAATTTTTTGAAAGATTTTTGAAAAAATTTTTGGAAACAAAATAAAAATAAAAATAAAAATAAAATTACCTAATCTGAGCAACAAGATGAACTGTCAGTTGTCCAAACTCGAACAATCCCCGGCAACGGCGCCAAAAACTTGGTGCACGAAATTGTGATGTCCAGGCTCAAACTATTCCTGGCACGTGAGCAACTTGGTACGCGTAATCGTGATTACACTTTAATTATGTAAAATTCATGGGTCTTTCTTTCCCTGGCAATGGCGCCAAGAACTTGGTGCCAATACCATGGTTCACAACTTCGATACAACTAACCAGCAAGTGCACTGGGTCGTCCAAGTAATACCTTACGTGAGTAAGGGTCGAATCCCACGGAGATTGTTGGTATGAAGCAAGCTATGGTCACCTTGCAAATCTCAGTTAGGCAGATATAAATTGATAATGATGTTTTCGAATACTAAATAATAGAATAGGGATAGAAATACTTATGTAATTCATTGGTGAGAGTTTCAGATAAGCGAATGGAGATGCTTTTGTTCCTCTGAACCTCTGCTTTCCTGCTATCTTCATCCAATCAGTCTTACTCCTTTCCATGGCTGGCTTTATGCAAGGGCATCACCGTTGTCAGTGGCTACATCCCCTCCTCTCAGTGAATAATATGCTCACGCACCCTGTCACGGCATGGCTATTCATCTGTCGGTTCTCGATCATGCTGGAATAGGATTCACCCTCCTTTTGCGTCTGTCACTAACGCCCAACAATCGCGAGTTTGAAGCTCGTCACAGTCATTCAATCATTGAATCCTACTCGGAATACCACAGACAAGGTTTAGACTTTCCGGATTCTCTTGAATGCCGCCATCATTCTAGCTTACGCCACGAAGATTCTGGTTAGGAGATCTAAGAGATATTCATTCTAGCTTATTTCATGTAGAGCGGAAGTGTTTGTCAGGCACGTGTTCATAGGGGAGAATGGTGATGAGCGTCACACATAATCATCACCTTCATCACGTTCTTGGGTGCGAATGGATATCTTAGAAGCGAAATAAGATGAATTGAATAGAAAACAGTAGTACTTTGCATTAATCTTTGAGGAACAGCAGAGCTCCACACCTTAATCTATGGAGTGTAGAAACTCTACCGTTAAAATTACATAAGTGAAAGGTCCAGGCATGGCCGAGATGGCCAGCCCCCTAAAGCGTGATCAATAGTCTCCTAAGATGAATAATGGATTAAAACTGAGACCAAAGATGCCTAATACAATAGTAAAAGGTCCTATTTATAATAAACTAGCTACTAGGGTTTACATGAGTAAGTAATTGATGTATAAATCCACTTCCTGGGCCCACTTGGTGTGTTTTTGGGCTGAGCCTGAGTGTTGCACGTGTAGAGGTCCTTCTTGGAGTTGAACGCCAGCTTTTGTGCCAGTTTGGGCGTTCAACTCTGGTTTTTGCTCCTTTTCTGGCGCTGGACGCCAGATTTGGGTAGAAAGCTGGCGTTGAACGCCAGTTTACGTCGTCTATTCTTGGCCAAAGTATGGATTATTATATATTTCTGGAAAGCCCTGGATGTCTACTTTCCAAAGCAATTGGAAGCGCGCCATTTCGAGTTCTGTAGCTCCAGAAAATCCACTTTGAGTGCAGGGAGGTCAGAATCCAACAGCATCAGTAATCCTTCTTCAACCTTTGACTCAGATTTCTGCTCAAGTCCCTCAATTTCAGCCAGAAAATACCTGAAATCACAGAAAAACACACAAACTCATAGTAAAGTCCAGAAATGTGAATTTAACATAAACACTAATGAAAACATCCCTAAAAGTAACTAGATCCTACTAAAAACATACTAAAAACAATGCCAAAAAGCGTATAAATTATCCGCTCATCAGAACTCAACCACCTTAGTTATCCTAGCGGTCGTTTTATTCTTCAGGTTGTGCTCCTCCTGTGAAGATGATTCGCCTCCTTTTGGTGCCATAAAAGTTTACTTGTCCTCAAGCAAAGAAGAACTGAAAACAGAAAGAAACAACTATTATGAGGACAGAGAATAAAAGGATAAAAGAACAAGAGAGAATTAGGATTAGGAGAAAGAGAAAGAAAATTAAAATTGGGCGGCGAACTAGTGTAGTTGTACAGCGAAGGTGACGCGTACGCGTACAGCACGCGTACGCGTGGGTCGCGAATTTTCCTTAATGATGCGTGAGCGTTAGGAACGCATCCGCGTGCCCATGATTTGTGCGATTTGCGTGAAGCCAGCCGCGCGCACGCACAACTCTCTGTTCACGTGGCTTGGAAACCAATAATTTCATGCGACGTGTGTGCGTCATGCATGCGCATGCGTGGATGGCCATTTGTGCAGATGACGCGCACGCGTCAGGGACACGTACGCATGAACAAGTTTTGTGCTTCTAGCACACTTCTAGCCCTAAGCCAGCACAACTCTACCCAAACACTTCTTTACGTCGATTTTTAAGGTCACACGTACGCATCGATGACGAGTACGCGTAGAGTGCCAAAATCATGAATGACGCGCACGCGTGGGGTACGTGTACGCGTGGGCTTGTTTGTGCGAAAGGCATCATTCCTGTGCCACTCCCGTTCAACTCTCTGTTCATTTTTTTTTCTCGCACACCCATCTGACGCATACGTATCAGTGACGCTTGTGCATCGGGTGCTCTCTTTTTTTTTGTGTGTGTCCGGTTCCTATTCTAAGATAGCTGCATGATCTAAAAAACAGTAAAAACTTAGTAAAAATCAAATAAGGAAGAAAACTACTACTACAAAAAATAGCTATGGATACGAATTTATCGAGTTGCCTCCCGACAAGCGCTTTTTTAACGTCACTAGCTTGACGGTCAGTTCTGCTAAGTCAGCAAATGAGCGGACCTTTGGCGATCAATCTCACCTCTAAGACAGTGCTTCAACCTCTGGCCATTCACTGTAAATTTCTTGTCAGAATTCTCTTCCTATATTTCCACATAACCATATGGTGAAGCTCTGGTAACCACAAACGGTCCTGACCACCAGGATTTTAGCTTCCCGGGAAAGAGTTTGAGCCTTGAATTATACAAAAGCACTCTCTGTCCTGGCTCAAAGACTCTTATGGCAATCTTCTTGTCATGTAGTAACTTGGTTCTCTCCTTATAGAGGATGGCATTCTCATAGGCTAAATATCTAAACTCATGAAGCTCATTCAATTGAAGCATTCGCTTGATTCTTGCAGCTTCTGAATCAAGATTCAGATATCGGATTGCCCAGTAAGCTTTATGCTCCAGCTTAACTGGCAAGTGACAGGCTTTGCCATAGACCAACTAATAAAGGGACATGCCAATAGGAGTCTTGTAAGCTGTTCGGTATGCCCAGAGAGCATCATCAAGCTTCCTAGACTAGTCCTTTCTTGAAACACTGACGGTCTTCTCTAAAATCCTCTTAAGTTCCCTGTTGGAAACTTCAACTTGTCCACTTGTCTGAGGGTGATAGGGGGTTGCCACTTTATGACGAACTCCATATCTCTGCAGAAGAGAGTCCAGCTATCTATTGCAGAAGTGGCTTCCACCATCACTAATGAGTATCCTTGGGACACCAAACCGACTAAAGATATATCTCTGAAGAAAGCTCATTACCACCTTGGCATCATTGGTGGGTAGAGCCACAGCTTCCACCCACTTGGACACATAATCAACTGCCACTAGAATATAGTTGTTTGAATGTGAGGGTGGAAAAGGTCCCACGAAATCAATACCCCACACATCAAATAACTCAACCTCAAGAATCTCCTGCTGTGGCATTTCATGGTTGGCAGGGAGATTTGTGGCTTTTTCACATCTGTCACAGTGTTTCACAAATGCTCTTGAGTCTCTGAAGATAGTTGGTCAATAAAACCCGCTCTGAAGGACCCTTGTAGCTGTCCTTTCACCACCAAAGTGGCCTCCATACTCAGAACCATGACAGTGCCAAAGAATCTGCTATTTTTCTTCATTTGGGACACATCTTCGGATGATACCATCTGAACACCTTTTAAAAAGGTATGGCTCCTCCCAAATGTAGTACTTTGCATCAGTCAATAGCTTCTTCACTTGTTGCCTACTGTACTCTCTTGGAATAAAATTCATGGCCTTATAATTTGCAATGTCTGCAAACCATGGAGCCTACTGAATGAGGAACAATTGCTCATCTAGAAATGTCTTAGTCACAGCTGTGGGTGGTTGTACTCCTGCTTCAGGCTCAATTCTGGAGAGATGATCAGCTATTTGATTTTCTGACACTTTTCTGTCTTTTATCTCAATATCAAACTCCTGAAGGAGCAACACCCATCTGATTAATATTGGTTTAGAGTCCTGTTTGGTTAGAAAGTACTTCAAAGCAGCATGATCAGTGTAAACAATAACCTTAGAGCCAAGTAAATAGGACCTAAACTTATCAACAACATACACAACAGCTAATAATTCCTTTTCTGTAGTTGTGTAATTCTTTTGGGCATCATTTAACACATGGCTGGCATAGTAACTGACATGTACAAGCTTACCATGCCTCTGTCCTAAAACAGCTCCTATAGCAAAGTCACTGGCATCACACATCAATTCAAATGGTAAATTCCAATCAAGGGGAGCTATAATGGGAGCAGAGGTAAGGTTTGCTTTCAGAGTTTCAAAAGCATGTAGACAATCAGAATCAAAGACAAAAGGAACATCAGCAGCCAACAAGTTGCTTAAAGGTTTAGCAATTTTAGAAAAATCCTTTATAAATCTTCTATAAAATCCTGCATGACCCAAGAAACTCCTGACTGCCTTAACATTAGTTGGTGGTGGTAATTTTTCAATTACCTCCACCTTTGCTCTATCAACCTCAATTCCCTTATTTGAAATCTGGTGTCCAAGAACAATACCTTCTGTAACCATAAAATGACATTTTTCCTAATTTAAAATAAGGTTTGATTCTTGACACCGTTTCAAGACAAGAGATAAATGCTTAAGGCAGGATTCAAAAGAATTACCAAAGACAGAAAAGTCATCCATAAATACCTCAATAAACTTTTCAACCATATCAGAAAAAATTGAAAGCATACACCTCTGAAAAGTTACTGGAGCATTGCAAAGTCCAAAAGGCATTCTTCTGTAGGCAAATACTCCAAAGGGGCATGTGAATGTTGTCTTCTCTTGATCTTGAGAGTCCACTGTAATTTGGTTATATCCAGAATAGCCATCTAGAAAGCAATAAAATGTATGACCAGCTAACCTCTCAAGCATCTGATCAATGAAAGGCATGGAGAAGTGATCTTTCCTTGTAGTAGTGTTGAGCCTCCTGTAGTCTATACACATTCTCCATCCTGTGATTGTTCTTGTAGAAATAAGCTCATTCTCTTCATTCTTGATCACTGTCATCCCTCTTTTCTTGGGAACTACCTGCACAGGACTTACCCAAGAACTGTCAGAAATAGGGTAAATAATACCTGCTTCCCATAGTTTAATTACCTCTTTTTGGACCACCTCTTTCATAGTTAGATTGAGTCTCCTTTGTGGTTGCAGAACTGGTTTAGCATCATCTTCAAGGAGGATCTTGTGCATGCACTTGGTTGGACTAATCCCCTTCAAGTCACTAATGGTCCACCCAAGAGCTGTTTTATAACTCCTGAGCACTTAAATAAGTCCCTCTTCCTCTTCAGGCTTCAGGGAAGAGCTAATAATCACTGGATAGGAATCATTTTCACCCAAGAACATATATTTCAGAGAAGGAGGTAAAGGTTTGAGCTCAAGCTTGGGGGCTTCCTCCTCTGCTTTAGGCGTGTGAACTAGTGCCTTTTGGGGTGGTGAATCATCAACTTCAACTAACTTATATTCTGAAATAGGATTCAGAATTTCATCAAGTACCTCAGCTTCCAGTACTTCTTGAACAAGTGGTTCAACAACATCAATTCTCATACACCCTTCAGAATTATTAGGGTGCTTGAGAGCTTCAAAAACATTAAGGACCACCTGCTCTTCATTGACCCTCAAGGTTAATTCACCCTTTTGCACATCAATCAGAACTCTACCTACAGCTAAAAAGGGTCTTCCAAGAATAATAGAGGATTTTACATCCTCTTTCATGTCTAATATAACAAAATCAGCAGGAAAAATAAAGGGTACGGTCCTACTTTCATAAGTAAATCCTCAACAACACCCAAAGGTAATTTAATAGAAAGATCAGCAAGTTGAAGAGAAATACGAGTGAGTTTTACCTCCTCAATTTGAAGCTTTTTTATCACTGAAAGTGGCATGAGATTGATGCTAGCTCCAAGATCACATAAAGCTCTTTGAATGGTGACATCTCTAATGGTGTAAGAAATCACAAAACTCCATGGATCTTGCATTTTCTCAGGAAGTTTATGTTGAATAATAGCACTGCATTCCTTGGTTAACACCACGGTTTCTTGCTCCTTCCAATTCCTCTTGTTGGTCAATAATTTTTTCATGAATTTGGCATAAAGGGGCATTTGCTCAAGAGCTTCTGCAAAAGGAATGTTGATCTGTAGCTTCTTGAAGACATCTAAAAATTTAGAGAACTGCTTTTCTTTGGAAGCCTTTTGGAGTCTCTGAGGATATGGCATTTTTGGCTTGTATTCATAAGCCTTTGGCAATGTAGGATATTTGTCAAGAGAGTCAGGGAACGGGTTGTCTGCACGCTTTGGAGGGGCGTGCTCCACTTCTTCCTTCTTCTCTTCTGGAGCTTTCTTTTCAACTAGCTCTTCATTGGCCCTTGTCTCAGAGCCGGCTGTTTTACCACTTCTCAATTGAATAACCTTGCAATCTTCTCTTGGGTTCACCACTGTATCACCTGGAAATGTACTTGCAGACTTCTCAGGTATTTGCTTGCTCAGTTGGCCCATTTGTACCTCTAAGTTTCTAATGGAGGCTCTAGTTTCTTGCATAAAACTCCTCATCATCTCCCAGTTAGAATCTTCTTGAGATTTAGAGTTTGCCTGCTGAGGTGGTTGTAGCTGTTGAGACTGAAATTGGCGGTTATTGTGATTGTTCTGTTGGAAGCCGCCCTGAGAATTATTGTTGAAATTCTGAGGTTGGTCTCTCCACCTAAAATTTGGGTGATTTCTCCATCCCTGAGGTAGCGTTTGGTGGAGAGACAGAGACCGAAAGACTAAGACTGAGAGACAGAGACTAAGAGACAGGGATTGAAATAAATCTCAGTATTCTGTTTGGTGTAAAATAGGAGACAGGAATTGAAACAAGAATGAAACTCTAATTTAATTTGCACAAAGGGTAAAATTAGAATTAATTAATTGAAATGAAAGTATTTTAGGTATAAAATGTTATTAAAATTTCAGTTTCCATCTCTAAAAATTTCAGTCCCCTGTGTCCCTACTTTTTGGAGGTACTGAAATACTGAAATTTTAGAGACAGAGACAGAAATTTTAGTACCAGTCTCTGAACTAACAAACACGATACTGAGTCTCAGTCTCTCAGTCTCTGTCTCAGTACCTCAAAACAAACGCTACCTGATTGTATGTCTTAGAATATAGATCATTGTTGGAATTTCTAGGGCCACTCCCCATGTAATTGACCTATTCAGAAGAGTATTGAGCATAGTCATAATTATCATTTTGCACAAAGTTACCTGTCATGTCATAAGAGGTCTCTTGAGATGGATTTTGGGTGTTGATAGCTGAGACTTGAATTCCACCCATCTGTTGAGTAAGCAGATTTATTTGCTGAGACATAATCTTATTCTGAGCAAGAAGAGCATTAAGAGCTTCTACTTCCATAACACCCTTCTTCTGAGGAGCCTCAAAGTTCACAGGATTCCTGTTAGATGACTATAAATATTGGTTGCTAGCAACCAATTTAATCAGCTCAATTGTCTCCTCCGGTGTCTTCTTCTTGTGCAATGAACCACCTGCAGAATTATCTAAGCACATCTTAGACATTTCACCCAAACTTTTATAAAAGATGTCTAGTTGGGTCCATTTAGAAAATATGTCCGGAGGGCATTGCCTAATCAGTAGCTTGTACCTCTCCCAAGCTTCATAAAGAGTTTCACCGTCCCTCTGCCTGAAGCTCTGAACCTCCACCCTAAGTTTAGTCAGCTTCTTTGGTGGGAAAAATTTAGTAAGAAACTCCGTAACAACCTTGTCCCAAGTATTCAAACCTTCAGCTTCTTGTTTGTTGTAAACGTTGCCTACAAGTCCTTTCAGGTTCTGGATCCAAGTCTAACAGAGGTTCCTTGTCTCTGTTCCTGCGCATAAACCAACAGAAAACAAGAAAAGATGGGATTCTCTACGTCAGAGTGCAAAGAAGTCCCAGTGAGGTATCCTGCGTAAAATAATAAAATAAAAATACTAAATAAAATAAATAAATAAATTTCAAAAATAATAACTAAAATTAAACAGAAATTTTTGAAAATTAACAGGAAAAATAAACAAGACAATTAAAATAGAATTAACTAGGTGATACCAAACTTAATTTAAGAAATTAAAGAAAAAAATTAGTGCTATTTTAAAAAAAATTCGAAAATAATAAACAAAATTTAAATAAAATTAAAACTAAAACGCCTAATCTAAGCAATCAAACAACAGATAGTTGTTAATCATAGTCAATCCCCGGCAACGGTGCCAAAAACTTAGTGCGAAAATTATAACCACAAACAAACCGGCAAGTGCACCGGGTCGTACCAAGTAATACCTCAGGTGAGTGAGGGTCGATCCCACGAAGATTGATGGATCAAGCAACAATGATTGATTGATTGGCTTAGTTAGACAAACAGAAAAGAGTGTTTGAATATTCAAGGAGCATTAAATAATCGTGCAGAAATTAAAATAGTAAAGTAAATGAGTTGGGAATAAAATATGGAGAAGGCAGTTAAGGTTCCAGAGTTATCTATTTTTCCGGATTAACTTTTCTTACTAACTATTTTAATCATGTAGGATTTAATTTATGGCAAACTATATGTGACTAGACCCTAATTCCTTAGACCTTTCTAGTCTCCTCTAATTTTCATCAACTGCCAATTCCTTGGTCAGTTAATTCCAATTAGGGGGTAATGATCAAATTCCAGTTTATATGCCACAAAAACTCTAACTACCCAAATATAAAAGGATTATATATCATGTATCCCGTTAAATTCAGATAAACTAGAAATTTAGGAGAAGTTGTTTTCGAGCTGTTGTTCAAGTAAAGAGTTTTTCCAAGTTATACATGAACTCAATTAGAAAGAGGGTCATACTTTCGTTCCACCCAAATTCATAAAATAAAGAACGAAAATAATTCTTAAATATAAATCAAAACATGAATTAAAAAAGAAAAACAATAAAATCAATCCATATAATAGACAGAGCTCCTAACCTTAACATTGGAGGTTTTGTTGCTCATGGTTCAGAGTGCAAATAAGGATTGTAAATTGTAAATGGGAATAATGTTATGTTAGAACTACCCTGTTGGAATCCCTTTTTATTTCTAATCCTAATTAATTTAAAATCTATTATCTAAAACTTAAAATAATATCTTTTCCTAAAAATAATATTTGAATTTAAATTAGAATTAATTAACAAGTCTTCAGTTGATGGGTGAGGACCACTTGTTTTGTCCATTCTGCAGCTTCTAATCTGTGTTTTCTGGGCTGAAAACTGAGTCAAAACAGCCCAAAAATCGCCCCCAGCATTTTTCTGCGTTTTCTACACGTGGCGCATACGCGTTAGTCACGCGTATGCATCAATGGTCTTCTTCGCGTGTCACGCGCACGCGTCAGTCATGCATACGCATTGCTGAGCAAATCTTCAAATCATGCGTACGCGTCAGTCACACGCACGCGTCGCCATAAAAAGCTCCAAATCATGCGCACGCGTCAGTCACGCGTACGCGTCGCTCCTCGCTGCCATATCTTTTGGTTCTTGTGCTGCAGAAACTCTATCAACTCCAACCGAATTCTTCCTAAAATAAACAAAATTACAAAAGACTCAAAGTAGCATCCATATTGGCTAAAAAATAATTAATTCTTTATTAAACTCAACAAATTAGATGCAAATTCACTAGGAAAAGATAGGAAAGATGCTCACTCATCGGGGATATTCTCCATTTTTCAACCTGAACCCTATCTCTGGAATGACTTTTTTGATTCCATTAACCTATAATATCTTGATTCATGAAATTGAGATTTAAATCTCTTGGTATCATAGGTTGGTGGTTCGGCTTCAGCTGGTTCCTTTCCTTTCCGTCTTTTGGAACTTGATGACGCCATGAATTAGGAAATAAGGAAGAAGAGAAGATAGGCCTTTGTTAAAGCACAGTTATGATGGAAGGAATGAGAGGTAAGGTGTTGTGTGATGTCTTTGGGGGAGAGAAGGATGATGTAACGTGTTTGGGAGGAATGTATGAAGAAGGTAATGGTATGTGGGCTTAAGAAGTGTTACTGCCAATTTATAGAAGGTATGAAGTGTTGAAAGAAAACATTAGGTTGGAGGATTCGGTTAAGTTGCAATGAAGGGTGAGGATTGAGCAAATTATTGTTGAAGATCCATGAAATGGACAGCGTGCATGTGGAGATGGTTGAAGACAAGGATCACTCCTTCACTGGGCATGTGGTTCGCCTCCTAGGTGCTGATTCCATGCAGATTTTGCTTCCAAGAGAACATCATTCCCTAAGCACATGTGACTCACTTTTCTCCCTTGTGACAATCGTACATGCATGAGCTTTGTCCTTTTCTCAATTTTCATCATCCCTATCCACGTGAATCAAGCAAATAGTGAGTTCACACTTTGAATTCAATACGGTGGAGTGAAGAGTAATGAAGAAAAACAAAATTTATTATATGTCTCTTATTTATGAATAACCAATTATGCCCCTTAGACATTGAACAAAATTTTGGTGAATACCAAACTTGTTTTCTTCTAAGTATTCCATATAAAACCCAATGAATATCTGTCATAATTGGTATATTCATTATAAGGAACATTTTATTTGCTACCATGCTACCATAAACTCATAAAATGATGCAATGTATGGTTTATCTATTCATGAATTTGAGCCTTTGAGTAAAAATGATTTTCTTGAAATTCATAGCATATATAGACACCAAACTTAAGGTTTGGCTATATACTTAAACAAAATGAATGAGTATATATCCCAAAATGGTTCTATGATCAATTATGCATGAAAAGCTCTTTTAAAGTGCCTTTAGGCACACCAAACTTAGGAATCAAACATATGCTTCAAAATGATGTGTGCAGTTATCAAATCTGCTCATGAGAGCTCAATTTTATGCTAGAAAACCCATTAATTATTGAAATTAAAACAAAAGCAAGAATATTAAATCATGGGCTGCCTCCCATGGAATGCTCTTTTATTGTCACTAGCTTGACATTGGTCCCTTGTTAGGGTGGCTGATGATTGTGGTGCCTCAGCTTGTCCCCTCTCACTGTGAGCCTTCTTCCTGTGCGTTGATGATCAATCTCCATGTGCTTTAGTGAGAGTATCTTATTGAAGGTGTAGCAATCATCAATTTGTGAATCTGTCTCTAACTTCTAGTAGATTAATTTTACTTTGTCCCCTTTTGAGAATCCTTCAGTTGGTATCTTTTTGTTTCTCCACCCTTTTGGAATCCTTTTCTTACTCTTCTTTCCTTTCTTCAATGGTCCTTCTTTCTTTGCAGCAGGTTTTATGTCAGAGACCTCCTTCCCAATAATCAAATCTTCAATCTCTTCCTTCCTTCTCTTTTTAGCCTTCATATGTTCCTTACCCTCTTCTTCTTCTCCACTATCCATCTCTTGCTTTATAGGTGAGCTGATGAGCGCCTCATTGGGTTTTTCTTTCCACTGTAAATCTTCTTCTTCAACCCTCATGCAGCTTTTCTCTTCAACAGTATGATGTACTTCCTGGAAAACATTTAAAGTGATCTTCTCATCATTTACCCTCAAAGTCATTTTTCCTTGTTTCACATCAATAATAGCTCTTGCTGTGGCCAGGAAAGGTCTTCCCAATATAATAGAGTCATTCTCCTCTTCACCTAAGTCCAGGATTACAAAGTCTGCTGGATATATGAATTCTCCTACTTTCACTAACAAATTCTCCACAACTCCATTAGGTATTTTGAGCAATCTGTCAGCCATTTGAAGTGACTTTCTAGTTGGCCTGAGTTCCTCTATTGCAAGCTGCTTCATTAATGAGAGAGGCATCAAGTTGATGCTGGCTCCTAGATCACAGAAGGCTTTGTCCAATGGTCTGTTCCCTATAGTGCAAGATAAGATGAAGCTTCCTGGATCTTTGAGCTTTGGTGGAAGACCTCTTTAGATGACAGCACTGCATTCTTGGGTTAAGATCACCGTTTCCTTCTTGTTCCAGCTTCTCTTCTTGTTGATAAGCTCTTTGAAAAACTTAGCATATAGAGGCATCTGCTCCAATGCTTTAGCAAGTGGGATATTAATTTCCAGCTTCTTAAACACTTCTAAAAACTTCAGAAACTGTTGATCCTTTAGCTCCTTTTGCAATATTTGAGGGTATGGCAAAGGAGGGGTGTAAGGCTTCACCATTTTCCTTTGTTCTTGTGATTGCTCCTCCATGATTTGCTTTCCCTTCTTTGAAGCTTGTGGCTGTCTCTCTTTCTCCCTGAGCTTTTCTTGGTCCTTCTCCTTAAGTGTCACTTCATCCTTACTACTGGCCTCATCATTCTCAGCTGGCTTCTTGTTAGTTTCTTTGTCATTTACCAAGGTTCTTCCACTACTTAACTGGATTACTTTGCATTCTTCTTTGGGATTAGGAATGGTGTCACTTGGTAATATATTGGGTGCTCTTTCAGCCACTGTTTACTTGGATAATTGGCCAATTTACCTCACTAGATTCCACAGTAAAGCTTCATGGTTCTTACTGGTTAGGTCTTGATGTCTCATCATCTTCTCTATCATCCCTTCCAGATTGGAAATCCTTTGAGATTCTTGGGGTAATTGTGGTTGATTATGGGATGTTGAGGGTAGATGATAGTTATTTTGGTTAGTGGATGGGTTGTTGGATGGATAGTAGTTGGATTGAGGTTGATTGTTTTGTGGTTTTCTGTACTGATTTTGGTTAATATTTTGATGGTTTTGATGGTTTGTGTTTCTGGAATTGTTTTGGTTTGAGTTTCTTTGCCAAGGCTGCTAGTTTTGATTGTCTCCCCACCTCAAATTGGGATGGTTCCTCCAGGATGAGTTGTAGGTATCTCCATGGAACTCATTTTGTCCAACTCCTTGGTTGTGCATGTATTGGACTTACTCAGGTTGTTGCTCTTCATAGAGTTCTTCATTATGCCCCCATCCAGCTGGTGGTTAATTAGTTGAGTTCACTGCTGCAACTTGAAGACCATCAATCCTCTTGGCCATCATCTCCATCTGCTGTTGGATCTGTTGATGCATCACCTTGTTTTGAGCTAAAATGGTATCCACACCTTCCAGCTCCAATACACCCTTTCTTTGAGCTGGTTGGCGTTGCCTTTGATGACCATAGAAGTATTGGTTGTTTGTCACAGTGTCTATCAAATTTTGAGCTTCCTCAGCTATCTTCATGAGTTGCACTGAGCCTCCTACTGAATAGTCAAGTGCCTCTTGAGCTCTCAGTGTCAGTCCTTCATAGAAGTTTTGGAGTCTATCCCATTCACTGAACATTTCTGGTGGGCACTTCCTGATTAAAGCTTTGTATCTCTCCCATGCATCATACAATGACTCTCCATCCATCTGAGTGAATGTTTGTACCTCTGTCTTCAGTCTGATGATCCTTTGGGGAGGATAGAACTTGGCTAGGAACTTGTTCACTAGATCCTCCCAACTGTTGATGCTTTCTCTTGGAAATGCCTCCAACCATTGAGCAGCTTTGTCCCTTAATGAGAATGGGAATAGCAGCAACTTATAAATGTCTGGATGCACGCCATTTGTTTTCACTGTGTCACATATCCTAAGAAAGGTGGATAAGTGCTGGTTTGGATCTTCCAAGGGACCTCCTCCATAAGAACAGTTGTTATGTACCAAAGTGATGAGTTGAGGCTTCAATCCAAAGTTGTTTGCATTAACATTTGGAGTAAGTATGCTACTCCCATAGTTCTTTGGATTAGGGAAGGTGTAGGAAGCTAGAACCCTCCTTTGAGGCTGGCCATTGTTAGCCACTCCCTCTGGTGGATTAGGGGCATTCCCTTCCATCTCTTGGTTTTCCTCCTCTGATTCCTCTTCTCCAATGATCCCCTTTCCTCTTGCTTCTTTTCTTAGTCTTCGGAGAGTTCTCTCGTCATGGTTACAAGAGGTGGAGTCCTCTCTCCTTACTTCTGTCATACACACAAAACCAGAAACCAGAGACAATTTACTCTACTGCTAGAGTGATGTTAAGGTTATCTTAAACAAAAACTCAAACAGTTAGTGTGCTTAGTAAAAATAAAAAGAAAATGCTTAATCTAGATTATCACCCTACTTAATCATTGTCAATCTAAATCAATCCCCGGCAACGGCGCCAAAAACTTGATGAGGGAAAAACGATTCCACACAAACTCACTGGCAAGTGTACCGGGTCGCATCAAGTATTAATAACTCACAAGAGTGAGGTCGATCCCACAGGGATTGATGGATTGAGCAATTTTAGTTAGGTGAAGAATTTAGTTAAGAGAATATTTGATGATTTGAGTGCAACTTGGTTAACAGAAGTAAAATTGCAAGAAAATAAAAGTGTAGAAAGTAAATTGGGCAGAAAAGTAAAGTGCAGAAGAGGTAAATTACAGAAACTTAAAGTGCAAGAAATTAAAAGAGCTGAAACTTAAATTGCAAGAAAAGTAAATGACTGAAACTTAAAATGCAAGAAACTTAAATTACTGAATCTAAATTGCTAGGAAACTTAAATTGCAAGAAGAATAAAGGGATTTGGGTATTGGGATTCAATTTGAACTAGAAAATGTAAATTTAAAGTAAATCAGAGAGCTGTGAGATGAAGAAATTCAAATCAAGATCTCAATAGCAAAACAAAAATGGAAAATTGCTTGAAGAATCAAAACAACAAGAAAACTTAGATCAATTATCAAATCCTAAAGAGAAATTGACAATTTCAGCAAAGTAACAAAATCAGAGAGAAATTCTAAAGCTCAATTGTTCTCTTGTCAAAACAAAAAGGAAGAAATTGCAGAAGAACTAAAATGAAAATAGAAAAGAAGATTTCGATCCAATTTCCAATTTTTAGAACTATATAGAAGAAAAATAAAAGATGATTCTGAGATGAAAAATTCAGTGGAGTTCTTCAATCTGAATTCAAACCCAAAACAGAAAAATAGAAGTTGCAAAAGAAAGAACAGAATGAAAACTTAGATCTAATCCCAATTTCCCAAATTCAAAAGAAAATTAAAGAAGAGCTAAAAATAAAAGTCAAAACAAAAATAAAGTGATGTTTTTTGCCCCTCCTCCAATCAAATTTAATCCTATTTATACACTTTCTATTTTAGTCATTAGGCATTTGGAATGGGCCTTTGGATTTGTGAAGAATTGGATCCAAGATGGCACTTGATGGCATGGGTCAGGGTGCATTTGGTGAAGCTCCAATGGAGCACTCAGTTTACTTAGTGAACGGCCCATTCACTTTGCCAAGCATGCCTCTTCACGTGCGCTTTGGCTCCCTGGCGTTCACTTAGTGAACGGCACGTTCACTTGTTGAACGTTGCCTGGTGCGTGGCCCCTTGGTGCGTGCTTGTCTTCTGATAAACCACTATTTTATGGTTTATCTTGTGCTCAATTGAGTGGATTTTATCAACTCTTTACCCACTTATTCATACTATTTGCATGAGTTTATATTCTCCTTCCTGACTTTGTGCTATGATTGAAAATATGCTTCTTTGGTCTTAATTTTGATATATTTAATCTTCTCTTATTACCATTAGATGCCTTGATATGTGTGTTAAGTAATTTCAGAGATTACAGGGCAGGAATGGCTCAGAGGATTGAAAGGAAGCATGCAAAAGTGGAAGGAATACAAGAAGCTGGAGAAATTGCTAAGCTGTCCAGCCTGACCTCTTTGCACTCAAATGATTATAACTTTAGCTACAGAGGTTCAAACGATGCGGTTCTAGTTGCGTTGGAAAGCTAACGTCCGGGGCTTCGATTTGATATATATTATGCCATAGTTGCTCTGACGCTAGGCGACGCGACCGCGTGCTTCATGCAGCCGCGTGCAGTGACGGAAATCAGCGTGTTTGAATTCTTCTCCAGCGATTTCCGGGCTGTTTTCGACCCAGTTCGCGGCCCAGAAAACACAGATTATAGGCTATAAAGTGGGGGATTGCATCCATTCATAGGGAGGCTTTCACATTCACAATTTTAGGAGTAGATGTAGTTTTTAGAGAGAGAGGTTCTCTCCTCTCTCTTAGGATTAGGATTTAGGACTTCTCTTAGTTTTAGGAGTGACTCTCAATCCCAGGTTCTTTATTTTTATTTAATTTATGAACTCTTCCATGTTACATATAATTTTCTTAATTAATGTTATTTGAGGTATTTCAATTCATGACTGCTTTCTTTAATTTATGTTATTGTTGCTTTACATCTGAAGGTATTTTTATTCCAGTAGATTTACTTTTTCCCTTTTGGTTTTGGTTAAGAAATCAGTAACTCAGGAATTATCTTATCTCAACATAATTGATAACTGTTATCTTTGCTAATTGAATTGACTTTCAATAATCCCAATCTTTTCTTAGGAAATAAATAGGATTCGAAGGTCAGACTAATTAGTCCATTGACTTTCCTTTGCTTTAGTAAAGGTTAACTAAGTGGAATTAAGATTCAACTTTCATTATTATTGATAAGGATAACTAAGTCTGGACTTCCAATTTCTCATACCTTGCCAGGAGTTTATTTTACAGTTATTTATTTATTTTTATTGCTTGAAAATATACCTGTGCGCATTGCCCAAACTCCAGAACCCCAATTTACAAACTCATAACCAATAATAAGAACATACCTCCCTGCAATTCCTTGAGAAGACAACCCGAGGTTTAAATACTCGGTTATCAATTTTAAAGGGGTTTGTTACTTGTGACAACCAAAACGTTTGTACAAAGGGATTTCTGTCGGTTTAGAGACTATATCTACAACGCGACTGTTTTTATGAAATTCTTTACTGGCAAAAATCCCAACGTCATCTTCACAGGCGTTCACTTATTGAATGCTGCGTTCATTATTTTAGCACTGCCTAGCGCTCCCTTGGTCGAGCGCTTCTCCTAGCGCTCCCTTGGTTGAGCGCTACGTTCATTCCTTTGAGTGCCCTTAGTGTATGGATGGCCAAAAGCTTGCTTCCAAAGCTGGAAAGCCCGAAAACGTTCACAAAGTGAATGCTACGTTCACTTCCAAAGTGAATGCTGGCCTAAAAGCGTTGCTGAGTGTGGCGTTCTCTTTGTGAACGTAACGCTTCCCTGATTGGCCTCCCCCTTTTCTTCATTTCTTCACCTACAAGCAACCAAACAAACAGTCAAAGTATCAGCAAATTCACATGGTCTTTGCATCATTCATGAAATCAATTAATTCTAGCATAAACCCTATGATTTTATGTAAAATAAATGATGGTTGATTGATTCAAAATAATCATGAAAATCCACTCCAATTACTTACTTATTGTGTAAGAAAGTGCATGAAACCTAATGAAACTAATGAAAAATGCTTGTAAAACTAGCATAAGATGACTTGTTATCATATAGCTCACTTGACTTTCCTTTGCTTGTTAGAGGATGACTTAGTGGGATTGATCCTTGCAATTATCATATTGTGGTTAGTAATAAGGATAGAGATCCTTGACCACCAAACCTTGCCAAGACCTTTTTGTCATTAGAATTCCTTTGTCATTTACTTTTCTTATTTCTTATCCAAAACCCCAAAATATACATGTCCATATATAGCCAATAACAAGAATACTACCCTGCAATTCTTTTGAGAGACGACCCGAGGTTTAAATACTTCGATTATTAGTTTTATTAGGGGTTTGTACTTGTGACAAACAAATTTTTGTATGAAAGGATCATTGTTGGTTTAGAGACTATACTTGTAACGAGATTTTATTTGTGAAATTCTATACCATCAAAAATCCATTCATCAAAACAGTTCAGCAACAATCATTTATCAAAACCAGATCATTTAAAGCAAACCAGGCTGAATCCAAAAGATTATTCTATTTTTCACATTATTAAGAAAATCAACTCAACTCAAATCAATTTCCAACAGATTAAACTTGATCTCAAATCTTTAAAATAGTCGACTTCAAAAACATTCCGTTTCAGAAGCCACACAACAATCCAGTCAAACAAACATTCATAATCATTCAACTCAACCAAACAATAGATAAGACTGATACAATCACCAAATATACCATTTCTCATATCAGTATCCATATGTAATAATTCCAATATGTAAAACAGAATTTTTGGAAAAAGTCTCTACCTCAATCGGTCAAACGCATAAACCAAACACATCACAGGAACCCTCTCTCACCCCGAAATTACCGGCAGCTTATAGAAACAATGAATTCAAATCGGATAATAGTAAATATTTCTGGAAATTCAAGGCTAACTCAAATTGAAGCGGGAGCAAGAATGCCTTACATCAATTAGACAGTAATAGCAGAACGAAGAAGCGGCGGCAGTAGCTCGACGGCAAATCACACCCGCGGCAGCTTCTGACGACAATGGAAGCTCCGGCGGCGTTGCGGGTGGCTTTCCCCCTCTATCTCCTATCGGGTTCTTCTCAGGTGACGGCAGCATACTCCATTAATGGCGCCAGGCACGATGGCATCGCTGGGTTGAGACGGAATGGCGATGGCAAAGACACGGATAGTGGTGGCGGCGCGACGCTCCTCGCGAAGTCTTCCTCCCTCCTCGCGCGTATGCCCTCCCGTCAGACTCTTCCTCTCTCACCTCAGTTTCGATCTGTGACGGAGATGACCCCGTGAACAGTAGCGGCATCCTCAACTAGGCAGGGCGTGGCGACAACGCGACGGCGGTGGTGAAGCCCGACGCGCCAGCGCGGTTCTCCTCCCTCCCCTTGTCTTCTTCTCCTTCGGCCAACCGTGCTTCGTGGGTGTATGTGTGTTGCATTTCTGATGGAGAAAAGGAAGGAAGTGTATTGCTTGCTGCTGGGTGAGGGAAGTTGTGCGCATTGATTGGGAAGGAGGGGCTAGGTTGTGGGGGAAACGGGTCGGGTTAGGGTTTTTCAGGGTTAAGGTTTCATTTTCAAAAATTAGGGTTAAGGGCATTTTGGTAATTTCAAATAAATAGGGACAATATAGTAATTAGAAATAAATTCTAATCCAATAATAGTAATGTATAAAATACTATTTGTTCATCAATTTTACAATTTATTTTCAATAAAATGTCCAAATCCAATAATTAGAAATAATATAATTAAATCCTTTATTTTCCCAAAACAGTAGTATCAATATTTTAAAATATTAATTATTTAGTCCAAATCATATAAAAATCCTTATTATTTCACAACTACCAACTTTATAATTTTGAATATGGAAAATAATTCAAGAATTGTAAAATTGGATAATAATCTTAATTTATTTCAAAATCAATTAATCAAAACTTGCTTTAATTATCTTTAATAAAGAAATTTCTGAAATTAAAGCTACAGAAATACTAAATTTGAAATTAGCTCATGATAGCCCTTTATCAAAAGTTCTGGGTCTTACATCTTGCATTTGGATAAGAAATCTCCCAAACCACCTTTGAAGGACCCACTTGAATCTTGAAATCCTCCCAATTGGACTTTGTACCACTTATGCTTTGAACTCCTTTGGCAACCAACACCCATTCCTTCACCATTCAACACCCCCAAGAAGCACCTTAAGTTGGTGATCCGTTTCCAAGAGAGCATTTAGGTATGGGCCTATGAAGCTCATAGAGGAAATGGTTACCCACTCAAACTGCCCTATTGGAATCTTGCATGAATGCCTCAACTTCTTGGGTGATCACCTCTTTCTCACCACTCTTTTCTAGCTCTCCCCTTTCTCTCTCAAACTCCAAGGGAAAAGCTTCCTCAAGATCATTGAGGGGGTTGACCAAGATGGACAAAAAATCATTGATGATGGAATCCACTTCTTGATCAAACACCCTCAATTCTCCGTTTACCTCTTTCGGTTCACTAGTGCTACCTTCTTCCTCTTGTGACTCAATCCTTAGCTCCTTTCCTTCTCCTTGAGGCTCCATGTTCTCCTCCTTACTATACTCCCTTGTTGCTCCTCCACATTCCTCAAGGGAGATGTCTTGTGTGCTAGAGTGTAGTAAGGTCAAGCGGTTTACCGCTTCGGCTATAGTAGCCATAAACTTCCCTTGCTTCTTTCGGAACCCTTGTTGCTCTTGAAAGAATGCTTGAAGGTTTTGTTGTTCTTAGGGCAAGAATTGGAGAACATCACAATTGGATGAAAGAGAAGGTTCAAATGTTGGAAGAAAGGTTGTATAGTTAGAAGGTGTGTCATGTGGGTGAGGGTATTGAGGTGGTGTATAAGGGTGTGGTGGTTCATATGGTTGGTGGCAAGGTGTATAAACATTTGGGTTCTATGGAGGTGGAGGGTATGGTGGTTGAAGTTTTGGTGGTTGGGGGTCATGTAAGGGATATCTTTCATATCTTTGGGTTTGATATTCACACAGGGGAGGGTTTGTCTCGTTGTAGTATAGAGGAGGTGGTTGCCATGAGTGTTGCTTGAAGAACTGAAGATTGATGGTTTAGAAGTTATAGTAAACTCTCGTTGCAAGTATAGTTACTAAACCAAGCAATCAACCTTTCTTACAAAAGTTTTGGTTGTCACAAGTAACAAACCCCTTTTTAAAATTGATAACCGAGTATTTAAACCTCGGGTCGTCTTCTCAAGGAATTGCAGGGAGGTGTTCTTATTATTGGTTGTGAGTTTGTAAATTGGGGGTTTTTAATGTATAAGATAAAAAGCGAGAATAGTAAATGGCAAGAAAGTAAATTGTATTAATTTAAATAGATAATAAAACTCTTGGCAAGGTATAAGAACTGGAAGTCCTATCCTTATCAATTGTGATGAGAATTGTATTTTAATCCCACTTTGTTAACCTCTAACTATGAAGGTAAATCAAGTGGGTTAATTCGCTTAATCCTCAGGTCCTAGTCAATTCCTATGGAAAGACTAGAGTTATTGGAGCAACTCCCAATTTCAACCACTGCTTTATTTGACAGCTCAAGCATTACCAATTACTTAACCAAAGCCAAAAGGGAGAATTCTAAATTAAATTAAAAGCATTCATGTAAATAAAGCAAAGCAAAATTAAATCTGAAAATACCTCAAATTGCATTAATAAAAGAAATCAAATCTAACATGAATATTCATAAATTAATTGGAAAAATAAATAAAAAGAACATTGAACATGTGATTAAGAAGAAATCATAAATCCTTTTAGAGGAATCCTAATCCTAAATCCTAAGAGAGAGGAGAGAACCTCTCTCTCTAAAAACTACATCTAAATTATGAAAAGTGAATGTATGAGCTTGTGTTTGTATGAATGAATGGATTTCCCCACTTTATAGCCTCTAATCTGTGTTTACTGGGCCGAAAAATAGGTCGAAAACAGCCCAGAAATCGCTGGAGAAGAAATCTGCCACGCTGATTTTCGCCACTGCAACGCGTCCGCGTGGAGCACGCGTTCGCATCACCTATCATCAGGGCAACTATGGCATATTATATATCAAATCGAAGCCCTGGACGTTAGCTTTCCAATGCAACTAGAACCGCATCATTTGGACCTCTATAGCTAAAGTTATAGCCGTTTGAGTGCGAAGAGGTCAAGCTGGACAGCTTAGCATTTTCTCCAACTTCTTGTATTCCTTCTAGTTTTGCATGCTTCCTTTCCATCCTCTGAGCCATTCCTGCCCTATAATTTCTGAAATCACTTAACATACATATCAAGGCATCTAATGGTAATAAGAGAGGATTAAACATAGGGAACTTAAGGCCAAAGAAGCATGTTTTCAATCAAAGCACATAATTAGGAAGGCAAATGCAAAACCATGCAAATAGTATGAATAAGTGGGTAAAGAGTTGATAAAAACCACTCAAATGAGCACAAGATAAACCATGAAATAGTGGTTTATCAACCTCCCCATACTTAAACAATAGCATGTCCTCATGCTAATCTTAAGAGAAGTTATAAAGAAGTGAAGAGGAATGATAGAGAGTATGCAATGCAACCTATGAATGTAACTACATGCAGAATGATTTTTCCTACTTGGTTAAAAGTAAATAAATCTTCCAAGAATAAATATGAATTGGATTTCACTAATTCAAATTACAAAATAGAGTACAAATAGACTTGCAAGAAGAAAATAGCTCATGAAAGCCGGGAACAAGGAATCGAGCGTCGAACCCTCACCGGAAGTATATACACTCTAATCACTCAAGTGTTTAAGGTCCGACTCTCTCAATTCTCTACTAACCTTGCTTTCTAAGGCTTGCTCTTCATCTAACAATCAACATAATTTTAATGCGCAGATACACATATCAAGAGGTCTTTTAAGGGTTGTAATGGGGTTAGGGTCAAGGTAGGATTGTATTTGGCCAAGTGGACTAAAATCTGAATCCTTAATTAACTTAAACTTTTCCCACCTAACTTTAGACAATCCATGTAATCATAATACCACACCTAACTATCCATTAACCATGTTTTCCACATATTCATGCATTCTAATTATAAGGAAAGTACATATGCATTGTTTTCACCACTTACTTTGGGACATTTTGTCCCCTTTTTCTTATTTGCTATTTTTCTTTTCTTTTTCTCTCTCTTTTTTTTGTATTATATATATATATATATATATTTTCTTTTCTTTTATTTTTTTCTCAATGCATATGAACAAATTATTAGATGCATAAATCATGTCCTAAACATTTCTTTCACATTTTCAGAAAATTCTAACATACTCAATTCTTAAACCAAATGTTTCCAAATTCAACTTTTCCCATACTTAATTCATGAGCACTCTCACTAGTCTAAGCTAACCAAGGATTCAAATTAAGGACATTATTGTTTTTCGCTTAGAGTTAATGATGTGTTAAAGTAAAGAACAAAGGGGTATAATAGGCTCAACATTGGTTTGCAAAGGATAATGAAAGGGTAAGGCCATATGGGTATGTAAGCCCAGTGAAACAAAGGCCTCAATCATGTAAGTGTATGCATACATCAAACCTTGGAAATATAGAATTAAGCAAGACAAAGATCACAATTTTAAAGAGAAAAAACACACACCAAAAATAAAATATTGGTTGGTAAAATGCAACCAATTCAAATAGGCTCAAAAATCTCACAGGTTTTGTGTGTTCGAGCTCTAAACCATATTCCAGTATAATATTTCTTCAAACAAGTGTAACATTAAATTTTATTCAAATTAGTGAAATGCTCTTAAAAGGTTTCTTGAAAAAGAAAATATTACTTCAACCAAGTGGTAAAATATGCACAAAAATTAAATAATCATGCGATCAAACATGCAAATGCAACAACTAACAAGGAAAATAAACCATTGGTGTTTGAGAAGGAAATACTAACCCACAGAAGTCGGTATCGACCTCCCCACACTTAAAGATTGCACTGTCCTCGGTGCATGCTAAGATGTGCGAGTGGACGGGTTGCTTCAACTGACGCTTTTCTCATCAAGTAATGTGCGTAGGAACTTGTGCATCTTTCCCATGCAAACGTCTTCCGGTTCTCTTCCTGGTGGCCATCCTGAAAGAAAAAGGGAAGGAAAGTAACCCAAAGCAAAGATAGAAAACAAATAAAACATAGGTTGGTTAATGCCAAAAATGAGGGTCTCAATTACATGGTAGCTACAACATGTAAGTGAGAAAACAGTAGAAGTACATGGAAAATCAAGAGTGCAAAAATTTGCAACAATAGGAAAGAGAGTGTGGGTAAGGAGAGATAATATAAATTCATGTCAATGTAAAAGTAACACAGGTATAAAAGATTGGCATTGATTTAAATAATATTACCTAACCAGAATAAAACAAGTCACTAAGTATCCAAAATAATTCAAGAGAAGATGCAACAGTAAAATAAGAAAATTGTAACACCAAAGGAAAAATAATTAATTTAGAAAAGAAAATAAAAATATGCACAAAATTAAAATATAATGAATGAAATATACAAATAAATTAAGTAAAATAAAATGAAAGATAAGAAGAATGAGAAGGGAAAGAACGGAAGAAGAAGTAAGTAAGAAAGGAGGTAGGAAAAATTAGGATTGGAAAAGAAAAGATAAGATATTTGGCAAATTAGGATAAGCTGTGCGGCGCAAGCGACGCGGACGCGTGAGTGACGCGGTCGCGTGACTTGCGCATAAATTAATCGATGCGGTCGTGTCGGTCATGCGGACGCGTGACGCATTTTGTGCTACTGGCGCGAGGGCAGCCTCGCGCTCACACAACTCTCTGTTCAAAACTTAGTATTGCCAAAATCCAAGGTGACGCGGTCGCGTAATTGACGCGATCGCGTGAGTGGCCATCAATGGGATATAACGCGGACGCGTGAGCCAGGCGTCCGCGTGGTAAGGCTTGTGCGTTCAGCACCAATCCAGCACCACTCTAGCACAACTTTCGGTCGTGCACCCTTCTTACGTCGATTTCCAGGTCACACGTCCGCGTGAGTGACGCGGACGCGTGGGAGGCCTGTTTTCCAAATGACGCGGCTGCGTGGTTGACGCGGTCGTGTGGATCAATTTGTGCCAAAGGCACGCCTCCAGCCATGCTCTTGCATGACTCTCTGTTCAATTTTCTTTTCTTCCAAATGCACTGGCGACGCGGGCGCGTGGGACTGCTATCGCGTCGCGTGCGATTTTTTTTTTAATAACGCAGTATGCAGAATGCAATGCTAATATGAATGTTATGCAAAACTCCAGGTTCAATACAATAAAATAAAATAAAACTCAAAAACAAATAAAACTAAATAAAAAAATGAAAAAAGAACGATCATACCATGGTGGGTTGTCTCCCACCTAGCACTTTTAGTTAAAGTCCTTAAGTTGGACATTTGGGGAGTCTTTTGTTATGGTGGCTTGTGCTTGAACTCATCTAGGAATCTCCACCAATATTTGTAATTCCAATATCCTCTGGGATCTTAAATCTTGTTTCTACACCCGTCTCCAAGTTTATTATCTTGATTCCATCCGGGTGGTTCAACTTTAGAATTCTCAGTGAAGCATCCAAACAACTTCCTAGACCCATTCAGTTGAGCTTTACACCAACCCTTGCATTTAAACTTTGAGCACACAACCATGTTAAACCTTGCATGACAACTCCAACTACTAACCATCTTTCTTTTACGCTTAATGCCATAAAGAGCTCTAAGCTGACCATCTGTTTCAAGTAAAGCATATTCAAGTGAGCTAATTAAGCTTAGAGATGAAAGATTTACCCACTTGAATGAAGGAATGGATGGAGATGGCTTTGGGGGAGAGGTCTCCAACAGCATTGGCAAGGTGATTTCCAGCTCCAGTCCCTTGAGTTCTTCCTTGTCAACTTCCACCTCCTTGCAAGTTTCTTCAATTTCAACCTCTTCCTCTTGGTAGCTTTCTTCCAATTTGATCTCTTCTTCATTGCTCACCAAGGGCATAGGAGGTTGTGCTTCTTCTTCTTGAATCTCCATCTCTTGATCAACCTCTACAAAGTCTTCAACCATGATCTACCTTGGAGGTTGTACATTCTCCTCCACATCAATATCAAACACCATGGAAGGAGGCTCTGTGACTGGACTTTCCAATGGAGGTACAACATCTCTTAAGTCTGCAACCACTTCTTCCTTTTTAATAATTGCTGCTTTGTCCAGTTGTTTAAGTATAAAATCGTACTCATCCTCGATGATTTTCTTTCCATGATAACTCCTTTCAACTACTCTTTCATCTTCAAGGGTTGATGAGCGGATATTTTATACGCTTTTTGGGGTTAATTTCATATAGTTTTTAGTATATTTTAGTTAGTTTTTAGTTTATTTTCATTAGTTTCTAGGCAAAATTCATATTTCTGGACTTTACTCTAAGTTTGTGTATTTTTCTGTAATTTCAGGTATTTTCTGGCTGAAATTGAGGGAGCTGAGCAAAAATCTGATTCAGGCTGAAAAAGGACTGCTGATGTTGTTGGATCCTGACCTCTTTGCACTCGGAATGGAATTTCTGGAGCTACAGAAGTCCAATTGATCCGCTTCCAATTGCGTTGGAAAGTAGACATCCAAGGCTTTCCAGAAATATATAATAGTCCATACTTTTCTCAAGGATAGACGACGTAAACTGGTGTTCAACGCTAGTTCCATGTTGCTGTCTGGCGTCCAGCGCCAGAAACACGTTACAAGTTGGAGTTCAACGCCAGAATTACGTTACAGCCTGGCATTGAATGCCCAAAACAGCCCAGGCACGTGAGAAGCTTTAGTCTCAGCCCCCAGCACACACCAAGTGGGCCCCAGAAGTGGATTTCTGCACTATCTATCATAGTTTACTCATTTTCTGTAAACCTAGGTTACTAGTTTAGTATTCAAACAACTTTTAGAGATTTATTTTGTATCTCATGACATTTTAGATCTGAACTTTGTAATCTCTGACGGCATGAGTCTCTAAATTCCATTGTTGGGGGTGAGGAGGTCTGCTGTGTCCTGATGAATTAATGCAAGTATTTCTGTTTTCTATTCAAACATGTGTGTTCCTATCTAAGATATCCATTCGCACTTCAACATGAATGTGATGAACGTGACAATCATCATCATTCCCCCATGAAAGCGTGCCTGACAATCACTTCCGTTCACCGTAGAATGAATGAATATCTCTTGGATCTCTTAATCAGAATCTTCGTGGTATAAGCTAGATTGATGGCAGCATTCAAGAGAATCTGGAAAGTCTAAACCTTGTCTGTGGTATTCCGAGTAGGATTCAAGGATTGAATGACTGTGACAAGCTTCAAACTCGCGAGTGCTAGGCATAGTGACAGATGGAAAAGGATAGTAAATCCTATTCCGGTACGATCAAGAACCTGCAGATGATTAGCCGTGCGGTGACAGCGCACCTGGACCCTTTTCACTGGAAGGATGGATGGTAGCCATTGACAACGGTGATCCACCAACACACAGCTTGCCATAGGAGGACATGCATGCGTGAATCAGAAACAGAGGAAAGCAAAATTTCAGGAGACAAAGCATCTCCAAAACTCCAACATATTCTCCATCATTGCATACAAGTATAATTTGTGTTCTGCCCTTTTATTCCTTGCAATCAAATTTGATAAGTGAATTATTTTATTGTTTTCCTGACTAAGAGTTACAAGATAACCATAGATTGCTTCAAGCCAACAATCTCCGTGGGATCGACCCTTACTCACATAAGGTATTACTTGGACAACCCAGTGCACTTGCTGGTTAGTTGTGCGAATTTGTGAAGAATTGTGATTTCCAATTTCGTGCACCAAGTTTTTGGCGCCGTTGCCGGGGATTGTTTGAGTTTGAACAACTGACGGTGAATCCTGTTGCTTAGATTAGGAAAATTTTATCTTTTGGGTCAGAGTCTTTTATATTCTTTTCAAAAAAAAAAATAAAAAATAAAAAAAATATTTTTTTCTTAGTTATTAAAAATATTTTTCAAAACAAGTGTTACATTTACTGCCCATTTGGCTAGAGCGTTGGTCTGTGCTCTTGATAAAGTGGGTACCTTCTTTTTAAAATTCTTTTTCAAAAATAATTTTTACATTAAATCCTGTGCCAAACTTTAAGTTTGGTGTTTTCTTGTTGAGTTTTCTTTGGTTTTCGAAAAATCTTATTTTGGTTTTCTAAAAATTTTAAGTTTGGTGTTCTTTCTTCATGTTCTTGTGTTCTTGTGAATCTTCAAAGTGTTCTTGAGTTTTCCTTGTGTCTTGATCTTAAAATTTTTAAATTTGGTGTTCCTTGGTATTTTCCCTCCAAAATTTTCGAAAACAAGGAGCATTAGATCTAAAATTTTTAAATCTTGTGCTATCTTATTATTTTTCTCTCTCCTCTTTAAATTCAAAAATATCTTTTCTCTCTATTTTAAAGCAAATTTTCGAAATTTACCTTTAAAATTCAGATTTTTATTTCAAAATTTAAAATCTTTTTCAAAAATCATCATATCCTTTTCAAAACTTCCTAACCACTTTCTCTCTCCTCATTTTTTCGAAAATCTTCACCCATTTTATTTATTTTATTTTAATTTATTTTATTTTCGAAATAAATAAATAAATAAATAAATAAATAAATAAAAATAATTTTTTATTACATCATCTCCCTTTCTCCATCATGGATCTAAGTGGAAATGAACAGTCCAGAAGGACTCTGGGGTCATATGCTAACCCCTCTACTGCTTCATATGGGAGTAGTATCTGCATACGCTCCATTGGAGTCAGTAGCTTTGAGTTGAATCCTCAGCTCATTATCATGGTGCAGCAAAGCTGCCAGTATTCCGGTCTTCCACAAGAAGAACCTACAGAGTTTCTAGCACAGTTTTTACAAATTGCTAACACAGTACATGATAAGAAAGTAGATCAGGATGTCTACAGATTATTGCTGTTTTCATTTGCTGTAAAAGACCAAGCCAAGAGGTGGTTAAATAACCAACCTAAAGCTAGCATAAGGAGATAGAAACAGCTGACAGAAAAATTCCTGAATCAATACTTTCCTCCAAAACGGATGACACAGCTAAGCCTGGACATCCAAGGCTTTAAACATGGAGATAATGAATCTCTTTATGATGCCTGGGAGAGATACAGAGAGATGCTACGAAAATGCCCCTCTGAAATGTTTTCAGAATGGGTTCAGTTAGACATCTTCTATTATGGGCTTACAAAAAGAGCTCAGATCTCTCTAGATTACTCAGCTGGTGGATCTATCCACATGAGAAAGATAATTGAAGAAGCTCAAGAGCTCATTGATACAGTTGCCAGAAATCAACATCTGTACCTAAGCAGTGACCCTTCCATAAAAGAAGAGGTTAAAACAGTAACTGCTGAACTCAGTCCTGTAGAACAAGCTGCTGAATTCAATCAGCAATTGGACTTTCTAACACAACAGTTAGCCGAATTCAAAGATAGACTACAAGAGACAAGGATGGCTAATATAAATATGGAAGAACAATTGAAGCAAACAAAACAGCAGCTGTCAAAACAAATAACAGAAGAATGCCAAGCAGTTCAATTAAGAAGTGGAAAAATATTAAATACGCCACCTCAAGGCAACAGGAAGCCAAGGAATGAGCAAACCACCCAAAATCCATCTGAGGACAGTAAGAGCCCAGGAAAAAATAATTCTAGCGTTAAAACGCCAGAAATTGGGTGGAAGGCTGGCACTGAACGCCCAGACCATGCTCAGGACTGGCGTTCAACACCAGAAACAAGCAAAGAACTGGCGTTGAACGCCCAAAAGAAGCACAGTTCTGGCGTTCAGACGCCAGGAACAGATAAGGAGTTGGCGTCTAACGTCACTCCAGCTTCTAACTCTGGCACTCAATTGCCAGAGAGGGATCAGACACACACAAGTGCTGATGACAACCCATCTAAAAAGGCTTCTTCAACCTCTTCTGTAGGAAATAAACCTACAGCAACCAAGGTTGAGGAATATAAAGCCAAGATACCTTATCCTCAAAAACTCCGCCAAGAGGAACAGGATAAGCAATTTGCTCGCTTTGCAGATTATCTCAGGACTCTTGAAATTAAGATTCCGTTTGCAGAGGCACTTGAGCAAATACCTTCTTATGCCAAGTTCATGAAAGAGATCTTAAGTCATAAGAAGGATTGGAGAGAAACTGAAAGAGTTCTCCTCACTGAAGAATGCAGTGCAGTCATTCTGAAAAGCTTTCCTAAAAAGCTTAAAGATCCCGGAAGCTTTCTAATACCATGTACATTAGAGGGAAATTGCACCAGGATAGCTTTATGCGATCTTGGGGCAAGCATCAACCTAATACCTGCATTCACTATCAGAAAGCTTGGTTTAACTGAAGAAGTTAAACCAACCCGGATATGTTTCCAACTTGCGGATGGCTCCATTAAATACCCATCAGGCGTGATTGAGGACATGATTGTCAGGGTTGGGCCATTCGCCTTTCCCACTGACTTCGTAGTGCTGGAGATGGAGGAGCACAAGAGTGCTACTCTCATTCTAGGAAGACCTTTCCTAGCAACTGGACGAACTCTCATTGATGTCCAAAAGGGGGAAGTCACCCTGAGAGTCAATGAAGATGAGTTTAAGTTGAATGCTGTCAATGCCATGCAGCATCCAGACACACCAAAAGACTGCATGAAAGTTGATCTTATTGACTCTTTGGTAGAAGAGATCAACATGGCTGAGAGTCTCGAATCAGAGCTGGAAAACATCTTTAAAGATGTTCCACCTGATCTAGAGGATTCAGAGGAATTGAAAGAGTCTCTGAAATTTCCTCAAGAAGAGGAAAAACCTCCTAAACCCGAGCTGAAACCATTACCACCATCCCTGAAATATGCATTTCTGGGAGAAGGTGATACTTTTCCAGTGATCATAAGCTCTGCTTTAAATCCACATGAAGAGGAAGCACTAATTCAAGTGCTAAGGACATACAAGACAGCTCTTGGGTGGTCCATAAGTGACCTTAAGGGCATAAGCCCAGCTAGATGCATGCACAAGATCTTATTGGAGGACAATGCTAAGCCAGTGGTTCAACCACAGAGGTGGCTAAATCCAACCATGAAGGAAGTGGTGCAGAAAGAGGTCACTAAATTACTGGAGGCTGGGATTATTTATCCTATTTCAGATAGCCCCTGGGTGAGTCCTGTTCAAGTTGTCCCTAAAAAGGGAGGCATGACAGTGGTTCATAATGAAAAAAATGAACTGGTTCCTACAAGAACAGTTACAGGGTGACACATGTGTATTGATTACAGAAGGCTCAATACAGCCACCAGAAAGGATCATTTTCCTTTACCATTCATAGACCAGATGCTAGAAAGACTAGCAGGTCATAATTATTACTGCTTTTTCGATGGCTATTCAGGCTACAACCAAATTGCAGTAGATCCCCAGGATCAAGAGAAAATAGCATTCACATGTCCATCTGGAGTATTTGCTTACAGAAGGATGCCTTTTGGGCTGTGTAATGCGCCTGCAACCTTTCAGAGATGCATGCTCTCTATTTTCTCTGATATGGTGGAAAAATTTTTGGAAGTCTTCATGGATGACTTCTCAGTATATGGAGACTCATTCAGCTCCTGTCTTGATCACCTGACATTGGTTTTGAAAAGATGCCAAGAGACCAACCTGGTTTTAAACTGGGAAAAATGTCACTTTATGGTGACTGAAGGGATTGTCCTTGGGCATAAAATTTCAAACAAGAGAATAGAGATGGATCAAGCTAAAATAGAGGTAATTAAAAAATTACCACCACCTACCAATGTTAAGGCAATCAGAAGCTTTCTGGGGCATGCAGGATTCTATAGGAGGTTTATAAAGGATTTTTCAAAAATTGCTAAACCTCTAAGCAACCTGCTATCTGCTGACACGCCATTTGTGTTTGACACAGAGTGTCTGCAGGCGTTTGAAACTCTGAAAGCTAAGTTGGTCACAGAACCAGTTATCTCTGCACCAGATTGGACATTACCGTTCAAATTAATGTGTGATGCCAGTGATCACGCCATTGGTGCAGTACTGGGGCAGAGGCATGACAAGCTTCTGCATGTCATTTATTATGCTAGCCATGTTTTGAATGATGCCCAGAAAAATTACACAACCACAGAAAAAGAATTGCTTGCAGTGGTTTATGCCATTGACAAGTTTAGATCATACTTAGTAGGATCAAAAGTGATTGTGTACACAGATCATGCTGCTCTTAAATATCTACTCACAAAGCAGGATTCAAAACCCAGACTCATAAGATGGGTGTTGCTTCTGCAAGAGTTTGATATAGAAATAAGAGACAGAAAAGGGACAGAGAACCAAGTGGCTGACCATCTGTCCCGGATAGAACCAATGGAAGGGGCGTCCTCCCCCTCTATTGAGATCTCTGAAACTTTTCCGGATGAGCAGTTGTTCGCCATTCAGGAATTACCATGGTTTGCAGATATTGCAAATTACAAAGCTGCAAGGTTCATTCCCAAGGAGTACAGCAGGCAACAAAAGAAAAAATTAATTACTGATGTAAAGTACTACTTGTGGGATGAACCCTATCTCTTTAAGAGATGTGCAGACGGCATAATCCGTAGGTGTGTGCCTAAGGAAGAAGCACAAAGGATCTTATGGCATTGCCATGGGTCACAATATGGAGGTCATTTCGGAGGTGAGCGAACAGCCACTAAGGTCCTCCAATGTGGTTTCTACTGGCCTACACTTTACAGAGATTCCAGAGAGTTTGTACATAACTGTGACAGTTGCCAGAGAGTTGGTAATTTGCCTCACAGTTATGCCATGCCTCAACAAGGAATCTTAGAGATTGAGTTGTTTGATGTATAGGAAATTGATTTCATGGGGCCTTTCCCACCATCATACTCAAACACTTATATTCTGGTGGCAGTTGACTATGTATCAAAATGGGTAGAGGCCATTGCCACACCCACCAATGATACTAAAACAGTACTAAAGTTCCTCTAGAAATATATATTTAGCAGATTTGGTGTCCCTAGGGTACTAATCAGTGATGGGGGCACTCACTTCTGCAACAAACAGCTTTACTCTGCCATGGTCCGGTATGGGATTCGCCATAAGGTGGCAACTCCATATCTTCCGTAGACAAATGGACAAGCTGAAGTCTCTAACAGAGAACTAAAAAGAATCCTGGAACGGACTGTGAATACCCGTAGAAAGGATTGGGCACGCAGCTTGGATGATGCTCTGTGGGCTTACAGAACAGCATTCAAGACTCCTATAGGGACCTCTCCATACCAACTTGTGTATGGTAAGGCTTGTCACCTGCCCGTGGAACTGGAAGATAAGGCCTACTGGGCAACCAGATTCCTTAACTTTGATGATAAATTAGCTGGAGAGAAAAGATTGCTCCAGCTGAATGAGCTAGAGGAATTCAGATTCACTGCTTTCGAAAATGCCAAGCTTTACAAAGAGAAATCCAAAAGGTGGCATGACAGAAAGCTGTCATCTAGAATCTTTGAACCAGGACAAAAGGTTCTGTTGTTTAACTCTAGGCTCAGGCTATTTCCCAGGAAACTGAAGTCCCGGTGGAGAGGACCATATGTGATTACAAGTGTATCACCATATGGTTATGTGGAGTTTCAAGATATTGATTCTGATAAGAAGTTCATTGTTAATGGACAGAGAATCAAGCACTATCTTGAAGGCAATGTTGAGCAAGAGTGCTCAAGGTTGAGGCTAGATTAAAAACTCAGCAAGGTCCAGCTAAAGACAATAAAGAAGCGCTTGCTGGGAAGCAACCCAGCCATGGGGCATCACTTCCTCTAAGCATTTTGCCATATTCTTGATTTTATTTGTTTATATAAAGTTCATTGATACTAAGGTAAAGAGTCAATTGTATAAGTTTACAGAGTTACAGAAGGATTCTGCACACAAAACAGAGAAAAAGAGTTCACTGGCAAGAAAACGCCAGTAAAAGTCTGTTTTGGGCGTTCAACGCCCAAAAGAAGCATCCACTGGGCGTTGAACGCCAGTAAGGATAGCCATCTGGGCGTTAAACGCCAGAAAGAAGCATCTTCTGGGCATTGAACGCCAGGAAGAAGCTCCTTCTGGGCGTTTAACGCCAGATTTACAGCGTCCTGGGCATTCAGAAAAACGCCCAGTGACAAAGGAGTTCCTGGCGTTGAACGCCAGAAAGAAGCAACAGCTGGGCGTTGAACGCCCAGGAGAAGCAGCAGTTGGGCGTTGAACGCCCAAAACATGCAGCATTTGGGCGTTCAAACGCCAGGATGGTGGGGAGGAGGTAAATTCATTTTCTCTTCATATTTTTCATTTTAATCTTAATTTTCATGTTTCAATTCATGATTTCTTGCATAAACATGTTACAAACCCTGATTTCTAAAATCCCTAATTTCTAAAAACCCTTCTTTAAAAATATCAAATGTATCTTAATCCATAAGTACAAATCCTTTTTTCAATCCAATTCCACTCTTTTTCAAAATTTTCAAAACAATTCTATCTCTTTTCATTCGAAAATCTTTTCAACTAATCAATATCTTTTTCAAATCTCCATATTATCTTTTTCAAAAATCCAATTTTATCTTTTTCAAATATCTTTCATATCTTTTCAATTTTAAATCATATCTTCTATCTTATCTTTCTCCCTATTTTCGAAAACCCCCCTCCCTTTTTAAAAACCCATTCGGCCTCCTTCCTCTCATCCACCATTCTACACTAGCTCTCCTTCTATCCCTCTCCTTTCTTTTCTTTTGCTTGAGGACAAGCAAACCTCTAAGTTTGGTGTGTTTATCCGTGATCACTAAACCATACCCACTAAGATCATGGCTCCTAAAGGAAAACAACCCACTCCAAGAGGCAAGAAAGAGAGTATTCCAAATCCACTTTGGAATCAAGGGAGGTTCTTAACCAAAGAACATTCAGACCATTACTACAAAATAATGGGTCTAAGATCTGTGATCCCAGAAGTCAAGTTCGATCTGAAAGAAGATGAATATCCGGAGATCCAAGAGCAGATTCGAAACAGGAACTGGAAAGTCCTAGCTAATCCTGAAACGAAAGTGGGAAGGAATATGGTTCAAGAATTCTACGCTAATCTGTGGCAAACAGACAGGCAGAGAATATTTGGAGCTGCCCTCTATGACTACAGGACTGTGGTCAGAGGAAAGATTGTTCACATCCACCCTGACAAAATCAGGGAGATCTTTAAGCTACCTCAGCTGAAAGATGACCCAGACTCCTTCAATAGGAGAATGATGAGAATAAACAAGGGCCTGGATAAGATTCTAGAGGATATATACATCCCTGGAGCCAGGTGGACCACCAGCACTAAGGGCGCCTCAAGTCAACTCAAGAGAGAAGATCTCAAACCAGTCGTCAGAGGATGGCTGGACTTCATTGGGCATTCTATATTGCCCACCAGCAACCGTTCTGAAGTCAATATTAGAAGAGCAGTGATGATCCATTGCATTATGTTGGGAAAAGAAGTAGAAGTTCATCAACTGATCCCATCTGAATTCTACATACTTGCCAACAAGAACTCCAAGGATGCCAGGTTGGCTTATCCAAGCCTAATCTCTATGCTCTACAAAGATGCTGGAATAAAGATGGGAATAACAGAGTATATCTCAGTGGAGCAACCAATCACTAAAATCACAATGGAAAAACAACAAATGCAGGATGACCCCATCAAAAGGAGGGTGCAAGAATTCCTACCAGAACTCCCTCAATTTGAATACTGGGAGCATCTTGAGGCATCTGTCACTAAGTTGCAAGAAACCATGGACCAATTGAAGGAAGAACAGCAAAATCAAAACAGCATGCTTTGCAAACTGCTCAGAAAACAAGAGGTGCAAGGGCGTGAATTAAGAGAACTAAAGCGTCAGAAACTATCTCTTGAAGGGCCAAGTACCCCACAGACTAAAGAGGCATCCGCTTCCCAAAGTCAAGGTTGTTGAGTTCTGATCTTAACCTTAACCCTGTGATAACTTTCTTTTCTATTATTTGAGTTTCACCTTAGGAGTCATATAATGGCAATTAGTATTTATATTTTGATTTTATCCCCAATTAAGCTATAATTTATTTTTCTCATCATCATTAAACATGAATAAAATAGAAGATTTTCTTTAGAACAAGGAGGCAATAATTTTTGAGTTTTTAAAACAAATTTTAATTGTTTACATGTGGTGGCAATGCTTTCTGCCTTCTGAATGAATGCTTGAACAGTGCATATGTCTTTAGAATTTGATGTTCTTGAATGTTAAATATGTTGGCTCTTGAAAGAATAATAAACATGAGACATGTTATTGGCAATCTGAAAAATCATAAAAATGATTCTTGAAGCAAGAAAAAGCAGTGAATACAAAGCTTGCAAAAAAAAAAAAAAAGCAAGCAGAAAAAGCCAATAACCCTTAAAACAAAAAGGCAAGGGTAATAAAAAAGATCCAAGGCTTTGAACATCAGTGGATAGGAGGGCCTAAGGAAATCAAATCCTGGTCTAAGCGGCTAAACCAAGTTGTCCCTAACCATGTGCTTGTGGCGTGAAGGTGTCAAGTGAAAACTTGAGACTGAGCGGTTAAAGTCAAGGTCTGAAGCAAAGAGAAGAGTGTGTTTAAGAACCCTGGACACCTCTAATTGGGGGCTTTAGCAAAGCTGAGTCACAATCTGAAAAGGTTCACCCAATTATGTGTCTGTGGCATTTATGTATCCGGTGGTAATACTGGAAAACAAAGTGCTTAGGGCCACGGCCAAGACTCATAAAAGTAGCTGTGTTCAAGAATCAACATACTGAACTAGGAGAATCAATAACACTATCTGAATTTTGAGTTCCTATAGATGCCAATCATTTTGAGCTTCAATGAATAAAGTGAGATGCCAAAACTCTTCGGAGGCAAAAAGATACTAGCCCCGCTCATTTAATTAGAATCTGAGCTTCACTCAAAAACTCTGAGATATTATTGTTTCTTGACTCATTTGTATTCTATTTTATTTATCTAGTTGCTTGAGGACAAGCAACAGTTTAAGTTTGGTGTTGTGATGAGCGGATATTTTATACGCTTTTTGGGGTTAATTTCATATAGTTTTTAGTATGTTTTAGTTAGTTTTTAGTTTATTTTCATTAGTTTCTAGGCAAAATTCATATTTCTAGACTTTACTATGAGTTTGTGTGTTTTTCTGTAATTTCAGGTATTTTCTGGCTGAAATTGAGGGAGCTGAGCAAAAATCTGATTCAGGCTGAAAAAGGACTGCTGATGCTGTTGGATCCTGACCTCTCTGCACTCGGAATGAAATTTCTAGAGCTACAGAAGTCCAATTGACACGCTTCCAATTGCGTTGGAAAGTAGACATCTAGGGCTTTCCAGCATTATATATTAGTCCATACTTTGCTCAAGGATAGATGACGTAAACTGGCGTTCAACGCCAGTTCCATGTTGCTGTCTGGCGTCCAGCGCCAGAAACACGTTACAAGTTGGAGTTCAACGCCAGAATTACGTTACAGCCTAGCGTTGAACACCCAAAACAGCCCAGGCACGTGAGAAGCTTTAGTCTCAGCCCCAGTACACACCAAGTGGGCCCCAGAAGTGGATTTCTGCACTATCTATCATAGTTTACTCATTTTCTGTAAACCTAGGTTACTAGTTTAGTATTTAAACAACTTTTAGAGATTTATTTTGTATCTCATGACATTTTAGATCTGAACTTTGTAATTTCTGACGGCATGAGTCTCTAAACTCCATTGTTGGGGGTGAGGAGGTCTGCTGTGTCCTGATGAATTAATGCAAGTATTTCTGTTTTCTATTCAAACATGTGTGTTCCTATCTAAGATATTCATCATCATTCCCCCACGAACGCGTACCTGACAATCATTTCCGTTCACCGTAGAATGAATGAATATCTCTTGGGTCTCTTAATCAGAATCTTCGTGGTATAAGCTAGATTGATGGCAGCATTCAAGAGAATCCGAAAAGTCTAAACCTTGTCTGTGGTATTCATGGTAGGATTCAAGGATTGAATGACTGTGACAAGCTTCAAACTCGCGAGTGCTGGGCGTAGTGACAGACGCAAAAGGATAGTAAATCCTATTCCGGTACGATCGAGAACCTGCAGATGATTAGCCGTGCGGTGACAGCGCACCTGGACCCTTTTCACTGGAAGGATGGATGGTAGCCATTGACAACGGTGATCCACCAACACACAGCTTGCCATAGGAGGACGTGCGTGCATGAATCAGAAACAGAGGAAAGCAGAATTTCAGAAGACAAAGCATATCCAAAACTCCAACATATTCTCCATCATTGCATACAAGTATAATTTGTGTTCTGCCCTTTTATTCCTTGCAATCAAATTTGATAAGTGAATTATTTTATTATTTTCCTGACTAAGAGTTACAAGATAACCATAGATTGCTTCAAGCCAACAATCTCCGTGGGATCGACCCTTACTCACGTAAGGTATTACTTGGACGACTCAGTGCACTTGCTAGTTAGTTGTGCAAATTTGTGAAGAATTGTGATTTCCAATTTCGTGCACCAAGGGTCTCTCCTACCTTTACCCGTAGGGCCTCCTCTAGCTCTTTATGAAGTATGGATTCGCGAAGATGATTCCTTCTTTCCTGTTCCATATCAATAGTATCAACAAAGAATCTTGGAGATTGAGTTGTTTGACGTATGGGGAATAGACTTCATGGGACCTTTCCCACCATCATTCTCAAACACTTATATTTTGGTGGCAGTTGACTATGTATCAAAATGGGTTGAGGCCATTGCCACACCCACCAATGATACTAAAACAGTGCTGAAGTTCCTCCAGAAATATATCTTCAGCAGGTTTGGGGTCCCTAGAGTACTAATCAGTGATGGGGGCACTCACTTCTACAACAAACAGCTTTACTCTGCCATGGTCCGGTATGGGATTCGCCACAAGGTGGTGACTTCATATCATCCACAGACTAATGGACAAGCTGAAGTCTCTATCAGAGAGCTAAAAAGAATCCTAGAACGAACTGTAAATACCTGTAGAAAGGATTGGGCAAGAAGCTTGGATGATGCTCTGTGGGCATACAGAACAGCATTCAAGACTCCTATAGGGACCTCTCCATACCAACTGGTCTATGGTAAGGCATGTCACCTGCCCGTGGAACTGGAACATAAAGCCTACTGGGCAACCAGATTCTTGAACTTTGATGCCAGATTAGCTGGAGAAAAAAGATTGCTCCAGCTAAATGAGCTAGAAGAATTCAGATTCAAGGCTTTCGAAAATGCCAAGCTTTATAAAGAAAAATAAAAAAAGTGGCATGACAGAAAGCTATCATTTAGAATCTTTAAACCAGGACAAAAGGTTCTGTTGTTCAACTCTAGGCTCAGGCTATTCCCCGGGAAACTGAAGTCTCGGTGGAGGGGACCATATGTGATTACAAGTGTATCACCATATGGTTATGTGGAGCTTCAAGATAGTGATTCTGATAAGAAGTTCATTGTCAATGGACAGAGAATCAAGCACTATCTTGAAGGCAATGTTGAGCAGGAGTGCTCAAGGCTGAAGCTAGACTAAAAGCTCAACAAGGTCTAGCTAAAGACAATAAAGAAGCGCTTGCTGGGAGGCAACCCAGCCATGGGGCATCAATCCTCTAAGCATTTTGCCCTATTTTTATTTTTATTTGTTTATATAAAGTTCACTGATCCTAAGGTAAAGAGTCAATTGTATAAGTTCACAGGATTACAGAAGGATTCTGCACACAAAACAGAGAAAAAGAGCTCACTGGCAAGAAAACGCCAGTAAAAGTCTGTTTTGGGCGTTCAACACCCAACAGAAGCATCCACTGGGCGTTGAACGCCAGTAAGGATAGCCACGTGGGCGTTAAACGCCAGTTTATAGCATTCTAGGCGTTCAGAAAAACGCCCAGTAACAAAGGAATTCCTGGCGTTCAACGCCAGAAAGAAGCAGCAGCTGGGCATTGAACGCCCAGGAGAGGCAGCATTTGGGCGTTGAACGCCCAAAACATGCAGCGTTTGGGCGTTCAAACGCCAGGATGGTGGGGAGGAGGTAAAATCATTTTTTTTCATAATTTTTTTATTCTAATCTTAATTTTCATGCTTCAATTCATGATTTCTTGCATAAACATGTTAAGAACCCTGATTTCTAAAACCCCTAATTTCTAAGATCCCTACCTTAAAAATATTAAATATATCTTAATCCATAAGCACCAACCCTCTTTTTCAATCCAATTCAACTCTTTTTCAAATTTTCAAAACAAATCTATCTTTTTACTCTAAAATCTTCTCAACTAATATCCTTTTCAAATCTTCACATTATCTTTTTCAAAAATTAGATTTATCTTTTTCAAAAATCTTTCATATCTTTTCAATTTTAAACTATATCCTCTCTTATCATATCTTCTATCTTATCTTTTCCAAATCAATCTTTTTTATCATATCTTATCTAAATTTTCGAACCCACCCCCCCTTTAAATATGGGTTCGGCCTCCCTCCCCTTCCATCAACAATTGCACCTAGCTCTCCTTCTATCCCTCTCCTTTCTTTTCTTTTGCTTGAGGACAAGCAAACCTCTAAGTTTGGTGTGTTTATCCGTGATCACTAAGAGCATGGCTCCTAAAGGAAAACAACCCACTTCAAGAGGCAAGAAAGAGAGCGTTCCAAAACCACTTTGGAATCAAGGGAAGTTCTTATCCAAAGAACATGCAGACCATTATTATAAAATAATGGGTCTAAGATCAGTGATCCCGGAAGTTAGATTCGATCTGAAAGAAGACGAATATCCGGAGATCCAGGAGCAAATCCGAATCAGGAACTGGGAGATCCTAGCCAATCCTGAAACGAAAGTGGGAAGGAATATGGTCCAGGAGTTCTACACTAATATGTGGCATACAGACAGGCAAAGACTATCTGGATCTGATATCTATGACTATCGAACCATGGTCAGAGGAAAGATTATTCATACCCACCCTGACAAGATCAGAGAAATCTTAAAGCTACCTCAGCTGAAAGATGATCCAGACTCCTTCAATAGGAGAATGATGAGAACAAACAAGAGCCTGGATAAGATTCTAGAGGACATATGCATCCCTGGAGCCAGGTGGACCACCAGCACGAAGGGTGTTCCTAATCAACTCAAAAGAGAAGATCTCAAACCAGTGGCCAGAGGCTGGCTGGACTTCATTGGGCATTCTCTGCTGCCCACTAGCAACCGCTCTGAAGTCACTGTTAAAAGAGCAGTGATGATCCATTGCATCATGATGGGAAAAGAAGTGGAAGTTCATCAACTGATTTCAACTGAATTCTACAAAATTGCTAACAAAAATTCTAAAGAGGCCAGGTTGGCTTACCCAAGCTTGATTTCTATGCTCTGCAAGGACGCTGGAGTAAGGATGGGAATAATTGAGTATATCTCAATTGAGAAAGCAATCACCAAAGCATCAATGGAAAAACAACAAGCACAGGATGACCCCATCAAGAAGAAAACACAGGAATTTCTCCCAGAAATCCCTCAATCTGAATATTGGGAGTATCTTGAAACATCATTTACCAAGATGCAAGAAGCTATGGAACAAATAATAAAGGAACAGAAGGAACAAAGTCAAATTCTTTGCTATTTGATTAAAGAACAGGAAGAGCAAGGGCGTGACTTGAGGGAATTAAAGCGCCAGAAGTTATCTCTTGAAGGACCAAGCACCCCACAGATCCGAGGAACATCCACTTCCCAGAACAAAGGTTGTTAAATTCTAATTTCTGTTTTAACTCTGTGATAGTTGTCGTTATAGGAGTTTACCTTAGGAGTCATATAGTAGTAATTAGTGTCTATTTTGATTTTATCTCCAATTAAGTTATAGTCTATTTTTCTCATCATCAGCAAACATGAATAAAATAGCAGATCTTTTGAATAAGAGGCAATAAAAATTCGAGTTTTAATAAGAAAAATTCTAATTAGTAACATGTGGTGGCAATGCTTTCTGTCTTCTGAATGAATGCTTGAACAGTGCATATATCTTTTGCATTTGTTGTTTAAGACTGTTAAATATGTTGGCTCTTGAAAGAATGATGAACATGAGATATGTTATTGATAATCTGAAAAATCATAAAAATGATTCTTGAAGCAAGAAAAAGCAGCAAAGAACAAAGCTTGCAGAAAAAAAAATTTTAGAAAGAAAAAGAAAAGCAAGCAGAAAAAGCCAAAAGCTCTTAAAACCAAAAGGCAAGGGTAAATAAAAAGGATCCCAATGCTTTGAGCATCAGTGGATAGGAGAGCCTAAGGGATAAAATCCTGGCCTAAGCGGCTAAACCAGGCTGTCCCTAGCCATGTGCTTGTGGCGTGAAGGTGTCAAGTGAAAACTTGAGACTGAGCGGTTAAAGTCAAGGTCCAAAGCAAAAAGAAGAGTGTGCTTAAGAACCATGGACACCTCTAATTGGGGACTTTAGCAAAGCTGAGTCACAATCTAAAGGGGTTCACCCAATTATGTGTCTGTGGCATTTATGTATCCGGTGGTAATACTGGAAAACAAAGTGCTTAGGGCCACGGCCAAGACTCATAAAGTAGCTGTGTTCAAGAATTATCATACTGAAATAGGAGAATCAATAACACTATCGGAATTCTAAGTTCCTATAGATGCCAATCACTCTGAGCTTCAATGGATAAAGTGAGATGCCAAAACTGTTCGGAAGCAAAAAGCTACTAGTCCCGCTCATCTAATTAGAATCTGAGCTTCACTCAAAAACTCTGAGATATTATTGCTTCTTGAGTTATTAGTCTTCTATTTTATTTGTCAAGTTGCTTGAGGACAAGCAACAGTTCAAGTTTGGTGTTGTGATGAGCGGATATTTTATACGCTTTTTGGGGTTAATTTCATATAGATTTTAGTATATTTTAGTTAGTTTTTAGTTTATTCTCATTAGTTTCTAGGCAAAATTCATGTTTCTGGACTTTACTATGAGTTTGTGTATTTTCCTGTAATTTCAGGTATTCTCTGGCTGAAATTGAGGGAGCAGAGCAAAAGTCTAATTCAGGCTGAAAAAGGACTACTGATGCTGTTGGATTCTGACCTCTCTGCACTCCAAATGGAATTTCTGGAGCTACAGAAGTCCAAATGGCGCGCTTCCAATTGCGTTGGAAAGTAGACATCCAAGGCTTTCCAGCAATATATAATAGTTCATACTTTGCTCAAGGATAAACGACGTAAACTGGTGTTCAACGCCAGTTCCATGCTGCTGTCTGGCGTCCAGCGCTAGAAACAAGTTACAAAGTGGAGTTCAACGCCTGAAACAGGTTACAACCTGGCGTTGAACGCCCAAAACAGCCCAGGCACGTGAGAAGCTTTAGTCTCAGCCCCAGCACACACCAAGTGGGCCCCAAAAGTGGATTTCTGCACTATCTGTCATAGTCTACTCATTTTCTGTAAAACTAGGTTACCAGTTTAGTATTTTAACAACTTTTAGAGATTTATTTTGGATCTCATGACATTTTAGATCTGAACTTTGTACCTTTTGACTGTATGAGTCTCTAAACTCCATTGTTGGGGGTGAGGAGCTCTGCTGTGTCTCGATGAATTAATGCAAGTACTTCTGTTTTCCATTCAAACAGGCGTGTTCCTATCTAAGATATCCATTCGCGCCTAACTATGGAGAAGGTGATGATCAGTGACACTCATCACCTTCCTCAATACATGAACGTGTGTCTGACAATCACCTCCGTTCTACATCAGATTGAATGAATATCTCTTAGATTCCTTAATCAGAATCTCCGTGGTATAAGCTAGATTGATGGCGGCATTCATGAGAATCCGGAAAGTCTAAACCTTGTCTGTGGTATTCCGAGTAGGATTCTGGGATTGGATGGCTGTGACGAACTTCAAACTCGCGAGTGCTGGGCGTAGTGACAGACGCAAAAGGATAGTAAATCCTATTCCGGTACGACTGAGAACCTGCAGATGATTAGCCGTGCGGTGACAGCGCACCTGGACCCTTTTCACTGGAAGGATGGATGGTAGCCATTAACAACGGTGATCCACCTACACACAGCTTACCATAGGAGGACGTGCATGCATGAATCAGAAGACAGAAGAAAGCAGAGATTCTGAAGACAAAGCATCTCCAAAACTCCAACATATTCTCCATTACTGCATAACAAGTAACCTTTGATCCATGCTCTCTTGTTTATTCGCAATTCAACTGATAAATATAATTGACTTCCTGACTAAGAATTACAAGATAACCATAGATTGCTTCAAACCAACAATCTCCGTGGGATTCGACCCTTACTCACGTAAGGTATTACTTGGACGACCCAATGCACTTGCTGGTTAGTGGTACGAGTGTGAAAAGTGTGATTCACAATTCGTGCACCAATAACCCAGATGAAAGTGAGGGTAACTTTTCTAATATAACCTTTTTATTTAAATCATGAGTTGTGATACATAAGTACTCATGATTTTCTTCATTCATTGTTTCAATATGATATCCATTTTAGCGAATATCTTTGAAACTCAACAAGTTCCTCAGAGACTTAGTAGATAATAGTGCATTATTTATTATGAATTTTGTTCCTCCAGGAAACAAAATTATAGCTCTTTCGGAGCCTTCTATCACATTGCCTGAGCCAATAATAGTATTAACATATTCTTCTTTTGGCACAAAATAGGTAAAATATATATTACTTTTGAGAATAGTGTGCGAACTTGCACTATCCGCAAGGCAAACATCTTCACTATATGTCCTTGCCATTCTCTTCAAAAACAAATAATAATAAAATGAGTAGAAATATTTACGCAGTAAAATTATTTTCTTGGTTAAAAATATTTTTCTAAGAAGTATAGTATATACTAAAAATTTTATTATTATTATCTTGACACATCAATAACTCATAAATATTTATATACATTATACTTGAAATTCAGAAAATAAACTTGACAAGGAGTTCTTTACATTATTTATTTACATGAATACTTAATAATCTCACATATTAAACTATTCCATCATTGATCAAATGACCAATATTTCCTTTAAGATCCTCAAAGAAATCAGATACATCATAATAAATGGTGTAATTTTCAGCATCATTTGAAACAAAATTTGTTTCCTTTTCTTTGCCATCCTTTTTTAAAGATGCTTGATAAAGATCGACTAGGTGCCTTGGGGTACGACAGGTGCGTGACCAATGGCCCTTTCCATCACAATGGAAATATTTATCCTCAGTTGATTTATTTTGCCCATTGTTTCTTTCTTTATCCCACTTCTGGTGAGATCCTTTCTTGTGAACATAATTTCTTTTCCTTCCATAATTTTTCTTGTTACCAAAACCTTGCCATTTACCACTTCTGGGATGATGATTTGCTGCATTTACTTCAGGAATGGGGTGGCGCCAGTCGGACGCGCTTCATGATTTTTTAAAAGTAACTCATTGTTGCGTTCGGCAACAAGAATGTAAAAAATTAAGTCAAAATATTTTTTAAATCCTTTTTCTCGATATACTGCTGCAGGAGCATATTCGAGGCATGTCATTATTGTAATACCCTAGAATTTTAAAAAATTAAATAATTAGTTATTTATGAGTTATTATATCTATTGAGATTTTGTTTTTAAGAAAACTATTTATAACAAAAATAATTAAATAGAATTTATGATTATTAAAGTTTAACTTAATTATGACTTATTTTATTAAGCTTAAATTATTTATCAAAAAAAATATATTTTGATAGACAAAAAATTAAATTAATTTTATTGTTATTATTATTATTACTATTATTATTATTATTAATATCATTATTATACTATTATCATTATTATTACTATATTATTATTATTATATAATCACTTAATTTCACTTTATTATTATCATTACTATTCCGAGGGTTACCTGAAACTGAAGGTCAATCTCAGATGAGATCTGCTGTGGTGGCCGGAGCTGTCGTGTCCGACTTGTTGGATCTGGTGGCCGGAGCTGTCGTGTCCAACCTGATGGAACTGGTGGAGTTGCAGATGCTGCTGATCCTTCGTCACCGGAGGGTGGTGGTACCTGCAAGAGACTCCGATGCTTAAGTTAGCATAGGCTTTAAGCAGGTTTTTAGTAGAATCAGAGTATGAGTTATACCTGAGTGCTCCAGTGTATTTATAATAGTGTGGAGTGACCTTTCTGGAGATAAGATAGTTATCTTATCTTATCTTTGAGTGAAGTCATCTTATCTTTAAGGGGAACCACCTTTATCTTTCTAGACTTTAGCTGCCTTTAGATTTGGGCTGTGTTCCTTCGTTTGGGCCTTCTTTGGGCTTCTCTAGCGATTTGGCCGATCTCTTTGAGAAGAGGTCGGTAATGGACCAACCTTCCAAGAGGTCGGTCACGGGCCAACCTTCCAAGAGGTCGGTCATGGGCCAACCTTCTAAGAGGTCGGCCAACCCGGTTCTTTATAGCTCGAACCGATGCATGAACAGTGCCCCTGCTTGAGTTTGGACCTTTCTGTAAGATCGTGCTTTCAAAGCTTCGATCTCTTTGGGGAAGTCATGCTCAAGCATCCTGACTTTGAGTAGTTTCTCCTTGTGCGAGTCTGGTATTGCCCTTTTTAGTTTGTTGAGGACTTTTCATCCTTCTTCCGACTTGTTTGTTTTCACTGCTCGGGCTTTTTAGTCATAATCCAACAACTTTTTTAGGTAGTGTTCCGATGGGGAACTGATAAACTCTGATTTTGTGGTTTATCTTGTGCTTAATTTGGGGGGTTTTGTCAATATTTCTCACACTTATTCACAAGAAATGCATGATTTTATGTTCACTTCCTAATATTGCTCCATGATGAAAAACATGCTTATTTTGCCTTAAAATTGCTATATTTTGATTCTCTTTTATTGCCATTTGATACCGTGATGTATTTGTTAAGTGATTTCAGAATTAATAGGGTAAGAATGGCCTAAAAGAGAGAAAGAAAGCATGCACAAGAGGAAGGAACATGAAGATTTGGATTTTGGGAAATTCAGCATTGGTGCGCACGTGCACTCCATGCGCACGCGTGGATGAGGATAGCTAGAAGTGACGCGCAAGGATGGACGCATCCGCACGGATCAGAGAATTCCCATCGACGCACACGCGCACCTGGCGTGCACGCGTCGATCACAAAAGCAATCGGCGCGCACGCACGCATGGCGCGCACGCACGCATGGCGCGCACGTGCGGAAAGCTGCATGTGACCTCATTAAAGGAAATCGTGTCTGGCGATTTCTGAGGCTCATCAGGCCCAAATTCAAGCTGTTTCTGCATGGAAAAGACCCAAGGATGCTAGGGGAAAGGGGGGATCAATCATTTTACACTAGACACAATTTTTAGCTAGTTTTTGGTTCTTTGTTCTTCTAGAGAGAGAAACCCTTGTTCTTCTCTAGATCTACCTTTAATTTGATCTTCCCTTGTTGAATTCTGAATTGGATCTTGTTAATTACAAGTTTTAATTGTTCAATTTGAATTTCTTAGTATAATTTTGCTTAGATCTTGTGTTAGTTTTATGAATTTTTTTTAATTGTCATTTTATACCCATCTCATGAATGTTGTGAATCTTGATTTGTTGATGTTACATTGATGATTTCTATGATTAATTATGTTGTTTGAGTGATTGTATGTTAATAATTGTCTGTGGGTACTTGTTGATTTCAATTTAATTGCAATTTGGAACATGTCTTTTGTTAATGCTTACCATGTGTTTGATGAATTGTTTACCTTGATTATGGAGTAGTTCTCTTTACTCTTGGCCTAAGCTAAGGGAATTGGGTAAACTTAAGTTATTGGGTCTAATAGATTTGATGATTTGGGAGCCCTTAGTGGTCAACTTGATAGCCATTGACGCTAACTTTCTACTAAGTCAATTAGTAGTGAGGTTAGAACTTATGGGTTGATGTTTGATGAGCGGATATTTTAAACGCTTTTTGGGGTTAATTTCATATAGTTTTTAGGATATTTTAGTTAGTTTTTAGTTTAATTCTATTAATTTTTAGGAAAAATTCATATTTCTGGACTTTACTATGAGTTGTGTGTTTTTCTGTAATTTCAGGTATTTTTCTGGCTGAAATTGAGGGAGCTGAGCAAAAATCTGATTCAGGCTGAAAAAGGACTGCTGATGCTGTTGGATTCTGACCTCCCTGCACTCAAAGTGGATTTTCTGGAGCTACAGAACTCGAAATGGTGCGCTTCCAATTGCGTTGGAAAGTAGACATCCAAGGCTTTCCAGCAATATACAATAGTCCATACTTTGCATGAGGATAGACGACGTAAACTGGCTTTCAACGCCAGTTCTCTGCCCAATTCTGGCGTCCAGCGCCAGAAAAGGATCAAAAGTTGGAGTTCAACGCCAGAAATGGACCCACACCTGGCGTTGAACGCCCAAAACAGCCTTATGCACGTGAATTGCTTAAGTCTCAGCCCCAGCACACACCAAGTGGGCCCCAGAAGTGGATCTCTGCACCATCTATCAGAGTTTACTCATTTTCTGTAAACCTAGGCTACTAGTTTAGTATTTAAACAACTTTTAGAGACTTATTTTACATCTCATGACATTTTAGATCTGAACTTCATACTCTTTGATGGTATGAGTCTCTAAACTCCATTGTTGGGGGTGAGGAGCTCTGCTGTGTCTCGATGAATTAATGCAAGTATTTCTGTTTTCTATTCAAACACGCTTGTTCCTATCTAAGACGTTCATTCGCGCTTAACTGTGATGAAGGTGATGATCCGTGACACTCATCACCATTCTCAACCCATGAACGTGTGCCTGACAACCACCTCCGTTCTATATCAGATTGAATGAGTATCTCTTAGATCTCTTAATCAGAATCTTCGTGGTATAAGCTAGAACTGATGGCGGCATTCATGAGAATCCGGAAAGTCTAAACCTTGTCTGTGGTATTCCGAGTAGGATTCAAGGATTGAATGACTGTGACGAGCTTCAAACTCCTGAAGGCTGGGCGTTAGTGACAAACGCAAAGGAATCAAGGGATTCTATTCCAACCGGATCGAGAACCAACCGGTGATTAGCCGTGCTGTGACAGAGCGCGTGAGCGTAGTTTTCACTGGAAGGATGGAAGGTAGCCATTGACAACGGTGATCCACCAACACACAGCTTGCCATAGGAGGACGTGCGTGCGTGAACAAGAAGACAGAGGAAAGCAGAGATTCAGAAGACAAAGCATCTCCAAAACTCCAACATATTCTCCATTACTGCATAACAAGTAACCTTTAATCCATGCTCTCTTGTTTATTTGCAATTCAACTGATAAACATAATTGACTTCCTGACTAAGATTTACAAGATAACCATAGATTGCTTCAAACCAACAATCTCCGTGGGATTCGACCCTTACTCACGTGAGGTATTACTTGGACGACCCAGTGCACTTGCTGGTTAGTGGTACGAGTTGTGAAAAGTGTGATTCACAATTTGTGCACCAAGTTTTTGGCGCCGTTGCCGGGGATTGTTCGTGTTTGGACAACTAACGGTTTATTTTGTTGCTTAGATTAGGAAAAATTTTTCTTTTTTTGGTTTAGAGTCTTTTATTATTTATCCCTTGTTAAAACACTTTAAATTTATAGCTCAATTAGTTAGAACGTGGTGTTTATGTTCATGGTAATTGGCTATCATATTTTTAAAATCTTTTTCAAAAATATTTTTTTCTATTGAATCATGTGCCAAACTTTAAGTTTGGTGTTTTCTTGTTGATTTTTCAAAAAAAAAAATTTCGAAAATTTATCTTGGTTTTCAAAAAAATTTTAAGTTTGGTGTTCTTCCTTTGTGTTCTTGTGTTCTTGTGAGTCTTCAAAGTGTTCTTGAGTTTTCCTTGTGTCTTGATCTTAAAATTTTTAAGTTTGGTGTTCCTTGGTGTTTTCCCCCCAAAAAATTTTCGAAAACAAGGAGCATTAGATCTAAAAATTTTAAATCTTATGCTATATTATTGTTTTTCTCTCTTCTTAAAATTTAAAAATATCTTTTCTCTCTATTTTAAAGCATCTTTTTCGAAAATCAATTTTTAAATTTAGATTTTTTTAAAACTTCCTAACCACTTTCTCTCTCCTCAATTTTTTGAAAATCTTCACCCACTTTTATTTATTTTTATTTTATTTTCGAAATAAATTAATAAATAAATAAATAAAAATATTTTCTCTATTTTACATCATCTCCCTTTCTCCATCATGGACCTAAGCAGAAATGAACAGTCCAAGAGGACTCTGGGGTCATATTCTAACCCCTCTACTACTTCATATGGGAGTAGTATCTGCATACCCTCCATTGGAGTCAGTAGCTTTGAGCTGAATCCTCAGCTCATTATCATGGTGCAGCAAAGTTGCCAGTATTTCGGTCTTCCACAAGAAGAACCTACAGAGTTTCTGGCACAATTTTTACAAATTGCTGACACAGTACATGATAAAGAAATAGATCAGGATGTCTACAGACTATTACTGTTTCCATTTGCTATAAAAGATCAAGCTAAGAGGTGGTTAAATAACCAACCTAAGGCCAGCATAAGGACATGGAAACAGCTGACAGAAAAATTCCTGAATCAATACTTTCCCCCAAAACGGATGACACAGCTAAGGCTGGACATCCAAGGCTTTAAACAAGGAGATAATGAATCTCTTTATGATGCCTGGGAGAGATACAGAGAGATGCTAAGAAAATGCCCCTCTGAAATGTTTTCAGAGTGGGTTCAGTTAGACATCTTCTACTATGGGCTTGTAGAAGGAGCTCAGATGTCTCTAGATTACTCAGCTGGTGGATCTATCCACATGAGAAAGACAATTGAAGAGGCTCAAGAACTCATTGATACAGTTGCCAGGAATCAGCATCTGTACCTAAGCAGTGACCCTTCCATGAAAGAAGAGGTTAAAACAGCAACTGCTGAACTCAGTCTTGTGAAACAAGCTGCTGAATTCAATCAGTAATTGGACTTCCTAACAAAGCAATTAGCCAAATTCAAAGATAGACTACAAGAGACAAGGATGGCTAATATACATATGGAAGAACAGTTTAAGCAAACAAAGCAGCAGCTGTCAAGACAAATAACAGAAGAATGCCAAGCAGTTCAATTAAGAAGTGGGAAAACATTAAATACCCCACCTCAAGGCAGCAAAAAGCTAAGGAATGAGCAAACCACCCAAAATTCACCTGAGGACAGTAAGAGCCCAGGGAAAAATAATTCTGGCACTAAAACGCCAGAAAATTGGTGGAAGGCTGGCGCTGAACACCCAGACTATGCCCAAAACTGGCGTTCAACGCCAGAAACAAGGCAAAACTGGCGTTCAACGCCAGAAATGGGCAAGGATCTGGCGTTGAACGCCCAAACTGGGCAAGATCTAGCGCTGAACGCCCAAAATGGGCACAATTCTGGCGTTCAGACGCTAGGAACAGACAAGGAGTTGGCGTCTAACGTCACTCCAGTTTCTAATTCTGGCACTCAATTGCCAGTGAGGGATCAGACACATACAAATGCTGATAACAACCCCTCTAAAAAGGCTTCTTCAACCACTTCTATAGGCAATAAACCTGCAGCAACTACGGTTGAGGAATATAAAGCCAAGATACCTTATCCTCAAAAACTCCGGAAAGAGGAACAGGATAAGCAATTTGCTCGCTTTGTAGATTATCTCAGGACTCTTGAAATAAAGATTCCATTTGCAGAAGCACTTGAGTAAATACCTTCTTATGCCAAGTTCATGAAAGAGATCTTGAGTCATAAAAAGGATTGGAGAGAAACAGAAAGAGTTCTCCTCACCGAAGAATGCAGTGCAGTCATTCTGAAGAGCTTTCCTGAAAAGCTTAAAGACCCTAGGAGTTTTCTGATACCATGCATATTAGAAGGTAATTGCACCAAGACAGCTTTATGCGATCTTGGGGCAAGCATCAACTTAATACCTGCATCCACTATCAGAAAGCTTGGCTTAACTGACGAAGTTAAACCGACCCGGATATGTCTCCAACTTGCTGATGGCTCCACTAAATACCCATCAGGCGTGATTGAAGACATGATTGTCAAGGTTGGGCCATTCACCTTTCCCACTGACTTTGTTGTGCTGGAAATGGAGGAGCACAAGAGTGCTACTCTCATTCTAGGAAGACCCTTCCTAGCAACTGGACGATCCCTCATTGACGTCCAACAGGGGGAAATAACCCTGAGAGTCAATGATGATGAGTTCAAGTTGAACACTGTCAAAGCCATGCAGCATCCAGACACATCAACAGACTGCATGAAAGTTGATCTTATTGACTCTTTGGTAGAAGAGATCAACATGGCTGAGAGTCTCGAATCAGAGTTGGAACATATCTTTAAAGATGTTCAGCCTGATTTGAAGGACTCAGAGGACATGAAAGAGCCTCTGAAATTTCTTCTGGAAGAGGAAAAACCTCCTAAACCCGAGCTCAAGCCATTACTACCATCCTTGAAATATGCATTTCTGGGAGAAGGTGATACTTTTCCAGTGATCATAAGCTCTGCTTTAAATTCACAGGAAGAGGAAGCACTTATTCAAGTGCTAAGGACACACAAGACAGCTCTTGGGTGGTCCATAGGTGACCTTAAGGGCATAAGCCCAGCTAGATGCATGCACAAAATCCTATTGGAGGATAATGCCAAACCAGTGGTTCAACCACAGAGACGGCTAAATCCAGCCATGAAGGAAGTGGTGCAGAAAGAGGTCACCAAATTACTAGAGGCTGGGATTATTTATCCTATTTTTGATAGCCCCTGGGTGAGCCCTGTCCAAGTCGTCCCAAAAAAGGGAGGCATGACAGTGCTTCATAATAAAAAGAATGAACTGGTTCCTACGAGAACAGTTACAGGGTGGCGCATGTGTATTGACTACAGAAGGCTCAATACAGCCACCAGAAAGGATCATTTTCCTTTACCATTCATAGACCAGATGCTAGAAAGACTGGCAGGTCATAATTATTACTGTTTTTTGGATGGCTACTCAGGCTATAACCAGATTGCAGTAGATCCCCAGGATCAAGAGAAAACAGCATTCACATGTCCATCTGGAGTGTTTGCTTATAGAAGGATGCCATTTGGGTTGTGTAATGCGCCTGCAACCTTCCAGAGATGCATTCTATCTATTTTTTCTGATATGGTGGAAAAATTTCTGGAAGTCTTCATGGATGACTTCTCAGTATATGGAGACTCATTTAGCTCCTGTCTGGATCACCTGAAACTTGTTCTGAAAAGATGCCAAGAGACCAACCTAGTTTTAAACTGGGAAAAATGTCACTTCATGGTGACTGAGGGGATTGTCCTTGGGCATAAAATCTCAAACAAGGGAATAGAGGTGGATCAAGCAAAAATAGAGGTAATTGAAAAATTACCACCACCTGCCAATGTTAAGGCGATCAGAAGCTTTCTGGGGCATGCAGGATTCTATAGGAGGTTTATAAAGGATTTTTCAAAAATCACAAAACCTCTAAGCAATCTGCTAGCTGCTGACACGCCATTTGTGTTTGACACAGGGTGTCTGCAGGCGTTTGAAACGCTGAAAGCTAAGCTGGTCACAGCACCAGTCGTTTCTGCACCAGACTGGACATTACCATTTGAGCTAATGTGTGATGCCAGTGATCACGCCATCGGTGCAGTACTGGGACAGAGGCATGACAAGCTTCTGCACGTCATTTATTATGCTAGTCGCGTTTTAAATGATGCTCAGAAAAATTACACAACCACAGAAAAGGAATTACTTGCAGTGGTTTATGCCATTGACAAGTTCAGATCATACTTAGTAGGATCAAAAGTGATTGCGTATACTGACCATGCTGCTCTTAAATATCTACTCACAAAGCAGGATTCAAAACCCAGGCTTATCAGATGGGTGTTGCTTCTGCAAGAGTTTGATATAGAAATAAGAGACAGAAAAGGGACAGAGAACCAAGTGGCTGATCATCTGTCCCGGATAGAGCCAGTAGAAGGGACGCCCCTTCTCTCTCTTGAGATCTCTGAAACTTTTCCGGATGAGCATTTATTCGCCATTCAGGAAACCCCATGGTTTGCCGATATTGCAAACTATAAAGCTGCAAGGTTCATACCCAAGGAGTACAACAGTATACAAAAGAAGAAATTATTCACTGATGCAAAGTACTACTTGTAGGATGAACCTTATCTCTTTAAGAGATGTGCAGACGGAATAATCCGTAGGTGTGTGCCTAAAGAAGAAGCACAGAGGATCCTATGGCACTGCCATGGATCTCAATATGTAGGCCATTTCGGAGGTGAGCGAACAGCCACCAAGGTCCTCCAATGTGGCTTCTATTGGCCCACACTCTATAGAGATTCCCGAGAGTTCGTACGTAACTGTGACAGTTGCCAAAGAGCTGGTAATCTACCTCATGGTTACGCCATGCCTCAACAAGGAATCTTGGAGATTGAGTTGTTTGACGTATGGGGAATTGACTTCATGGGACCTTTTCCACCATCATACTCAAACACTTATATTCTGGTGGCAGTTGACTATGTATCAAAATGGGTTGAGGCCATTGCCACACCCAACAATGATACTAAAACAGTGCTGAAGTTCCTTCAGAAACATATCTTTAGCAGGTTTGGCATCCCTAGAGTACTAATTAGTGATGGGGGCACTCATTTCTGCAATAAACAGCTTTACTCTGCCATGGTTCGGTATGGAATTCGCCATAAAGTGGCCACTCCATATCATCTACAAACTAATGGGCAAGCTGAAGTCTCTAACAGAGAATTAAAGAGAATCCTAGAACGGATAGTAAGTACCCGTAGAAAGGATTGGGAACGGAGCTTGGATGATGCTCTGTGGGCTTACAGAACAGCATTCAAGACCCCTATAGGGACCTCTCCATACCAACTTGTGTATGGTAAGGCATGTCACCTGCCCGTGGAACTGGAACATAAAGCCTACTGGGCAACCAGATTCCTAAACTTTGATGCCAAATTAGCAGGAGAAAAAAGATTGCTCCAGCTAAATGAGCTAGAGGAATTCAGATTCACAGCTTTCGAAAATGCCAAGCTTTATAAAGAGAAATAAAAAAAATGGCATGACAGAAAGCTATCATCTAGAATCTTTGAACCAGGACAGAAGGTTCTGCTGTTCAACTCTAGACTCAGGCTATTCTCCGGGAAATTGAAATCCCGATGGAGGGGACCATACGTGATTACAAGTGTATCACCATATGGTTATGTGGAGCTTCAAGATATTGATTCTGATAAGAAGTTCATTGTCAATGGACAGAGAATCAAGCACTATCTTGAAGGCAACGTTGAGCAAGAATACTCAAGGCTGAAGCTAGATTAAAAGCTCAGCAAGGTCCAGCTAAAGACAATAAAGAAGCGCTTGCTGGGAGGCAACCCAGCCATGGGGCATCAATCCTCTAAGCATTTTGCCCTATTTTTATTTTTATTTGTTTATATAAAGTTCACTGACACTAAGGTAAAGAACCATTTGCTTAAGTTTACAGGGTTACAGAAGGAATCTGCACACAAAACAGAGATAGGGAGCTCACTGGCAAGAAAACGCCAGTAAGGATAGCTATCTGGCGTTCAACGCCAGAGAAGGGCAACAACTGGGTGTTGAACGCCCAGGAGAGCAGCAATTGGGCGTTGAACGCCCAAAACAGGCAGTGTTTGGGCGTTCAAACGCCAGGATGGTGGGGAGGAGCTCTCCTTCTACCCATCTCCTTTTTTTTCTTTTGTTTGAGGACAAGCAAAGCTCTAAGTTTGGTGTGCTTATCCGTGATCACTAAGATCATGGCCCCTAAAGGAAAACAACCCACTCCAAGAGGCAAGGACCAAGCACCTCACAGACTAGAGGAACATCCACTTCCAAACCTCAAGGTTGTTGAGTTCTAATCTTAGCCTTAACTCTGTGATAATTGTCCTTATTTTAGTTTTACCTTAGGAGTCATATAGTAGTAATTAGTATCTATTTTGATTTTATCTCCAATTAAGTTATAGTCTATTTTTCTCATCATCATTAAACATGAATAAAATAGTAGATCTTTTGAATAAGAGACAATAAAATTTCGAGTTTTTAATAAGAGAAATTCTAATTAGTTACATGTGGTGGCAATGCTTTCTGTCTTCTGAATGAATGCTTGAACAGTGCATATGTCTTTTGAATTTGTTGTTTAATACTGTTAAATATGTTGGCTCTTGAAAGAATGATGAACATGAGACATGTTATTGATAATCTGAAAAATCATAAAAATGATTCTTGAAGCAAGAAAAAGCAGCAAAGAATAAAGCTTGCAGAAAAAAAAATAGAGAAAGAAAAAGAAAAAGCAAGCAGAAAAAGCCAAAGCTCTTAAAACCAAAAGGCAAGAGCAAAAAGCCAAATATCCCTTAAAACCAAAAGGCAAGGGTAACAAAAAAGGGATCCAAAGGCTTTGAGCATCAGTGGATAGGAGGGCCTAAGGAAATAAAATCCTGGCCTAAGCGGCTAAACCAAGCTGTCCCTAACCATGTGCTTGTGGCGTGAAGGTGTCAAGTGAAAACTTGAGACTGAGCGGTTAAAGTCAAGGTCCAAAGCAAAAAGAAGAGTGTGCTTAAGAACTCTGGACACCTCTAATTGGGGACTTTAGCAAAGCTGAGTCACAATCTAAAAGGTTCACCCAATTATGTGTCTGTGGCATTTATGTATCCGGTGGTAATACTGGAAAACAAAGTGCTTAGGGCCACGGCCAAGACTCATAAAATAGCTGTGTTCAAGAATCATCATACTAAAATAGGATACTCAATAACACTATCTGAATTCTAAGTTCCAATAGATGCCAATCACTCTGAGCTTCAATGGATAAAGTGAGATGCCAAAACTGTTCGGAAGCAAAAAGCTACTAGCCCCGCTCATCTAATTAGAATCTGAGCTTCATGCAAAAAAAAACTCTGAGATATTATTGCTTCTCAATCTATTAGTCTTCTATTTTATTTGTCTAGTTGCTTGAGGACAAGCAACAGTTTAAGTTTGGTGTTGTGATGAGCGGATATTTTATATGCTTTTTGGGGTTAATTTCATATAGTTTTTAGGATATTTTAGTTAGTTTTTAGTTTAATTCTATTAGTTTTTAGGAAAAATTCATATTTCTGGACTTTACTATGAGTTGTGTGTTTTTCTGTAATTTCAGGTATTTTTCTGGCTGAAATTGAGGGAGCTGAGCAAAAATCTGATTCAGGCTGAAAAAGGACTGCTGATGCTGTTGGATTCTGACCTCCCTGCACTCAAAGTGGATTTTCTGGAGCTACAGAACTCGAAATGGCGCGCTTCTAATTGCGTTGGAAAGTAGACATTCAGGGCTTTCCATCAATATATAATAGTCCATACTTTGCACGAGGATAGACGACGTAAACTGGCGTTCAACGCCAGTTCTCTGCCCAATTCTGGCGTCCAGCGCCAGAAAAGGATCAAAAGTTGGAGTTCAACGCCAGAAATAGAGCCAAACCTGGCGTTGAACGCCCAAAACAGCCTTATGCACGTGAATTGCTTAAGTCTCAGCCCCAGCACACACCAAGTGGGCCCCAGAAGTGGATCTCTGCACCATCTATCAGAGTTTACTCATTTTCTGTAAACCTAGGCTACTAGTTTAGTATTTAAACAACTTTTAGAGACTTATTTTACATCTCATGACATTTTAGATCTGAACTTTGTACTCTTTGATGGCATGAGTCTCTAAACTCCATTGTTGGGGGTGAGGAGCTCTGCTGTGTCTTGATGAATTAATGCAAGTATTTCTGTTTTCTATTCAAACACGCTTGTTCCTATCTAAGATGTTCATTCGCGCTTAACTGTGATGAAGGTGATGATCCGTGACACTCATCACCATTCTCATCCCATGAACGTGTGCCTGACAACCACCTCCGTTCTATATCAGATTGAATGAGTATCTCTTAGATCTCTTAATCAGAATCTTCGTGGTATAAGCTAGAACTGATGGCGGCATTCATGAGAATCCGGAAAGTCTAAACCTTGTCTGTGGTATTCCGAGTAGGATTCAAGGATTGAATGACTGTGACGAGCTTCAAACTCCTGAAGGCTGGGCGTTAGTGACAAACGCAAAGGAATCAAGGGATTCTATTCCAACCGGATCGAGAACCAACCGGTGATTAGCCGTGCTGTGACAGAGCGCGTGAGCGTAGTTTTCACTGGAAGGATGGAAGGTAGCCATTGACAACGGTGATCCACCAACACACAGCTTGCCATAGGAGGACGTGCGTGCGTGAACAAGAAGACAGAGGAAAGCAGAGATTCAAAAGACAAAGCATCTCCAAAACTCCAACATATTCTCCATTACTGCATAACAAGTAACCTTTAATCCATGCTCTCTTGTTTATTTGCAATTCAACTGATAAACATAATTGACTTCCTGACTAAGATTTACAAGATAACCATAGATTGCTTCAAACCAAAAATCTCCAGTGCACTTGCTGGTTAGTGGTATGAGTTGTGAAAAGTGTGATTCACAATTTGTGCACCAATGTTGACCAAACTATTTGACGTACTTCAAGTATAGAAGTAGACTTAATGAGTTTGGTTCCTCATAATTGTCAAGATATGGTTATTAGACAAGGATGGTGACCCCAATTCCCATGCCTAGCCAAGAGTTGCTTTTATCATTCATATTTGAAAACCCAAATTTTCAATTACTTGTCTTAGTAGAGTTACTTGTTTAGCTTAGAATAGAATCATATTGGATGTTGCTTTGTTAGTTTGGAATTGCTCATATCTTGCTTAGTTGTTTGACTTAGTTTCTTACAATTTAAGATTACTTGCTTGTTAAGATTCCTAGTTTAATTTCTTGCTCATGACTCACAACCCCGGATTTCTAACCAATGTTGAAGCACATGTTTGCCCATTCCTTGTGAGACGACCCGAAGTCTGAATACTTCGGTTATTTCTATTGGGGTTGAACTTGTGACAACCAAATCCCTCTTTAAATTTGATACTCGAGGCTTGTTGTTGGTAGAGCTATACTTGCAACGCGACCTTATTGAGAAAATCTTTACCGACGCAACCCCGAGCTCCATCAGGATCCTTTATATAGTTTGTGGATGACTTTTTAGTGCCGTTTTGATTTGTGCTTTTGCCTTTTAAGTAGTGTGTTTTTTCAAGACTTCGTACCTTTCAAAAAAGCATTCCTGGCCTTCCTCTGGCTGTTGCGAGATGTCTTTGTCCCTTTTGTGGATCTTTTGTAGTGTTGGAACTTTTGTTGTCCGACCTCTTTTTGTTTGTCGAGGTGATCGTTTGGGCTAATTTGTCCGACAACTTTTTAGTGTTCTCGTAGAACCCTTTTTAGTCAGTCTGAACAATTTTGATAGCCTTGTCGTGGAGTCGTGGCTTTTTTGGGCAGAACTGTATTCCTTCTAGCGCACACCTTTTGTTGGTCTGACTTCTCTAGTCGATCCTTCTTCAGTTATTTTTAGTAATTCATTTTTTCTTAGACCTCGTCAGGCCACTTTCTATGGATTACTTTTTATAACTTTGTCGCTTTGATCAGTCTGGTCTGACTTCTTCTTGTCGGTCCTTCTCGAGTTATTTTTAGCAATCCATTTTTTTTCAGACCTCGTCAGGCCTCTTTCTATGAATTACTTTTTATAACATTGTCGCTTTGGTCGATTGGTCCGACTTCTTCATGTCGGTCCACCCTAAGTTATTTTTAGCAATCTATTTTTTCTCAGACCTCGTCAGGCCTCTTTCTATGGATTACTTTTTATAACTTTTTGTCTCTTTCATCTTGCCGACTTTGTCGTGATCGGATGGTGAATTTTGTTTTCACCTTGCCGACCTTGTCGTGGTCGGACGGTAAATTTGGTTTTCACCTTGCCGACCTGTAGCTTTGTAATCGGACGATGAATTTTAGTTTTCATCTTACCGACCTTGTCGTGATCGGATGGTGAATTTGGTTTTTACCTTGCCGACCTGTAGCTTTGTTTTCGGACGCTGAATTTTTGCGCTCAGATTAATGCGTCTTGGTTGGAAACTTTTTAGGGAATCCTTCTAGGTCGGGCAATCTTTTAGATCTCGGCCTGGCGCCCTTCTTAGATTGCAGGCATGCCATGACCTTGTTAGCTCTCGCCCCTCGAGGTCGGATACTTTGTGGTGACCTTTCCCCAGTACTTCTGGACAACTTGGTATGGTCTTTTCTAGTTGGCTACTAGCTTCCCTTCTCCTGACCGACATTAGGTCCATTCGATGCTTTAGTGCTTCCTCTCTAATCCGAGCTCTTTCTTGGACTTCTGGAAGTGGGTCGAGCTCTTCCCTTTGAGTTTGGGAGTTGGTATCTTCGTTGTTCTTGATTTGAGCCGTTTCTCATCTTCTTTTCTGCAGGTTAGTCTTTCTTTTCTCTCTCTTTTGTTTTGACCTTTTGTTTGAGAGGTGTTCAAACTGTTTGGGTATAGATTGTCAACTTCTCTTCTTTGTGTTCTTGCCCTGTTGTTACCTCTAAAGGGTGCCCCTGGACTTTCATGTAAGTCCTGGGGTTTTCCTTTTACTGTTGTATCTAGCACTTGATGTTTTGCTGTTATTGTCCGAGTTGTTTCTTTATTTGCTCGAGTTGTTTGGTAGTAACCCCATTTTTCTTTTCTTACTGTAGGAATAGTTGACTTATGTCTTCCCTTACTAACATTGCTGAGATGTCTACTAAGATCCCGGACGGCATGTCTGACTGGCTGGATTCCATAGTTTTAATGTGTGTTACTGTGGCTGACCCTGAGTACTGTGTGCGACTTAGGAGGTTCCATAAAATATGTAGGGATAGGGATGAGGAGAAGAATTATGAGTTAATGTCGCCAGACTCTGAAGAGAGGGTTTGTTTTCCTTCCTTGACTCCGGGGGAACGACCCTGACCTGATATGGTTAGGACCTTTTCTTCCTCCGAGGTTGATGGATTTTGCAGTGTTTCTTGGATGAGGCTTCTATTATTGCCCCCTGGTTTGGTGTTGGCTAGTTTTGAAAGTGCACCAGCTCAGGCATTCTGTTCCTGAGGTATATGTCGGACCTCATATCCCCCGAATTGTCCGAGCTGTTGGTGCTGGTTAGTTTCGAAAGTACATCAGCTTGGGCATTCTGTTCCTGAGGTATATGTCAGACCTCATAACCCCTGGATTCTCCGAGTTATTTTCTGGTTTTGTCTAGGGTCCCCCGAATTGCCTGAGCTGTCCGAGCCAGATACTTGTGATTTGATGGCTGTCCGAGCTTCATATCGAAGATCGAATTCAGATAACTCAACTGCCCACTGTAGGATTCTTCCAGCTAAGTCTGTTTTCTGTAGGATGCCTTTTATGGGCTGGTTGGTCCGAACTCTGATAGTGTGAGCTTGAAAGTATAGGTGGAGTCGTCGAGAAGTGAGTATGAGGGCGTAGGCGAACTTTTTCCATCTTTTGATAGTTTAGTTTGGCCCCTTATAGAGCTTTGCTAATGAAGTAGACGGTTGTTGCCCACTTTCGTCTTCTCTGACTAGTGTTGAGGCTATTGCCCGACTTTTCACTGCGAGGTATAATATGAGTTCTTGACTTTTCCGTGGTTTGGTAAGAATGGGTGGTTGCCCCAAGAATTTTTGAAATCTCGGAAGGCTTTTTCGCACTCCGTTGTCCTTTTCAAACCTCTCTCCCTTCCTTAATATACCTCTTTGAGGTGTCTTTTGCGAGATGATTTAGAGATCCCTCCTCCTGCGAATCCTTCATTTATCATATGAACATGTCTCTCAGGGGTGTGAGGTGGACGTTCAACTCGTCCGACTTCTTCGGTGTGAGGTGGACATTCAACTCGTCTGACCTCTTCGGTGTGAGGTGGACGTTCAGCTCGTCCGACCTCTTCGGTGTGAGGTGGACATTCAACTCGCCCGACCTCTTCAGTATGAGGCGGACGTTCAACTCGTCCAACCTCTTCGGTGTGAGGTGGATGTTCAACTCGTCCGATCTCTTCGGTGTGAGGTGGACGTTCAACTCGTCCGACCTCTTCGTCCCTTCTTCTTTTTCTGGGTTCATCCGTTTTGTTGGCTAAGTACCGATCTAGTCGCCCCTCTCTTACCAATTTTTCTATGATATTCTTTAAGTCGAAGCACTTGTTGGTAGGATGTCCATAGATTTGGTGGTGTTCACAGTATTCTGTCCGATTTCCTCCTCGTTTTTACTTTTGATTGGGCGAGGTGGTGGGATCTTTTCAGTGTGGGATATTTCTCGGTAAACATCCACAAGAGACACCCGAAGAGGGGTGTAATTGTGGTATTTTCTAGGCTTCTCTCCGGGTTGATCTTCTTTTTTCTTGGACTCTTTATCCTTGTCCCGAGATGAGTAGGAGAATCCAGGCTTTGAGGTCTCTCCTAGTCGAGAGTTCTCCTCCATGTTGATGTATTTCCCTACCCGTTCTTGTACTTCATTTAGAGATGTTGGATGTTTCTTTGATATGGAGTGACTAAAGGGTCCTTCCCGTAGGCCATTGATGAGACCCATGATGGCTGCTTCTGTTGGTAGACTTTGTATGTCCAGGCATGCTTTGTTGAATCTTTTCATGTAAGATCAAAGACTCTCTCGATCTCCTTGCTTGATTCCTAATAGGCTTGAGGCGTGTTTGGCCTTGTCCTTCTGGATGGAAAATCTGGCAAAAAACTTTTTGGCTAAGTCATCAAAACTTGTGATGGATCTGGGAAGCAGACTGTCAAACCACTTAATTGTTGTCTTTGTTAGGGTAGTTGGGAAGGCTTTGCAACGAATAGCGTCCGAGGCGTCGGTGAGATACATTCTGCTTCTAAAATTGCTGAGATGAAGGCTTGGATCGGACGTACCGTCGTATGGGGTCATGTCGGGAGCTTTAAAATCCTTTGGAACTTTAGCTTTCAAGATTTCTTTGGTGAAGGGATCTTGATCCTTGTGGGAGTTGTCATCGTGACCGGGTTGAATGGTTTTGGTTTTTAGGTCCACTTCGAGTTTTAGGAGCTTATCCTCTAACTCTCGGTGTCGCCTAGTTTATCTCCGGAGGCTTCTCTCGGCTTTACGCTGGTATTCTGCCTCCTGTTCGAGCTGCTTGAGACGATTCTGCTGTTCACGAAGGGCTTCTAAGATTTTCATATTTGGAGAATGCTTGTCTCCGTTTGGTTGAGATGTGTCCTTCGGCGTGATGTCCGCATTCTTATGTGGTGTTCTGTTTTTCAAATAAGAGTTATGGTCGTTGTCAAGGTTGTCCGCCATGATGATGGAATGACTTCCAAGGTCTCCGGCAACGGCGCCAATGTTCCGAGGGTTACCTGAAACTGAAGGTCGATCTCGGATGAGATCTGCTGTGGTGGCCGGAACTGTCGTGTCCGACTTGTTGGATCTGGTGGCTGGGGCGGTCGTGTCCGACCTGTTGGATCTGATGGTCGGAGCTGCCGTGTCCGACCTGATGGAACTGGTGGAGCTGGAGATGCTGCTGATCCTTCGTTACCGGAGGGTGGTGGTACCTGCAAGAGACTCCGATGCTTAAGTTAGCATGGGCTTTAAGCAGGTTTTTAGTAGAATCAGAGTATGAGTTATACCTGAGAGCTCTAGTGTATTTATAATAGTGTGGAGTGACCTTTCTAGAGATAAGATAGTTATCTTATCTTATTTACGAGAGGACTTTTGCTAGTAAAGAATTTCATAAAAGTAATCACGTTGTAAGTATAGTTTCTAAACCAACAAAGAATCCTTTCGTACAAAAGTTTTGGTTGTCACAAGTAACAAAACCCAATAAAATTTATAATTGAAGTATTTAAACCTCGGGTCGTCTCTCAAGAAGTTGCAGGGAAGTATGATTTATTATTGGTTATTGAAAAGGGTATATTTTTGGGTTTTTGAAATAAGGAACAGGAAAATAAACTGGCAAGAAAGTAAATTAATTATCATGAAAACCATTACAAGGTATTGACGTTAGGATTTTTGCCAGTAAAAAATATTATAAAAACAGTCGCGTTGTAGATATAGTTTCTAAACCAACAGAAATCCCTTCGTACAAACGTTTTGGTTGTCACAAGTAACAAACCCCTTAAAAATTGATAACCGAAGTATTTAAACCTCGGGTCGTCTTCTCAAGGAACTGCAAGGAAGTATGTTCTTATTATTGTTTTTGGAGATTGTAAATCGGGGTTTTGAAGATGAGGAACAAGTAATTTAAATTACAATTAAAATAATTAAAAGACTGTAAAATAAATAAATAACTGTAAAATAAACTTTTGGCCAGGTATGAGAAATTAGAAATCCTATCCTAGTTATCCTTATCAATGATGATGAATATTGAATCTTAATTCCACTTAGTTAGTCTTCACTTAAAGCAAGGAAAGGTCAAGTGACTAATTGTGTTGATCTTCAAATCCTAGTTAATCCCTAAGGGAAGATTGGGATTATTGAAGTTCAATTCAATTAGCAAAGATAACAATTATCAATCATGTTGAGTTTGATAACTCCTGAGTTACTGATTTCTTAACCAAGACCAAAGGGGACAAGTAAATCTACTGGAATAAAAATGTCTTCAGATTGGAAGCAACAGTAACATAAATAAAAGAAAGCAATAATAAACTGAAATACCTCAAATAACATTAATTCAAAGAATAATCTGTAACATAGAAGAATTCATAAATTAAATTGAGAAGCTAAATAAAAAGGAATGTTGAACCTGATAAAAAGAGATAATCCTGAAAGCAAAAGAAATCCTAATTCTAAATCCTAAAAGAGAGAGGAGAGAACCTCTCCCTCAAAACTACATCTAATTCATGAAAAATAACTAATTGGAGACTCTCTTCTGAATGGATGCATTCCCTCACTTCATAACCTCTGATCTGTGCCTTCTGGACTTGGATTTGGGCCAAAAAGGGCTTCAGAAATCGCTGGGAGCATTTTCTGTACTTTTTGGTGCGTAGCCTCTGTCACGCGTCCGCGTGGGTCACGCGGTCGCGTCATTTGGAGTTTTCCTTGTCACGTGGTCGCTTCAGTCATGCGTCCGCGTCATATGCGTTTCGCTTAAGGTGCGCGATCGCATCAATCACGCGGTCGCGTCACTGCCAGTTTCTTCAAAAACTCCATTTTATGCTTTCCTTCCAATTTTGTATGTTTCCTTTCCATCCTTTAAGTCATTCCTGCCTTAGAAGATCTGAAACTACTCAACACACGAATCACGGCATCGAATGGAAATAAAGGGTAATTAAAATAATTACTTTTAAAGCATAGGAAGGGAAAGTAAAACCATGAAATTTATATGAATAAGTGAGTGAAGGATTGAATAAATCACTTAAATTAGGCACAAAATATATCATAAAATATGGGTTTATCAGGTATAAAAACTAGAAATTCCATCCTAGTTATCCTTATCAGGTGTGATGGGAATTGTTTATTGCTCCCACTTAGTTAACCCTTACTAAATAAAGGAAAGTCAAGTGGACTAATCGATTTGATTCCTCAAGTCCTAGTCAACTCCTGTGGAAAGACTAGCTTTAGAGGGATCCAAATCAATCAGCAAATTCTAATTTTCAATCGACAGCTGAGTTTGATAACTCAAGTGTCACCAATTACTCAACCAAAGCAAAGGGGGAAAAATCTAAATTTTTTATATCAAAATAGAAGAAAGCAATCATAAATCTGAAATACCTCGAATTGTATTAAATAGAAAATCAAATTAAACATAGGAATCCATAAACCAAATTGGCAACATCAAGTAATCAACTAAAGTAATAGAATGAATAAAGTAGAAGAGAAATTAAATTAAAGGAACATTGAACCTAGAATGAAGAAATAACCATACCCTAAGAGAAATCCTAATTCTAAAACCTAAGAGAGCCTCTCCCTCTAAAAAACTACATCTAAAACCTAAAATTGTGAATTATCAATTGTTCTCCTTGATTCCTTCAATCTCCAGCCTCTATTCTGTGTTTCTGGGCTTGGATTTGGGCTGAAAAAGGGCCCAGAAATCGCTGGGGTGACTTCTGCAATTTTCTGCACGTGGCGTCCGTCACGCGTGTGCGTCATTTGGAGATTTTCCTTGCCATGCGGACGTGTCGCTTGTACTTTGCACTAGGCACGCATCCGCGTCGTCTATACGTGCGCGTCGCTGCCATTTTCTTCAAAACTCCATTTTGTGCATTCCTTCCATTTTTGTGTGTTTATGTTCATGGTAATTGGCTATCATATTTTTAAAATCTTTTTCAAAAATATTTTTTTCTATTAAATCATGTGCCAAACTTTAAGTTTGGTGTTTTCTTGTTGATTTTTCAAAAAAAAAAAATTCGAAAATTTATCTTGGTTTTCAAAAAAATTTTAAGTTTGGTGTTCTTCCTTTGTGTTCTTGTGTTCTTGTGAGTCTTCAAAGTGTTCTTGAGTTTTCCTTGTGTCTTGATCTTAAAATTTTTAAGTTTGGTGTTCCTTGGTGTTTTCCCCCCAAAAAATTTTCGAAAACAAGGAGTATTAGATCTAAAAATTTTAAATCTTATGCTATATTATTGTTTTTCTCTCTTCTTAAAATTTAAAAATATCTTTTCTCTCTATTTTAAAGCATCTTTTTCGAAAATCAATTTTTAAATTTAGATTTTTTTAAAACTTCCTAACCACTTTCTCTCTCCTCAATTTTTCGAAAATCTTCACCCACTTTTATTTATTTTTATTTTATTTTCGAAATAAATTAATAAATAAATAAATAAAAATATTTTCTCTATTTTACATCATCTCCCTTTCTCCATCATGGACCTAAGCAGAAATGAACAGTCCAAGAGGACTCTGGGGTCATATTCTAACCCCTCTACTGCTTCATATGGGAGTAGTATCTGCATACCCTCCATTGGAGTCAGTAGCTTTGAGCTGAATCCTCAGCTCATTATCATGGTGCAGCAAAGTTGCCAGTATTTCGGTCTTCCACAGGAAGAACCTACAGAGTTTCTGGCACAATTTTTACAAATTGCTGACACAGTACATGATAAAGAAATAGATCAGGATGTCTACAGACTATTACTGTTTCCATTTGCTATAAAAGATCAAGCTAAGAGGTGGTTAAATAACCAACCTAAGGCCAGCATAAGGACATGGAAACAGCTGACAGAAAAATTCCTGAATCAATACTTTCCCCCAAAACGGATGACACAGCTAAGGCTGGACATCCAAGGCTTTAAACAAGGAGATAATGAATCTCTTTATGATGCCTGGGAGAGATACAGAGAGATGCTAAGCAAATGCCCCTCTGAAATGTTTTCAGAGTGGGTTCAGTTAGACATCTTCTACTATGGGCTTGCAGAAGGAGCTCAGATGTCTCTAGATTACTCAGCTGGTGGATCTATCCACATGAGAAAGACAATTGAAGAGGCTCAAGAACTCATTGATACAGTTGCCAGGAATCAGCATCTGTACCTAAGCAGTGACCCTTCCATGAAAGAAGAGGTTAAAACAGCAACTGCTGAACTCAGTCCTGTGAAACAAGCTGCTGAATTCAATCAGCAATTGGACTTCCTAACAAAGCAATTAGCCAAATTCAAAGATAGACTACAAGAGACAAGGATGGCTAATATACATATGGAAGAACAGTTTAAGCAAACAAAGCAGCAGCTGTCAAGACAAATAACAGAAGAATGCCAAGCAGTTCAATTAAGAAGTGGGAAAACATTAAATACCCCACCTCAAGGCAGCAAAAAGCTAAGGAATGAGCAAACCACCCAAAATTCACCTGAGGACAGTAAGAGCCCAGGGAAAAATAATTCTGGCACTAAAACGCCAGAAAATTGGTGGAAGGCTGGCGCTGAACACCCAGACCATGCCCAAAACTGGCGTTCAACGCCAGAAACAAGGCAAAACTGGCGTTCAACGCCAGAAATGGGCAAGGATCTGGCGTTGAACGCCCAAACTGGGCAAGATCTGGCGCTGAACGCCCAAAATGGGCACAATTCTGGCGTTCAGACGCCAGGAACAGACAAGGAGTTGGCGTCTAACGTCACTCCAGTTTCTAATTCTGGCACTCAATTGCCAGTGAGGGATCAGACACATACAAATGCTGATAACAACCCCTCTAAAAAGGCTTCTTCAACCACTTCTATAGGCAATAAACCTGCAGCAACTACGGTTGAGGAATATAAAGCTAAGATACCTTATCCTCAAAAACTCCGGAAAGAGGAACAGGATAAGCAATTTGCTCGCTTTGTAGATTATCTCAGGACTCTTGAAATAAAGATTCCATTTGCAGAAGCACTTGAGCAAATACCTTCTTATGCCAAGTTCATGAAAGAGATCTTGAGTCATAAAAAGGATTGGAGAGAAACAGAAAGAGTTCTCCTCACCGAAAAATGCAGTGCAGTCATTCTGAAGAGCTTTCCTGAAAAGCTTAAAGACCCTGGGAGTTTTCTGATACCATGCATATTAGAAGGTAATTGCACCAAGACATCTTTATGCGATCTTGGGGCAAGCATCAACTTAATACCTGCATCCACTATCAGAAAGCTTGGCTTAACTGACGAAGTTAAACCGACCCGGATATGTCTCCAATTTGCTGATGGCTCCACTAAATACCCATCAGGCGTGATTGAAGACATGATTGTCAGGGTTGGGCCATTCACCTTTCCCACTGACTTTGTTGTGCTGGAAATGGAGGAGCACAAGAGTGCTACTCTCATTCTAGGAAGACCCTTCCTAGCAACTGGACGATCCCTCATTGACGTCCAACAGGGGGAAATAACCCTGAGAGTCAATGATGATGAGTTCAAGTTGAACACTGTCAAAGCCATGCAGCATCCAGACACATCAACAGACTGCATGAAAGTTGATCTTATTGACTCTTTGGTAGAAGAGATCAACATGGCTGAGAATCTCGAATCAGAGTTGGAACATGTCTTTAAAGATGTTCAGCCTGATTTGAAGGACTCAGAGGACATGAAAGAGCCTCTGAAATTTCTTCTGGAAGAGGAAAAACCTCCTAAACCCGAGCTCAAGCCATTACTACCATCCTTGAAATATGCATTTCTGGGAGAAGGTGATACTTTTCCAGTGATCATAAGCACTGCTTTAAATTCACAGGAAGAGGAAGCACTTATTCAAGTGCTAAGGACACACAAGACAGCTCTTGGGTGGTCCATAGGTGACCTTAAGGGCATAAGCCCAGCTAGATGCATGCACAAAATCCTATTGGAGGATAATGCCAAACCAGTGGTTCAACCACAGAGACGGCTAAATCCAGCCATGAAGGAAGTGGTGCAGAAAGAGGTCACCAAATTACTAGAGGCTGGGATTATTTATCCTATTTCTGATAGCCCCTGGGTGAGCCCTGTCCAAGTTGTCCCAAAAAAGGGAGGCATGACAGTGATTCATAATAAAAAGAATGAACTGGTTCCTACGAGAACAGTTACAGGGTGGCGCATGTGTATTGACTACAGAAGGCTCAATACAGCCACCAGAAAGGATCATTTTCCTTTACCATTCATAGACCAGATGCTAGAAAGACTGGCAGGTCATAATTATTACTGTTTTTTGGATGGCTACTCAGGCTATAACCAGATTGCAGTAGATCCCCAGGATCAAGAGAAAACAGCATTCACATGTCCATCTGGAGTGTTTGCTTATAGAAGGATGCCATTTGGGTTGTGTAATGCGCCTGCAACCTTCCAGAGATGCATGCTCTCTATTTTCTCTGATATGGTGGAAAAATTTCTGGAAGTCTTCATGGATGACTTCTCAGTATATGGAGACTCATTTAGCTCCTGTCTGGATCACCTGAAACTTGTTCTGAAAAGATGCCAAGAGACCAACCTAGTTTTAAACTGGGAAAAATGTCACTTCATGGTGACTGAGGGGATTGTCCTTGGGCATAAAATCTCAAACAAGGGAATAGAGGTGGATCAAGCAAAAATAGAGGTAATTGAAAAATTACCACCACCTGCCAATGTTAAGGCGATCAGAAGCTTTCTGGGGCATGCAGGATTCTATAGGAGGTTTATAAAGGATTTTTCAAAAATCACAAAACCTCTAAGCAATCTGCTAGCTGCTAACACGCCATTTGTGTTTGACACAGGGTGTCTGCAGGCGTTTGAAACGCTGAAAGCTAAGCTGGTCACAGCACCAGTCGTTTCTGCACCAGACTGGACATTACCATTTGAGCTAATGTGTGATGCCAGTGATCACGCCATCGGTGCAGTACTGGGACAGAGGCATGACAAGCTTCTGCACGTCATTTATTATGCTAGTCGCGTTTTAAATGATGCTCAGAAAAATTACACAACCACAGAAAAGGAATTACTTGCAGTGGTTTATGCCATTGACAAGTTCAGATCATACTTAGTAGGATCAAAAGTGATTGTGTATACTGACCATGCTGCTCTTAAATATCTACTCACAAAGCAGGATTCAAAACCCAGGCTTATCAGATGGGTGTTGCTTCTGCAAGAGTTTGATATAGAAATAAGAGACAAAAAAGGGACAGAGAACCAAGTGGCTGATCATCTGTCCCGGATAGAGCCAGTAGAAGGGACGCCCCTTCTCTCTCTTGAGATCTCTGAAACTTTTCCGGATGAGCATTTATTCGCCATTCAGGAAACCCCATGGTTTGCCGATATTGCAAACTATAAAGCTGCAAGGTTCATACCCAAGGAGTACAACAGTATACAAAAGAAGAAATTATTCACTGATGCAAAGTACTACTTGTGGGATGAACCTTATCTCTTTAAGAGATGTGCAGACGGAATAATCCGTAGGTGTGTGCCTAAAGAAGAAGCACAGAGGATCCTATGGCACTGCCATGGATCTCAATATGTAGGCCATTTCGGAGGTGAGCGAACAACCACCAAGGTCCTCCAATGTGGCTTCTATTGGTCCACACTCTATAGAGATTCCCGAGAGTTCGTACGTAACTGTGACAGTTGCCAAAGAGCTGGTAATCTGCCTCATGGTTACGCCATGCCTCAACAAGGAATCTTGGAGATTGAGTTGTTTGACGTATGGGGAATTGACTTCATGGGACCTTTTCCACCATCATACTCAAACACTTATATTCTGGTGGCAGTTAACTATGTATCAAAATGGGTTGAGGCCATTGCCACACCCAACAATGATACTAAAACAGTGCTGAAGTTCCTCCAGAAACATATCTTTAGCAGGTTTGGTGTCCCTAGAGTACTAATTAGTGATGGGGCACTCATTTCTGCAATAAACAGCTTTACTCTGCCATGGTTCGGTATGGAATTCGCCATAAAGTGGCCACTCCATATCATCCACAAACTAATGGGCAAGCTAAAGTCTCTAACAGAGAATTAAAGTGAATCCTAGAACGGATAGTAAGTACCCGTAGAAAGGATTGGGCACGGAGCTTGGATGATGCTCTGTGGGCTTACAGAACAGCATTCAAGACCCCTATAGGGACCTCTCCATACCAACTTGTGTATGGTAAGGCATGTCACCTGCCCGTGAAACTGGAACATAAAGCCTACTGGGCAACCAGATTCCTAAACTTTGATGCCAAATTAGCAGGAGAAAAAAGATTGCTCCAGCTAAATGAGCTAGAGGAATTCAGATTCACAGCTTTCGAAAATGCCAAGCTTTATAAAGAGAAATAAAAAAAATGGCATGACAGAAAGCTGTCATCTAGAATCTTTGAACCAGGACAGAAGGTTCTGCTGTTCAACTCTAGACTCAGGCTATTCCCCGGGAAATTGAAATCCCGATGGAGGGGACCATACGTGATTACAAGTGTATCACCATATGGTTATGTGGAGCTTCAAGATATTGATTCTGATAAGAAGTTCATTGTCAATGGACAGAGAATCAAGCACTATCTTGAAGGCAACGTTGAGCAAGAATGCTCAAGGCTGAAGCTAGATTAAAAGCTCAGCAAGGTCCAGCTAAAGACAATAAAGAAGCGCTTGCTGGGAGGCAACCCAGCCATGGGGCATCAATCCTCTAAGCATTTTGCCCTATTTTTATTTTTATTTGTTTATATAAAGTTCACTGACACTAAGGTAAAGAACCATTTGCATAAGTTTACAGGGTTACAGAAGGAATCTGCACACAAAACAGAGATAGGGAGCTCACTGGCAAGAAAACGCCAGTAAGGATAGCTATCTGGCGTTCAACGACAGAGAAGGGCAACAACTGGGTGTTGAACGCCCAGGAGAGTAGCAATTGGGCGTTGAACGCCCAAAACAGGCAGTGTTTGGGCGTTCAAACGCCAGGATGGTGGGGAGGAGCTCTCCTTCTTCCCATCTCTTTTCTTTTCTTTTGTTTGAGGACAAGCAAAGCTCTAAGTTTGGTGTGCTTATCCGTGATCACTAAGATCATGGCCCCTAAAGGAAAACAACCCACTCCAAGAGGCAAGGACCAAGCACCTCACAGACTAGAGGAACATCCACTTCCAAACCTCAAGGTTGTTGAGTTCTAATCTTAGCCTTAACTCTGTGATAATTGTCCTTGTTTTAGTTTTACCTTAGGAGTCATATAGTAGTAATTAGTATCTATTTTGATTTTATCTCCAATTAAGTTATAGTCTATTTTTCTCATCATCATTAAACATGAATAAAATAGTAGATCTTTTGAATAAGAGACAATAAAATTTCGAGTTTTTAATAAGAGAAATTCTAATTAGTTACATGTGGTGGCAATGCTTTCTGTCTTCTGAATGAATGCTTGAACAGTGCATATGTCTTTTGAATTTGTTGTTTAATATTGTTAAATATGTTGGCTCTTGAAAGAATGGTGAACATGAGACATGTTATTGATAATCTAAAAAATCATAAAAATGATTCTTGAAGCAAGAAAAAGCAGCAAAGAATAAAGCTTGTAGAAAAAAAATAGAGAAAGAAAATGAAAAAGCAAGCAGAAAAAGCCAAAGCTCTTAAAACCAAAAGGCAAGAGCAAAAAGCCAAATATCCCTTAAAACCAAAAGGCAAGGGTAACAAAAAAGGGATCCAAAGGCTTTGAGCATCAGTGGATAGGAGGGCCTAAGGGAATAAAATCCTGGCCTAAGCGGCTAAACCAAGCTGTCCCTAACCATGTGCTTGTGGCGTGAAGGTGTCAAGTGAAAACTTGAAACTGAGCGGTTAAACTCAAGGTCCAAAGCAAAAAGAAGAGTGTGCTTAAGAACTCTGGACACCTCTAATTGGGGACTTTAGCAAAGCTGAGTCACAATCTAAAAGGTTCACCCAATTATGTGTCTGTGGCATTTATGTATCCGGTGGTAATACTGGAAAACAAAGTGCTTAGGGCCACGGCCAAGACTCATAAAATAGCTGTGTTCAAGAATCATCATACTAAAATAGGATACTCAATAACACTATCTGAATTCTAAGTTCCAATAGATGCCAATCACTCTGAGCTTCAATGGATAAAGTGAGATGCCAAAACTGTTCGGAAGCAAAAAGCTACTAGCCCCGCTCATCTAATTAGAATCTGAGCTTCATGCAAAAAAAAACTCTGAGATATTATTGCTTCTCAATCTATTAGTCTTCTATTTTATTTGTCTAGTTGCTTGAGGACAAGCAACAGTTTAAGTTTGGTGTTGTGATGAGCGGATATTTTATATGCTTTTTGGGGTTAATTTCATATAGTTTTTAGGATATTTTAGTTAGTTTTTAGTTTAATTCTATTAGTTTTTAGGAAAAATTCATATTTCTGGACTTTACTATGAGTTGTGTGTTTTTCTGTAATTTCAGGTATTTTTCTGGCTGAAATTGAGGGAGCTAAGCAAAAATCTGATTCAGGCTGAAAAAGGACTGCTGATGCTGTTGGATTCTGACCTCCCTGCACTCAAAGTGGATTTTCTGGAGCTACAGAAATCGAAATGGCGCGCTTCTAATTGCGTTGGAAAGTAGACATTCAGGGCTTTCCATCAATATATAATAGTCCATACTTTGCACGAGGATAGACGACGTAAACTGGCGTTCAACGCCAGTTCTCTGCCCAATTCTGGCGTCCAGCGCCAGAAAAGGATCAAAAGTTGGAGTTCAACGCCAGAAATAGAGCCAAACCTGGCGTTGAACGCCCAAAACAGCCTTATGCACGTGAATTGCTTAAGTCTCAGCCCCAGCACACACCAAGTGGGCCCCAGAAGTGGATCTCTGCACCATCTATCAGAGTTTACTCATTTTCTGTAAACCTAGGCTACTAGTTTAGTATTTAAACAACTTTTAGAGACTTATTTTACATCTCATGACATTTTAGATCTGAACTTTGTACTCTTTGATGGCATGAGTCTCTAAACTCCATTGTTGGGGGTGAGGAGCTCTGCTGTGTCTTGATGAATTAATGCAAGTATTTCTGTTTTCTATTCAAACACGCTTGTTCCTATCTAAGATGTTCATTCGCGCTTAACTGTGATGAAGGTGATGATCCGTGACACTCATCACCATTCTCAACCCATGAACGTGTGCCTGACAACCACCTCCGTTCTATATCAGATTGAATGAGTATCTCTTAGATCTCTTAATCAGAATCTTCGTGGTATAAGCTAGAACTGATGGCGGCATTCATGAGAATCCGGAAAGTCTAAACCTTGTCTGTGGTATTCCGAGTAGGATTCAAGGATTGAATGACTGTGACGAGCTTCAAACTCCTGAAGGCTGGGCGTTAGTGACAAACGCAAAGGAATCAAGGGATTCTATTCCAACCGGATCGAGAACCAACCGGTGATTAGCCGTGCTGTGACAGAGCGCGTGAGCGTAGTTTTCACTGGAAGGATGGAAGGTAGCCATTGACAACGGTGATCCACCAACACACAGCTTGCCATAGGAGGACGTGCGTGCGTGAACAAGAAGACAGAGGAAAGTAGAGATTCAAAAGACAAAGCATCTCCAAAACTCCAACATATTCTCCATTACTGCATAACAAGTAACCTTTAATCCATGCTCTCTTGTTTATTTGCAATTCAACTGATAAACATAATTGACTTCCTGACTAAGATTTACAAGATAACCATAGATTGCTTCAAACCAAAAATCTCCAGTGCACTTGCTGGTTAGTGGTATGAGTTGTGAAAAGTGTGATTCACAATTTGTGCACCAATGTTGACCAAACTATTTGACGTACTTCAAGTATAGAAGTAGACTTAATGAGTTTGGTTCCTCATAATTGTCAAGATATGGTTATTAGACAAGGATGGTGACCCCAATTCCCATGCCTAGCCAAGAGTTGCTTTTATCATTCATATTTGAAAACCCAAATTTTCAATTACTTGTCTTAGTAGAGTTACTTGTTTAGCCAAGAGTTACTTGCTCTTTCTATGGTGACCCCATATTGGATGTTGCTTTGTTAGTTTGGAATTGCTCATATCTTGCTTAGTTGTTTGACTTAGTTTCTTACAATTTAAGATTACTTGCTTGTTAAGATTCCTAGTTTAATTTCTTGCTCATGACTCACAACCCCGGATTTCTAACCAATGTTGAAGCACATGTTTGCCCATTCCTTGTGAGACGACCCGAAGTCTGAATACTTCGGTTATTTCTATTGGGGTTGAACTTGTGACAACCAAATCCCTCTTTAAATTTGATACTCGAGGCTTGTTGTTGGTAGAGCTATACTTGCAACGCGACCTTATTGAGAAAATCTTTACCGACGCAACCCCGAGCTCCATCAGGATCCTTTATATAGTTTGTGGATGACTTTTTAGTGCCGTTTTGATTTGTGCTTTTGCCTTTTAAGTAGTGTGTTTTTTCAAGACTTCGTACCTTTCAAAAAAGCATTCCTGGCCTTCCTCTGGCTGTTGCGAGATGTCTTTGTCCCTTTTGTGGATCTTTTGTAGTGTTGGAACTTTTGTTGTCCGACCTCTTTTTGTTTGTCGAGGTGATCGTTTGGGCTAATTTGTCCGACAACTTTTTAGTGTTCTCGTAGAACCCTTTTTAGTCAGTCTGAACAATTTTGATAGCCTTGTCGTGGAGTCGTGGCTTTTTGGGCAGAACTGTATTCCTTCTAGCGCACACCTTTTGTTGGTCTGACTTCTCTAGTCGATCCTTCTTCAGTTATTTTTAGTAATTCATTTTTTCTTAGACCTCGTCAGGCCACTTTCTATGGATTACTTTTTATAACTTTGTCGCTTTGATCAGTCTGGTCTGACTTCTTCTTGTCGGTCCTTCTCGAGTTATTTTTAGCAATCCATTTTTTTTCAGACCTCGTCAGGCCTCTTTCTATGAATTACTTTTTATAACATTGTCGCTTTGGTCGATTGGTCCGACTTCTTCATGTCGGTCCACCCTAAGTTATTTTTAGCAATCTATTTTTTCTCAGACCTCGTCAGGCCTCTTTCTATGGATTACTTTTTATAACGTTTTGTCTCTTTCATCTTGCCGACTTTGTCGTGATCGGATGGTGAATTTTGTTTTCACCTTGCCGACCTTGTCGTGGTCGGACGGTAAATTTGGTTTTCACCTTGCCGACCTGTAGCTTTGTAATCGGACGATGAATTTTGGTTTTCATCTTACCGACCTTGTCGTGATCGGATGGTGAATTTGGTTTTTACCTTGCCGACCTGTAGCTTTGTTTTCGGACGCTGAATTTTTGCGCTCAGATTAATGCGTCTTGGTTGGAAACTTTTTAGGGAATCCTTCTAGGTCGGGCAATCTTTTAGATCTCGGCCTGGCGCCCTTCTTAGATTGCAGGCATGCCATGACCTTGGTAGCTCTCGCCCCTCGAGGTCGGATACTTTGTGGTGACCTTTCCCCAGTACTTCTGGACAACTTGGTATGGTCTTTTCTAGTTGGCTACTAGCTTCCCTTCTCCTGACCGACATTAGGTCCATTCGATGCTTTAGTGCTTCCTCTCTAATCCGAGCTCTTTCTTGGACTTCTGGAAGTGGGTCGAGCTCTTCCCTTTGAGTTTGGGAGTTGGTATCTTCGTTGTTCTTGATTTGAGCCGTTTCTCATCTTCTTTTCTGCAGGTTAGTCTTTCTTTTCTCTCTCTTTTGTTTTGACCTTTTGTTTGAGAGGTGTTCAAACTGTTTGGGTATAGATTGTCAACTTCTCTTCTTTGTGTTCTTGCCCTGTTGTTACCTCTAAAGGGTGCCCCTGGACTTTCATGTAAGTCCTGGGGTTTTCCTTTTACTGTTGTATCTAGCACTTGATGTTTTGCTGTTATTGTCCGAGTTGTTTCTTTATTTGCCCGAGTTGTTTGGTAGTAACCCCATTTTTCTTTTCTTACTGTAGGAATAGTTGACTTATGTCTTCCCTTACTAACATTGCTGAGATGTCTACTAAGATCCCGGACGGCATGTCTGACTGGCTGGATTCCATAGTTTTAATGTGTGTTACTGTGGCTGACCCTGAGTACTGTGTGCGACTTAGGAGGTTCCATAAAATATGTAGGGATAGGGATGAGGAGAAGAATTATGAGTTAATGTCGCCAGACTCTGAAGAGAGGGTTTGTTTTCCTTCCTTGACTCCGGGGGAACGACCCTGACCTGATATGGTTAGGACCTTTTCTTCCTCCGAGGTTGATGGATTTTGCAGTGTTTCTTGGATGAGGCTTCTATTATTGCCCCCTGGTTTGGTGTTGGCTAGTTTTGAAAGTGCACCAGCTCAGGCATTCTGTTCCCGAGGTATATGTCGGACCTCATATCCCCCGAATTGTCCGAGCTGTTGGTGCTGGTTAGTTTCGAAAGTACATCAGCTTGGGCATTCTGTTCCTGAGGTATATGTCAGACCTCATAACCCCTGGATTTTCCGAGTTATTTTCTGGTTTTGTCTAGGGTCCCCCAAATTGCCTGAGCTGTCCGAGCCAGATACTTGTGATTTGATGGCTGTCCGAGCTTCATATCGAAGATCGAATTCAGATAACTCAACTGCCCACTGTAGGATTCTTCCAGCTAAGTCTGTTTTCTGTAGGATGCCTTTTATGGGCTGGTTGGTCCGAACTCTGATAGTGTGAGCTTGAAAGTATGGGTGGAGTCGTCGAGAAGTGAGTATGAGGGCATAGGCGAACTTTTTCTATCTTTTGATAGTTTAGTTTGGCCCCTTATAGAGCTTTGCTAATGAAGTAGACGGTTGTTGCCCACTTTCGTCTTCTCTGACTAGTGTTGAGGCTATTGCCCGACTTTTCACTGCGAGGTATAATATGAGTTCTTGACTTTTCCGTGGTTTGGTAAGAATGGGTGGTTGCCCCATGAATTTTTGAAATCTCGGAAGGCTTTTTCGCACTCCGTTGTCCTTTTCAAACCTCTCTCCCTTCCTTAATATACCTCTTTGAGGTGTCTTTTGCGAGATGATTTAGAGATCCCTCCTCCTGCGAATCCTTCATTTATCATATGAACATGTCTCTCAGGGGTGTGAGGTGGACGTTCAACTCGTCCGACTTCTTCGGTGTGAGGTGGACATTCAACTCGTCTGACCTCTTCGGTGTGAGGTGGACGTTCAGCTCGTCCGACCTCTTCGGTGTGAGGTGGACATTCAACTCGCCCGACCTCTTCAGTATGAGGCGGACGTTCAACTCGTCCAACCTCTTCGGTGTGAGGTGGATGTTCAACTCGTCCGATCTCTTCGGTGTGAGGTGGACGTTCAACTCGTCCGACCTCTTCGTCCCTTCTTCTTTTTCTGGGTTCATCCGTTTTGTTGGCTAAGTACCGATCTAGTCGCCCCTCTCTTACCAATTTTTCTATGATATTCTTTAAGTCGAAGCACTTGTTGGTAGGATGTCCATAGATTTGGTGGTGTTCACAGTATTCTGTCCGATTTCCTCCTCGTTTTTACTTTTGATTGGGCGAGGTGGTGGGATCTTTTCAGTGTGGGATATTTCTCGGTAAACATCCACCAGAGACACCCGAAGAGGGGTGTAATTGTGGTATTTTCTAGGCTTCTCTCCGGGTTGATCTTCTTTTTTCTTGGACTCTTTATCCTTGTCCCGAGATGAGTAGGAGAATCCAGGCTTTGAGGTCTCTCCTAGTCGAGAGTTCTCCTCCATGTTGATGTATTTCCCTACCCGTTCTTGTACTTCATTTAGAGATGTTGGATGTTTCTTTGATATGGAGTGACTAAAGGGTCCTTCCCGTAGGCCATTGATGAGACCCATGATGGCTGCTTCTGTTGGTAGACTTTGTATGTCCAGGCATGCTTTGTTGAATCTTTTCATGTAAGATCAAAGACTCTCTCGATCTCCTTGCTTGATTCCTAATAGGCTTGAGGCGTGTTTGGCCTTGTCCTTCTGGATGGAAAATCTGGCAAAAAACTTTTTGGCTAAGTCATCAAAACTTGTGATGGATCTGGGAAGCAGACTGTCAAACCACTTAATTGTTGTCTTTGTTAGGGTAGTTGGGAAGGCTTTGCAACGAATAGCGTCCGAGGCGTCGGTGAGATACATTCTGCTTCTAAAATTGCTGAGATGAAGGCTTGGATCGGACGTACCGTCGTATGGGGTCATGTCGGGAGCTTTAAAATCCTTTGGAACTTTAGCTTTCAAGATTTCTTTGGTGAAGGGATCTTGATCCTTGTGGGAGTTGTCATCGTGACCGGGTTGAATGGTTTTGGTTTTTAGGTCCACTTCGAGTTTTAGGAGCTTATCCTCTAACTCTCGGTGTCGCCTAGTTTATCTCCGGAGGCTTCTCTCGGCTTTACGCTGGTATTCTGCCTCCTGTTCGAGCTGCTTGAGACGATTCTGCTGTTCACGAAGGGCTTCTAAGATTTTCATATTTGGAGAATGCTTGTCTCCGTTTGGTTGAGATGTGTCCTTCGGCGTGATGTCCGCATTCTTATGTGGTGTTCTGTTTTTCAAATAAGAGTTATGGTCGTTGTCAAGGTTGTCCGCCATGATGATGGAATGACTTCCAAGGTCTCCGGCAACGGCGCCAATGTTCCGAGGGTTACCTGAAACTGAAGGTCGATCTCGGATGAGATCTGCTGTGGTGGCCGGAACTGTCGTGTCCGACTTGTTGGATCTGGTGGCTGGGGCGGTCGTGTCCGACCTGTTGGATCTGATGGTCGGAGCTGCCGTGTCCGACCTGATGGAACTGGTGGAGCTGGAGATGCTGCTGATCCTTCGTTACCGGAGGGTGGTGGTACCTGCAAGAGACTCCGATGCTTAAGTTAGCATGGGCTTTAAGCAGGTTTTTAGTAGAATCAGAGTATGAGTTATACCTGAGAGCTCTAGTGTATTTATAATAGTGTGGAGTGACCTTTCTAGAGATAAGATAGTTATCTTATCTTATTTACGAGAGGACTTTTGCTAGTAAAGAATTTCATAAAAGTAATCACGTTGTAAGTATAGTTTCTAAACCAACAAAGAATCCTTTCGTACAAAAGTTTTGGTTGTCACAAGTAACAAAACCCAATAAAATTTATAATTGAAGTATTTAAACCTCGGGTCGTCTCTCAAGAAGTTGCAGGGAAGTATGATTTATTATTGGTTATTGAAAAGGGTATATTTTTGGGTTTTTGAAATAAGGAACAGGAAAATAAACTGGCAAGAAAGTAAATTAATTATCATGAAAACCATTACAAGGTATTGACGTTAGGATTTTTGCCAGTAAAAAATATTATAAAAACAGTCGCGTTGTAGATATAGTTTCTAAACCAACAGAAATCCCTTCGTACAAACGTTTTGGTTGTCACAAGTAACAAACCCCTTAAAAATTGATAACCGAAGTATTTAAACCTCGGGTCGTCTTCTCAAGGAACTGCAAGGAAGTATGTTCTTATTATTGTTTTTGGAGATTGTAAATCGGGGTTTTGAAGATGAGGAACAAGTAATTTAAATTACAATTAAAATAATTAAAAGACTGTAAAATAAATAAATAACTGTAAAATAAACTTTTGGCCAGGTATGAGAAATTAGAAATCCTATCCTAGTTATCCTTATCAATGATGATGAATATTGAATCTTAATTCCACTTAGTTAGTCTTCACTTAAAGCAAGGAAAGGTCAAGTGACTAATTGTGTTGATCTTCAAATCCTAGTTAATCCCTAAGGGAAGATTGGGATTATTGAAGTTCAATTCAATTAGCAAAGATAACAATTATCAATCATGTTGAGTTTGATAACTCCTGAGTTACTGATTTCTTAACCAAGACCAAAGGGGACAAGTAAATCTACTGGAATAAAAATGTCTTCAGATTGGAAGCAACAGTAACATAAATAAAAGAAAGCAATAATAAACTGAAATACCTCAAATAACATTAATTCAAAGAATAATCTGTAACATAGAAGAATTCATAAATTAAATTGAGAAGCTAAATAAAAAGGAATGTTGAACCTGATAAAAAGAGATAATCCTGAAAGCAAAAGAAATCCTAATTCTAAATCCTAAAAGAGAGAGGAGAGAACCTCTCCCTCAAAACTACATCTAATTCATGAAAAATAACTAATTGGAGACTCTCTTCTGAATGGATGCATTCCCTCACTTCATAACCTCTGATCTGTGCCTTCTGGACTTGGATTTGGGCCAAAAAGGGCTTCAGAAATCGCTGGGAGCATTTTCTGTACTTTTTGGTGCGTAGCCTCTGTCACGCGTCCGCGTGGGTCACGCGGTCGCGTCATTTGGAGTTTTCCTTGTCACGTGGTCGCTTCAGTCATGCGTCCGCGTCATATGCGTTTCGCTTAAGGTGCGCGATCGCATCAATCACGCGGTCGCGTCACTGCCAGTTTCTTCAAAAACTCCATTTTATGCTTTCCTTCCAATTTTGTATGTTTCCTTTCCATCCTTTAAGTCATTCCTGCCTTAGAAGATCTGAAACTACTCAACACACGAATCACGGCATCGAATGGAAATAAAGGGTAATTAAAATAATTACTTTTAAAGCATAGGAAGGGAAAGTAAAACCATGAAATTTATATGAATAAGTGAGTGAAGGATTGAATAAATCACTTAAATTAGGCACAAAATATATCATAAAATATGGGTTTATCAGGTATAAAAACTAGAAATTCCATCCTAGTTATCCTTATCAGGTGTGATGGGAATTGTTTATTGCTCCCACTTAGTTAACCCTTACTAAATAAAGGAAAGTCAAGTGGACTAATCGATTTGATTCCTCAAGTCCTAGTCAACTCCTGTGGAAAGACTAGCTTTAGAGGGATCCAAATCAATCAGCAAATTCTAATTTTCAATTGACAGCTGAGTTTGATAACTCAAGTGTCACCAATTACTCAACCAACGCAAAGGGGGAAAAATCTAAATTTTTTATATCAAAATAGAAGAAAGCAATCATAAATCTGAAATACCTCGAATTGTATTAAATAGAAAATCAAATTAAACATAGGAATCCATAAACCAAATTGGCAACATCAAGTAATCAACTAAAGTAATAGAATGAATAAAGTAGAAGAGAAATTAAATTAAAGGAACATTGAACCTAGAATGAAGAAATAACCATACCCTAAGAGAAATCCTAATTCTAAAACCTAAGAGAGCCTCTCCCTCTAAAAAACTACATCTAAAACCTAAAATTGTGAATTATCAATTGTTCTCCTTGATTCCTTCAATCTCCATCCTCTATTCTGTGTTTCTGGGCTTGGATTTGGGCTGAAAAAGGGCCCAGAAATCGCTGGGGTGACTTCTGCAATTTTCTGCACGTGGCGTCCATCACGCGTGTGCGTCATTTGGAGATTTTCCTTGCCATGCGGACGTGTCGCTTGTACTTTGCACTAGGCACGCATCCGCGTCGTCTATACGTGCGCGTCGCTGCCATTTTCTTCAAAACTCCATTTTGTGCATTCCTTCCATTTTTGTGTGTTTATGTTCATGGTAATTGGCTATCATATTTTTAAAATCTTTTTCAAAAATATTTTTTTCTATTAAATCATGTGCCAAACTTTAAGTTTGGTGTTTTCTTGTTGATTTTTCAAAAAAAAAAAATTCAAAAATTTATCTTGGTTTTCAAAAAAATTTTAAGTTTGGTGTTCTTCCTTTGTGTTCTTGTGTCCTTGTGAGTCTTCAAAGTGTTCTTGAGTTTTCCTTGTGTCTTGATCTTAAAATTTTTAAGTTTGGTGTTCCTTGGTGTTTTCCCCCCAAAAAATTTTCGAAAACGAGGAGTATTAGATCTAAAAATTTTAAATCTTATGCTATATTATTGTTTTTCTCTCTTCTTAAAATTTAAAAATATCTTTTCTCTCTATTTTAAAGCATCTTTTTCGAAAATCAATTTTTAAATTTAGATTTTTTTAAAACTTCCTAACCACTTTCTCTCTCCTCAATTTTTCGAAAATCTTCACCCACTTTTATTTATTTTTATTTTATTTTCGAAATAAATTAATAAATAAATAAATAAAAATATTTTCTCTATTTTACATCATCTCCCTTTCTCCATCATGGACCTAAGCAGAAATGAACAGTCCAAGAGGACTCTGGGGTCATATTCTAACCCCTCTACTGCTTCATATGGGAGTAGTATCTGCATACCCTCCATTGGAGTCAGTAGCTTTGAGCTGAATCCTCAGCTCATTATCATGGTGCAGCAAAGTTGCCAGTATTTCGGTCTTCCACAGGAAGAACCTACAGAGTTTCTGGCACAATTTTTACAAATTGCTGACACAGTACATGATAAAGAAATAGATCAGGATGTCTACAGACTATTACTGTTTCCATTTGCTATAAAAGATCAAGCTAAGAGGTGGTTAAATAACCAACCTAAGGCCAGCATAAGGACATGGAAACAGCTGACAGAAAAATTCCTGAATCAATACTTTCCCCCAAAACGGATGACACAGCTAAGGCTGGACATCCAAGGCTTTAAACAAGGAGATAATGAATCTCTTTATGATGCCTGGGAGAGATACAGAGAGATGCTAAGCAAATGCCCCTCTGAAATGTTTTCAGAGTGGGTTCAGTTAGACATCTTCTACTATGGGCTTGCAGAAGGAGCTCAGATGTCTCTAGATTACTCAGCTGGTGGATCTATCCACATGAGAAAGACAATTGAAGAGGCTCAAGAACTCATTGATACAGTTGCCAGGAATCAGCATCTGTACCTAAGCAGTGACCCTTCCATGAAAGAAGAGGTTAAAACAGCAACTGCTGAACTCAATCCTGTGAAACAAGCTGCTGAATTCAATCAGCAATTGGACTTCCTAACAAAGCAATTAGCCAAATTCAAAGATAGACTACAAGAGACAAGGATGGCTAATATACATATGGAAGAACAGTTTAAGCAAACAAAGCAGCAGCTGTCCAGACAAATAACAGAAGAATGCCAAGCAGTTCAATTAAGAAGTGGGAAAACATTAAATACCCCACCTCAAGGCAGCAAAAAGCTAAGGAATGAGCAAACCACCCAAAATTCACCTGAGGACAGTAAGAGCCCAGGGAAAAATAATTCTGGCACTAAAACGCCAGAAAATTGGTGGAAGGCTGGCGCTGAACACCCAGACCATGCCCAAAACTGGCGTTCAACGCCAGAAACAAGGCAAAACTGGCGTTCAACGCCAGAAATGGGCAAGGATCTGGTGTTGAACGCCCAAACTGGGCAAGATCTGGCGCTGAACGCCCAAAATGGGCACAATTCTGGCGTTCAGACGCCAGGAACAGACAAGGAGTTGGCGTCTAACGTCACTCCAGTTTCTAATTCTGGCACTCAATTGCCAGTGAGGGATCAGACACATACAAATGCTGATAACAACCCCTCTAAAAAGGCTTATTCAACCACTTCTATAGGCAATAAACCTGCAGCAACTACGGTTGAGGAATATAAAGCCAAGATACCTTATCCTCAAAAACTCCGGAAAGAGGAACAGGATAAGCAATTTGCTCGCTTTGTAGATTATCTCAGGACTCTTTAAATAAAGATTCCATTTGCAGAAGCACTTGAGCAAATACCTTCTTATGCCAAGTTCATGAAAGAGATCTTGAGTCATAAAAAGGATTGGAGAGAAACAGAAAGAGTTCTCCTCACCGAAGAATGCAGTGCAGTCATTCTGAAGAGCTTTCCTGAAAAGCTTAAAGACCCTGGGAGTTTTCTGATACCATGCATATTAGAAGGTAATTGCACCAAGACAGCTTTATGCGATCTTGGGGCAAGCATCAACTTAATACCTGCATCCACTATCAGAAAGCTTGGCTTAACTGACGAAGTTAAACCGACCCGGATATGTCTCCAACTTGCTGATGGCTCCACTAAATACCCATCAGGCGTGATTGAAGACATGATTGTCAGGGTTGGGCCATTCACCTTTCCCACTGACTTTGTTGTGCTGGAAATGGAGGAGCACAAGAGTGCTACTCTCATTCTAGGAAGACCCTTCCTAGCAACTGGACGATCCCTCATTGACATCCAACAGGGGGAAATAATCCTGAGAGTCAATGATGATGAGTTCAAGTTGAACACTGTCAAAGCCATGCAGCATCCAGACACATCAACAGACTGCATGAAAGTTGATCTTATTGACTCTTTGGTAGAAGAGATCAACATGGCTGAGAATCTCGAATCAGAGTTGGAACATATCTTTAAAGATGTTCAGCCTGATTTGAAGGACTCAGAGGACATGAAAGAGCCTCTGAAATTTCTTCTGGAAGAGGAAAAACCTCCTAAACCCGAGCTCAAGCCATTACTACCATCCTTGAAATATGCATTTCTGGGAGAAGGTGATACTTTTCCAGTGATCATAAGCTCTGCTTTAAATTCACAGGAAGAGGAAGCACTTATTCAAGTGCTAAGGACACACAAGACAGCTCTTGGGTGGTCCATAGGTGACCTTAAGGGCATAAGCCCAGCTAGATGCATGCACAAAATCCTATTGGAGGATAATGCCAAACCAGTGGTTCAACCACAGAGACGGCTAAATCCAGCCATGAAGGAAGTGGTGCAGAAAGAGGTCACCAAATTACTAGAGGCTGGGATTATTTATCCTATTTCTGATAGCCCCTGGGTGAGCCCTGTCCAAGTTGTCCCAAAAAAGGGAGGCATGACAGTAATTCATAATAAAAAGAATGAACTGGTTCCTACGAGAACAGTTACAGGGTGGCGCATGTGTATTGACTACAGAAGGCTCAATACAGCCACCAAAAAGGATCATTTTCCTTTACCATTCATAGACCAGATGCTAGAAAGACTGGCAGGTCATAATTATTACTGTTTTTTGGATGGCTACTCAGGCTATAACCAGATTGCAGTAGATCCCCAGGATCAAGAGAAAACAGCATTCACATGTCCATCTGGAGTGTTTGCTTATAGAAGGATGCCATTTGGGTTGTGTAATGCGCCTGCAACCTTCCAGAGATGCATGCTCTCTATTTTCTCTGATATGGTGGAAAAATTTCTGGAAGTCTTCATGGATGACTTCTCAGTATATGGAGACTCATTTAGCTCCTGTCTGGATCACCTGAAACTTGTTCTGAAAAGATGCCAAGAGACCAACCTAGTTTTAAACTGGGAAAAATGTCACTTCATGGTGACTGAGGGGATTGTCCTTGGGCATAAAATCTCAAACAAGGGAATAGAGGTGGATCAAGCAAAAATAGAGGTAATTGAAAAATTACCACCACCTGCCAATGTTAAGGCGATCAGAAGCTTTCTGGGGCATGCAGGATTCTATAGGAGGTTTATAAAGGATTTTTCAAAAATCACAAAACCTCTAAGCAATCTGCTAGCTGCTAACACGCCATTTGTGTTTGACACAGGGTGTCTGCAGGCGTTTGAAACGCTGAAAGCTAAGCTGGTCACAGTACCAGTCGTTTCTGCACCAGACTGGACATTACCATTTGAGCTAATGTGTGATGCCAGTGATCACGCCATCGGTGCAGTACTGGGACAGAGGCATGACAAGCTTCTGCACGTCATTTATTATGCTAGTCGCGTTTTAAATGATGCTCAGAAAAATTACACAACCACAGAAAAGGAATTACTTGCAGTGGTTTATGCCATTGACAAGTTCAGATCATACTTAGTAGGATCAAAAGTGATTGTGTATACTGACCATGCTGCTCTTAAATATCTACTCACAAAGCAGGATTCAAAACCCAGGCTTATCAGATGGGTGTTGCTTCTGCAAGAGTTTGATATAGAAATAAGAGACAGAAAAGGGACAGAGAACCAAGTGGCTGATCATCTGTCCCGGATAGAGCCAGTAGAAGGGACGCCCCTTCTCTCTCTTGAGATCTCTGAAACTTTTTCGGATGAGCATTTATTCGCCATTCAGGAAACCCCATGGTTTGCCGATATTGCAAACTATAAAGCTGCAAGGTTCATACCCAAGGAGTACAACAGTATACAAAAGAAGAAATTATTCACTGATACAAAGTACTACTTGTGGGATGAACCTTATCTCTTTAAGAGATGTGCAGACGGAATAATCCGTAGGTGTGTGCCTAAAGAAGAAGCACAGAGGATCCTATGGCACTGCCATGGATCTCAATATGTAGGCCATTTCGGAGGTGAGCGAACAGCCACCAAGGTCCTCCAATGTGGCTTCTATTGGCCCACACTCTATAGAGATTCCCGAGAGTTCGTACGTAACTGTGACAGTTGCCAAAGAGCTAGTAATCTGCCTCATGGTTACGCCATGCCTCAACAAGGAATCTTGGAGATTGAGTTGTTTGACGTATGGGGAATTGACTTCATGGGACCTTTTCCACCATCATACTCAAACACTTATATTCTGGTGGCAGTTAACTATGTATCAAAATGGGTTGAGGCCATTGCCACACCCAACAATGATACTAAAACAGTGCTGAAGTTCCTCCAGAAACATATCTTTAGCAGGTTTGGTGTCCCTAGAGTACTAATTAGTGATGGGGCACTCATTTCTGCAATAAACAGCTTTACTCTGCCATGGTTCGGTATGGAATTCGCCATAAAGTGGCCACTCCATATCATCCACAAACTAATGGGCAAGCTGAAGTCTCTAACAGAGAATTAAAGTGAATCCTAGAACGGATAGTAAGTACCCGTAGAAAGGATTGGGCACGGAGCTTGGATGATGCTCTGTGGGCTTACAGAACAGCATTCAAGACCCCTATAGGGACCTCTCCATACCAACTTGTGTATGGTAAGGCATGTCACCTGCCCGTGAAACTGGAACATAAAGCCTACTGGGCAACCAGATTCCTAAACTTTGATGCCAAATTAGCAGGAGAAAAAAGATTGCTCCAGCTAAATGAGCTAGAGGAATTCAGATTCACAGCTTTCGAAAATGCCAAGCTTTATAAAGAGAAATAAAAAAAATGGCATGACAGAAAGCTGTCATCTAGAATCTTTGAACCAGGACAGAAGGTTCTGCTGTTCAACTCTAGACTCAGGCTATTCCCCGGGAAATTGAAATCCCGATGGAGGGGACCATACGTGATTACAAGTGTATCACCATATGGTTATGTGGAGCTTCAAGATATTGATTCTGATAAGAAGTTCATTGTCAATGGATAGAGAATCAAGCACTATCTTGAAGGCAACGTTGAGCAAGAATGCTCAAGGCTGAAGCTAGATTAAAAGCTCAGCAAGGTCCAGCTAAAGACAATAAAGAAGCGCTTGCTGGGAGGCAACCCAGCCATGGGGCATCAATCCTCTAAGCATTTTGCCCTATTTTTATTTTTATTTGTTTATATAAAGTTCACTGACACTAAGGTAAAGAACCATTTGCATAAGTTTACAGGGTTACAGAAGGAATCTGCACACAAAACAGAGATAGGGAGCTCACTGGCAAGAAAACGCCAGTAAGGATAGCTATCTGGCATTCAACGCCAGAGAAGGGCAACAACTGGGTGTTGAACGCCCAGGAGAGTAGCAATTGGGCGTTGAACGCCCAAAACAGGCAGTGTTTGGGCGTTCAAACGCCAGGATGGTGGGGAGGAGCTCTCCTTCTACCCATCTCCTTTCTTTTCTTTTGTTTGAGGACAAGCAAAGCTCTAAGTTTGGTGTGCTTATCCATGATCACTAAGATCATGGCCCCTAAAGGAAAACAACCCACTCCAAGAGGCAAGGACCAAGCACCTCATAGACTAGAGGAACATCCACTTCCAAACCTCAAGGTTGTTGAGTTCTAATCTTAGCCTTAACTCTGTGATAATTGTCCTTATTTTAGTTTTACCTTAGGAGTCATATAGTAGTAATTAGTATCTATTTTGATTTTATCTCCAATTAAGTTATAGTCTATTTTTCTCATCATCATTAAACATGAATAAAATAGTAGATCTTTTGAATAAGAGACAATAAAATTTCGAGTTTTTAATAAGAGAAATTCTAATTAGTTACATGTGGTGGCAATGCTTTCTGTCTTCTGAATGAATGCTTGAACAGTGCATATGTCTTTTGAATTTGTTGTTTAATACTGTTAAATATGTTGGCTCTTGAAAGAATGGTGAACATGAGACATGTTATTGATAATCTGAAAAATCATAAAAATGATTCTTGAAGCAAGAAAAAGCAGCAAAGAATAAAGCTTGTAGAAAAAAATAGAGAAAGAAAAAGAAAAAGCAAGCAGAAAAAGCCAAAGCTCTTAAAACCAAAAGGCAAGAGCAAAAAGCCAAATATCCCTTAAAACCAAAAGGCAAGGGTAACAAAAAAAGGATCCAAAGGCTTTGAGCATCAGTGGATAGGAGGGCCTAATGGAATAAAATCCTGGCCTAAGCGGCTAAACCAAGCTGTCCCTAACCATGTGCTTGTGGCGTGAAGGTGTCAAGTGAAAACTTGAAACTGAGCGGTTAAACTCAAGGTCCAAAGCAAAAAGAAGAGTGTGCTTAAGAACTCTGGACACCTCTAATTGGGGACTTTAGCAAAGCTGAGTCACAATCTAAAAGGTTCACCCAATTATGTGTCTGTGGCATTTATGTATCCGGTGGTAATACTGGAAAACAAAGTGCTTAGGGCCATGACCAAGACTCATAAAATAGCTGTGTTCAAGAATCATCATACTAAAATAGGATACTCAATAACACTATCTGAATTCTAAGTTCCAATAGATGCCAATCACTCTGAGCTTCAATGGATAAAGTGAGATGCCAAAACTGTTCGGAAGCAAAAAGCTACTAGCCCCGCTCATCTAATTAGAATCTGAGCTTCATGCAAAAAAAAACTCTGAGATATTATTGCTTCTCAATCTATTAGTCTTCTATTTTATTTGTCTAGTTTCTTGAGGACAAGCAACAGTTTAAGTTTGGTGTTGTGATGAGCGGATATTTTATACGCTTTTTGGGGTTAATTTCATATAGTTTTTAGGATATTTTAGTTAGTTTTTAGTTTAATTCTATTAGTTTTTAGGAAAAATTCATATTTCTGGACTTTACTATGAGTTGTGTGTTTTTCTGTAATTTCAGGTATTTTTCTGGCTGAAATTGAGGGAGCTGAGCAAAAATCTGATTCAGGCTGAAAAAGGACTGCTGATGCTGTTGGATTCTGACCTCCCTGCACTCAAAGTGGATTTTCTGGAGCTATAGAACTCGAAATGGCGCGCTTTTAATTGCGTTGGAAAGTAGACATCCAGGGCTTTCCAGCAATATATAATAGTCCATACTTTGCATGAGGATAGACGACGTAAACTGGCGTTCAACGCCAGTTCTCTGCCCAATTCTGGCGTCCAGCGCCAGAAAAGGATCAAAAGTTGGAGTTCAACGCCAGAAATAGAGCCAAACCTGGCGTTGAACGCCCAAAACAGCCTTATGCACGTGAATTGCTTAAGTCTCAGCCCCAGCACACACCAAGTGGGCTCCAGAAGTGGATCTCTGCACCATCTATCAGAGTTTACTCATTTTCTGTAAACCTAGGCTACTAGTTTAGTATTTAAACAACTTTTAGAGACTTATTTTACATCTCATGACATTTTAGATCTGAACTTTGTACTCTTTGATGGCATGAGTCTCTAAACTCCATTGTTGGGGGTGAGGAGCTCTGCTGTGTCTTGATGAATTAATGCAAGTATTTCTGTTTTCTATTCAAACACGCTTGTTCCTATCTAAGATGTTCATTCGCGCTTAACTGTGATGAAGGTGATGATCCGTGACACTCATCACCATTCTCAACCCATGAACGTGTGCCTGACAACCACCTCCGTTCTATATCAGATTGAATGAGTATCTCTTAGATCTCTTAATCAGAATCTTCGTGGTATAAGCTAGAACTGAAGGCGGCATTCATGAGAATCCGGAAAGTCTAAACCTTGTCTGTGGTATTCCGAGTAGGATTCAAGAATTGAATGACTGTGACGAGCTTCAAACTCCTGAAGGCTGGGCGTTAGTGACAAACGCAAAGGAATCAAGGGATTCTATTCCAACCGGATCGAGAACCAACCGGTGATTAGCCGTGCTGTGACAGAGCGCGTGAGCGTAGTTTTCACTGGAAGGATGGAAGGTAGCCATTGACAACGGTGATCCACCAACACACAGCTTGCCATAGGAGGACGTGCATGCGTGAACAAGAAGACAGAGGAAAGCAGAGATTCAGAAGACAAAGCATCTCCAAAACTCCAACATATTCTCCATTACTGCATAACAAGTAACCTTTAATCCATGCTCTCTTGTTTATTTGCAATTCAACTGATAAACATAATTGACTTCCTGACTAAGATTTACAAGATAACCATAGATTGCTTCAAACCAACAATCTCCGTGGGATTCGACCCTTACTCACGTGAGGTATTACTTGGACGACCCAGTGCACTTGCTGGTTAGTGGTACGAGTCGTGAAAAGTGTGATTCACAATTTGTGCACCAATGTTGACCAAACTATTTGACGTACTTCAAGTATAGAAGTAGACTTAATGAGTTTGGTTCCTCATAATTGTCAAGATATGGTTATTAGACAAGGATGGTGACCCCAATTCCCATGCCTAGCCAAGAGTTGCTTTTATCATTCATATTTGAAAACCCAAATTTTCAATTACTTGTCTTAGTAGAGTTACTTGTTTAGCTTAGAATAGAATCATATTGGATGTTGCTTTGTTAGTTTGGAATTGCTCATATCTTGCTTAGTTATTTGACTTAGTTTCTTGCAATTTAAGATTACTTGCTTGTTAAGATTCCTAGTTTAATTTCTTGCTCATGACTCACAACCCCGGATTTCTAACCAATGTTGAAGCACATGTTTGCCCATTCCTTGTGAGACGACCCGAAGTCTGAATACTTCGGTTATTTCTATTGGGGTTGAACTTGTGACAACCAAATCCCTCTTTAAATTTGATACTCGAGGCTTGTTGTTGGTAGAGCTATACTTGCAACGCGACCTTATTGAGAAAATCTTTACCGACGTAACCCCGAGCTCCATCAGGATCCTTTATATAGTTTGTGGATGACTTTTTAGTGCCGTTTTGATTTGTGCTTTTGCCTTTTAAGTAGTGTCTTTTTTCAAGACTTCGTACCTTTCAAAAAAGCATTCCTGGCCTTCCTCTGACTGTTGCGAGATGTCTTTGTCCCTTTTGTGGATCTTTTGTAGTGTTGGAACTTTTGTTGTCCGACCTCTTTTTGTTTGTCGAGGTGATCGTTTGGGCTAATTTGTCCGACAACTTTTTAGTGTTCTCGTAGAACCCTTTTTAGTCAGTCTGAACAATTTTGATAGCCTTGTCGTGGAGTCGTGGCTTTTTGGCAGAACTGTGTTCCTTCTAGCGCACACCTTTTGTTGGTCTGACTTCTCTAGTCGATCCTTCTTCAGTTATTTTTAGTAATTTATTTTTTCTTAGACCTCGTCAGGCCACTTTCTATGGATTACTTTTTATAACTTTGTCGCTTTGATCGGTCTGGTCTGACTTCTTCTTGTCGGTCCTTCTCGAGTTATTTTTAGCAATCCATTTTTTTTCAGACCTCGTCAGGCCTCTTTCTATGAATTACTTTTTATAACATTGTCGCTTTGGTCGATTGGTCCGACTTCTTCATGTCGGTCCACCCTAAGTTATTTTTAGCAATCTATTTTTTCTCAGACCTCGTCAGGCCTCTTTCTATGGATTACTTTTTATAACTTTTTGTCGCTTTCATCTTGCCGACTTTGTCGTGATCGGATGGTGAATTTTGTTTTCACCTTGCCGACCTTGTCGTGGTCGGACAGTAAATTTGGTTTTCACCTTGCCGACTTGTAGCTTTGTAATCGGACGATGAATTTTGGTTTTCATCTTACCGACCTTGTCGTGATCGAATGGTGAATTTGGTTTTCACCTTGCCAACCTGTAGCTTTGTTTTCGGACGCTGAATTTTTGCGCTCAGATTAATGCGTCTTGGTTGGAAACTTTTTAGGGAATCCTTCTAGGTCAGGCAATCTTTTAGATCTCGGCCTGGCGCCCTTCTTAGATTGCAGGCATGCCATGACCTTGGTACCTCTCGCCCCTCGAGGTCGGATACTTTGTGGTGACCTTTCCCCAGTACTTCTGGACAACTTGGTATGGTCTTTTCTAGTTGGCTACTAGCTTCCCTTCTCCTGACCGACATTAGGTCCATTCGATGCTTTAGTGCTTCCTTTCTAATCCGAGCACTTTTTTGGACTTCTGGAAGTGGGTCGAGCTCTTCCCTTTGAGTTTGGGAGTTGGTATCTTCGTTGTTCTTGATTTGAGCCGTTTCTCATCTTCTTTTCTGCAGGTTAGTCTTTCTTTTCTCTCTCTTTTGTTTTGACCTTTTGTTTGAGAGGTGTTCAAACTGTTTGGGTATAGATTGTCAACTTCTCTTCTTTGTGTTCTTGCCCTGTTGTTACCTCTAAAGGGTGCCCCTGGACTTTCATGTGAGTCCTGGGGTTTTCCTTTTACTGTTGTATCTAGCACTTGATGTTTTGCTGTTATTGTCCGAGTTGTTTCTTTATTTGCCCGAGTTGTTTGGTAGTAACCCCATTTTTCTTTTCTTACTGTAGGAATAGTTGACTTATGTCTTCCCTTACTAACATTGCTGAGATGTCTACTAAGATCCCGGACGGCATGTCTGACTGGCTGGATTCCATAGTTTTAATGTGTGTTACTGTGGCTGACCCTGAGTACTGTGTGCGACTTAGGAGGTTCCATAAAATATGTAGGGATAGGGATGAGGAGAAGAATTATGAGTTAATGTCGCCAGACTCTGAAGAGAGGGTTTGTTTTCCTTCCTTGACTCCGGGGGAACGACCCTGACCTGATATGGTTAGGACCTTTTCTTCCTCCGAGGTTGATGGATTTTGCAGTGTTTCTTGGATGAGGCTTCTATTATTGCCCCCTGGTTTGGTGTTGGCTAGTGTTGAAAGTGCACCAGCTCAGGCATTCTGTTCCCGAGGTATATGTCGGACCTCATATCCCCCGAATTGTCCGAGCTGTTGGTGCTGGTTAGTTTCGAAAGTACATCAGCTTGGGCATTCTGTTCCTGAGGTATATGTCAGACCTCATAACCCCTGGATTCTCCGAGTTGTTTTCTGGTTTTGTCTAGGGTCCCCCGAATTGCCTGAGCTGTCCGAGCCAGATACTTGTGATTTGATGGCTGTCCGAGCTTCATATCGAAGATCGAATTCAGATAACTCAGCTGCCCACTGTAGGATTCTTCCAGCTAAGTCTGTTTTCTGTAGGATGCCTTTTATGGGCTGGTTGGTCCGAACTCTGATAGTGTGAGCTTGAAAGTATGGGTGGAGTCGTCGAGAAGTGAGTATGAGGGCGTAGGCGAACTTTTTCTATCTTTTGATAGTTTAGTTTGGCCCCTTATAGAGCTTTGCTAATGAAGTAGACGGTTGTTGCCCACTTTCGTCTTCTCTGACTAGTGCTGAGGCTATTGCCCGACTTTTCACTGCGAGGTATAATATGAGTTCTTGACTTTTCCGTGGTTTGGTAAGAATGGGTGGTTGCCCCAAGAATTTTTGAAATCTCGGAAGGCTTTTTCGCACTCCGTTGTCCTTTTCAAACCTCTCTCCCTTCCTTAATATACCTCTTTGAGGTGTCTTTTGCGAGATGATTTAGAGATCCCTCCTCCTGCGAATCCTTCATTTATCATATGAACATGTCTCTTAGGGGTGTGAGGTGGACGTTCAACTCGTCCGACTTCTTCGGTGTGAGGTGGACGTTCAACTCGTCTGACCTCTTCGGTGTGAGGTGGACGTTCAGCTCGTTCGACCTCTTCGGTGTGAGGTGGACATTCAACTCGCCCGACCTCTTCAGTATGAGGCGGACGTTCAACTCGTCCAACCTCTTCGGTGTGAGGTGGATGTTCAACTCGTCCGATCTCTTCGGTGTGAGGTGGACGTTCAACTCGTCCGACCTCTTCGTCCCTTCTTCTTTTTCTGGGTTCATCCGTTTTGTTGGCTAAGTACCGATCTAGTCGCCCCTCTCTTACCAATTTTTCTATGATATTCTTTAAGTCGAAGCACTTGTTGGTAGGATGTCCATAGATTTGGTGGTGTTCACAGTATTCTGTCCGATTTCCTCCTCATTTTTACTTTTGATTGGGCGAGGTGGTGGGATCTTTTCAGTGTGGGATATTTCTCGGTAAACATCCACAAGAGACACCCGAAGAGGGGTGTAATTGTGGTATTTTCTAGGCTTCTCTTCGGGTTGATCTTCTTTTTTCTTGGACTCTTTATCCTTGTCCCGAGATGAGTAGGAGAATCCAGGCTTTGAGGTCTCTCCTAGTCGAGAGTTCTCCTCCATGTTGATGTATTTCCCTACCCGTTCTTGTACTTCATTTAGAGATGTTGGATGTTTCTTTGATATGGAGTGACTAAAGGGTCCTTCCCGTAGGCCATTGATGAGACCCATGATGGCTGCTTCTGTTGGTAGACTTTGTATGTCCAGGCATGCTTTGTTGAATCTTTTCATGTAAGATCAAAGACTCTCTCGATCTCCTTGCTTGATTCCTAATAGGCTTGAGGCGTGTTTGGCCTTGTCCTTCTGGATGGAAAATCTGGCAAAAAACTTTTTGGCTAAGTCATCAAAACTTGTGATGGATCTGGGAAGCACACTGTCAAACCACTTAATTGTTGTCTTTGTTAGGGTAGTTGGGAAGGCTTTGCAATGAATAGCGTCCGAGGCGTCGGTGAGATACATTCTGCTTCTAAAATTGCTGAGATGAAGGCTTGGATCGGACGTACCGTCGTATGGGGTCATGTCGGGAGCTTTAAAATCCTTTGGAACTTTAGCTTTCAAGATTTCTTTGGTGAAGGGATCTTGATTCTTGTGGGAGTTGTCATCGTGACCGGGTTGAATGGTTTTGGTTTTTAGGTCCACTTCGAGTTTTAGGAGCTTATCTTCTAACTCTCGGTGTCGCCTAGTTTATCTCCGGAGGCTTCTCTCGGCTTTACGCTGGTATTCTGCCTCCTGTTCGAGCTGCTTGAGACGATTCTGCTGTTCACGAAGGGCTTCTAAGATTTTCATATTTGGAGAATGCTTGTCTCCGTTTGGTTGAGATGTGTCCTTCGGCGTGATGTCCGCATTCTTATGTGGTGTTCTATTTTTCAAATAAGAGTTATGGTCGTTGTCAAGGTTGTCCACCATGATGATGGAATGACTTCCAAGGTCTCCGGCAACGGCGCCGATGTTCCGAGGGTTACCTGAAACTGAAGGTCGATCTCGGATGAGATCTGCTGTGGTGGCCGGAACTGTCGTGTCCGACTTGTTGGATCTGGGGGCTTGGGCGGTCGTGTCCGACCTGTTGGATCTGATGGTCGGAGCTGCCGTGTCCGACCTGATGGAACTGGTGGAGCTGGAGATGCTGCTGATCCTTCGTTACCGGAGGGTGGTGGTACCTGCAAGAGACTCCGATGCTTAAGTTAGCATGGGCTTTAAGCAGGTTTTTAGTAGAATCAGAGTATGAGTTATACCTGAGAGCTCTAGTGTATTTATAATAGTGTGGAGTGACCTTTCTAGAGATAAGATAGTTATCTTATCTTATTTACAAGAGGACTTTTGCTAGTAAAGAATTTCATAAAAGTAATCACGTTGTAAGTATAGTTTCTAAACCAACAAAGAATCCTTTCGTACAAAAGTTTTGGTTGTCACAAGTAACAAAACCCAATAAAATTTATAATTGAAGTATTTAAACCTCGGGTCATCTCTCAAGAAGTTGCAGGGAAGTATGATTTATTATTGGTTATTGAAAAGGGTATATTTTTGGGTTTTTGAAATAAGGAACAGGAAAATAAACTGGCAAGAAAGTAAATTAATTATCATGAAAACCATTACAAGGTATTGACGTTAGGATTTTTGCCAGTAAAAAATTTTATAAAAACAGTCGCGTTGTAGATATAGTTTCTAAACCAACAGAAATCCCTTCGTACAAACGTTTTGGTTGTCACAAGTAACAAACCCCTTAAAAATTGATAACCGAAGTATTTAAACCTCGGGTCGTCTTCTCAAGGAACTGCAAGGAAGTATGTTCTTATTATTGTTTTTGGAGATTGTAAATCGGGGTTTTGAAGATGAGGAACAAGTAATTTAAATTACAATTAAAATAATTAAAAGACTGTAAAATAAATAAATAACTGTAAAATAAACTTTTGGCCAGGTATGAGAAATTAGAAATCCTATCCTAGTTATCCTTATCAATGATGATGAATATTGAATCTTAATTCCACTTAGTTAGTCTTCACTTAAAGCAAGGAAAGGTCAAGTGACTAATTGTGTTGATCTTCAAATCCTAGTTAATCCCTAAGGGAAGATTGGGATTATTGAAGTTCAATTCAATTAGCAAAGATAACAATTATCAATCATGTTGAGTTTGATAACTCCTGAGTTACTGATTTCTTAACCAAGACCAAAGGGGACAAGTAAATCTACTGGAATAAAAATGTCTTCAGATTGGAAGCAACGGTAACATAAATAAAAGAAAGCAATAATAAACTGAAATACCTCAAATAACATTAATTCAAAGAATAATCTGTAACATAGAAGAATTCATAAATTAAATTGAGAAGCTAAATAAAAAGGAATGTTGAACCTGATAAAAAGAGATAATCCTGAAAGCAAAAGAAATCCTAATTCTAAATCCTAAAAGAGAGAGGAGAGAACCTCTCCCTCAAAACTACATCTAATTCATGAAAAATAACTAATTGGAGACTCTCTTCTGAATGGATGCATTCCCTCACTTCATAACCTCTGATCTGTGCCTTCTGGACTTGGATTTGGGCCAAAAAGGGCTTCAGAAATCGCTGGGAGCATTTTCTGTACTTTTTGGTGCGTAGCCTCTGTCACGCGTACGCGTGGGTCACGCGTCCGCGTGGGTCACGCGTCCGCGTGGGTCACGCGTCCGCGTGGGTCACGCGGTCGCGTCATTTGGAGTTTTTCTTGTCACGTGGTCGCTTCAGTCATGCGTCCGCGTCATATGCGTTTCGCTTAAGGTGCGCGATCGCATCAATCACGCGGTCGCGTCACTGCCATTTCGCGCTGGCATGCGGCCGCGTCGTCCATACGATCGCGTCACTGCCAGTTTCTTCAAAAACTCCATTTTATGCTTTCCTTCCAATTTTGTATGTTTCCTTTCCATCCTTTAAGTCATTCCTGCCTTAGAAGTTCTGAAACTACTCAACACACGAATCACGGCATCGAATGGAAATAAAGGGTAATTAAAATAATTACTTTTAAAGCATAGGAAGGGAAAGTAAAACCATGAAATTTATATGAATAAGTGAGTGAAGGATTGAATAAATCACTTAAATTAGGCACAAAATATATCATAAAATATGGGTTTATCAGGTATAAAAACTAGAAATTCCATCCTAGTTATCCTTATCAGGTGTGATGGGAATTGTTTATTGCTCCCACTTAGTTAACCCTTACTAAATAAAGGAAAGTCAAGTGGACTAATCGATTTGATTCCTCAAGTTCTAGTCAACTCCTGTGGAAAGACTAGCTTTAGAGGGATCCAAATCAATCAGCAAATTCTAATTTTCAATCCACAGCTGAGTTTGATAACTCAAGTGTCACCAATTACTCAACCAAAGCAAAGGGGGAAAAATCTAAATTTTTTATATCAAAATAGAAGAAAGCAATCATAAATCTGAAATACCTCGAATTGTATTAAATAGAAAATCAAATTAAACATAGGAATCCATAAACCAAATTGGCAACATCAAGTAATCAACTAAAGTAATAGAATGACTAAAGTAGAAGAGAAATTAAATTAAAGGAACATTGAACCTAGAATGAAGAAATAACCATACCCTAAGAGAAATCCTAATTCTAAAACCTAAGAGAGCCTCTCCCTCTAAAAAACTACATCTAAAACCTAAAATTGTAAATTATCAATTGTTCTCCTTGATTCCTTCAATCTCCAGCCTCTATTCTGTGTTTCTGGGCTTGGATTTGGGCTGAAAAAGGGCCCAGAAATCGCTGGGGTGACTTCTGCAATTTTCTGCACGTGGCGTCCGTCACGCGTGTGCGTCATTTGGAGATTTTCCTTGCCATGCGAACGTGTCGCTTGTACTTTGCACTAGGCACGCATCTGCGTCGTCTATACGTGCGCGTCGCTGCCATTTTCTTCAAAACTCCATTTTGTGCATTCCTTCCATTTTTGCGTGTTTCCTTTCTGTCCTCTAAGCTATATCTTACCTATGAAGCCTGAAATTACTTAACACATGGATCACGGCATCAAATGGTGATAAAGGATAATTAAAATTAAAATTTTTAAGGCATATGGTGTACGAAATTGTGATCCCTGGTAATGGCTCCAAAAACTTGGTGCTCTAATCTTAATTCATAATTTGTCACAACTTCGATACAACTAACCAGCAAGTGCATTGGGTCGTCCAAGTAATAAAACCTTACGTGAGTAAGGGTCGATCCCACGGAGATTGTTGGTATGAAGCAAGCTATGGTCATCTTGTAAATCTCAGTCAGGCGGATATCAAATGGTTATGGAGTTTTTGAATAATAATAATAATAAATAAACAGAAAATAAAGATAGAAATACTTATGTAATTCATTGGTGAGAATTTCAGATAAGCGTATAGAGATGCTTTCACTCCTCTGAACCTCTGCTTTCCTACTGTCTTCATCCAACCAGTCCTACTCATTTCCATGGCAAGCTTTCTGTAAGGCATCACCGTTGTCAATAGCTACATCCCATCCTCTCTGTGAAAAAGGTCCAAATGCTCTGTCACGGCACGGCTAATCATCTGGAGATTCTCGATCATACTGGAATAGGATTCAGCCTCCTTTTGCGTCTGTCACTACGCCCAGCACTCGCGAGTTTGAAGTTCGTCACAGCCATCCCTTCCCAGATCCTACTCGGAATACCACAGACAAGGTTTAGACTTTCCGGATCTCAAGAATGGCCATCCATGGGTTCTAACTTATACCACGAAGATTCTAATATCTCGGACTCGGTCCTCTGTATTAGATATCTAAGAGATACTCATTCTAGCTTATTTGCATGTAGAACGGAAGTGTTTGTCAGGCACGCGTTCATAAGTGAGAATGATGATGAGCGTCACATAATCATCACATTCATCATGTTCTTGGGTGCGAATGGATATCTTAGAAGCGGAATAAGTTGAATTGAATAGAAAACAGTAGTACTTTTCATTAAATCATGAGGAACAGCAAAGCTCCACACCTTAATCTATGGACTGCAGAAACTCTACCGTTGAAAATATATAAGTGATAATGGAGTTCATTGGTCTCGGCCCCAGAGGGGAACCGGAGTAACCAAGACATCAAAATGATCCGAAGATCAAAAGATAATCCAAAGATGTAAATACAATAGTAAAAAGTTCTATTTATACTAAACTAGCTACTAGGGTTTACAGAAGTAAGTAATTGATGCATAAATCCACTTCCAGGGCCCACTTGGTGTGTGCTTGGACTGAGCTTGAAGTATACACGTGCAGAGGCTTCTTTTGGAGTTGAACGCCAAGTTGTAACGTGTTTTTGGCGTTCAACTCTAGTTCGTGACGTGTTTCTGGCGTTTAACTCCAGACTGCAGCGTAGAACTGGCGTTCAACGCCCTTTTGAGTCATCTAAACTCGGGCAAAGTACGGACTATTATATATTGATAGAAAGCCCTGGATGTCTACTTTCTAACGCCGTTAAGAGCGCGCCATTTGGAGTTCTGTAGCTCCAGAAAATCCACTTTGAGTGCAGGGAGGTTAGAATCCAACAGCATCAGCATTCCTTCTTCAACCTCTGAATCTGATTTTTGCTCACAGCCAGAAAATACTATAAATTCCAAAATATCAATGAAACATAGCCCCAATCAGATGAGTGGGACTTGTAGCTTTTTGCCTCTTGAATAGTTTTGGCATCTCACCTTATCCATTGAAGTTCAGAATGATTGGCATCTATAGGAACTCAGAGTTCAGATATTGTTATTGATTCTCCTAGTTCAGTATGTTGATTCTTGAACACAGCTACTTTATGAGTCTTGGCTGTGGCCCTAAGCACTTTGTTTTCCAGTATTACCACCGGATATATAAATGTCACAGACACATAATTGGGTGAACCTTCTCAGATTGTGAGTCAGCTTTGCTAAAGTCTCCAATTAGAGGTGTCTAGGGTTCTTAAGCACACTCTTCTTTTTGCTTTGGACCTTGACTTTAACCGCTCAGTCTCAAGTTTTCACTTGACACCTTCACGCCACAAGCACATGGTTAGGGACAGCTTGGTTTAGCCGCTTAGGCTAGGATTTTATTCCTTTAGGCCCTCCTATCTACTGATGCTCAAAGCCTTGGATCCTTTTTATTTACCCTTGCCTTTTGGTTTTAAGGGTTATTGGCTTTTTGCTCTTGCCTTTTGATTTTAAGAGCTTTTGGCTTTTTCTGCTTGCTTTTTCTTTTTCTCTTTTTTTTTTGCTATTTTGCTCTCTTTTTTTTTCTGCAAGCTTTTGTATTCACTGCTTTTTCTTGCTTCAAGAATTATTTTGATGATTTTTCAGATTATCAAATAACATGTCTCCTTGTCATCATTCTTTCAAGAGCCAACATATTTAACATTCTAAAACACCAACTTCAAAAAGACATATGCACTGTTCAAGCATTCATTCAGAAAACAAAAAGTATTGTCACCACATCAAAATAATTAAACTAGTTTCAAGGATAAATTTGAAACCATGTACTTCTTGTTCTTTTGTAATTAAAATATTTTTCCATTTAAGAGAGATAATGGATTCATATTCACTACTTTAAGGCATAGACACTTGAATACTAATGATCATGTAATAAGACACAAATATAGATAAACATTTAACATAAAAATGAAAAATAGAGAATTTAAGAACAAGGAATGAGTCCACCTTAGTGATGGTGGCATTTTCTCCTTGAGCAACCAATGATGTCCTTGAGCTCTTCTATGTCTCTTCCTTGTCTTTGTTGCTCCTCCCTCATTGCTCTTTGATCTTCTCTAATTTCATGAAGGATGATGGAGTGCTCTTGATGTTCCACCCTTATTTGCTCCCAATAATTGTGTGGAGGAAAATGTATCCCCTGAGGTATCTCAGGGATCTCTTGATTTGCAGTCAAATGTTCTACCACTGAGCTATAGACCCTTGAGATGAATCTCTCCATCTCCTATGACTCGGAGGTGGAAGCTTCTGTCTTCCCTTTCCTTTTTCTAGAGGTTTCTCTGGCCTTAGGTGCCATCAATGGTTATGGAAAAACAAAAAAAAGCTATGCTTTTACCACACCAAACTTAGAATGTTGCTCGCCCTCGAGCAAAAGAAGAAAGAATAGAAGAAGATGAAGATATGGAGGAGATGGAGGGTTGTGTGTATTCGGCTATATGGGTGGGATTGGGTGGAAAAGAGATTTTGAATTTTGAAGGTAGGTGGGGTGTATGGATGTGAGTGGTGAAGAGGTGATGGGGAAGAGAGATTGAGGTGATTGGTGAAGGGTTCTTGGGAAAGGGTGATATAGGATTATGAGGAGGGAAGGTGAGTGGAGGTATGTAGGGATCCTGTGGGATCCACAGATCCTGAGGTGTCAAGGATTTACATCCCTACACTAATTAGGCATGTAAAATGCCTTTGCATGCATTTCAGGCGTTTAAACGCCGAAGTGATGCTTGTTCTGGGCGTTCAACGCCCATATGCAGCATATTTTTGGCATTGAATGCCAGTTCCATGCTTGTTTCTGGCGTTCAGCGCCAGCTCCATGCTCTGTTCTGGCATTGAACGCCAGCCAGATGCTCCTTACTGGCATTTGAACGCCAGTGAGTCCTTCCTCCAGGGCGTGATTTTTCTTCTGCTGTTTTTTATTCTATTTTTAATTTTTTGATTTATTTTGTGACTCCACATGATCCTGAACCTAATAAAACATAAAAATAAAATTAGATAAATAAAAATTGGGTTGCCTCCCAACAAGCGCTTCTTTAATGTCAATAGCTTGACAGTGGGCTCTCATGGAGCCACACAGGTGATCAGGTCAATTTTATAGACTCCCAACACCAAACTTAGAGTTTGGATATGGGAGTTCAACACTAAACTTAGAGTTTGGCTGAGGCCTCCCAACACCAAACTTAGAGTTTGACTGTGGGGGCTTTAGTTAACTCTGTACTGAGAGAAGCTTTCTATTCTTCCTCTCCATTGTTACAGAAGGAGATTCTTGAGTTTTAAACACAAAGTTGTCCTTATTCAGTTGAAGGATCAATTCTCCTCTGTCTACATCAATCACAGCTCTTGCTGTGGCTAGGAAGGGTCTTCCAAGGATGATGGATTCATCCTCATCCTTCCCAGTGTCTAAGATTATGAAATCAGCAGGAATGTAAAGGCCTTCAACCTTTACCAGCACGTCCTCTACTTGTCCATAAGCTTGTTTTCTGGAGTTGTTTGCCATCTCTAATGAGATTCTGGCAGCTTGCACCTCAAAGATTCCCAGTTTCTCCATTACAGAGAGTGGCATGAGGTTTATCCCTGACCCAAGGTCACATAGAGCCTTCTCAAAGGTCATGGAGCCTATGGTACAAGGTATTAAGAACTTTCCAGGATCCTGTTTCTTCTGAGGCAATCTCAGTTGATCCAGATCACTCAGTTCATTGGTGAGCAAGGGAGGTTCATCTTCCCAAGTCTCATTACCAAATAATTTGACATTTAGCTTCATGATTGCACCAAGGTACTTGGCAACTTGCTCTTCAGTAACATCCTCATTCTCTTCAGAAGAAGAATACTCATCAGAGCTCATGAAGGGCATAAGGAGGTTCAATGGAATCTCTATGGTCTCTAGATGAGCCTCAGATTCCTTTGGTTCCTCAAAGGGAAACTCCTTGTTAATCACTGGACGTCCCAGGAGGTCTTCCTCCTTGGGATTCACGTGCTCCCCTTCCTCCTTGGATTCGGCCATGATTGTTATATCAATGGCCTTGCACTCTCTCTTTGGATTCTCTTCTGTATTGCTTGGGAGAGTACTAGGAGGAGTTTCAGTGATCTTCTTACTCAGCTGGCCCACTTGTGCCTCCAAATTTCTAATGGAGGACCTTGTTTCATTCATGAAACTCAAAGTGGCCTTAGATAGATCAGAGACTAAATTTGCCAAGCTAGATGGATTCTGTTCAGAATTCTCTGTCTGTTGCTGAGTGGATGATGGAAAAGGTTTACTATTGTTAAACCTGTTTCTTCCACCATTAGTAAAGCCTAGTTGAGGCTTTTGTTGATCCTTCCATGAGAAATTTGGGTGATTTCTCCATGAGGGGTTATAGGTGTTTCTATAAGGTTCACCCATATAATTTACCTCTGCTATTGCAGGGTTCTCAGGATCGTAAGCTTCTTCTTCAGAAGATGCTTCTTGAGTACTGTTGGATGCAGCTTTCATTCCATTCAGACTTTGAGAAATCATATTGACTTGCTGAGTCAATATTTTATTCTGAGCCAATATGGCATTCAGAGTATCAATTTCAAGAACTCCCTTCTTCTGAGGCATCCCATTACTCACAGGATTCCTCTCAGAAGTGTACATAAACTGGTTATTAGCAACCATGTCAATAAGTTCTTGAGTTTCTGCATGCATTTTCTTTAGGTGAATGGATCCACCTGCAGAAGTATCCAATGACATCTTAGCTAATTCAGACAGACCATCATAGAATATATCCAGGATGGTCCATTCTGAAAGCATGTCAGAAGGATACTTTTTGGTCAGTTGCTTGTATCTCTCCCAAGCTTCATAGAGGGATTCACCTTCCTTCTGTCTGAAGGTTTGAACATCCCCTCTAAGCTTACTAAGCTTTTGAGGAGGGAAGAACTTGGCTAAGAAAGCCGTGACCAGCTTATCCCAAGAGTTCAGGCTATCTTTAGGTTGAGAATCCAACCATATTCTAGCTCTGTCTCTCATAGCAAAAGGGAAAAGCATGAGCCTGTAGACTTCAAGATCTACTCCATTAGTCTTAACAGTATCACATATCTGCAAGAATTCAGTTAAGAACTGAAAAGGATCTTCAGCTAGAAGTCCATGAAACTTGCAGTTTTGTTGCATCAGAGAAACTAATTGAGGTTTAAGCTCAAAATTGTTTGCTCCAATTGTAGGGATGGAGATGCTTCTTCCATTTAGATTGGAATTTGGTGTAGTAAAGTCACTAAGCATCTTCCTTGCATTATTATTATTTTCGGCTGCCATCTCCTCTTCCTGTTCGAAAATTCCTATAAGGTTGTCTCTGGATTGTTGTATTTTAGCTTCTCTCAGTTTCCTCTTCAGAGTCCTTTCAGGTTCAGGGTCTGCTTCAACAAGAATATTCTTGTCCTTGCTCCTACTCATATGAAAAAGAAGAGGACTAAAGATACCAGGGATCCTCTTTACCACAGTATAGAGGTTCCCTTGTGTGAGTAGAAGAAAAGAAGAATAAGAATGTAGAAGAGAAGAATTCGAACTCAGAGGAGAGGAAGGGGTTCGAGTTTTGGGTGAAGAGAAGTGTTAGTTGATGAATAAATAAATAGAAGGAGATAGGAGAGAGGGAATTTCGAAAAATAAATTTTGAAAAAGAGTTAATGATTTTCGAAAATTAAGATAAAATTAAAATTAAAATTAAAAATTGAAACAATTAATTAATTAAAAAGAATTTTTGAAAAAGAGGGAGGTATTTTCGAAAATTAGAGAGGAAAGAGTAGTTAGGTGGTTTTGAAAAAGATAAGAAACAAACAAAAAGTCAATTAGTTAGTTGAAAAAGATTTGAAAATCAATTTTGAAAAGATAAGAAGATAAGAAGTTAGAAAAGATATTTTAAAATCAATTTTTTTTTTTGAAAAAGATATGATTTGTAAAGATATGATAGAAAGATATGATTAAAATTAGTTTTGAAAAAGATTTGAATTTTAAAATCAAAATTAATGACTTGACTCACAAGTAATCACAAGATATGATTCTAGAACTTAAAGTTTGAATCTTTCTTAACAAGCAAGTAACAAACTTGAAATTTTTGAATCAAAACATTAATTGTTGATAATATTTTCGAATATTATAAGATAAAATTAAGAAAAAGATTTTTGAAAATTTTTTTTAAAAATTTTCGAAAATGAATAAGAAAAAATGAAAAAGATTTGATTTTTGAAAAAGATTTTGAAAAGATAAGATTTTTAAATTGAAAATTTGATTTGACTCATAAGAAACAACTAAATTTTAAAAAGTTTTCAAAAAGTCAACTCAAATTTTCGAAAATTTATGAGTGAAAAAGGGAAAGATATTTTTTTTATTTTTGAATTTTTAATGAAGAAAGAGAAAAACATGAAAAAGACACAATGCATGAAAATTTTTAGATCAAAACAATGAATGCATGCAAGAACACTATAGAATGTCAAGATGAACACCAAGAACACTTTGAAGATCATGATGAACATCAAGAACATATTTTTGAAAAATTTTTGATGCAAAGAAAACATGCAAGATACCAAACTTAGAAATTTGCAAACTTCAGACACTAACAAATTGAAAATGCATATGAAAAACAAGAAAAGACACAAAACAAGAAAATATGAAGATCAAACAAGAAGACTGGCCAAGAACAACTTTAAGATCATGAAGAACACTATGAATGCATGAATTCTCGAAAAATGCATAAATTTTTAGAAAAAAAAATGCAATTGACACCAAACTTAAAAATTGACTCTAGACTCAAACAAGAAATACAAAATATTTTTGGTTTTTATGATTTTATGATTTTTTTTGTATTTTCTTTTAATTTTTTTTTCGAAAAACATATAGGAAAACGAAAATAAGAAATTCAAAATTTTTAATAAGATTCCCAGGAATCTTTCAATGTTGGCCTAAAGCTCCAATCCAAGGGTTGGGCATGGCTTAATAGCCAGCCAGCTTTAGGATATAAATCAGGCATGCAACAGCTGATATTCCAATTAACTTGCCTCTATACTGATGGTTGGAAGCCACAGTCCAAAAGAATTAGACATGGCTTTACAGCCAGCCAGGCTTCAACATGCTTCATGAAACACTAGAATTCATTCTTAAAAATTTAGAATAATTTTCGAAAACAGATGAGAAATTTTTGAAAGATTTTTGAAAAATTTTTGAAAATAAAACAAAAAGAAAATTACCTAATCTGAGCAACAAGATGGACCGTCAGTTGTCCAAACTCGAACTATCCCCGGCAACGGCGCCAAAAACTTGGTGTACGAAATTGTGATCCCTGGTAATGGCTCCAAAAACTTCGATACAACTAACCAGCAAGTGCACTGGGTCGTCCAAGTAATAAAACCTTACGTGAGTAAGGGTCGATCCCACGGAGATTATTGGTATGAAGCAAGCTATGGTCATCTTGTACATCTCAGTCAGGCGGATATCAAATGGTTATGGAGTTTTCGAATAATAATAATAATAAATAAACAGAAAATAAAGATAGAAATACTTATGTAATTCATTGGTGAGAATTTCAGATAAGCGTATAGAGATGCTTTCGTTCCTCTGAACCTCTGCTTTCCTGCTGTCTTCATCCAACCAGTCCTACTCCTTTCCATGGCAAGCTTTCTGTAAGGCATCACCGTTGTCAATGGCTACATCCCATCCTCTCTGTGAAAAAGGTCCAAATGATCTGTCACGGCATGGCTAATCATCTGGAGGTTCTCGATCATACTGGAATAGGATTCAGCCTCCTTTTGCGTCTGTCACTACGCCCAGCACTCGCGAGTTTGAAGTTCGTCACAGCCATCCTTTCCCAGATCCTACTCGGAATACCACAGACAAGGTTTAGACTTTCCGGATCTCAAGAATGGCCATCCATGGGTTCTAACTTATACCACGAAGATTCTAATATCTCGGACTCGGTCCTCTGTATTAGATATCTAAGAGATACTCATTCTAGCTTGTTTGCATGTAGAACGGAAGTGTTTGTCAGGCACGCGTTCATAAGTGAGAATGATGATGAGCGTCACATAATTATCACATTCATCATGTTCTTGGGTGCGAATGGATATCTTAGAAGCGGAATAAGTTGAATTGAATAGAAAACAGTAGTACTTTTCATTAAATCATGAGGAACAGCAAAGCTCCACACCTTAATCTATGGAGTGCAGAAACTCTACCGTTGAAAATACATAAGTGATAATGGAGTTCATTGTTCTCGGCCCTAGAGGGGAACCGGAGTAACCAAGACATCAAAATGATCCGAAGATCAAAATATAATCCAAAGATGTAAATACAATAGTAAAAAGTCCTATTTATACTAAACTAGCTACTAGGGTTTACAGAAGTAAGTAATTGATGCATAAATCCACTTCCGGGGCCCACTTGGTGTGTGCTTGGGCTGAGCTTGAAGTTTACACGTGCAGAGGCTTCTTTTGGAGTTGAACGCCAAGTTGTAACGTGTTTTTGGCGTTCAACTCTGGTTCGTGATGTGTTTTTGGCGTTTAACTCCAGACTGTAGCGTAGAACTGGCATTCAACGCCCTTTTGCGTCGTCTAAACTCGGGCAAAGTATGGACTATTATATATTGCGAGAAATCCCTGAATGTCTACTTTCCAAAGCCGTTAAGAGTGCGCAATTTGGAGTTCTGTAGCTCCAGAAAATCCACTTTGAGTGTAGGGAGGTCAGAATCCAACAGCATCAGCAGTCCTTCTTCAACCTCTGAATCTGATTTTTGCTCAAGTCCCTCAATTTCAGCCAGAAAATACCTGAAATCACAGAAAAACACACAAACTCATAGTAAAGTCCAGAAATGTGAATTTAACACAAAAACTAATAAAAACATCCCTAAAAGTAACTAGATCCTACTAAAAACATACTAAAAACAATGCCAAAAAGCGTATAAATTATCCGCTCATCAGCATAGGAAACATGTTTTCACATATGTCATAGAATAAGGAGGGAATTGTAAAACCATGAAATTTTTATGAATAAATGGGTGAAGAATTGATAAAAACACTCAATTGAGAACAAGATAAATCATAAAATAGTGGTTTATCACTTATCTTTGAGTGAAGTCATCTTATCTTTAAGGGGAACTGCCTTTATCTTTCTAGGCTTTAGCTGCCTTTAGATTTGGACTGTGTTCCTTCGTTTGGGCTTTCTTTGGGCTTCTCTGGGGATTTGGCCGAACTCTTTGAGAAGAGGTCGATAATGGGCCAATCTTTCAAGAGGTCGATCATGGGCCAACCTTCCAAGAAGTCGGTCATGGGCCAACCTTTAAAGAGGTCAGCCAATCCGATCCTTTATAGCTCGAACCGATGCATAAACAATTACTATATTATATTATATTATTTATTTATTTATTTTCCTTTTGGCCGAAGCCTTAAAGGAACTAAAAAGAAAGAAAACCAAAGCATATATATATATATATATATGAAATTGAAACTGAAACGTGGTTATATATGCATGTATATGTATATAATACAAATGACACCTAATGACGCTTTGATAACCATAAAACTTCAGTTAATATTATCAATCCATACTCATCTTCCTTTTTCTTTCATTAATCACCAATTGAACTAAAAAAAAGGAGAGAGTATGCCGTGAGTGAGAAGAACGAAAAACCTTCGAACCTCAACTTTTTTGAGTCCGATTTCTTGAGATCCGTAACTCTAATAAAAAATTTAATTCGGTAAAAGTGTTTGTATTCTCCTTCTCTATACGTTGGCGTTATTTTTGTTCGGTGGAAGTTGACGGTGACGTGACTCTCATTCCCATTGAGTTCGGCTAATTGGAGTTCTAGGAGAAATAGGCAATTACTGAAGTTATTCTCTTCAGCAACTCGGTCAAAAAGCTTCCCCAAAATTTTTATTGATTTTGATTTCGTATAGAGGTAGGAAATTTTATTTTAAAATTAACTATTTTAAACTGTGAATGACATGGAAGTCTAGTGGGTATTTGTCAATAATTTATGATTGTTTAGTATGACTGAATGATGAGTTTGAGTTGTGTTTGTGACTGAATTTGATGAATATGTATTTGATTTCTTGATTGATGAAGAGTGCTGAAAATTCTAATTATTGAGTTAGAAAGTTGATTTGATTAAATACTATGTAAAATAAATTTTCTTGGTTTGGGATTAATTTGATATTGAAAATAAATCTGCATTTGAATCGATTTGAGATATTGGGAATGAGTTTTATTGATTTATCAAAAATGATTCTGAGGGTCAGTAAAGATTTTGACATTGGAATTGGTTCGATTCGTTGGTATTAAACTGAGATTTGAAAATGGTTCAGTTAGGACTGACGTTGAGATTTTTGCCAGTAAAGAATTTCATAAAAACAGTCGCGTTGTAGATATAGTCTCTAAACCAACAGAAATCCCTTCGTACAAATGTTTTGGTTGTCACAAGTAACAAACCCCTTTTAAAATTGATAACCGAGTATTTAAACCTCGGGTTGTCTTCTCAAGGAATTGCAGGGAGGTATGTTCTTATTATTGGTTATGAGTTTGTAAATTAGGGGTTTTAGAAATTAAGGTAGGGGTTTTAGAAAGTAAGGGAGCAGTATGTTGCATAAGAAGAATAAAATAAATAAATAACTGTAAAATAAACTCTTGGCAAGGTATGAGAAATTGGAGGTCCTATCCTAGTTATCCTTATCAGGTGTGAAGAGAATTGGGTTTTAATCCCACTTGGTCAGCCTTTACTAAGCAAAGGAAGGTTGAGTGGACTGATTGGCTTGATTCTCAAGTCCTAGTCAACTCCTGTGGAGAGACTAGCCTTAGAGCAATCCTAGCTCAAGCAGAATCTGCCAATTTCAATCACTTGCTGAGTTTGATAACTCAAGTATTACCAATCACTTGACCAAAGCCAAAAGGGAGAAAAAATATCTAAATTAAATTGAAAGCATCAATATAAATAAAGCAAAGCAATCTTAAATCTGAAAATACCTCGAATTGCATTAATAAAAGAAATTAAATCTGGCATAGATGTTCATAAATTAAATTGAGAAAATAAATAAAAAGAACATTGAACCTGGGATCGAGAGTCACTCCTAAAACTAAGAGAAATCTTAATCATAATCCTAAGAGAGAGGAGAGAACCTCTCTCTCTAAAAACTACATCTAAATTGTAAAATTGTGAATATGAAAAGCTTGTTGATGAATGGATGCATTTTCCCACTTTATAGCCTCTAATCTGTGTTTTCTGGGCCGCAAACCGGGTCAGAAACAGCCCAGAATTCGCTGGTTGCAAATTCAAACACGCTGATTTTCGTCACTGCGACGCGGCCGCATGGGTCACGCATTTGCATCATCTATCGTCAGAGCAACTATGGCATATTATATATCAAATCGAAGCCCCGGACGTTAGCTTTCCAACGCAACTGGAACCGCATTGTTTAGACCTCTGTAGCTAAAGTTATAGCTGTTTGAGTGCGAAGAGGTCAGGCTTGACAGCTTAGCAATTTCTCCAACTTCTTGTATTCCTTCCACTTTTGCATGCTTCCTTTCCATCCTCTAAGCCATTCCTGTCCTGTAATCTCTGAAATCACTTAACACACATATCAAGGCATCTAATGGAAGTAAGAGAGGATTAAACATAGGGAACTTAAGGCCAAAGAAGCATGTTTTCAATCAAAGCACAAAATTAGGAAGGCAAATGTAAAACCATGCAACTAGTATGAATAAGTGGATAAAGAGTTGATAAAATCCACTCAATTGAGCACAAGATAAACCATAAAATAGTGGTTTATCAACCTCCCCATACTTAAACAATAGCATGTCCTCATGCTAAGCTCAAGAGAAGCTATAAAGAAGTGAAGAGGAATGGTAGAATGCATGAAATGCAACCTATGAATGCAACTATATGCAAAATGTTTCTACCTACTTGGTTAAAAGTAAACAAATCTTTCAAGAAGAAATATGAACTGGATTTCACTAATTCAAATTATAAAAAATGAAGTACAAATAGACTTGTAGAAGAAAATAGCTCATGAAAGCCGGGAATAAGGAATCGAGCATCGAACCCTCACTGGTAGTGTATACACTCTTAATCACTCAAGTGTTTAAGGTTCGATCCTCTCAATTCTCTACTAACCTTGCTTTCTAAGGCTTGCTCTTCATCTAACAATCAACATAAATTTAATGCACAGATACACATATCAAGAGGTCTTTTAAGGGTTGTATATTTGGCCAAGTGGACTAAAATCTGAATCCTTAATTAACTTAAACTTTCCACCTAACTTTAGACAATCCACGTAATCATAATAAAAACTTAACTATCCATTAACCATGTTTTGCCACATATTCATGCATTCTAATTTCAAGTACAGTACATATGCATTGCTTTCACCACTTACTTTGGGGCATTTTGTCCCATTTTTATTATTTGCTCTTTTTCTCTTCTTTTTCTCTTTTTTTTCTTCTTCTTCTTCTTCTTTTTTTTATAGTATATTTTTTTTCTTTTATTTGTTTTTAATGCATATGATTAAATTATTGAATGCATGGACATGTCCTAAACATTTCTTTCACATTTTCATAAAATTCTAACATACTCAATTCTCAAACCAAATGTTTTCAATCCTAATTTCTCCACACGTAATTCATGAGCACTCTCACTAGTCTAAGCTAACCAAGGATTCAAATTAAGGGCATTATTGTCTTTCGCTTAGAGTTAATGATGTGCTAAAGTAAAGAACAAAGGGGTATAATAAGCTCAACATTGGTTTGCAAGGGATAATGAAGGGTTAAGGCCATATGGGTATGTAAGCTTAGTGAAACAAAGGCCTCAATCATGTAAGTGTATGCATACATCAAACCATGGAAATATAGAATTAAGCAAGACAAAGATCACAATTTTAAAGAGAAAAACACACATCAAAAATAAAATATTGGTTGAAAAATGCAACCAATTCAAATAGGCTCAAAATCTCACAGGTTTTGTGTGTTCGAGCTCTAAACTGTGTTCCAGTATAATATCTCTTCAAACAAGTGTAAAATTAAATTTTTTTTCAAATTAGTGAAATGCTCTTAAAAGGTTTCTTGAAAAAGAAAATATTACTTCAACCAAGTGGTAAAATATGAACAAAATCAAATAATCATGCAATCAAACATGCAAATGCAACAACTAACAATGAAAATAAAATATTGGTGTTTGAGAAGAAAATACTAACCCATGGAGATCGGTATCGACCTCCCCACACTTAAAGATTGCACCGTCCTCGGTGCATGCTAAGATGTGCAAGTGGACGGGTGGCTTCAACTGATACTTTTCTCTATAGATTGTGCAGATTGACTTGCCTGTCTCCCCATGTAAACGTCTTCCGGTTCTCTTCCGGGTGGCCATCCTGAAAAAAAAGGGAAGAAGAGTAACCCAGAAATAAAGATAGGAAAATAAATACAGTATGGGTGGGTTAATGCCAAATAATAAGGATCTCAATTACATGGTAGCTACAACATGCAAATGAGAAAACAATAGAAGCCATGGCATGCCAGTGGTACAAAATGTACAACAATAGGGAAACGAGAGGGGAAGGAGAGATAATATAAATTCATGTCAATGCAAAAGTAATACAGATATAAAAGATTGGCATTAATTTAAATAATATTAATCAATCAGAATTAAACAAGTCATTAAGCACCAAGAAAATACCAGAAAAGATGTAACAGTTGAATAAGAACATTTGAACACCAATGGTAAAATAGTAAATTTAGAAAAATAAAAATATGCAATGAATGAAAGTATGCAAATAAATAAAATAAAATAAAATAAAAGATAAGAAGAATGAGAAGGGAAAGAAGGGAAGAAGAAGTAAGTAAGAAAGGAGGGAGGAAAAATTAGGATTGGGGAAGAAAAGATAAGATATTTGGCAAATTAGGATAAGCTGTGCGGCGCAAGCGACGCGGTCGCGTGGGGCACGCGGTCGCGGGACTTGCGCTTAAACTTGATTGACGCGGTCGCGTCGGTCACGCGGTCACGTGACCCGTTTTATGCCATTGGCGCGAGGGCAGCCTCGCACTCGCACAACTCTCTGTTTAAAATCATATGAGTGCCAAATTTTGGGTGACGCGATCGCGTGGGTCATGCGATCGCGTGAGTGGCCAATTATTGGGATACGACGCGGACGTGTGGGGCACGCGTTCGCGTGAGAGGGACTGCGTGCCCAGCACCAGTTCAGCACCACTCTAGCACAACTTTCGGCTGTGCACCCTTTTTACGTTGAAATCCTGGTCACGCGGCTGCGTTAGTGACGCGGTCGCATGGGAGGCCAGTATTCCCACTCGATGCGGACGCGTCAGCGACGCGGTCGCGTGGGACGATTTGTGCCATTGGCACGCCTCCAGCCCTGCTCCTGCGTAACTTTCTGTTCGTTCTCTTTTCTTCCCATTGCACTGGTGACGCGGACGCGTCAGCGACGCTGCCGCGTCACGTGCATGCTTTTTTTTTATGCATGAAAAGTGCAGAATGCAATGCTAATGTAGATGCAAGAAATAATTCCAGGCTCAATGAAAATAAAATAAAATAAAATAAAATAAAAACAAAACGAAATAAAATTGAAAAAGGAACGATCATACCATGGTGGATTGTCTCCCACCTAGCACTTTTAGTTAGAGTCCTTAAGTTGGACATTTGGTGAGCTCCCTGTTATGGTGGCTTATGCTTGTACTCATCTAGGAATCTCCACCAATGTTTGTGATTCCAATATCCTCCGGGATCCCAAACTAGGCGCAAAAAGCCTTCAAGTAAGTTAAAGCAAGTTACAAGGCCCCAAGAGTGTTGATTGTTGGAATGAATTCCGGGGTCCCAGACCTTGCCTTTGCACCCATTTTCTTGTTGATCATCATTTTTCCACTTGGGTGGTGAACAGTCGGAATTCTCACTGAGACATCCAAACAGCTTCCTAGACCCATTCAGTTGAGCTTTATACCAACCTTTGCGTTTAAACTTAAAGCTTCCAACCATAATGAACCTTGCAGGATAGTTCTTACCACTGGCCATCTTCCTCTTACTCTTAATGCCACAAAGAGCTCTAAGTTGACCATCCGTCTCCAGTAGCCTATATTCAAGTGGAATTAGAAAGCTAAGGGATATGAATTTTACCCACTTGAATGTTGTGAAGGATGATGGCAACTTAGGGGGAGGGGTCTCCAATAACTTTGGCAAGGTGATTTCAAGCTTCACTCCCTTGTGCTCTTAGACAACTTTCACCTCTTTGCAGACTTCTTTAATTTCAACCTCTTTCTCTTGGTAGCTTTCTTCTAATTCAATCTCTTCTTCATTACTTACCAAGGATATGGGAGGTTGTGCTTCTTCTTCTTGAATCTCCATCTCTTGATCAACCTCTTCCAAGTCCTTAACCATGATATGCCTTGGAGGTTGTACACCCTCCTCAACATCAAATGCAACCGTCTTGGAAGGAGGTTCTATGTCTTGACTTTCCCATGGAGGTTCAGCATCTCCTAAGTCTGCAACCACTTTTTTCTCTTTAATAATTACTGCTTTGTCCAGTAGTTTTAATATAAAATCGTACTCATCCTTGATGATTTTCTTTCCATGACAACTCCTTTCAACTATTCTTTCATCTTCAAGGGTCTCTCCTACCCTTACCCGTAGGGACTCCTCTAGCTCTTTATGAAGTATGGATTCGCAAAGATGATTCCTTCTTTCCTGTTCCATATCAATAGCATAATTGGGATCATTTTGCTCTTGGATTGATGGATGTAGGTGCTCTTCCATGGAGGATGGTGATGGGATGAAAGGATCATTATGTGGTTAAAAAGGAAGTGCACTAGAGCTTGAGGGTTGAATATTGGAGGTAGAGGGTTGGTTCATGTGGGATATAAGATTTTGGAGTGTAGAGGTGAGACCAATGATGTTAGAGATGAGTGTATTGTTATCCAATGGAGGTTGGGGTGGATCTATGTATGGTTCATTTGGTTCATAGGGTGGTTGGTATGGTGGATGTGGGTTAGGGTCATATGGGGGTGAATGGTTGTAGGTGGCTTGTGAGTATGGTGGTTCAAAGCTGTGTTGAGGAGAGGGTTTACAAGCATATGGTGGTGGTTGTTGATAGTCCATTGGAGGTGGTTGTTGCCATGAGGGTTGATCAAATCCTTGTGGCTCCTCCCATCTTTGATTGTTCCAACCTTGATGCCTGTTCTCATTGTAATTTCTTCTTCCTGCAACATAATTGTAACCAGACTCATAGCCAAAGGGGTGAGAGTTCATAGTAGCAAATAAAAATTAAAAACGAAAATAAAAATAAATTTAAATTAAAAGGTTATTTAAATTTTGAATTTGAATTTTAAATTTTTGAAATTTGAATTTTGAAACATGAAATTTGAAATTTGAAAATTTCTAAATTTGAATTTTGAAAATTTGATTTTTGAAATAAGATAAGATAAGATTTTGAAAATGATATGATTTTTGAAAAAGCAAAAATAAAAGTAAAAATAAAAACAAATAAATAAGCAAAAAGCAAATATTTACAATAACCAATAATAAGGCACACATTTGCAATTCCCCGGCAACGGCGCCATTTTGACGTTGAGATTTTTGCCAGTAAAGAATTTCATAAAAACAGTCGCGTTGTAGATATAGTCTCTAAACCGACAGAAATCCCTTCGTACAAACGTTTTGGTTGTCACAAGTAACAAAACCATTTTAAAATTGATAACCAAGTATTTAAACCTCGGGTCGTCTTCTCAAGGAATTGCAGGGAGGTATGTTCTTATTATTGGTTATGAGTTTGTAAATTAGGGGTTTTAGAAATTAAGGTAGGGGTTTTAGAAAGTAAGGGAGCAGTATGTTGCATAAGAAGAATAAAATAAATAAATAACTGTAAAATAAACTCTTGGCAAGGTATGAGAAATTGGAGGTCCTATCCTAGTTATCCTTATCATGTGTGAAGAGAATTGGGTTTTAATCCCACTTGGTCAGTCTTTACTAAGCAAAGGAAGGTTGAGTGGATTGATTGGCTTGATTCTCAAGTCCTAGTCAACTCCTGTGGAGAGACTAGCCTTAGAGCAATCCTAGCTCAAGCAGAATCTGCCAATTTCAATCACTTGCTGAGTTTGATAACTCAAGTATTACCAATCACTTGACCAAAGCCAAAAGGGAGAAAAAAAATATCTAAATTAAATTGAAAGCATCAATATAAATAAAGCAAAGCAATCTTAAATCTGAAAATATCTCAAATTGCATTAACAAAAGAAATTAAATCTGGCATAGATGTTCATAAATTAAATTGAGAAAATAAATAAAAAGAACATTGAACCTGGGATCGAGAGTCATTCCTAAAACTAAGAGAAATCCTAATCATAATCCTAAGAGAGAGGAGAGAACCTCTCTCTCTAAAAACTACATCTAAATCCTAAAATTGTGAATATGAAAAGCTTGTTGATGAATGGATGCGTTCCCCCACTTTATAGCCTCTAATCTGTGTTTTCTGGGCCGCAAACTGGGTCAGAAACAGCCCAGAATTCGCTGGTTGCGAATTCAAACACGCTGATTTTTGTCACTGCGACGCGGCCGCATGGGTCACACGCTCGCATCGCCTATCGTCAGAGCAACTATGGCATATTATATATCAAATCGAAGCCCCGGACGTTAGCTTTCCAACGCAACTGGAACCGCATCATTTAGACCTCTGTAGCTAAAGTTATAGCCATTTGAGTGCAAAAAGGTCAGGCTGGACAGCTTAGCAATTTCTCCAACTTCTTGTATTCCTTCCACTTTTGCATGCTTCCTTTCCATCCTCTAAGTCATTTATGCCCTATAATCTCTGAAATCACTTAACACACATATCAATGCATCTAATGGAAGTAAGAGAGGATTAAACATAGGGAACTTAAGGCCAAAGAAGCATGTTTTCAATCAAAGCACATAATTAGGAAGGCAAATGTAAAACCATGCAAATAGTATGAATAAGTGGGTAAAGAGTTGATAAAATCCACTCAATTGAGCACAAGATAAACCATAAAATAGTGGTCTATCAGGGACCCGAAAAGGGTAGCTAAACCCGAATTTTAGGGGAAGTGCTGCCGAAATTTTATAAAATCTGAAGTTTTATTTGAAAAGTTATTTCAAAAGATTTGGTTCTGGAAAATTAAATTACTTGAGATTTATTTAGTTGAGAAAAGGTGTATTCTATTTTTAAACTCGATTTATTAAGAAAAACATAATGTTTTAAATTCAATTTTGTAAGGAGAAATTTTGTTTTAAGTGTTGTTTTGAGCTCAGTTTTTTAAGAAAAGGAATCTCTGCCAGAGGAGAGCAGAGAACAAGGATTTAAAGAATATATTAACTTAAAGGGATTGTCATCCACAAGAGAGCAGATGTGACATTGTTTGGGTCTTAGTGCCAAATGTAAAGTGGGGACGCCCACACACTGAGAACTGTTTTCCAGATGTACGCTTATTGATTTGGAAAGTCACACTATATGCGGCCTAGCCATACGACTTAAAGTAACACTATATGCAGCCTCGCCGTACGACTTATAAGCACACTGTATGCATCTGGAAAGCCATATCTGGGACTTGTGCCCGGGTAATGTCGGGAGCGGGTAGGCAACCGACACATGAGCTTATGGCCTGCGTTAGGGATAGACAAGCATCATGTTGTTTGCACATTTGCATTTTATTGCGCTTGCTTGTCTTTATTTCTTTGTGACTGTACCATTTGTCTTGTTGTGACTTGCTTGTACATTGAATTGAATCTCTTGCTTGTACTGTTTGTTTGTGAATGTATTAAAGTGATTACGAATTGACATTTGACTGAGGATTAACTATGTGGTTGAGAGACGGGTAATGTGACTAGTTTTATATTTAAAATTTGTTTTGAGTTTAGAGATTTTAAAAAGAGATAATTGGTTAGCTAAAGTAGAACCAAGAGTATTTTCAAAGATTTTGATAAAAATATAGTTTTATTGAGTAAAGTTAATTTTTTGCACTTTATTTCATTAATTTTACGGCATTCCCATTCTCTACTGAGAACGCGTGGTTTGTTCTCACCCCAAAATCTTTCACCCTTTCAGTGACACATGTTCGAGGACTCAGTTTGAAGCTGCGCGCGATTATTAGTTTTTATTTGAGTTAAGTTATGAGTTGCGTTGTTTTCAAAGAAATCTCTCGCCTTTGTTATTTTAGATTTTATTTTATACAGAGGGATACGAATTGTCTTCAAATTTTATATTGAATTTATTTATATAGTGCTTATTATTATTAGTGATTATGTGAATATTAGTATTTGAAGATCTTTGATTTTAATTACATATAACAATTTTCTAGAATTTTCTACAAAATTGAAACGCAACATCAAACTAAAGGCTCAATATTAAATAGTTAAAAAGGAAAACGAGTTAGTAACGCCTTACTTTTGGTACGATCATGACGTGCTAAAAGTTAGGGTGTCAGATTATGGTATCAGAGCAGTTTGTTCTTGTTAGAGCCTTAGAAATGGACTGATTATGTTTCACTGCATACTCTGAGTGTCTGTCATGTGATAGGACTTGTCCTAATGACAAGAGTTTTAGTTTTAGATGCATGACTGTCTATTGACTAATGCTGTTAGTCAACTGTTGCATCTCTCGTGGTATTAGGTCTGGCCAACTTAATATTGATGATTTGTGTATACAGGAACACTAATGGATTATCATAGACGATATAGAAATAATAGGTTATGCAAATCACGGATTTTAGGAATATTAGAAGTTACGTTTTAAGAATTCATTTCGAAGTATACCCTTTATTCATGCTACACAAACTCGTGTCATCTCTCCTTTCATTATCTTCATTGAAATTCTCTTCCGTGAATTTTTCAAATGCGACATAATTATTTTCCGACCATACTTTATCCTCCTTATGTACCTCTATTTGTCTGTATTTCCTTTCATGGACTCTACTTTTCTTTGATTTGAGTTTCAACCTATTTCAATATAACAATTTTCGATGATAAAAATTTTATAAATGGAATAAGACGTAATATCTTAGAATTTTAAATATTAAATAATTAGTTATTTATGAGTTATTATGTTTATTGAGATTTTATCTTTAAGAAAACTATTTGTAACAAAAATAATTAAATAGAATTTATGATTATTAAAGTTTAAATTTGATTATAATTTATTTTATTAAATTTAAATTTTTTATTAAAAATATATATTTTAATAGACAAAAATTAAATTAATTATTATTATTATTATTATTATTATTATTATTATTATTATATAATCACTTAATTTTATTCTATTATTATTATTATTATTATATTATATTATATTATTTATTTATTTATTTTCCTTTTGGCCGAAGCCTTAAAGGAAATAAAAAGAAAGAAAACCAAAGCATGAATTATATATATATATATATATATATATATATATATATATATATATATATATATATATATATATATATATATATATATATATATATATATATATATATATATATATGTATAGTGAAGTGGTCTAATACGGATTCCGTCTTATCGATTTCACTTAACTTAATAGTATTGAAATGCATTCATTTCCTATGCATTGACTCGATTTATGATACTATCGGAGTGAAACAAGTAGATCTAAAGAAGAACAGGGGTTAGATTCCATTAGTAACAAGTAAATCCTTTAGTAAATGTATGTTAAAAAGTCCCGATATCTTTTTTTGAGGGGGCAAAAATATCAAGGTTTGAGATGACCCAGAAAGCACTATCCGTGGGTGTCCGGTAACCATGTATGTAAGGGTATAATCGACAATTTTACAGCAAAAGTAAAAAGAAATCCCATATAAAATATTATTTCGAGCACCCCAGGATACGATTGATTAGTTAATGTTTCAAAATTTAATGTCGGTTCATTAGAACTATATAAACCGATACCTAGAATTCCCATTAATAAAAAAATCGAGCTTTCCGCAGTGTATAAAATAAACTTTGTAGCTGAATACAAACGTTTCTTCCCCCCCCCCCCACATAGATAAAAGTATATAAACTGGAATTAATTCCAATTCCCACATGATGAAAAAAAGTAAAAAAGATAGTAATAAAAAAATGAATTTGAATATTCAATAGGAGTAATATATTCATCTATTTAGTTCATTTTGTATCCATTGAGCAAAGACGGGTTGTAATTGTATAGCGGTATCTGAAAACATATCTTGGGGGCGCCCTAAAGCGCTCATGGTATCATTATGAATATACAAACCAAAACTGTGAAAGCCTAAAAATATTCATACCCAGTTTAGATGTGATATGATTGCATCGCGATGCCTAAGGACACGATCTAATAGATCGTTATATCGAGTAGTTGGATCATAGTCTCTTACCATAAAGATGGCTGCGTGCGCAGCAGCACCAACTATGAGAAATTCACCAATCCACATGTGATGTGTGAACAATGATAGTTGGGTCCCATAGTCGGTAGCTAGGTATGGATAAGGAGGCATAGAATACATATGGTGAGCTACAACAATAGTCAAAAAGTCTAACATAGCTAAATTAATAGATAATTGAGCATGTGATGCGCATAAACGTGTTATGCTACGATTTAGGAAATTGCACGATCGGCAAAATTCCTTCCGGCAAGTGCACCGGTTATCGTCGTCAAGTAAAAACTCACAATAGAGTGAGGTCGAATCCCACAAGGATTGGTTGAGTGAGCAATTCGGATTAGAAGTGTGTTCTAGTTGAGCGGAATCAAGATTTGAGATGAGAATTGCGGAATGTAAAATTGGCGGGAAAGGTAAATGACAAGAAAATTAAATGGCTGAATCTTAAATTGCATGAATTAAAGAGCAAAATGTAAATTGCTGAAATTAAAAGGGAATGGGGATGATTGCAAGAATTGAATTGCAGAATGTAAAGAGAAAGTGGAAATCAGAAATGGGGAATTCATTGGGTTTAGGAGATATTGAAATCTCCGAATCAAAACATGTAAATCTCTTCCTCAACCAATGCATTCATTGAATTTTGCTTGGCAATCTTATATGATTGGATCCCAATTCCTTGGCTCACCAATGCTCTCTAAAAACAAACAAATTCCCAATCCCTTGGTTTAAATGTTCATAAGAAGAGATGATGCTTGATCACTGATTATACCACACAATTTCATGAACCACAATTTGGTAGGATTACATGTCACAATATCCATCCAAACCCCAATCCAATCCACTGTGAGAAAGCTTCTCTAGCATGAATCCTCCATTCCTTTCCCAAGGCTCCGAAGGATTCCAAGTATGAGTAGTCTCTTTCCCAAGACAACTACTCAATGGAATTAAATCGAGAAGCTTTCTAACAAAATTCAAGAGAAAAGATTGAAGAAGAAGATAAACTATTATTGATTCATTGAATTACAATAGAGCTCCCTAACCCAATGAAAGGGGGTTTAGTGAATCATAGCTCTGAATTCAATTACAAAGAAAAAGAAACTAGCTAAAAATGAATGTAAAAGTCCCTTCTAACTTAACTTCTATCCTATTTATACACTTTCTATATTGAGCTTCAGTTGTGCTTCTTGGGCTTTGAGGCCTCTCCTTGCTTTCCTTTTGTCTTGGGTTTATGATCCATAATCTTGATGAGGTTGTTGATCCAAATCCTGTAACATTTATTGAGCCAACTTAGTGATAATCAAATAATGGCACATGACTCAATAAATGAGATTTCAAACTCATCAATCCCTCAGGCCCAATCCCATAAACCATGATATTCAATTGGGTTTCATACCAAAGTAAGTTTAAGTTAATAATTGTGCTCAAAGACTAACTTAAATCACAATATTTTTGGCCCAGAAACCTTTTTTCAAGAGTGGCGTTTAAGTTGTAGTTTAAGCTTAAACTGCAAATTAAACGCCAGACACTTCCAGTGATGCCATTTGTAGAAGCACGTTTAAGCTTCAGTTAAGGTTAAACTGAAGCTTAAACGTGGAAATGGAAGAAGGTAGCCCTGGAGAGTCATGTAGTCGAACACGTTTAAGCTTCAGTTTAAGGTTAAACTGAAGCTTAAACGTGGAGATAGGAAGGGCAGCCCTGGAGGTCGAACACGTTTAACCTCCAGTTTGAGGTCAAACTGGAGGTTAAACGTGGAAGCTTGGAATGGTGGCCCTGGAGGTGTCGAACACGTTTAACCTCCAGTTTGGGGTCAAACTGGAGGTTAAACGTGGAGATGGAGAGAGCAACCCTGGAGTGAAAAAACTATCGAACACGTTTAAGCTCCAGTTTGAGTCAAACTGGAGCTTAAACGTGGAATGGCCCCTGGTACTCTTCCTGGTTCTGGCGTTTAACCTCCAGTTTGAGGTCAAACTGGAGGTTAAACGTGGAACTCCTCCCTGGGTGGCATACTCATTCTGGCGTTTAACCTCCAGTTTGAGGTCAAACTGGAGGTTAAACGTGGAATGCTCCTTAAGTGAGGCTTTTCATTCTGGCGTTTAACCTCCAGTTTGAGGTCAAACTGGAGGTTAAACTTCAATCCCAGCATTTCTTATCCTTCATGATTTTGGCGTTTAAGCTCCAGTTTAGGCTTAAACTGGAACTTAAACTCCACATGTGATATTCAAGCTTCCTTTATTGATTTTGTTGCTTCCTTGCTTAGCCTCTTCTTCCCTGAAATCATCCAAACAATTGCATCAAAGTCTTGCAAAATTTCATGAGAAATCTTTCATTCATAGCATTTAAGTAATATAACTAAAACTCATGGAATTTGCATCGAAATCATATTGTTTGGATGGTTCATTACTTTGTTCTTCATTTAACCATTTTTGGTTACTTTAAGCTCAAGAAAATGCATAAAACAACTAAAACTAACAGAAAAATGCTAGTGAAACTAGCCTATGATGCCTTGGCATCACAACACCAAACTTAATACTTGCTTGTCCCTAAGCAAGTCCTGAGTTATTTGAGAAGACAGTATGAACAGAAAGTAATTACATTGGCTATATTAGCAAGCATTTGAAGTTCATCAGAAGGGTTCTATGCAGAAAGTTGCAGCATCACTTTTTCATACTTATCAGGTAGGATTATCACTTTTTCATTGCATCCATCAAAAATTGCTATGGCCTCCTGTTATTCTTATGTCTTTGGCACTTTTCTTTTGTTTTTTTCTTTTCTTTTTCTTAGAGCTTCTTTTGCTCCTTGTTTGCTTAGTGTCATGTGTTGCACAAGCCTTTGGCCTTTTCTTTTTCTTATCAGTGCACTACACATATCCACTTTAGGCATTTTAGTTCACATTCCTTCTTGAGACATTGGTGCCCAGCACCTCTTTGTGTGACTAAATGTTTTGTATTGAGGTTGCTCTTGATAATGGACTTTTGGTTGATAATCCCGGGTTAGTTAACCCAAGTTACCAAGTGTTGAAACACTCCTCAGAACCTAGTCATCCAAGCATATCCTTAATACATAAACACCACAGGCATTTGTCTCAGAAGTTCAAACCATTGGTGCCTAGCTTATTTTCTCAATTTTTTTGCTTTTTGGTTGCCTTTTTCCGTGGCTTTTTCTTTTCCTTTTTCTTTCTTTTTCATGGCCAAAGACATTTATTCATCAAGATCCATAGACAATTTTTACTTCTACATAAAAAATGATAATTCTACACTCTAATTTTAGTGATGTGACTAAACAATCAAGCATGCATACCACCACTTAATTCTACTTGATTTGTCACTAATTTAGCCAAGTTACTTTTGTTCAAGCTTTTCTTTTATTTTTGGAAACAGAACAAGCATGGCAGGCACTTGTTTAAGAAGGTGAAGTTATATCCAAACATCTAAGCATTCACTTTATTCAAAGCAATTAACAAACACACATACTAAAAAAAATGACTCATAAAAAAAAAAGACTCCACCTAACACTTAAATGACTTATGATGAAAACACGTTCATAAAGACAATTCACCAATTATCATTTGATTATTAAGGAACGAGACCACCTCTTATTTATTGCTTGGTTCTTCTTAATTCTTGGGATCCTGCTTCTTCTTGCTTCCTGCCTCTTTTTGACCACTTGTGCTTCCTTTGTCTTTTCTTATGAGCTTTTTCCAGAATCCAGCCTTTTTCATCGTTTCTTCCACTCCTTTTTCAAGGATCATTGCCTTGTTTATTTCTCCTTCTTTCCTCCCTTTGAAATACTCATCATAAGCTGGGAATGCTGGGTCCATCTTGTGTAGATGTTCCCCTATGTAGTTAAGCTTGATTTGCGAACTGATGTTGTAGTCAGCTTGGACTGAGTATCTTGCATTCTGTAAAGTAGTGGCTTCCTTGATTGCCAAGACATTGGCATCTTGGTGTTGGCATATGTGGCTTTCTTTTCTTGCAGAACTTCCTTTTCCCATGTGTTAGTTTCAAAGATTTATGAATTTTCTTTTTGACCAAGCACGTACCTCCCTTTGTCTTTTTCCTCCATTTTTGTCTTTTCTTTTGTACCTGCACAAACAAACAAATTTGCTATCATTTTTCGGTCCATGTGAATTATGAATAGTATTTGCACATGTAAATCAATGCTTGTCTTTATGAGCTTATAGCCGTGACTTCTACATGTATGCACACTTATTATTTGGACACCAAACTTAGTTTTTGGTTAAGTCTCCTGATGACATGAAATCCATATTGGTTGTCCTTAATGAGTGTGCATATTTCTAATAAATCATAGTCACCTTGGCTCCTTGATTCTAAACAAAGTGACTACCCTAAGTAATTGAAACTAAAGCATTAAAACATGTGAATGGTATACTTGTCATGAATTTTGAAATCCAGAGGAACTTCTTGCTTTTCATAAACTGTGTTCAAAAAGAACACCAAACTTAATGTTTGGTTGTGCACCTTGAATGAAAGATGGAATTCAATTTGAGTAAGATTTGGGAGTGCCATCAGGCACACCAAACTTAGAGACCAATTGTAATTTACATGCACGGTTTAGTGCACTTAATCAATAGTTGTCCTGAGGATTCAAGTTCATGCATAAGAAACCATGCTTTATTAGATGTAAAGCAAAGCACTAAAGATTAAGGATACTAAAAAAAATGGGTTGCCTCCCATGAAGCGCTTCTTTAACGTCACTAGCTTGACGGTTGTCCCTTGTTAGGGTGGATTGTAGTGCTTGACGTCCTCTCCTCTCACTATGAAAACGTCCCCTCTTGATTCATTCATGACCTCTAAATGTTCCATAGAAAGAACTTTCTTGATTGTGAACACTTGAGGGAGCTGGGAAGGAATGGTCTGGAGGCCAGGTGGGATTGGCAGATAATGACTTGAGATCACTTTATCTCCCGGAGAAAAACCTTCAGTGGGAATTTTCTTGTTTCTCCATCCTCTTGGCAATCTCCCTATCACTCTTCCCTTTCTCTTGAGGATTTCTTCATTGACCTTTATGTCAGGAGGATCCTTCTGATCTGTTTCCACTGATTCTTGTGGCTCTAACTCTTGCAACTCTTGTTTGCCTTCCAATGACTGTTTTAGAGTCTCAGCTGCTGGATTACTTTCCCCCAAACACGGATGGCTACTATCATCTTTAGGCTTTTCAGATTCTGGTTCAGGCTCAGATGCAGGTTTGAAGACTTTGAAAATGAGCTGTTCATCATGTATTCTCAGAATTAGTTCTCCTTGTTCTACATCTATGAGCGCTCTAGTAGTGGCTAGAAATGGTCTGCCCAGAATGATAGGGTGTAAATAGCTTTCCTCCATGTCCACAATGACAAAGTCTGTGGGGAAATAATAATCTCCTACTTTCACCAGCACATTTTCAACTACCCCTTCAGCTTGCTTCTGAGTTTTGTCAGCCAGTTGTATGATTACATCAGTGGATCTCACCTCGTTCAGTTGTAGCCTCTTCATAAGAGTTAGAGGCATCACATTTATGCTAGCTCCTAGATCACAGAATCCTCTGTCAATTTTTGTTCCCCCTATGATGCAAGGGATATGAAAACTTCCTGGGTCCGTTTTCTTAGAGAGTGTGTCCTTCTTGATGAGAGCACTGCATTCTTTGTTCATTGTTACCGTTTGTCCTCCCTTCAAAACTCTTTTCTTGCTTAACAATTCCTTTAAATACTTGATGTGTGTGGGCATTTGATGAAGAATCTCAAGAAAGGGAATATTGACATGCAGAGAATTAAATGTCTCTAGAAACCTTGAATAGGTTTTCCTTTTTTCACCTCCTCCTAACCTCTCAGGAAATGGTGCTTTTGGTTGGTATACTTCCATCATGCCTTTTTGCAGATCCTTGGCTTGCTCAGTTCCACTTTCCTGCTTAACTTCTTCCACATCTTCTTTCAAGATTTCTGGTTCCTGCTGTGAGGACCTGATTCCTTCTTCTTCTGAGACTTCCTTCAATATGGTGATGGCCTTGCACTCTTCCCATCTTACTCTCTTTTGTTCCCCCTTAGGATTCTTTTCTGTGTCACTAGGGAACACTGCAGTTGATTTGGGTGCCTGTTGAGATAGCTCTCCTACTTGAGATTCCAACCTTTTGAGTTTTTCACCATGGTTTCTTAAGGTAGTTCTCACATCATCCCTGAAGCTCTTCAATTCAATTATGTCTTGGCTCATGGTTGCCATCATTCCTTCCATCCGGTTTAATTGATCTTGAAATTGTTGGCTCGGATTAGGTTGGGTATGTTGATTATTTTGGCCATGATATGATGATTGGGGGTAAGTGTTTTGTGTGGCTTGGTATGATCTTTGGTTGGAGTTTTGGTATGTGGAATTGTTTTGTTGGTTGTGGTTGTAAGGTTTGTGGTTTTGTGGTTGGGTTTGTTGGTTTCCCCACCCAAAGTTTGGGTGGTTTCTCCAGCCTGGGTTGTAAGTGTTGGAGTGTGGATCATATGATTGCCTTTGTTGGTTTCCCACATAGTTAACCTCATCCCAATCACCTCCTTCAATGCCTACTTCCTCTTGATCTTGTGTGTGTATTGTAGCCACTTGCTTTGTTTCTAATTGCCTGGTAAGCTCTGCTAGTTGCTTGGCAAACACCTTGTTTTGGGCTAGAATTGTATCGACATGGTTCAGCTCCATGACTCCCTTAGTGTTGTGCCTTTCTGATGCATAGTAGTACTCATTCTCAGCCACTGTCTCGATCACTTCAATGGCTTCTTCCACGGTCTTTTTCTTGTTCAATGAACCTCCTGATGAATGGTCTACAGCCTTCCTTGATTCATAAGAGAGCCCATCATAGAAGATGTGCAATTGCACCCAATCATGGAACATGTTTGGTGGGCATTTCCTTGTCAAGTCCTTGAATCTCTCCCATGCCTCGTAGAGAGTTTCACCATCTTGTTGTCTAAAAGTCTGGACCTCAGATCGAAGCCTATTGACCTTTTGTGGAGGGTAGAAACGTGCCAGAAACTTGCCTTCCACCTCATCCCATGTGGTTAGACTCCCCCTTGGGAATGATTCCAGCCACTTAGCTGCCTTGTCCCTAAGTGAAAATGGGAACAAGAGCAGTTTATAGGCATCTTCCTGGACTCCATTGGACTTCACAGTGTCACAAATTCTCAGGAATTTTGTGAGATGTTGGTTTGGGTCTTCATTAGCACTTCCTCCAAAGGAACAATGATTTTCCACCAATGATATTAGCTGTGGCTTGAGCTCAAAATTGTTGGCCTGAATGGGTGGTTTCTGGATGCTACTACCACAATTCCCAGAGGTTGGGTTTATGTATGAACTAAGAACCCTCCTCTCAGGAATGGCATTGTTTCCATCAGCTCTCTCATGGTTGTGAACTTCTCTATCCATGTTGAGATCTAGAGCTTCCTCAAAATTGTCCTCAGATTCTCCTTCAGATTCCTCTTCTCCCACTACTCTCTTCCCTCTTGCTTCCCTTCTAAGTCTATGAAGGGTCCTTTCCGGTTCGGTATATGGAGGAGTTGATGTCTCTCCTCTCCTACCTGTCATACAAGAACACAGCTCAAACACAAACAGGTAAAATACTCTTGGTTAATGGAAGAGTATGGTCAGCTCAATTGAGGAATTAATTCAAACAGTTAGTGAGTCAGTGAGTTAGTTGCATGAATTTAAAGGCATAAAGAAGGAAAGCATGTAACCAAGTGCAGAAATTAAAATTCAACAAGTATTTAGAACAGAATTAACAAAGCAAGAGAAAATTGCTCAATCTAGTTAGCTTCCAATTTGAGAATTGTCAATCGAAAACCAATCCCCGGCAACGGCGCCATAAACTTGATGCGCATAAACGTGTTATGCTACGATTTAGGAAATTGCACGATCGGCAAAATTCCTTCCGGCAAGTGCACCGGTTATCGTCGTCAAGTAAAAACTTACAATAGAGTGAGGTCGAATCCCACAAGGATTGGTTGAGTGAGCAATTCGGATTAGAAGTGTGTTCTAGTTGAGCGGAATCAAGATTTGAGATGAGAATTGCGGAATGTAAAATTGGCGGGAAAGGTAAATGACAAGAAAATTAAATGGCTGAATCTTAAATTGCATGAATTAAAGAGCAAAATGTAAATTGCTGAAATTAAAAGGGAATGGGGATGATTGCAAGAATTGAATTGCAGAATGTAAAGAGAAAGTGGAAATCAGAAATGGGGAATTCATTGGGTTTAGGAGATATTGAAATCTCCGAATCAAAACATGTAAATCTCTTCCTCAACCAATGCATTCATTGAATTTTGCTTGGCAATCTTATATGATTGGATCCCAATTCCTTGGCTCACCAATGCTCTCTAAAAACAAACAAATTCCCAATCCCTTGGTTTAAATGTTCATAAGAAGAGATGATACTTGATCACTGATTATACCACACAATTTCATGAACCACAATTTGGTAGGATTACATGTCACAATATCCATCCAAACCCCAATCCAATCCACTGTGAGAAAGCTTCTCTAGCATGAATCCTCCATTCCTTTCCCAAGGCTCCGAAGGATTCCAAGTATGAGTAGTCTCTTTCCCAAGACAACTACTCAATGGAATTAAATCGAGAAGCTTTCTAACAAAATTCAAGAGAAAAGATTGAAGAAGAAGATAAACTATTATTGATTCATTGAATTACAATAGAGCTCCCTAACCCAATGAAAGGGGGTTTAGTGAATCATAGCTCTGAATTCAATTACAAAGAAAAAGAAACTAGCTAAAAATGAATGTAAAAGTCCCTTCTAACTTAACTTCTATCCTATTTATACACTTTCTATATTGAGCTTCAGTTGTGCTTCTTGGGCTTTGAGGCCTCTCCTTGCTTTCCTTTTGTCTTGGGTTTATGATCCATAATCTTGATGAGGTTGTTGATCCAAATCCTGTAACATTTATTGAGCCAACTTAGTGATAATCAAATAATGGCACATGACTCAATAAATGAGATTTCAAACTCATCAATCCCTCAGGCCCAATCCCATAAACCATGATATTCAATTGGGTTTCATACCAAAGTAAGTTTAAGTTAATAATTGTGCTCAAAGACTAACTTAAATCACAATATTTTTGGCCCAGAAACCTTTTTTCAAGAGTGGCGTTTAAGTTGTAGTTTAAGCTTAAACTGCAACTTAAACGCCAGACACTTCCAGTGATGCCATTTGTAGAAGCACGTTTAAGCTTCAGTTAAGGTTAAACTGAAGCTTAAACGTGGAAATGGAAGAAGGTAGCCCTGGAGAGTCATGTAGTCGAACACGTTTAAGCTTCAGTTTAAGGTTAAACTGAAGCTTAAACGTGGAGATAGGAAGGGCAGCCCTGGAGGTCGAACACGTTTAACCTCCAGTTTGAGGTCAAACTGGAGGTTAAACGTGGAAGCTTGGAATGGTGGCCCTGGAGGTGTCGAACACGTTTAACCTCCAGTTTGGGGTCAAACTGGAGGTTAAACGTGGAGATGGAGAGAGCAACCCTGGAGTGAAAAAACTATCGAACACGTTTAAGCTCCAGTTTGAGTCAAACTGGAGCTTAAACGTGGAATGGCCCCTGGTACTCTTCCTGGTTCTGGCGTTTAACCTCCAGTTTGAGGTCAAACTGGAGGTTAAACGTGGAACTCCTCCCTGGGTGGCATACTCATTCTGGCGTTTAACCTCCAGTTTGAGGTCAAACTGGAGGTTAAACGTGGAATGCTCCTTAAGTGAGGCTTTTCATTCTGGCGTTTAACCTCCAGTTTGAGGTCAAACTGGAGGTTAAACTTCAATCCCAGCATTTCTTATCCTTCATGATTTTGGCGTTTAAGCTCCAGTTTAGGCTTAAACTGGAACTTAAACTCCACATGTGATATTCAAGCTTCCTTTATTGATTTTGTTGCTTCCTTGCTTAGCCTCTTCTTCCCTAAAATCATCCAAACAATTGCATCAAAGTCTTGCAAAATTTCATGAGAAATCTTTCATTCATAGCATTTAAGTAATATAACTAAAACTCATGGAATTTGCATCGAAATCATATTGTTTGGATGGTTCATTACTTTGTTCTTCATTTAACCATTTTTAGTTACTTTAAGCTCAAGAAAATGCATAAAACAACTAAAACTAACAGAAAAATGCTAGTGAAACTAGCCTATGATGCCTTGGCATCAGCATGCCATGAAGTTGTTAGGATCTCATATAGACTTTATATATATATATATATATATATATATATATATATATATATATATATATATATATATATATATATATATATATATATATATATATATATATTTATATATATATATACGAAATTGAAACTGAAACGTGGTTATATATACATGAAACGTGGCATGTATGCATGTATATGTATATAATACAAATGACACCTAATGATGCTTTGATAACCACAAAGCTTCAATTAATATTATCAATCCATACTCATCTTCCTTTTTCTTTCATTAATCACCAATTGAACTAAAAAGAAAAAGAGAGAGTAAGCCGTGAGTGAGAAGAATGAAAAACCTTCGAAACCCAATTTTTTGAGTCCGATTTTTTTGAGATCCGTAACTCTAATAAAAAATCTAATTCGATAAAAGTATTTGTATTCTCCTCCTCTACACGTTAGTATTATTTTTGTTCGATAAAAGTTGACAATAACGTGGCTCTCATTTTTATTGAGTTCGGCTAATTGGAGTTTTAGTAAAAACAGACGATTAATGACGTTTTTTTCTTCAGCAGCTCGATCAGAAAGCTTTCCCAAAATTTTTATTAATTTTGATTTCGTATAGAGGTAGGGAATTTTATTTTAAAATTAACTGTTTTAAACTGTGAATGCCATAGAAGTCTAGTAGGTATTTGTAAATAATTTATGATTGTTTTGTATGACTGAATAATGAGTTTGAGTTGTGTTTGTGACTAAATTTGATGAATATGTATTTGATTTCTTGATTGATTAAGAGTGCTGAAAATTCTAATTATTGAGTTAGAAAGTCGGTTTGATTAAATACTATGTAAAATGACTTTTCTTGGTTTTGGCATTAATTTGATATTGAAATAAATTCGCATTTGAATCGATTTGAGATATTGAGAATGAGTTTTATTGATTTATCGAAAATGATTCTGAGGGTCGGTAAAGATTTTGACATTGGAATTGGTTCGATTCATTGGTATTGAACTGAGATTTGAAAATGGTTCAGTTGGGACCCGAAAAGGGTACCTAAGCCTGAATTTTAAGGGAAGTGCTGCCGAAATTTTATAAAATCTGAAGTTTTATTTGAAAAGTTATTTTAAAAGATTTGGTTTTGGAAAATTAAATTACTTGAGATTTATTTAGTTGAGAAAAGGTGTATTCTATTTTTAAACTCGATTTATTCAGAAAAACATAATGTTTTAAATCTAATTTTGTAAGGAGAAAATTTATTTTAAGTGTTGTTTTGAGCTCGATTTTTTAAGAAAAGGAATCTCTGCCACAGGAGAGTAGAGAACAAGGATTTAAAGAATATATTAACTTAAAGGGATTGTCTGCCACAGGAGAGCAGATGTGACATTGTTTGGGTCTTAGTGCCAAATGTAAAGTGGGGACGCCCACACACTGAGAACTGTTTTCCAGATGTACGCTTATTGATTTGGAAAGTCACACTGTATGCGGCCTAGCCGTACGACTTATAAGCACACTGTATGCATCTGGAAAGCCATATGTGGGACTTGTACCCGGGAAATATCGGGAGCGAATAGGCAACTGACACATGAGCTCATGGCCTGCGTTAGGGATAGACATGCATCATGTTGTTTGCACATTTGTATTTGATTGAGCTTGCTTGTCTTATTTCTTTGTGATTGTGCCATTTGTCTTGTTGTAACTTGCTTGTACATTGAATTAAATCTCTGGTTTGTACTATTTGTTTGTGAATGTATTAAAGTGATTACGAATTGACATTTGACTGAGGATTAACTATGTGGCTGAGAGACGGGTAATGTGACTAGTTTTATATTTAAAATTTGTTTTGAGTTTAGAGATTTTAAAAAGAGGTAATTAGTTAGCTAATGTATAACCAAGAGTATTTTCAAAGGGTTTGATAAAAATATAGTTTTATTGAGGAAAATTAATTATTTGCACTTTATTTCATTACTTTTACGGCACTTCCATTCCCTAATGAGATTGCGTGGTTTGTTCTCACCCCAAAATTTTTCACCCTTTCAGTGACACAGGTTCAAAGACTCAGTTTGAAGCTGCGGGCGATTATTAGTTTTATTTGAATTAAGTTATGAGTTGCGTTGTTTTCAAAGAAATCTCTCGCCTTTGTTATTTTAGATTTTATTTTATACAGAGGGATAGGAATTATCTTCAAGTTTTATATTGAATTTATTTATATAGCGCTTATTATTATTAGTGATTTTGTGAATGTTAGTATTTGAGGATCTTTGATTTTAATTACATATAACAATTTTCTAGAATTTTCTATAAAACTGAAATGCAACATCAAACTAAAGGCTCAATATTAAATAGTTAAAAAGGAAAACGAGTTAGTAATGCGTTACTTTTGGTACGATCATGACGTGCTAAAAGTTATGGTGTTACAATTATCAGTTATCTTTTTCCCACATAATTTCATTCATGAGATGATTCGAAACATTGCTGAATTATATTCATTTATGGATTTAAAATCCTGTAGACGCAAGTGGGTCCATTAATATCGGGCTTGAGGAAGTATCACTGTCTTTTGATGATTATACCTTTCTTCAAGGTCTTTCCACAGATCTGCAGGATCTTTCAATATGAGATATTCATTTTTCAATCCTTCGTCAAGATGACGACGAATGAAAATCATGGCTTTGGCTTTATCCTTCTGCAATATATTATTTTCAGCTTTAATGGTATTTCCAAGATTCATTGAATCAAGATGGATTTTAGCATCTAGTATCCATGATAAATAGTTGTTCTCAGGTATAACAGGAGCATTAAATTCAAGATGAGAGAGTTTCGACATAATGAAAATTTGTTACCTGAGTCTTCCTAAAATTTTATCAGAGTCTCGTGTTGATAACGTGTTGTAAAATAAATAAAGAAGATATAATAAATATAAAATAAAATATAAATAGAATACTCTAATACTAGCTAATATAATAATCTCAATATAATATATATGATTTATATATTTATTTAATATAATATAAAGAGAAAAAGGAGTATTCGCAATGTATAAAGAAAAGGGTATTATAAAAGAAAGAGAAAAAAATGTTTATTTGTAAGACCCAGAACTTTTAGAAAGTCTTATTATGATCAAGTCTCAAATCATATAGTTATTTATAACCTTAATTTCGGAAATCATTTTATTAAAGAGAATTAAGGTGAGTTTTGATTTATTGAATTTGAGATAAGTTATGATTATTATCCAATTTTATAATTATTGGATTATTTTCTATATTTAAAATATAAAGTTGACAATTACGAAATGATAAGGATTTTATATGATTTGAATTAAATAATTAATATTTTAAATATAATACTGCTATTTTGAAAAAATGAAGAAATTAAGTATATTATTTCTAATTTTTAGATTTGAGAATTTTATTGAAAATAATTGGTAAAATTGATGAGCAAATAGTATTTTTCCATATACAATTAGTGTTGGATTTACATTGGGTTTCAATTACTATATTATTCCCAATTTTATGTGAAATTACCATAATACCCTTAACCCTAATTTTCAAAATGAAACCCTTCCCTAACTTAACTCCTTCAGCCGCTGAGTTCCCTTTCTCCTTCACAAGTTCAACACACGCAGTTTCCTTTGTTATCCCTGAAAGAAAGAAGCAAAGAAAACGAAAGGGGGAATGAGGGAAAAGGAGATCTGGAGGAAGAAAGAGCACCGGGAAAATAGCAGCTCGCCGGCCAGCCGCGTTCTGCCACCACGTCTAGCTCGCCGCCGATCGAGCTCCCGTTTGCGCCGTCGCTAGGGAGAACAGAACTGAGAAGGGGTTGGTTCGCGAATGTGGGTGGTCACGGGCTCGAAGCCGCCGCGCCTTCATCACCACCGCGTCCACGCTGTGCCACCGCCACTGCTAGGGTTTGCCGTCGCCACCTTATCACTGCCAGCAGGCACAGAGGGAGAGAGAAATCGGAGATTTGCATAGAAGAGAGAGAGGGAGAGCGCGATAAGGGAAGCCATCTCCGCCTGTGTCACCGTCGCCGAACCTCCTTGCCGTCGCCGAACCTCCTTGCCGTCGCCACAAAAGCTGCCTTCGTCGGTGTCGTTGGAGGCACGAATGGGAGAAGAACGCGCATGATGGATCTTACAGAGAGGGTTATTCTGCCGCCCTTGCTACCGTTAGAAGCTGTCGCCACGACCGCCGGCCTCCTAGCCGCCGCTGTGGTTGGAGTCTGCTGTGGTTGGAGAAGTCGTTGTGGCTGCTGAAACCACCGCCAAAGCTCCGGACTGAGCTTCTGCCACTTGAGACCTTGCTGCCGTCGCTGGAAAAGTATGCCGGTAAGGGTTTTATTTGAGGTTTCTGCCTTTTTGGATTTCGAGAAGGTTATAACGCTGCGCAGTTTTTATAATTGATCCACCGGAGCTTCTGGCCGCCGCCGGAGCTGTTGCCGGGCCTGTTCGAAATCGCAGCTGCTTCGTTTTCATATTACAGTAAGTATCTTATGTTTCGAAAAAGCCTTGCGTTAGTATTTTGTTGTGTTCGGTTAATGAATATGAGTTTTGATAACGTGGGGTCGAGTCCTGATTATTGTATGTTGCGATTAGTGTTGCTATGGTTATTGTGAACGTGACTGGGAGCTGAGGTTTTGGTTGCCGTCAGTTCGGGTTGAGGCGGAAAGGACTTGATGAGGCATTTGGGTTATTGATTTGTGTTGAGGTAGGGGCACTTTCCAAAAATTATATTTTGTATATTGGAATTATTACATATGGGTACTGATGTGAGGATGTGTATTTGGTGATTGTATCAGTCCTATGCATTGTTTGGTTGTTTTGTATGAATTATGGGTGTTTGTTCGACTCGACTGTTGTGTGGCTTTGTAAAACGAAATGCTTTTGAAATTGATTCTTTTAAAGCTTTGAGATCGAGTTGAATCCGTTGGAAATTGATTTGAATTGAATGAATTTTCTTGAGAATGTGTAAAATAGAATACACTCTTGATTTCAGTCTGGCTGGCTTTAAATGATCTGGTTTTTGATAAATGATTGTTGTTGAACCGTTTCTTTAAAGCTTTAGAAATGAGTTTATTCGGCTGATAATGATTTGATGTTGAAACAGTTTCCTTGAAATATGGAATTGAGATGACTGTTGGATTTTGGCTTGCCTTGGACTGATTTTGGAATTTGGGTTGTTGAAAAGGATTGTGAAACGGTTTAGTTAGGACCCGGACCGGGTGGCAAAGTCCAAGTTTTAGGGGAGGTGCTGCCGAAATTTCTATAAAATCTGAGTCTTTATTGAAATGTTGTCTGGCAAATGATGAGTTAAAGACTTCTACTATTTTATTTGAATTATCAAGAAAAGGATGATTCATGCTTTCGAAATGAGTTAGTAAAGAGGAAATTGTGATTTAATCTTGCTTCTTAAGAAAGGCATTGTATATCTTTCAGGAGGAAGTTATTTAGATGAAACTTGTGTTTTAAAGCTGTTTGAATGTGAAAAGGTTTTATGCCTTTGAATTTGACTTGGGGGTTTCAATTAAAGAAGTTTTAATGATTTTGAAAGGACCTGAATGTCTATCGACAAGTTTCATTTTGAAATGTTTTGAGAAAGGTTTTACGTACTCTTTGAATTCTGAATTCTTGCAAGACTAAGGCAATTTTGAACAGTTGAAACGCTTTAGAATTTATCATGGGAGTTGAAGTTGGTTTTGCCTAAGTAAAGGAAACGGCTTTGAAAGAAGTAAATGATTACGTGACTCGGTTTGGCTTAGATCCTATTTTATTACTCAAATCGGAAAGCCAATGTTTTAATGATTTTAAATGAATTTGGCGAAATGAGATATGTTATTCTCCCTAAAGACTTGGGACTCTGCCGAGAAACTTTTCTTATAAAATCCCATTGTTGGATGGGTGATTTTGAATATCTCAAAGAGATTTTTAACTTGCCATGATTATGAAAGTTTTGGAAAGAGGGTGCCGAGAGTGGCATTGTTTTTAAAAGGGGAATTTACCTTGAGTAAAAGTGGCTTATGAGCCTAAGATGATTTGAGAAATGAGATCTTTAAAGCCAAGGCTGAAAAGAGTTGCAATTTGATTTCAAAGTGAAATGACTTGAGAAAAGTGATTTATGGCCTAAAAGCCGGTTTTATGAATTTGATGATTTTAAATGGTGGAAGTGCTGTTTTTATTATGGGCCGGAATGGCTGTGTACGATTATGAATATTGGCTGGTTCTGGATCGAACCGTGAGCCGGAATGGCTATGTATGATTATCAATATTGGCTGGTTCTGGATTGAACCGTGAGCCGGATGGCTGAGATGGATGTTGATCCATGGCTGAGAATGAATGCATATATGCTGAGATATTGATAATTGTGAATGTTTGCACTTCTACTATCGGAGACGAGGGTTTCCCTGGGAGGAAGCAGTGGCTAGCCACCACGTGCTCCAGGTTGAGACTCGAAGCTCTTTTGACCCTATGTCGTAAGTGTGGCCGGGCACTGTGAAAGCCCGGATGAGCTCGCCCCCGTGAATATACACCAGTGAGGGTGTTGGATATGGATCATGATTATGATCAAGTTTATATTGAGTATAACTCGAGTTGGGGATGCGCGACAGAGGGACAGTCCAATGGTTAGCTACTAGGACTTGTCGGGTTGGCTCTATAACCGACAGATGATATCATCAGCCACTAGGGACAGGCATGCATCATATGCATCTATGTGACATTGTTTGGGTGTGCATATTATACTTGGTTTGCCTATGTGAATAATTGCTAATTGTTCTACTTGCAATAACTATTTGTTTGTGCTTGCATCTTCCTATTTGTGTTTGCTACTAGGACTCTGTTGGACTGTGGTGATTGGTTGATGGTTGGATTGTTTGGGCCTAGGGCCGTGGTTGAAATGAGATGAACCGATGGTTGCTTTCGGTTTTGTGTTTCTGGTTTGGAATAAAATATGAAAGGTTGTTTTGGTTCAGCATAGATAAACTGTTTTGAAAGGCTCTTGAGTTTTTGAGAATTGAACGGTTCTTCCTTCAGAAAAGATTTTTAGACTTTACTTTTACTGTAAACCGTTGTTTTTGAAAAGGAGGCATAAGACGGTTATTAATCACTAGTACGATTTATCTTCACGTATCCTATTACAGTAATTCCCAAAAACCCTCTATTGAGAACCCTTTCGAGGATAATGTTCTCACCCCCTTACATTTTTTCCCTTTCAGGATATGGGCGCAGAAGTCACGAAGAGTTTATTTAGTTGTTGAAATGCTCTGTATTGCTTTAGATTATTACTTATTATACCCTCGCCTTTATCTTGATATATTCTGTAAGAGGGATAGAAATTGTATTGGTTAATTCTTGTAATGTTATTTATATATATATATATATATATATATATATATATATATATATGGATGTACTCTTTATGAGTTTTAGTAAGTTGTATGGTATCTATGGATGTATGTTATCGGATGAAAGTATTTTTGGGAGCGGTTTCACGGTTTAAAGTTTTAAACAGGCTCATATTTTAATATTAAATAGTATAAGTGTCATCGTAATGTTCGAGCTATCAGAGTTGCGCAGCCGGAAGCGTGAGCTTTGGTAGTTAGGGTGTTACATTATTACTGTTGTTGTGTAATCAAGGAGGCTTAACCTCCTATTTATATATGTACAAAAGATTACTTTTCAAACTCTTATTAAATATATTCTTTTTTGAGAATTGTGGACTGTCCATCATAAATGAGCATCCACCTTGCTATCCATATCACAACAGTGTCAACTCGATTTGTTAATTACTTATCTCCTTACTTTGAAGGTTTTATTATTGGTGGAGAGGATAAATATTGTCCACGTAAACAGTAATTTTTTGAGTGAATTACAATTTTTATTAATAAAGTTTAAAATATTAATTGTACTGGATGCCTCCGGTACGGGTTGAGAGATGGATCGAAAACTTGCAGATCGAGGCGGATGCCGGATTATTTGACTGGAGCAATGGGGGTGGTACCTGCAAAGGCACTTTGATGCTCAAGTCAGAATGGTTCTAAGAGGTAGAAGGTGTGAGGAATGAATGAATACCTAGAGGGACCTAGGTCCTCTATTTATAGGTGATGGTAGGTATCTTATCTTATCTTATTTAGCTAAGATAAGGGAGACGTTTGAATTCGAAAGTTAGTTAGGAGCTCTAGTGGGCTGGTTCCGGGCCTTCTGGGTAACCGGGTTCAGGGACCATTCCGAGCGTAGGATCTGTGGGCTGGATCCGTAACAGTTCCCCCAGAGCGACAGAGTAAGGGTGCTCGGTCTCATCACTGGAGGAACCTTTTCTTCGCTGTTTGTGGTTTGGCAAGGAGATCGTTATTTGGTTTTTCCAATCAAGGTCGAGGATTTGGGGAGTTCCTGGCCATTTCATGGTCAGGCGAGGAGCACGTTGTTTGGGCATCTCATCACATGCCGGGTTTGATGACCGTTCCGAAGAAGGGCCCGGAGATCGAGTCTGGAATAGTTGCCCCCGGAGCATGAGAGTATGCTTTCTTGGTCTCAATGCTAAGTCGTTGGGGAGTCCGATTCTCTGTAGTTTGGGAGACTGTGAGGGGCCTGGAAAGGACGTGACGTCATCCTGCATCAATTGGTAGGATGTTGGTCAGTCTGGCTTTCCGCAAGTTGGAAGACCGTCAGCTCATGCTTGTTTTGTGTGGCTTTTTTGGACCGTTATTGTGAACTTATTTTAGGCCTCTTGGTGGGCCGATTTCAAGACTTTGTTTATTTAGCTTATTTGGATTTCTGTTTTGTTGGCTTTGCGGGTGATCGATTCACGAGTCACTATTTTTGTTATTTGGATATCCATTTTGTTATTTGGATATCCGTTTTATTGGCTTCAGGGTGATCGATTCCTGGGTAGCCATTCACTTATTTGGATATCCATTTTTTTATTTGGATATCCGTTTTGTTGTCCTCGGGGTAATCGATTCCCGTTAGCCGTTTACTTATTTGGATATGCGTTTTCTTATTTGGATATCCGTTTTATTGGCTTCGGGGTGATCGATTCCCCAGTAGCCGTTTACCTATTTGGATATCCGTTTTGTTATTTGGATATCCGTTTTGTTAGCCTCGGGGTGATCGATTCCCGTGTAGCCATTTACTTATTTGGATATTCGTTTTGTTATTTGGATATCCGCTTTATTGGCTTCGAGGTGATCGATTCCTGGGTAGCCGTTCACTTATTTGGATATTCGTTTTGTTGTTTAGATATCCGTTTTATTGGCTTTGAGGTGATCGATTCCTGGGTAGCTGTTTACTTATTTGGATATCTGATGAGCAGATAATTTATACGCTTTTTGGCATTATTTTTAGTATGTTTTTAGTATATTTTAATTAGTTTTTATTATATTTTTATTTAAAATTCACTTTTCTGGACTTTACTATGAGTTTGTGTGTTTTTCTATGATTTCAGGTATTTTCTGGCTGAAATTGAGGGACCTGAGCAAAAATCTGATTCAGAGGCTGAAAAAGGACTGCAGATGCTGTTGGATTCTGACCTCCCTACACTCAAAGTGGATTTTCTGGAGCTACAGAAGCTCAATTGATGCATTCTCAATTGCGTTGGAAAGTAAACATTCTGGGCTTTCTAGCAATATATAATAGTCTATACTTTGCCCGAGATTTGATGGCCCAAACAGGCGTTCCAAGTCAGCTCAAGAATTCTGGCGTTTAACGCCAGAAGTGGCATAAAAACTGGAGTTAAACGCCCAAACTGGCACAAAAGCTGGCGTTTAACTCCAAGAAAAGTCTCTACACATGAAAGCTCAGCCCAAGCACACACCAAGTGGGCCTCGGAAGTGGATTTTTACACTAAACACCCTAGCTTACTCATTTTTTGTAACCCTAGGTCACTAGTTTACTATAAAAACTACTTTTAGTGATTTGTACCTCATGACACTTTACACGTTTCCTATTATATTTTCTACGGCATGAGTCTCTAAACCCCATTGTTGGGGGTGAGGAGCTCTGCTGTTCTTCATGAATTAATGCTATTACTACTGTTTTCCATTCTATCACGCTTGCTTCTACTCTAAGATATTCATTCGCACTTCAACTTGATGAATGTGATGATCCGTGACAATCATCATCATTCTCACCTATGAACGAGTGCCTGACAACCACCTCCATTTTACATGCAATCAAGCTTGAATGTGTATCTCTTGGGTTTCTAATCTAAGATTGGAACCTTCGTGGTATAGGCTAGAATTATTGGCGGCCATTCCTGAGATCCGGAACGTCTAAACATTGTCTGTGGTATTCTGAGTAGGATCTGGGAAGGGATGGCTGTGACGAGCTTCAAACTCGCGAGTGTTGGGCGTAGTGACAGACGCAAAAGGATCAATGGATCCTATTCCAACATGATCGAGAACCAACAACTGATTAGCCGTGCGGTGACAGCGCATTTGAAACATTTTCACTGAGAGGACGGGAAGTAGTCATTGAGAACGGTGATGCCCAACATAAAGCTTGCCATGGAAGGAGCCTTGCGTGCATGAAGAAGAAGATAGTAGGAAAGCAGAGATTCAGAAGACAAAGCATCTCCAAAGCCTCAACCTGTTCTTCATTACTGCATAACAAGTATTTATTTCATGTTCTTTTAATTTTTACAATTAAATCTGAGAATTATTGATATCCTGACTAAGAGTTACAAGATAACCATAGCTTGCTTCAAGCCGACAATCTCCGTGGGATCGACCCTTACTCACGTAAGGTATTACTTGGACGACCCAGTGCACTTGCTGGTTAGTAGTGCGGAGTTGCAAAAGTGTGATTGTAATTTCGTGCACCAAGTTTTTGGCGCCGTTGCCGGGGATTGTTCGAGTTTGGACAACTGACGGTTTATCTTGTTGCTTAGATTAGGAATATTTTATTTTTGTTGGTTTAGAGTCTTTTATTTGAGTTTAGTTTCATATTTTAAGTTTGGTGTCAATTGCATGCTTTTATTTTCTTTTAATTTTTCGAAATTGCATGTCCTTAGTTCTTTCTTGATTTTTAAAAATTCTAAGTTTGGTGTCTTCTTTGTGTTTTCCTTTAATTTTTCGAAAATTTGTATTTGATTCTCTAAAAATTTTAAGTTTGGTGTGTTTTTGTGCTTGTATTTACTTAAAAAATTTTCAAAAATTTGTTCTTGGTGTTCATCTTGATCTTCAAAGTGTTCTTGGTGTTCATCTTGACATTCAAAGTTTTCTTATTTGTTCTCTGTGTTTTGATCTAAAATTTCTAAGTTTAGTGTCATTTTGTTGTTTTTCTCTTTCCGCATTAAAATTCAAAAATAAAAAAATATCCTTTCCTTATTTTACTCATAAATTTCGAAATTTTGCATTAATTTAGTCAAAGATTTTCAAAATCATATCTTTTTTTAGTCAAGTCAAAATTCTAATTTCAAAAATTGATCTTTTCAAATCTTTTTCAAAAATCAAATCTTTTTAATTTCTTCAATCATATCTTTTCAATCATATCTTTTTTTTTATTGCAATCATATCTTCTAAATCATATCTTTTTCAAAATAATTTTCAATCATATATTTTTTATTGCTAATTTCAAAATCTTTTTAATTAATTAATTAATTTAGTTTTTAATTTGCTTTTATTTTATTTTCTTTTTGTTTTAGAAATTTTATTTTATTTTATTTTCCATTTATTTTACTTATTATTTTCGGTTACTTTTAATTAAAAAAATAATAAATATATAATTGCAATTCATATCAATTCTCTTTTCTCCATCATGGACATAAGTGGAAATGAACAGTCCAGAAGGACTCTGGGGTCATATGCTAACCCCATTACAGCTGCATATGGGAGTAGCATCTGTATACCTCCCATCAAAGTAAGCAGCTTTGAGCTAAATCCTCAGCTCATTATCATGGTGCAGCAAAATTGTCAGTATTCCGGTCTTCCACAGGAAGAACCTACTGAGTTTCTGGCACAGTTCTTACAAATTACTGACACAGTACGTGATAAAGAAGTGGATTAAGATGTCTACAGATTATTATTATTTCCATTTGCTGTAAAAGATCAAGCTAAGAGGTGGTTAAATAACCAACCCACAGCAAGCATAAAAACATGGAGACAATTAACAGACAAATTCCTGAATCAATTTTACCCTCCAAAAAGGATGACATAGCTAAGGCTGGACATCCAAGACTTTAAACAAGAGGATCATGAATCTCTTTACAATGCTTGGGAAAGGTACAGAGGGATGCTAAGAAAATGCCCCTCTGAAATGTTTTCAGAGTGGGTATAGTTAGACATCTTCTACTATGGACTTATAGAAAAAGCTCAGATGTCTCTAGACCACTCAGCTGGTGGATCTATACACATGAGAAAAATAATTGAAGAGGCTCAAGAACTCATAGATACAGTTGCTAGAAATCAACATCTGTACTCAAACAGTGAGTCCTCCATAAAAGAAGAGGCTATGGCAGTAACTACTGATCCTAATCCTCAAGAACAGATTGTTGAACTTAATCAGCAATTACTCCTTATGACAAAATAATTAGCAAAATTTAAAGAGATGCTCCAAGACACTAAAAATCCTAACAAGAATATAGAAGCACAATTGAATCAGACAAGACAGCAGCTATCTAAACAGATAACAGAAGAATGCCAAGCTGTCCAACTAAGGAGCGGGAAGACATTGAATAACTCAGCTCAAAATAGCAAAAAGTAAAGAAAGGAACAAATGACAGAGGATGACCAAACCACTACCCAAGATCCCTCTGAGGACATCAAGAGCCCAGAGAGGAATAACTCTGGCGTTCAAACACCAGAAAAGGGGGAAAAGTTGGCGTTAAACGCCCATTCCTTGCCCAGTTCCGGCGTTCAAACGCCAGAAAAGGGTGGGAAGCTGGCGTTAAACGCCCATCCAGCACCCAATCCTGGCGTTCAAACGCCAATGAGGAATCAGACACCTGCAAGTGCTGATAGTAACCCCTCTAAGAAGGCTTCTCCAACCACTTCTGTAGGGAATAAATCTGCAGCAACTAAGGTTGAAGAATATAAAGCCAAGATGCCTTATCCTCAGAAGCTCCGCCAAGCGGAACAGGATAAACAATTTGCCTATTTTGCAGACTATCTCAGGACTCTTGAAATAAAGATCCCGTTTGCAGAGGCACTTGAGCAAATATCCTCTTATGCTAAGTTTATGAAAGAGATCTTAAGTCATAAGAAGAATTGGAGAGAAACTGAAAGAGTGTTTCTCACTGAAGAATGCAGTACAATCATTCTAAAAAGCTTACCAGAAAAGCTTCAAGATCCAGGAAGCTTTATGATACCATGCACACTAGAGGGTGCTTGCACCAAGACAGCTCTATGTGACCTTGGAACAAGTATCAACCTAATACCTGCATCCACTATCAGAAAGCTTGGGTTGACTGAAGAAGTCAAACCAATCCGGATATGTCTTCAACTTGCTGATGGCTCCATTAAATATTCATCAGGCATCATTGAGGACATGATTGTCAAGGTTGGGCCATTTTCCTTTCCCACTGACTTTGTAGTACTGGAAATGAAGGAGCACAAGAGTGCAACTCTCATTCTAGGAAGACCTTTCCTAGTAACTGGACGAACTCTTATTGATGTACAAAAAGGGGAAGTGACCCTGAGAGTCAATGAGGATGAGTTCAAGTTAAATGCTGTCAAAGCTATGCAGCATCCAGACACAGCAAATGACTGCATGAGCACTGATATTATTGACTCTTTGGTGGAAGAGATCAATATGACTGAGAGTCTTGAGTCAGAGCTAGAGGACATCTTTAAAGATGTTCAGCCTAATTTGGAGGAACCAGAGGAAATAAAAGAACCTCTAAAAATCCCTCAGGAAGAGGAAAAACCTCCTAAACCAAAGCTCAAACCACTACCACCATCCCTGAAATATGCATTTCTGGGAGAGGGTGACACTTTTCCAGTGATCATAAGCTCTGCTTTAAATCCACAGGAAGAGAAAGCACTAATTCAAGTGCTAAGGACACACAAGACAGCTCTTGGGTGGTCCATAAGTGACCTTAAGGGCATTAGCCCAGCAAGATGCATGCACAAAATCCTATTAGAGGATGATGCCAAGCCAGTGATTCAACCACAGAGGCGGCTAAATCTAGCCATGAAGGAAGTGGTGCCGAAAGAGGTCACTAAGTTACTAGTGGTTGGGATTATTTATCCTATTTCTAATAGCCCCTGGGTGATCCCTGTCCAAGTTGTCCCCAAGAAAGGAGGCATGACAGTGGTTCATAATGAAAAGAATGAACTGGTTCCCACAAGAATAATTACAGGGTGGCGTATGTGTATTGACTACAGAAGGCTCAATACAGCCACCAGAAAGGATCATTTTCCTTTACCATTCATAGACCAGATGCTAGAGAGACTAGCAGGACATGAATACTACTACTTTTTGGATGGCTATTCAGGCTACAACCAAATTGTAGTGGATCCTCAAGACCAAGAGAAAACAGCATTCACATGACCATCTGGAGTATTTGCTTACAGAAGAATGCCTTTTGGTCTGTGCAATGCACCTGCAACCTTTCAGAGGTGCATGCTCTCTATCTTCTCTGATATGGTAGAGAAGTTCCTGAAAGTCTTCATGGATGACTTCTCAGTATTTGGAGACTCATTCAGCTCCTGTCTTGATCATCTAGCACTTGTCTTGAAAATGTGCCAAGAGACTAACTTGGTCTTAAACTGGGAAAAATGTCACTTTATGGTGACTAAAGAAATTGTCCTTGGGCAAAAAATTTCAAGCAATGGAATAGATGTGGATCAAGCCAAGGTAGAGGTAATTGAGAAATTACCACCACCTGCCAATGTTAAGGCAATCAAAAGCTTTCTGGGGCATGCAGGATTCTATAGGAGGTTCATAAAAGATTTTTCAAAAATTGCAAAACCTCTAAGCAACCTGCTAGCTGCTGACACTCCATTTGTGTTTGACACAGAGTGTCTGCAGGCGTTTGAGACCCTGAAAGCCAAGCTGGTCACAGCACCAGTCATCTCTGCACCAGACTGGATATTACCATTCGAATTAATGTGTGATGCCAGTGACCATGCCATTGGTGCAGTGTTGGGACAAAGGCACAACAAGCTTTTGCACGTCATTTACTATGCCAGTCGTGTTCTAAATGATGCACAAAAGAATTACACAACCACAGAAAAGGAGTTCAGTGGTTTATGCCATTGACAAATTTAGATCCTATTTAGTAGGATCAAAAGTGATTGTGTACACTGACCATGCTGCTCTTAAATATCTACTCACAAAGCAGGATTCAAAACCCAGGCTCATAAGATGGGTGTTGCTTCTGCAAGAGTTTGATATAGAAATAAGAGACAGAAAAGGGACAGAGAACCAGGTAGCTGATCACCTGTCCCGGATAGAACCAGTAGCTGGGGCGTCCCTCCCTTCTACTGAGATCTCTGAAACCTTTCCGAATGAGCAACTCTTTGCCATCCAGGAAGCACCATGGTTTGCAGACATTGCAAATTATAAAGCTGTGAGGTTCATACCCCAGGAGTACAGCAGGGTGCAAAAGAAAAAACTAATTTCTGATGCAAAGTACTACTTATGGGATGAACCATATCTCTTTAAGAGATGCGTAGACAGAATGATCCACAGATGCGTTCCTAGAGAGGAGGCACAGAAGATTCTGTGACATTCCCATGGATCACAATATGGAGGACATTTCGGAAGTGAGCGAACAACCACTAAAGTCCTCCAATGTGGCTTCTATTGGCCTATTCTCTATAGAGATGCCCGAGAGTTTGCACGTACCTGTGACAGTTGCCAAAGAGCTGGTAACTTGCCTCATGGTTATGTCATGCCTCAACAAGGGATCTTAGAGATTGAGTTGTTTGATGTATGGGGTATTGACTTCATGGGTCCTTTCCCACCATCATACTCAAACACTTACATTCTGGTGGTAGTAGACTACATATCTAAATGGGTGGAGGCAATTGCCACACCCACTAATGATACCAAGACTGTGCTGAAGTTCCTCCAGAAACATATTTTCAGCAGATTTGGTGTTCCCAGAGTACTAACCAGTGATGGGGGCACCCATTTCTGCAATAAACAACTTTACTCTGCTATGGTTCGATATGGAATTAGCCACAAAGTAGTAACTCCGTATCATCCACAGATAAATGGGCAGGCTGAAGTCTCTAACAGAGAACTAAAGAGAATCCTGGAACGGACTGTAATTGCTCGTAGAAAGGATTGGGCAAAGAGCTTGGATGATGCTCTGTGGGCATACAGAACAGCATTCAAGACTCCTATAGGAACCTCTCCATACCAGCTTGTGTATGGCAAGGCCTGTCATCTGCCCGTGGAACTGGAACATAAAGCCTACTGGGCAACCAGATTCCTAAACATGGATGCTAAGTTAGCTGGTGAGAAAAGATTGCTCCAGCTAAATGAGATAGAGGAGTTCAGACTCAATGCTTTTGAAAATGCAAAAATTTATAAGGAAAAAGCAAAAAAGTGGCATGACAAGAAATTGTCATCCAGAGTCTTTGAGCCAGGACAAAAAGTTTTGCTGTTCAACTCTAGGCTCATATTATTCCCTGGGAAATTAAAATCCCGGTGGAGGGGACCATATGTGATCACAGGAGTGTCACCATATGGTTATGTTGAGCTTCAAGATATTGATTCTGACAAAAAGTTCATTGTTAATGGACAAAGAATCAAACATTATCTTGAAAGCAATTTTGAGCAAGAATGCTCAAAACTGAGGCTTGAATGAAGCTCAGTAAAGGTCCAGCTAAAGACAATAAAGAAGCGCTTGCTGGGAGGCAACCCAGCCATTAGCAAGTTATTTGTTTTAATTAATACTTGTAGAAGTTTGATATACATTTTTCTTCAAAGGTTAATCACCAAAACTGAAGGAATTCACAGAGTTACAGAAGGATTCAGTGCAAAAAGCAGAGAAAATGAGCTTGCTGACAAGAAAATGCCAGTAAAGGGCATTTTGGGCGTTAAACACCAGAATGGGTACCATTTTGGGCGTTTAACGCCAGAATTGCAGCATCCTGGGCGTTCAGCAAAACGCCCAGTGATAAAGGGATTTCTGGCATTTAACGCCAGGTAGGGTACCTGGCTGGGCGTTAAACGCCCATAATGGCCAACAATTGGGCGTTAAACGCCAGAAAGGCAGGGGGAGGAGATTTTGTTTCCAACTTCAAATTTTTTCAAATTTTCATGTTTTGATTCATACTTTTCTGCATAAACATGTTTCAAACTTTCATCATTCACCCTCAATTTTCAAAAATTCAAACATTTTCTAAATCTCTTTTCAATTTTCTTTCAAATCCTTCCCAAATCTTCTTCAAAAACTCAATTATCTTCTTAATTTCTTTCCAAATCTTTTTCAACTCATCATATCATCTCTTAATTCTTAGATGCATAACCAAATTTTCAGATTTAACATCTTTATATCTTTTTCAATTACAAATCTCATATTTTTCATATCATGATTTTATTTTCTTCCATCAATCATATCTCTATGTCATATCTCTTTCAAATTTTTCGAAATCCCTCCCCTCCTCCTATAAATATACATTCGGCCATCCCCTCCTCTCCACTATTCGAATTTGCCTCTTCTCCTCTCTCTCCCATTTCCTTTCTTTTGCTTGAGGGCAAGCAAACCTCTAAGTTTGGTGTGTTTTTTCGTGATCACTAAGCTAAGACTCATCAAGATCATGGCACCTAAGGGAAAATAAACCAAATCAAGAGACAAGAAAAAGAATACTCCAAAGAGTCTTTGGAATCAAGAGAGGTTCCTAACCAAAGAACATGCAGACCATTACCACAAAATAATGGGTCTGAGGTCAGTGATCCCGGAAGTTAAATTCAATCTAAAAGAAGATGAATATCCGGAGATCCAAGAGCAAATTCGAAACAGAGGATGGAAAATTCTAGCTAATCCTAAAACAAAGGTTGGAAGAAACATGGTTCAGAAATTCTACTCATATCTGTGGCTAACGGATAAGCAGAGAATAACTGGAACCGCCTTTCATACCTACCAAACCATGGTCAGAGGGAGGCTCATTTACTTCCATCTGGACAAAATAAGAGAGGTCTTCAAATTGTCTCAACTACAAGATGACCCAGAATCCTTTAATAGGAGAATGGTGAGAGTAGATAGGGGGTTGGATCAAGTTTTAGAGGACATGTGCCTCCCTGGAACTAAGTGGATAACCAATTCAAAAGGTGTCCCAAACCAACTCAAGCGGGGAGATCTCAAACCAGTTGCAAGAGGCTGGTTGGACTTCATTGGGCGTTCTATATTGCCTACTAGCAACCGCTCTGAGGTCACTGTTAAAAGAGCAGTGATGATTCATTGTATTATGCTTGAAAAAGAAGTGGAGATTCATCATCTGATTTCTTGTGAGATTTACACAATTACAAATAAGAACTCCACTAAAGCCAAACTGGCCTACCCAAGCTTAATTTCTCTGCTATGTAAAGATGTTGGGGTAAGGATGGGAGTAGATGAATTCATCCCAATCGAACACCCAATCACCAAGAAGTCAATGGAAGGACAAGTTCAAGACAACTCCATAAAAAGGAGGGCGCAGGAGTTCCTCCCAGAAATTTCCGAAATTGACTACTGGACCCGCCTAGAAGCATCTGTTACCAAGCTGCAAGAAGCTATGGAACAACTTAAGGAAGAACAGCAGAATCAAAACTGCATGCTCTGCAAACTGCTGAAGGAACAGGAGAAGTAGGGGCATGAGCTAAAGAAACTGAAGCGCCAGAAGCTCTCCCTTGAAGGACCAAGCACCCCACAGATTGAGGGAGCATCCACTTCTCAAAATCAAGGTTGTTGAATCCTAACTCTGTGATAACCTTTATTATTAAGAGTCTATTTTAAGAGTCATTTATTTTTTTGTATTTTTGTTTTCTGCCTTCTATTATTATTGGTTTGCTCCTATATTTATTTTTGAGTCTTATTGTCATTCCATGATTAATAAAATTTAAAGTTTATGTCTTAAAGCTATGAATGTCCCATGAATCCATCACCTTCTTAAATAAAAAGTGTTTTTAATTGAAAAAAGAAAAAGAAGTACATGAATTTCAAATTTTAAAACAGTTTAATTATTTTGATGTGGTGGCAATACTCATATTTTCTGAATGAATGCTTGAACAGTGCATATGTTTGAATTTGATGTTTATGAATGTTAAAATTATTGGCTCTTGAAAGAATGATGGAAAAGGAGAAATGTTATTGATAATCTGAAAAATCATAAAATTGATTCTTGAAGCAAGAAAAAGCAGTGAATAGAAAAAAAGAGAGGATGATATGCAAAAAAAAAAAAAGCAAGCAGAAAAAGCCAATAGCCCTTTAAACCAAAAGGCAAGGGTAATAAAAAGGCTTTGAGCATCAGTGGATAGGAGGGCCCACAGGAATAAAATCCTGGCCTAAGCGGCTAAACCCAGCTGTCCCTAACCATGTGCTTGTGGCGTGAAGGTGTCAAGTGAAGACTTGAGACTGAGCGGTTAAAGTCGTGGTCCAAAAGCAAAAAGACTATACTTAAGAGCTCTGGACACCTCTAATTGGGGACTCTAGCAAAGCTGAGTCACAATCTGAAAAGGTTCACCCAGTTATGTGTCTGTGGCATTTATGTATCCGGCGGTAATACTGGAAAACAAAATGCTTTGGGTCACGGCCAAGACTCATAAAGTAGCTGTGTTCAAGAATCAACACACTTAACTAGGAGAATCAATAACACTATCTGGATTCTGAGTTCCTATAGAAGCCAATCATTCTGAACTTCAAAGGATAAAGGGGGATGCCAAAACTGTTCAGAAGCAAAAAGCTAAAAGCCCCACTCATCTAATTAATACTGATTTTCATATATGTTTTTGGAATTCATTGTATATTATATTCTTTTTATCCTATATGATTTTCAGTTGCTTGGGGACAAGCAACAATTTAAGTTTGGTGTTGTGATGAGCGGATAATTTATACGCTTTTTGGCATTATTTTTAGTATGTTTTTAGTATATTTTAATTAGTTTTTATTATATTTTTATTAGTTTTTATTTAAAATTCACTTTTCTGAACTTTACTATGATTTTGTGTATTTTTCTGGGATTTCATGTATTTTCTGGCTGAAATTGAGGGGCCTGAGCAAAAATCTTATTCAAAGGCTGAAAAAGGACTGCAGATGCTGTTGGATTCTGACCATCCTGCACTCAAAGTGGATTTTCTGGAGCTACAGAAGCCCAATTGACGCGCTCTCAATTGCGTTGGAAAGTATACATCCTGGTCTTTCCAGCAATATATAATAGTTTATAATTTGCTCGATATTTGATGGCCCAAACAGGGGTTCCAAGTCAGCTTAAGAATTCTGGCGTTTAACGCCAGAACTAGCATAAAAACTGGAGTTAAACGCCCAAACTGGCACAAAAGCTGGCGTTTAACTCCAAGAAAAGTCTCTACACATAAAAGCTTCAATGCTCAGCCCAAGCACACACCAAGTGGGCCCAGGAAGTGGATTTTTATACTAAACACCCTAGCTTACTCATTTTCTGTAACCCTAGGTCACTAGTTTACTATAAAAACTACTTTTAGTGATTCATTTTGTACCTCATGACACTTTACACGTTTCCTATTGTATTTTCTACGGCATGAGTCTCTAAACCCCATTGTTGGGGGTGAGGAGCTCTGCTGTTCTTCATGAATTAATGCAATTACTACTGTTTTCCATTCTATCATGCTTGCTTCTACTCTAAGATATTCATTCGCACTTCAACCTGATGAATGTGATGATTCGTGACAATCATCATCATTCTTACCTATGAACATGTGCCTGACAACCACCTCTGTTCTACATGCAATCAAGCTTGAATGTGTATCTCTTGGATTTCTAATATAAGATTGGAACCTTCGTGGTATAGACTAGAATTATTGGCGGCCATTCCTGAGATCCGGAACGTCTAAACCTTGTCTGTGGTATTCTGAGTAGGATCCAGGAAGGGATGACTGTGACGAGCTTCAAACTCGCGAGTGTTGGGCGTAGTGACAGACGCAAAAGGATCAATGGATCCTATTCCAACATGATCGAGAACCAACAGCTGATTAGCCGTGCGGTGACAGCGCATTTGGAACATTTTCACTGAGAGGACGGGAAGTAGCCATTGACAACGGTGATGCCCAACATAAAGCTTGCCATGGAAGGAGCCTTGCATGCATGAAGAAGAATATAGTAGGAAGCAGAGATTCAGAAGACAAAGCATCTCCAAAGCCTCAACCTGTTCTTCATTACTGCATTACAAGATAACCATAGCTTGCTTCAAGCCGACAATCTCCGTGGGATCGACCCTTACTCACGTAAGGTATTACTTGGACGACCCAGTGCACTTGCTGGTTAGTAGTGCAGAGTTGCAAAAGTGTGATTGTAATTTCGTGCACCAATATCCATTTTCTTATTTGGATATCCATTTTGTTGGCCTCGGGGTAATTGATTCCCGTGTAGATAAACCATTATTTTATGATTTATATTGTGTTTAATTAAGCGGTTTTATCAAGTCTTTACCTACTTATTCATATAGATTGCATGAATTTTATAATTCCTTCCTAGTATTGTTTATGGTTGAAAACTTGCTTCCTAGAAACCTTTAATTAGTACATTTTAACTATTCTTTATACCACACGATACCGTGATCCGTGTGTTAAGTGTTTCAGACTTCATAGGGCAGGAATGGCTTGGAGAATGGAGAGGAAGCTTGCAAAAATGGAAGGAACACAAGAAACTAAGGGGATGACCAGCGAACACTGACGCGATCGCATGGCTCACGCGAGCGCGCGAAATAAAGAAACCGCAGCGATGCGAACGCGTGCCTGATGCAAACGCGTGGAGTGGAGTCTGCACGAATGACGCGAACGCGTGGATGACGCGAACGCGTGACAAGGAAAATTGCCGAATGACACGAACGCGTAAATGACGCGTACGCGTGACCTGCGCGCTCTGTAGATATAACAGAATACGCTGGGGGCGATTTTGGGCCGCGTTTTGACCTAGTTTTCGGCCTAAAAACACAGATTAAAGCTAGGGAACATGAAGAGACTCAATACGCATCCATATACATTCAGATATATCGATATTAGGATTACTTTCAGTTTCAGATCTGAATCTAGATTAGCTTTTCATTAGTAGTTTATGATTTTCTTTGTATTTTGGATGCTGAAGAGTCATTACCTCCGTGAAGACATTACTTTAGTTTGTTTCCTTATTCCTTTACTCTTATTAGTTGCTCATTGACCCTATTCAATTAAGTATGTTGCATTTTGAATTTATTAATATACAGAGTTACTTTTATTTTTAATTAATTATTAATTCTATATTTTATTTTTTTTAATTTATTATGTCTTCTTATATTTTTATGAGTATTAATTCCATGTCAATGGAGTAGATTTCCTACTTGACATGGGGGTTGATTAAGAGGAGACACTTGAGTTGGAATGCTCAAGTGCTTAGTTAAATTGGACGTTGGCTAATTCTGTACCTACTAACGCTAGACCTTCCCAAGGAAGAGGACTAGGATTTACGGGTAAGAGTTAGCTCAATCACTTGACTTTCCTTTATTTAGTAAGGGTTAACTAAGTGAAAACAATAACCTCTTTACACTACACTTGAGAAGATTCCAACAAGGATAGAACTTCCAATTAATCGTTCCCCCAGTCAAGACCTTTTAATATTAATAATAATTCTTAGTTCTATTGCTTTAATTTACAATTATCTTTACTCATTATCAAAACTCAACTTTTCTGGAAAACTTCTAGTTAATAAAATAGCACCCTTTCCTGCAACTCGTTGGGAGACGACCTGGGACTCATACTCCCAGTATTTTTATTTCTAGAATTTGTGACAACCCCTTTTTAAATTGGTGAGGCAGACTTTAGCTGGTTGAGAGCTATACTTGCAACGTATCTCTCTTATTAAGACTCTCTTAATTGGTTTAACCTCTGCCCTCGCACCAATTTTTGGCGCCATTGCCGGAGAGTTACAATAGTGTGCTAGATTATTAATTAGTCTACATATTTTATTTTATTTGCATATTTTATTTTTATTTCTGTTACCATGAGCTATATGTCTTTCTCATTGAATGACGCGTTCATTGCCTGATCCGAGCTTAGCCGCTTTTGATCCTGAAATTGAAAGAACTCTTTCACGTATTAGGCGAGCACGACATCGGTTAGCCTCTGAGGGTGGTGAAGTGATTGTTATCAATTCACCAGTCTCATCTGAGGGCGAATCTGAACCGCCATCTGAGGACGAGACAAGCTCCTTTACTACTGATCCAGTTGATTCACATGCAGGTGACATGGCAGAACCTAGGAGAATTACTCTCCAGGAAGTTGGAGCCCCAGATTTTACACTGCAACCTTATCAAGTGCATCATCCAAATCTGGTTGCAGATTTTGAATTGAAGACTGCACTAATCAACTTGATGCCCAAGTTTCATGGCTTACCTGCTCAAGAGCCTATTAAGTACCTTAGGGATTTCCAGACAGCCTGTTCTACTGTTAGGCATAATGGTACAGATGAAACTTCTATTCTGTTAACTGTCTTCCCATTTTCTCTTGAGGGAAAGGCAAGGGAGTGGTACTACTCCCAACCTGAAGCAACTGTTACCAACTGGGATACACTCAGGATAGAATTTTTGGAAAAATACTTTCCAGTAGAAGTCACAGATAGACTGAAAAAAGAGATCTCCTGCATTGTTCAAGCTGACTCAGAGACTCTCTATGAGTACTAGGAGTGTTTTAAGAACCTTCTAGACGCATGCCCCCATCACATGATTGACAGACTAGTGTTGATCAACTACTTCACTCAAGGCATGAATTCCCAGGATAAGACTACACTGGATGGTGCGAGTAATGGTTCTATGAAAAAGTATAGAACCGCAGATGAAGCATGGCAACTGATCAGCGACTTAGCTGAGTCCACTAGGAATCACAGGCCGAGGTGTAGCCACTCAAAAGCTATTGCAGAGGTTTCCTCTAGCATTGAGACTACTGCTCTTACACAGAGTATATGTGAAATGACTAACCTACTGAAACAGATGCAATTGAACGAACAACAACAAGCTCAGCCTCACCCACCACAACAGAGCCAACAGTTAGTTCCCCAAAGAGTATGTGGAATCTATGCTGATTATAGTCATTACACTGATGAATGTCAGCAGCTCCAACAGGAAGACAATACTGTGGCAGCTACTCATAACTTCTATGACCGCCCGAATTAAGGATACAACCAACAAGGTAGTAATTACAACCAAGGTGGAAACCATAACCAAGGATGGCAGGATAACTCCAACCAAGGTTGGAGAGATAATTCTAACCATAATTAGAGGGACAACTATAACAGGGGAGGCAGAGATAACAATGGAAATCACAGGTGGAATAACAACATTAACAACAGATAGCAGAATCAGAACCAGCCTTACAGAGCACCTCACCTAAGACAATCTCAAGGATTCCAGCAAAACCAACAGCAGGTTCCTCATATCACTTACTCTAATTCTTCATCAAATGACGAGATGCTCCGTTCTCTTGCACAAGGGCAACAAGACATGCAGACGTAGCTGAACTCTACTTTAAATGGTATGACTGCCATTTTACAAGCTCTCGTCTCCCGGTTAGATTCATCAACTAATCCCACAAATCAACCTTCAAGCTCCAGTGGAATTCCTTCTCAACCCCTACCTAATCCCAAAGGTGGCATCAATGCTATCACTTTAAGGTCTGGAACTACATTTCAGGAGAGGAATCAGGATGAGCCAAGCCTACCAGAACATGCCCCAACTGAGGATGTAGTAGAAGTGGAAGATGCTGAAGAGGAAGAGGACGTACAAGACATAGTTTAAGAAGAAGCAGCTCAACCACAGAACGAAACCCCAAAGGATGCAGAGGCTGTACAGGACGCCATTCCTATCCTATTTTCACACCTGGCAAAGAAATCCAGGAAGCAGATGGAACTTGATCCCAAAATGGTAGAAATATTCAAATAGGTTGAGGTAACTGTTCCCCTTTTTGATGTTATTTAGCAGGTACCTAAATACGCAAAGTTTCTAAAAGATTTATGCATACATAAGGATAAGATTAATGAATTAGAAACTATTCCTTTAGGTAGTTCTATATCTGCTTTAATGGGAGGTATACCTGAAAAATGTAGTGACCCAGGTCCATGTATGGTTAACTGTACCATTGGAGGTGTAATTTTTTCTGACTGCATGTGTGATTTAGGAGCATGTGTTAGTATAATGCCATTGTCTATATATGATACCTTGAGGCTTCCTCCCTTAAAAAGGTCGGCAGCTCGTTTTGTGTTAGCAGATAAAAGCATTTTTACAGTAGTTGGAATTGCTGAAGATGTAAGTGAGCATTAAGGGGCTCACATTTCCTATTAACTTTTATATCCTGGAAATGTCCCCTAATGACTCAGGAAGACCATCATCAATCCTTCTTGGAAGACCATTCCTGAAGACTTCAAAGTTCAAGCTGGATGCATTCTTAGGAACTTACTCCTTTGAGATAGATGGCAGAATAGTGAAATTCAGTTTAAATGAAGCTATGAAGCACCCTTCAAAAGATCATTCTATCTTCCAGTGCGACATTATTGATGAAACTGTAGCTGAAGTTCACCAAGAAGAAATGGAAGAGAAGCACATGGAGCAAGGTCCAAGTGTGGGGACACTTTCTGAAAACAATAAAGACCCTTTACCATTATCACCAGTCCCATATGATCCAGAGCCTAGCTACGAGCAGAAATCAGAATTAAAGCCTCTTCCTCCACACCTCAAGTATGCTTACCTTAAGGATAAGCAGAAGTTTCCAGTTATCATTGCAAGGGAACTCACTTCTCAACAAGAAGAGCAACTGCTTAATGTGCTGAGAAAGCATAAGAAAGCAATTGGATGGAGCTTGGCGGATATAGTAGGCATCAGTCCCCAAGTTTGTGAACACAGAATATTCTTAGAAGAGGGAGCAAAGCCTGTCCGTCAACCTCAAAGAAGATTGAATCCTACCATCTTAGAAGTTGTCAAGAAAGAAGTAACTAGACTACTTGAAGCAGATATCATTTACCCCATCTCAGATAATGAATGGGTAAGTCCAGTACAAGTGGTGCCCAAGAAGTCTAGAGTCACAACAATAAGAAATGAGCATGGAGAGCTCCTGACAACTAGAGTACAGAATTCATGGAGAGTTTACATTGACTATAGGCGTCTCAACTAAGCCACTTGCAAGGATCATTACCCCTTGCAATTCATTGATCAAATGCTTGATCGCCTGTCAGGTAAATCTCATTATTGTTTTTTAGATGGTTATACAGGATATTTTCAGATTCATATAGCTCCTGAAGATCAGGAAAAGACTACTTTTACATGTCCCTTTGGAACATATGCTTATAAAAGAATGCCTTTTGGTTTATGCAATGCACTAGCTACTTTCCAAAGATGCATGATGAGTCTTTTCTCTGATCTCATTGAGAACTGTATGGAGGTTTTTATGAATGATTTTAGTGTATATGGTGATTCATTTAGCCTTTTGCTTGGATAGTTTATCTAAAGTATTAGACAGGTGTCTTAGTACCAACCTTGTATTAAATTTTAAAAAATGTCACTTTATGGTAAAACAAGAAATTGTACTAGGACATGTTGTGTCCAATACTGGCATTTCTATAGATCTAGTAAAGGTGGATGTTATTTCTAGTTTACCTTACCCCTCCTCCGTGAGGGAAGTCCGTTCGTTCCTTGGCCACGCAGGTTTTTACAGGAGATTCATTAAGGACTTCAGTAAGGTAGCGCTACCTTTATCCAGATTGCTGCACAAAGATATTGAGTTTGAGTTCAGTGAGGATTGTATGCGAGCGTTTGATTAGCTGAAGATCACCCTGACTCAAGCCCCAATTATGAGAGGACCATACTGGAGCCAGTCATTTGAAATTATGTATGATGCTTCCAATCATGCAGTAGGAGCAGCGCTGGCTCAGCGCGAAGGTAAAAATCCTTTTGTAATTGCTCATGCATCTAAGACTTTAGATGCTGCTCAATCTAATTATACTACTACTGAAAAAGAGCTTCTAGCTATTGTTTTTGCTCTGGATAAATTTCGAGCCTATTTACTTGGTACTAAGGTAGTAATGTACTCGGACCATGCAGCTCTAAAATATTTATTAGCAAAAAAGGAGTCCAAACCAAGGCTAATACGTTGGATACTACTGCTGCAAGAATTTAATTTAGAAATTAAGGATAGGAGTGGTAACTAAAATTTACTTGAGTCGCCTTAAGCACATTAAGGATAACTCCACTCCTATAAATGATAATTTTCCTTTTGATAGCTACATGCAGTATTTGAAGTAGCTCCTTGGTATGCACCTGTAGCTAATTATCTAGTTGGCCACACTTTTTCTCCAAATTTTACTAAGCATCAAAGAGACAAGCTAAAAAGTGAGTCTAAATATTTTATAGGGGATGATCCATATTTATGGAGGTGTGGTGCTGACCAGGTAATTAGACAGTGTGTGCCTCAATCAGAATTACAGTCCATTTTAGAGGCCTGCCACTCATCTGAGAGTGGAGGACATTTTGGCCCTCAAAGAACAGCTAGAAAAATTCTAGACTGTGGATTCTGGTGGCCTACTCTTTTTAAAGACGCTGCTGAATTTTGTAAATCCTGTTCCCCATGCCAAAGGTTTGGTAATATATCTAAGAGGGATGAGATGCCTCAACAGATTATGCTTTTCTGTGAAATTTTTTATGTTTGGGGCATTGACTTCATGGGTCCCTTTCCAAATTCTAATGGTTACTTTTATATACTGTTAGCCGTAGATTATGTTTCTAAATGGGTGGAAGCAATTCCCACCCATACTGATGATGCTAACACGGTTGTTTCCTTTTTTAGAAACCATATTATTTGTCGCTTTGGATCACCACGAGCAATCGTGAGCAATCAAGGCACTCACTTTTGTAACAGGAGACTAATAGGATTACTGAAAAGGCATGGGATAGTTCATAAAGTATCAACAGCTTACCATCCCCAGACCAATGGGCAAGCAGAAGTCTCTAACAGAGAAATAAAGCGTATTCTAGAAAAGAAAGTAAAACCTCATAGGAAGGACTGGAGTGCCAGGCTACAAGATGCACTCTGGGCATATAGAACAGCGTACAAGACACCCATTGGGATGAGCCCCTTTCGCTTGGTATACGGAAAGGCTTGCCACCTCCCAGTAGAGGTGGAACACAAGGCTTTCTGGGCTGTGAGGGAGTGCAACATGAACTATGAAGAAGCTGGTGCTGAAAGGAAGCTGCAACTAGCAGAACTGGAGAACCTTCGCCTAGAAGCATATGACAACTCCAGAAGATACAAAGAAAAGATGAAGGCCGTCCATGACAAGCACATAAAAAGGAGAGAATTCAGACCAGGGGAGTTAGTTCTTCTTTATAACTCCAGACTGAGGCTTATGTCAGGTAAACTGAGATCAAGATGGGAAGGTCCATACAGAGTAGAAAAGGCAGAGCCATATGGAGTTTTCCACCTGCGTCATCCTTCTAGCTCCAAATTTCTAAAGGTGAATGGACATCGCCTGAAGCTTTATCATGGTGAAAAGACAAAGGATCAAAAGGAACTAGAGGTCTTCCTTTTGGAAGACCCACCAACAGAAGCAGAATGAGTCTGAAGAGCGTCCAACTTAAGGACGTAAAAGCAAAGTGCTAGGTGAGAGACAACCCACCATGGTATGATCGTTCCGTTTCAGTCTTATATTTATCTTACTTTATTTTTATTTTTATTTTTATGGTGTTAAGGACTCTTCTTATAATTTCTGCATATAGCATGCATTTACATTTGCATATTGCATATATTAAAAAAAAAAACACGCACGCGACGCGTCAGCGTTGCTGAGGCGCCCGTGTCATATGTGCATTCTGAAGAAAAGATAATTAAACAGAAAGTCACGCGAAAGCGTGGCTGGAGGCGTGCCTTAGGCACAAACATGCCCACGCGACCTCGTCATCCACGCGTCCGCGTCATTTTTAGAAATAGCCTTCCACGCGAACGCGTGCCCCTAAAAATCGACGTAAAAGAGGTGTATGGCAGCAAGTCACGCGTCTGCGTCACTTGACAAAAATCACACACCACGCGACCGTGTGACCCACGCGTCTGCGTCACATACGACGCACATATTCCACATCAGCCAAAATATCTTATCTTTTCTTCCCCAAATCCTAATTTTTCTTTTTCATTCTTATTTCTTTCTTCTCCCTTCTTCCTTCTCTATTCATTCTCATTTTTTTACCTTCTCCTCCCTTATTTTTCACATCCATTATCAAGGTTCTTTTCTTTCTTTCTTTACTTTTTACTTTTCCTTTATTATTTTTATTTATGTTTTCTTTTTCTTCTCACTTTTACTATCTATATTTTCTTTTCTTTCTTTTTATTCCTTTGATTGGTGTTAGAAATTTAATTAGGTGATTATTTACTCCTATAGTTTGCTTGTGAGTTATTGTGGAATTGTTTGATAATTATATATTACTTTTCATAAGGGTTTCTTGCATGTTCGATTTCCTACTTCCAGTAACATATTTACCATGCATGCTATGTGTTTGTGAAAAAGCCCGTATGGCATTACGCATTATTTTACATCTTTCTATTCTACTTTTTTTTCTAATGCCTGTTTTCACAAAACCCCTTTTATATTTTATTAATTAAATATAATTGTCAATACAAAGAGATTATTAGTTTGAAAGGCTTGGTAATCTAACTTGGACACTGAATGCTTGATCTATGCTACTCATGCCTTTGCCGGCATGCCAATAAACATCTTGCATTTAATTGCCATCACATGCACTTGCTATATTACCTTTGATGAACTTTTCACATGTAGTCTAGACCATGTGTTAATGACATCCTTCTTTATCGTGCACTGATTATCACCCTTACTGTTCGCTCCCTTGCTCGAACCCTTAGCTTTACATATTACTTTCTTTATTCTTTTTCAGGATGGCCACCAAGAAAAGTAAAGAGAAAGCTACTCCCAAACCACCAGCAAGGAGAGGAACAAAAAGAACATTAATGGCAGAACCATCTTCAACAGCGGTGAAACCTTCAACAAAACGAATCAAGAGGATCCTCAAGGTCGATGATAAAGAAAAAGCCTTCCCAGCAAAGGACACTGCGCGGTTCACTAACCGCTACTGTGAGCATATGTTCCCCATCCTGGCAGCAAGGAGCTATAACAATGAGCACCTTCTCATCCTCCCAACCATCATTGCCGAAATTGTTGAGCCCCGCATTGAGCGAAGACAATGGGGATTCCTACGGAGACAGCCATGGCAGGTTAATCTATCATAGGTAGTTGAATTCTACTCCAATTTTCACATGCCAACCATGTAGTCTGTCTATGTCCGTCAGAAGCAAGTTCCCATAACTGAAGAGGCCATTCAACAAGCTTTAGATCTTCCCCCTGCTCCAGAGGAATTGGACGCATTCCAAGAAGCCTCGTTCAAGCGCCAGACATACCAATTTGACTGGGACGCCGTTCTTAGAGTTATCGCACAACCTGGCAGCAGATGGATCTACGGATACCATCGTTCCCGACCTAAGGGCATATTGGCTTCCGCACTCACCTTAGAGGCTCGAGTATGGGCACAGATCATGTCCCATTACGTCTTTCCGAGCACTTATGAGTCCTCCTTCACTACAGACATGGCTGTTTTACTCTGGTGTATCCTTACTGACCAGCACCTCAATTTACCAAGACACATTCGGCATGCTATGGGACACGTACAAATTGCGGGCAACATACCTTTCCCCGCCTTGGTTTCAGATCTAGTCTCAGCAGTCGGAGTCTCCTACAGAGCTGGGGACACCAAGGCCATGATTCCACGAGATGATCAATGCGTCCCTAACGGGAAGTATATCAGACCTCCAGCAGCAACTATCAACCGGAGCACGGAACCAGCAGAAGATATTCCTTCTTCTTCCACACCACAAGCACCTTCTACAAACCAACTGCTCAATCAGATACTTGAGAGGCTAGAACGGCTTGAACAGAAAGGAAAGCAAAGAGAGCACCGTAACAAGCACATATTTACATACCTCAAAGAGCTACTTGTTGGTAACCACCCACCTAGAGAAGACCCAGACACCCTGGACTCTACCTCATTTACCAGCACAGGGAGCCATGACAGTCTTGATGATGGAGATGTTGCTACCAGCCTCCCTTTGTTTCTGACAGATGGCACCGAGGACGATGCAAAGCTTTAAGTGTGGGGAGGTCGGTCAGTACCTGACTTCCGGAGGTAATTTCTTTTTCCTTAAACACCAATCAATAGGATATTTTGTTAGTTTTTCTTTTATTCAGAATAGGATAAATTGCATAGTAATAGGTTAATTGCATGCATGTTCTAGTTGATTGAAAAATAATGAGTTTCTTTTTAAGACCCTATTTTTGAAAAATTTCACTAATTTAAATCAAAACTTTTGTGTTAAATTTGTTTGAAGTTGTAATTGGAACATAGTTAAAAAGCTAAGAACACACAACCCGTGAGATTTTGAGCCTAATTACATGGTTACATTATTTAACCATAAATTTTATTCTTGTGTGTTTACTTCTTTATGATTGTAATCTTTATTTTGTTTCATCCTGTATGTCCAATGTTTAATGTATCTATATGCATGTATATGATTGAGGCCATTACTTGTTTAGCTCACGTATCCCAATTAAGCCTACCCTTTAAATCACCCTTGTCAACCACTTTGAGCCTTTTAAATCCCATTTGTTCTATACTTTACCACATCACTAGCCTTAAGAAGAAAAATAATTAAATATCCCAAAATGAATCTTTGGTTAGCTTAAGATAGAAAGTGTGTTAATTGAGTATGGGAAAATTGAGGAAACATGGGTTAATAAGGGAATGTATCATGATGGAAATTTGGATACCTACTCATGTAAAATAGAAAAAATTAAAATTCCATGTGCATTGGTATGTTATTTCTAAAAAAAAATCCAAAAATATTCAATAAATATTTAAATAAATAAGGGGACAAAATTACCCCAATTCTAAGTTAAGTAAAGCTCCAATGCATATGTGATAAGAAAATTAAAAGAAAAAGTTAATGCATGAGTATGTAAGGTAAAAGTGGGAAATTATGGGTAGCTAGGCATAAATTAGAATTATATAGAGTATATGTATGTTAGATAAGAGCTTAGGTTAGTCAAAGATTCATATTCTAGCTCACTTAGCCATATATATACCCTTACCCTTACCTTAGCCCCATTACAACTTTGAAAAGACCTCATGATGTTTGCATTAGTACATTAAATATTGTTGATTGGTTAGGTGAAGAACAAAATTTAGAAAGCATGATTAGAGAAGAATAGAGTGATAACCCTATACACTTGAGAGATTAGAGTGCATATACAACATCAGTGACGGTTCAATGCTTGACTCTATGTTCCCTGCTTTCATGAGCTATCTTCTTACATGTTACCTGTTTTTACTATATAAATTGAATTAGTGGAATTTTATTTACATTTGTCTTGAAGAGCTTATTTAATTTTTAACCAAGTAAACAAGAATCATATAGTTGCATTCATATATATAGGTTGCATTGCATTGCATGAGTCTTTATATTTTTCTACTCATTTATTTTATCTCCTTAAGCTAAGCATGAGGACATGCTAATGTTTAAGTATGGGGAGGTTGATAAAACATTATTTTATGATTTATATTGTGTTTAATTGAGTGGTTTATCAAGTCTTTACCTACTTATTCATATAGATTGCATGAATTTTATAATTCCTTCCTAGTATTGTTTATGGTTGAAAACTTGCTTCCTAGAAACCTTTAATTAGTACATTTTAACTATTCTTTATACCACTCGATGCCGTGATCCGTGTGTTAAGTGTTTCAGACTTCATAGGGCAGGAATGGCTTGGAGAATGGAGAGGAAGCTTGCAAAAATGGAAGGAACACAAGAAACTAAGGAGATGACCAGCGAACACTGACGCGATCGCATGGCTCACGCGAGCGCGCGAAATAAAGAAACCGCAGCGACGCGAACGCGTGCCTGATGCAAACGCGTGGAGTGGAGTCTGCACGAATGACGCGAATGCATGGATGACGCGAACGCGTGACAAGGAAAATTGCCGAATGACGCGAACGCGTAAATGACGCGTACGCGTGACCTGCGCGCTCTGTAGATATAACAGAATACGCTGGGGGCGATTTTGGGCCGCGTTTTGACCTAGTTTTCGGCCTAGAAACACAGATTAAAGCTAGGGAACATGAAGAGACTCAATACGCATCCATATACATTCAGATATATCGATATTAGGATTGCTTTCAGTTTCAGATCTGAATCTAGATTAGCTTCACATTAGTAGTTTATGATTTGCTTTGTATTTTGGATGCTGAAGAGTCATTACCTCCGTGAAGACATTACTTTAGTTTGTTTCCTTATTCCTTTACTCTTATTAGTTGCTCATTGACCCTATTCAATTAAGTATGTTGCATTTTGAATTTATTAATATACAGAGTTACTTTTATTTTTAATTAATTATTAATTCTCTATTTTATTTTGTTTTAATTTATTATGTCTTCTTATATTTTTATGAGTATTAATTCCATGTCAATGGAGTAGATTTCCTACTTGACATGGGGGTTGATTAAGAGGAGACACTTGAGTTGGAATGCTCAAGTGCTTAGTTAAATTGGACGTTGTTGGCTGATTCTGTACCTACTAACGCTAGACCTTCCCAAGGGAGAGGACTAGGATTTGCGGGTAAGAGTTAGCTCAATCACTTGACTTTCCTTTATTTAGTAAGGGTTAACTAAGTGAAAACAATAACCTCTTTACACTACACTTGAGAAGATTCCAACAAGGATAGAACTTCCAATTAATCATTCTCCCAGTCAAGACCTTTTAATATTAATAATAATTCTTAGTTCTATTGCTTTAATTTACAATTATCTTTACTCATATCAAAACTCAACTTTTCTGGAAAACTTCTAGTTAATAAAATAGCACCCTTTCCTGCAACTCGTTGGGAGACGACCTGGGGCTCATACTCCTAGTATTTTTATTTCTAGAATTTGTGACAAACCCTTTTTAAATTGGTGAGGCAGACTTTAGCTGGTTGAGAGATATACTTGCAACACATCTCTCTTATTAAGACTCTCTTAATTGGTCTAACATCTGCCCTCGCACCAGTCGGCGAGGAAGATGCATGTGGCGTCTTGGGATCTCTTGCGGAGGGCCGAGCCAGTGTTCTCACACTCTACTGCGACTTCCCGGTCCCCGTGTATTGTTTCGATAGTGCCATTATCGGCCTGAGACTTCATGATTAGGATCTTGGTGAAGATAACGGCGGATAGGTTGTTGATCATCTTTTTTCCGAGGATGATGTTGTAGGCAATGAAATCGTTGAGGACCATAGACTCGGAGAGGATGGTCTTCCTCTGGCTTCTGGTTCCGATGTTTAGTGGTAACACTATGGAATCATCCGGTTTGAGAAACTTGTCTCCGAGTCCGGTAACCCGGTTGTGGTGGGTTTGCAAATTTTCGTTTCAGAGACCCACCTTGTCGAAGGCTACTCTAAAGAGGATGTTGGAATCAGCTTTGGTGTCGACCAGTATTCTTTTCACAAGTCTGGTTCTGACTTTTGCCGAGATGACGAATGGGGTGTCTTTCGCCGAAGTGCCGTGTTGGCAGTCATCGGGAAAAAATGTGATTGCTGCTAGAACGAAGGAGATTGGTGCTTGGTTTCTTACGGCTAGGACTTTGAGATCCTTTTTTATTGCTAATTTTGACTTTTTCAGTGCGTCCTTTCCAATGATGACATTTACGATTATGGTGGGGTCGGTTTTCGGACTTTCTTGGGATGCCTATCGTATCGTCTTCGAGTTGCGTCCTTCACGTTCTTGTGATCTTTCTCTTTCAGTTCTCCGAGGTTCTCAAATAATTTTGACAAACTCAGGGAGTTTGCCGTTCGATTTTCTTATTCGAGGGTGTCTTTTAGGTTGAAGCAATCTTAGATTTTATGCACATATTATCAGTGGTAGTTGCAGCTTGTTGCCACCTGTCCGTTACTTTAGCTGTCGCACTTTTGTAAGGATGCCTCGTTCTGCTATTTGGTGGCAAATGTCAGTGATGGGCGCGGGTAGGGGGTGTAGTTCAAGAACTTTCCAACCCTGGGTGATCGGTTGGTGTTCACGGGTTTGAGGTGCTCTTTTGGTGTATCTCTTGGTGGTGGGTTACTACGAGGTGCTGTGTTATCATGCTGCCATTTGTTGGCGGCCACGACTTGGCTTACGTCTTCGTCATTTATGTATTCCCTTGTGATGCTTTGAATTTCGTGCGTGGTCCAAACTGATTTGGTGGTGAGGTATTTCTGGAAGTCTTCATTTATGAGGCCGTTGGTTAGACAGAGACTGACGACTGAGTCCATGAGTTTGTCGGCCGTTAGGCACTCATCGTTAAACCTATCGAGGTATTTTCTTGTGGATTCCACTTCTGTTTGGGTGATTTCGAGCAACATGATGGGGTGTTTTTCTTTGGTGATCCTGGTGGTGCACTAGGCCATGAATTTTCTGGAGATGTCATGAAAGCTGGCTATGGAGCCGTTTAGAAGGGCATTGAACCATTTGATTGTGGGGCTGGCTAAGGTTATCGAGAAGGCCTTACACCGAACCATGTCGGTGGCTCCTTCCAAGGTCATCCTGCCCTCGAAGGCCGTTAGGTGTTCTTGGGGATCTTAGGTCCCGTTGTATTTTATGTCAGTGGGCTTGTTGAAGTCCTTCAAGAGTTTGGCTCCCAAGGATTTTTCTGTGAACGGGATGGCTTCCATTATCACGTGCATGTTTCCTGCTTGTTTGGCCTCCCGATGGTGCCGTCGGTCATCTTCTCTGCGTCGGTGTTTCGGGTCTAGAAAAACACTGCGGTCGTGCTGTTTGCTGTGTCGTTGCTCAAGCGGCCTGGTGTTCTTGGTATTGCAGTGAGATCAGGTCCTGGAGGTCGCTTGGCTTGCGTGCTCCGGGTGGTACCATTCTTTGGGTGTAACTCGGCCTTTGAGGTTTTGCACCCTAAGGTACAGCTCTTAGATTATCTAGATCGCCTTCTCTCCCAGGCCGTCGGGTGGCCAGGCTTTAGTGGGAGAACGGTTGTCTTCTCTTGGTTATTGCTAGGTTGGGGTTGGTTGGCGATGTGCCCCGCTTGTTATCCTCCCGTGGGTGGGAGGAGTGTTATCTTGGAGTTCGAAAGTTGGGCTTCATGGGTTTGAGTTGGGGTGTTGGCTAGAGGATTGCTCCTCAAGGTTCTCCGTCATGCCGCAACGATTTGGCAATCCCCCGCATCTCTGCAAGAACCTTGAGAACTTTCTTGATATCTTGGCTCCTGAGAGGTCTGAGCTTGGCCACGGTGGTGGCGTTAAGGAGGTCGTTCACAATGAGCTTCCTTATGAATTTTCAGCAAGGTCCGATGGGGGGATCATGGCGACAGAGTTGTCAAAGGTGAGGTGGCGGATGGCACAGGTTTGGAACCTGGTGTTGAAGGAGGTGACCTCGTGGGTTTGGAGGGAGAGCTTGAAGAGTTCAAAAGAAGAAGCAACCATGGTGGGCATGGAGTCGAAGTAGAGGAAAAAAATGGGGCCATGACGCTTGGAGAGACGGATGAGGGAGTGGTGAATGAGAGGGTCCAAGAGGTGGAGGTGTCCCACTAAAGGGAGGCGAGACTTTGGGCTCAGAGGATTTGGAATTTCACCGTTGGAGAAGGGCGAAGGTGCATAAAGAGTGTTATCACTAAGAAGGTGATTGCAAGTAACATTGTTCCTTTGGGATTTCACCGTTGGAATAGGGCGAAGGTGTGTTATCACTGCAAAGGTGATGAAACATTATTCTTTTTGCTCTCAGTTACAAACAAGAAATCAAGTGAGTGAATTTGAGGATTGCTCTTTTAGGTTATCCGCCATGCCGCCACGACGTTGCAAATTTCCCACAGACGGTGCCAATATACTGGATGCCACCGATACAGGTTGAGAGATGGATCGCGAACTTGCAGGTCGAGGCGGATGCCGAATTATTTGACTGGAGCAATGGGGGTGGTACCTGCAAAGACACTCCGACGCTCAAGTCAGAATGGATCTAAGAGGTAGAAGGTGTGAGGAATGAATGAATACCTGGAGGGATCTGGGTCTTCTATTTATAGGTGATGGTAGCTATCTTATCTTATCTCGTTTCGCTAAGATAAGAGAGACGTTTGAATTCGAAAGTTGGTTAGGAGTTCTAATAGGCCGGTTCCGGACTTTCTAGAAGGGCGAAGCGGGTCGGAGCCGAGTAACCAGGTTCGGGGACCATTCCAGGCGTAAGATCCGTAACATTAATGAATAAAAATAATTTTCACTTACGAAAAGTAGCTCTAGTGGCTAGTGCGAAAGAAATATATCCAAATATTAATTTTACGGATAATAATTTATTCATTTTTATTGTATACAAACTAATTTCATTTATTTATAAATAAATTTATGAGTATTATTTTTCAAAAATATTTAGTAAGCAAAGAAAATCAACTAAAAATAACCATAACTTATCTTATTTAACATTTATTAATTATTACGATAATTAATTAATGCTAAATAAAATAAGTTTTTTTTTTTTTTTTTTTTTTTTTGCATTACCCATTATTTTTACCGTAAAATCACGTGAAGACAAACCTCGGAGAGGGGGAAGCGTGGTCGACTGGTCGTTGCATTGTCCTGTCTTTTTTTCTTGCTTGCTGTCCCTCTCACTCCATCTCTTCCTATCCAGTCGCAACAACGAGTCACAACCAGTTCACCTCCACCATGCAATGCTCTTCCTTCTCTCTCCTCAACCCCAAAACCCACATTAGCTCTTCGATTTGACCATGGACGACTCAGCTAGAAAGAGGCTCGCCATCTTGTGCTCCCATCTTAGCCCCTCCCCCTTTTCTCCCGATCCCACTCTGACCGCCGTTTCGGGCTTGGTCTGTGCTTTTTCTTCTTCTGATGCCGAGACGCAAGTGGCTCATACCGAAAATCAGAATTTGCAAAATGATTGCGTTTTCTGCAAGATTGTCCATGGGGAATCACCTGCTTGGAAGGTATGCATGCTTCTCATCAGTTAGGGATATTAATGAATAAAAGAATATTATTATATAGAGGATATTAGTTGTCATATGATTACTATGTTTTAAACTGGGGACTTAAGAATAGAATGTTCTAGAGTCTTTTATATTCCTATATAATATAATGAAATAGAGAATGAAAGTACTTCGAGCTAGTAGTTCGTATGGTTTTAGAGCAATTTTAGTTCAAGGAAGTACCTTCCTTGGAAGATGGATTGTTCATAATTTTTTTTGTAACAACTTCTTTTCTTTGGCTTTTGTTACTGAATTTGTGATGTTTATTAGTTGTTGAAGGGTGATTTATATCTATTTGTCCTGTTTCAAACTGAAATTTTTCCAAAAAGTTGAAGCATGGAGAAACTGATGTAGTTTGATAGAACTTGCTGGGTCATTTGGTTTTAAGGGTAAACTCTTGAATATTGAAGCCAAGACCAAATGTTGAACTTGAACTTGAGGAAAACTGCTTAATGTTGAGCAGTTAGTCAGTCATACAACTTATCGGTCAGCAATTGCCGTTACATGTCCTGGTTCATCAAACTATCATTGCCCAACTGCCCGTGATTCTGATAGCTTTTGTTCATTTTACCTTTGGAATTCTCCCCTAATTTGCAAAATAATGGAGCTTTTAACAAGAATTCTCCTCTAATTCTCCCGATTTTACCTCGTCTCACTAAGTTGGTTGACATACATTAACAGTCACTAAATGAGTGTGCAGGTTGATTTGGTTGTCAAAAGACTCAAGTTAAATAGTTTCTGCTATATCTTGCTGGACTAGGTAATAATGACTTCTGGATAAAGTAAGCCTATAAAGTAATAATTAAGAATCGACCTGTTTGATGGGGTCGGCTACATAGTTAAAATAGATGCTGAGAAATCAGACTGTGCTGCTCCCATGAAATGAAATAGTCTGCTTCTAAATTGGAAGAATGTGTATTTAATTATTTATATAGAAGGGGGTTATTGAAAATGTTCTTTGGTTTGAACTGATCATTCTACCCAGGACTATATTTAGGATTAGTTTTGAGTAGGGAAATTATTGAAGTGTAGGTGGTTAGGTGTGAGGGATAAAAGCAGTTGTGTGGGACAACTTCACTGGAATCTAATAAATTCACGAATTTTGATCTCTCAACTTTTATTCTCAATATACTATATTACATTGACTTAAATAAAAGTCTGGAACCATAATTACAATATTATTTAATATGAAAACCATAACCATTAGCAGTTCTAGACTTCTAGACCTTAGCAATTTATTTATGTGCATTGTTGAAGTTTCACCATGGATATAACAATAGAGCATTTATTAAAATGTTTTGCTAAGGTAAGTTATTAAGGTTTCAAAAGTGATAAGTTTTCATGGGAGAAAGTACACTTTGGAAACTCTCGATGCTTTCAATAAACTGAAAATTTATCACTTTGGATGGAACTTATTCGAAATTTAGAGATGGAATGGGTGAGTGAATGAGTTAGGAGATGATTTAGAGGTGGAACTTTTTATTTGTAAACTACAAACAGGCACAATATTGATGTTCAGGTATGTATTTTACTATTTTATGAATTGTGAGCACTAAATATTCAACTAGATTTTCCCGTTGTTAGCTTTGTTGGTTTTATGTGAGCTTCTCATGCCACCATGTGATCCATCCACAGGGTTGAGTAGTGGAATTGGTCTCATGCAAATGCAAACTAAGGTTGCTTCCTATAGATTTGAATAATGAGTCCAAGTGTCCAACCATTCTGCAGTGATAGTAGATCTTAGCACTAAATTGCCCTTAATAACATTTAGAGTTTAGACATAAGGTAGTTTCTGAAATTGTGAATCATGTCCTTTGAAATTCTTCCAAATATTTGTATATTTTCAATCATTAGATGTAACAACTGTTTTTATCATTTCCAACTTTTTATATATAGTCTAATCATGTTCTCTCATTACCCTATCGTGACTTTCGTTTTTGTTTTTTTACCCTTTTTTTGGTGTCAATTAACAGCTATATGAAGATGACATGTGCCTTTGCATATTGGATATATATCCATTGAGTCATGGGTAAGGTATCATATGTCCATGGTGCAATTTTATATTTTTCATAGGTATATAGTTGTGAGGTGCAGCTGTGTTTTGCGTTATTTCATACCTTTATGCACATTCACACATTGTCATAAGTATATTAAAATTGAAGAATTTTTTTAAGCACCTAATTAAAGTGGAGAACCACACCTTAAAAGTTAGCTATTAAGGGGAAGAATCACTTTTCCTAAATATAACATCAAGCATTCCATACTACTCTTTTTGGGACTTTGGGCACCACATAATACCCAAGTTCCTTACACATTCTATGCAGTTTTGTATATCGTGATCCTGAAATTGTACCCTTCGTGATGATAAAATATGATTGCTTCCCCTTTTACTTCCTTCGAGACAAGATGTTCTCAAAGTTTATTCGTAATAGTTAAAATGCTAATTTGGATGTGAACAGAAAAGAAAGTGATGAGAATTTTGTTCCGAGAAGAATTCTAATTCTGAAAAATCTTTATTTTTTTAATGCCTTAGTTAATTATTATGAATGTTTAAAAATTTCATAAATTTTCAATAGCTTATTGTTGGATTCGGTAATCATTTGTACGTGAAATTCATGATCCAATAAATTTACCTTTTCAACTATTCTGCATATCATTGTTTTGTCAACTTCTAACATGCACTTTGTTTACCAGGCACTCTCTTATTATCCCAAAATCTCATTTTCCTTCACTGGATGCTACTCCTCCATCAGTGAGTAACTACTCATAAGATTGAAATTATGACAATTTTTCTGTCTTCACCCTGTTTAATTTTAGGTTGATGATAAATCGTCTCTCCATAAGGGAAAAAAAATAGTATTTAGGATTCTTATTATATATGATACTGCTATTGTTAACATTTAAAGATAATGTGTCTACTGCTTAGTTTCAACCTAGCATTTTACCCAGCATGAAAAGTTGCTAAGTAACATGCAACCGAAATATAGAATAAATGGCGTGCTTGTGTTTAATAAGTTTATGTATTCTGTACTTCTGTAATGTGAGACAATTATCCTAATTGGCTTATGGTACAGGTGATAGCTGCAATGTGTTCGAAAGTACCGTTTATTAGCAATGCAATCATGAAGGCTACTGGCAGTGGTATGTAGTTGAACACTTGTATTTCTATTTGAGCTTTTGTTTCCTTTAGTTATGCATTTCAATACATTTTGCTCATTTTAAGCAATTCTGTTTATGGATAGCAGTAGATACATCGCTATTACTCATCCGGAAACAATGAGGGAAAGTCATTAACTTCTGTAAATATCTCGGTTCTTGTTGAGTGATGTGGTCTTTATGAATCTTTCATACTTCAAACGTTTTTTCATAGTGGTTGCTTGTGTACGAAAATTATAAATTGTCTTGCAACTGTCAATTTCAAATCAGCTTCAAAGAAGTCCAGTGGCACACCAGGTCTATATTTAGCACTGAGATAAGGGAGTCTGGTCCTGCTTAAGCCTCGGCTCGGATTGTACCTGAATAATAAATCACAAAACTGTTACAAGAGTACTAGGAAGGCTAAGTGAAGGGAAAAGCAGTCGGATTTGAAAAGAGAGAATGAAAACCTGAATATAATTGCTCTGGTAAATGGTAAATGGATATCTAAACATATCTCAGTAATCCCTATTAGACTGGTAAATGAATATCTTTCCCAGCTTGGTTATAAGTTCTTAAAAAGTGTTTGAAATGAAACTTATCCCTGGTAGGATAGATGGGGCAATTCAGGTGAGATCCAACGTAGATCGAACTTCTAGGTCACCTGTGGGATCCAGGGTATGGCTTTAGTTAACAGATTTGCGAACCGCAGTCCTAAAGAAACATGTTTTGTGGCTGTTTATCCCCTGTCCAAATTTTACTTGAAATGTGAATCAATCTCAATTTACTTAATCATGCCATGTTGAATAGGATTATGAGCCGTGCTAGCTATTGTATATTAGCTTATGAATAAGGTTACTGGAGAATTGGGGAGCATGATGCACATTTCATATGGGAAGTAGAATCTCAATTCTGATCTCTCTTCTCAAAGAGAACTTGATGGGAATACCCATCCTTCAGAAGAGATGCTTCGAGATATTTTGTGATTTTGAATTGACTATGCAAATGGAGTTTAGGTAAAAGAAATGATGGAGGGAAATAGTTCCAAAACCTGCAGTTGTGATACAGGAGCAATTAGCTATCGTTATATGTTTACTTGAGAGGAACAAGAGGGAATATGTCCGGATTTAAAGGGCATATGGTTGGTCGCATCAAGTACAATACTATATGAGTTAAATGATTGAGAACATTAGTTCTTACCAAACAAAATCAGAGCTAGGTTGCATAGGTTGCTTGCAAAGAAGGAAATCCTCTCCTATGCCCCAACCATCTACCAATGTCTTTTCAGCCGCACTTTTGATTCAAGTAGTCATGCCAACACCTAGGAGTCACAGATCAATTTTGCTCATGTGTCTCACAAACGTGGGACATTGATGCATGGCTGACATGAATAACATGATTAAAACACGGAAAATATTGAACCCTTTGCTTGATAGACCAAGACTAATGAACTCTTTAACCCAAAACATAAAGTAAAAGGAAGATACCCATTTTCTCAGAAACTTTCTTTTTCCCATTTTTTCCTTTTCTTTGAGATGTCACATGATTTATGAAATGCTTAAATAGGAAATGCATAGGACAACATAAAGCACGAGTACTCTGTTTTCTGGGATGGGTTTAGTAGTAATGAACATTGGTTGTTTGACGTTCGCCAACATATGGAAGTACTGTGAATCTTATATCTATTTTGTGTCTCCTTGGCCCAGCCAATGTCTTTGCTTATGCACATGCAGAATAGCTTGGTTTATTGCCTGCAGATTGGAGCAGGCCAATTCCAAGTTTGTTTGACAAACCAAAGTGACATGACACACCTCAAGTCCTATTCTTTATCTTGTGCAAACACTTTGCATGGTAAGATCAATCCTTGCTCCATGATGACCTATGAGACTGTTAAACATCCACAACGCTCATGATGCAATAGCTTAACCAAAAAAGTTCTGACCCACGGTGACCACAGAGGCTTAACCCTTGGAGGTCCCAACAAAGCAAAACCAGAACTGTCAACATGAGGCCATTGAGGCCTTTTTCAATGGCAAGCAACATCTGGGTGGTTAGTAATGTGCTGCAGGGGAATGTCAGATTAATTGACCACCCAATTCTTGCTTGCATAGGGTTCTTCTTGAGGATTTGAGCTGGCCAAAGGCCCCTACATACAGTTGTTTTGGAGTCTTGCACCTGAAGTGGCCTATTTGAGGCTGCAAGGAGTTCTCATCTATGGGGTCTTTGTTTGTGCTGCGTCCACCATGGCTGTGGGGTGTTCTTCTGTGATACCCTTACTAAGGCCTAGAGTTCCTTGTCTGTGGATAGCGTATATGGAAGCAGAGCAGTAATGGAATACATAAGAAAATTGAGTGGAGGGAAAAGCAATGGTAATCTTCTGTGATTTTCAAGTAGTTTGACATGTATTAGTCAACTTATGAGTAAACTTGTAAGGCGTAAGGATGCTAATTGGTGGAATCTCCAGAGGTTGCTCCGTCGACCGACCCAGATCTTCTGTTAAGCGTTCAAGTGAGAGCATGCCCGTAAGGACTCGAAAGATGGTGAACTATACCTAAACAGCGCAAAGCCAGAGGGAACTCTGGTGGAGGCCTGTGGCGATACTGACATGCAAATCGTTTGTCTCACCTATGTATAAGGGTGAAGACTAATCGAACTGTTTAATAGCTGGTGCCTGCTAAAGTTTCCCTCAGGATAGCTGGAGCTTGAGTATGAGTTCTATTAAGTGAAGACAATGATTAGAGGCATCAGGGGCACACCACTGCTGACTTATTAGGTAGGATGACGCGGATACTTTGTTGAGCGGTGCCACAGAATTGAGAGCTCTAAGTAGGCAACTTTTGGCAAGCAGAATTGACGATGCGGGATGAACCGAAAGTCGGGTTACAGGGCTCAACTACTTACTAACCGAGACCCCAAAGGGGTGTTGGGTGATTAAGACAATAAGATGATGGTCATCGTGGTCGAAATTTGCTGTGTGTGATAACTCACTTGTTGAATCAAATAGCTCCAAAAATAGATGATACTAAAGCGCTTGACCTATACTCGGCCCTTGAGACAAGGGCCATGCTGCGATGAGTAGGGGAATGGCGGTTGCTGCAAAATCTAGGGCTTGAGCGGCCATTGGTGCAGATGTAGGACCTCCATATTAATAACAAGATTCTTGATGGTTTTTTGTGTCTTTGTCCAATATCCACACTTGTTTCTTCAGTCTGTTGATCATCGTTTGACCTTACATATCACCCCATAGAGTTTTGTTTAATGCTTGGAATTCTGCAGATTCATTCAATCTGTTGATTAACAATGGAGAAGCTGCTGGGCAAGTAATATTTCATGTAAGATACTACATCTACGTAGTTACTCGTAATTTTGTGGAATCAGTCATATTCTTTGCTCTCTACATGTTTGAATTTATGAAAGGTCGTTAATTTTACTATATATCGTGCATTGCAGACACATATCCACATAATTCCTCGGAAAGCATATGATTGTTTATGGGCTTCTGAGGTAATGTCATCATATACTTTTTATGGGACAAAAGTCTTATTGCTATAATGCTATTCATGTTAGGTGTCATGTTTTGATAACTAAATTTTCTTCAAAAATGTATTTTTTTTCATCAAAGATAGAGAGACTCGAACCCGCAACCTCGGGAGACTATGCCATTTGAATTATAGCTCATTGGCTTTCAAAATATGTATTTGCTTATTGAAATTTATTATTAAATATATTATCGAGTCTATTATTTTAATAGTATATTCTATAAATAATAGAGCCAAGGTATTGATATTATTACGTATGCTAGGTGTCAATATTTTTCAAAAAAAAATTTATTAAAATATTTGAGTACTATAAAGTTACAAAACATATTTGAAATAACTTGATATTTTGCAAGCACAACATATAATATATATAAATAAGGATTAAATACAAAATCAATGTTTAAGATTGTTTTAAAATGACAAAAATATCTCTTTAGATTTAAGGTTATTTAATTAAATTAGAAATTAAAATTTGAATTTGATTCTAAAAGGCTAAAATAGTTAGAGTTTATTTTAAGAGACTAAAATGCTCTTTTAATAGTAATTTCAAAATGGCAGAAATATCTTTATCAAATTAATGAAGAGCATTTATTGTATTAGAAGTTAATTTTTTTTTTTAAAAAAAAATCTGAAATACCAGTGGAGTATATTTTAAGAGATAAAAATACCTTTTTAGCATTAATTTTAAATGATAACAATACCCTCATAGAACAGTACATGCATAATTCTACAAATAAATGTTGTATAAAACTAAGTATTCCTGGATATTTGATGTCACTAAAATTTTAATAGAAAACCAATACATCAATGTATGTTACTTATGTATTTTTTTATTTATAATTCTACATATTTCATTCTATACAATTTCACACATTGGATAATTATCACTTTTAATATATTCATTTAGATTAACGTTAGGGAGTTAATTTTTTTCAGTTAACATCACTATTTTTTTTTCTTAAATTATTTTGTTTATCTTAAATTCTAGATCCTAGATTATAAACTTTAAAGAAAAGTTGGTTAACGTTGGCTAATTAAAAATTAATTTCCTTTACTTTCTCATTCTTTTATTCACAAATTTAATGATGATAATATCTTAATTTTGCACTATCCTTTTATATTATATCTCGTGCAACGTACGGGCATGTACCCTAGTTATTCTTTCAAGTTTGATACGTTATGGCCATAATGATTATGTGGCAAGAGCTCAAAAGAGTAATAAAACTTCATGTTTATAGAGTTTGCGAAGGCGTCCCCTTAAACTAGATGACAAAGTATCGCAGCTTGCAGCTCGTATTCAGGAACAGTTGCCATCAGAAGTTTTGCCAAGACAGCAAGAATGAAGATTTTCGTTCAAGTAAAAGTTAGATGTGTTATGAATCTGTCATAATTTGGTACTTCATATTTTCATGTACAGAATGAATGATACGTGCACAAAATAATTTTCATAAGCAACCATCATTTTCAGTGAATGAGTGGTTGAGTTTTATAATCATTGCTTATTTGCATTTCAACTCAACCCAGAACATCTCAATTATTCATTCAGTGAACACCAGCATTATATAAGATTCTATATGTGTGCATAATTTTTCTTCATTTTATGTGCCAATGTGTAAACTACTAAACTGTAGTACTGTTCAGTCAAATTTTATGTTTATTGAATTTGGTCAAGAGCAATTCGGCGGCCCTTCCCATACACACGCCATAAACGTCCTTTTTAACCAATATTCTGAAGATTGGACTAGTTGGTTCAACCGGATTAATTGAGAACCGGTCCCTTAGCCAATTCTGTTGAAGTGAAAAACTGTCTTGACAAAAAATTGGTGAAAAAACCGATCAAACCAACTGTTAATTAGTGAACCGCATGAATTAGATGATTTTTTTTCTGATTTTCAATTTAAAAAAATAAAATAAAAAATACATAAACCCTCTCTCTTCTCTCTCACACACGACCTAGCTTCTCTCTCTCTCTCTCTCTCTGAGCTTCACAGAAAACGAAACCCTAGCATCCCCTCTCTCCTAGACATCCACCAGCAGCAGCTAGCGGCCGGTGTCGCCGTCTGACGAACTCTTCTCTGCCAGTGTTGAGTCCCACTGTCGCGATCCTCTTCTCCTGGATCCCTTCACTTTACGTTGCCAGGTATGCTTGGAGCTGCTGTTGGCGTCGCCGCCTGTTCTCGTCGTCGTCGGCCACCCTGAAATCGTCTTTGTCCTCTTCGTCGATCTGTCTCTGTCACGTGCTTCAAGCTTCTGTCTTCAATTCCCTCTGTGCCCAAGCTTACTTCCCCTCTTCCGTCGCCGTCACTTGGCTTCCTCCTTCGCCGCTGGTCTTCAATATAATTTTGCTTGTTTTGTACTTTTATTTGGTTTTCTGATTTCTGATTCTAAGTTTGTTAATTTTTGCTTAATTTGAGTTACTAAATTTCTAAGTTTGTAAGCCTTAATCCCTGCACGGTTTCAGTTTTATTTTTGGGAGTTAATTGCTGTTTTTTTGGATTTAATTATGTTGATTGTTGCTTTTTTTTGGGGTTAATTGTTCTTTTCTTATTGTTGTCTTCTGGATTTAATTTCTATTGATTGTTGCCTTCTACTTTTTAGTTTTTTTTTTATTTTGTTAATTATATGAATTAATTAGATTTTGTAATTTTATTTTTGTAAGTTTTAAATTATGTTTTTGTTCTGTTATTAATTTGTTACTGTAGTTTGATTTTCATAGTCTGTTTGTTTGTAAATTCAATAGTTAGCATTGTGATTCTGTTTGCAAATTCAGCGGTTAGCGATTATTACTAATTTGTTTGTTAGTTTTGATTATTAGATTATAAATTCTAAGTTGCTATTTTGTGAGTTGCTACTGTGATTCTGAGTTTTTGTTAGTTTTGATTATTAGTGGTTATTACTGTGATTCTAAGTTGCTATTTTTTGCCATAATGTTGTTGCTGATTTTTTGATTTTTTGATCAAGTTAATTTGGGTTCTATCCCTAATTTCGGTGGATAAGTTTGAGCAGTGGTGCTGCTTGGAGTTGTCTTGGCTATTTGAAAGAATTTGGATTGGAATTGGTGGCTTGATTTTGGTTGAAAGCTTATTTGGACTCAAATTTGGGTATTGTACATATTGTGAATCGGCCAAGGTGTGGTTTCGATTTCCTCTATGTAATATGTAATATTTCTAGACACTTGCACTAGTGGACCTTAGGATAGGATTGAATTGGTTGTTGAAATTTGTTGAAATGACAATGTATGATGAATTGATGAATTTTGATAAATTTTGATGAACTATGTTTTTGTTATTGGTAAATGGTGTTGAATATTGAGATTGAGATTGAATGATGCTAATTATGATGATTGGTAATGATAGAATGTTATTTGATGAGTGTGTTGGTTGAGAAATAGTTTTAGTATGAGAAATTTGATGCTTGGGGTTGAGAATTATGAGGATAGTGTATTATTGTAAGTGAAAATTTGGTAAGAGTGGTGATTTGAGACAAAATGGTAAGTTCTAATGTGAATTGATGTGTGTTGTGGCTTGGAGTTGGTTTGGTTCAAAGTTTTGAAAATTAGAGAACTTTTTTGAATTTTGTGAAACTTGATTTTTACCGAACTTTGGCGGATCATAACTTGAGTCTCAGTTTTCGAAATTGATTGAAATTTGTCTTAATTTGAAGTTCATTTAAAGATATTTAAATTGATATAAAGTTTGTGAAAATAGAGTTTTGTAGAAAAAGTTATGAATGTTTAAAGTTTGGTGTTTAAAACTGAAATTCTGCAGATTTGAAAATTTTCAAAGTCTGGTGAGAGTTGTGTACACGACACAGTACACGCGACGCGAGCATTCTATTCGGGTTGGACATCTCGCGTACACGGGCACTGCATGTGTACGCGAACTACCAAAATTTTGACCCTTGTGTATGCGAGCTACAACACGTGGCGCGAGCATCCCATTCGAGTTGGGCATCTCACATACGTGAACAGGGGGTTGCGTACGCGAGCACCCATTTTTAGCAGCTGCGTACACGAGACATGGGCTTACATACACGAGACCCCCTGTTTTGCTAAAAAATCGTTTTTCTTCGTTTTCAAAGGTTCTCTAACTTTTCAAACATTCTTTAAGTGCCGTTTAAGAATACCATCTAGTGCTTAGGTCTTAATACTACTAAAGATGAGTGAGTAACTTAATTTAGAGAAATTCTATATGAATTTAGAAGACGGAGACTTAGGTTTCTGGAGTGTTGAGGATGGATCAGTTGAGTGAAATGGCAGAGTACTATAACAATGATTAATATGATGAGTTGTGGAGTTACGGGCTGATGATGTTTGAGACGAGTCTAGGACTCGAGATTGAATAATGACTTTTCTGAGTAATAAGAATGATTTCTGAAAAGGTACTGATATTGTTGAGACGCCATGAACCTAGCAAGAACGGTGGTTAATACCGCTTGTCGTGGTAGCGGCGGCGGCATAAGGACGGTGGTTAATCCCGTTTACGTTGAGATGTGAGGTCTATGGCTAAGTATCCCGCTCGCTTCCTTTCGAGTCATAAGTGTGAGTCGGGCACTATATTCCTAGGAAAGTGAGTCGGGCACTATATCCCTGGGGGGTTTCCATTTATATTCGTGACCGAAAGACGACATTTCCATGGGAATGTGTTGGGTTGGCAGTTGAACCAACAATGTGATATCACAGCCAAATAGGACAGACATTCATCATGTGCATATTCTATATGTTTGCTTGCTTTGCTGACTTGCATTGTTTGCCTAATTGTATAACATGCTTAATTGCTTCTTGAATTACTTGATATACATGATTATACTTGTGTTTTACTTGTATTGCTATTACTTGTGTTTTCTACTGGGATTGTGGAGGTTCTGAAGGCGGTGGCGATGAAATCGCATGGCGGTTAGGTTGGCAAAAGCTGTGGGACAGCAGTGTAAGTGTCAGATTAGAATTCTCTAAGTTAGATGACCTATTTAAGGATTTATTTATCTGTTTTATAAGCTTGAATATTGATGCCAGGGCATCTTGGCTAGTTTCACAAGCCATTTTGAGCATGTTTTAGGTTAGTTTCATACAATTTCTTAGACAATAAACAAGTATTTAGTTGAGTATGCATTCATATCTTGATTCAATCAAACATTGTGAATTCTAAACATTTTCATGAGAATAAGGCAAGGATTGATTGATGTAATGAGTGATGCATTATCTCATGATTAGAGCAAGGCTTTGATGCAATTTCTTTGATTGATTTCAGGTAAGAAGAAGCAGAGAAGAGCCACATTAGTACCACTAAATTGGCTATTAACGTGGAAGAAAGGATAGCTTGGAACGTTAATGGTGAAGTTAACAGCATTAACGTGTTCGATGGCCAAAGAAGCCCACGTTAGTCACTAACGTGGAAGAAGGAAGAGCTTGGGAAGTTAATGGTGAAGTTAACACCATTAATGTGAGCAATGGCCAAGGAAGCCCACGTTAGTGGCCACGTTAGTGCCACTAACGTGGGCATTAACGTGGAGTTTGGAGAGCATGGGAAGTTAGTGGTGAAGTTAACACCACTAACTTGATCAAAGGCCAAGGAAGCCCTGATGAATCCATATTTTACGATATATTTTGGTTTGATTTGAGTGGATTTCATCACTTAAACCCACATTTATTCATCCAAATAGCATACTTTTGTGTTCTCCCCCTTAATTAAGCCTAATTGTGAAAACATGCTCTTTTGTGCTTAATTTAATCAATTTTATTCCATTTACATTCCATTCGATACCTTGATGTTGTTTGTGAGTGGTTTTAGATGTAAAAGGTAGGAATGGCTTAGTAAAGATGGCAGCAGAGCATGCAAGAGGGAGAAAACATGAAGAAAACAAAGGGGAAGCACACATTAGAGTGTGCGTGCGCACAAACCAATGTGCGTATGCACAAGAACCACAAAGCCATGTGTGCGTATGCACATCCTCTTGTGCGTGCGCACAAGAAAATCAGCATGTGTACGCACACGTCCCAGCACGTGACCTCATTAATGCAAATCGTTGGGGGCGATTTCTGGGCCTCTAGAGCCCAATTTTGAGACTCTCTGAAGCCGATTCTTGCTTTGTCAAAGGAGGCCTCATTCCATGTGAAGGGGGGGAATTAGGGTTAGTTTAGCATCATGTAGGTTATTTTCTAGAGAGAGAAGCTCCCCCTTCTCTCTAGAACCTAGGGTTTTTAGTTTAATTTCTTTGTAATTTCTACTTTTAATTCTTGTTTTCATTAAGTTTCTTCTACATTTCTTTGTTCTCTTGTCTTAATTTCCTTAGTTTATCTTCTTAGTTTCCCTATTTTGTCACTTTTATGTTTATGCACACTCTTGTTATTTTAATTCACATTTAATGCAATTTATGTTTTTAGGTTCTTCTTGTTTAATTGAGTTGTTATTATGATTTTCTTACTTTTGGTAGTTGTAGAATTATTATTTCTTGTTATTTTATCATGCTTTCTTTTCATGCCTTCGATGCCAGGGCATCTAGGCTAGTTTCACCTGCCATTTTTAGTTTGTTTTAGGGTAATTTCATGCATTTCTTAGGTAATAAGTATTTGGATGAGAATTTTATGCATGCATTGATTCAATCAAACATTGTTAATTTTGTACATTTTCAAGAGATTTATGCAACAATTATCTAATGCTATGAATGATGCAAAATCTTGAGATTATGGCAAGGCTTTGATGTATTTGTTTAATTGATGATAGGTAAGAAGAAGCAAAGGAAGGACAGAGAAGAAGCAGAGCAAGAAACGTTGGTGGCCAAAGTTGGCTCACCAACGTTGCCTCAAACGTTGCTCCTGACAGCCTGACTGTGCCTTCTTCAAACAAGAATAACTTGAGCTACAAGGCTCTAAATGAGGTAATTCCAAAGGCATTCGAAAGTAGGGATCTAGAGCTTTCGAAGCATAAATGGCACTGCATGGTGGACACTAAATTTGAGGGAGAAAAATTGCCTCGAAAGTGCAAAGATGAACATAGTATCAACCTGTAGTAAGGCCAGCTAACCTCTTCACCTTCCATGGAGTATAACTCGAACTGTAGAGCTCCAAATGATGCGCTTCCAACGGCGTTGGAAAGTAGACATTCGGAGATTTTCAACAATATATAATAGTATGGGGTGGACAATAAGTTTGAGCTTCAGAATCTGGCATTGTTACCAACGACAGCGACCTGTCCCTTTCAAAGGAGCATAACTTGAGTTACAGATAGTCAATTGAGATGCTTTCAGTTGGGTTAGAAAGTTGACATTCAGAGCTTTCCAACCATGTATAATAGTCTATAGTGGGGCACGAAATTGGTAATGTTGACAAGAAGAGAAAGGAAGCAACGTTGGTGGCCCAAGTTGGCTCACCAACATTGCCCATCAATGTGCCAAGCAACAAAGCAACATTGGTGGCCAAAGTTGGCTCACCAACATTGCTGGCAACATTCCAAGCTACAAGGGTGCCAACATTGGAGGGAACGTTGGTGATCCAACATTACCCCCAACGTTCTCGATAACTTTCAATTTTTGGAGTTGAAAAATTTGCAGTGACGCGTACGCGTCGATGACGGGTACGCGTCGATGACGGGTACGCGTGAACGAGCACTTTTAGCCAGTTTCGCACACGCATGAGCAACGCGCACGCGAAAAACGCTGTTTTGACGCGTACGCATGGGCGAACAAACGTTGGTGCACCAACGTTTGGTCAAACGCTAGCCCAAGTATTATTTTGCAACGTTTGACCCAACATTTCCAGACAAACGTAGATCAGCAACGTTAAGGCCAACTTCAATACAAATTGGCACCCATGCAAGTATGAATGTTAGCTAGCCAACATCCTTGTCAACGTTACTAACAGCCACTCCAAGCTTGCTTCAACCAAGGCCAAGGCCCACATCCAAGTACTTGAAGATCCATTTTGAAGATGAGAAGTAGAGTATAGATAGAAGAATTTTTGAAGATGAAAAGGGAGCTCTCTGGAGGCCCTGAGGGGGGCTCTGGGAGTTTAGAAGGGTGGGAAGCCAGGGACCCAAATTGGGAACTCTGTAATCATCTTCTTTTATACTTTTTTTATTTTTTCTGCACTTTCTTTCTTTTTGATTTGAATTGAGCTATGATGAAATAAACCCCATTTCATTGGGTTAGGGAGCTCTGTTGCAATTCAATGGATCAATTGTAGTTTTCATTCTTCTTCTTCTTTCTTTTCTCTTGATTTTGCTTGAAAGCTTTCAGTCTTCATCCAATTGAACAATTGTCTTAGAAGAGAAATTGTTTATACTTGGATTTCCTCTAAACCTTGGAAAAGGAATGAGAAAATCATGCTAGAAATGCTTTCTCACATCGGATTAGGTTGGGGGTTGGATGGATATAGTGACATGTAATCCTACCAATACTTTGATCTATGAAAGTGTGTGGTATAATCAGTGACCAAACTTCATCTCTTCCCATGAGCAATTAGATCAAGGAATTGGACAATTGTTCATGCTTAGGGGGATTGAATTGCCAAAAAATTGGGATTCAATCACCTAAAATTGCCAAGAAGATCAATGAATGCATTGATTGAGGAAGAGATGAAAATGAACTTGATCTGGAGAATCTAACATCTCTTAAGCCCAATAAACTTCCCCATTCTGATCTTTCCCTTTCTTTAACTTTCTGCTGTTTACATTTATGCTCAACAACCCCCTCCCATTTAATTTTCTGTAATTTACTTTCTGCAATTTAATTTCTGCCATTTACATTCTGCTATTTACATTCTTGTTATTTACTTTTCCCGCCAATTTAAATTATGCAATTCTCAATCCAAATTTTGCTCAGTTCAACTAGAACACCCCTCTAATTAAAGTTGCTCAACCAATCAATCCCTGTGGGATTCGACCTCACTCTATTGTGAGTTTTTACTTGACGACAATTCGGTATACTTGCCGAGGAAAATTTGTTGAGAGACAGATTTTTGGAGCATCAAGTTTATGGCGCCGTTGCCGGGGATTGATTTTGCATTGACAATGATTAAATTAGAGGATATCTAGATTGAACACTTTTCTTTTCTTTTGTTGATTAGTTTTATTTCAGTTGTTTATTTTTATTCTCTGTAATTTGAGTGGTTTTTCCTTGTTTATCTATCCACTAATTGTTTGTGATATTGCCTCACTAAGAATCCCTCATTTATGAGAATGGAGATTCTAATTTCATTTGGTGATTATTATTTGAGACATAACTTTTTGCAAGAAAGAAAGGAGTATCCATCATATTTTGGTCAATCAAATTTCATGAAAAACTTTTCACCACCACAAAATGATTCACGTTATTATGCTCATGGTGGGTGGGAGTATCAAGAACATGAAATGGGGTACTTTCCAGAGCCACAAAATGGTCCATATTTTGATGAAATTGATCACTACTCAAGTTGTGGTTGGGAAGATCAAAATCAAAGAGATTTCACTCATTCATACCCCATTCATCAAGAGCCATCACCTCTTAATTATTCAACTTCACCTCAAAGTTTTTCATGTCCAAATTCTTCATTACTTGAGTATGTCTCAGCACAAAATTCCTTCCCAAATCCATATAATTCACTTCACCATTCACAAAATTCATTCCACTAAACACAAAATTCTCTTCACATTCCACAAAACTCATTCCATTACCCACAAGAATCATACCACTCTCAGAACACACAACCACAAAACAACCAATTCCATTCACAAGCCAACCCCAACCAACCATCCCAACCTTCACAACCTCCCTTAGATAGACTTTCTAGGATAGAACTCCTCCTTGAAAAAATGATAAAGATAAATGAAGAAGAGAAAATAGAAAAACAGAAGCATGAAAAAAAATTGAGACAGAAAGCACAACCCTATTCTGAAGAACAATTCATTGAAGAGTTGAGATCATCTAGAGAGACCACTTCACTCTCTCCGAAAACTGAGGAGTTCATTCAATGGTCCAGAGCATGGAGGGAAGAACAAGACATCACCTTTAGAAACATTGAAGTACATTTAAACCATATAGCAAAATACTTTGGAGTGGTGCTTAGCAAGGAGGATGAGGACCAAATGGTGGGTACAAGGGAAGAATCAGAAGAACAAGAAAAAGAGGCACCCATACCAAGTGAGATTCATATGAAGAAGGAGGAGGTTGTGAGAGTATATAAGCCTAGGGCTCCATACCCACAGAGGCTACTAGGGGTGACAAAGGAACATGCAAACTCACTCCCAAAAGACTGAATGCAACATCATGTAGAAGAAAGGGAGGAAGTCAATTAAGGGTGTCCACACTCAATTGAAACAGAGAGTTGCATAGAGGGTGAGTTCATTGAACCATCAATTCAAGAAGCTCTTGATGAAGATGATACTCCAATCATCCCACAACACCCAAATCTTGACATCAAAGATGTGAAGACAGTAAAGACAAGCACCAAAAGGAGTATTGTAACCGAGAAATAAAGGACCATATCCATAAAAAAGAGAAGGTCAAAGAACAATCCAACCCCTGATCCAACAAGCAAGTTCACTCAAGCCAATTATAAAAGAAAGCTTGCTGGAAAGAGACACTCAAAACAAGGGGCAATAACTGGTCCCTCTTTCCACTTGAGGTCATTCCTCTTAACAAACTGGAACAAGAGGAAGAAATTCATGAACAAAATGTCAAGCTAATGACATTAAAAGAGCGCTTGTTAGGAGGTAACCCAACCAGAGGTAACTTTCTTTTCTTAGTTATTTCAATAAAAGAGTTAAGTAGATTTCTCTGTATTGCAAGGAGCTAAGTTTGGTGTTGCACACCAAGGTAATTCAAAGGTGAATGTGTGATGCTAAATTTGGTGTTTCACCATAGATTTCATTTAAAAAAATATTGCAACCCTTCAATGACTAGTCACTGACTCCAAACAATCAGAGAAGCTACTTAATATTTCTTTAGCTTCTAGTTTATAGTTTGTATTCTTAATAAAAGCACATGAGGATTTCTGCATATATTCAAATTGCTGCATAAGGCAAGGAACTAAGTTTGGTATTCACACACCAATCTAAGTTTAGAAGCCTACAAACATACATGCATGCTAACCATCTCTCAAGTACTTGGGGAACAAGTGACTTTCAATAACTTTGCAGGAATTCAATCAATCTCTTGGAAGAACTATGCACCATCATCCAAGGATACAAAGAAGGATACAAAAGCTATGGATGATGATGACAAGGAAGAAACAAGAAGACACCAAGAGGTTGTATTGTTACTCAACTGTTTTTGGTTTGTAGTACTTTAATTGGAAGTATGATTGTGCCCTGTTTGCATGAACCTTTGCATTCTGTGTGTCTTTCATTATTGTCATTTTGGGCTGCTAGTCTAAGTGCCTGCTTCATTTTCATCTTGCTTGAATTGTATGCTGTGTCCTTGAGCTCAATAAAAGAATTTATGAGAGCTTGTTGTGAAAGACAAGAGTGAAATCCAATGTGCAGAATATAGTCCTAGTGTTGTGGTGGTATTTGCTAGCTAAGTTGGTTTATCAATAAGGTACAAGGCTAAGCTACCTCTTGAATTATGAGCTTGAAGTGCATTCTATGAGACTTAAATGAATTAATAAGATCCTAAAAAGAGAAAAAGAGAATGAAAAAGAAAGAAAATAGCAAAAAATAAAGCTAGGCACCAATAGTTTAAACCTTGAGCCATGTGTCTATGGTGTTTTTGTGCAAGGATCTGCTTGGATGAGTTCTTAGAAGTGCTTCATCACTTAACAACTTGGGTTAACTAATCCGGGACTGTCAACTGAAAGTCCACTATCAAGAGCAACCTTGTCACAAAACATTTAGCAACCCAAAGAGGTGCTAGACACCAAGGTCTCCAGAATGAATAATAAACCATGTGCCTGTGGTGTGTATGTGATGAGGAGAGACTTGGGTGATTAAGTCTTTAGGGGTGTTTCAACACCTAGCACCTTGAACCAACTGGTTCGGGAGTGTTGACTGAAAGCCTATCCTAAAGAGTTGTCTCAACACAGAACACTTAGCTACAGAAAGCAATAAACTCTAAAGAGGGAAAGAAATCAAAAACAGAACTAAGTTAAGGATCAAGAATAAGAGTCTCATAGAAGACAATAGAGTGAGAATTCAAGAGTATATGAGAGCCTAGAAACCAACAAGAACATGAACCTAAATTCCCATGCATGAAACTCCATGAACCAGGGATTTGAATTCTCTGAATAAGGACTTGTATCTCTTGTATTTTCATTTCATTTTTCTTATGTTCTATCACTTGCTTGAGGATAAGCAAGATTTAAGTTTGGTATTGTGATTCCAGGGCATCTTGGCTAGTTTCACAAGCCATTTTTATTTTTTTAGGGTAGTTTCATGCATTTCTTAGGTAATAAGTAAGTATTTGGATGAGAATTTCATGCATGCCTTGATTCAATCAAACATTGTTAATTTTGTGGATTTTCATGAGATTTATGCAAGAATTTTCTAATGCTATGAATGATGCAAAATCTTGTGATTATGGCAAGGATTTGATGTATTTGTTTGATTGATGATAGGTAAGAAGAAGCAAAGGAAGGACAGAGAAGAAGTAGAGCAAGCAACGTTGGTGGCCAAAGTTAGCTCACCAATGTTGCCTCAAATGTTGCTCCTGGCAGCTTGACTGTGCCTTCTCCAAACAAGAATAACTTGAGCTACAAAGCTCCAAATGAGGTAATTTCAAAGGCAATGGAAAGTAGGAATCTATAGCTTTCGAAGCATACATGGCATTGCATGATGGATACTAAATTTGAGGGAGAAAACTTGCCCCGAAAGTGCAAAGATGAACATAGTATCAAACTATAGTAAGGCCAGCTGACCTCTTCACATTCCATGGAGAATAACGCAAGCTGTAGAGCTCCAAAAGATGCGCTTCCAATAGTGGTGGAAAGTAGAAATTCAGGACTTTCCAACAATATATAATAGTATGGGGTGCACAATAAATTTGAGCTTCAGAATCTGGCGTTGTTACAAACGGTGTAAACATTGGTGTGCCAACGTTGCCTCAAACGTTGCACACCAACGCCAGTGACGCTCTCCCTTTCAAAGGAGCCTAACTTGAGTTACAGATAGCCAATTGAGGTGCTTCTAGTTGAGTTAGAAAGCTGACATTCAGAGCTTAATAACCATGTATAATAGTCTATAGTGGGGCACGAAATTAGCAACGTTGACAAGAAGAGAAAGAAAGCAACATTGGTGGCCAAAGTTGGCTCACCAACGTTGCTGGCAACATTCCAAGCTACAAGGGTGCCAACATTGGAGGGAACGTTGGTGATCCAACGTTACCCCCAACGTTCTTGATAACTTTCAATTTTTGGAGTTGGAAAATTTGTAGTGACGCGTACGCGTCGATGACATGTACGGGTGAACGAGCAATTTTAACCCGTTTCGCACACGCATGAGCGACGCGCACGCGTAAAACGCTGTTTTGACGCGTACGCGTGGGCTACGCCCACGCGTGGCGAACAAATGTTGGTGCACCAATGTTGGGTCAAACGCTAGCCCAAGTGTTATTTGGCAACGTTTGACCCAACATTTCCATACAAATGTAGACCACCAACGTTAAGGCCAACTTCAATACAAATTGGCTCCCATGCAAGTTTGAACATTAGCTAGCCAACGTCCTTGTTAATTTGACTAACAGCCACTCCACGCTTGCTTCAACCAAGGTCAAGGCCCACATCCAAGTACTTGATGATCCATTTTGAAGATGAGAAGTAGAGTATAAATAGAAGAATTTTTGAAGATGAAAATAGAGCTCTCTGGAGGCCTTGAGGGAGGCTCTGGGAGTTCAAATGGGTGGGAAGCCAGGGACCCAAATTGGGAACTCTGTAATCATCTTCTTTTGTACTTTCTTTATTTTTCCTGCACTTTCTTTCTTTTTGATTTGAATTGAGCTATGATGAACTAATCCCCATTTCATTGGGTTAGGGAGCTCTGTTGCAATTCAATGGATCAATTGTAGTTTTCATTCTTCTTCTTCTTTTTTTTCTCTTGATTTTGCTTGAAAGCTTTCGGTCTTCATCCAATTGAACAATTTTCTTGGAAGAGAAATTGTTCATCATTGGATTTCCTTTGAACCTTGGAAGAGGAATGAGAAAATCATGCTAGAAATGCATTTTCACATCGGATTAGGTTGGGGTTGGATGGATATAGTGACATGTAATCCTACCAATACTTTGATTTATGAAAGTGTGTGGTATAATCAGTGACCAAACTTCATCTCTTCCCATGAGCAATTAGATCAAGGAATTGGGTAATTGTTCATGCTTAGAGAGATTGGATTCACAAGGAATTAGGATTCAATCACCTAAGATTGCCAAGAAGATCAATGAATGCATTGATTGAGGAAGAGATGAAAATGAACTTGATCCGGAAAATGTAACATCTCCTAAGCCCAATGAACTTCCCCATTCTGATCTTTCCCTTTCTTTAACTTTCTGCTGTTTACAATTATGCTCAACCAACCCCACTCCCATTTAATTTCCTGCAATTTACTTTCTGCAATTTAATTTCTGTCATTTATATTCTGCTATTTACATTCCTGTTATTTACTTTTCCCGCCAATTTAAATTATGCAATTCTCAATCCAAATTTTGCTCAGTTCAACTAGAACACTCCTCTAATTAAAGTTTCTCAACCAATCAATCCCTGTGGGATTCGACCTCACTTTATTGTGAGTTTTTACTTGACGACAATTTGGTATACTTGTCGAGGGAAATTTGTTGAGAGACAGATTTTCATGCATAAGCCTTCCAAGTGTTTGATAAAATGCTTGGTTGGATTTTTGCCTAATTTTTCACACTCTTGGTTGGGAATTTGGTTGACTGGGTGAACTTGAGTGGTGGATGTCCATTCCACATTGTGTGAGGATTGTTAATTGATTTGGTTTCCACTAACACTAAGCCTTCCATTAATAGAGTTGGTAAGAACTTGTGGATTGGGATCAATTATGCCCTTTTGACTAATTCTCGATGTTAGGATTGACTAATTTGGATTAATTCCACACAATTACCATGTTTGTGGTCCATAACTAGGATAGGAATCCTCAATTTCTCAATTCCCACCAAGAGTCCTTTTTGCCATTTAATTTCCATTTTTGTTACTTTAATTGCTTTTCATTTAATTCCTTGCATGCTTGTTTCATTCCTTGCTATTTACATTCCTTGTCTCATGCAATCAAACCCCCATTTTCCCATAGCCAATAATTGATCACCTAATTGTAACTCCTAGGGAAGACGACCCAGGAGTCTAAGTACTCTCGGTTTATATTTTGTGTGCATTATGACATATCTTTTGAATTAAACTTTGAATGAGAGTTAATTTTTGGTCTAGACTATGCTTACAATGAAGAGATTATATTTTTGTGAAATTCTAGATCAACAATAATTCTTATTATCATGTTTTTGGCGCCATTGCCGGGGAGTTGCAATGGTGTTATATTGTTGGCTATTGTGCATATTGTGAATATTGTGAATATTGTGAATATTGTTAGATAGGTTAATTTTGGTTTGGATCATGAATTTATGGATTTTTGCATGTTTTGAGGTTGAATTTTGGTTGAGTTAAGGCTTAAAGCCTTAGATTTTGAAGAAATTTTTTTGGAAAAAATAGAGCATGTGCGTGCGCACACCCTTGTGTGCACGCACGCAACAACAAAATTTAGCGTCTTGTGCGTATGCACCCAGCTGTGCGTACGCACACCAGCCTTTGCAGCCTCTGTTGGGAGCGCTGGCATGCCCTGTACACATGAACCCCTGCCCAATTTTGTTCCTGTGCGTGTGCATGGACCTATGTGCGCACGCACACATCATCTTTCATTAAGAAAAAAAAGTGTTCTGTGCACATGCACACCCTTGTGCGCATGCACACATCTCAACTCCCTCTCTGTCCAGAGCGTTCGCACATCTTGTGCAAGTGCACACCTTCCCTGTTTCACCTAGTGTGCGTACGCACACATGCCTGTGCGTACGCACAAGTGCTGTTTTGGACGAAATATTTATTGCACTTTGAGTGAAGCCTTAACACACTTCCACCCCCTCCACCCCTCTCTTCTCTTGCTTTTGCTTTATTTTCTCTACTTATCCTAGCTAGTTTTAATTGCATTTCATTTTTATTTTAGTAGTTATATTAGATTTGGTTTAGTTGTTTGTTAATTAAATAAGTTGCAAGTGTTTGCTTGATGTTAATTGGGTTGCTTCTTGCTTAAATTTTGGTTTAATTTTTTATGAATATGAGCACTAAGAATTGAGTCTTTGTTTGATTGCCTAAATGAATTGTGGGTTTGATTCATATATTGTAGCTACAATATTGATAAACCGCTATTTTACGGTTTATCTTGTACTTAATTTAGTGGATTTTATCAATGATTCTCACACTTATTCATTGAATTCGCATGTTTTACATTTTTCTTCCTAATTTTGTGCTATGATTGAAAACATGCTTCTTTGGCCTTAAATTTGCTATGTTTAATTTCTCTCTTATTACCATTCGATGCTGTGATATGTGTGTTAAGTATTTTCAAGCTTTATAGGGCAGGAATGGCTTAAAGGATGGAAAGGAAACATGCAAAAGTGGAAGGAACGCGAGAAAATGAAGTTTAGAGAAGCTGGCAGCGACGCGTATGTGATGCCAGGGCATTTTGGCCAGTTTCACTGATCTTTTCTTTATTGTTTTTAGGGTAGTTTCATGCATTTTCCTAGGGAATAAGCAAGTTTTGGCTAGAATTTCACTTACATCTTGATTCAAGCATACATTGTGCACTTTACATGATTTCATGAGGATTTTGCATGAATTGAATGACAAATTGGATGATGCATTTCCCATGACTTGGATTAGAGCTTTGATGCACTTTATTGCTTGATTTCAGGACAAAGGAAGCAAGGAAGAATCACGTTAGCAGCCACGTTAGTGTAACTAACGTGACCTCTAACGTGGAATGGGAGATAACTTGCAAAGTTAATGAGAAAAGTAATCGCCAATAACGCCCTCGAAGCCATAATAGCCCACGTTAAGAGTCACGTTAACTAAGTTAACGTGAACTCTAACGTGGAAGAAAGAAATGAAGCCAACGTTAGTGACACTTACCTTTGTCACTAACGTTAGACCAAGCTCATAATTGGCCACGTTAACTCAGTTAACGTGGACACTAACGTTGAGAAGCAAAAGAGAAACCAACGTTAGTGACACTTACCTTTGTCACTAACGTTGAGCTAAGCCACAATGAGCCACGTTAACTCCCACGCTAACTTAGTTAACGTCCAAGCTAACGTGGAGGGAGCAAAAATTGCCAACGTTAGTGACACTTACCTTTGTCACTAACATTGGAATGAGCCAATGTGAGCAATGTTAACTCCCACGTTAACTTAGTTAACGTGGAAGCTAACGTGGATAAGGGAATAATGAGCCAACATTAGTGACACTCACCTTTGTCACTAACGTTGGAAATGGCTATCATTGCTACGTTAGAAGCCATGTTAACCTAGTTAACGTGGACTCTAACGTGGGAAGTAGGGGCACATTGGAACGTTAGTGACAAAGGTAAGTGTCACTAACGTTCTCGAAGGATTGGCAAGCTTACGTTAAGAGCCACGTTAACCTAGTTAACATGGACTCTAACGTAGGGGGAAGGGAAGACTCTCAACGTTATTGGAAAAGGTGAGTCCCAATAACGTGTGCGAAGGACCAAGAGGCAACGTTAGTGGTCATGTTAGTGCCACTAACGTTGAAGTTAACGTGGATCATCCCTGGGTGAGGAACGTTAGTGAAAAAGGTGATTGTCACTAACGTTCTCGAACCCACACTCTCACTTAACGTTAACGCCACTAAAGTCCTGAGCTAAACACCCTGCCTACTTCACACTTTCTCTCCGCAAGTAAAGCTAAGCCCACTGAAGAGTATAACTGCTTCAAACTCAAGATCCAAAGGGCCCATATCCAAGACTTGAAGAACCAACTAGAAGATCAGAAGAGTAGTATATATAGGGGTAGTTTTGAATTAGGAAGGAGCTTTTTGGGGGATTGGAAATTGAGAACTACTCTCTGTATAATTTACTTTCTCTGCACTTCTAGTTCTAGTTTTCATGATGTATTCTCCATCTTTGTTTTCTATTTCCAGAGCTATAAACAACTAAACCCCTTTCATTGGGTTAGGGAGCTCTGTTGTAATTTGATGGATCAATACTAGTTTTCATTACTCTTCTTCTATCTTTTCTCTTGATTTTACTAGAAAGCTTTCGATCTTCATCCAATTGGGTAGTTATCTTGGAAAAGAAGCTATTCATACTTGGATCTCTTCTGAACCTTGGAAGAGGAATGAAGAGATCATGCTAGAAATGCTTTCTCATATTGGACCAAATTGGGTTTGGTTGGATATGGTGACTATAATCCTACCAACACTTGATTTGGGAATGCATGTGGTATAATCAGTGACCATACTTCATCTCTTCTCATGAGCAATTGACCAAGGAATTGGCTATTGATCAAGATTTGAGAGATTGAATTGCCAAGGAATTGGAATTCGATCACTTAAGATTGCCAAGGAGATCAATGAATGCATTGATTGAGGAAGAGATGGAAATGAACTTGATCCGGAGAATGCAACATCTCCTATGCCCAATGAATCCCCATTTCTGATCTTACCCATTCTCTTTAATTTCTGCAATTTACTTTTATGAGCATCTTCCCCATTCCCATTTACAATTTTGCAATTTACTTTCTGTCATTTACTTTGAGCTCTTTACTTTCTGCATTTAGATTTTCTGCTATTTACTTTCCCGCCATTTAATTTCCTGCAACACTCAAATCAAATTCTGCTACGCTCAACTAGAACATTCCTCTAATTAAAGTTGCTTGACCAATCAATCCCTGTGGGATTCGACCTCACTCTATTGTGAGTTTTTACTTGACGATAATTCGGTACACTTGCCGAGAGAGATTTGTTGAGAGACAAGTTTCCGTGTGCATCAAGTTTATGGCGCCGTTGTCGGGGATTGATTTTGTATCAACAATGATTAAATTGGAGGATAACTAGATTGAGCATTTTTCTTTTGTTTGATTTAAGTTCATTTGAGTAATTTACTTTCTGTTCAGTTATTTTCTTCCCTTCCCACTACCTATTTTCTTAGTTGTTTACGATTCAGTCCACTAACCCACTAACTGTTTGATATATTGCATCACTCACACTAACAGCATTTCTAACAAGAATAGTCTCTGCCTATAGTTCCTTGCTTGTGCCTTGTTGGCTGTATGACAGGGAGAAGAAGCGGGGCTTCAACTTCCTTAGATTAAGGAGGGAAGCAAGAGGAAAGAGAGTAGTTGGTGCTGAGGAAGAGGAAGAGTATTTTGAACCAGACATGGATGAAAACATTGAGAACCATCATGAAGAAGAGGCTCACAACCAGGGCAGAGAGGGTCTAGCAAATCATGCTGGGCAAGAGAGAAGAGTTCTGGGTTCTTACATCAACCCAAACCCAGGAAACTGTGGGAGTAGCATCCAAAGGCCAACCATACATGCCAACAACTTTGAACTAAAGCCACAGCTCATCACCCTTGTTCAGAACAACTGTTCATTCGGAGGGAGTGTCCAAGAAGACCCCAATCAACATCTAACCACCTTCCTGAGGATATGTGATACTGTGAAGTCTAATGGTGTTCATCCTGACACCTATAGACTACTTCTGTTCCCTTTCTCACTCAAGGACAAGGCATCTAAATGGCTGGAATCCTTCCCAAAGGAGAGTTTAGCAACCTGAGAAGATGTGGTAAATAAATTCTTGGCAAGATTCTATCCTCCTCAACAGATTAACAGGCTGAGAGCTGAGGTGCAAACACTCAGGCAGCAAGATAGTGAGACTCTATATGAAGCATGGGAGAGGTTTAAGGACCTGACAAGAAGGTGTCTACCAGATATGTTCAATGAATGGGTGCAGCTACATATTTTCTATGAAGGCCTTTCTTATGAATCAAAGAAGGCAGTAGACCATTCATCCGGGGGATCTCTGAACAAGAAGAAGACCATTGAAGAAGCCATAGATGTCATTGAAACTGTAGCTGAGAATGACTACTTCTATGCTTCAGAAAGAGGCAACACTAGAGGAGTGATGGAGCTGAACAATGTGGATGCACTGCTGGCCCAAAACAAGCTTATTACCAAGCAGCTGGCTGACCTCACCAAGAAGATGGAGAGGAACCAAGTGGCAGCAATCACCACCTCATCAGCAACCCAAGAGGGAGTGAATGCTGAGGCAGAGGAGGAGCAAGAACAAGCCAACTACATTGGAAACTCACCCAGACAAACCCATGATCCATACTCCAAAACCTACAACCCTGGATGGAGGAATCACCCAAACTTTGGGTGGGGAAATCAACAAGATCAAAACTAAGATCAGAGACGTCACAACCCCAACAACCATGCAGCTCACCAATATTCCACACAAAGATCATATCAACACCACCCTAACAACACCTCTCCACATCCATACCAAAACCAGAATAACCCAACTCACCCCTCCACTCTCAACTCACCCTCATCTGAAGATAGACTCTCCAAAATTGAGACTATGCTTGAGGGCATATGCAAAGAGATTCAAGATAATAAGGTATTCAAAGAGGAGGTGCGAGCTAGCATCAAGAACCAGGGAGACACCATCAAGAGGCTGGAATTTCAAGTGGGATACTTATCTGAAAAGATTTCCAAACCTACTGATAGCTTTCCAAGTGACACAGAAAAATCCGAGAGGTGAAGCAAAGAAAGTCAGATGGGAAGATTGCAAGATGGTTACTACAAGTAATAAGGAGACTGAGGAAAAGCAAAACAAGACATTAGAGCAACTTGGAGAGACATCAGCAGAGAAACAGGAAAAAGATTGCCAAGAACCCAAAACTTCACAAAAGGAGCTGACACAGAAGGAGCTGCTGAAACTCTATGCACCTTTTCCCTAATTACTCAATAGTGCTGTAGAGAAGAGAATATACTCAAGGTTTCTTGACCTGTTTACATCCCTCCATGTAAACATACCATTCATCAAGGCCCTCCAACAAATGCCCTCATACATCAAGTATATGAAGGAGATGCTGACCAGGAAAAGCTCACTCAAGGGAGGGCAAACAATAGTGATGAATAAGGAATGCAGTGCTCTCATTCAACCAGAGTTGCCTATAAAAAGGAAGGACCCAGGGAGTTTTCACATCCCCTGTGCCATAGGAGAAACAATATTTGATAAAGCACTCTACGATTTGGGAGCAAGCATCAACTTAATGCCTTTATCCCTTATGAAGAGGCTGCAGATCAATGAGATAATGCCCACAGATGTAGTCATCAGGCTAGCTGATAAAACTCAAAAACAAGCAATAGGAGTGGTGGAAAACGTGTTAATAAAGGTTGGGAAATACTTTCTTCCCACAGACTTTGTCATCTTAGACATGGAAGAGAGTCACACTCACCCAATCATATTGGAAAGACCATTCCTAGCAACAGCCAGAGCACTCATAGATGTGGAGTGAGGGGAGCTAATTTTGAGGATCCATAATGAACAACTCAGCTTCAATGTCTTCAAACTCTCACAAGAAATAGACCAAGAGAACAAGAAACCAAGCAAAGATTATAATGAGATACAGAAAGAGGAAGCAAGCACTGAAGCACAACCAACACCTCTGGGAAACCCTTTAGTTGATGAACAAGGCAATCAGCAGCTGCCACAGCTCAAGGAAAATAAGGAGGAACCTAAACCACCAGAGTCATATGAGACCAGTAACAAAATTTCCTTAGAAGAAGAGGTCACAAAGAGCAAGGCAACATCAAATGGGACAAAGAAGAAGGCACCAAGGGGGTGGAGGAACATGAAGATCCCTACAGAGGACTTCTCTCCAGGGGATAAAGTAATCTCAGCCTACTTCCCAGCTATTCCCCCCGATCTCCCCACTATCCCATCTCAGTTACCTAAGGTCTTCACCATCAACAGAGTTCTTTCCTTAGAACATGTAGAGATCCTTGATGAAGCCAATGGATATAGGTCTACTGCAAGAGGGGAAGATCTGAAGCATTACCAACCACCATGACAAAGGCAAAACGTCAAGCTAGTGACGCTAAAGAAGCGCTTCATGGGAGGCAACCCATGTTTTACATGCTTTTAAAAGTAGTTAATAATGCAAGGTTCAGGGATTTCAAATCAACTTGACATGGACTTGAATGAATCATTGTGTGCAAGATATAGTGAAGAACAAGTTTGGTGTTCAAGGCGCACTAAGAGAACATCAATGAAACCCATATCATGTCACTCTTAGGGGCCTTGAACAAATTTTTTTACACCACACGGCACTAAACTAAGTTTGGTGTTGCAAATGTTGCACACATGGATGTTGAGTTAGTCAGTTGGTTTGCACTAATGAACGGCACTTAGTTAGATAAAACAAAAACTTTAAAAAGGTAGTAAGCATTTTTATTGTTGCCGCCACTTTCTACAAGATTAATTTTAACCACTTTTTCTTTTGTTTTGTAGGATTATGGATGAACAATTGAAAGAAAGATTCGGCCACTTCATGAAGGGAGAATACACATTTGTCTTCAAAAGGCATACATTGGAAAATGTGGCCATGCAACATTGGAAGGGGGATATTCTTGGAGACCGAACCAATCCTCTTCACAAAGTTGATGATCCTTGTCCTCTTCCATTGATAAACCCCATCCGTCCATCACACAACAACTCCATCAATCCACACCTTCTATTCACTCACCACCTTTCTATATAAGTAACCCTTATTCCGTACCCCACCTTCACATTTCACTCCCACTCTTCACACTTCTCTTTTTCGGAACCAAGCATTTCCTACCCGTTACAAACACTCTCACTAACTCCCTTCATTCCACCGAATCCTAATCAACTGAAGCCCATTCTCCACACCCTTTCTTTTCAAAAGTCACTCATGGCATCATCAAGCTCTAAAAGAAGAAAGGGAAAGGAGCCTATGGAGCAATGTCCTTTTGATGAAAAGAAGTTTAGAACTTATTATCATGCATTACAGTATGGATGGATGGCTGATAAGGAGATTGTCTACGAGCTGGGCTTTCAAGTCAGAAAGACTGAGTGTCCCGAAATCACAAAGAAGGTGGAAAAGAGAAGATGAGAGCTCCTCACTGATCCGGTCACTAGAGTAAACACAAATCTTGTAAGAAAATTTTATGCAAATGCTGTTCGGTATGATAAGGCAGATGAGTCTTATACAAGTTTCGTAAGAGGAAAGACCATAGATTTCAGTCCCATGAGTGTCATGAGAGCATTAAAATTACGGTCTATACCATTTGAGGAGGAGATCTATCATTCAAGAATTGATAACAACCCCAATTATGACCAGATTGTGCAAGATATATGTGTACCAGGTGCTGACTGGGTGCGAGATTCCAAACGGAAACCCAAGTTCATTAAGAGAGGGGACCTCACTCCTGAAGCAAAGGGGTGGTTTGAAATTGTAAGGAGATCCATCCTCCCCGCAGGGAACAATGATGCCAAGGCATCATAGGCTAGTTTCACTAGCATTTTTCTGTTAGTTTTAGTTGTTTTATGCATTTTCTTGAGCTTAAAGTAACCAAAAATGGTTAAATGAAGAACAAAGTAATGAACCATCCAAACAATATGATTTCGATGCAAATTCCATGAGTTTTAGTTATATTACTTAAATGCTATGAATGAAAGATTTCTCATGAAGTTTTGCAAGACTTTGATGCAATTGTTTGGATGATTTCAGGGAAGAAGAGGCTAAGCAAGGAAGCAACAAAATCAATAAAGGAAGCTTGAATATCACATGTGGAGTTTAAGTTCCAGTTTAAGCCTAAACTGGAGCTTAAACGCCAAAATCATGAAGGATAAGAAATGCTGGGATTGAAGTTTAACCTCCAGTTTGACCTCAAACTGGAGGTTAAACGCCAGAATGAAAAGCCTCACTTAAGGAGCATTCCACGTTTAACCTCCAGTTTGACCTCAAACTGGAGGTTAAACGCCAGAATGAGTATGCCACCCAGGGAGGAGTTCCACGTTTAACCTCCAGTTTGACCTCAAACTGGAGGTTAAACGCCAGAACCAGGAAGAGTACCAGGGGCCATTCCACGTTTAAGCTCCAGTTTGACTCAAACTGGAGCTTAAACGTGTTCGATAGTTTTTTCACTCCAGGGTTGCTCTCTCCATCTCCACGTTTAACCTCCAGTTTGACCCCAAACTGGAGGTTAAACGTGTTCGACACCTCCAGGGCCACCATTCCAAGCTTCCACGTTTAACCTCCAGTTTGACCTCAAACTGGAGGTTAAACGTGTTCGACCTCCAGTATGCCTCCACCCTTTTCCACGTTTAACCTCCAGTTTGACCTCAAACTGGAGGTTAAACGTGTTCGACCTCCAGGGCTGCCCTTCCTATCTCCACGTTTAAGCTTCAGTTTAACCTTAAACTGAAGCTTAAACGTGTTCGACTACATGACTCTCCAGGGCTACCTTCTTCCATTTCCACGTTTAAGCTTCAGTTTAACCTTAACTGAAGCTTAAACGTGCTTCTACAAATGGCATCACTGGAAGTGTCTGGCGTTTAAGTTGCAGTTTAAGCTTAAACTACAACTTAAACGCCACTCTTGAAAAAAGGTTTCTGGGCCAAAAATATTGTGATTTAAGTTAGTCTTTGAGCACAATTATTAACTTAAACTTACTTTGGTATGAAACCCAATTGAATATCATGGTTTATGGGATTGGGCCTGAGGGATTGATGAGTTTGAAATCTCATTTATTGAGTCATGTGCCATTATTTGATTATCACTAAGTTGGCTCAATAAATGTTACAGGATTTGGATCAACAACCTCATCAAGATTATGGATCATAAACCCAAGACAAAAGGAAAGCAAGGAGAGGCCTCAAAGCCCAAGAAGCACAACTGAAGCTCAATATAGAAAGTGTATAAATAGGATAGAAGTTAAGTTAGAAGAGGACTTTTACTTTGATTTTTAGCTAGTTTCTTTTTCTTTGTAATTGAATTCAGAGCTATGATTCACTAAACCCCCTTTCATTGGGTTAGGGAGCTCTATTGTAATTCAATGAATCAATAATAGTGTATCTTCTTCTTCAATCTTTTCTCTTGAATTTTGTTAGAAAGCTTCTCGATCTAATTCCATTGAGTAGTTGTCTTGGGAAAGAGACTACTCATACTTGGAATCCTTCGGAGCCTTGGGAAAGGAATGGAGGATTCATGCTAGAGAAGTTTTCTCACAGTGGATTGGATTGGGGTTTGGATGGATATTGTGACATGTAATCCTACCAAATTGTGGTTCATGAAATTGTGTGGTATAATCAGTGATCAAGCATCATCTCTTCTTATGAACATTTAAACCAAGGGATTGGGAATTTGTTTGTTTTTAGAGAGCATTGGTGAGCCAAGGAATTGGGATCCAATCATATAAGATTGCCAAGCAAAATTCAATGAATGCATTGGTTGAGGAAGAGATTTACATGTTTTGATTCGGAGATTTCAATATCTCCTAAACCCAATGAATTCCCCATTTCTGATTTCCACTTTCTCTTTACATTCTGCAATTCAATTCTTGCAATCATCCCCATTCCCTTTTAATTTCAGCAATTTACATTCTGCTCTTTAATTCATGCAATTTAAGATTCAGCCATTTAATTTTCTTGTCATTTACTTTTCCCGCCAATTTTACATTCCGCAATTCTCATCTCAAATCTTGATTCCGCTCAACTAGAACACACTTCTAATCCGAATTGCTCACTCAACCAATCCTTGTGGGATTCGACCTCACTCTATTGTGAGTTTTTACTTGACGACGATAACCGGTGCACTTGCCGGAAGGAATTTTGCCGATCGTGCAATTTCCTAAATCGTAGCATAACACGTTTATGCGCATCAAGTTTATGGCGCCGTTGCCGGGGATTGGTTTTCGATTGACAATTCTCAAATTGGAAGCTAACTAGATTGAGCAATTTTCTCTTGCTTTGTTAATTCTGTTCTAAATACTTGTTGAATTTTAATTTCTGCACTTGGTTACATGCTTTCCTTCTTTATGCCTTTAAATTCATGCAACTAACTCACTGACTCACTAACTGTTTGAATTAATTCCTCAATTGAGCTGACCATACTCTTCCATTAACCAAGAGTATTTTACCTGTTTGTGTTTGAGCTGTGTTCTTGTATGACAGGTAGGAGAGGAGAGACATCAACTCCTCCATATACCGAACCGGAAAGGACCCTTCATAGACTTAGAAGGGAAGCAAGAGGGAAGAGAGTAGTGGGAGAAGAGGAATCTGAAGGAGAATCTGAGGACAATTTTGAGGAAGCTCTAGATCTCAACATGGATAGAGAAGTTCACAACCATGAGAGAGCTGATGGAAACAATGCCATTCCTGAGAGGAGGGTTCTTAGTTCATACATAAACCCAACCTCTGGGAATTGTGGTAGTAGCATCCAGAAACCACCCATTCAGGCCAACAATTTTGAGCTCAAGCCACAGCTAATATCATTGGTGAAAAATCATTGTTCCTTTGGAGGAAGTGCTAATGAAGACCCAAACCAACATCTCACAAAATTCCTGAGAATTTGTGACACTGTGAAGTCCAATGGAGTCCAGGAAGATGCCTATAAACTGCTCTTGTTCCCATTTTCACTTAGGGACAAGGCAGCTAAGTGGCTGGAATCATTCCCAAGGGGGAGTCTAACCACATGGGATGAGGTGGAAGGCAAGTTTCTGGCACGTTTCTACCCTCCACAAAAGGTCAATAGGCTTCGATCTGAGGTCCAGACTTTTAGACAACAAGATGGTGAAACTCTCTACGAGGCATGGGAGAGATTCAAGGACTTGACAAGGAAATGCCCACCAAACATGTTCCATGATTGGGTGCAATTGCACATCTTCTATGATGGGCTCTCTTATGAATCAAGGAAGGCTGTAGACCATTCATCAGGAGGTTCATTGAACAAGAAAAAGACCGTGGAAGAAGCCATTGAAGTGATCGAGACAGTGGCTGAGAATGAGTACTACTATGCATCAGAAAGGCACAACACTAAGGGAGTCATGGAGCTGAACCATGTCGATACAATTCTAGCCCAAAACAAGGTGTTTGCCAAGCAACTAGCAGAGCTTACCAGGCAATTAGAAACAAAGCAAGTGGCTGCAATACACACACAAGATCAAGAGGAAGTAGGCATTGAAGGAGGTGATTGGGATGAGGTTAACTATGTGGGAAACCAACAAAGGCAATCATATGATCCACACTCCAACACTTACAACCCAGGCTGGAGAAACCACCCAAACTTTGGGTGGGGAAACCAACAAACCCAACCACAAAACCACAAACCTTACAACCACAACCAACAAAACAATTCCACATACCAAAACTCCAACCAAAGATCATACCAAGCCACACAAAACACTTACCCCCAATCATCATATCATGGCCAAAATAATCAACATACCCAACCTAATCCGAACCAACAATTTCAAGATCAATTAAACCGGATGGAAGGAATGCTTGCAACCATGAGCCAAGACATAATTGAATTGAAGGCTTTTAAGGAAGAAGTAAATTCTAACTTGCAAAACCAAGGAGCTGCCATCCAGAAGCTAGAAAATCAAATTTTGTATTTGACTAAGCAAGCCCCTGGGACAAGCAGTTCTCATACTGTTAAGGCTATTGCAAGGGAGGAATGTAAGGCCATAACCCTCAGAAGTGGAAAGAATCTAAAGGAGATTTCAAAGGAAACCACAGAGGATGAAGTAAAGGAAAATGTGAAAGACAAAGAACAAGGACAATCTGTTACACCGTTTGCAACAAAAGAAAAAGAAAAAGAGGTCTTGAAGCCTTACACACCTAAAGCACCTTATCCTCAACGTTTGATGAAAAGTGAAAAGGATGGCCAATTCTCCAGGTTCTTGGAGATTTTCAAGAAGCTTCAAATCAACATTCCCTTTGCTGAAGCAATAGAGCAAATGCCACTCTATGCAAAATTCTTAAAAGAATTGATGACCAAGAAGAGGAGCTGGAGAAATGAGGAAACTGTGTTGTTAACTGAAGAATGCAGTGCCATCATTCAGCACAAATTGCCTCAAAAATTGAAGGACCCAGGCAGTTTCCAAATCCCCTGTATTATAGGAGAAGTCATGGTGGAGAAGGCCTTGTGTGATTTAGGGGCCAGCATCAATTTGATGTCGCTAACAATGATGAAAAGAATGAAGATTGAAGAGGCCAAACCAACAAGAATGGCCCTCCAATTGGCAGATCGAACTTTTAAATTCCCTCATGGGATAGTTGAGGATTTGTTGGTGAAGGTGGGAGAATTTATATTTCCTGCTGATTTTGTGGTGTTAGATATGGAGGAAGAAGCCAAAGCTTCAATAATTCTGGGAAGACCCTTCCTAGCTACTGCTGGAGCCATCATAGATGTACAAAAGGGTGAACTCACTCTTAGACTCCATGATGAGAAATTGGTGTTTAATGTATTCAAGGCAATGAGCTATCCATCAGAATCACTAAGGGAATGCATGAGGGTTGATGTAGTGGACATTGCAGTACAAGAAACTTTTGAGGAAACAATAAAGGAAGTGGCAGAGGAGGAGTTCACCAAGGATATTGAAGTTAGTGATATCAAGGATGATGACACAACTATGCTAAGCAGGCCAGAGAAAGTGAAAGAAGAAAAGGAAGCACCAAAACCTGAGCTCAAAGCATTGCCCCCTAATCTCAAGTATGCATACTTGGGTAGTGATGAGAGTCACCCTGTTATCATTAGCTCGGCCTTGAGCCAAGAACAAGAAGAAGAATTGATCAAGGTGCTGCAAACTCATCAAGATGCCATTGGATGGACTCTAGCTGATTTGAAGGGGATAAGTTCATCCATATGCATGCATAAAATCTTGTTAGAAAAAGATGCTAGACCCTCCATTCAAGCTCAAAGAAGATTGAATCCCGTCATGAAAGAAGTGGTACAAAAGGAAGTGAGGAAGTTATGGCAGGCAGGGGTAATCTACCCCATTTCTGATAGCCCATGGGTTAGTCCCATCCATGTAGTTCCCAAGAAAGGTGGCATAACGGTGGTGCCAAATGAGAAGAACGAACTCATACCCACAAGAACCGTTACTGGGTGGAGGATGTGCATAGACTACAGGAAGCTCAATGAAGCCACCAGAAAAGATCATTTCCCACTCCCATTCATGGATCAGATGCTTGAAAGGCTTGCCGGACATGCTTACTATTGTTTCTTGGATGGATATTCAGGCTACAACCAAATAGTAGTTGATCCTAGTGATCAAGAGAAAACATCATTTGTTTGTCCATATGGAGTTTTTGCTTATAGACGCATGCCCTTTGGATTGTGCAATGCACCTGCCACTTTCCAAAGATGCATGCTGTCCATCTTTTCGGACATGATTGAAAAATTTATTGAGGTCTTCATGGACGATTTTTCTGTGTTTGGGGATTCTTTTCCCAGCTGCCTACACCACCTTGCCTTGGTGCTTAAGAGGTGCCAAGAGACTAATCTAGTATTAAACTGGGAAAAGTGTCATTTCATGGTCACAGAAGGAATAGTCCTTGGCCACAAAATCTCTAATAGAGGCATGGAGGTGGACAGAGCTAAGGTGGAAATCATTGAAAAACTACCTCCACCAAGTAATGTCAAGGCAGTTAGGAGCTTTTTGGGCCACGCTGGTTTTTACAGAAGGTTTATTAGAGACTTTTCTAAAATAGCCAAACCTTTGAGTAACTTGCTTGTCTCTGATACACCCTTTGTATTTGATGGAAATTGCATGCTAGCCTTTGAACTTTTGAAGCAAAAACTTTCCTCTGCACCTATCATTGCCCCACCTGATTGGAACTTACCGTTTGAACTGATGTGTGATGCATCAGACCTTGCTATTGGGGCAGTGTTAGGACAAAGGAAAGACAATTTGGTACATGTGATTTATTATGCCAGTAAAGTCTTGAATGCTAACCAAAGGAATTACACAACCACTGAAAAAGAACTCTTGGCAATAGTCTTTGCATTTGAAAAATTTAGAACTTATCTCATTGGATCTAAAGTCATTGTTTTCACTGATCATTCAGCGTTAAAATATTTACTTGCCAAACAAGAATCTAAACCGAGACTTATTAGATGGGTTCTTTTGTTGCAGGAATTTGACATTGAAATCAAAGACAAGAAGGGTGTAGAGAACAAGGTGGCAGATCATTTATCAAGGATACCATGTGAAGAAGGAAGCACACAAAGCACACATGTAAATGAGTGCTTTCCTGATGAACAACTCATGCTAATTCACAAAGCACCCTGGTTTGCAGACATAGCAAACTTCAAGGCCACTGGGAGTTTACCTTTGGAATTTAACAAACATCAAAAGAAGAAATTGGTAAATGATGCCAAATACTTCATCTGGGACGAACCATACTTGTTCAAAAAATGTTCCGATGGCATACTCAGAAGATGCATATCTGAGGAAGAAGGAAGGGAAGTTTTATGGGACTGCCATGGCTCCACTTATGGAGGGCACTTTGCAGGGGAAAGAACAGCAGCTAAGGTGTTGCAGTGTGGTTTTTATTGGCCTACTATTTTCAAAGATGCAAAAGAATTAGTGAAGCACTGCCCTGAATGCCAGAAAGCTGGGAACCTGCCAAGAAGAAATGAAATGCCACAACAATTCATTCTGGAACTAGAATTGTTTGATGTATGGGGGATAGATTTCATGGGACCATTTCCCTCCTCATACTCGAATAATTACATTCTTGTGGCAGTAGATTATGTCTCCAAATGGGTTGAAGCAATAGCAACTCCAACCAATGATAATAAGGTAGTCATGAACTTCCTCAGAAAACACATTTTTTGCCGTTTTGGGGTTCCAAGAGCAATCATCAGTGATGGAGGAAGCCACTTTTGCAACAAACCATTAGAGGCATTGCTCCTAAAATATGGAGTCAAACACAGGGTAGCCACACCATACCATCCACAGACAAGTGGGCAAGCCGAAATATCTAACAGAGAACTCAAAAGAATCCTGGAAAAAACTGTGGGAACTTCAAGAAAGGACTGGTCGATTAAGCTAGATGATGCTCTTTGGGCATATAGGACAGCTTTCAAAACACCAATTGGAATGTCTCCTTACCAACTAGTATATGGAAAAGCTTGCCATCTGCCACTGGAGTTGGAGCACAAGGCATACTGGGCCTTGAAACTTCTGAACTTGGACAATAAAGCCGCTGGAGAAAGAAGGATGTTGCAAATTCAAGAATTGGAAGAATTCAGAGCGGAAGCTTATGAGAATGCCAAAATTTACAAAGAAAGAGCAAAGAAGAAGCATGACAGCAACATAGCCCCAAGGAAATTTAAAGAAGGGCAAAAAGTATTGCTCTACAATTCTAGGCTAAAGCTATTTCCAGGAAAGTTAAAATCAAGGTGGTCTGGACCATTCCTTGTCACCAAGGTCTCCAACTATGGACAAGTAGAAATCATGGAAGAAAAGTCGCAACGAACCTTCATTGTTAACGGTCAAAGACTCAAACATTACTTGGGAGATGTGGAGGAGAAGGACAAAGTTAAATATCACCTCAACTGAGGAAGCTGACCGTCAAGCTAATGACGTTAAACAAGCGCTTGTTGGGAGGCAACCCAACCTGAGGTAATACCTTTTTGCTGTTTCTTTTATTTGTTTCAATAAAAGGGGTAAAGTAGTTTCTGTGCATTGCAAAGAATTAAGTTTGGTGTTTCACACCAAACAATGAATTCATGGATCCATAAGTCAAAGGGGAATGTGTGACTCTAAGTTTGGTGTTCCACCATAAAGATCAACTGAATACAACAACCTTTGAATTATGTGAAAGGAACAACTATTCTAAGCAGTCACAGAAATGCTTAAAACCCTTAGTAGCAACATCATTCCAAGATAACTCAAGGATTCAAAGAACACAGAGAAGTAAGTGGGAGACTAAGTTTGATGTTCACACACCAACTTAAGAATCCGATACTTACCCACACATAGTTGAGCTAACCACTTAAGTGCTTGAGGAGCAAGCAACTTCATTACTCTTTGCAGGAAAGGAAACAAGAACCTTAAAGCATGAAGCAACATTTAGGAAGAAGAAGGAGAAATCAAAGTGTTTCCTGACAACAAAGAGAAAACAAGGAATTTCACAAGGTGGTATTATTCCTTGATAATTCTTTAAAAAGGTTAAACAAAAGCATGCGTGTTCTGGTTTAAACTGTAAATGTTGACTCTTTCTGGAATGTGTAGTTTTTTTTTTGTTAATTGCTTTGAATAAAGTGAATGCTTAGATGTTTGGATATAACTTCACCTTCTTAAACAAGTGCCTGCCATGCTTGTTCTGTTTCCAAAAATAAAAGAAAAGCTTGAACAAAAGTAACTTGGCTAAATTAGTGACAAATCAAGTAGAATTAAGTGGTGGTATGCATGCTTGATTGTTTAGTCACATCACTAAAATTAGAGTGTAGAATTATCATTTTTTATGTAGAAGTAAAAATTGTCTATGGATCTTGATGAATAAATGTCTTTGGCCATGAAAAAGAAAGAAAAAGGAAAAGAAAAAGCCACGGAAAAAGGCAACCAAAAAGCAAAAAAAATTGAGAAAATAAGCTAGGCACCAATGGTTTGAACTTCTGAGACAAATGCCTGTGGTGTTTATGTATTAAGGATATGCTTGGATGACTAGGTTCTGAGGAGTGTTTCAACACTTGGTAACTTGGGTTAACTAACCCGGGATTATCAACCAAAAGTCCATTATCAAGAGCAACCTCAATACAAAACATTTAGTCACACAAAGAGGTGCTGGGCACCAATGTCTCAAGAAGGAATGTGAACTAAAATGCCTAAAGTGGATATGTGTAGTGCACTGATAAGAAAAAGAAAAGGCCAAAGGCTTGTGCAACACATGACACTAAGCAAACAAGGAGCAAAAGAAGCTCTAAGAAAAAGAAAAGAAAAAAACAAAAGAAAAGTGCCAAAGACATAAGAATAACAGGAGGCCATAGCAATTTTTGATGGATGCAATGAAAAAGTGATAATCCTACCTGATAAGTATGAAAAAGTGATGCTGCAACTTTCTGCATAGAACCCTTCTGATGAACTTCAAATGCTTGCTAATATAGCCAATGTAATTACTTTCTGTTCATACTGTCTTCTCAAATAACTCAGGACTTGCTTAGGGACAAGCAAGTATTAAGTTTGGTGTTGTGATGCCAAGGCATCATAGGCTAGTTTCACTAGCATTTTTCTGTTAGTTTTAGTTGTTTTATGCATTTTCTTGAGCTTAAAGTAACCAAAAATGGTTAAATGAAGAACAAAGTAATGAACCATCCAAACAATATGATTTCGATGCAAATTCCATGAGTTTTAGTTATATTACTTAAATGCTATGAATGAAAGATTTCTCATGAAGTTTTGCAAGACTTTGATGCAATTGTTTGGATGATTTCAGGGAAGAAGAGGCTAAGCAAGGAAGCAACAAAATCAATAAAGGAAGCTTGAATATCACATGTGGAGTTTAAGTTCCAGTTTAAGCCTAAACTGGAGCTTAAACGCCAAAATCATGAAGGATAAGAAATGCTGGGATTGAAGTTTAACCTCCAGTTTGACCTCAAACTGGAGGTTAAACGCCAGAATGAAAAGCCTCACTTAAGGAGCATTCCACGTTTAACCTCCAGTTTGACCTCAAACTGGAGGTTAAACGCCAGAATGAGTATGCCACCCAGGGAGGAGTTCCACGTTTAACCTCCAGTTTGACCTCAAACTGGAGGTTAAACGCCAGAACCAGGAAGAGTACCAGGGGCCATTCCACGTTTAAGCTCCAGTTTGACTCAAACTGGAGCTTAAACGTGTTCGATAGTTTTTTCACTCCAGGGTTGCTCTCTCCATCTCCACGTTTAACCTCCAGTTTGACCCCAAACTGGAGGTTAAACGTGTTCGACACCTCCAGGGCCACCATTCCAAGCTTCCACGTTTAACCTCCAGTTTGACCTCAAACTGGAGGTTAAACGTGTTCGACCTCCAGTATGCCTCCACCCTTTTCCACGTTTAACCTCCAGTTTGACCTCAAACTGGAGGTTAAACGTGTTCGACCTCCAGGGCTGCCCTTCCTATCTCCACGTTTAAGCTTCAGTTTAACCTTAAACTGAAGCTTAAACGTGTTCGACTACATGACTCTCCAGGGCTACCTTCTTCCATTTCCACGTTTAAGCTTCAGTTTAACCTTAACTGAAGCTTAAACGTGCTTCTACAAATGGCATCACTGGAAGTGTCTGGCGTTTAAGTTGCAGTTTAAGCTTAAACTACAACTTAAACGCCACTCTTGAAAAAAGGTTTCTGGGCCAAAAATATTGTGATTTAAGTTAGTCTTTGAGCACAATTATTAACTTAAACTTACTTTGGTATGAAACCCAATTGAATATCATGGTTTATGGGATTGGGCCTGAGGGATTGATGAGTTTGAAATCTCATTTATTGAGTCATGTGCCATTATTTGATTATCACTAAGTTGGCTCAATAAATGTTACAGGATTTGGATCAACAACCTCATCAAGATTATGGATCATAAACCCAAGACAAAAGGAAAGCAAGGAGAGGCCTCAAAGCCCAAGAAGCACAACTGAAGCTCAATATAGAAAGTGTATAAATAGGATAGAAGTTAAGTTAGAAGAGGACTTTTACTTTGATTTTTAGCTAGTTTCTTTTTCTTTGTAATTGAATTCAGAGCTATGATTCACTAAACCCCCTTTCATTGGGTTAGGGAGCTCTATTGTAATTCAATGAATCAATAATAGTGTATCTTCTTCTTCAATCTTTTCTCTTGAATTTTGTTAGAAAGCTTCTCGATCTAATTCCATTGAGTAGTTGTCTTGGGAAAGAGACTACTCATACTTGGAATCCTTCGGAGCCTTGGGAAAGGAATGGAGGATTCATGCTAGAGAAGTTTTCTCACAGTGGATTGGATTGGGGTTTGGATGGATATTGTGACATGTAATCCTACCAAATTGTGGTTCATGAAATTGTGTGGTATAATCAGTGATCAAGCATCATCTCTTCTTATGAACATTTAAACCAAGGGATTGGGAATTTGTTTGTTTTTAGAGAGCATTGGTGAGCCAAGGAATTGGGATCCAATCATATAAGATTGCCAAGCAAAATTCAATGAATGCATTGGTTGAGGAAGAGATTTACATGTTTTGATTCGGAGATTTCAATATCTCCTAAACCCAATGAATTCCCCATTTCTGATTTCCACTTTCTCTTTACATTCTGCAATTCAATTCTTGCAATCATCCCCATTCCCTTTTAATTTCAGCAATTTACATTCTGCTCTTTAATTCATGCAATTTAAGATTCAGCCATTTAATTTTCTTGTCATTTACTTTTCCCGCCAATTTTACATTCCGCAATTCTCATCTCAAATCTTGATTCCGCTCAACTAGAACACACTTCTAATCCGAATTGCTCACTCAACCAATCCTTGTGGGATTCGACCTCACTCTATTGTGAGTTTTTACTTGACGACGATAACCGGTGCACTTGCCGGAAGGAATTTTGCCGATCGTGCAATTTCCTAAATCGTAGCATAACACGTTTATGCGCATCAAACAACTCAGAGGTGAATCTCAAAAGAGCCACAATAGTACACTGTATACTCAAAGGAGGAGAGATCAAGGTTCATGAACTCATAGCCCAAGGCATTAGGAAGAGGGCCGAGAATAGCGATTCTAGAGGAAAGTTAGGCTACCCCAGCACTATTTTCAGACTCTGTGACAAGGCTGGGGTGGTGTTTGAAGATGAAGACTCCGAGTCGATCAAAGAGGGTATTCCTATTACAGTCCGAAGGATGAATGCTGTTGCATCCCCCTTACCTCAACGAAAGCCAAGGAAGAGGCCAGCCCATCAAGTAGTAGAAGGACAAGACCTAGAAGAGCAAGCCCCAGCCACCTTGAACATGCACCAATTACAAGAAGCCATTGATGGCTTATCTAAGCAATATTGGGCAAATCAAGAGGCACAGAAGGAGCTCCAGCTACAAATGATGAACCGCCAAGAAGAATCATTTGCTAGATGGACGAATCAACAAGGGGAGTGGGAGAAGCAAAGGATGGAGCGGCAATTGGAACAAGGAAAACAATGGGGTGAATCTTTCCACAGGATAGAACAAAGGCAAATTGAACAACAAGAATCTCTCCAGAAGCTAGTCAACATCTAAGCACATCAAGGTGCACACATACATGAGATGCACCGAAAACAAATAGAACAAGCAGAACTCTTTGACGAGCATAGGGCATTCTCTGAAGGGGTTTACATGAGTGAAAGTGGAAATCATGTAAACATGCTAGCAAGGCTTGGATACTTAGTTGGACAGCTACCTAATGTACATCCGGGAATCACAAAATATGATGAAGTGAAGGATGAGTTAGCACGAGAAGAAAGAGTAAGGGTGGAGAAGAGTCATGAATCAGTAAAGAAGGCACTTGAAGACTGGAAAAGAGGCAGACTAGCACGGATGCAAGGAAGCACAAGTAGACACAAAGAGGACAAGCAAGAGGAAGAGCATGGGCAATCCCATGAGTAAAAGGTGGTGGAGTTCCCTCCTTGTTCCATCTGTTTTAATGCTTTAAATAAGGAAGATCATGTATGAAATAGAACATGCTTCCATGATTGTTAGAAATTTTCAATTCTGTCTTTAAGTTTTTCACTGCTTAGGTCATATGTGTGCTGTCTAGATGTCACGGCATCCTTACTTTGCTTACTTGTATGCTTGTCCTTTCTAATCAAATAAAAAGAGAATGTGTGTTATCAAAGACCAGAGTGGAGTTCATATTGTGGAGTAAATTCCTTAGTTTGAGATGTGGTCATAAGTTAGCTAAGTTGGTTCAACCACAAGGTGGGAAGATAACTATCTGGCCTGAATCATATGCTTGAAACACACCCCATGAGACTAGCTAAATAACAAGATCCTAATAAGAAAAAGGGGAAAAGAACAATAAGAGTTGAAAAAGAAAGAAAAGTTAATAAAGAATAAGGCTAGGCACCAAAGGTTTGAAACTTGAAGAGATGTGTCTGTGGTGCTCCTGTACCAAGGTTCTGCTTGGATGAATAAGTTCATAGGAGTGCTTCATCACTTGGTAACTTGGGTTAACTAACCCGGGATTATCAACTGAAAATCCACTATCAAGAGCAACCTTGCTACAGAACATTTAGTAACCCAAAGAGGTGCTGGACACCAAGGTCTCAAGAAAGAAAATAAACAAACCATGTGCCTGTGGTGTGTATGTATGGGGGAAAGAGACTTGAGGGAGTAAGTCCTTAGGGGTGTCTCAACACCTAGCACCTTGAACCAACTGGTTCGGGAGTGCTGGCTGAAAGCTTTTCTTAAAGAGTCGCCCCCTCACAGAGCACCTAGTCTAAGAACACAAACAAGCCCTGAAATAACAAAAAGGATCAATGAATAAAAGTCTCATGGGATGCAATCAAGTGAGATTTCTAGGACATGATAAAGATCTGAAAGCCAGTGAAGAAATGAACCTAAGTTGCTATACATGAAACCACCATAAAACCAAGGACATGACTTCCACAATAATGACTCATTTCTCTTGGCATTCCATTCATCATTCTCTTGTTCCAGTACTTGCTTAGGGACAAGCAAGCTTTAAGTTTGGTGTTGTGATGCCAGGGCAATTTGGCCAGTTTCACTGACCTTTTCTTTATTGTTTTTAGGGTAGTTTCATGCATTTTCCTAGGGAATAAGCAAGTTTTGGGTAGAATTTCACTTACATCTTGATTCAAGCATACATTGTGCACTTTACATGATTTCATGAGGATTTTGCATGAATTGAATGACAAATTGGATGATGCATTTCCCATGACTTGGACTAGAGCTTTGATGCACTTTATTGCTTGATTTCAGGACAAAGGAAGCAAGGAAGAACCACGTTAGCAGCCACGTTAGTCTAACTAACGTGACCTCTAACGTGGAATGGGAGCTAACTTGCAAAGTTAATGAGAAAAGTAATCGCCAATAACGCCCTCGAAGCCATAATAGCCCACGTTAAGAGTCACGTTAACTAAGTTAACGTGAACTCTAACGTGGAAGAAAGAAATGAAGCCAACGTTAGTGACACTTACCTTTGTCACTAACGTTGGACCAAGCTCACAATTGGCCACGTTAAGAGCCACGTTAACTTAGTTAACGTGGACTTTAACGTTGAGAAGCAAAAGAGAAGCCAACATTAGTGACACTTACCTTTGTCACTAACGTTGAGCTAAGCCACAATGAGCCACGTTAACTCCCACGTTAACTTAGTTAACGTGGAAGCTAACGTGGAGGGAGCAAGAATCGCCAACGTTAGTGACACTCACCTTTGTCACTAACGTTGGAATGAGCCAATGTGAGCAACGTTAACTCCCACGTTAACTTAGTTAACGTGGAAGCTAACGTGGATAAGGGAATAATGAGCCAACATTAGTGACACTCACCTTTGTCACTAACGTTGGAAATGGCTATCATTGCTACGTTAGAAGCCACGTTAACCTAGTTAACGTGGACTCTAACGTGGGAAGTAGGGGCACATTGGAACGTTAGTGACAAAGGTAAGTGTCACTAACATTCTCGAAGGATTGGCAAGCTTACGTTAAGAGACACGTTAACGTAGTTAACGTGGACTCTAACGTAGGGGGAAGGGAAGACTCTCAACGTTATTGGGAAAGGTGAGTCCCAATAACGTGTGCGAAGGACCAAGAGGCAACGTTAGTGGTCACGTTAGTGCCACTAACGTTGAAGTTAACGTGGATCATCCCTGGGTGAGGAACGTTAGTGAAAAAGGTGATTGTCACTAACATTCTCGAACCCACACTCTCACTTAACGTTAACGCCACTAACGTCCTGAGCTAAACACCCTGCCTACTTCACACTTTCTCTCCGCAAGTAAAGCTAAGCCCACTGAAGAGTATAACTGCTTCAAACTCAAGATCCAAAGGGCCTGATGACAAGTCATCTTAGCCTAGTTTCACTAGCCTTTTTCTTTATTTTTATTAGGTTTTATGCACTTTCTTACATTCTAAGTAAGTAATTTGGATTAAAAATGCATGACTTCTTTGAATCAAACAACCACCATGTAATTGATGCTAAATCATGAGGTTTAAGCTAAATTTAATTGATTTTTAACGATTTATAAACCTTGTGAATTTGGTGATACTTTGATTGGTTGTTTTGATTAATTGTAGGTGAAGAAAGAAGAAAATAAGAAAAGCGTGGCTTAAGAAGCATGTCCAAGGAAAGAAAAAACGTGGTAAAAATCAAGGAAGAGTGAAAGCTAAGTTAAGAAAGCAAACTGAGCTTCACAAGGACAAATGGGAGAAAGTAAGGCACCAAGCTAAGTTCAAATAGTTAACTGAGCACTAAAGAAAGCAAGGAAATGGCATGAAGCTCAGTTCACTAAGTGAGCTTTATCGGGGACCTCTCAAAATTAATTCAAGATGAAATTCCAAGGGATGAAGCCACCAAGATTCGAACCAAGGACCAAAGGGAGGCAAGGAACGCTCCTTGCAAGAAAAATCAAGAAGAAATAGCCAAAATGTTTCCTCAAAAGGTTCGAACTTGGAACCTCACGCTACCTGTAACAACCCTGATTTTCGAGTATATGAGATCTTTTCTGAAAGTACGGGTTTCTCCAGAAGATCAGTAAAGGGAACACCTCTGTTATATCATCAATCATCTCAATCCTCATTATCATTATGTCATCCTTAAGCTAGAACCTCCTCTGAGGCAAGCTTGATAATGCAATCGGGAAGAACCTAGTTTTTGAACCGTATCGGTTGGCAGTTTTGATTTTGATTTTCGTAAATAGTCTCTGTTTGACGAACCGGACTCGATTCATGAGAGGAGAGATATAATAGTATAATATTATCATTATATTAGTATTATAACATGCTTGAATGATATTATAAGGTTACCTGGTCTGTTTTTGTTAAAAACAGAAAATCGGTTTAACCGGGTTTACGGTTTACTGGTGCAGCTTAGCACCAGCACTCTCTGATGAATTTAGCAATGCTAAGGCCTCATTATACATGTTATATTCTCATAATAAATATGTTACTAGTGTCATTTATGCTAGTAGCTCAGAAAATAATTTTTAGAGATGTTTTTACGAGTGTTCTAGTACACCTAGTTTTAGTAGTTGTACACCAGAGATATTTTAATATTATTTTAATCCACCTCCAAGCCAACCAATCACAACTCACCTTACACCCCCAAGACCTCCAAGGCTGTCTCATTTCATCATTTTGGCCGAAAATAACAAGAGAGAAAAGAGAGAAACTTTCAAGAACACTTAATCTTCAAAGCTTGATTTCTTCTGAACTAAAACTCAAATCAAAACTCCGTTTTCACCAAAATGATCCTCTCTTCTTCCTCTACATAACCATGTAACTTATCAAGGATGGAAATAAGGTTAGATGGCTGTCCCTTTCCCATTTCAATTCGGTTTTCAAGGAAAACCATGCAAAACATGTGTTTTCTTGATGTTCTTCCTTAGGAATCATGCTTAACTTGACTTGAGGGCCAAGAAATGTGAATTTCTAGCAAGTCTAAGGTGAGATATCTCTTCCTAACATACTGAGTGAGATTTGGTCAGTTGAGAGTTTTTGGATTTAAAGTTGTTCTTGATGTGATTTAGGAGGAAAAAGTGCTTAAGGACCACCTGAAAGTTTAACCGAATTAGGAGCAACAAAACCAGGTAGGGATTGACGAATTTAATCTTGATTGATTGTGTTTGAGTTGTGTGATTATGATATGGTTTGGTTATGCTTGAAATTGATTGTTTATATGAGTAATTCTTGTTGAAATTTTGGTGAAAATTTGATGAAATTTGATGATATTCAACTTTGAATTTGTGTTCTTCATGGCTGCTGGAAAAACGAACCCTAGACCTTAAATTGGGGTTCAATTTGTGTTAAAATCATGTAGAAAAGATGGGGTTTTAGTGGCTGCAAATTTATTATGAATTATGGTAAAAATTGGTTGCTGAAAAGACTGAAAAACGGGTAAAAACAGAGAAAGAATCTGAAGAATTTACGAAGAACACGAAGAACACTTTGAGTGTGGTGAAGAACAATGAAGAACACCTTTTAGATCTTAGAAAGGGCAAGGAAGTAATTATTTTGGTGTTTGAGGGGTTATTTGGTAATTTCTGAAAGTTAGGGTGGTAAAAGTAGAAATATTAAAAGTTACGGGTGGTAAAAAGTGAATTTTAAAGGTTAAAGGTAAAGTTAAGGTAATTTTCGAAAATTTAATAATAAAATAATAAATAATAATAAAATATTAAATAATAATATTTAATTAAAAATAATATTTTAATAAAAATAATAAAATAATGCGGAAAAGGCAGTTTTCTGTAAAAGCTTTAGAAAGACAACTTTAAGTGCAGAATCTCATAATTACCTTCATAAAACACTTAGGGAGTGGTAAGAACATATTAGTGAGGCAAAGATAAAAGAAAGATAAAAAGTTGAAGAAAAGATAAAAACTAAAGAAAAGTCTGTAAGGTTTTAATAACAGAAAAACAGACAGAAATTAGTGAACGAACTAGGGCAACATAGTTAGTCCTTGAGTTGCGACTAGGGTTAGGTATTATATGAAAAGTTAAACTGTTTCAGTATAGACTTAATGAACCTATACTTGGGACAGGCGAACTATTCATACCGAAATTTACATAAGCTTTAAATACATACGTTAAACAGAGAAATCAGAGCAGAGTAAAGAAAACACAGAGAACAGAGTAACCAGAGAAAAGTAAAGAGATACAAAGAAAAGAGTAATCAAAGCAGAGTAAAAAGACAAAGAGAAAAGAGTAATATAACAAAAAGAATAGAGGAGAAGAGTATAAGAATAAAGAGTTAAGCCTTGTGGCATGATGTTCTGTTGTATGTTCATCTGCTGCTTTTCCATTGGCCCTAGAGGTCCTGTAGGCCCAAGTTCACCTACAGTGAGTTGTTATTCCTGTAGGCCGAAGTTCACCTGCAGTAAATATCAATTGTGTATCTCAGGGTGTTGCTCCTGTAGGCCGAAGTTCACCTACAGAGAGTTGTGATACCTGTAAGCCGAAGTTCACTTGCAGGGGCACTATTTCTGTAAGCCGAAGTTCACTTACAGAGGTGTTATTTCTGTAGGCCGAAGTTCACCTACAGAAAGTTGTTGTGTTGTGTTTAGACTATCCCTGTAAGCCAAAGTTCACTTACGGGAGTGCTATTTCTGTAGGCCCAAGAGATGTGTTTATTCATTTGTTGCGCTAAGGCAACGCCGGATATACTTGTATGATGATCTACTGCGTGAAGGCAGTCAGATAGATAGTGGTGCGACCACTGAGAACGCTTTCCTACGGTACAGATCCATATTTTATTTCTGTAAGGCAGAGGGGTTATTTCCTGCTACAGAAGTACCGTGACCACCTGTTCCATTTCTGTAGTGGCAGAGGGGTTATTTCCTGTATACAGAAGGTGTGTCGGCATACATCCCTGCAGTGGCAGATGTGTTATTTCCTGCATGCAGTGGACCCTGTGGTGGCAGAGGGGTTATTTCCTGTACACAGGGGTATAGCCAATAGGAAAGCCTTATCCAGACAGAGGTTGCTGGATAACGTCGAGAGCGGGTTAGTAACCGACAGATGAGCTCATTACCTGCACTAGGGCTAGACATGCATCATTCTTGTCTGCGCATCATTCTCTGTTGCATTCCTTCCTGTGTGTGATCTACTTCTTTATGTTTGTCTGCTCGTATGCTACTTCTGTGTTTTATTTTCTTGTATTCTTTTGTTTGTGTTCTGCTTTTTGTTGTCTCTACTTCCTCTTTCTATCTTTATCTTCTGTTTACTGCTTCGCTATACTATGTTACTCGTCTACTAATCGACCCCAAATAAATGAACGTAACTAATAACCCCAACCCTACTAAGAACTCCCCAGTTCTTACCCCTTCTCTCTCCCTTCCCCCTTCAGATGGAAGTAAGAGTACCTTACCATAGTTCGCTGATGACCATTCGCAAGAAGAGGATTATGCTCTAGATAGTCTTCTTAGTCTAGGGTGAATATCGTTCTCTGATTATATGTATATACTGTGAGACCAGCCAACGTCTGCACCCCGTTCATATGCGTACTTTAACCTAAATCCTGTGTACGAGATTCCTATTGTGTGGCTACTTCATGAGGTACCAGAGAGACGTCCTGTGGAAAAGTCTGATCGTGTAGAAGAGTAGCAGATGATGTTCTATCTTTTGATGACGTTCCACTTGACTTGAGTTTTGAAGACCTAGAACGTACTTTCCCTTGCTTTAGTAGTTTAGAGGGACTAGGTGAGTATAGAGTATAGGCTAGCCTAGGTGCCAGCTTAGGGACCTCTTGAACAGGTCAGGACCTGGGATGTTGTATGTATATATATGTATATAGATATTATTTAGCTATATCTAGGGGTGTTCTAACTAACAGTCTATATGCTAATAAAGGCTGAATCACCGAATGTTGTCAACTACTTGTGATGTATTTTTGTGTGGTTGTTTATAACTGTTTTATCTGTTATTACTTGTGAATTGATTATAAATGATTCTGTCTATTAATCCAAACATTTTCAAAAAAAAAAAAAAATATACACCACGCAAATTAACTACGCTTTTAACAACGAATCAGGCTCATATGATAAATAATGGATAATAATTAGGAAGACAAATTGGTAGTGCTCAGTTTCCGGTATGATCTAGACATATTGAAAATTGGGTCGTTACACTACCTAGCTTGCAAGGGAAATTAGCCAAAAATTTGCCAAAAAGCATTCACCAAGACTTGAACCTTGCACCTAAAGGATGACAAGAAGGTGCTACTCTAAGGAGGCAAGGGCACTCAATTGCTTTAATTAACTGAGCGCTACTTTATATTGCCTTGCAAGGAAAATAGGCTAAAAGGCTTTGGCAAGGATTCGAACCTGGGAGCTCCATGGAGAACAAGGGAAGAGCGTTTTTCCTTGTGCAAAGAAAATAAGCCAAAAGGTCTCACCCAAGGCTCGAACCTGGAGCTTCCTTGTACAAGCACTCCTTACTCTCCACTCTTCCAAGGAAATTGGCATCCATTTGCTTCCACCAAGAGTTGAATCTGGGAGCATGAGGCCAAGGCAACGCTACAATGGGGAGCTCAGTTGGTTTTCCCAACTGAGCACTAATCCTCCCCTTCTCCTCACATTTTGGCGCAACAAATAGCACAGGGGGGGCTGTGACACGCAAATTGACATGCCAAGGAGCAACAAGAAGCGCACCTTGACACACACCAAAGGCAAGCATAGAGCTCAGTTCAATTTTTCAACTGAGCTCTATTGAAAATCAACATGACCAAGGGAGGCTGGCGCACCAAAATTGACAAGCAATGCAAGTTGGGCGCTCAGTTTGGTTTTCCAACTGAGCTTGCCCCTGGGAGGTGCACTTGGGCCAAAAATTCACTAAAAATCCAATTTAATTCATTTCTTCACCAAATTTTAAAGCCCACCCAAATTCTTAGATATAAATTAGAAAGTGTATAAATAGGTGTTAGTTTAATTTAGAAAGGAAGCTTTTGGACCTCTATATTTTACTTTGAATTTTTCCTTTTAATTTTCATTTTCATTTTGTGCTTTTAATTTTGAATTTAGATCTTAGAGAATTGGAAAGGAGAATTGATCTCTCTTTTTCCTTGTTCTTGCTTGAACACTCTTTACTTTTCTTGCTTTGGATCTTGGGTGGAGAATTGAAGAACTTCTGTTTCAATCTCACCTTGAGATCTCTTGTTTACTTTCTCTGCATAATTGAATTTCAATTTCTGTTTATTGCTTCATCTTCTACTCCTCTGCAATTTACTTCTGCAATTTTACTTTTCTTTATTTCCTTTGCAATTGTTCTTGTTGGATCAAGGAAGGATTTGAGATCTAGACTTGTTATCTAGTCTCTTCCACTCCTGAGATCTTCAACCTCCTTTAATTTGCTGCAAATTAAGCATTGCTCACTTTCTGTTTTTAAATTTTCAAAGCATTTTTACTTTTCTGTTGAGATCTAGTTCAATTTAACTACTCCTCTACTCTTCTGTTTATTGCAATTTACTCTTGCTTGTTTAAATTTCTACAATCCCAATTCCCAAATCCTTTTATGATTCAAGCAATTTATATTTCTTGCACTTTAAGCTTCAGTTATTTACATTTCTTGCAATCTAAGTTTCTGCAATTTACCTTACTATGTTCTTTAAGATTCAGCACATTTACTTTCCTGTTCTTTAATTTACTGCATTTTACCCCTCTCCCTTTACATTTCAAGCAATTTAGTTTCTGTCAATTGCAAACAACCCAACCAATACTTGATTCGCTTGACTAAATCAATTACTAAACTAAAATTGCTCAATCCTTCAATCCCTGTGGGATCGACCTCACTCATGTGAGTTATTATTACTTGATGCGACCCGGTACACTTGCCGGTGAGTTTTGTGTTGGATCGTTTTCCACACATCAGGGCCCATATCCAAGACTTGAAGAACCAACTAGAAGATCAGAAGAGTAGTATATATAGGGGTAGTTTTGAATTAGGAAGGAGCTTTTTGGGGGATTGGAAATTGAGAACTACTCTCTGTATAATTTACTTTCTCTGCACTTCTAGTTCTAGTTTTCATGATGTATTCTCCATCTTTGTTTTCTATTTCCAGAGCTATGAACAACTAAACCGCTTTCATTGGGTTAGGGAGCTCTGTTGTAATTTGATGGATCAATACTAGTTTTCATTACTCTTCTTCTATCTTTTCTCTTGATTTTACTAGAAAGCTTTCGATCTTCATCCAATTAGGTAGTTATCTTGGAAAAGAAGCTATTCATACTTGGATCTCTTCTGAACCTTGGAAGAGGAATGAAGAGATCATGCTAGAAATGCTTTCTCATGTTGGACCAAATTGGGTTTGGTTGGATATGGTGACTATAATCCTACCAACACTTGATTTGGGAATTCATGTGGTATAATCAGTGACCATACTTCATCTCTTCTCATGAGTAATTGACCAAGGAATTGGCTATTGATCAAGATTTGAGAGATTGAATTGCCAATGAATTGGAATTCGATCACTTAAGATTGCCAAGGAGATCAATGAATGCATTGATTGAGGAAGAGATGGAAATGAACTTGATCCGGAGAATGCAACATCTCCTACGCCCAATGAATCCCCATTTCTGATCTTACCCATTCTCTTTAATTTCTGCAATTTACTTTTATGAGCATCTTCCCCATTCCCATTTACAATTCTGCAATTTACTTTCCGTCATTTACTTTGAGCTCTTTACTTTCTGCATTTACATTTTCTGCTATTTACTTTCCCGCCATTTAATTTCCTGCAACACTCAAACCAAATTCTGCTACGCTCAACTAGAACATTCCTCTAATTAAAGTTGCTTGACCAATCAATCCCTGTGGGATTCGACCTCACTCTATTGTGAGTTTTTACTTGACGACAATTTGGTACACTTGCCGAGGGAGATTTGTTGAGAGACAAGTTTCCGTCTGCATCAGTATGCATGGGCGACGCGTACGCGTGATTGACACGTATGCGTGACAAGCAATTTTGCCAAGCGACGCGTACGCGTGGACGACGCGTACGCGTGACCGAACCACGTGCTGTACGTATCAAAAATCACTGTGGGCAATTTATGGGATGTTTTTGGCCCAGTTCTAAGCCCAGAAAACACAAATTAGAGGCTGCAGAGTGGGGGAATCATTCATTCATTCACACAATTTTTGATTCAAATAATTTTAGGTTTTTAGATGTAGTTTTCTAGAGAGAGAGGCTCTCTCCTCTCTCTAGGTTTTAGGATTTTAGGATTAGCTTTGCTTAATTTCAGATTTCTATCTTAGTTTAATTTAGTTTCTCTTCTACTCTTATTTATTCTAGCATTCTAGTTTATTTATTTCCTTTATTGATTACTTTATGTTGCCACTTTAGTTTAGGAATTCCCATGTTAGATTGAATTTCTCATTTAATGCAATTTGAGGTATTTCATAATTATTGTTCCTTTCTTCAATGGTTATTATTGATGTTTATAATTGGTTGTTTAGATTTAATATTCCTTTATAGTTTTCTATGCTTTTATGTTGTGCCTTCCAAGTGTTTGACAAAATGTTTGGGAGGATTTTAAGTTAGATTTTTATGTTCTTGGCTTTGGTTGAGTAATTGGAGACTCTTGATTTATCAAACTCCTTTGTTGATTGATGACTGAAAGTTGCTAGTTGATTTGGATCCCTCTAAAGCTAGTCTTTCCTTAGGAGTTGACTAGGACTTGAGGAATCAAATTGATTCATCCACTTGACTTTCCTTCATAGTTAGAGGTTAACTAAGTGGGAGCAATGGACAATTGATGTCGCAAATGATAAGGATAGCTAGGATAGGACTTCTAATTCTCGTACCTTGCCAAGAGCTTTCTTAGCTATTAGTTTATTTTCTTATCATTTACATTCCTTGTTCAATCTTTCAAAAACCCCAAAAAGATACTTTTCCATAACCAATAATAACTACACCTCCCTGCAATTCCTTGAGTGATGACCCGAGGTTTAAATACTTCGGTTTAATTTTATTGGGTTTGTTTTAGTGACAACCAAATTTTTGTATGAAAGGATTATTGTTGGTTTAGAAACTATACTTGCAACGGGAATTTATTGAGGAATTCTAAACTATAAAAAATCCGTTCATCAAAATGGCGCCATTGCCGGGAATTTGCAAACGTGTGCCTTATTATTGGTTATTGTAAATATTGTGAATAATTTTGCTTTTTCGTTTCTTTGTTAGTTGTTTCTAGTTTTAGGATTTTATTCTCATTATTTTCTTATTAGTTTTTGCTTTTACTTTCTTTTGTTACTATGAATTCTCACCCCTTTGGCTATGAGTTTGGTTCAAATTATGTTGTAGGGAATGGAAGCTATAATGAGAACATGCATCAAGGTTGGAACAATCAAAGATGGGAGGAGCCACAAGGATTTGATCAACCCTTCCGGCAACAACCTCCTCCAATGTGCCAAGAGCAACAACCATTCTATGATGCATACCAAGACAATGGTTATGGTGGACCTTTCCGTGACAGTCAACTTCCACCAAATTACTATGGTCAAGAGCCATTCTAGGGTGCGTACCAAGACGATGGAAATGGTGGACCCCCTTTTAGTTACCAATAAGCCCCACCATATGCCTATGAACCCCCTCCTCAACATCGCTTTGAACCACTATACTCACAAGCCTCCTACTACCAAACACCTTTATATAATTCTAACCCTTATTCACCATACCAACCACCTTATGAGCCATATGAACCATACATAGAACCACCTCAATTCCAACCTAATTACTCCCAAGAACTACTACCTCCATATACACCATGTCCATATCCATCAACCCAAGAGCCATATGATCCTAATCATGCAATCCGAGCAGAACAAAAATCAAATGATCATCTCAAGAAAACAATGGATCGGTTTCATGCAACCCTTCATCAATTGGACTGAGTAGTAAGCCGAACAGCACCCGAAGCTCTCATGGATAAAGAAACTCAACTCAAGAAACAAGGATTGAAGTGTGTTGTGTAACAAGTGGAAAAGATGGAGAGTGATGAACCACCACATCCTTATTATGATGAACCACCCTCTTATCATGAACCTTTCCTCCCAAGTAATGAACCCTCATATCCACCTCAATCTTCAAGCATGACACTCTTGGTGTTCTTCTTCAAGGGCAAAGAGAGATGAAAAGGGAAGTACTAGAAGTCATGGCTGCCTTGACCGAGGTAGTAAATCGATTAGCTTTCCAACATTTGGGCACTCAAGAAACTCCTATGGCTACATGTGGAGAATCAATAGAAGAGCATAGCATGAAGGAGACACTAGAAACTACGGTGGACAATGAGGAATATGGCTTTGTATTGGAATAAGTGGAGGAAGCCGTAATAGTTAAAGAGGAAGAAGTGGTTGAAGACTTAGGAGATGCCGAACCTCCGTGGGAACCCAGAGTTGTAGAGTATTCCTCCAAGAAGCTTGAAATTAATGTCAAGAAGGCCTGTGCACAACCTCAATGGCATATTCCCTATGAAGACTTGGATGGGATAGATCAAGAAGCAAGTTCCCTTGGTGATGAGGATCATGAATCAAGTCCTCCTAATGATGAATCTATAGAGAGTGATATGGAAGCGGAAGTCCTTCGGAAAGGGTGGACGGGAGTTGAGTACGCTTTGTCAAGAACGTTGGAGACTTCTGCACCTAGGTGGCCATCTACTCCTTCATTTGAGTGGGTAAAACTTATCTCTATTTGCTTTACTGTCCCACTTGAATATGGTATTCTTGAAACGGATGGCCAACTTAGGAAGCTTTGTGTCATTAAGCGTAAGAGAATGATGTTTAGTGGTTGGAGTTGCAATTCGAGGATCATCAAGGTTGATACTTCAAGAACTAGATGCAAGGGTGGAACTAGTGAACATTTGGTTGGATCTAAAAGAAGAGTTTGGTATTGCATAGAGAATTTAGACTGTCTGTCACCCGGTTGGAACGACGATGATCAACTTACAGACGAGTGTAGATACAAGATTTGGGATCCCGACATACAAGAGGATCAACTTTGGGAGCTCGAAGCTTGTGAAGAACTTCATCAAGGCTTGGTGAATGCACTTGGAGATGTTAGAGCTTATTGGAAGTCCAAGCATTGGTGGAAGTTTCAAGATGAGTTCAAGCACAAGTCACCATGACCCAGAGCTCACAGAATGTCCAACTTAAGGATAATAACTAAAAGTGTTAGGTGGGAGACAACCCACCATGGTATGATCTTTCTTTTTTATTAGTTTTAATTTATTTCTGTCAGTTTTAGTTTCCAGTTCTACATATTTACTTTTATTCTGCATATAAAAAAAAAGAGGGGTCAACGCGCAAGCGTCTATGACGCGCACGCGTCGTATGTGTATCCGCAAATGAACAAAGAGTTGCGATGGAGACGCGCGGGAGGGGTGCGTGGTACACAAGCCACCCAACGCGTACGCGTGCCTCACATGTACGCGTCCCCTGTAGGAATTTCAACCCACGCATGAACCTCAAGGACGCGTACGCATGGGCATGAAAATGGCGTAAAAGCGTGAATTTCACAGAGAGTTGTGCGGCCACCGTGCTGGAAGCGTGCGAGTAGTCACGCGTACACGTGACCGACGCTCACGCGTCAGGGTGCATGTTTGGCCACCCATGCGTACGCGTGCGTGACGCTTACGCGTCGCATGGCTTCTTCAGTTTTCACGCGTACGCGTGATGCTTGCGCGCGCGTCGCGTCCGTTTCTTGTTCTCTTATCTTTTCTCCTTCTTTCTTCCTCCTTTCTTACTTTCTTCTTCTTCATTTCTTTACATTCTCATCCATATTCCCTTTCCATCTCTTTTACATACTACATTTGCATATTTTCCTTCATTGTATTTTAATTTTATTCATATTTTTTCTCCTTTTCTAATTTCCTATTTTACCATTGGTGTTGAATGTTCTTATTCAACTGTTGTATCTTTTCTGGTATTATTTTAGTGCTTAATGACTTGTTTACACTGTTGGGTGATATTATTTATTTGCCAATGCCAATCTTTTATGATACCTGTGTTCCTTTTGCATTGCCATGAATTTATATTGTCTTTCATTACCTACTATCTCTTCCCCTTTGTTGCAATTTCTGCACTATTGATATGCCATTTGCTTCTACTTTTTTCTCACTTGCATGTTGTAGCTACCATGTAATTGAGACCCTTATTATTTGGCATTAACCCACCCATAATTTATTTATTTTCTTATCTTTATTTCTTAGTTACTTTTTTTCTTTTTTCCCCTTCTTTCAGGATGACCACCGAGAAGGGAAACGAAAAACTTTTACATGGGCAGCAAACAAGTTCTTACGCACATTCTTTGGAGAAAAAGCGTCAGTTGGAGCCACCCGTCCACTTGCAAATCTTAGCATGCACCGAGGACGGTGCAATCTTTTAGTGTGGGGAGGTTGATGAGCGGATAATTTATACGCTTTTTGGCATTGTTTTTACATAGTTTTTAGTATGTTTTAGTTAATTTTTAGTATAATTTTATTAGTTTTTAGAAAAAATTCATATTTCTGGACTTTACTATGAGTTTGTTTGTTTTTCTGTGATTTCAGATATTTTCTGGCTGAAATTGAGGGATCTGAGCAAAAATCTGATTCAGGCTGAAAAAGGACTGCTAATGCTGTTGGATTCTGACCTCCCTGCACTCGAAATAGATTTTCTGGAGCTACACAAGTCCAATTGGCGCATTCTCAATTGTGTTAGAAAGTAGACATCCAGGGCGTTCCAGAAATATATAATAGTCTATACTTTGCTCAAAGATAAACAACGTAAAATAGCGTTAAACGCCAGTTCCATGTTCTATTCTGGCGTTAAACGCCAAAAACAGGTTACAAGTTGGAGTTAAACGCCCAAAACAGGTTGCAACCTGGCGTTTAACTCCAGAAACAGCCTATGCACGTGTAATTCTCAAAGCTCAGTCCCAACACACACCAAGTGGGCCCCAGAAGTGGATTTCTGCACTATTTATCTCAGTTTACTCATTTTCTGTAAACCTAGGTTACTAGTTTAGTATTTAAACAACTTTTAGAGATTTATTTTGCACCTCATGACATTTTTAGATCTGAACATTGTATTTCTGACGGCATGAGTCTCTAAACCCCATGGTTAGGGGTGAGGAGCTCTACTGTATTTCGATGAATTAATGCAATTACTACAGTTTTCCATTCAATCACGCTTGTCTCTATTCTAAGATATTCACTCGCACTTCATCCTGATGAATGTGATGATCCGTGACACTCATCACCATTCTCAACCTATGAACGCATGCCTGAGAACCACTTCTGTTCTACCTTAGATTGAGTGTATATCTCTTAGCCTCTTGATTTATGATCAGAGTCTTCGTGGTATAGGCTAGGATTATTGGCGGCCATTCCTAAGATCTGGAAAGTCTAAACCTTGTCTCTGGTATTCTGAGTAGGATCTGGGATGGGATGACTGTGATGAGCTTTAAACTCACAAGTGCTGGGCGTAGTGACAGACGCAAAAGGATCAATGGATCCTATTCCAACATGAGTGAGAACCGACAGATGATTAACCGTGTGGTGACAGCGCATTTGGACCATTTTCACTGAGAGGATGGATGGTAGCCATTGACAACGATGATCCACCAACATACAGCTTGCCATGGAAGGAGATCTGCGTGCGTGAAGAAGAAGACAGTAGGAAAGCAGAGATTCAGAAGACAGAGCATTTTCAAAACCTCAATCTGTTCTCCATTACTGCATAACAAGTACTATTTAATTTATGATTTTTACTCTTCATAAATATAATCACTCTTATCATTGATTTCCTGACTAAGAATTACAAAATAACCATAGCTTGCTTCAAGCCGACAATCTCCATGGGATCGACCCTTACTCACGTAAGGTATTACTTGGACGACCTAGTGCACTTGCTGGTTAGTGGTACGAGTTGTGAAAAGTGTGATTTACAAATCGTGCACCAGAGGTCGATACCGACTTCCGTGGGTTAGTTATTTCCTATTTCAACACCAATGTTTAATTTTCCTTGTTAAATTAGTTGTTACATTTTCATGTTTGATTGCATGTTTGTTTGATTTTGTGCATGTTCTTCTACCACTTCTTGGTTGGAGCGATAAGTTCTTTTTGAAGACCCTTTTTTTATAGCATTTCACTAATTTAAATTAAAACTTTTTTTGTTAAACTTGTTTGAAGATTATAATTTAGAACATGGTTGATAGCTAAGAACACACAACCTGTGAGTTTTTGACCTTAATTACATGGTTACATTATTTAATTTCATGCACCAAGTTTTTGGCGCCGTTGCCGGGGATTGTTCGAGTTTGAACAACTGACGGTTCATCTTGTTGCTTAGATTAGGAAAATTTTGTCTTTTGGGTCAGAGTCTTTTATTTTCTTTTCAAAAATTTTCCAAAAATTTATTATTTTTCTTTATTAATCTTTAGAGTTTTCTGTTTGAGTCTAGTTGCATGTTTTAAGTTTGGTGTCCTTTGTGTTTTTGTCATAAAAAAAAATATAGTTTTTCTCTGTTTAATCCTTGTATTTGTTGAATGTGTCTATGTTCTTGTGAATAGTTGCTCCTTTTAGTCTTTCTTTCTAAAATCTTTTCAAAAATAATTTTTCTTTGATTAAATCTTGTGTCAAGTTTTAAGTTTGGTGTCTTCTTGTTAGTTTTTATTTAAGTTTCAAAAATTTATTTTTGATTTTCTAAAAATTTTAAGTTTGGTGTTCTTTTTTATGTTCTTGAGTCCTTTGAGTCTTTGAATTTTTGTTCTTCGTGTTCTTGTGAATCTTCAAGGTGTTCTTGAGTCTTGCTTGTGTTTTGATCTTAAAATTTTTATGTTTGGTGTTCCTTGGTGTTTTTCCTCCAAATTTTCGAAAATAAGGAGCATTAGATCTAAAAATTTTAAGTTTTATGTCATTTTATTATTTTTCTCTTTCCTCATTAAATTCAAAAAAATATCTTTTCTCTTTATTTTAAGTAATTTTCGAAATTTGCATAAGAATTTCATATTTTTATTTTAAAATTTCTATTCTATCTTATCTTAGTTTTAAAAATTTCAAAATTCAAATCTTTTTCAAAAAAATCATATCTTTTTCAAAAACTTATCTTATCTTATTTCAAATTTCAAATTTCAACTTCCAAAATTTAAAATTTAAATTTTAAAATTCAAATTTCAAAATTCAAATTTCAAAATTTAAATTTCAAAACTTTTTAATTTAAATTCCTTATCTTCTCTTACCTAACTTATCTTATCTTTTCTAATCTCAAATCTTAAAATCAAATCTTTTTCATATCTTTTCTTTTTTATTTATTTTATTTTATTTTCTTACAAGTATCTTTAATTTTAAGACATATCTTTTTCAAAACTTCCTAACCAATTTCTCTCTCTTCATTTTTTCGAAAATCCTCACCCACATTTTTTCAAATCTTTTTAATTAATTAATTTAGTTTTCAATTTTCTTTTATTTCTTTTTCTTCTAATTTTTGAAATTATAGTCAATTTTTCATTTATTTTATTTTATTTTATTTTAATTTCGATTTTCAAAAAAAAATATTTTATTTGCAATCCGCATCATCTCCCTTTCTCCATCATGGACCTAAGTAGAAATGAACAGTCCAGAAGGACTCTAGGGTCATGCTGTAATACCCGGTCTAACCGAAATTAATTAAATAATAAGTTAAATATGAGCGAATACGGTTGGAAGATTTGGCAATTGAAATTTGATGATTTAAATATGATATTTGGATTCAGTGAATTTTTCCGAGTCGGAAGACATAGTTTTCTGCGTAAAAACGCACAGTGAAATTTTGACCGGCAGTACCGGCTGAGACCTGTCTGGTACTGCAGCTGAGAAAATTGATTATAAGTAAGTAGGATTAAGAAATGAGGAATTATAATTAGGGAAGGTAGAAATATTTAAAGTGCGATTTAGAGCGCTAATCTTAAAGGTTTTGGCCCAAAATTGGGCCAATGGGCAAAAATAAGTGAACCGGGCCTAAGTGGGCCCAAGACCCAACATATATAAATATTAGTTGTGAGCATTTCAGCTCATTTTACCCTAAAAAGAAGGGTTGGGGCGCTGATTTGAGAAGAGAGAAGAGAAGAGAGAAAACCTAACTCTCTTTGATCTTTAAACCACCATAACTTGAGCTACGGAGCTCCGATTGACGAGCCGTTTGCGGCCACGCGTTGCTCTTCTCATCCTCTACAATTCTATCTAAGTTTGGTGGTGAGTATTTCATTCATCTCTGCCCAGTTTTCGAAATTCTCCACTGTTACACGTTTTTGGGTAGTTAGTGTTGAAATCTTGTGATTTTGGGTGTTTAGGGATACTCCAACATGGATTCTAAGTGGGTTCTATCCCTACTTCATATGGGCTGAGATAAGAAGTGCTCAAACCCTTGTGATTTGTCATTTTTATGAGCCCTAGGTTGATGTATGTATGTGACATTGGTTATGTTAGTGTATTTGGTGATGTTGGTGCACAATTGGGAGATTGGTATTGCTTGAGGAGCTTTGGTAAGGCTTGGAGCTAAGGTTGGTGAAGAATTCCAAAGAAGAGGCTCAACTGGTTTGGCTACAAGAGGTACGGTTTAAGTTTCATTTAAGTACCGTGTGTTGTGATGAGAATTCCTAGGCTAGATGCCCCTAGGATTAAGTTTGGATTGTGTAAATGGTTGGTGCTAATATGCATAGTTGATACGTAATGTGAATTAATGATTGGGTTGAGAATTGTGTGACCTTGTATGCTTGGTGTATTGAGAATTTGATGTACTGGGTAATGAGTATTGATTTGTGGTTTATGCATTTAAATTGTGAAAATTGGGCCGGAGGCCGTGAATTTTGGGCCGGAGGCCGGAAAGAGGTAAGAAAGGTAAGTCGATGTGTGCATTGTATGATGGCACAAGTGATTGGATGAATTTCAGATAATGAATATATGAATGATTAGGTTGGTTATTGAATAATAAGGTTTGAGAAGTTGAAGTGTGGAATTTGGTAATTTTGGGTGAAATTATGTAGACGAGGTATGTTTGGTTCGGTTGAGATATATTATGTGATCATATATGTGATTATGATTATTGATGCCTTGATAGTATGATGATGCATTAGAGATATGTATGTTGTGATATATGCTTGGGGAATGATTAAGGTTGATTTGTGGGTGAAATCACGTGATAGTGAGTATAATATTGATTATGTATAATGATGGTTGATTGGAAATGGTATTATTGGAAATTGGGATGAGGAAGGATGTATGACATGATATTGTGTTTGTCCTTTAGCCATTTGATTGAGAAGTGTTAAAATGGTTGGATGTGGTTTTGGGAATTTTTGGTAAAGTGTCAATGTGTGAGTTGAGGATGGCTTGATGTGGATTTTGGTACATTTTGATTGATTTCAAAAAGGGTTGAAATTGGCATGTTTTGGTTGATTTTGAAAAGAGTTGAAAATGGCTTGTTTTGAAAATGGCACCTTGTGGTTTTGTATGAAAACATGCTTTTTGGGCACACTTTTACGGGACATAACTTGGACTACAGATCTCTGTTTTGTGCCAAATCTATTTAGAAATGAAATTGGATCCGGGATGTCCATGTCGTTCGAAGAACGGGTGAAAAATGATTTAAAATGAGAAAGTTATGTCCGTCGGAAGATTGGGGATTGAATCTGTAAATTATGCAGCTTTTAACTTAGAAAATTTTTAGCAGAATGACCCTCCACGTGTAGACGCACTTGGCGCGTACGCGTCGTTCTTCAAGAAGGCACCATCCACGCGTGCGCGTGGTGTGCGCGTGCGCGTCGATGCGCTGCACCCAATGCCCAGCTATTTTCCTGAGAGTTGTGCCAGAGTTGTGCCAGTTTTGTGCCTGGGCGCAAGAGCACCCACGCGTACGCGTGGCTGACGCTTGCGCGCCGTTTGGATATTTTTCAACCCGCGCGTTCACGCGTATGACGTTTGCGCGTCGATGAGTATTTGGCGTGCGCGTGGAGTGCGCGTGGAGTGCGCGTACGCGTGGCCCTATTTTCTTGCCAAAGTTGATTTTTGAGTTTTAAAAGCCAAATCTCATACTTCTAAGCCTCTGATCTCACCCCTTATGTATTAAATCATTATGATATGCCTAGCAATGAGATAGGAGCTAGGGGATGTGGTAACTTGCGAGTGAAGCAAGGGGAAAAGTTATGATCAATGATGATCAATGATGATTATATGAGATATGGAGGATGACGGTGGGAGTACCGTGTATGCCATGAGCCGAAGGGCTATATTTGTTGATAAATGGCCGGTTCTTGATTGAACCATGGGCCGGATGGCTGAGTTATTGCCGGGTTACGGCAAAGCCATTATTGTTTATGGCTGAGTATAAATGCATATATGATTAATGAATGAATGTGTTACACGGATAACAATGAAAAAGGTTGAAATGTGATGTGTGACCCCGGGTAGTAGGCAGTGGCGTTGTCCACTTGCTCCGGGTATGAGACGGGAAAGGATGTTTATGATAAATGAGTTTAATTATGGAGTTTTGAATACATGTATGTTTTGAGATCCTGGGTAGTAGCAAGGGTTGTGGTTCATCCCGCTTGCTCCAGGTTAATGTTTGAGATTTGATAATAGTGATGATTACTTCGAAACTGAACGAAGGTATGTTTTGAGATCCTGGGTAGTAGTAAGGGTTATGGTTCGTCCCACTTGCTCCAGGACAGAGATTGAGACCCTGGGTAGTAGCAAGGGTTGTGGTTCCTCCCACTTGCTCCAGGTCAGAGATTGTGACGCCTGGGTAGTAGTGGCAGTAGTGGTGAATCCACTCGCTCCAGGTTGAGCTTTTAAACACCCGCCTGGGTAGTAGCCGCAGTAGTGGTTATTCCACTGGCTCTGGGTTGAGCGGGTAGTAGCAAGGGGGTTGTAGCTCAAACCTACTTGCTCCGCAATGGGTGTTTCTGTCCAATAGTTAGCTACCAGGACATGTCGGGTTGGCTATATAACCGACAGATGATATCATCAGCCATAGGGTAGGCATTCATCATTTGCATATGTTTGAATTGTTTGGGTTTGCCATTTGTTTTGGATTTCTACATCATATATGCCATGTTACCTAACTATATGCTACTTGTTCTACTTGTACCATATTTGTGTATTACTTGCCTGTATTGCTTGTGTTTGTACAACTGAGAGGGCTGTTCTTGATGGGATGAATTGATGATGCGATTGCATGATGATGATGATTATTGAATGAGATAACTGAAGCTCCCTGGGTAGACGCAGTGATGTGGTTTCACTAGCTCCAGGCGAGTGTATGATGTATTGATATAGAATTGCTGAGGCAGAACAACTGGTGATAGTTTTGCTTATAATTATGAGTCTGATTCGTGGAAGAGTCAGCGAGTTGGGAAACATGTGAAACATGAATTGAATTTAGCACTCCCTTATGACAGTTGCCTATTCATGGATTAGCGAGAACCTAGGATGAATAATTGGTGAAGAAGTTTAGGATGCTTAGTGAGTTTTTATTGCAGTACATTGAATTTATTTGGCACTTTTACCGTACTGGGAACCCATGGGCCCGGGGTTCTCATTCCGTATATATCTCTTGTTTTTCAGATACAGGTCCAGCTGCTCAAAAGTGAGCTGTGGTTCGTCTGAGAGACGGCGAAGATATTTATTTTCTCTACTTTGTGTTTTGCTTAGAATCTCTCCACCTTTGTTTTGAAAAGATTATATTATGTATTGAACTCTTTTGGAACTTGCCTATAGAGGCTCTTATGTTTCCTTTGGGAGAGATTAGGATATACTGTTGTCAACTAATTTTATAATGTACTCTAGCCGACCTAAACTTCGCGGGTCGCGACTAGTAGCTATTTACTTATGTTATATATATCTATCTGTTATCTATCTCTTAATCTCCTCTACGCCTTGTCCGTATATCGTTTTTGGCTTCACAGTTTATCTTTTTGTTGTCGAAACGTGAGTGATACGTCTTCGCGATTTTATTTCTATTCTTTTCAGGCTTCTCGATTAATACTCCTTTCGAAAATTACCTATATTTATATATTAAAAATCCACCTGAGAGTCGTACCACCGTAATATCATTGACTTATGACTCGAGCATAAGGATTTGAATATTAGGGTGTTACACATGCTAACCCCACTACTGCTGCAGATGGGAGTAGTATCTGTATACCTCCCATCAAAGCAAGCAGTTTTGAGCTAAATCCTCAGCTCATTGTCATGGTGCAGCAAAATTGCCAGTATTCCGGTCTTCCACAGGAAGAACCTACTGAGTTTCTGGCACAGTTCTTGCAAATTGCTGACACAATGCGTGACAAGGAGGTAGATCAGGACGTATACACTGTAAAAGATCAAGCTAAAAGGTGGTTAAACAACCAACCCACAGCAAGCATAAGAACATGGAAACAGTTATCAGATGAATTCCTGAATCAATATTTCCCTCCAAAAAGGATGACACAGCTAAGGCTGGACATCCAAGGCTTTAAACAAGAGGATGATGAATCCCTTTATAACGCCTGGGAGAGGTACAGAGGGATGCTAAGGAAATGCCCCTCTGAAATATTTTCAGAGTGGGTGCAATTAGACATCTTCTACTATGGGCTTACAGAAAAAGCTCAGATATCTCTAGACCACTCAGCTGGTGGAGCTATACACATGAGAAAGACTATTGAAGAGGCTCAAGAGCTTATTGATATAATTGCTAGAAATAAGCATCTGTACATAAGTAATGAGTCCTCCATGAAAGGAGAAGCTAAGGTAGTATCAACAGACTTTAGTCCTCAGGAACAAGTTGCTGAACTCAATCAGCAACTATCTTCTATAACAAGGTAGTTAGCAGAATTCAAGGAGATGCTACAAGACACTAAAAATGCTAATAAAATATGGAAGCACAATTGAATAAGACAAAACAACAATTATCAAAGCAGATAACAAAAGAGTGCCAGGCAGTTCAATCAAAAAGTGGGAAAACATTAAATACCTCACTTCAGAGCAGCAAAAAGCCAAGAAAATAACAACTGATAGAGGATGAGCAGAATATTATCCAAAATCCCTCTGAGGAAGTAAGAGCCTAGAGAGGAATAACTCTGGCGTTCAAACGCCAGAAAAGGATGCAAAGCTGGTGTTAAACGCCCAACCCATGCACAGTTCTGGTGATCAAACGACAGAAATAGGCAAGGAGCTGGCGTCAAATGCCTAATGGAAGCTCAGTTCTGGCATTCAAAAGCCAGAAACAGGTAAGAAGTTGGCGTCCAACGCCAATCCAGCTTCTAACCCTGGCATTCAAACGCCAGTGAGGGATCAGACAGACCTAAGTGCTGATAGCAACCCCTCTAAAAAGGCTTCTCCAACCACCTCTGTAGGAAATAAACCTGCAGCAACTAAGGTTGAGGAATACAAAGACAAGATGCCTTATCCTCAAAAACTCCGCTAAGAGGAGCAGGATAAGCAATTTACCTGCTTTGCAGACTATCTCAGGACTCTTAAAATAAAGATTCTGTTTGCAGAGGCACTTGAGCAAATACCCTCTTATGCCAAGTTCATGAAAGAGATCTTGAGTCATAAGAAGGATTAGAGAGAAACTGAAAGAGTTCTCCTCACTGAAGAATGCAGTGCAGTCATTCTGAAAAGCTTCCCAGAAAAGCTTAAAGATCCCGGGAGCTTTATGATACCATGCATATTAGAGGGTAATTGCACCAAGACAGCTTTATGTGATCTTGGTGCAAGCATCAACCTAATACCTGCATCCACTATCAGAAAGCTTGGTTTAACTGAAGAAGTCAAACCAACACGGATATGTCTCCAACTTGCTGATGGCTCCATTAAATACCCATCAGGCGTGATTGAAGATATGATTGTCAGGGTTGGGCCATTCGCCTTTCCCACTGACTTTATAGTGCTGGAAATAGAGGAGCACAAGAGTGCTGCTCTCATTCTAGGAAGACCTTTCCTAGCAACTGGACGAACTCTCATTGATGTCCAAAAGGGGGAAGTAACCCTGAGAGTCAACGAGGATGAGTTTAAGTTAAATGCTGTCAAAGCCATGCAGCATCTAGACACACCAAAACACTGCATGAAAGTTGATCTTATTGACTCTTTGGTGGAGGAGATCAACATGGCTGAGAGTCTCGAATCAGAGCTAGAACACATCTTTAAAGATGTCTAGCCTGATCTAGAGGATTAAGAGGAAATAAAAGAGCCCCTGAAAATTCCTCAGGAAGAGGAAAAACCTCCTAAACCCGAGCTCAAACCACTACCACCATCCCTGAAATATGCATTTCTGGGAGAAGGTCACACTTTTCCAGTGATCATAAGCTCTGCTTTAAATCCACAGGAAGAGGAAGCACTACTTCCAGTGCTAAGGACACACAAGACAGCTCTTGGGTGGTCCATAAGTGATCTTAAGGGCATCAGCCCAGCAAGATGCATGCACAAGATTCTATTGGAGGACAATGCTAAGCCAGTGGTCCAACCACAGAGGCGGCTGATGAGCAAATATTTTATACGCTTTTTGAGGGTAATTTCATGTAATTTTTAGCATGTTTTAGTTGGTTTCTAGGAAAAATTCATATTTCTTAACTTTACTATGAGCTTGTATATTTTACTGTGATTTCAGGTATTTTCTGACTGAAATTGAGGGAGCTGAGCAAAAATCTGATTCAGGCAGAAAAAGGACTGTAGATGCTATTGGATTCTGACCTCCCTGCACTCGAAATGGATTTTCTGGAGCTACAGAAATCCAAATGGTGCGCTCTTAATTGCGTTGGAAAGTAGACATCCAGGGCTTTCCAGCAATGTATAATAGTCCATACTTTTCTCAAGGATAAATGATGTAAACCGGCGTTCAACGCCAGTTCCATGTTGCATTCTGGCGCTAAACACCAGAAACAGGTTACAAGTTGGAGTTAAACGCCAGAAATAGGTTACAACCTGGCGTTTAACTCTGGAAACAGCCTAGGCATGTGTAAAGCTCAAGTCTCAGCCCCAGCACACACCAAGTGGGCCTCAGAAGTGGATTTCTGCACTATCTATCCTAGTTTACTCATTTTCTGTAAACCTAGGTTACTAGTTTAGTATTTAAACAACTTTTAGAGATTTATTTTGTACCTCATGACACTTTAGATCTGAACTTTGTACTCTTTGACGGCATGAGTCTCTAAACTCCATTGTTGGGGCTGAGGAGCTCTGCTGTGTCCCGATGAATTAATGCAATTATTTCTGTTTTCTATTCAAACACGCTTGTTTCTATCTAAGATATTCATTCACACTTCAATATGATGGATGTGATGATCCGTGACACTCATCACCATTCTCAACCTATGAACGTGTTCCTGACAACCACCTCCGTTCTACCTTCGATTGAATGAGTATCTCTTGGATTCCTTAATCAGAATCTTCGTGGTATAAGCTAGAATCCATTGGCAACATTCTTGAGAATCCGGAAAGTCTAAACCTTGTCTGTGGTATTTCGAGTAGGATTTAGGGATTGAATGACTGTGACGAGCTTCAAACTCACAAGGGTTAGGCGTAGTGACAGACGCAAAAGGATCAATGGATCCTATTCCAGCATGAGTGAGAGCCGACAGATGATTAGCCGTGCGGTGACAGCGCACCTGGACCATTTTCACAGATAGGACGGATGGTAGCCATTGACAACGGTGATCCACTAACACACAGCTTGCCATAGGAGGAACCTTGCGTGCGTGAAGAAGAAGACAGGGGGAAAGCAGAGATTCAGAAGACAAAGCATCTCCAAAACTCCAACATATTCTCCATTACTGCATAACAAGTATTTAATTCATGCTCTTTTATTTTTCGCAATCCAGACTGATAATTATAATTGATATCCTGACTAAGAATTACAAGATAACCATAGATTGCTTCAAGCCAACAATCTCCGTGGGATTCGACCCTTACTTACATAAGGTATTACTTGGACGACCCAGTGCACTTGCTGGTTAGTGGTACGAGTTGTGAAAAGTGTGATTTACAATTCGTGCACCAAGTTTTTGGCGCCGTTGCTGGGGATTGTTCGAGTTTGGACAACTGACGGTTTATTTTGTTGCTTAGATTAGGAAAAATTTTTCTTTTTGGTTTAGAGTCTTCTATTATCGTTTTTGGTTGAATTTTTTTTCTATTTATCCGTATTTTCTCTTCTTAATTGTTTTCGAAAATTTCTATAAGCTAAAAATTGAGTTTTTCTGTTTGAGTTTAGTTTCATATTTTAAGTTTGGTGTCAATTGCATGTTTTTATTTTTTTTTAATTTTCGAATTTGTGTCCATTGTTCTTTCTTAATCTTCAAGTTATTCTTGTTTATTTTCCTTGTTTGATCTTTAGTTTTTCTCGTTCTATGTCTTTTCTTGTTTTTGTTGTGCTTCTTTCAAAATATCAGTTTTCAAAAAAATCTTTATTTATTAAATACCTTATTAAAACACGTTAAATTTATAGCTTAATTGGCTAGAGCGTTGTGTTTATGTTCTTGGTAATTGGCTATCTTCTTTTTAAAACTTTTTCAAAAATAATTTTTCTTTGAATAAATCTTGTGCCAAACTTTAAGTTTGGTGTTTTCTTGTTGATTTTTCTTTAGTTTTCGAAAAGTTATTTTTGGTTTTCTAAAAATTTTAAGTTTGGTGTTCTATCTTCATGCTCTTGTTGTTCTTGAGAGTCTTCAAGGTGTTCTTAAGTCTTCCCTGTGTTTTGATCTTAAAATTTTTAAGTTTGGTGTTCCTTGGTGTTTTTCCTCCAAAATTTTTGAAAATAAGGAGCATTGGATCTAAAAATTTTAAGTTTTGTGTCTTTTTATTGTTTTTCTCTTTCCTCATTGAATTCAAAAATATCTTTTCCCTTTATTTTAATTGATTTTTAGAAAATCACCTTTAAAAACTCATATTTTTATTTTAAAAATCAAATCTTTTCAAAATTCAAAATCTTATTCAAAAATCATTTTCAAAAATTTTCAAATCTTTTCAATTAATTAGTCAATTCAACATTCAAATTTATTTTTATTTTCTTTTCCTTTTAATTTTCGAAATCTATACATTATTTTCTAATTATTTTACTTTATTTCATTTTTTCAGATATTTTTAATTAAATAAAACAAAAAAATTAAAAATATATTTTACTTGCAATTCACATCATCTCCCTTTCTCCGTCATGGATCTAAGTGGAAATGAACAGTCCAGAAGGACTTTGGGGTCATACGCTAACCCCACTACTGCTGCATATGGGAGTAGTATCTGTATACCCTCCATCAAAGCAGGCAGTTTTGAGCTAAATCCTCAGCTCATTGTCATGGTGCAGCAAAACTGCCAGTATTCCGGTCTTCCACAGGAAGAACCTACTGAGTTTCTGGCACAATTCTTGCAAATTGCTGACATAGTACGTGACAAGGAGGTAGATCAGGATGTATACAGACTGTTACTGTTTCTGTTTGCTGTAAAAGATCAAGTTAAAAGGTGGTTAAATAACCAACCCACAGCAAGCCTAAGGACATGGAAACAGTTATCAGACAAATTCCTGAAATGTTTTCAGAGTGGGTGTAGTTAGACATCTTCTACTATGGGCTTAAAGAAAGAGCTCAGATGTCCCTAGATCACTCAGCTGGTGGATCTATACACATGAGGAAAACTATTGAAGAGGCTCAAGAGCTTATTGATATAGTTGCCAGAAATCAGTATCTGTACATAAGCAGTGAGTCCTCCATAAAAGAAGAAGCCAAAGTAGTGTCTACTGAACTTGGTCCTCCAGAACAAGTTGCTGAAGTCAATCAACAATTGTGCTTTCTAACAAAACAGCTAGCAGAATTCTAGGAGATGCTACAAGAGACTAAAAATGCTAATAAAAATATGGAGGCACAATTGAATTAGACAAAACAGCAGTTATCAAAGCAGATAACAGAAGAGTGCCAGGCAGTTCAATTAAGAAGTGGAAAAACATTAAATACCTCGCTTCAGAACAGCAGAAAGCCAAGGAAAGAACAACTGACAGAGGATGAGAAAAATATCATCCAAAATCCCTCTGAGGACAGTAAGAGCCCAGAGAGGAATGATTCTGGCGCTCAAACGCCAGAAAAAGATGGAGAGCTGGCGTTAAACGCCCAACCCATGCTCAGTTCTGGCGTTCAAACGCCACAAACAAGCAAGGAGTTGGCGTTAAACGCCCAAAGGAAGCTCAGTTCTGGCGTTCAAACGCCAGGAACAGGTAAAGAGTTGGCGTTCAACGCCAATCCAGCTTCCACCCCTGGCATTCAAACGCTAGTGAGGGATCAAACACACACAAATGCTGATAACAACCCATCTAAAAAGGCTTCCCCAACCACCTCTGTAGGAAATAAACCTATAGCAACCAAGGTTGAGGAATACAAAGCCAGGATGCCTTATCCTTAAAGACTCCGCCAAGAGGAGCACGATAAGCAATTTGCTCGCTTTGCAGACTATCTCAGGACTCTTAAAATAAAGATTCTATTTGCAGAGGCACTCAAGCAAATACCTTCTTATGCCAAGTTCATGAAAGAGATCTTGAGTCATAAGAAGGATTGGAGAGAAACTGAAAGAGTTCTCCTCACTGAAGAATGCAGTGCAGTCATTCTGAAAAGCTTCCCAGAAAAGCTTAAAGATACCGGGAGCTTCATGATACCATGCACATTAGAGGGTAATTGCACCAAGATAGCTTTACGTGATCTTGGGGCAAGTATCAATCTAATACCTGCATCCACTATCAGTAAGCTTGGTTTAACTAAAGAAGTCAAACCAACCCAGATATGTCTCCAACTTACTGATGGCTCCATTAAATACCCATCAAGTGTGATTGAAGACATGATTGTCAGGGTTGGGCCATTCGCCTTCCCCACTGACTTTGTAGTGCTGGAAATGGAGGAGCACAAGAGTGCTACTCTCATTCATGTCCAAAAGGGGGAAGTAACCCTTAGAGTCAATGAGGATGAGTTTATGTTGAATGCTGTCAAAGCCATGCACCATCCAGAAACACCAAAAGACCGCATGAAAGTTGATCTTATTGACTCTTTAGTAGAGGAGATCAACATGGTTGAGAGTCTCGAATCAGAGCTGGAAGACATCTTTAAAGATGTTCAGCCTAATCTGGAGGATTCAAAGGAATTGAAAGAGCCCCTGAAACTTCCTCAGGAAGAGAAAAAACCTCCAAAACCAGAGCTCAAACCATTACCACCATCCCTGAAATATGCATTTCTGGGAGAAGGTGGCACTTTTTCAGTGATCATAAGCTTTGCCATGAATCCACAGAAAGAGGAAGCACTACTTCAAGTGCTAAGGACACACAAGACAGCTCTTGGGTGGTCCATAAGTGACCTTAAGGGCATAAGCCCAGCTAGATGCATGCACAAGATCCTATTAGAGGATGATGCTAAGCCAGCGGTTCAACCACAGAGGCGGTTAAATTCAGCCATGAAGGAAGTAGTGCAGAAAGAGGTCACCAAGTTACTGGAGGCTGGGATTATTTATCCTATTTCTGATAGCCCCTGGGTGAGCCCTGTTCAAGTTGTCCCCAAAAAGGGAGGCATGACAGTGGTTCATAATGAAAAAAACGAACTAGTTCCTACAAGAACAGTTACAGGGTGGCGCATGTGTATTGACTACAAAAGGCTCAATACAGCCACGAGAAAGGATCATTTTCCTTTACCATTCATAGACCAGATGCTAGAGAGACTAGCAGGTCATGATTTTTACTACTTTTTGGATGGCTATTCAGGTTACAACCAAATTGCAGTAGATCCCTATGATCAAGAGAAAACTGCATTTACATGTCCATCTGGAGTATTTGCCTACAGAAGGATACCATTTGGGCTGTGTAATGCACCTGCAACCTTTCAGAGATGCATGCTCTCTATTTTCTCTGATATGGTGGAAAAATTTCTGGAAGTCTTCATGGATGACTTCTCAGTATATAGAGACTCATTCAGCTCTTGCCTTGATCACCTGACACTAGTTCTGAAAAGATGCCAAGAGACTAACTTGGTTTTAAACTGGAAAAAATGTCACTTTATGGTGACTGAAGGGATCGTCCTTGGGCATAAAATTTCAAACAAGAGAATAGAGGTGGATCAAGCTAAAGCGGAAGTAATTGAAAAATTACCACCATCTGCCAATGTTAAGGCAATCAGAAGCTTTCTAGGGCATGTAGGATTCTATAAGCGGTTTATAAAGGATTTTTCAAAAATCGCAAAACCTCTGAGCAATCTGCTAGCTGCTGACACGCCATTTGTGTTTGACACAGAGTGTCTGCAGGCGTTTGAAACCCTGAAAGCTAAACTAGTCACAGCAGCAGTTATTTCCGCACCAGACTGGACATTACCATTCAAATTAATGTGTGATGCCAGTGACCAAGCCATTGGTGCAGTATTGGGGCAGAGGCACGACAAGCTCCTGCATGTCATTTATTATGCTAGCCGTGTTTTAAATGATGCCCAGAAAAATTACACAACCACAGAAAAGGAATTGCTTGCAGTGGTTTATACCATTGATAAGTTTAGAGCTTACTTAGTAGGATCAAAAGTGATTGTGCACACTGACCATGCTACTCTTAAATATCTACTTACAAAGCTGGATTCAAAACCCAGGCTCATAAGATGGGTGTTGCTTCTGCAAGAGTTTGATATAGAAATAAGAGACAGAAAAGGGACAGAAAACTAAGTGGCTGATCATCTATCCCGGATAGAGCCAGTAGAAGGGGCGTCCTTTCCCTCTATTGAAATCTCTGAAACCTTTCCGGATGAGCATTTGTTTGCCATTCAAGAAACACCATGGTTTACAGACATTGCAAACTATAAAGCTGCAAAGTTCATACCCAAGGAGTACAGCACGCAACAAAAGAAAAAATTAATTACTAATGTAAAGTATTACTTGTGGGATGAACCCTATCTCTTTAAGAGGTGTGCAGACGGAATAATCAGAAGGTGTGTGCCTAGAGAAGAAGCACAAAAGATCTTATGGCATTGCCATGGGTCACAATATAGAGGACATTTTGGAGGTGAGCGAACAGCCACCAAGGTCCTCCAATGTGGTTTCTACTGGCCTACCCTCTATAGAGATTCCCGAGAGTTTGTACGTAACTGTGACAGTTGCCAGAGAGCTGGTAATCTGCCTCATAGTTATGCCATGCCTCAACAAGGAATCTTAGAGATAGAGTTGTTTGATGTATGGGGTATTGACTTCATGGGGCCTTTCCCACCGTCATACTCAAACACTTATATTCTGGTTGCAGTCGACTATGTATCTAAATGGGTCGAGGCCATTGCCACACCCACTAATGATACTAAGACAGTGCTGAAGTTCCTCCAGAAACATATCTTCAGCAGGTTTGGTGTCCCTAGAGTACTAATCAGTGATGGGGGCACTCACTTCTGCAACAAACAGCTTTACTCTGCCATGGTCCGATATGGAATTAGCCACAAAGTGGCAACTCCATATCATCCACAGACAAATGGGCAAGCTGAAGTCTCTAACAGATAACTAAAAAGAATCCTGGAACGGACTGTAAGTACCCGTAGAAAGGATTGGGCAAGAAGCTTGGATGATGCTCTGTGGGCTTACAGAACAGCATTCAAGACTCCTATAGGGACCTTTCCATACCAGCTTGTGTATGGTAAGGCCTGTCATCTGCCCGTGGAACTGGGATACAAAACCTACTGGGCAACCAGATTCCTAAACTTTGATGCCAAATTAGCTGGAGAAAAAAAGATTGCTCCAGCTGAATGAGCTAAAGGAATTCAGACTCACTGCTTTCAAAAATGCCAAGCTTTACAAAGAGAAAGCAAAAAGGTGGCATGACAGAAAGCTATCATCTAGAGTCTTTGAACAAGGACAGAAGGTTCTGCTGTTTAATTCTAGGCTCAGGCTATTCCATGGGAAACTGAAATCCCGGTGGAAGGGACCATGTGATTACAAGTGTGTCACCATATGGCTATGTGGAGCTTCAAGACATTGATTCTAATAAGAAGTTCATTGTTAATGGACAGACAATCAAACATTATTTTAAAGGCAATGTTGAGCAAGAATGCTCAAAGCTGAGGCTAGATTAAAAAGCTCAGCAAGGTCCAGCTAAAGACAATAAAGAAGCACTTGCTGGAAGGCAACCCAGCCATTAGCAAAACTCTTTCTGTTATTTTATTTTATTCTATTCTTCATTTTCTTTATTTTAAAGCATATAAGTTCAATATTAACAAGGTAAAGAATCAATTGCATAAGTTCATAGGGCTACAGAAGGATTCAGAGCACAAAACAGGAAAAAGGAGCTCGCTGGCAAGAAAACGCCAGTAAGAGGCACAATTGGGCGTTAAACGCCCAAAAGAAGCATCTACTGGGCGTTTTACGCCAGTAGAGATAGCCATCTGGGCGTTAAATGCCAGAAAGAAGCAGCTTCTGGGCGTTTAACGCAAGATTTACAGTATCCTGGGTGTTCAGAAAAACGCACAGTGACAAAAGAGTTTTTGGCGTTTAAAGCCAGCTGGAAGCAACAGTTGGGCGTTAAACGCCCAGACCAAGCACCAATTGGGCGTTAAACGCCCAAAACATGCAACAGTTGGGCGTTTAACACCAGGATTGTGGGGAGTAGGCAATTTCGTTTTCAATTCAAATTTTTCCATTTTTTATGTTTCAATTCATGATTTTTTGCACAAACATGTTACAAATCCTAATTTTTCAAATCGTTTTTCAAAAGATATCAAATGTATCTTAATTCATAAACCCTTTTTTTTATCCTCTTCAAATTATTTCAAAATCCTTTTCAAAACAAATCTATCTCTTTTTCTTCTACAATCTTTTCAACTCATCAATATCTTTTTCAAATCTTCACAACATCTTTTTCAAAACAAAGTTATCTTTTTCAAATATCTTCCATATTATTCATATTTTTTAAATTTTAAAGTGCATCCTTTTCCAATCATACTTATCTTTTACAAATCATATCTTTTATCATATGTTCTTCAAAATTTCTGAAAACCCACCCCCTTCCCTTTAAATCCTAGTTCGGCCTCCCCCTCACCTCCACAATTCGGACTTGGCTCTCCTCATATCCCTCTCCTTTCTTTTCTTTTGCTTGAGGACAAGCGAACCTCTAAGTTTGGTGTGTTTATCCGTGATCACTAAGCCAATACCCACTAAGATCATGGCTTCTAAAGGAAAACAATCCAACTCAAGAGGCAAGAAAGAGAATATTCCAAAACCACTTTGGAATCAAGGGAAGTTCTTAACCAAAGAACATTCAAACCATTACTACAAAATAATGGGTCTAAGGTCAATGATCCCGGAAGTTAAATTTGATCTGAATGAAGACGAATATCTGGAGATCCAAGAGCAAATTCGAAACAGGAGCTGGAAAGTCCTAGCTAATCCTGAAACAAAGGTGGGAAGAAACATGGTTCAGGAATTCTACGCAAATCTGTGGCAGACGGACAGGCAGAGAATAGCGGAAACCGCATTCTTTGACTATAAAACTCTGGTCAGAGGGAAGATTGTTCACACCCACCCTGACAAAATAAGGGAGATCTTCAAGCTGCCTCAATTGCAAGATGACCCAGACTCCTTTAATAGGAGAATGATGAGATCAAACCTGAACTTAGACAAGATCCTAGAAGACATATGTCTCCCTGGAGCTAAATGGACAACCAACACAAAGGGTGCCCCGAACCAACTCAAAAGAGGAGATCTCAAACCAGTCGCCAGAGGCTGGCTGGACTTCATTGGGCGCTCTATATTGCTCACTAGCAACCGCTCTGAGGTCACCATCAGAAGTGCAGTGATGATTCATTGCATTATGCTGGAAAAAGAAGTGGAAGTTCATCAGCTGATTGCTTGTGAGCTTTACAAGATTGCAAATAAGAACTCCAAAGATGCCAGATTGTCTTATCCAAGCTTGGTCTCTCTGTTATGTAAAGATACTGGGATAAAAATGGGAGTAGATGAGTACATCCCAGTTGAGCTACCAATCACCAAAAAGTATATGAAAGGACAGGTGCAGGACGAACCCATCAAGAGGAGAGCACAGGAGTTCCTCCCGGAAATCCCTCAAATTGAATACTGGGAGCGCCTAGAAGCATCTGTCACCAAGTTGCAAGAAGCTGTGGATCAACTAAAGGAAGAACAGCAAAATCAAAACAGCATGCTCTGCAAACTGCTTAGAGAACAAGAAGATCAAGGGCGTGAACTGAAGGAACTGAAGTGCCAGAAGCTATCTCTTGAAGGGCCAAGCAATCCACAGACTAAAGAGGCATCCACTTCCCAAATTCAAGGATGTTGAGTTCTAATCTTAGCCTTAACTCTGTGATAATTGTTCTTATTAGAAATTTACCTTAGAAGTTATATATGAGTAGTAGTAATTAGTATCTCTATTTTGATTTTATCTCCAATTAAGCTATAATTTATTTTTCTCATCATCATCAAACATGAATAAAATAGCAGATTTTTAGAATAAGGAGACAATATTTTTTCGAGTTCTTAATAGGAAAATTCTAATTATCTATATGTGGTGGCAATGCTTTTTGTCTTCTGAAGGAATGCCTGAACAGTGCATGTTTTTTGAAATTGAATTTTGTGAATGTTAAAACTGTTGGCTCCTGAAAGAATGATGAACAAGAGAAATGTTATTGATGATCTGAAAAATCATGAAATTGATTCTTGAAGTGTAACGACCCAATTTTCAGTACGCCTAAGAGATACCGGAAACTGAGTGCTACCAATTGTCATCCTAATTATTATCTATTATTTAATATATGAGCCTGTGCCTTGTTAAAACGTTGCCAATTTTACGAGTAACTTCTTTTTTTTATTTATAGCATTGCGGATAACAAGGTAAAATAAACAAGCATACATTGAGAGCAATAAAAGCAAGTATAGAGAAATATAGAAATATAGCAGATAATATACATCATGTACACTATAACAAAACATGTAGCGTTTACACAAGATCAAGTCAGTTTACATCCTCATCAACCTACGTAGCTAATATATACATGACACTCCCAGGGCCTGGCCTATACAAAAAGCCGCTAAACTGGTGCCCAGGCTAGCCTAACCACTATATAGCTCCTAGCTCTCGGGTGTACTAACACAAGTGAGAGACTAACTAATAGATAATGTCAGACTAGAGTGTCATCAAAAGAGTACCCCTATGGCTGTCAAACTATATCTACACGTGGCCGTTCAGAAGATCGTCGAGAGGCTCGCCCATCTCTTCACTCTGCTCTATCTCTATCTCAGGGATCCTCATCCTCCTAATCGTCTGCGGCTATAGCTATACGCTCAGATCCACCAGAAACACTGTTGTCACTATGTACAAAGCCATTCGCGAGCATAGGTCTATTCGCGTATATCGGAGCTACCCCGTCGTCCGGTAGTGCCGACTCAGTAGGCTATGGAAAGTCTAAGATTGGCTCAGGGGGAAGGTCCCACTCTGGTAGAATCACATGTACGTACTCTCCAGCTGTCTCGAGCTCATCAGGAATGATAGGCTCAGGTGCCACCTCATTCAAGGGTTGAGCTGGTATAGAGTGTCCGTGATCATCGGGAAAATGATGTCTAGGTGCATCAGGGTGTAACCAGGATAAGGGAAAGTCGTATGGATCATCAGGATCAAAAAGCGGACTACACAAGGATGTTGGAAGGGACGGTTTTGTAACGTATAACGTCTCATACGAAGCTCCGCACTCAGAATGTAGTAACCATAGTACACTGGATCCTCGTAAATGTATAGGTCTTCGACTTCATAGAATATCACGCCCGATTCCATCTGAAGGGGAGGAAGGGAGAGAAGGGGGTAAGAACTGGAGAGTTCTTAGTAGGGTCGGGGTTATTAGTTAAGTTCATTAATTCCATGTTGTTTAGCAGATAAATAGCAAAATACCGAGAAGCAGTGAACAGAAGGAGCAGATAACTAGAGAAAACAGAGAAAATAGAAAGCAAAACACAAACAAGAGAATACAAGAAAGCAAAACACAGACACAATGAATAGAATACAAACAAAGAAAGCATACATTCAAACAACAACCAAAACAGAGTAAATGCGCAACCAAGTATGATGCATGTCTAGCCCTAGTGCAGGTAATGAGCTCATCTGTCGGTTTCTACCTGCTCTCGACATAACCCGAAGCAGCTGAAACGGGTATGGTTTTCCAGTCAGCATAGGTATAGTTCTCACTAACTGACGTATGCGTCATATCCTCTGTAAGCAAACTCTGCCTTACAGGTGGCGGCATTCTAGCCGTGTATGAAATCATGTCCTCTGTAAGCAATCCTTGCCTTACAGGTGCGGCATTCTAGCCGTGTATGAATTAATATCCTCTGCAAGTGATCCCAGGTTATCAGTTGCAGGTACAACTCTCAATAGCTGTGTAACACTGGAAAATGTTCTGTGGTCGTACCACTATCTATCTGACTGCCTTCACGCAGCAGATCATTACATAATCATTCTCATTATCATCATTCATTATTATTCTCATTATTCATCATTCACTTTCACATTCTTATGCAGTACCTCTTTCTTTCTCTGATCAATCATACTATACAAACTTTACATCTTTCACTTTTACAATATCTTGGCTCAAACCATTTCTCTTTATGATATTACTCTTTTCTCTTTGTATCTCTTTACTCTATTTTGGTTTCTCTTTTCTCTGTATCTCTTTACTCTTCTCTGATTACTCTTTCCTTTAAGTCTATATTACTCTTTTTTTATCTCTTTACTTTACTCTGCTTACTCTGTTCTCTATTTTACATTATTCTGCTTTGATTTCTCTGCTTAACGTATGTATTTAAAGCTTATGTAAATTTCGGTATGAATAGTTAGTCTGTCCCAGGTATAGGTTCATTAAGTCTATACTGAAATAGTTTAACTTTTCATATAATACCTAACCCTAGTCGCAACTCAAGAACTAACTATGTTGCCCTAGTTCGTTCACTAATTTCTGTCTATTTTTCTGTCATTAATACTCTACAGACTTTTACTTCCATTTTTATCTTTTCTTCAAATTTTTATCTTTTATTTATCTTTGCCTCACTAATATGTTCTTACCACTTCCTAAGTGTCTTATGAAGGTAATTATGAGATCCTGTGCTTAAAGTTGTCTTTCTAAAACTTTTACAGAAAACTGCCTTTTCCGCATTATTTTATTATTTTTATTAAAATATTATCTTTAATTAAATATTACTATTTAATATTTTATTATTATTTATTATTTTATTATTAATTTTCGAAAATTAACCTACATTTTACTTTTAACCTTTAAAATTCACTTTTTACCACCCGTAACTTTTAATATTTCTACTTTTACCACCCTAACTTCCAAAAATTGCCATATAACCCCTTAAACACCAAAAATTTTACTTCCTTGCCCTTTCTAAGATCTAATAGGTGTTCTTCAATGTTCTTCACCACACTCAAAGTGTTCTTCGTGTTCTTCGTATATTCTTCAAATTCTTTCTCTGTTTTTACCCGTTTTTTAGTCTTTTCAGCAACCGATTTTTACCAAAATTCAAAATAAATTAGCAGCCACTAAAATCCCATCTTTTCTACATGATTTCAACACAAATTGAACCTCAATTTAAGCCTAGGATTTCATTTTTCCAGCTGCTCCAAGAACATGAACTTAAAGCTTGAATTTCATCAAATTTCATCAAATTTTCACCAAATTTTCACCAAGAATCAATCATATATGCAACCAATTTTTAGCACAGCCAAATTATACAACATTCACACAACTCAAACACAAATAATCAAGATTAATTTCGTGACACCCTACTTGGTTTTTCTGCTCCTAATTCAGTTAGACTTTCAAGTGGTCCTTAAGCACTTTTTCCTCCTAAATCACATCAAGAACAACTTTAAATCCAAAAACTCTCAACTGACCAAATCTCACTCAGCATGTTAGAAAGGGATTTCTCACCTTAGAGTTGCTGAAGATTAACGTTTCTTGGCCCTCAAGTCAAGTTAAGCATGATTCCTAAGGAAAAACATCAAGAAAACACATGTTTTACATGGTTTTCCTTGAAAACCGAATTGAAGAGGGAGGGAGACAGCCATCTCACCTTATTTCCAGCCTTGATAAGTCACATGGTTATGTAGAGGAAGAAGAGAGGATCATTTTGGTGAAATTGGAGTTTTGATTTGAGTTTTAGTTCAGAAGAAATCAAGCTTTGAAGATTAAGTGTTCATGAAAGTTTCTCTCTTTTCTCTCTTGTTATTTTCGGCCAAAATGATGAAATGAGACAGCCTTGGAGGTCTTGGGGGTGTAAGGTTAGTTGTGATTGGTTGGCTTGGAGGTGGGTTAAAATAATATTAAAATATCTCAGGTGTATAACTACTAGCATAAATGACACTAGTAACATATTTATCGTGAGAATAAAACATGTATAATGAGGCCTTAGCATTTCTAAAGTCATCAGAGAGTGCTGGTGCTAAGCTGCACTAGTAAACTGTGAACCCGGTTAAACCGATTTTCTGTTTTTAACTAAAACTGACCAGGTAACCTCATAATATTATTCAAGAAGCTTCTAATACTCATATAATGATGATATTTTCCTATTATCTCTTTTCTCTCATAAATCGAGCCCGGTTTGTCAAACTGAGACTATTTACGAAAAATCGAATCAAAACTCCTAACCGATACGGTTCAAAAACTAGATTCTTCGTGACTGCGTTATCGAGCTTGCCTCATAAAAGGTTCTAGCTTAAAGATAACATAATGACAATGAGGATTGAGATACTTGATGATATATCAGAGCTTCTCCCCTTATTGATCCTCCGGAGTTCTCCGTACTTTCAGAAAAGATCTCGCGTACTCGAAAATCGGGGTTGTTACATGAAGCAAGAAAAAGAAGCAAAAAAAAAAAAAAAAGAAGAAAAGAAAAAGAAGAAGGAGTAGTAGAAAAAGCCAGTAGCCCTTAAAACCAAGAGGCAAGGGTAAAAAGGATCCAAGGCTTTGAGCATTAATGGATAGGAGGGTCTAAAAGGAATAAAATCCTGGCCTAAGCGGCTAAACTAAGCTGTCCCTAACCATGTGCTTGTGGCGTGAAGGTGTCAAGTGAAAACCTGAGATTGAGCGGTTAAAGTCGAGGTCCAAAGCAAAAACAGAGTGTGCTTAAGAACTTTGGACACCTCTAATTGGGGACTTTAGCAAAGCTAAGTCACAATCTAAAAATGTTCACCCAGTTATGTGTCGGTGGCATTTATGTATCCGGTGGTAATACTGGAAAACAAAGTGCTTAGAGCCATGACCAAGACTCATAAAATAGCTGTGTTCAAGAATCAACATACTAAACTAGGAGAATCAATAATACTATCTGAATTCTGAGATCTTATGGATGCCAATCATTCTGAATTTCAAAGGATAAAGTGAAATGCCAAAACTGTTCGGAAGCAAAAAGCTACCAGTCCCGCTCATTTGATTAGAATCTGAGCTTCACTTAAAACTCTGAGATATTATTGCTTCTTGATTTCTTTTCATCCTATGTTATTTGTCTAATTGCTTGGGGATAAGCAACAGTTTAAGTTTGGTGTTGTGTGATGCTAGGGCATTTTGGCCAGTTTCACTGACCTTTTCTTTACTGTTTTTAGGTTAGTTTCATGCATTTCTTTAGGAAATAAGCTAGTTTTGGGTAAATATTCACTTATGCCTTGACTCAAGCATACATTGTGCATTTTACATAATTTTATGAGGATTTTGCATAAGTTTAGTGACAAATATTATGTTGCATTACTCATGACTTGGACTAGAGCTTTGATGCACTTTGTTGCTTGATTTCAGGACCAAAAGGAAGCAAGAAAAGGGGAGGTAACTTGCAAGATTAATGAGAAAAGTGATTGCCAATAACACTCTCAAAAAGCCATCAATGCCCACGTTAGAGAGTCACGTTAACCAAGTTAACGTGAACTCTAACGTGGAGAAAAGAAGTTGAGCCAACGTTAGTGACACTCAACATTGTCACTAACGTTGGCAATTACTCATAAGTGGCCACATTAGAAGCCACGTTAACTAGGTTAACGTGGCCTCAAACGTTAAAGGGGGGGGAGAGAAGCCAACGTTAGTGACACTCAACATTGTCACTAATGTTGGCCTATGGTGCAAAGTACCACGTTAACTCCCATGTTAACTTGGTTAACGTGGGAACTAACGTAGAGGATGAAGAGTTGTCGACAACGTTAGTGACACTCAACATTGTCACTAACGTTGGGATGGCTAAAAGATGGCCACGTTAGAAGCCACGTTAACCTAGTTAACATGGACTCCAACGTGAGACCTAGGGGCACATTGGAACGTTAGTGACAATGTTGAATGTCACTAACGTTCTCGAAGGATGGCAAAGGCCACGTTAGAAGCCACGTTAACCTAGTTAACGTGAGCTTTAACGTGAAGCAAGAAGGGGCACACTGGAACGTTAGTGACAATGTTGAGTGTAACTAACGTTCTCGAAGGTTGACAAGGCAACGTTAAAAGCCACGTTAACCTAGTTAACGTGGGTTTTAACGTGAGGCAAAGGGGTGCATTGGAACGTTAGTGACAATGTTAAGTGTCACTAACGTTCCTGAACTTAGACTTTCACTAAATGATTAACACTCCTTACGCCCTGAGCTTAAGTCTCTGCCCACTTCGCACTTTCTCTCTGAAAGTAAAGCCAAGCCCAAATAAAGAAAGGAACTGCTTCAAACTCAAGATCCAAAGGCCCAAGACTTGAAGAGTAAACTAGAAGCTGAGAAGAGTAGTATATATAGGAGTAGCTTTGAATTGTAAAGAAGTTCTGGAGGCTGGGAAAAAGGAGAACTACTCTCTGTATTTTACTTTCTTTGCAATTTCTAGTTTTATGATGTATTCTCCATCTTTGTTTCCATTTTCAAGAGCTATGAACAACTAAACCCATTTCATTGGGTTAGGGAGCTCTGTTGTAATTTGATGGATCAATACTAATCTTCATTATTCTTCTTCTATCTTTCCTCTTGATTTTATTTGAAAGCTTTCGATCTTCATCCAATTGAGTAGTTATCTTGGAAGAGAAGCTATTCAAACTTGGATCTCTTTTGAACCTTGGAAGAGGAATGAAGAGATCAAGCTAGAAATGCTTTCTCATGTTGGACCAAATTGGGTTTGGATGGGTATGTGACTATAACCCTCTCAATACTTGGTTTGGGAAATGCATGTGGTATAATCAGTGACCATACTTCATCTCTTCTCATGAGCAATTGACCAAGGAAATGGCTATTGATCAAGATCTGAGAGATTGAATTGCAAGAAATTGTAATTCAATCACTTAAGATTGCCAAGGAGATCAATGAGTGCATTGATTGAGGAAGAGATGAAAATGAACTTGATCCGGAGAATTTCAACATCTCCTAAGCCCAATGAACTCCCCATCTCTGATCTTACCTATTCTCTTTAATTTCTGCCATTTACTTTTATGAGCAAATCTCCCATTCCCATTTACAATTCTGTAATTTATTTTCAGTCATTTACTTCCAGTCCTTTAATTCTAGCATTTACTTTTCTGTTATTTACATTCTCGCCATTCTATTTTCTGCAACTCTCAACCCAAATTCTAGATTCGCTCAACTAGAACATTCTTCTAATTAAAGTTGCTTGATCAATCAATCCCTGTGGGATTCGACCTCACTCTATTGTGAGTTTTTACTTGACGACAACTTCGGTACAATTGCCGAAGGGAGATTTGTTGAGAGACAAGTTTTCCGCGCATCAAGTTAATGGCGTCGTTGCCGGGGATTGATTGTGCATCAACAATGATTAGATTGGAAGATCACTAGATTGAGCATTTTATTTTGTGAATTTCATTTTCTGTTTGAGTGATTTACTTTTTGTTTTAGTTAAACTTCTTCCCTTCTCCCTCTACTCTTTTGTTTTTCTTTGTTATTTTCAATTCTATTTGCTAACCCACTAACTGTTTGATATATTACATCACCCACAACTAACAGCAATTCTGACACAAATACTGTCTGCACCTATTTTCTCTGCTTGTACTTGTTGGTTGTATAATAGGGAGAAGAAGCGGGGCTTCAACTTCCTTTGATTCTGAACCGGAGAGAACCTTCCTTAGACTAAGGAGGGAGGCAAAAGAAAAACGAGTAGTTGGTGCTGAAGAAGAGGAGGAACAGTTTGAGGAATACTTTGAACCAAACATGGAAGAAAACATGGAAAATCATCATGAAGAAGAGACTCACAACCATGGCAGAGGAGGTGGAGCAAATCATGCTGGGGAGGATAGAAGAGTTTTGGGCTCTTACATTAATCCAAACCCAGGCAATTGTGGAAGTAGCATCCAAAAGCCAACAATCCATGCCAACAACTTTGAACTTAAACCACAGCTCATCACCCTTGTTCAGAACAACTGTTCATTTGGAGGAGGTGTTCAAGAAGACCCCAATCAACATTTGACCACCTTCCTGAGAATATGTGACACAGTGAAATCTAATGGTGTTCATCCTGACGCCTATAGACTGCTCTTATTTCCCTTCTCACTCAGAGACAAGGCAGCCAAGTGGCTGGAATCCTTCTCAAGGGAGAGCTTGACAACTTGGGAGGATGTGGTGAACAAATTCTTAGTAAGATTCTACCCTCCTCAACGAATCAATAGGCTGAGAGCTGAGGTTCAAACCTTCAGGCAACAAGATGGTGAGACTCTGTATGAAGCATGGAAGAGGTTCAAAGACTTAACAAGGAGATGTCCACCTGACATGTTCAACGAATGGGTCCAGCTGCACATTTTCTATGAAGGGCTCTCTTATGAGTCAAAGAAGGCAGTAGACCATTCATCTGGAGGATCCTTGAACAAGAAGAATACCATTGAGGAAGCCATAGATGTTATTGAAACAGTAGCAGAAAACGACTACTTCTATGCTTCCGAAAGAGGGAACACAAGAGGAGTGATGGAGCTAAACAATGTAGATGCTCTGTTGGCCCAAAACAAGCTCATTACCCAGCAGCTGGCTGACCTCACCAAGAAGATGGAGAGGAACCAAGTAGCAGCAATCTCCACTTCATCAACAACACAAGAAGGAGTAAACGAAGAAGCAGAGGGGAGTCAGGAGCAAGCCAACTACATTGGGAATTCACCAAGGAAAAACTATGATCCATACTCCAAGACTTACAACCCTGGATGGAGAAATCACTCAAACTTTGGGTGGGGAAATGAGCAAGATCAAAACCAAGACCAGAGACGTTACAACTCCAACAACAATGCAGCTCACCAGCAATTCACCCAGAGGACATCTCAACACCCCCACAACAACACTTCTCCACATCCTTATCAAAACCAAAATAGCACATCTGCTCCGAACCACTCATCAATTGATGACAAGCTCTCTAAGATTGAAACCTTCATTGAAGGATTATGCAGAGACATTCAAGACAGTAAAGCATTCAGAGAGGAAGTGCCGTCAAACATGCAGAATCAAAATGCTGCCATCACAAAACTGGAAACACAAATCAGCTATCTATTTAAGCAACTTCCTAACCACAATTTTTGCTATGATGCCCATTCAAGCAAAAGGGAGGAGTGTCAAGCTATCATACTTAGGAGTGGGAAGGAACTGAAGGAACATCCCCAAAAACCACAAGAAGAAGGCTCAAATGAAAAGGGAGAAGAGCAAGATGGAATACAACCCCCCACGCCAAGTCTGCAGAAAGAAAAGAAGATACCCCAACTAAACATCTCAAGAGCTCCATACCCCCAGCTATTGAAGAAAAAGGAATATGACAACCAATTCTTGAGATTTTTGGAAATCTTCAAGAAACTACAAATCAACATACCATTTGCCGAAGCCATAGAACAAATGCCACTTTATGCCAAGTTTTTGAAGGAGCTAATGACTAAGAAGAGAAGCTGGAAGAATAATGAAACTGTGATACTAACTGAAGAGTGCAGTGCTATCATTCAGCATAAACTACCTCAGAAACTGAAGGATCCTGGGAGTTTTCAGATCCCTTGCATTATAGGAGAAATCACAGTAGAAAAAGCTCTTTGTGACTTAGGGGCCAGCATCAATTTGATGTCAGTAGCCATGATGAGAAAGATGAAAATTGAGGAGGCTAAACCAACAAAAATGGCTTTACAACTGGCAGACCGGTCGTTCAAATTCCCTCACGGGATAGTCGAGGATTTGCTAGTAAAAGTAGGAGATTTCATATTCCCAGCAGATTTTGTGGTGCTGCACATGCAGGAAGACGCCAAGACCTCCATCATCTTGGGAAGGCCATTCTTGGCCACTGCTGGGGCTGTCATTGATGTTCAGAAGGGTGACCTCACCCTGCGATTACACAATGAAAAGATGACATTCAATGTGTTCAAGGCCATGAGTTACCCACCGGAACAATTGGGGGAATGCATGAGGTTAGATGCACTTGAGGATGAAGTACAGGAGAATTTTGAAGAAGATGAACCTGAAGAGAACGAGAGATTGGTGGAGGAAGAAGCTGAATCAAGTGAAGAGGCAGTTACAGCAGAAATACGTATACCAGATGCACCAAAGGAAGGGAACGAAAAATCAGAAGCACCCAAACCTGAACTCAAAGCATTGCCACCCACTCTCAAATATGCATATCTAGGAGAAAATGAAAACTACCCAGTGATCATAAATTCATCCCTCAGTCAAGATCAAGAAGACGAGCTACTCAAGGTGTTGCGGGAGCATAAGGATGCCATTGGATGGACCCTTGCTGACTTGAAGGGAATCAGTTCAGCCATATGCATGCATAAAATACTGTTGGAAGATGACGCCAAGCCATCCATTCAATCCCAAAGAAGGCTGAACCCGATCATGAAGGAAGTGGTACAGAAAGAGGTTATGAAGCTTTGGCAAGGAGGAGTCATATACCCAATTTCGGACAGCCCTTGGGTTAGCCCCATACATGTTGTACCAAAGAAGGGAGGGATCACTGTGGTTACCAATAAGAAGAACGAGCTCATACCTACAAGGACCGTCATAGGATGGCGGATGTACATAGACTACAGGAAACTCAATGAGGCTACACAAAAGGACCATTTTCCCCTTCCGTTCATGGATCAGATGTTGGAAAGACTTGCAGGGCACGCTTATTATTGTTTTCTCGACGGTTATTCAGGATACAACCAAATAGTGGTTGATCCAAGAGACCAAGAGAAAACCTCATTTACCTGTCCGTATGGAGTGTTTGCTTATAAGCGCATGCCATTTGGGTTATGTAATGCCCCTACAACTTTCCAACGCTGCATGCTTTCTATCTTTTCAGATATGATAGAAAAATTCATTGAAGTTTTTATGGATGATTTCTCGGTATTCGGAGATTCTTTTCCTAGTTGCCTACATCACCTCGCCTTGGTATTGAAAAGATGCCAAGAGACCAATTTGGTCTTGAACTGGGAAAAATGCCACTTCATGGTGACAGGGGAAATAGTCCTTGGTCACAAAGTCTCTCACCAAGGCATTGAGGTTGATAGAGCTAAAGTAGAACTTATTGAAAAACTACCCCCACCCAGTGATGTCAAGGCAATTAGAAGTTTTTTAGGGCATGCTGGTTTTTACAGAAGTTTTATTAAAGATTTTTCAAAGATAGCCAAGCCCTTAAGCAATCTCCTTGTATCTGATACACCATTCATCTTTGATGAAACATGCATGCTAGCATTTGCACATTTGAAAATGCGGTTATCCTCTGCTCCTATCATTTTCCCACCTGATTGGAACCTACCATTTGAATTGATGTGCGACGCATCTGATTTTGCAGTTGGGGCAGTGTTAGGACAAAGGAAAGATAACCTAGTTCGTGTGATATACTATGCTAGCAAAGTCCTTAATGAAACTCAAAGAAATTATACCACTACTAAAAAGGAGTTGCTACCAATAGTTTTTGCATTTGACAAATTTAGATCATACCTCATTGGTGCTAAAGTGATTGTTTTTACAGATCACACAACACTTAAATATTTGTTTGCCAAGCAAGAATCAAAGCCAAGACTAATAAGGTGGATCTTACTGTTGCAGGAATTCGATATTGAAATCAGAGACAAGAAGGGAGTGGAGAACAAGGTGGCAGATCACTTATCTAGAATCCCTCATGATCAAGGTGGAGAAAATGATACAAATGTGAACAAGCTCTTCCCTGATGAGCAGTTGATGACAGTTCATAAAGCACCATGGTTCACAGATATTGCAAATTTCAAGGCAACTGGGGCATTACCCCCAGGGATCAATAAACATCAAAAGAGGAAGCTCATGAATGATGCAAAATACTTTGTCTGGGATGAGCCATATCTCTTCAAGAAATGTTCAGATGGAATTCTTAGAAGATGTGTCTCGAAAGAGGAAGGGAGAGAAGTCCTGTGGAACTGCCACGGTTCATGCTATGGCGGACACTTTGGAGGGGACAGAACTGCAGCAAAGGTGTTACAAAGCGGATTCTTTTGGCCCACTCTTATCAAGGATGCCAAGGAACTAGTAAAAAGTTGCAATGAATGCCAAAGATCTGGAAACCTGCCCAAAAGAAACGCCATGCCACAAAATTTCATCTTGGAACTTGAACTGTTTGATGTGTGGGGAATTGATTTCATGGGACCATTCCCAACCTCATATGCAAACAATTACATCCTGGTAGCAGTAGATTATGTTTCCAAGTCGGTAGAGGCTATTGCAACCCCAACTAATGATAACAAGGTAGTCATGAACTTCCTCAGGAAGAATATCTTTAGCCAGTTTGGAGTCCCAAGAGCCCTCATCAGTGATGGAGGGAGCCACTTTTGTAACAAACCACTAGAAGCTCTCCTCTTACGATATGGGGTAAAACACAAAGTAGCCACACCTTACCATCCTCAAACAAGTGGGCAAACTGAGATATCCAACAGAGAGCTAAAGAGGATCCTGGAAAAGACTGTGGGCGCATCTAGAAAGGATTGGTCGAAGAAGTTGGATGATGCTCTGTGGGCATACAGAACAGCATTCAAAACTCCACTTGGAATGTCTCCATATCAATTAGTCTATGGGAAGGCTTGTCATTTGCCACTGGAGCTGGAACAGAAAGCTCTTTGGGCTATCAAGATACTAAATTTTGACAGCATTGCTGCTGGTGCAAAAAGAATCTTGCAGCTGCAAGAGATGGAGGAATTCAGGTCACAAGCCTATGAAAACACTAAGATGTATAAAGAGAAGGCAAAGAGAAAACATGACATGCATTTGGCACCCAGGAGTTTTGAAAAAGGGCAGCAAGTACTCCTTTACAATTCTAAATTAAGGCTGTTCCCAGGAAAACTCAAGTCAAGGTGGTCCGGACCTTTCTTGGTTACAAAAGTATCACCCTATGGCCACATCGAAATCACGAATAAAGGTTCAGAGAGGACTTTTACAGTGAATGGACAAAGACTCAAGCATTATCTGGGCAACATGGGGGAAGACCCCAGAGTAAAGTACCATCTCAAGTAATTTAAGGACTCGTCGAGCTAGCGACGATAAAAGAGCGCTCTGTTGGGAGGCAACCCAACCTCAAGTAGTTTCACTTTCATCTTTATTTCAATAAAAGTCACAAGTTGTTTCCCCTGTATTGTAAGGAGCTAAGTTTGGTGTTCCACACCAGAACAATCCAAGAGTGATAGTGTAATTCTATGTTTGGTGTTCCACTAAAGGACATTGGTTAGAATTACACTCCACTCCCAAAGAACATTGCTAGCTCCATCCAACCAAGAGAAACCACTTAGATGTAGTTAGACTATAGGTGATCATTGCTTTGTTGATAACAAGATATGAGGGTCTCTGCATATATGCAATGTTGTGTACTGGGCAAAGAACTAAGTTTGATGTTCTCACACCAAATTGAGTTCAAGAGGCACAAGCATACATGTAAGCTAACTATGTCTCAAGTGCTTTGGGAACAAGCAACTTCTAGTAACCTTGTAGGAATCTTATAAGGAAATGGTGCACCTTCACCCAAAGATGCGAGGAAATGCAAGAGGAAACAAGGAGGACAAGCAAGGAAAAGAGCGTGGACATCCACAACAGTAAAAGGTGGTGGAGTTCCTTCTTTGTTCCATCTTTCTCTGTGTTTTAAATAAGGAAGATCTTGTATGAAATAGAACTTGCTTCCATGTTATGTTTGAACCTTTTTCAAATCATGTTATTTTTTTAGTTTTTGGTATTGAAGAGAGTCTATGTACACTGGTCTTTATGTCACTGCACCATCACTTAACCTACTTGTAAGCTTGTCCCTTTAAATCAAATAAAAAGAGAATTATTATGTTTGTAAAAGACCAGAGTGGAGTTGATATTGTGGAATTGCATTCATGAATCTTTGGGGTAGTCATAAGTTAGCTAAGTTGGTTCAACCACAAGGCTAGGAGGACAGCTATCTATCCTGAATACTTTGCTTTGGATACACTCATGAGACTAAGTTAATAACAAGATCCTAAGAAGAAAAAAGGGAAAGAACAATGGAAGTGAAAAACAAAAGAAAAAGAGTAAACAATAAGGCTAGGCATCAATGGTTTTAAGCTTGAGGCAAGTGTCTGTGGTGCTCCTGTGTGAGGGATCTACTTGGATGAATAAGCTCTTAGGGGTGCCTTATCACTTGGTAACTTGGGTTAACTAACTCGGGATTATCAGCTGAAAGTCCACTATCAAGAGTAACCTTCACTACAGAACACTTAGTAACCCAAAGAGGTGCTGGACACCAAGGTCTCAAGAAAAGAAAATAAATAAACTAAATGCCTGTAGTGTGTATGTATGGGGGATAGGCTTGAGGGAGTAAGTCCTTAGGGGTGTCTCAACACCTAGCACCTTGAACCAACTGGTTCGAGAGTGTTGGCTGAAAGCTTATCTTAAAGAGTTGCCCCCTTACAGAGCACTTAGCCTAAATAACACAAACAACCCTGGTAATAACAATAAAAGGATCAATGAATAAAAGTCTCATGGGATATGAACAAAGTGGGTGTTTTAGGACAGAATAAAGGTCTGAAAGCCAGTAATGGAATGAACCTAAGTTGCTATGCATGAAACCACCATAAAATCAGTAATATGACTTCCACAAGGATGACTCATTCCTCTGGATATTCCATTCATCATTCTCTTGTTCCAGTACTTGCTTAGGGACAAGCAAGCTTTAAGTTTGGTGTTGTGATGCCAGGGCATTTTGGCCAGTTTCACTGACCTTTTCTTTACTGTTTTTTGGTTAGTTTCATGCAATTCTTTAGGAAATAAGCTAGTTTTGGGTAAATATTCACTTATGCCTTGACTCAAGCATTCATTGTGCATTTTACATAATTTCATGAGGATTTTGCATAAGTTTAGTGACAAGTATTATGTTGCATTACTCATGACTTGGACTAGAGCTTTGATGCACTTTGTTGCTTGATTTCAGGACCAATAGGAAGCAAGAAAAGGGGAGGTAACTTGCAAGATTAATGAGAAAAGTGATTGCCAATAACACTCTCAAAAAGCCATTAATGCCCACGTTAGAGAGTCACGTTAACCAAGTTAACGTGAACTCTAACATGGAGAAAAGAAATTGAGCCAACGTTAGTGACACTCAACATTGTCACTAACGTTGGCAATTACTCATAAGTGGCCACGTTAGAAGCCACGTTAACCTAGTTAACGTGGCCTCTAACGTTAAAGGGGGGGAGAGAAGCCAACGTTAGTGACACTTAACATTGTCACTAACGTTGGCCTATGGTGCAAAGTACCACGTTAACTCCCACGTTAACTTGGTTAACGTGGGAACTAACGTAGAGGATGAAGAGTTGTCGACAACGTTAGTGACACTCAACATTGTCACTAACGTTGAAGCAACCACACAACCCCCAAGAGTCACGTTAACTTCCATGTTAACTTGGTTAACGTGAAAGCTAACGATGAGAAATGAAGGATGAGCCAACGTTAGTGACACTCAACATTGTCACTAACGTTGGGATGGCTAAAAGATGGCCACGTTAGAAGCCATGTTAACCTAGTTAACGTGGACTCCAACGTGAGACCTAGGGGCACATTGGAACATTAGTGACAATGTTGAATGTCACTAACGTTCTCGAAGGATGGCAAAGGCCACGTTAGAAGCCACGTTAACCTAGTTAACGTGAGCTTTAACGTGAAGCAAGAAGGGGCACACTGGAACGTTAGTGACAATGTTGAGTGTCACTAACGTTCTCGAAGGTTGACAAGGCAACGTTAAAAGCCACGTTAACCTAGTTAACGTGAGGCAAAGGGGTGCATTGGAACGTTAGTGACAATGTTAAGTGTCACTAACGTTCCCGAACTTAGACTTTCACTAAACGATTAACACTCCTTACGCCCTGAGCTTAAGTCTCTGCCCACTTCGCACTTTCTCTCTGCAAGTAAAGCCAAGCCCAAATAAAGAAAGGAACAGCTTCAAACTCAAGATCCAAAGGCCCAAGACTTGAAGAGTAAACTAGAAGCTGAGAAGAGTAGTATATATAGGAGTAGCTTTGAATTGTAAAGAAGTTCTGGAGGCTGGGAAAAAGGAGAACTACTCTCTGTATTTTACTTTCTTTGTAATTTCTAGTTTTATGATGTATTCTCCATCTTTGTTTCCATTTTCAAGAGCTCTGAACAACTAAACCCCTTTCATTGTGTTAGGGAGCTCTGTTGTAATTTGATGGATCAATACTAATCTTCATTATTCTTCTTCTATCTTTCCTCTTGATTTTACTTGAAAGCTTTCGATCTTCATCCAATTGAGTAGTTATCTTGGAAGAGAAGCTATTCAAACTTGGATCTCTTTTGAACCTTGGAAGAGGAATGAAGAGATCAAGCTAGAAATGCTTTCTCATGTTGGACCAAATTGGGTTTGGATGGGTATGTGACTATAACCCTCTCAATACTTGGTTTGGAAAATGCATGTGGTATAATCAGTGACCATACTTCATCTTTTCTCATGAGCAATTGACCAAGGAATTGGCTTTTGATCAAGATCTGAGAGATTGAATTGCAAGAAATTGTAATTCAATCACTTAAGATTGCCAAGGAGATCAATGAGTGCATTGATTGAGGAAGAGATGAAAATGAACTTGATCCGGAGAATTGCAACATCTCCTAAGCCCAATGAACTCCCCATCTCTGATCTTACCCATTCTCTTTAATTTCTGTCATTTACTTTTATGAGCAAATCCCCCATTCCCATTTACAATTCTGCAATTTATTTTCAGTCATTTACTTCCAGTCCTTTAATTCTAGCATTTACTTTTCTGTTATTTACATTCTCGCCATTCTATTTTCTGCAACTCTCAACCCAAATTCTGGATTCGCTCAACTAGAACATTCTTCTAATTAAAGTTGCTTGATCAATCAATCCCTGTGGGATTCGACCTCACTCTATTGTGAGTTTTTACTTGACGACAACTTTGGTACACTTGCCAAAGGGAGATTTGTTGAGAGACAAGTTTTCCGCGCATCATTGTGATTAGCAGATATTTTTTACGCTTTTTGAGGGTAATTTCATGTAGTTTTTAGCATGTTTTAGTTGGTTTTTAGTATATTTTTATTAGTTTCCAGGAAAAAGTCATATTTCTGGACTTTACTATGAGCTTGTGTGTTTTTCTGTGATTTCAGGTATTTTCTGGCTGAAATTGAGGGAGTTGAGCAAAAATCTGATTCAGGCTGAAAAAGGACTGCAGATGCTGTTGGATTCTAACCTCCGTTCACTCGAAATAGATTTTCTGGAGCTATAGAAGACCAAATGGCACACTCTTAATTGCGTTGGAAAGTAGACATCCAGGGCTTTCCAGGAATATATAATAGTCCATACTTTGCTCAAGGATAAACGACGTAAACTGGCATTCAACGCCAGTTCCATGTTGCATTCTGGCATTAAACGCCAGAAACAGGTTACAAGTTGGAGTTAAATGCCAGAAACAGGTTACAACCTGGCGTTTAACTCTGAAAACAGCCTAGGCACGTGTAAAGCTCAAGTTTCAGCCCCAGCACACACTAAGTGGGCCCCAGAAGTGGATTTCTGCACTATCTATCCTAGTCATTTTCTGTAAACCTAGGTTACTAGTTTAGTATTTAAACAACTTTTAGAGATTTATTTTGTACCTCATGACATTTTAGATCTGAAATTTGTACTCTTTGACGGCATGAGTCTCTAAACTCCATTGTTGGGGGTGAGGAGCTCTCCTGTGTCCCGATGAATTAATGCAATTATTTCTGTTTTCTATTCAAACACGATTGTTTCTATCTAAGATGTTCATTCGCACTTCAATATGATGGATGTGATGATCCGTGACACTCATCACCATTCTCAACCTATGAACGTGTGCCTGACAACCACCTCCGTTCTACCTTCGATTGAATGAGTATCTCTTGGATTCCTTAATCAGAACCTTCGTGGTATAAGCTAGAATCCATTGGCAGCATTCTTGAGAATCCGAAAAGTCTAAACCTTGTCTGTGGTATTCCGAGTAGGATTCAGGGATTGAATGACTGTGACGAGCTTCAAACTCACAAGGGTTGGGCGTAGTGACAGACGCAAAAGGATCAATGGATCCTATTCCAGCATGAGTGAGAGCCAACAGATGATTAGTCGTGCGGTGACAGTGCACCTGAACCATTTTCACTGAGAGGACGGATGGTAGGCATTGACAACGGTGATCCACCAACACATAGCTTGCCATAGGAAGAACCTTGCGTGCGTGAAGAAGAAGACAGGGGGAAAGCAGAGATTCAGAAGACAAAGCATCTCCAAAACTCCAACATATACTCCATTACTACATAACAAGTATTTAATTCATGCTCTTTTATTTTTCGCAATCCAGACTGATAATTATAATTGATATCCTGACTAAGAATTACAAGATAACCATAGATTGCTTCAAGCCAACAATCTCCGTGGGATTCGACCCTTACTCACGTAAGGTATTACTTGGACGACCCAGTGCACTTGCTGGTTAGTGGTACGAGTTGTGAAAAGTGTGATTTACAATTCGTGCACCAGCGGCTAAATCCAGCCATGAAGGAAGTGGTGCAGAAAGAGGTCACCAAGTTACTAGAGGCTGGGATTATTTATCCTATTTCTGATAGCCCCTGGGTGAGCCCTGTCCAAGTTGTTCCCAAGAAGGGAGGCATGACAGTGGTTCATAATGAAAAAAATGAACTGGTTCCTACAAGAACAGTTACAGGGTGGCGTATGTGTATTGACTACAGAAGGCTCAATACAGCCACCAGGAAGGATCACTTTCCTTTACCATTCATAGACCAGATGCTAGAGAGACTAGCAGGTCATGAATATTACTGCTTTTTGGATGGCTATTCAGGCTACAACCAAATTTCAGTAGATCCTCAGGACCAATAGAAAACAGCATTCATATGTCCTTTTGGAGTGTTTGCCTACAGAAGGATGCCTTTTGGTCTGTGCAATGCACCTGCAACCTTTCAGAGATGCATGCCCTCTATCTTCTCTGATATAGTAGAGAAATTTCTGGAAGTCTTCATGGATGACTTTTCAGTATTTGGAGATTCATTCAACTCCTGCCTTGACCATTTAGCACTTGTTCTAAAAAGATGCCAAGAGACTAACCTAGTTTTAAACAGGAAAGAATGTCACTTTATGGTGACTGAAGGAATTGTCCTTGGGCACAAAATTTCAAACAAGGGAATAGAGGTTGATCAAGCTAAAGTGGAAGTAATTGAAAAATTACCACCACCTGCCAATGTTAAGGCAATCAGAAGCTTTCTGGGGCATGCAGGATTCTATAGGAGGTTTATAAAGGATTTTTCAAAAATTGCAAAACCTCTGAGCAATCTGCTAGCTGCTGACACGCCATTTGTGTTTGACACAGAGTGTCTGCAGGCGTTTGAAACTCTGAAAGCTAAGCTGGTCACAGCACCAGTTATTTATGTACCAGACTGGACATTACCATTTGAACTAATGTGTGATGCCAGTGATCATGCCATTGGTGCAGTACTGGGACAGAGGCATAACAAGCTTTTGTATGTCATTTATTATGCTAGCCATGTTTTAAATGATGCCCAGAAAAATTACACAACCACAGAAAAAGAATTGCTTGCAGTGGTTTATGTCATTGACAAGTTCAGATCATACTTAGTAGGATCAAAAGTGATTGTGTACACTGACCATGCTACTCTTAAATATCTATTCACAAAGCAGGATTCAAAACCCAGGCTCATAAGATGGGTGTTACTTCTGCAAGAGTTTGATATAGAAATAAGAGACAGAAAAGGGACAGAGAACCAAGTGGCTGATCATCTGTCCCGGATAGAGCCAGTAGAAGGGACGTCCTTTTCCTCTATTGAGATCTTTGAAACCTTTCCGGATGAGCAACTGTTTGCCATTTAGAAAACACCATGGTTTGCAGACATTGCAAACTATAAAGCTGCAAGATTCATACCCAAGGAGTACAACAAGCAACAAAAGAAAAAATTAATTACTGATGCAAAGTACTACTTGTGGGATGAACCCTATCTCTTTAAGAGATGTGCAGACAGAATAATCCATAGGTGTGTGCCTAGAGAAGAAACACAGAAGATCTTATGGCATTGCCATAGGTCACAATATGGAGGCCATTTTGGAGGTGAGCGAAGAGCCACCAAGGTCCTCCAATGTGGCTTCTACTGGCCTACCCTCTATAGAGATTCCCGAGAGTTTGTACGTAACTGTGACAGTTACCAGAGGGCTGGTAATCTGCCTCATGGTTACGCCATAGCTCAACAGGGAATCTTGGAGATTGAGTTATTTGATGTATGGGGTATTGACTTCATGGGGCCTTTCCCACCATCATACTCAAACACATATATTCTGGTGGCAGTAGACTATGTATCTAAATGGGTAGAGGCAATTGCAACACCCACTAATGATACTAACACAGTGCTGAAGTTCCTCCAGAAATATATTTTCAGCAGTTTTGGTGTCCCTAGAGCACTAATCAGTGATGGGGGCACTCACTTATGCAATAAACAGCTCTACTCTGCTATGATCCGATATGGAATTAGCCACAAGGTGGCAATTCCATATCATCCACAGACAAATGGGCAAGCTGAAGTCTCTAATAGAGAACTAAAAAGAATCCTGGAACGGACTGTAAGTACCCGTAGAAAGGATTGGGCAAGAAGCTTGGATGACGCTCTGTGGGCATATAGAACAGCATTCAAGACTCCTATAGGGACCTCTCCATACCAGCTTGTGTATGGTAAGGCCTGTCATATGCTCGTGGAACTGGAGCATAAGGCCTACTGGGCAACCAGATTCCTAAAGTTTGATGCCAAATTAGCTGGAGAAAAAAGATTGCTCCAGCTAAATGAGCTAGAGGAATTCAGACTCACTGCTTTCGAAAATGCCAAGCTTTACAAAGAGAAAGCAAAAAGGTGGCATGACAGAAAGCTGTCATCTAGAGACTTTGAACCAGGATAGAAGGTTGTACTGTTTAACTCTAGGCTCAGATTATTCCCCGGGAAACTGAAATCCCGGCAGAGGGGACCATATGTGATTACAAGTGTGTCACCATATGGCTATGTGGAGCTTCAAGACATTGATTCTAATAAGAAGTTCATTGTTAATGGACAGAGAGTCAAGAATTATCTTGAAGGCAATCTTGAGTAAGAATGCTCAAAACTGAGACTAGATTAAAAGCTCAGCAAGGTCCAGCTAAAGACAATAAAGAAGCGCTTATTGGGAGGCAACCCAATTTTTACTTATCTATGTTAATTTTCTGTTTTCCTTTTTTATTTTATTTTATGTTTTCTTTAGGATGATGATCATGTGGAGTCACAGAAATCAAAGCAAAGTAAAAAACAGCATTAAAAATAGCTCACCCTGGAGGAAGAGCTTACTGGCATTTAAACGCCAGTAAGAAGCATCAAACTGGCGTTTAACGCTAGAAAGAAGCATCAAGCTGGCGTTAAACGCCAGAAACAAGCACCAAGTTGGCGTTCAACGCCAAGAAAGGGAGAAAAGTTGGCGTTTAACGCCAGAAACAAGCAGCAGTCTGGCGTTAAACGCTAGGATTGCACTCTAAGGGCGTTTTGCACGCCTCAATGGAGCAGGAATGCTAAGTCCTTGACCCCTCAAGATCTGTGGACCCCGCAGAAACCCCACCTCTTCTTCTCTCCTCTTCACACCTTTACATAACACTCTTCTCCATACTCTCTTCAGCACTCACATCCATCACTCATAAACCCCTCATACACACTATCACTCTCCGTTGGCCGAACCCACCACAGATCTCCATCTCCTCCTTTCTTTCTTCTTTTGCTTGAGGACGAGCAAACATTTTAAGTTTGGTGTGGAAAAAGCCCCGCTTTTTAATTTTCCATAACCATATGGCACCTTCCATGAGATTAGAGAAGATCAAAGAGCTATGAGGGAGGAGCAACAAAGGCAAGGAAGAGACACAGAGGAGCTCAAGAGCACCATTGGTACTTCAAGAGGAAGAAGACGCCACCCTCACTAAGGTGGACCCGTTCCTTAATCTCCTTGTCTATTTATTTTTCTATTTTTTTCGATTTATATGCTTTATGTTTAATCTATGTTTGTGTCTTTATTACATGATCATTAGTGTTTAGTGTCTATGTCTTAAAGATATGAATGTCCTATGAATCCATCACCTTTCTTAAATGAAAAATGTTTTCTGAAAAAGAAAAAGAAGTACATGAATTTCAAATTTTAAAATAGTTTAATTATTTTGATGCGATGGCAATACTTTTTGTTTTCTAAATGAATGCATGAACAGTGCATATTTTTGAAGTTGTTGTTTATGAATGTTAAAATTTGATGAGCGGATATTTTATACGCTTTTTTGGGGTTAATTTCATATAGTTTTTAGTATGTTTTAGTGAGTTTCTAGTTTGTTTCCATTAGTTTTTAGGAAAAATTCATATTTCTGGACTTTACTATGAGTTGTATGTTTTTCTATAATTTCAGGTATTTTTCTGGCTGAAATTAAGGGAGCTGAGCAAAAATCTGATTCAGGCTGAAAAAGGACTGCTGATGCTGTTGGATTCTGACCTCCCTGCACTCAATGTAAATTTTCTGGAGCTACAAAACTCAAAATGGCGAGCTTCGAATTGCGTTGGAAAGTAGACATCCAGGGCTTTCCAGAAATATATAATAGTCCATAATTTGCTCAAGGATAGATGACGCAAAATGGCGTTCAACTCCAGTTCTCTGCCCAATTCTGGCGTCCAGCGCCAGAAAAGGATTAAAAGTTGGAGTTCAACGCCAGAAATGGATCCAAACCTGGCGTTGAACTCCCAAAACAGCCTTATGCACGTGAATTGTTTAAGTCTCAGCCCCAGCACACACCAAGTGGGCCCCAAAAGTGGATCTCTACACCATCTCTCATAGTCTACTCACTTTTTGTAAACCTAGGCTACTAGTTTAGTATTTAAACAACTTTTAGAAACTTATTTTGTATCTCATGACATTTTAGATCTGAACTTTGTACTCTTGACGGCATGAGTCTCTAAAATCCATTGTTGGGGGTGAGGAGCTCTGCTGTGTCTCAATGAATTAATGCAAGTATTTCTGTTGTGTTCTAAAAATTTTAGTTTGGTTTTTTTAAAATTTTAAGTTTGGTGTTCTAAAAATTTTAAGTTTGGTGTTCTTCCTTCAAAGTGTTCTTGAGTTTTCTTTGTGTCTTGATCTTAAAATTTTTATGTTTGGTGTCCATTGGTGTTTTTCCCCAAAATTTTTGAAAACAAGGAGCATTAGATCTAAAAATTTTAAATCTTGTGCTATCTTATTGTTTTTCTCTCTCCTCTTTAAATTCAAAAATATCCTTTCTCTCTGTTTTAAAAGCAAATTTTCGAAATCTATTTCTAAAATTCAGATTTTTATTTCAAAATTTAAAACCTTTTTCAAAAATCATCATATCCTTTTCAAAACTTCCGAACCACTTTTTCTCTCCTCAGTTTTTCGAAAATCTTCACTCATTTTTTATTTATTTATTTTATTTTGATTTATTTTGTTAATCAAAATAAAGAAATAATTAAATAAATAAAAAAATATTTTTTCTATTTTACATCATCTCCCTTTCTCCGTCATGGACCTAAGCGGAAATGAACAGTCCAGGAGGACTCTGGGGTCATATGCTAACCCCTCTACTGCTTCATATGGGAGCAGTATCTGCATACCCTCCATTGGAGTCAGTAGCATTGAGTTGAATCCTCAGCTCATTATCATGGTGCAGCAAAATTGCCAGTATTCCGGTCTTCCACAGGAAGAACCTACAGAGTTTCTGGCACAGTTTTTACAAATTGCTGACACAGTACATGATATGGAAATAGATCAGGATGTCTACAGACTATTACTGTTTCCATTTGCTGTGAAAGATCAAGCCAAGAGGTGGTTAAATAACTAACCTAAGGCCAGCATAAGGACATGGAAACAGCTGACAGAAAAATTCCTGAATCAATACTTTCCCCCAAAACGAATGACACAGCTAAGGCTAGACATCCAAGGCTTTAAACAAGGAGATAATGAATCTCTTTATGATGCCTGGGAGAGATACAGAGAGATGCTACGAAAATACCCCTCTGAAATGTTTTCAGAGTGGGTTCAGTTAGACATCTTCTATTATGGGCTTACAGAAGGAGCTCAAATGTCTCTAGATTACTCAGCTGGTGGATCTATCCACATGAGAAAGACAATTGAAGAGGCTCAAGAGCTCATTGATACAGTTGCCAAGAATCAGCATCTGTACCTAAGCAGTGATCCTTCCATGAAAGAAGAGGTTAAAATAGTAACTGCTGAACTCAGTCCTGTGAAACAAGCTGCTGAATTCAATCAGCAATTGGATTTTCTAACAAAGCAGTTAGCTGAATTCAAGGATAAACTACAAGAGACAAGGATGGCTAATATAAATGTGGAAGAACGATTGAAGCAAACCAAGCAGCAGTTGTCAAGACAAATAACAGAAGAATGCCAAGCAGTTCAATTAAGAAGTGGGAAAACATTAAATACCCCACCTCAAGGCAGCAAAGAGCTAAGGAATGAGCAGACCACCCAAAATTCACCTGAGGACAGTAAGAGCCCAGGGAAAAGAAATTCTAGCTTTTTAACGCCAGAAATTTGGTGGAAGGCTGGTGCTGAACGCCCAGACCATGCTCAGGACTGGCGTTCAACGCCAGAAACAAGGCAGGACTGGCGTTCAACACCAGAAATAGGCAAGGATCTGGCGTTGAACGCCCAAAATGGGCAAGATCTGGCGCTAAACACCTAAAATAGGCACAGTTCTGGCGTTCAGATGCCAGGAACAGACAAGGAGCTGGCGTCCAATTTCACTCCAGCTTCTAACCCTGGTACTCAATTGCCAGTGAGGGATCAGACACACACAAATGCTGATAACAACCCCTCTAAAAAGGCTTCTTCAACCACTTTTGTAGGCAATAAACCTGCAGCAACTAAGGTTGAGGAATATAAAGCCAAGATACATTATCCTCAAAAACTCTGGAAAGGGGAGCAGGATAAGCAATTTTCTCGCTTTGCAGATTACCTCAGGACTCTTGAAATAAAGATTCCATTTGCAGAAGCACTTGAGCAAATACCTTCTTATGCCAAGTTCATGAAAGAGATCTTGAGTCATAAAAAGGATTGGAGAGAAACAGAAAGAGTTCTCCTCACTGAAGAATGCAGTGCAGTCATTCTGAAGAGCTTTCCTAAAAAGCTTAAAGACCCTGGGAGTTTTCTGATACCATGCATATTAGAAGGTAATTACACCAAGATAGCTATATGCGATCATGGGGCAAGCATCAACCTAATACCTGCATCCACTATCAGAAAGCTTGGTTTAACTGAAGAAGTTAAACCAACCCGGATATGTCTCCAACTTGTTGATGGCTCCACTAAATACCCATCAGGCGTGATTGAAGACATGATTGTCAGAGTTGGGCCATTCGCCTTTCCCACTGACTTTGTAGTGCTGGAAATGGAGGAGCACAAGAGTGCTACTCTCATTCTAGGAAGACCCTTCCTAGCAACTGGACGAACCCTCATTGATGTCCAACAAGGGGAAATAACCCTGAGAGTCAATGATGATGAGTTTAAGTTGAATGCTGTCAAAGTCATGCAGCATCCAGACACATCAAAAGACTGTATGAAAGTTGATCTTATTGACTCCTTGGTAGAAGAGATCAACATGGCTAAGAGTCTCGAATCAGAGCTAGAAGACATCTTTAAAGATGTTCAGCCTGATTTGGAGGATTCAGAGGACATGAAAGAGCCTCTGAAATTTCTTCTGGAAGAAGAAAAACCCCCTAAACCCGAGCTCAAGCCATTACCACCATCCTTGAAATATGCATTTCTGGGAGAAGGTGACACTTTTCCAGTGATCATAAGCTCTGCCTTAAATTCACAGGAAGAGGAAGCACTTATTCAAGTGCTAAGGACACACAAGATAGCTCTTGGTTGGTCCATAGGTGACCTTAAGGGCATAAGCCCAGCTAGATGCATGCACAAAATCTTATTGGAGGATAATGCTAAACCAGTGGTTCAACCACAGAGGCGGCTAAATCCAGCCATGAAGGAAGTGGTGCAGAAAGAGGTCACCAAATTACTAGAGGCTGGGATTATTTATCCTATCTCTGATAGCCCCTGGGTGAGCCCTGTTCAAGTCGTCCCAAAAAAGGGAGGCATGACAGTGATTCATAATGAAAAAAATGAACTGGTTCCTACAAGAACAGTTACAGGGTGGCGCATGTGTATTGACTACAGAAGGTTCAATACAGCCACCAGAAAGGATCATTTTCCTTTACCATTCATAGACCAGATGCTAGAAAGACTGGTAGGTCATGATTATTACTGCTTTTTGGATGGCTACTCAGGCTATAACTAGATTGCAGTAGATCCCCAGGATCAAGAGAAAATAGCATTCACATGTCCATCTAGAGTGTTTGCTTATAGAAGGATGCCATTTGGGCTGTGTAATGCGCCTGCAACCTTCCAGAGATGCATGCTCTCTATTTTCTCTGATATGGTAGAAAAATTTCTGGAAGTCTTCATGGATGACTTCTCAGTATATGGAGACTCATTCAGCTCCTGTCTTGATCACCTGAAACTTGTTCTGAAGAGATGCCAAGAGACCAACCTAGTTTTAAACTGGGAAAAATGTCACTTCATGGTGACTGAAGGGATTATCCTTGGGCATAAAATCTCAAACAAGGGAATAGAGGTGGATCAAGCAAAAATAGAGGTAATTGAAAAATTACCACCACCTGCCAATGTTAAGGCAATCAGAAGCTTTCTGGGGCATGCAGGATTCTATAGGAGGTTTATAAAGGATTTTTCAAAAATTGCAAAACCTCTAAGCAATCTGCTAGCTGCTGACACGCCATTTGTGTTTGACACAGAGTGTCTGCAGGCGTTTGAAACGCTGAAAGCTAAGCTGGTCACAGCACCAGTTATTTCTGCACCAGACTGGACATTACCATTTGAGCTAATGTGTGATGCCAGTGATCACGCCATTGGTGCAGTATTGGGACAGAGGCATGACAAGCTTCTGCACGTCATTTATTATGCTAGTCGCGTTTTAAATGATGCCCAGAAAAATTACACAACCACAGAAAAAGAATTGCTTGCAGTGGTTTATGCCATTGACAAGTTCAGATCATACTTAGTAGGATCAAAGGTGATTGTGTATACTGACCATGCTGCTCTTAAATATCTACTCACAAAGCAGGATTCAAAACCCAGGCTCATCAGATGGGTGTTGCTTCTGCAAGAGTTTGATATAGAAATAAGAGACAGAAAAGGGATAGAGAACCAAATGGCTGATCATCTGTCCCGGATAGAGCCAGTAGAAGGGACGCCCCTCCCCTCTTTTGAGATCTCTGAGACTTTTCCGGATGAGCATTTATTTGCCATTCAGAAAACACCATGGTTTGCCGACATTACAAATTATAAAGCTGCAAGGTTCATACCCAAGGAGTACAACAGGCAACAAAAGAAAAAATTAATTACTGATGCAAAGTACTACTTGTGGGATGAACCCTATCTCTTTAAGAGATGTGCAGACGGAATAATCCGTAGGTGTGTGCCTAGAAAAGAAGCACAGAGGATCCTATGGCATTGCCATGGATCACAATATGGAGGCCATTTCGGAGGTGAGCGAACAACCACCAAGGTCCTCCAATGTGGCTTCTATTGGCCCACACTCTATAGAGATTCCCGAGAGTTTGTACGTAACTGTGACAGTTGCCAAAGAGCTGGTAATCTGCCTCATGGTTACGCCATGCCTCAACAAGGAATCTTGGAAATTGAGTTGTTTGACGTATGGGGAATTGACTTCATGGGACCTTTCCCACCATCATACTCAAACACTTATATTCTGGAGGCATTTGACTATGTATCAAAATGGGTTGAGGCCATTGCCACACCCACCAATGATACTAAAACAGTGCTGAAGTTCCTCCAGAAACATATCTTTAGCAGGTTTGGTGTCCCTAGAGTACTAATCAGTGATGGGGGCACTCACTTCTGCAACAAACAGCTTTACTCTGCCATGGTCCAATATGGGATTCGCCACAAGGTGGCTACTCCATACCATCCACAAACCAATGGGCAAGCTGAAGTCTCTAACAGAGAACTAAAAAGAATCCTGGAACGGACAGTAAGTACCCGTAGAAAGGATTGGGCACAGAGCTTGGATGATACTCTGTGGGCTTACAGAACAGCATTTAAGACCCCTATAGGGACCTCCCCATACCAACTTGTGTATGGTAAGGCATGTCACCTGCCCGTGGAACTGGAACATAAAGCCTACTGGGCAACCAGATTCCTAAACTTTGATGCCAAATTAGCAGGAGAAAAAAGATTGCTCCAGCTAAATGAGCTAGAGGAATTCAGATTCATTGCTTTTGAAAATGCCAAGCTTTATAAAGAAAAATAAAAAAAGTGGCATGACAGAAAGCTTTCATCTAGAATCTTTGAACCAGGACAAAAGGTTCTGTTGTTCAACTCTAGGCTCAAGCTATTCCCCAGGAAACTAAAGTCCCGGTGGAGGGGACCATATGTGATTACAAGTGTATCACCATATGGTTATGTGGAGCTTCAAGATATTGATTCTAATAAGAAGTTCATTGTCAATGGACAGAGAACCAACACTATCTTAAAGGCAATGTTGAGCAAGAGTGCTCAAGGCTGAAGCTAGACTAAAAGCTCAGCAAGGTCCAGCTAAAGACAATAAAGAAGCACTTGCTGGGAGGCAACCAAGCCATGGGGCATCAATCCTCTAAGCATTTTGCCCTATTTTTATTTTTATTTGTTTATATAAAGTTCATTAATAACAAGGTAAAGAATCAATTGCATAAGTTCACAGGGTTACAGAAGGAATCTGCACACAAAACAGAGAAAAAGAGCTCACTGGCAAGAAAACGCCAGTGAGGGCCTATTTTGGGCGTTCAGCGCCCAAAAGGGGCAGCCAGTGGGCGCTGAACGCCAGTAAGGATAGCAATCTGGCGTTCAACGCCAGAAAAGGGCAACAACTAGGCGTTGAACGCCCAGGAGAGCAGCATTTGGGCGTTGAATGCCCAAAACATGCAGCGTTTGGGCGTTCAAACGCCAGGACGGTGGGGAGGAGGTAAATTCGTTTTTTCTTCATATTTTTTCATTCTACTCTTAATTTTCATGCTTCAATTCATGATTTCTTGCATAAACATGTTAAGAACCCTGATTTCTAAAATCCCTAATTTCTAAAGACCCTACCTTAAAAATATCAAATATATCTTAATCCATAAGAACAAACCCTCTTTTTCAATTCAATTCAAATCTTTTTCTAAAATTTCAAAACAAATCTATCTTTTCACTCTAAAATCTTTTCAACTAATATCTTTTTCAAATCTCCACATTATCTTTTTCAAAATTTAGATTTATCTTTTTCAAAAATCTTTTATATCTTTTCAAGTTTAAACTATATCCTCTCTTATCATATCTTCTATCTTATCTTTTTCAAATCAATCTTTTTTATCATATCTTTTCAAAATTTTCAACCCACCCCCCTCCCTCTAAATATGGGTTCGGCCTCCACCCTCCTCCATCAACAATGACACCTAGCTCTCCTTCTATCTCTCTCCTTTCTTTTCTTTTGCTTGAGGACAAGCAAACCTCTAAGTTTGGTGTGTTTATCCGCGATCACTAAGATCATGGCTCCTAAAGGAAAACAACCCACTCCAAGAGGCAAGAAAGAGAGCGTTCCAAAACCACTTTGGAATCAAGGGAAGTTCTTATCTAAAGAACATTCAGACCATTATAACAAAATAATGGGTCTGAGATCAGTGATCCCGGAAGTTAGATTCGATTTGAAAGAAGATGAATATCCGGAGATCCAGGAGAAAATTCGAATCAGGAACTGGGAAGTCCTAGCTAATCCTGAAACGAAAGTAGGGAGGAACATGGTTCAGGAGTTCTATGCTAATATGTGGCAAACTGACAAGCAGAAACTATCTCGGACTGCTTTCTTTGACTATCGGACCGTGGTCAGAGGAAAGATTGTTCATACCTACCCTGACAGGATCAGGGAGATCTTAAAGCTACCTCAGCTGAAAGATGATCCAGACTCCTTCAACAGGAGAATGATGAGAACAGACAAGGGCCTGGATAAGATTCTAGAGGACATATGTATCCCTGGAGCCAGGTGGACCACCAACACAAAGGGTGTTCCAAATCAACTCAAGAGAGAAGATCTCAAACCAGTCGCCAGAGGATGGCTGGACTTCATTGGGCATTCTCTGTTGCCTACTAGCAACCTTTCTGAAGTAACTGTTAAAAGAGCAGTGATGATCCATTGCATCATGATGGGAAAAGAAGTGAAAGTTCATCAGCTAATCTCAAATGAACTCTACAAAATTGCTAACAAAAATTCTAAAGAGGCCAGGTTGGTTTATCCAAGTGTGATTTCTCTGCTCTGCAAGGACGCTGGAGTAAGGATGGGAATAACTGAGTATATCTCAGTTGAGAAACCAATCACCAAGGCATCAATGGAAAAACAACAAGCACAGGATGATCCCACCAAGAAGAAAACACAGGAATTTCTCCTAGAAATCCCTCAATCTGAATACTGGGAGTATCTTGAGACGTCTGTTACCAAGATACGGGAAGCTACGGAACAAATAATAAAAGAACAGAAGGAACATAGTTAAATTCTTACCTATATGCTTAAAGAACAAGAGGAGCAAGGGCGTGACTTAAGGGAATTGAAGCGCCAGAAGTTATCTCTTGAAGGACCAAGCACCCCACGGATCAGAGGAACATCCACTTCCCAGAACAAAGGTTGTTAAATTCCAATTTCTGCTTTAACTCTGTGATAGTGTCATTATAGAAGTTCACCTTAGGAGTCATATAGTAGTAATTAGTATCTATTTTGATTTTATCTCCAATTAAGCCATAGTTTATTTTTCTCATCATCAGCAAACATGAATAAAATAGTAGATCTTTCGAATAAGAGGCAATAAAATTTCAAGTTTTAATAAGAGAAATTCTAATTAGTTACATGTGGTGGCAATACTTTCTGTCTTCTGAATGAATGCTTGAACAGTGCATATATCTTTTGAATTTGTTGTTTAAGACTGTTAAATATGTTGGCTCTTGAAAGAATGATGAAACTGAGACATGTTATTGATAATCTAAAAAATCATAAAAATGATTCTTGAAGAAAGAAAAAGCAGCAAAAAAAAAAGGGCCAATAGCCCTTAAAACCAAAAGGCAAGGGCAAATAAAAAGGATTCCAAGGCTTTGAGCATCAGTGGATAGGAGGGCCTAAGGGAATAGAATCCTGGCCTAAGCGGCTAAACCAAGCTGTCCCTAACCATGTGCTTGTGGCGTGAAGGTGTCAAGTGAAAACTTGAGACTGAGCGGTTAAAGTCAAGGTCCAAAGCAGAAAGAAGAGTGTGCTTAAGAACTCTGGACACCTCTAATTGGGGACTTTAGCAAAGCTGAGTCACAATCTAAAAGGTTCACCCAATTATGTGTCTATGGCATTTATGTATCCGGTGGTAATACTGGAAAACAAAGTGCTTAGGGCCACGGCCAAGACTCATGAAATAGCTGTGTTCAAGAATCATCATACTGAAATAGGAGAATCAATAACACTATCTGAATTATAAGTTCCTATAGATGCCAATCACTCTGAGCTTCAATGGATAAAGTGAGATGCCAAAACTGTTCGGAAGCAAAAAGCTACTAGTCCCGCTCATCTAATTAGAATCTGAGCTTCACTCAAAAATCTGAGATATTATTGCTTCTCAACCTATTAGTCTTCTATTTTATTTGTCTAGTTGCTTGAGGACAAGCAACAGTTTAAGTTTGGTGTTGTGATGAGCGGATATTTTATACGCTTTTTGGGGTTAATTTCATATAGTTTTTAGTATGCTTTAGTGAGTTTCTAGTTTGTTTCCATTAGTTTTTAGGAAAAATTCATATTTCTGGACTTTACTTTGAGTTGTGTGTTTTTTTTTAATTTCAGGTATTTTTCTGTCTGAAATTGAGGGAGCTGAGCAAAAATCTGATTCAGGTTGAAAAAGGACTGCTGATGCTGTTGGATTCTGACCTCCCTGCACTCAAAGTGGATTTTCTGGAGCAACAGAACTCGGAATGGCGCGCTTCCAATTGCGTTGGAAAGTAGACATTCAGGGATTTCCAGCAATATATAATAGTCCATATTTTGCTCAAGGATAGACGACGTAAACTGGCGTTCAACGCCAGTTCTCTGCCCAATTCTGGCGTCCAGCGCCAGAAAAGGATTAAAAGTTGGAGTTCAACGCCAGAAATGGATCCAAACCTGGCGTTGAACGCCCAAAACAGCCTTATGCACGTGAATTGTTTAAGTCTCAGCCCCAGCACACACCAAGTGGGCCCCAGAAGTGGATCTCTGCACCATCTGTCATAGTCTACTCACTTTTTGTAAACCTAGGCTACTAGTTTAGTATTTAAACAACTTTTAGAAATTTATTTTGTATCTCATGACATTTTAGATCTGAACTTTGTACTCTTGACGGCATGATTTTCTAAAATCCATTGTTGGGAGTGAGGAGCTCTGCTGTGTCTCAATGAATTAATGCAAGTATTTCTGTTTTCTATTCAAACATGCGTGTTCCTATCTAAGATATCCATTCGCGCCTAACTATGGAGAAGGTGATGATCAGTGACACTCATCACCTTTCTCAATCCACGAACGTGTGTTTGACAATCACCTCCGTTCTACATCAGATTGAATGTATATCTCTTAGATTCCTTAATCAGAATCTTCGTGGTATAAGCTAGATTGATGGCGGCATTCATGAGAATCCGGAAAGTCTAAACTTTGTCTATGGTATTCCGAGTAGGGTTCAGGGATTGAATGACTGTGACGAGCTTCAAACTCACGAGTGCTGGGCATAGTGACAGACGCAAAAGGAGGGTGAATCCTATTCCAGCATGATCGGGAACCTCAGATGATTAGCCGTGCTGTGACAGAGCATTTGGACCATTTTCACAAGAGGAGGGGATGTAACCATTGACAACGGTGATGCCCCAACACACAGCTTGCCATAGAAGGGCGTGCGTGCGTGAATCAGAAGACAGAGGAAAGCAGAGATTCAGAAGACAAAGCATCTCCAAAACTCCAACATATTCTCCATTACTGCATAACAAGTAATCTTTAACCCATGCTCTCTTGTTTATTCGCAATTCAACTGATAAACACAATTGACTTCCTGACTGAGAATTGCAAGATAACCATAGATTGCTTCAAACCAACAATCTCCGTGGGATTCGACCCTTACTCACGTAAGGTATTACTTGGACGACCCAGTGCACTTGCTGGTTAGTGGTACGAGTTGTGAAAAGTGTGATTCACAATTCGTGCACCAAAATTGTTGGCTCTTGAAAGAATAATGGAAAAGGAGAAATGTTATTGATAATCTGAAAAATCATAAAAATGATTCTTGAAGCAAGAAAAAGCAGTGAATAGAATGTTTGCAAAAAAAAGGGCGAAAAAATTAAGAAAAAGAAAAAAAAGCAAGCAGAAAAATTCAATAGCCCTTTAAACCAAAAGGCAAGGATAAAATAAAAAGGATCTAAGGCTTTGAGCATCAGTGGATAGGAGGGCCCACAGGAATAAAATGCTGGCCTAAGCGGCTAAACCAAGCTATCCCTAACCATGTGCTTGTGGCGGGAAGGTGTCAAGCGAGAAGCTTGAGATGGAGCGGTTAAAGTAGTGGTCCAAAGCAAAAAGAGTGTGCTTAAGAGCTCTGGATACCTCTAACTAGGGACTTTAGCAAAGCTGAGTCACAATTTGAAAAGGTTCACCCAGTTTTGTGTCTGTGGCATTTATGTATCCGGTGGTAATACTAGAAAACAAAATGCTTAGGGTCACGGTCAAGACTCATAAAGTAACTGTGTTCAAGAATCAACATACTGAACTAGGAGAATCAATAACACTATCTGAATTCTGAGTTCCTATAGATGCCAATCATTCTGAACTTCAAAGGATAAAGTGTGATTCCAAAACTGTTCAGAAGCAAAAAACTAATAGCCCCGCTCATCTAATTAAGACTGATCTTCATAGATGTTTTTGGAATTCATTGTATATTTTCTTCTTTTTATCCTACTTTGTTTTTAGTTGCTTGGGGACAAGCAACAATTTAAGTTTGGTGTTGTGATGAGCGGATAATTTTTACGCTTTTTGGCATTGTTTTTACATAGTTTTTAGTATGTTTTAGTTAATTTTTAGTATAATTTTATTAGTTTTTAGAAAAAATTCATATTTCTGGACTTTACTATGATTTTGTGTGTTTTTCTATGATTTCAGGTATTTTCTGGCTGAAATTGAGGGATCTGAGCAAAAATCTGATTCAGGCTGAAAAAGGACTGCTAATGTTGTTGGATTTTGACCTCCCTGCACTCGAAATGGATTTTCTGGAGCTACAGAAGTTCAATTAACGCGCTCTCAATTGCGTTGGAAATTAGACATCCAGGGCTTTCCAGAAATATATAATAGTCTATTCTTTACTCAAAGATAAATGACGTAAACTGGCGTTAAACGCCAGTTCCATGTTCTATTCTGGCGTTAAACGCCAGAAACAGGTTACAAGTTGGAGTTAAACGCCCAAAACAGGTTGCAACCTGGCGTTTAACTCCAGAAACAACCTATGCACGTGTAATGCTCAAGGCTCAACCTCAGCACATACTAAGTGGGCCCCGGAAGTGGATTTCTGCACTATCTATCTTAGTTTACTCATTTTCTGTAAACCTAGGTTACTAGTTTAGTATTTAAACAACTTTTAGAGATTTATTTTGCTGCTCATGACATTTTTAGATCTGAACATTGTATTTCTGACGGCATGAGTCTCTAAACCCCATGGTTGGGGGTGAGGAGCTCTGCTGTGTTTCGATGAATTAATGCAATTACTACAGTTTTCCATTCAATCACGCTTGTCTCTATTCTAAGATATTCACTCGCACTTCATCCTGATGAATGTGATGATCCGTGACACTCATCACCATTCTCAACCTATGAACGCGTGCCTGACAACCACTTCCGTTCTACCTTAGATTGAGTGTATATCTTTTAGCTTCTTGATTTATGATCAGAGTCTTCGTGGTATAGGCTAGGATTATTGGTGGCCTTTCCTGAGATCCGGAAAGTCTAAACCTTGTCTGTGGTATTTCGAGTAGGATCTGGGATGGGATGACTGTGACGAGCTTCAAACTCACAAGTGCTAGGCGTAGTGACAGACGCAAAAGGATCAATGGATCCTATTCCAACATGAGTGAGAACCGACAGATGATTAACTGTGCGGTGACAGCGCATTTGGACCATTTTCACTGAGAGGACGGATGGTAGCCATTGATAACGGTGATCCACCAACATACAGCTTGCCATGGAAAGAGATCTGCGTGCGTGAAGAAGAAGACAGTAGGAAAGCAGATATTTAGAAGACAAAGCATCTTCAAAACCTCAATCTGTTCTCCATTACTGCATAACAAGTACTATTTAATTTATGCTTTTTACTCTTCATAAATATAATCACTCTTATCATTGATTTCCTGACTAAGAATTACAAAATAACCATAGCTTGCTTCAAGCCGACAATCTCCGTGGGATCGACCCTTACTCACGTAAGGTATTACTTGGACGACCCAGTGCACTTGCTGGTTAGTGGTACGAGCTGTGAAAAGTGTGATTTACAATTCGTGCACCAGAGGTCGATACCGACTTCCGTGGGTTAGTTATTTCCTATTTCAACACCAATGTTTAATTTTCCTTGTTAAATTAGTTGTTACATTTTCATGTTTGATTACATGTTTCTTTGATTTTGTGCATGTTCTTCTACCACTTCTTGGTTGGAGCGATAAGTTCTTTTTCAAGACCCTTTTTTTATAGCATTTCACTAATTTAAATTAAAACTTTTTTTGTTAAACTTGTTTCAAGATTATAATTTGAAACATGGTTGATAGCTAAGAACACACAACCTGTGAGTTTTTGAGCTTAATTACATGGTTACATTATTTAACCATAACATTTTATTCTTGTGTGTTTTCTTATCTATGATTGCAATCTTTGCTTTGTTCCATTCTATATGTCCATTTTTTAGTGTATTTGCATGCATACATATGATTGAGGCTATCATTTGTTATTAGCTCACTTATCCCAAATAGCCCACCATTTCATTTACCTTTGTTTGCCATTTTGAGCCTTTTTAATCCTCATTTATTCTTTATATTACCACATCACTAGCCTTAAGCTGAAAAACAATTAATTATCCCATTTGAATCTTTGGTTAGCTTAAGATAGAGATTGTGTGTCAACTAAGTGTGGGAAATTGTGGGAACTTAGGTTGATGAGAATGTGTTGTGTTTTTACTAACAAATATTGGAAATTTGGGTGCTTACTCATGTGAAATCAGAAAAAAACCATATGTATTGATATATTATGTTTTCATTTATGATAAATAAAAAAAAGAGAAAAAAAAGAAAAAGGAAAAGAAATAAATGAATAGGGGATAAAATCGCCCCAATGCTGAGTTCAATAAAAAGATCAATGCACATGTGATGGAATTAAAAAATTGATGCATGAGTATATGAAATATACAAAAGTGAGATTTTTTGTAGTTAGGCATGATTTTAGAATTATATAGAGTATGTGTGTGTGTTAGGTGAGAAGTTAGGTTAGTCAAAGATTCAAAGTATAACTCACGTGGCCATACATATATCCTCACCCTTACCTTAGCCCCATTAGAACCTTGAAAAGACCTCATGATGTTTGCATTTGTACACTAAATATTTGTTGATTGGTTAGATGAAGAACAAGGTTTTAGAAAGCATGACTAGAGAAGAGTAGAGTGATTGACCCTACACACCTGAGAGATTAGAGTGCATATACACTTTGATGAGCGGATAATTTATACCTTTTTTGGCATTGTTTTTACATAGTTTTTAGTATGTTTTAGTTACTTTTTATTATATTTTTATTAGTTTTTATTTAAAAATCACATTTCTGGACTTTACTATGAGTTTGTGTGTTTTTCTATGATTTCAGGTATTTTCTGGCTGAAATTGAGGGACCTGAGCAAAAATCTAATTCAGAGGCTGAAATAGGACTGCAGATGCTGTTGGATTCTGACCCTCCTGCACTCGAAGTGGATTTTCTGGAGCTACAGAAGCCCAATTGGCATGCTCTCAATTGCGTTGGAAAGTAGACATCTTGGGCTTTCCAGAAATGTATAATAAATGCCAATTCTCACTCGAAGTGGCTTTCTGAGATTTGATGGCCCAAACTGGCGTCTAAATGCCTACCAAAGACCCTTTTCTGGAGTAAAACGCCAGAACTGGCACCAGAACTGGAGTTAAATGCCCAAACTGGCACCCAAGCTGGCGTTTAACTCCAAGAATGGCCTATGCACATGAAAGCTTCAATGCTCAGCCCAAGCACACACCAAGTGGGCCCTGGAAGTAGATTTCTGCACTATCTGCACTTAGTTACTCATTTTCTGTAAACCCTAGTAACTAGTTTAGTATAAATAGCACTTTTTACTATCGTATTCGCATACTTTGGAGCTTATGCCATTTTTACATTTGAGAGGTGGTGCACAAATTGTGAATCACACTTTTCACAACTCGTACCACTAACCAGCAAGTGCACTGGGTCGTCCAAGTAATACCTTACGTGAGTAAGGGTCGAATCCCACGGAGATTGTTGGTTTGAAGCAATCTATGGTTATCTTGTAACTCTTAGTCAGGATATAATATTAATAATAATTTTTATTTTTATTTGTAAAAGGTCAAAGGGCATAAAATAAATACTTGTTACTCAATAATGGAGAATATGTTGGAGTTTTGGAGATGCTTTGTCCTCTTTATTTCAGCTTTTCTCTTGTACTTCTCTTCACACACGCAAGGCTCCTTCCATGGCAAGCTGTATGTAGGGTGTCACTGTTGTCAATGGCTACTTCCCATCGTCTCAATGAAAATGGTCCAAGTGCTCTGTCACAGCACAGCTAATCATCTGTTGGTTCTCGATCATGTCAGAATAGAATCCATTGATTCTTTTGCGTCTGTCACTACGCCCAACAATCGCGAGTTTGAAGCTCGTCACAGCCATTCAATCCTTGAATCCTACTCGGAATACCACAGACAAGGTTTAGACTTTCCAGATTCTCATGAATGCCGCCATCAATTCTAGCTTATACCACAAAGATTCTGATTACGGAATCTAAGAGATACTCATTCAATCTAATATAGAACGGAGGTGGTTGTCAGGCACACGTTCATGGATTGAGGAAGGTGACGAGTGTCACGGATCATCACCTTCTTCATAGTGAAGCGCGAATGAACATCTTAGATAGGAACAAGCGTGTTTGAATAGAAGACAGAGATAATTGCATTAATTCATCGGGATGCTGCAGAGCTCCTCACCCCCAACAATGGGGTTTAGAGACTCATGCCGTCAAAGAGAATAAAATTCAGATCTAAAAATATCATGAGATACAAAATAAATCTCTAAAAGTTGTTTAAATATTCAACTAGTAACCTAGGTTTACAGAAAATGAGTAAACTATGATAGATAGTGCAGAAATCCACTTCTGGGGCCCACTTGGTGTGTGCTGGGGCTGAGACTTAAGCTTCTCACGTGCCTGGGCTGTTTCTGGAGTTAAACGCTAGGTTGTAACCTATTTTTGGCGTTGAACTCCAACTTGTAACCTGTTTCTGGCGCTGAACGCCAGACTGCAACATGGAGCTGGCGTTGAACGCCAATTTACATCATCTATCTTCACGCAAAGTATGGACTATTATATATTGCTGGAAAGTCCTGGAGGTCTACGTTTCAACGAAATTGAGAGAGCGCCATTTGGAGTTCTGTAGCTCCAGAAAATCCACTTTGAGTGCAGGGAGGTCAGAATCCAACAGCATCAGCAGTCCTTTTTCAGCCTGAATCAGATTTTTGCTCAGCTCCCTCAATTTCAGCCAGAAAATACCTAAAATCATAGAAAAACACACAAACTCATAGTAAAGTCCAGAAATATGATTTTTAATAAAAAAAAATAAAAATATAATAAAAAGTGATTGAAACATATTAAAAACTACCTAAAAACAATGCCAAAAAGCGTATAAATTATCCGCTCATCACAACACCAAACTTAAATTGTTGCTTGTCCCCAAGCAACTAAAAACAAAGTAGGATAAAAAGAAGAGAATATACAATGAATTCTAGAAACATCTATGAAGATCAGTCTTAATTAGATGAGTGGGACTATTAGCTTTTTGCTTCTGAACAGTTTTGGCATCTCACTTTATCCTTTGAAGTTCAGAATGATTGGCATCTATAGGAACTCAAAATTCAGATAGTGTTATTGATTCTCCTAGTTCAGTATGTTGATTCTTGAACACAGCTATTTTATGAGTCTTGGCCGTGGCCCTAAGCACTCTGTTTTCCAGTATTACCACCGGATACATACATGCCACAGACACATAACTGGGTGAACCTTTTCAGATTGTGACTCAGCTTTGCTAAAGTCCCCAATTAGAGGTGTCTAGGGTTCTTAAGCACACTCTATTTTTGCTTTGGACCTCGACTTTAACCACTCAGTCTCAAGTTTTCACTTGACACCTTCATGCCACAAGCACATGGTTAGGGACAGCTTGGTTTAGCCGCTTAGGCCAGGATTTTATTCCTTTAGGCCCTCCTATCCACTGATGCTCAAAGCCTTGGATCCTTTTTATTACCCTTGCCTTTTGGTTTTAAGGGCTATTGGCTTTTTGCTCTTGCCTTTTGGTTTAAAGAGCTTTTGGCTTTTTCTGCTTGCTTTTTCTTTTTCTTGCTCTCTTCTTCTTTTTTTTTTCATTTTTTTCTGCAAGCTTTGTTCTTCACTGCTTTTTTTTGCTTCAAGAATCATTTTTATGATTTTTCAGATTATCAAATAACATTTCTCCTTTTTCATCATTCTTTCAAGAGCCAACAATTTTAACATTCATAAACAACAAATTCAAAAGACATATGCACTGTTCAAGCATTCATTTAGAAAACAAAAAGTATTTTCACCACATCAAAATAATTAAACTATTTTAAAATTTGAAATTCATGTACTTCTTTTTCTTTTTTAGAAAACAATTTTCATTTAAGAAAGGTGATGGATCATAGGATATTCATATCTTTAAGACATAGACACTTAGATACTAGTGATCATATAGTAAAGACACAAACATAATTAAACATGAAGCATAGTAAACAAAAAACAGGAAAATAAGAACAAGGAGATTAAGGAATGGGTCCACCTTAATGAGGGTGGCATCTTCCTCAAGAAACAATGGTGCTCTTGAGCTCCTCTATGTCTCTTCCTTGTCTTTGTTGCTCCTGCCTCATAGCTCTTTGATCTGCAGTCAAATGCTCTACCACTGAACTATGGACCCTTGAGATGAACAACTCCATCTCTCATGACTCGGAGGTGGAAGCAACTGCCTTCCTTTTCCTCTTTCTAGAGGTCTCTCCGGCCTTAGGTGCCATAAATGGTTATGGAAAAACAAAAAGCAACGCTTTTTTCCACACCAAACTTAAAAGGTTTGCTCGTCCTCGAGCACAAGAAGATAGAATGGAGTAGAAGGAGAAGTGTGAATGGGTGGGTATGGGAGGGAAATGGTACGAATTGGAATGGTGAGGTAGGTGGGGATCCTGTGGGGTCCACAGATCAAGTGGGGTCAAGGACTTAACATCCCTGCTCCAATTAGGCGTGTAAAACGCCCTTGCTGTGCAATCCTGGCGTTTAACGCCAGACTGCTGCTTGTTTCTGGCGTTTAAACGCCAGACTGCTCTCCTCCAGGGTGTGCTATTTTTAATGCTGTTTTTCATTCTATTTTTGATTTTTCAGTAGTTTTTGTGACTTCACATGATCATCAACCTAATAAATCACGAAATAACAAAAAGAAAATAAAATAGATATGATTAAATAACATTGGGTTGCCTCCCAACAAGTGCTTCTTTAATGTAAATAGCTTGACAGTGAGCTCTCATGGAGCCTCACAGATAATCAAAGCAAGGTTGGAACCTCCCAACACCAAACTTAGAGTTTGGTTGTGGCCTCCCAACACCAAACTTAGAGTTTGAATGTGGGGGTTTTGTTTGACTCTGTATTGAGAGAAGCTTTTCATGCTTCCTCTCCATGGTTACAGAAGGAGAACCTTGTGTCTTATAGTTTGCAATGTCTGCAAACCACAGAGCTTCCTGAATAGCAAACAATTGCTCATCCGGAAAGGTTTCAGAGATCTCAGTAGGAGGGAGGGATGTCCTGCTACTGGTTCTATCCGGGACAGGTGATCAGCTACTTGATTCTCTGTCCCTTTTTTGTCTCTTATTTCTATATCAAACTCTTGCAGAAGCAACACCCATCTTATGAGCCTGGGCTTTGAATCCTGCTTTGTGAGTAGATATTTAAGAGCAGCATGGTCAGTGTACACAATCACTTTTGATCCTACTAAGTATGATCTAAACTTGTCAATGGCATAAACCACTGCAAGCAGCTCTTTTTCTGTGGTTGTGTAATTCTTCTGTGCGTCATTCAAAAAACGGCTAGCATAGTGAATGACGTACAGAAGCTTATTATGCATCTGTCCCAAGATTGCACCAATAGCATGGTCACTGGCATCACACATTAGTTCGAATGGTAATGTCCAGTCTGGTGCAGAAATGACAGGTGCTATGACCAGCTTAGCTTTCAGGGTCTCAAACGCCTGCAAACACTCTGTGTCAAACACAAATGGCGTGCCAGCAGCTAGCAGATTGCTCAGAGGTTTTGCAATTTTTGAAAAATCCTTTATAAACCTCCTATAGAATCCTGCATGCCCCAGAAAGCTTCTGATTGCCTTAACATTGGCAGGTGGTGGTAATTTTTCAATTACTTCAACTTTAGCTCGATCCACCTCTATTCCCTTGTTTGAAATTTTATGCCCAAGGACAATCCCTTCAGTCACCATAAAGTGACATTTTCCCCAGTTTAAAACTAGGTTGGTCTCTTGGCATCATTTCAGAACAAGTGCTAAATGGTTAAGGCAGGAGCTGAATGAGTCTCCAAATACTGAAAAGTCATCCATGAAGACTTCCAGAAACTTCTCTACCATATCAGAGAAGATAGAGAGCATGCACTTCTGAAAGGTTGCAAGTGCATTACACAGACCAAAAGGCATCCTTCTGTAAGCAAACACTCCAGAAGGACATGTGAATGTTATTTTCTCTTGGTCCTGAGGATTTACTGCAATTTGGTTTTAACCTGAATAGCCATCCAAAAAGCAGTAATATTCATGACCGGCTAGTCTCTCCAGCATCTGGTCTATGAATGGTAAAGGAAAATGATCCTTCCTGGTGGCTCTATTGAGCCTTCTGTAGTCAATACACATACGCCACCCTGTAACTGTTCTTGTAGGAACCAGTTCATTCTTTTCATTATGAACCACTGTCATTCCTCCCTTCTTAGGGACAACATGGACAGGGCTCACCCAGGGGCTATCAGAAATAGGATAGAAAATCCCAGCCTCTAGTAACTTAGTGACCTCTTTCTGCACCACCTCTATCATGGCGGGATTTAGCCGCTTCTGTGGTTGAACCACTGGCTTAGCATCATCCTCCAATAGGATCTTGTGCATGCATCTGGCTGGGCTAATGCCCTTAAGATCACTTATGGACCACCCAAGAGCTGTCTTGTGTGTCCTTAGCACCTGAATTAGTGCTTTCTCTTCCTGTGGCCCTAAAGCAGAGCTTATGATTACAGGAAAAGTGTCACCTTCTCCCAGAAATGTATATTTTAAGGATGGTGGTAGTGGTTTGAGCTCAGGTTTAGGAGGTTTCTCCTCTTCCTGAGGAGTTTTCAGAGGTTCTTTTATTTCCTCTGGTTCCTCCAGATCAGGCTGAACATCTTTAAAAATATCCTCTAGCTCTGATTCGAGACTCTCAGTCATATTGACCTCTTCCACCAGAGAGTCAATAATATCAACGCCCAGGCAGTCGTCTGATGTGTCTGGATGTTGCATAGCTTTGACAACATTCAACTTAAACTCATCCTCATTGACTCTCAGGGTTATCTCCCCTTTTTGGACGTCAATGAGGGTTCGTCTAGTTGCTAGGAATGGTCTTCCTAGAATGAGAGTTGCACTCTTGTGCTCCTCCATTTCCAGCACTACAAAGTCAGTAGGAAAGACAAATAGCCCAACTTTGACAATCATGTCCTCAATTATGCCTGATGGATATTTAATGGAGCCATCAGCAAGTTGAAGACAGAACCGGGTTAGTTTGACCTCTTTAGTCAAGCCAAGCTTTCTGATAGTGGATGCAGGGATTAGGTTGATGCTTGCCCCATGATCACATAGAGCTGTCTTGGTGTAGTTACCCTCTAATATGCATGGTATCATAAAGCTCCCGGGATTTTTAAGCTTTTTTGGGAAGCTTTTCAGAATGACTGCACTGCATTCTTCAGTGAGGAGAACTCTTTCAGTTTCTCTCCAATCCTTCTTATGACTCAAGATATCTTTCATGAACTTGGCATAAGAGGGTATTTGCTCAAGTGCCTCTGCAAACGGAATCTTTATTTCAAGAGTCCTGAGATAGTCTGCAAAGCGGGCAAATTGCTTCTCCTGCTCCTCTTTGCAGAGTTTTTGAGGATAAGGCATATTGGCTTTGTATTCCTCAACCTTAGTTGCTGCAGGTTTATTTCCTACAGAGGCAGGTTGAGAAGCCTTCTTGAGGGATTTATTATCAGCACTTGCAGGTGTCTGATCCCTCACTGGCATTTGAAAGCCAGGGTTGGAAGCTGGAGTGGCGTTGGACGCCAACTCCTTACTTGTTCCTGGCATTTGAACGCCAGAACTGAGCTTCCATTGGGCGTTTGACGCCAACTCCTTGCCTGTTTCTGGCGTTTGAATGCCGGAGTTATTCCTCTCTGGGCTCTTACTGTCCTCAGAGGGATTTTGGATAGCCGGTTTTTCATTTCTTGGCTTCCTGCTGCCTTAAAGTGAGGTATTTAATGTCTTCCCACTTCTTAATTGAACTGCTTGGCACTCTTCTGTTATTTGTTTTGATAACTGTTGTTCTGTTTGCTTCAACTATACTTCCATATTCAGATTAGCCATTCTTGTGTCTTGTAGTATCTCCTTGAATTCGGCCAGCTGTTTTGTTAGAAAGTCTAATTGCTGATTGAATTCAGTAATTTGTTCTGCAGGACTGAGTTCAGCAGTTACTGTTTTAGCCTCTTCTTTCATGGAAGATTCACTGCTTAGGTACAGATGCTGATTTCTGGCAACTGTATTAATAAGCTCTTGAGCCTCTTCAATTGTCTTTCTCATGTGTATAGATCCACCAGCTGAGTGGTCTAGAGAAATCTGAGCTTTCTCTGTAAGCCCATAATAGAAGATGTCTAACTGCACCCATTCTGAAAATATTTCAGAGGGGCATTTTCTTAGCATCTCTCTGTATCTCTCCCAGGCATCATAAAGAGATTCATTATCTCCTTGTTTAAAGCCTTGGATGTCCAGCCTTAGCTGTGTCATCTGTTTTGGAGGGAAGTATTGATTCAGGAATTTTTCTGACAGCTGTTTTCATGTCCTTATGCTAGCCTTAGGTTGGTTATTTAACCACCTCTTAGCTTGGTCTTTTACAGAAAATGGAAATAGTAATAATCTGTAGACATCCTGATCTACTTTTTTATCATGTACTGTGTTAGCAATCTATAAAAACTGTGCCAGAAACTCTGTAGGTTCTTCCTGAGGAAGACCGGAATACTGGGAACTTTGCTGCACCATGATAATGAACTGAGGATTCAACTCAAAGCTACTGACTCCAATGGAGGGTATACAGATACTACTCCCATATAAGGCAGTAGTGGGGTTGGCATATGACCCCAGAGTACTTCTGGACTGTTCAATTCTACTTAGATCCATGATGGAGAAAAGGGAATTGATATGAATAGCAAATAGAATATATTTTTATTTTTATTTTTTTTTGTAAAAAGGGAACGAATAAATAATAAAAGAAAAGAGAATAAAATAGTTTGAAATTAAATATAGAATTCGAAAATTAGAAACAAGAAATTTTAATTACTTAATTAAGAAGATTTGAAAAATTATGGATATGATTTTTGATAAAGATTTGAATTTTGAAATTTTAAAACTAAGATAAGATAAAATAAAAAATTTTAAAATAAAATCTGAATTTTTAAAAGTAGAATTCGAAAAATCAATTAAAATAAAGGAAAAAGATATTTTTGAATTCAATGAGGAAAGAGAAAAACAATAAAAAGACACAAAACTTAAAATTTTTAGATCTAATGCTCCTTATTTTCGAAAATTTTGGAGGGAAACACCAAGGAACACCAAACTTAAAAGATTTAAGTTCAAAATACAAGGAAGACTCAAGAACACTTTGAAGACTCACAAGAACAACAAGAACATGAAGATAGAACACCAAACTTAAAATTTTTAGAAAACCAAAACAAAATTTTCGAAAATTATAGAAAGATCAACGAGAAGACACCAAACTTAAGGTTTGGCACAAGATTTAATCAAAGAAAAATTATTTTTGAAAAAGATTTTAAAAAGAAGATACCCAATCACCAAGAACATAGACCAACGCTCTAGCCAATTGAGCTGTAAATGTAACACTTGTTTTGAAGAAGTATTTTTGATAACTAAGAAAAAAAATTTTTTTTGAAAGCTAATGTTTTGAAAAAGCACAAGAAAAACAAGAAAAGAAACAGAACAAGAAAAACTAAAGATCAAACAAGAAAATTAAACAAGAACAACTTGAAGATCCAGGAAAAAACAAAGGACACAAATTCGAAAATTTAAAGGAAAATATAAAATATGCAATTGACACCAAAATTAAAATGTAAAACTAAACTCAAATAGAAAAACTCAATTATTAGTAAAAAAATCAAATTTTGAAAAATTTTTGAAAAAGGAAATAAGGATTCTAAAGTTTTAACAAGAACAATAATAGAAGACTTAAAGATAAATCACAGATTAATAAAGAAAAATAAAAATTTTTGAAAGATTTTTTAAAAGAAAGTAAAAGACTCTGACTCAAAAGACAAAATTTTCCTAATCTAAGCAACAAGATAAACCGTTAGTTGTTCAAACTCGAACAATCCCCGGCAACGGCGCCAAAAATCTTGGTGCACGAATTGTGAATCACACTTTTCACAACTCGTACCACTAGCCAGCAAGTGCACTGGGTCGTCCAAGTAATACCTTACGTGAGTAAGGGTCGAATCCCACGGAGATTGTTGGTTTGAAGCAATCTATAGTTATCTAGTAACTCTTAGTCAGGATATAATATCAATAATAATTTTTAGTTTTAATTGTAAAAAGTCAAAGGGCATAAAATAAATACTTGTTACTCAATAATGGAGAATATGTTGGAGTTTTGGAGATGCTTTGTCCTCTTTATTTCAGCTTTTCTCTTGTACTCCTCTTCACACACGCAAGGCTCCTTCCATGGCAAGCTGTATGTAGGGTGTTACCGTTGTCAATGGCTACTTCCCATCCTCTTAGTGAAAATGGTCCAAATGCTCTGTCACAGCACGGCTAATCATCTGTTGGTTCTCGATCATGTCAGAATAGAATCCATTGATTCTTTTGCGTCTGTCACTACGCCCAACAATCGTGAGTTTGAAGCTCGTCATAGCCATTCAATCCTTGAATCCTACTCGGAATACCTCAGACAAGGTTTAGACTTTCCGGATTCTCATGAATGCCGCCATCAATTCTAGCTTATACCACGAAGATTCTGATTACGGAATCTAAGAGATACTCATTCAATCTAATATAGAACGGAGGTAGTTGTCAGGCACACGTTCATGGATTGAAGAAGGTGATGAGTGTCACGGATCATCACCTTCTTCATAGTGAAGCGCAAATGAACATCTTAGATAGGAACAAGCGTGTTTGAATAGAAAACAGAGATAATTGCATTAATTCATCGGGACGCTGCAGAGCTCCTCACCCCCAACAATGGGGTTTTGAGACTTATGTCATCAAAGAGTATAAAATTCAAATCTAAAAATGTCATGAGATATAAAATAAATCTCTAAAAGTTGTTTAAATACTCAACTAGTAACCTAGGTTTACAGAAAATGAGTAAACTATGATAGATAGTGCAGAAATCCACTTCTGGGGCCCACTTAGTGTGTGCTGGGGCTGAGACTTAAGCTTCTCACGTGCCTGGGCTGTTTCTGGAGTTAAACGCCAGGTTGTAACTTGTTTATGGCGTTGAACTCCAACTTGTAACCTGTTTCTGGCGCTGAACGCCAGACTGCAACATGGAACTGGCGTTGAACGCCAGTTTATGTCATCTATCTTCGTGCAAAGTATGGACTATTATATATTTCTGGAAAGCCCTAGATGTCTACATTCCAACGCAAATGAGAGTGTGCCATTTGAAGTTCTGTAGCTCCAGAAAATCCACTTTGAGTGCAGGGAGGTCAGAATCCAACAACAACAGCAGTCCTTTTTCAGCTTGAATCAGATTTTTGCTCAGCTCCCTCAATTTCAGCCAGAAAATACCTGAAATCACAGAAAAACACACAAACTCATAGTAAAGTCCAGAAATGAGATTTTTAATTAAAAACTAATAAAAATATAATAAAAAGTGACTGAAACATATTAAAAACTACCTAAAAACAATGCCAAAAAGCGTATAAATTATCCGCTCATCAAGAGGCTGGCCACACGGCCATGCCTAGACCTTTTTCTCTTATGTATTTTCTACGGTGGAGTTTCTACATCCCATAGATTAAGGTGTGGAACTCTGCTGTTCTTCATGAATTAATGCAAGTACTATTGTTTTTCTTTCAATTCATGCCTACTTCTTCTCAAAGATATACTCTTGTACTTAATTCAGTTAAGTCAGAATGAAGGGGTGACCCGTGACAATCACCCAATCTTCGTTACTCGCTTAGCCAAGATCCGCGTGCCTGACAACCACAAGCGGTCTACATGATGTTCAACGTAGTCATTGGACGACAGCTGAAGTATATTCTCTTGGGTCTCTAATACACGGACCGAGTCCATGAAATTAGGATCTTCGTGGTATAGGCTAGAACCATTGGCAACCATTCCTGTGATTCGGAAAGTCTAAACCTTGTCTATGGTATTTCGAGTAGGATCTGGGAAGGGATGACTGGGACGAGCTTCAAACTTGTGAATGTTGGGCGCAGTGACAGTGTGCAAAAGGATAAGGGTCCTATTCCGACGCTAGTGAAAACCAATAGATGATTAGCCGTGCGGTAGCTGTACCTGGTATTTTTCATCCGAGACGAGAAATCCAGCAGTTGATTAGCCGTGCAGAGATCGTACCTGGTATTTTTCATCCGAGAAGATCATACAGCTTGCCATGGAAGGGAGCACGCATGATTGGAAGAAGGCAATAGGAAAGCAGAGGTTCAGAAGCAACAAAGCATCTCCAAACGCTTATCTGAAATTCCCACCAATGAATTAAATAAGTATCTCTATTTTATTTTATGTTTTATTTATCTTTTAATTATCAAAACCTCATAAGCATTTGAATCCTCCTGACTGTAATTTACAAGATGACCATAGCTTGCTTCAAGCCGACAATCTCCATGGGATCGACCCTTACTTACGTAAGGTATTACTTGGACGACCCAGTGCACTTGCTGGTTAGTTGTGCGGAGTTGTGAAAAGTGTGAATCACAATTTTGTGCACCACACTTCCAGTGAGGGTTTAATGCTTGATTCTATGTTCCCTGCTTTCATGAGCTATCTTCCTACAAGTTTAGTTGTCTTTTATTGTGTGATTTGAATTAGTGGAATCTGATTTATGTTTGTCTTGGAGAATTTGTTTAGTTTTAACTAAGTAGGTAGAAGTATTTTTGCATTTAGTTGCATTCATATAGATAGGTTGCATTTCATAAGTTTTACCATTCCTCTTCATTCCTTTATAGTTTCTCTTGAGCTTAACATGAGGACATGCTAATGTTTAAGTGTGCGGAGATTGATAAATCGCTATTTTATGGTTTATCTTGTGCTTAATTTAGTGGATTTTATCCATTATTCTCACACTTATTCATTGAATTCGCATGTTTTACATTTTCCCTTCTAATTTTGTGCTATGATTGAAAACATGCTTCTTTGGCCTTAAATTTGCTAGGTTTAATTCCTCTCTTATTACCATTCGATGCCGTGATCTGTGTGTTAAGTGTTTTCAAGCTTTATAGGGTAGGAATGGCTTAAAGGATGGAAAGGAAACATGAAAAAGTGGAAAGAACGCGAGAAAATGAAGTTTAGAGAAGCTGGTAGCGACGCGTATGCATGGGCGACGCGTACGCGTGACTGACGCGTACGCGTGACAAGCAATTTTGCCAAGCGACGCGTACGCATGACCGAACCACGTGCTGTACGTATCAGAAATCGCTGGGGGCGATTTCTGGGCTGTTTTTGGCCCAGTTCCAAGCTCAGAAAACACAGATTAGAGGCTGCAGAGTGGGGGAATCATTCATTTATTCACACAATTTTTCATTCAAATAATTTTAGGTTTTTAGATGTAGTTTTCTAGAGAAAGAGGCTCTCTCCTCTCTCTAGGTTTTAGGATTTTAGGATTAGCTTTGCTTAATTTCATATTTCTATCTTAGTTTAATTTAGTTTCTCTTCTACTCTTATTTATTTCTTTTATTGATTACTTTATGTTGCCACTTTAGTTTAGGAATTCCCATGTTAGATTGAATTTCTTATTTAATGCAATTTGAGGTATTTCATAATTATTGTTCCTTTCTTTAATGGTTATTATTGATGTTTGCAATTGGTTGTTTAGATTTAATATTCCTTGCTAGTTTTCTATGCTTTTATCTTGTGCCTTTCAAGTGTTTGACAAAATGCTTGGGAGGGTTTTAAGTTAGATTTTTACGTTATTTGCTTTGGTTGAGTAATTAGAGACTCTTGAGTTATCAAACTCCTTTGTTATTTGATGATTGAAAGTTGCTAGTTAATTTGGATCCCTCTAAAGCTAGTCTTTGCTTAGGAGTTGACTAGGACTTGAGGAATTAAATTGATTCATCCACTTGACTTTCCTTCATAGTTAGAGGTTAACTAAGTGGGAGCAATGGACAATTGATGTCACAATTGATAAGGATAGCTAGGATAGGACTTCTAATTCTCGTACCTTGCCAAGAGCTTTCTCAGCTATTAGTTTATTTTCTTATCATTTACATTCCTTGTTCAACCTTTCAAAAACCCCAAAAGATACTTTTCCATAACCAATAATAACCTGCAATTCCTTGAGAGACGACCTGAGGTTTAAATACTTCGGTTTAATTTTATTGGGTTTGTTTTAGTGACAACCAAATTTTTGTTTGAAAGGATTATTGTTGGTTTAGAAACTATACTTGCAACGAGAATTTATTGAGGAATTCTAAACCGTCAAAAATCCGTTCATCACATATGCATTAAACTATATCCTTGTTTTGCAACTTAATCTTGAATTGTGCACTTTTACTTTGGTGAATTGAGTTGAATTACTTGTTCATCATGATTTTCATGTTAATATAATCACATAACAAGATACTTGTTTTTTCTTAATGCTTTGCATTTGTTTGAGTGACTTAACTTGATTCTTATCTAGCTTGTCACTTTTTGCAACAAGTACCTTTATTATGTGACTATTGCATCATGTTTGAGGATGAATAAGTAGTCTTTTTTTCATCAATGAATTGGTTATTATTGAATGTGCCATTTTCTATTCACCTTGAGCTTTCACTTGCACAACTTCAATAACCAATGTCTTATATATTCAATTCACTTTAGTTGTGGCTATCTAGGTTTGTTTGCATCCTATCTCTTGATTTTCCTCACCTGCAACCTAGGCCACTGAATTTAGGAATATATGTTTTTTCTGTTCATTATGTGGTTACCTTTTTAACTAACCAATGTGTTGTGTTCTAAATTGTGCACACTTAGAATACACACATTGTCTTCTATCATACCACACACATCTTACTTTTTCTCAATTCTTGTTTGTATGTTTTCTATAGTAACCCGAGCCCCGGTGCCCACCAGCTGAAGGTGGAGCCTTACTTCTTTGCACCCCCAGATTGAGTGCATGCACGGAGGACCGTGCAACGTTTAAGTGTGGGGAAGGATCCGTAATTTTTGGGGCATAAATTTCTCTTTCTCAACACTTTGCACTATGTTCTAGTTTTTAGTAGTTATATTTTTGTGAATATTTGTTTATTATTTCATTACATTGCATTTTGCTTAGTTTGCTTGTATATATCTTAGTTTGCTTATAGTCTTATAGTAGTAAATATTTGTATGTTGCTTAGTATAGGAAATAAGTTTGGTAAAACAACAAAGAATTTTCAAGAAATCTCTTTTAGGGCATTGATGAGAAAGTTATTATTGATTCGGAATTTCTCAAAATAAGAAGCTCGTCGTTGCAAGTATAGCCAAATCAACAACTAACTCTCAACATCAAAGTTTTGTTTTTTCCAAATTCATGTCATAACTGAGATCGAGAGTAATTCAACCTCGAGTCATCTTCCCTTGGATGTAATTGGAAGTGTTACACTTTAGGTTATGAGGGCAAAGGGGTTTTGTAATCAAAGAACAAAAGATTAAAAGAATTTAAGAAATGAAAGAACTAAGGAATGAGAAAAATTGGTAATTAATGCAATTAAAAAGGAAACATGATCAAAACTAGTGAAAATGCTATAAATGCAAAAAGAGCTTTGACTTGGGAATAAGAGGATCCAAGGAATCCTATCATCACCATAACCACAACTATGATAATTATGATGAGTCAATCTCACCTAGTTAACCCCTAACATTGAGGAGTAAGTCAAGCAAGCATAATTGACCTTAATCCATAAGTCCTAGCTAACTTATCAAACTAGTTGATAAAAAGCTAGTGTCAACAGAAACAAGAGTCAACTAACTACCTAAGAATTACCACTAAATGTCGGACATTATGACTCTAGTATCCTAGGAACTCAAATCCTAAGCCAAGGTGTGAAAATCTACTCAAAACTCATAATTGGTATTTTTACAAACACCTTGTGGGCATAAAAGTAAAACATGAAAAATTGCAAAGACAAATAAAAGCTATAACCAAAATATTCACAATATCAACAATTAACATTCAATAAAACATAAAGGAGGCATAAAATATTAAATTCATCGATCAAAACTTCAAGAACTCAAAATTGCATATATAAACAAAGTACTTGAACCATAAGAAAACAAAGGCAAAAGTAGTGGAAAAAGAGGAGATTAAGAGTACTTACAATAAAAGAAGCAAAAAACCAAAAGCAAAGCTTGCTATAATGGAGATGGAAATAAAAACCTAGGAGAGCATTTTCTACTCTACTCCTACTCCTGCTCCTATGGAAGCTTCCTAATACTACTTCTACTTAATACTACCTCATAAAACCTAATTCTCTTCATAAGTGTTGATATTCTCTTTATATAGCACTTCAATTCAGCATCTAGCCTTCCAAAATTGGGCCAAAAGCCCTTAGAAATTGCGCAGCATGTGTTTCATTAATGAAACCATGTGGAGGGACCTGTGTGTATGCACAGATGTGTGCATATGCACACTTTGCTGAATTTTCTCCTGTGCATACGCATAGAGGATTCTGCGCACGCACACATACAAATTCCTTCTTGGTCGTACGCACATGTACTTGTGCGCATGCACACTTGTCTGTGTGTGCTTTTCCTTGTTTTCTTCATGTATTCTCCCTTGTACATGTTTTCTTCTACTTTTGCCTAGCCAATCTTGCCAAAATGACCTGAAATCACTCACAAAACATATCACGGCATCAAATAGCATGAAAGTAGAGTTAAAATCACTAATTTAAGCACAAAAATGTATGTTTTCACATTTAGGTCCAAATTGGAGAGAAAACACAAAAGTATGCTATTTTGTTGCTTAAGTGTGTGTTTATGTGATGAAATCCTCCAAATCAAGCTAAAATATATCTGAAAATATGGACTCATCAGGCATTCCATTGATTATATTTAAAAACTTGTTTTTGAACTTGCTTGAAGTATTTATTTTTTTTGGAACATAGAAAAGAGCTTGAACAAAACACCTAGTGAGATTTGAGCTTTAATTGTGTGGTTGCATATTTTCAACCATAAATTTTGTTCGTGTGTTATACTCCTTTCATGATTGTGATCTTAGATTTGCTTGAATCTTTATGTCCTATATTTGATGTTTTGAATGCATTTAATATGATTGAGGGCATTTTTTGAATTAAACTCACTAAACCCATATGGCCAACCCTTACATCTACCTTTGTAAACCACTTTTGAGCCCTTTAATTCCCCTTTTGTTCTAATATTAAGCACATCTTTTGCCAATATTATCCATGAGTTATATCTTTGATTAGCTTGGGTTGAGTAGTGTGTGTCACTTAAGTGTGAGGGAAAATTTGTGGAAAATATTAGTAGTTAGTTGTCTTTGGGTGTTCATTGAGAAATTTGGAAAAATGGGTAAACACTCATGCATTCATTACCTAGAAACATATGCATCTTTTTTTGATGATAAAAGAAAAGAGAAATTTTGGTGTATATACTTAAAAAAAAAAGGAAAAAAGAAAAAGAAAAGAAAAGAAAAATGTAAATAAAGGATGCATATGTGGTTGAATTAAAAAGAAGATGCATGAGTGAATGTGAAAAAGGGAAATGAATAGGAAGTTAGGTTGTTCTCTTATGTATAAATAGGTTGATATAGGATTAGGTGGGATACTTGAGCTAATCAAAGATCCAATCTACAAGTCCACTTAACCATATTAATCCTACCCCAACCCTAACCCCATTACAACCCTCCAAAGACCTCATAATATTTGCATTCATTCATCAATTATTTGTTGATTGTTAGATGACTAGCAAATCTTAGAAAACATGATTAAAGGAGAATTGAGTGATTAAGCCCTAAACACTGAGCGATTAGAGTGTATACACATCCGGTGAGGGGTTGAATTGCTCAATTCTATGTTTCCGTCTCTTATCTTGTATCTTTTTACAACTTGCTTGTTAGTTTTTGAAAAGTTCAAATCGAATCTTTGGACATTGATCATATTGCTATATTTTCTTTGCCTTGGCCCTAAGGCTTATTTTGGATTAATTGGAATTCTTTTGTTTGTTTTGCCAAACTCAATAGGAAACTATAGTATAGGTAGAAGTAGATAGCATTTAGTATAGTTGCATGCATATAAGTAGTTGCATTTAATAAATTGCTTGCCCTCCTTATCTTTCTCCTTTGATTGTGATTAGCATGAGGACATGCTATTGTTTAAGTGTGGGAGAATTGATGAATCCATATTTTACGATATATTTTGGTTTGATTTGAGTGGATTTCATCACTTAAACCCACATTTATTCATCCAAATAGCATACTTTTGTGTTCTCTCCCTTAATTGAGCCTAATTGTGAAAACATGCTCTTTTGTGCTTAATTTAATCAATTTTATTCCATTTACATTCCATTCGATACCTTGATGTTGTTTGTGAGTGATTTCAGATGTAGAAAGTAGGAATGGCTTGGTAAAGATGGTAGAAGAGCATGCAAGAGGGAGAAAACATGAAGAAAACAAAGGAGAAGCACACATTGGAGTGTGCGTGCACACAAACCAATGTGCGTAAGCACAAGAACCACAAAGCCATGTGTGTGTACGCACAACATCCTGTGCGTGTGCACATGTCCCAGCACGTGACCTCATCAATGCAAATTGCTGGGGTCGAATTTTGGGCCTCCAGAGTCCAGTTTTGGGACTCTCTGAAGCTGATTCTTGCTATATCAAAGGAGGCCTCACTCCATGTGAAGGGGGGGGGGGAGAAATTAGGGTTAGTTTAGCATCATGTAGGTTATTTTCTAGAGAGAGAAGCTCCTCCTTCTCTCTAGAACCTAGGGTTTTTAGTTTAATTTTTTTATAATTTCTACTTTTAATTCTTGTTTTCATTTAGTTTCTTCTACATTTCTTTGTTCTCTTGTCTTAATTTCCTTAGTTTATCTTCTTAGTTTCCCTATTTTGTCACTTTTATGTTTATGCACACTCTTGTTATTTTAATTCACATTTAATGCAATTTATGTTTTCAAGTTCTTCTTGTTTAATTGAGTTGTTATTATGATTTCCTTACTTTTAGTAGTTGTAGAATTTATTATTTCTTGTTATTTTATCATGCTTTCTTTTCATTCCTTCCAAGTGTTTGATAAAATGCTTGGTTGGGTTTTTGCCTAATTTTTCACACTCTTGGTTAGGAATTTGGGTGATTGGGTGAACTTGAGTGGTGGATGTCCATTCTACATTGTGTGAGAATTGTTAATTGATTTAGTTTCCACTAACACTAAGCCTTCCATTAATAGAGTTGGCAAGAACTTGTGGATTAGGATCAATTATGCCCTTTTGACTAATTCTCGATGTTAGGATTGACTAATTGGGATTAATTCCACATAATTACCATGTTTGTGGTCTATAACTAGGATAGGAATCCTCAATTCCTCAATTCCTACCAAGAGTCCTTTTTGCCATTTAATTTCCATTTTTGTTACTTTAATTGCTTTTCATTTAATTCCTTTCATGCTTGTTTCATTCCTTGCTATTTACATTCCTTGTCTCATGCCATCAAATCCCCATTTTCCCATAGCCAATAATTGATCACCTAATTACAACTCCTAGGGAAGATGATCCGGGAGTCTAAGTACTCTTGGTTTATATTTTGTGTGCATTGTGACATATCTTTTGAATTAAACTTTGATCGAGAGTTAATTGTTGGTCTAGACTATGCTTGCAACGAAGAGATTCTATTTTTGTGAAATTCTATATCAACAATAATTCTCAATGTCAAGCCCACGGTAGTGGCCACGTTAATGCCACTAACGTGAGCCATTAACGTGGAGAATGGAGCATCATGGGAAGTTAGTGGTGAAGTTAACACCACTAACTTGATCAAAGCATAGAATGACCACGTTAGTGCCACTAACGGTTGGGCTAACGTGACTCAAAGGTGTTGGGGAAGTTAGTGACCAAGTTAGTGTCACTAACGTCTTCGAACCAGGAATTTACACTTGACGTTACCCACACTAACAGCCTAACGAACGTGAATGATGCCCAACTCAAACTCCTCCAGCAAGCTGAGTAAAGCCCACTGAGATTATAACTGCTTGAACTGAGCTCAAGGGCCCACATCTAGAGACGTGCAGACTTAACTGAAGATCAGAGAAGTATAGAGGGGTAGTTTTGAACTAGAAAGGGGATTAGGACCTGGGGGATCCAGGATTGTAAACACCCAAATTTACTTTTCTCTATAATTTAGTTTTACTTTCAATGCAACGTACATTTCCATTTTTTATTCCAGAGCCATGATCAACTAAACCCCACTTCATTGGGGGAGGGAGCTCTGTTGTAATTCAATGGATCAATCATAGTTATTCTTCTTCTTCTTCTTCTTCTTCTTCTTCTTCTTTTTCTTCTTCTTCTTCTTCTTTTCATTCTCTTTGATTTTCTTGAAAGCTTTTGATCTTTATCCAATTGTGTAATTATCTCGGAAGAGAAATTGCTCATACATGGATTTCCTCTGAGACATAGAAGAGGAATGAGGAAATCATGCTAATAATGCTTTCTCATGTTGGACTAGGTTGGGGGTTGGATGGATATAGTGACATATAATCCTACCGATGCTTTGATCTAGAAAAACATGTGCTATAATCAGTGATCGCACTTCATCTCTTCCCATGAGTAATTAGATCAAAGAATTGGGTAATTGTTCAAGCTTAGAGAGATTGAATTGCTAAGGAATTGGGATTCAGTCACCTAAGATTGCCAAGAGATCAACGAGTTGCATGGATTGAGGAAGGGATGAGAATGAACTTGATCCAGAGAATACAACATCTCCTGAACCCAATGAGCTTCCCTACTCTTATCTCCCCATTCTCTATATTCTGCTGTTTACTATTATGTTCATCATCCCCATTCCCATTTACTTTTCCGCAAGTTACTTTCTGTGATTTACTTTTTGCCATTTACATTCCGGCATTTACTTTCTAGCCATTTATATTTCTTGTTATTTACGTTTCCTGCCAATTAAATTTCTGCAAATCTCAACTTAATTCTGTTTAGTTCAACTTGAACATTCCTCTGAATAAAGTTGCTCAACCAATTAATCCCTGTGGGATTTGACCTCACTCTACTGTGAGTTTTTACTTGGCGACAATTCGGTATACTTGCCAAAAAATTTTGTAGAGATACAAAATTCCACGCATCAAGTTTATGGCGCCGTTACCGGGGATTGATTTTGCATTGACATTGATTAAATCGGAGGATAACTAGATCGAACATTTTCTTTTCCTTTGTTGATTAGTTTCATTTCAGCTTGTTTACTTTAATTCCCAGCAATCTCATCTACTTTTCATTATTTATTTACATTCTAGCACACTAATCCACTAACTGTTTGACAAATTGCACCAACCACTCTAACCACAATTCTTAACAAGAGTGATTCCTTCACTTGTTTTCTTTTGCTTGTTTTGCTGTGTGTATGACAGGTGGAAGAGGAGGTGCTTCAACCTCTTTTGATAGTGAACCTGAGAGGACCTTCCTTAGACTAAGGAGGGAAGTAAGAGGTAAATGAATAGTTGGTGAGGAAGAGTTGGAAGAAGATCTAGATATTACTATGGAAGAGGAAGTACACAATCATGTTGGAGAGGGTGCTGGTAATCATGTCGGGCAGGAGAGAAGAGTTTTAGGCTCTTTCATCAACCCAAACCAAGGAAATTGTGGAAGTAGTATCCTAAAACCAACCATTCATGCCAACAACTTTGAGTTAAAACCTTAACTTATCACCCTGGTTCAAAATAATTGCTCATTTGGAGGAAGTGCTCATGAAGATCCCAACCAACATCTGACCACATTCTTGAGAATCTGTGATACTGTGAAAGCCAATGGAGTTCATCTTGATACCTATAGATTGCTTTTGTTCCCCTTTTCTCTTAGGGATAAAGCATCTAAGTGGCTTGAGTCCTTTCCTAAGCAGAGTCTTACCACCTAGGAGGATTTTGTCAACAAGCTTCAAACAAAGTTTTACCCTCCATAGAGGATAATCAAGTTGAGAACAGAGGTTCAAACCTTCAGGCAGCTGGATGGAGAAACTTTGTATGAAGCCTGGGAAAGATATAAGGAGCTAAGAAGAATATGTCCCCCTGATATGTTCAACAAATGGGTGCAGCTGCTGGTGCATGAATCCCCACACCTTCGTATAACTGAACCAGCAAGTGCACTGGGTAGTCCAAGTAATACCTGAGCGAGTCAGGGTTGATCCCACGAGGATTGTTGGCTTGAAGCAATCTATGGTTATCCTATAGGTCTTAGTCAGGTAGATGAAAGACTAGGAGATATTGGTATTTTATTTTTAATTGTATAAAAGTAAATAGAATAAATAAACAGGGTAATTAGAACTCAGAAGTCATGTAAACAGTGAAAAAAAGGGATAAGAATGAGGTAAAGAATTGGAGTTGCTTAGTCTTTCTGAATTAATTCTGGTAGTAATGTTTCTTTGCTTGTGAGTGATTTCTTCAATGGCAGGCTGTATGTGATTGACACTGGTTTGAGCAGGTGCCAATCCTCCTTCAGATCTGAACCCCAGGTTTAGTGCAGATCTATTCTAATTGAGGGTAAAGCTTCTGCAGTTCATTCTCCTTGATGATCCTACTCAAAACGCCACAGACAAGGCTAAATCTTCCAGATTGGAGGATGTTGTGCCTTAGGTTCAAGCCTCTACCACAGAGACCCTAATCTCTCCGTAAATCAGCTGAACTGATGTCTCAAAAAGTCCCCAACGAAGTTGTGGATGAGCTGTCTGAGAGATGTGTATTCAAGTTGGTGGTTCATCGTCGTCCGATGAAAGACGCACTCTGAACCCATGTAGAATATGATAGCTTATGCCAGTTCAATGCATTCATGGTGATGAAGAACGAATACACATCTTAGAATTATTCAGACACGGATTGAAGAGAAACAGTAATAGTTTTATTAATTCATAGGACTCAACATGGCTCCTCCCCTGATCCTAGGAGGTTTAAAAACTCATACTAAAAGTAAAATACAATGGTAAAAACGAAAATAGGGCTGAAGATCCTTTACAAAGAGTAATCTTCTACTTTATATACGAAACTAATGACAAGTAAGGGTAAAACAGTCTATCTAGTGCTAAAATCCCCTTCTGGGGCCGACTTTGTGAGTGTTTAGGCTGAGCTTTGATGAAATCCACGTGCTTAGGTTCCTTGGGCATTGAACTCCAGTCCTGGCACCTTTTTGGGCGTTGGACTCCAGCTTGGAATCCCTTTCTGGTGCTGGACACCAGAACTGGTCAGATGGCTGGCGTTGAACGCCAGTTTTGGGCCTTCTAATTCAACGCAAAGTATGGACTATTATATATTACTGAAAAGATCTGGAAGTTATATTTCCATAGCCATTGAGAGCACTCCATTTGGACTTCTGAAGCTCTAGAAAAGCTCTTCCGGATGCAGGCAGGTCAGATTTGGACAGCATCTGTAGTGCTTTCTCTGTCTCTGAATCAGACTTCTACTCCAGCTCCTTAATTTCAGCCAGAAAATACTTGAAATTGTCCAAAAACACAGAAAATCATAGTAGAATCCAAAAATGTAAAATTAACACTGAAACCTATAAAAACTCAATAAAAACTAAATAAAACACACTAAAAACTATATGAAAGTGATGCCAAAAAGCGTATAAAATATTCACTCATCACAACACCAAACTTAAACCGTTGCTTGTCCCCAAGAAACTAAAAACATAGTAGAATAAAAAAAGAAAATTAAGATACAATAAATTTCTAAGTTTTAAATGAAGCTTAGTTACAATCAGATGAGCGGGACTTAGTAGCTTTTTTGCCTCTGAATAGTTGGCATCCTTAGGAACTTAGAATCCAGATGATATTATTGACTCTCTTAGTTAAGCTTATTTTGATTCTTGAACACAGCTTTCAGAGTCTTAGCTGTGACCCTAAGCACCTTGTTTTCCAGTATTACCACCGGATACAATAATGCCACAGACATTTAACTGGGTGAACCTTTTTCAGATTGTGACTCACCTTTGCTAGAGTCCCGAGATAGAGGTGTCCAAAGTTCTTAAGCACACTCTTTTTCCTTTGGACCACGACTTTAACCGCTCAGTCTCAAGCTTTTCACTTGACACCTTTATGCCACAAGCACATGGTTAGGGACAGCTTGGTTTAGCCGCTTAGGCCAGGATTTTATCCCTTTGAGCCCTCCTATCCATTAATGCTCAAAGCCTTGCGTCCTTTTACCTTTGCCTTTTGGTTTAAAGGTTTCTTTTCGCCATTTTTTTCTTTTTTTTTTCCGCATGCATAATAATTTTTTTTCTTTTGCAACATGCTTTTTCTTTTGCTTTTTGTTGCTTTTTCTTGCTTCAAGAATCAATTTTCAGATTTTTCAGATTATTAATAATATTTTTCCTTTTTCCTTATTCTTTCAAGAGCCAACTTTCTAAAATTTCAACTTCAAATATGCACTGTTTATTTCATACATTAAGAAATCAAAAGCAAATGACACCACATCAACATAATTAAACTAATCTTATTTTAAACTTGAAATTCGTGTATCTCTCAATTCTTTTCAAGTAAAAATTTTCTTTTAAGCATGGTGAGAGATATATGGAACATTTTACAACCTTTAAGACATCAATACAAATGATCATACAACTAGAACTAGAGAACAGATAAACAGACAAAAAATAGAAAAATAACAGGAAAGGGGTGTAAAGATAATGAATCCACCTGAATAATGGTGGCTAGTGCTCCTCCTTGAGGATCCAATGTAGTGCTTGATCTCTTCAATGTCACTCATTTGTCTTTGTTGAGGCGACTGCACAGGCTCTTGTGCATGCTTCCTAGTTTGCTCCATCCTCTTCTTCCATACTTAGGAGTGGTAGAAGTAAAAAAGAAAAGCTTTTGCAACACCAAACTTAAGAGTTTTGCTCGTCCTCGAGCAAAGTAGGGTAGAAGAAGGTGGGGTAGGTGGAGCTTCTATGGGACCTATAGGTCTTGAGAGGCTGGAAAATCCAGTTTTCCTGCTTCTCTGCACTGGTGTTTGAATGCCCAGGGGCTGCTGCCTGGATAGCGTTCAACGCCAGAAATGTTGCCCATGATGGGCATTGAACGCCCAGCAGGGATACCCTGGCTAGCATTCAACTTCAACACTCCATCCAGAGTGTTCTGTTTTCACTTCTGTGAAGTTCTATCTCTTGACTGATGCATATGATCATGACTCTGACAACTGAAAAGAAAAACAAAATAAAAGAAAATAAAAATAGTTGAGGAAGGTTGGGTTGCCTCCCAACAAGCGCTTCTTTAGTGTCTTTAGCTAGACTTTACTGTAATTAATCTAGTAACAGTGTTGAGCCTCCTGGCTCTATACACCCTTCAAGGTAATGCTTAATTCTCTTTCCATTGACAGTGAACCGGTTTTCATGATCTTTTCCTTGAAGTTCTATGTGTCCGTAAGGTGATACTCTTGTAATCACATATGGTCCCATCCAGCGGGATTTGACTTTCCCAGGAAATAATATGAGTCTTGAGTTGAAGAGCAGAACTTTCTGTCCTGGTTCAAAGACTCCGGAAGCTAACTTCCTGTCATGCCACCTTTTTTCCTTTTCCTTGTAGATTTTTGCATTTTCAAATGCATCTAAGCGGAATTCATCCAACTCATTTAGTTGGAGCAGCCGTTTCTCCATTGCTACTTTAGCATCAAGGTTGAGGAATCTAGTTGCCCAATAGGCCTGGTGTTCTAGTTCCACTGGCAAATGACAGGACTTCCCATATACTAACTGATATGGTGAAGTTCCAATGGGGGTTTTGAAAGCTGTTCTGTATGCCCACAGAGCATCATCAAGCTTTCTAGCCCAATCCTTTCTAGAGACACTTACTGTCCTCTCTAGGATTCGCTTTAGTTCTCTATTTGAGACTTCAGCTTTCCCATTTGTTTGGTGATGATATGGTGTTGCTACTTTATGGCGAACTCCGCATCGGCTCAAGACAGAATTCAGTTGTCTGTTGCAGAAATGAGTTCCTCCATCACTAATTAGTGTCGTAGGGACACCAAATCTGCTGAAGATGTTCTTTTGAAGGAACTTTATTACTACTTTGGTGTCATTGGTGGGTGTTGCTATTGCTTCAACCCATTTAGACACGTAATCTACTACCACAAGGATGTAGATGTTTGAGTATGAAGGCAGGAATGGTCCCATAAAATCTATGCCCCACACGTCAAACAACTTAATCTCTAAGATTCCTTGCTGAGGCATACTGTGACCATAAGGAAGATTGCCAGCCCTTGATAAACCCCTTTTTAGGGTTTATCTTGTGTTGCATTTAGAGCATTTTGATAACCTCTCCTCACATTTACTCAAGAAAATAGCATGATTTTGTGATTGTCTCCGTACTTGTGCCTAGATGTGAAAATATGCTTTTTAGACCTTTAATTTGATAATTTTGATTTGCCTTTGATTTTCGCTAGATGCCTTGATGTGTTTGCTAGTGATTTCAGGTTGAAAAGGGCTAGGAAGGGATCAAAGGAGTGAATGGAAAGCATACAAAGTGGAGAAATCATGTAAAGCAAAAAATTTGAAAAAGCTCATGGGTGCATGCGCGCACTGTGCACATCCGCGCGGATTGCGAACTACCCCAGGGGCGCGTACGCGCACTGTGCGCGTACGCGCCGATGATCGCACGTGATTTTTAAAGAGGAACACGTGCCTGGAGATTTTGGAGGGTTTCTAGCCCCATTTGGAGCTGAGTTTTTTGGCGGGAAAAGACTAAAAAGACCAAGGAATGAAGGGGAAGGCATCATAGATTCAAACACACACATTAGGCTAGTTTTAGTTAGTTTTAGAGAGAGAAGCTCTCACTTCTCTCTAGAATTAGGATTAGGATTAGGTTTAGTTCTTAGATCCAGGTTTTAATTCATGCTCTCTTCTACTTCTTCTTCTTAATTCCTTGTTGTTACATTCATCATTCTTCTATTGTTGTTATTACTTTCTTCTACTTTGTTTGTAGATCTACCTTTGTTCATTCTATTCTCTTTCAATTCAATTTGAAGTAATTCATGATAATTATGTTTATTTTGATTGCTGTTATTAATTCCTTGCAATAATTGTTGTTAGATTTCATTGTTGTTGCCAATTTACCTTGTTTTCCTTTTATGCCTTCCAAGTGTTTGATGAAATGCTTGGTTGGATTTTAGTGTAGATTTTATCCCTCTTGGCCTAGGTAGAGTAATTAGTGACACTTGAGTTATCCAATTTCTTTGTTGATTGATAATTAGAAGTTGCTAATATCACTTGGATACCACTAACGCTAGTCTTTCCCTTGGGAGTTGGCTAGGACTTGTGGGATCAAGTTGATTCATCCACTTGACTTTCCTCCATGGTTAGAGGTTAATGAAATGGTAGCAATGGACAATTTGTGGTCACAATTGAGGAGGATAACTAGGATAGGACTTCTAATTCTCATAACCTTGCCAAGAGCTTTGATAAACCACTATTTTATGGTTTATCTTGTGCTCAATTGAGTGGTTTTTATTAACTCTTTACCCACTTATTCATACTATTTACATGGTTTTACATTTGCCTTCCTAATTATGTGCTTTGATTGAAAACATGCTTCTTTGGCCTTAAGTTCCCTATGTCTAATCCTCTCTTATTACCATTAGATGCCTTGATATGTGTGTTAAGGGATTTCAGAGATTACAGGGCAGGAATGGCTCAGAGGATGGAAAGGAAGCATGCAAAAGTGGAAGGAATACAAGAAGTTGGAGAAATTGCTAAGCTTTCCAGCCTGACCTATTCGCACTCAAACGGCTATAACTTTAGCTACAGAGGTCAAAACGACGCGGTTCAAGTTACGTTTGAAGACTAACGTCCGGAGCTTCGATTTGATATATAATATGCCATAGTTGTCCTGACGCTAGGCGACGCGAACGCGCGCTCCACGCAGATGCATCGCAGTGACGAAAAATCAGCCTGTTTGAATTCGCAACCCGCGAATTCTGGGCTGTTTCTGACCCAGTTCTCGGCCCAGAAAACACATATTAGAGGCTATAAAGTAGGGAAATGCATCCATTCATGAGAGAACAATACATACAACATTCATCCATAATTTTAGGAGTTAAGATTAGGATTCCTCTTAAAGGATTTAGGATTATTTCTTCTCAATTTCCAGGTTTAATGTTCTTTTCATTTATTTTATCAATTTAGTTTATGAACTCTTTATGTTTAGATTGATTTTCTTTTATTAATGCAATTGAGGTATTTCAGATTTATCACTTCTTCTATTGACTGTCATTAATTGATGTTCTAAGTTAGATCTTAACTTGATTTTGGAGTTGATTGATATTTGGAGACCCGTGAGTTGAATTACTCAAGAGTTAAATTGTAATTGGGTTTATTGTTGGCTGGCTCTCTAGTCACTAACGCTAATCCTTCCCAAGGGAGAGGATTAGAACTTGTGAATAGAAGTAGACTTCCAACTTACTTGACTTTCTTTTACTTTACTTGGTAAAGGATAACTAAGTAGAAGTAACCTTCAATTATCAATTGATCTTGAGAAAAAAAATCCAACAAGGATAGAACTTCCGATTAATCTCTCCTAATCAATGCTTTTTATTGTTATTATTTTATTTCCTCTGCCATTGCTATTCTTACTTTTTATCTTATACATTAAAACCCAAAAATATACCTTTTTCCATAACTAATAATAAGTCATACTTCCCTGCAATTCCTTGAGAAGACGACCCAAGGTTTAAATACTCGGTTATCAATTTTATTGGGTTTGCTTAAGTGACAACCAAAACTTTGTAAGAAAGGATTTTTGTTTGTTTAGAAGCTATACCTGCAACGAGGATTTATCTGCGAATTTCTAGACCACGCAAAAGTTCTCTCTTCAAAATGGCGCCGTTGCCGGGGAATTGCAAACATGTGCCTTATTATTGGTTATTGTAAATATTTACTTTTTGCTTGTTTATTTGTTTTTATTTTTGCTTTTTCGTAAATTAAGAGGTTATTGGTTTTTATTTAGTTATTAAAATTTTTTTTCAAAAATTTGTTCTTCGTGTTCATCTTGATCTTCAAGTTGTTCTTAGTTGTTTTCTTCGTTTTGATCTAAAAATTTTAAGTTTGGTGTCATTTTATTGTTTTTCTCTTTCCTCACTAAATTAAAAATTTCAAAATTTAAAACTCAAAATTTCAAATTTCAATTTCCCAAAATTCAAATTAAAAAAAATTTTGAAATTCAAATTTCAAAATTTCAAATTTCAATTTTCAAAATTTAAATTTAAAAATTTAAAATTCAAATTTCAAAATTTCAAAATCTGAAATTTCAAAATTCAAATATTTTTTTTTCAAAATTCATATCTTTTTCAAAATCTTATCTTATTTCAAAAAAATCAAATTTCAAAAGTTAATATTCAAAATTCAAATTTCAGATTTGAAATTTTAAATTTCAAAATTCAAATTTCAAAAATTTAAAATTCAAAATATCAAAATTTCAAATTTCAAAATTTAAATTTCAAATTTCAAAATTTGATTTTCAAATTCAAAATTTAAATAACCTTTTAATTTAAAATTTGTTTTTATTTTCATTTTTAATTACTATTATGAGTTCTCACCCCTCTCGCTTTGAGTTTGGTTCCAATGTTGTTGCAAGGAATGGAAATTATAACAGGAACATGCATCAAGGTCAAAACAATCAGAAATGGAAGGAGCCACGAGGATCTGATCAACCCTTCTGGCAACAACACCTTCCACAGTACCACAGACAAAGACCATTCCACGATGCATACCAAGACAATAGTTATGGTGGACCCTTCCGTGACAACCAATATCCACCAAATTACTATAGTCAAGAGCCATTCCAGGGGACATACCAAGATGATAGATATGATGGACCCCCATCATATGCCTATGAACCTCCTCAACACAACTTTGAACCACCACACTCACAAGCCAACTACCACCATTCACCTCCATATGATCTTAACCCATATCCACCATACCAACCACTTTATGAGCCAAATGAACCATACATAGAACCACCCCCATTCCAACAGAATTACTCTCATAAACCACCACCTCCATATACACCATGTCCATATCCATCGACCCAAGAATCACAGGAGCGTCTCAAGGAAACAGTGAATAAATTTCATGAAACCCTTAACCAATTGAATCAAGCGATCACTCGATTACCTTCCCGACGTTCAGACACTCAAGGAATCCCCATGGATTCATGTGGAGAATCTACTGAAGAACGCAGCATGAAGGAGAAGCTAGAAACTCCAATGAACAGTGAGCAGCATGACTTTGTATTGGAACAATTGGAGGAAGCCGTGATCGTCGAAGAAGAAGAATTGGTTAAAGACTTAGGAGATGCTGAACCTCCATGGGAACCTGAAGTCATAGAACCTCCCTCCAAGAAGCTTGAAATTGATGTTGAGGAGGGTGTACAACCTCCAAGGCATATCATGGTTGAAGACTTTGAAGGGGATGATCAAGAGATGGATTCAATCATTGATGAATTCTTATCTACATTTGAATCCTCTCCCATTGGACTTGACATGGAGATTAAAGAAGAAGAAGCACAACCTCCCATGCCCTTGGAAAGCAGTGAAGAGGAGATTGAATTGGAAGAAAGATACCAAGAGGAAGAGGTTGAAATTGAAGAAGCTTACAAGGAGGTGGAAGTTGTTAGAGAAGAGCACAAGGGAGTGGAGCTTGCAAGTTCATTAGAAACACATCTCCCAAGGCCATTACCGTCGAACACAACATTCAAGTGGGTAAAATTCTCATCCTTGACCTTTCCTTTCCCACTTGAATATGGGCTACTAGAGACGGATGGTCAGCTTAGAGCTCTTTGTGGCATTAAGAGTAAGAGGAAGATGGTCAGTGGTAAGAATTGTCCCGCAAGGTTCATTATGGTTAGAAGCTTTAAGTTTAAATGCAAAGGTTGGTGTAGAGCTCAATTGAATGGGTCCGGGAAGTTGTTTGGACATTTCAGTGAGAATTCTAAGGCTTAACCACCCGGATGGAATCATAATCAACTTGAAGACGGGTGTAGAAACAAGATTTGGGATCCAGGAATATATGAGGATCAACTTTGGGAGCTCAAAGCTTGTGAAGAACCCCATCAAAGCTTGAGGAATTTACTTAGTATTGATAGAGCTTATTGGAAGTCCAAGTATTGGTGGAAGTTTCAGGATGAGTTCAAGCACAAGCCGCCATGACAAGGAGCTCACCAAATGTCCAACTTAAGGACTTTAACTAAAAGTGCTAGGTGGGAGACAACCCACCATGGTATGATCGTCCCTTTTTCAGTTTTAATTCTAGTCTGTTTTGTTTGATTTTGAGTTTTATTTTATTTTATTGAACCTGGAATTATTCATAACATCTGCATCAGCATCTGCATATTGCATTCTGCATTTTGCATTAAAAAAAATCGCAAGCGACGCGACAGCATCGCCGACGCGTCCGCGTTACCAGTGCATTTTGAAGAAAAGAGAATCAAATAGAGAGTCACGTGAAAGCGTGGCTGGAGGCGTGCCTTTGGCACAAATCGATCCACGCGACCGCGTCATGTGGGAAAAATGCCTCCCACTCGTCCGCGTCACCCACGCGAATGCGTGGCCCTGAAAATCGATGTAAAAATGGTGTTTGGCAGCAAGTTAGGCTGGAATGGGGCTGGAACGGTGCTAGAAGCACAAGCCTTACCACGCGAACGCGTGCCCCACGCGTCCGTGTCATTTTCAAAATACGGCCATCCACGCGATCGCGTCAACCACGTGACCGCGTCACCCAAAAATCTGGCGAAAAGAGTTTCAAACAGAGAGTTGCGCGAACGCGAGGCTGCACTCGCGCCAATCGCACAAATCAGGCCACGCGATTGCGTGACCCACGCGTCTGCGTCACCTGACCTTATCGCGCACCACGTGACTGCATCATTCACGTGACCGCGTCACTCACGCGTCTGCGTCGCCTGTGCCGCACAACTCATCCAAATCAGCGCCAATTATTTTCTCTTTTCTTTTCTAATCCTAATTTCTTCTATCTTTTCTTCTTTCATACTTTATTTCTTTCACTTCTCATTCCTTTTCACCTTCATTCTATTTTACTTAATTTATTTGCATATGTCATTCATTGCATTTTAATTTAGTGCATATTTTTCTTTTCTTTTCTAAATTCATTATTTTTCCTTTGGTGTTGATTTTCTTATTTAACTGTTGCATCTTCTCTTGAATTATTTTAGGTGCTTAGTGACTTGTTTTATTCTGGTTAGGTAATATTATTTAAATAAATGCCAATCTTTTATACCTGTATTACTTTTACATTGACATGAATTTATATTATCTCTCCTTACCCACACTCTCTTCCCTATTGTTGCAAATTTTTGCACTCTTGATTTGCCATGTACTTCTACTGTTTTCTCACTTGCATGTTGTAGCTACCATGTAATTGAGACCCTCCTTATTGGCATTAACCCAACCATATTTTATTTTATCTTTATTTTCGGGTTACTGTTCTTCTTTTTCTCTTCTTTCAGGCTGGCCACCGAAGACGGAAAAAGGGAAAAACTTCTAAAAGGGGAGACAAACAAGTCCATCTGCACAATCCTTGAAGAAAAGCATCAGTTGGAACAGTCTGTCCACCTGCACATCTCAGCATGCACCGAGGACGGTGTAATCTTTAAGTGTGGGGAGGTCGATATCAATCTTCATGGGTTAGTTACTCTTCTATCTCAACACCAATGGTTTATCTTCCTTATTAGTTGTTGCATTTACATGTTTGACTGCATATTTGTTTGATTTTGTGCATATTTTACCACTTGGTTGAAGAAATATTTTCTTTTTTAAGAAACTTTTTTAGAGCATTTCACTAATTTGAATAAAATTTAATGTTACACTTGTTTGAAGAAATATTATACTAGAACATGGTTTAGAGCTCGAACACACAAAACCTGTGAGATTTTTAAGCCTATTTGAATTGGTTGCATTTTACCAACCAATATTTTATTTTTGGTGTGTGTTTTTCTCTCTAAAATTGTGATCCTTATCTTGCTTAATTCTATATTTTCATAGTTTGATGTATGCATACACTTATATGATTGAAGCCTTTGTTTCACTGAGCTTACATACCCATATGGCCTTAACCTTTTCATTATCCATTGCAAACCAATTTTGAGCCTATTTTACCCCTTTGTTCTTCACTTTAGCTCATCACTAACTCTAAGCGGAAAACAATAATGTCCTTAATTTGAATCCTTGGTTAGCTTAGACTAGTGAGAGTGCTCATGAATTAAGTATGGGGAAAGTTGAATTTGGAAACATTTGGTTTGAAAATTGAGTATGTTAGAATTTTCTGAAAATGTGAAAAAAATGTTTAGGACAGGATTCATGCATCCAATAATGTAATCATATGCATTGAGAAAAATTAAAGAAAAGAATATATATATATATATATATATATATAAGTGAGAAAAAAAAAAGAGCAATTAAGCAAAAAGGAGACAAAATGCCTCAAAGTAAGTGGTGAAAGCAATGCATATGTACTGTACTTGAAATTAGAATGCATGAATATGTGGAAAACATGGTTAATGGATAGTTAGATGTGGTATTATGATTACATGGATTGTCTAAAGTTAGGTGGAAAGTTTAAGTTAATTAAGGATTCAGATTTTAGTCCATTTGGCCAAATACAATCCTACCTTGACCCTAACCCCATTACAACCCTTAAAAGACCTCTTGATATGTGTATCTGTGCATTAAATTTATATTGATTGTTAGATGAAGAGAAAGCCTTAGAAAGCAAGGTTGGTAGATAATTGAGAGAATCGAACCTAAAACACTTGAGTGATTAGAGTGCATACACTCCCAGTGAGGGTTCGATGCTCGATTCTTTGTTCCCGGCTTTCATGAGCTATTTTCTTCTACAAGGCTATTTATACTTCATTTTTATGATTTGAATTAGTGAAATCCAGTTCATATTTATTCTTGGAGAACTTATTTACTTTTAACCAAGTAGGTAGAAACATTTTGCATGTAGTTGCATTCATCTAGATAGGTTGCATTTCATACATTCTATCATTCCTCTTCATTCTTTATAGCTTATCTTGAGCTTAGCATGAGGACATGCTAATGTTTAAGTGAAGGAAGGTTGATAAACCACTATTTTATGGTTTATATTGTGCTCAATTGAGTGGTTTTTATTAACTCTTTACCCACTTATTCATACTATTTGCATGGTTTTACATTTGCCTTCCTAATTATGTGCGTTAATTGAAAACATGCTTCTTTGGCCTTAAGTTCCCTATGTCTAAGCCTCTCTTATTACCATTAGATGCCTTGATATGTTTGTTAAGTGATTTCAGAGATTACAGGGTAGGAATGGCTCAGAGGATGGAAAGGAAGCATGCAAAAGTGGAAGAAATACAAGAAGTTGGAGAAATTGTTAAGCTGTCCAGCCTGACCTCTTCGCACTCAAACGGCTATAACTTTAGCTACAGAGGTCCAAATGATGCGGTTCCAGTTTTGTTAGAAAGCTAACATCCGGAGATTCGATTTGATATATAATATACCATAGTTGCCTTGAAGCTAAACAACGCAAACGCGCGCTCCACGCGGACGCATCGCAGTGACAAAAAATTAGCGTGTTTGAATTCGCAACCAGCGAATTCTGGGCTGTTTCTGACCCAGTTCTCTCCCAGAAAACACAGATTAGAGGCTATAAAGTAGGAGAATGCATCCATTCATGAGAGAATAATACATACAACATTCATTCATAATTTTAGGAGTAGATATAGTTTTTAGAGAGAGAGGTTCTCTCCTCTCTCTTAGGATTTAAGATTAGGATTCCTCTTAAAGGATTTAGGATAATTTCTTCTCAATTTTCAAGTTTAATGTTCTTTTTATTTATTTTATCAATTTAGTTTATGAACTCTTTATGTTTAGATTGATTTTCTTTTATTAATACAATTGAGGTATTTCAGATTTATCACTTCTTCTATTGTCTGTCATTAATTGATGTTCTAAGTTAGATCCTAACTTGATTTTGGAGTTGATTGATATTTGGAGACCCTTGAGTTGAATTACTCAATAGTTAAATTGTGATTGGGTTTATTGTTGGCTAGCTCTCTAGTCACTAACGCTAATCCTTCCCAAGGGAGAGGATTAGAACTTGTGAATAGAAGTAGACTTCCATCTTACTTGACTTTCTTTTACTTTACTTGGTAAAGGATAACTAAGTAGAAGTAACCTTCAATTATCAATTGATCTTGAGGAAAAAAATCCAACAAAGATAGAACTTCCGATTAATCTCTCCTAATCAAGGCTTTTTATTGTTATTATTTTATTTCCTCTGCCATTGCTATTGTTGCTTTTTATCTTATACATTAAAACCCAAAAATATACCTTTTTCCATAACCAATAATAAGTCATACTTCCCTGCAATTCCTTGAGAAGACGACCCGAGGTTTAAATACTCGGTTATCAATTTTATTGGGTTTGCTTAAGTGACAACCAAAACTTTGTAAGAAAGAATTTTTGTTGGTTTAGAAGCTATACCTGCAACGAGGATTTATCTGCGAATTTCTAGACCACGCAAAAGTTCTCTCTTTAAGCTTCCATAGTTATTAGTTTACTTTCATTGCCATTTATGTTTCTTGTCTAAAACCTCAAAACCCCAAAATACAACTCATAACCAATAACAAGACACTTTGTTGCAATTTCTAGGGGGAACGACCTGAGGTTTAATACTTCGGTTTATAGATTTTAGGGGTTTTTACTAGTGACAAATAAATTTTTGTATGAAAGGATTGGTGTTGGTTTAGAAACTATACTTTACAACGAGACTTCAATTGTGAAATTCTAAACTGTCAAAAGTCTTCTCATCAAAATGGCACCATTGCCAGGGAGTTACAATGGTGTTATGTTATTGGTTATCGTATATATGTGAATAGTGTGAATAGGTATTTTCTTGTTTCCTAGATTTTGTTTGTTATATTTTTTTTTCCATTATGAATTCTCACCTTGGCTATGAGTTTGGTTCTTATTATGTTGTAGGAAATGTGAACTTCCATGACAACATGCATCAAGGATGGAACTAACAAAGATGGGAGGAGCCTCAAGGAATTGATCACTCCTATTGGCAACAACCTCTGGATACATATAGGTATAATCACCATCCTAATGCATGTCAATTCAATGGCTATGGTGAATCTTTTTATGACAATCAATTACCACCATCATATGCCTATGATTCTTATCCTCAACACGAACCTCAACCATACTCCCAAGCCTTTCCATACCAAACATCCTCCTATGATCCATATCCAGCATATAACCAATCACCCATGCCATTTCCTTGTGACCGTTATGAGCAAGAACCTTTGGAACCACCACAACCTTATCATGACTACTACAAAGAACCACCTCAATACTTACCATCTCCTTACCCCTAGCAAGAAGATCCACCTTCCTACCATGAACCCTCTCTCCAAATTAATGAACCTTCCTATCCACCCCAAGCCCCAATAGATGACTCTCTCACCCTGCTACTTCAAGGCCAAGTGGATATGCAAAGGAACACCCTAGAGTTTGTGACTAATTTGACTAAGGTAGTGCATACTTTAGCCTAACAATGCCTGAACACTCAAGGTGCTTCCATTGCCACATGTAAAGAATCAATTGAAGAGCATAGTATGAAGGAGAAATTGGAAAACCTGGTGGAGAAGAAGGAAGAGTCAAGCTTTGTACTGGAGCAATTGGATAAGCCTAGGGTCATTGAAGAAAGGGAAGAAGCGGTCGAAGAATTAGGAGATGCGGCATCACCATGTGAATCCCAACAACCTCTGGAGCTTATCAAAATTGAAGAATATGAAAAGGTTGATCAAGAGATGAATTCAATCATCAATGAATTTTTTATCAAAAGTGGAATCCTCTCGCTTGGGGCATGAACATGTGGCTATTGAAGGCAACTCCACACCAAGCGCTATTGGTAACCTTGTTGAAGACCCTCTCAATGAGTGTGAAGTTGATGTGGAAGATGATCTCATACAACCTCCCGAGTTTGATTTGATTGATGATAAGGAGGAATTAGAAGAGGTCAACAAGCAAGAAGAAGTTGAAAAGAGTTGTCATGAGGTGGAAATGCACAAAGAAGAGCAAAAGGAAACTGACCTTGCATTGTCTAAGTGTGGGGAGGTTCCCCTCCCTAAGTCACCATCCAACACACCATTCAAGTGGGTAAAACTCTTACCCTTAGGCTTCACTTTCTCACTTGAATATGGCTTGATTGAAAATGATGGACAACTTAGAACTCTTTATGAAATTAAGAGTAAAAAGGAGTTGTATAGTGGTTGGTAGGAATTAAGCTTATTGAGGTTAAGATCTCAAGATATGGGAACTATGATTGGATGAATGCTACTTTTCATGGGTCTAGGAGGAAGGCTTGGTATGCTAGAGAGAATTCTGCTTGTTCTACTTGTCAACCACCCGAACGGAAGGTCCATGAAGCTCAACTAGAAGACGGATGCGAAAATAAGATATGGGATCCCGGATCGCAGTACGAAGACCAACTAAGGGAGCTCATATCTTGGGTGGAACTCCATCCAAACCTGGTGAAGAAGGTTGGAATTTCTGTCAACCATTTGAGGCGCAAGGATGAGTAAAATCATAAGCCACCATGACAAGAGCTTTCCAAATGTCCAACTTAAGGACTTAAACTAAAAGTGTTAGGTGCGAGACACCCCACCATGGTATACTCTTTCCACTCTCTTGCAGATTTCATTAATAAGTGATTTGAGTTACCATTGTAGGAAGTTTTTCATTTCATTTTAGTTGTTTTAATAAATTGATTGTTAGCATTCTAACATGTATGTTGTGCTTGTTAGTAGTTGAATGAATTTCATAACCAAGATTAATCTTTGTGAATTGTGTACTTTTTGATTAGTTAGAAGTTGTAGGTGTTGTTAGGGAGTTTTTGGTCATTTTAAGCTTTTAGCTTTTCAAAAAAAAAAATTTGGGCCCATACTATTTCCAGAGAGTTGGGCCAATCTCGCACAAAAGTTGGGCCAATGGCACAACCAAGTGTACGCGTGCGCGTACTATGCGCACGCGCGCGACTATCCAAAATTTGCAAGGGTGGGCGCCTGCGCGCATGGCGCGTGTGCGCCGATTTGCTAGAACCATTTCTAGGCCAAGGACCCGAGACTTGTGCCAGCTCTGGGCTGGCTTTGAGCCTTTAGCCAAACTCACTTCGCGCGGACGTGCACGGTACGCGTCAGCGCCCATACTCTTATCTCTCGTCTATGCGGACGTGCACGGTACGCATCAGCACCCGTGCTCATATTCCCCATCTGCGCGAATGCGCGTTTGCCACCTCCACGCCGCTCTTCCATTTTTCTAGCCCGCGCAAACGTGCAAGGCGCCGCCGCGTCCACCCCTGTTTTCACCATCCGCGCGGACGCACACAGTGCGCACACGCGTGGATTCAAATTCATTATCCCTAAGGACGCGACGAGAACTCGCGCAGACGCACCCCCTCAGCCCCCTCCTTCTTCTCCAATGTCCTCCTGCCTCTTCCCTCCTTCCCATTAACAACTCCGACCACCGCGCCACCGCCGTCGCCCCCCTCTTCGTCTTCCCCTATCTCTTCCTCTCCCGTTCGTTCCTTCTCTCTCCCCCTCTCACTCTCACTTTCTCACTCTCTCTGCCTTAGCTACCGCCGGCGAGCCACCCTCCGCCGCGAGTCTCTGCGCCACCACCTTCCAGGGCGGTGCTCTTCCACCTATCTCCACTCTCTAGTGCCACTCATTTTTGCTCTGCACCTCTGCTTCTAGGTTTTCCATAACCTGCACCACTACTCTGTTTTTCATTGCTGCTTTTATTAATTCTGCTATTTACTTTCAGTTAGTTAGTTGAATATTTTTGCATGTTAGGATAGATAGAGATACTTGCTGTTAGGTAGTTAGGTTCTGGATAGAGGATTCTAGGCCTGATAGTTTCGCCGTATTTGTTTACCTAATTGAGCATATATTGATTGATTTCTGAGTGGTATTAATCATATTTTGCTTTGATGTACTCTTCATATTCTGCTGCCTGCTGCATTTCTTTCTGTGGTTATATTGCTACTGTCTTGTTATGTGCAATCCACTTGTCATCATGATTATCGCTTTTGCTACTGATTGATTATGCTTGTTGCTTTTTGGATTCATATGACTCCTTTGCTATTTTTTTTGCTATCCAGGACCGTCCATTTACTGCCGGTATGCTGCCCAAAATTTTGATAAATTCCTTGATTCCAACTTGTTATCTGGAATTGAACTTGCAATTTCCTCAATTAAGGTTACCTAACCTCACCAAGTTCAATTCCTAGGTTACTTGGGTTAACATTCCCGCATCCAATTTGATTTCTGTTGGTATGCATTGGAAAAGTGTAGTTGAGGAATTATTTGACGATTTTCTATGTCATCTAACCTCACCTCGCTCATTAGTTTGGACCCTTTTGAAGCTTCACTTTTCAAAAATAAGTCAAATGCCTTTTGATTTGAATTAAACTTTACATTTGACTATAACCTACAATTTCTCTAAAGGGTTCATTCATTTTCAATATTGGTGATTTTCACTAGTGTGAATTTCTTGGTCTAAATTATTTCAATTTGCTTTTCGTTACGGTTCGTGCATGTTCCATATACTTCCACCAATTACTGCAAACCCAGTAATCACGGCATTGATTGATGACTTGCTTCCAATTAATTACTCCTTTTGCAATTTTATATTTCATCATCAATGACTGTACTTTCCTCATGATTGTGAGCATGCTTGTTTTCTTTGCTTTGTAAACCTCATTTGGTTGAAACAATGGCCATCATACCCCTAACTTTTGAGTCAGATTTTCTGACTTTTGACTTATTTTACTTTACGCACCTTCCTTTTTGTTTTAAGCTAATCCATTGACCATTCTTTTGGGTATGATGCTCATTGAACTTAATCAATAAGCATGATGTGTTTGATGTTGGAATTTTTGGTTTGTGACCTTGTCTTTCTCTTTTATAGTTACTTGCATTTCAAGTTTTTTTTATTTTTAACTCACTTCATGACTATCCTATTACTTGCTTGCTATCTCTCTACTTGGCTAAGTGCTTATATATCATATTTGATTTTTAGGATGGCTGATAGAGGAATAGGAAAGGCCACTACCTCCAAAAAGAGGAAGAAATCTCAAGATCTTACCCTTTCCCCTTATGCCAATTATGCCAAGAATCCAATTAATAAGGTGGATAAGGAGAATCAGCTGAAACCGTCCACCGATACATACATATTCCCAAATCTCTATTGTGAGCTCCGTTTTCCCACCTATCGAAAGACGAACCTGAATATTGAGAAGAAATTAGCCTTACCCGACAATCTGAAGGAACCCATTGAGGCCCGTATTCAGGGATTGGGCCTTGGCTTTATTGATAAGGATTTGGGACGGATCAACACTTCCTGGGTCAAGGAGTTTTATTGTAACTTCTTTCGAGAGACTCTGGATTCAGTGCACCTACGAGGTGGGTAGATCTCGATCCTTGAGGCATTATTGAGAGTGTTTTACAGTGTCTACCTCGGACTGGTGATATTTGTGCATATCAGGAGGCAAAGACTGCAATAAACACTATGACTTTTGATTATGAGGCGCTGAAGAGCGTTATTGCCACGCCGAACTCCCCTTAGGTGATGGAGTCTACCAACACAAGGCCCAAGGGGATGTTATTCACCTATCTGACTAGGGAGGCCAGGACCTGGCAGCAGATATTCACGCACTATGTCCTGCCCAGTACACACTTTTCTGAGATTCCAATGGACATGCTACTTCTGATTGGTTGTGTCATGGAGGGAAATGAGGTATATTTCCCCCGACTGATCAGGAGAAGCATGTGGCGCACTCACATCCGTGGCCTTCTACCATTTCCCACCATGGTCACTAGGATAGTTGAGTTGGCTGGCACCCCATGGAGGGATGATGATGCGATTCCACCACCCCCGGACGAGGATGAGAAGGAAGTTACTATCCCGTGGGGCGGGTGGGTGCACAAGAAGCCCCTTCCACATGCCGCTCTCGAGCTAGAGCAGTAGTCGAGGCGGCTAGACCCTCATCTTCTACAGCAGCAACAGGACCATCTTCTTCTACAGCACCAGCAGCTGTACCTCTACCACCACCAGCACCCGAGCTGACTTACATGCTAGTACGGAACATGTTTCGCTTTATGGAGCGTAGCGAGCGTCGTATCCTGTGACGTCTCGACCGCATCGACCAGGTGTTTGTCTCCCAGGGCATTGAGCTCCCCCCTCTCCCCAACTCTTCACTTCCGACGAGCCAAATCATGAGGAGGAGCACGGGGCAGAGCATGAGGCCGAGCATACAGAGGAGCATGTTGAGGAGCCGATTCATCAGGAGGCACCTCCACAGGCTACCCAGGATATTCCACAGCATGTCGACGAGACAGTGCCCCATTCTGAGATCTAGCAGGACGTAGATGTGACCATTGGCCCTCACCATGAGCCCGATCATTAGCATCGAGGATGATGCTTCATCTTAAGTGTGGGGAGGTCACCGCCGTCGTCGTCGGTAGATTTGGTGAACACTTTTCAGATATTATCAATTCGTTCTTCTTATTCTACTTTATTTTGCACTATTTTGGAACTATTGTATATATTTGCTAGTATGATACGTTTATTTTGGTCATTGCACACTTTCATTGTATATATTGCATTTTAGCCTTGTGGTTGTGATTTCGAAAATGTTTTGAATTGTTGAAAACTTAGTTAAACCCTTTGTGCATAAAAGAAATTGTTTTGATTAGGAAAGAGGGTAAACTAAGGGATTTTTGAAATTCTTAGTCACAACATTGCATTTAGGATATGCTTAGTGAAAATGATAGAATTTCCAAAAGAATTCATCTAAAAGGGCACCACCCCAATTGATTGGAAATTTTTTTTTTGGAACTTGCTTGAATTCATACTTTTGTGGATCATGTTTTTGAGCTAAGAACACAAGCTTGTGAGTTTTGAACCTATTGGTGTGGTTACATTTTATAGCCACTTATTTTTCCTTCTTGTGTGAAATTGTTCTCTTCCTATGATTGTGATCCTTAGTTTGTTTAATTCTATATGTCCTTTTGTTCCTTGTATACATGCATTTATATGATTGAGGCCATTATTTTATTAGCTCACCTACACAAATAGCCTACCTTTTACTTTCCTTTGTTAGCCAATTTGAGCCTACGATTGACCCACTTGTTCTTAAGTTAGCACATTACAAGCCTTGAAGCGGAGAACAATAAATGTCCTCATTTAGATCTTTGATTAGCTTAGGCAAGAGTGTGTGTATCATTCAAGTGTGGGGACCTTGGGACATTGGGTGAATAAAAGGAGAGTTTTGTATTTTTTTGTAAATATTGGGAATTGGGTGCATGCTCATGTATTAAGCAAATGTAAAACCTTATGCATTGATGTTCTTGTATATATTACAAAAAAAAAAGAGAAAAAAAGAGAAGGAATAAAAAGGGGACAAAATGCCCTAAAGCAAGTGAAGCTCAATAAAATCAATGCATATGTGTTGTGAAATGAAAAGAAATTGCATGAGTATATTAAAAAGTGAAGAATGGATAGTTAGGTTAGCTTTTGAATTGTATAGGATGTCATAGGTTAGGTGGGAAGGTCTAGACTAATCAAAGATTCAATTTCTAGTCCACTTAATCATACATGATCCTACCTTGACCCTAGCCCCATTACAACCTTTGAGAAAGACCTCACGATATTTGTATGCATGCATTGAATGATTGTTGATTGTTAGATGAAGAACAAACTTTGGAAAATATGATTAGGAGAGAATTGAGTGAATCAACCCCTAAACACTTGAGTGAATATAGCGGATAAACATCCGGTGAGGGTTCGATTGCTCAAATAACATGTATTCACCACTATCATCTATGTTCATGCAAGTTTGTAAATTCCTATGATAATTCAATACAATTGTGGGTTGGATCCAATTTCCATTGTTTGAGCCCTTTGTGCTTACATGTATTCTCTTGGAATTTGATTTGTTTTGACCAAGCATTAGCATTCATATAGTTAGTTGCATTAATTTAGATAGTTGTATATAGGTAGTTTAATTGCATTGAATAAATGTCATACCCTTTGCTTCATTCTTGGTTAAGCATGAGGACATGCTTGGCTTAAGTGTGGGGAGGTTGATAAACCCCATTTTAGGGTTTATCTTGTGTTGCATTAGAGCATTTTGATAAACTTTCCTCACATTTACATAATGAAATAGCATGATTTTGTGATTGTCTCTGTACTTGTGCTTAGATGTGAAAATATGCTTTTTAGACCTTTAATTTGATAATTTTGATTTGCCTTTGATTTCCACTAGATGCCTTGATGTGTTTGCTAGTAATTTCAGGTTTAAAAGGGCTAGGAAGGGATCAAAGCAGTGAAAGGACAGCATACAAAGTGGAGAAATCATGAAAAGCCAAAAATCTGAAAAAGTCCATGGCTGCGCGCATGCACTATGCACATCCGCGCGGATTGCGAACTACCCCAGGGGTGCGTGCACGCACTGTGCGTGTACGCACCGATGACCGCACGTGGTTTTTAAAGAGGAACACGTGCCTGGCGATTTTGGAGGGTTTCCAGCCCCATTTGGAGCTGAGTTTTTTGGCAGAAAAAGACTAAAAAGACCAAGGAATGAAGGGGAAGGCATCATAGATTCAAACACACGCATTAGGCTAGTTTTAGTTAGTTTTAGAGAGAGAAGCTCTCATTTATCTCTAGAATTAGGATTAGGATTAGATTTAGTTCTTAGATCTAGGTTTAATTCATGCCCTCTTCTACTTCTTCTTCTTAATTCCTTGTTGTAACATTCATCATTCTTCTATTGTTGTTATTACTTTCTTCTACTTTGTTTGTAGATCTACCTTTGTTCGTTCTATTTTCTTTCAATTCAATTTGAAGTAATTCATGATAATTGTGTTTCTTTTGATTGTTGTTATTAATTCCTTGCAATAATTGTTGTTAGATTTCATTGTTGTTGCCAATTTACCTTGTTTTCCTTTTATGCCTTCCAAGTGTTTGATGAAATACTTGGTTGGATTTTAGTGTAGATTTTATCCCTCTTGGCCTAGGTAGAGTAATTAGTGACGCTTGAATTATCCAATTCCTTTGTTGATTGATAATTAGAAGTTGCTAATTGACTTGGATACCACTAACGCTAGTCTTTCCCTTGGGAGTTGGCTAGAACTTGTGGGATCAAGTTGATTCATCCACTTGACTTTCTTCCATGGTTAGAGGTTAACGAAATGGTAGCAATGGACAATTTGTGGTCTGACGTTAGGATTTCATGGTGGTAAAGAATTTTATAAAAACAGTCGCGTTGTAGATATAGTCTCTAAACCAACAGAAATCCCTTCGTACAAACGTTTTGGTTGTCACAATAACAAACCCCTAAATAAATTGATAACCGAAGTATTCAAACCTCGGGTTGTCTTCTCAAGGAACTGCAGGGAAGTATGTTCTTATTATGGTTATGGAGATTGTAAATTGGGGTTTTGAGAATGAGGAGCGAATAGTTTAATTAGCGAATAAAGTAAATGAAGAACAAGCAATTTAAATGGCAAGTAAAATAAATAAATGACTGTAAATAAACTTTTGGCAAGGTATGAGAAACTGGAGGTCCTATCCTGGCTATCCTTATCAATGATGATGAGAATTGAATCTTAATTCCGCTTTGTTAACCTTTACTAAGATAAAGGAAGGTCAAGGGATTAATTGGATTGATCTTTGGATCCTATTTTATTTTCTAAGAAAAGATTGGGATTCTTGAAGCTCAATTCAATTAACAAAGATAACAATTATCAAGCATGTTTGAGTTGATAACTCCTGAGTTACTGATTTCTTAACCAAAACCAAAAGGAGAAAAGCAAATCTACTGGAATAAGAATGTCTTCAGATTGGGAATAATTGTAACTAATAAATAAAGGAAAGCAATATTAACTGAAATACCTCAAATAACATTAATCCAAAATAATAATCTGTAACATGGAAGAATTCATAAATTAAATTGCAAAAGTAAATAATCAACTAAAGTAGTGAATAAAAGTAAAAGATAAGCTTGAAATAAAGCAACATTAAACCTGGGATCGAGAGTTACTCCCGAATTAAGAGAAATCCTAAATCCTACTCCTAAGAGAGAGGAGAGAACCTCTCTCCAAACTAAATCTAACTCATGAAAACTAAACTAAAGTCGTCTCTCTATGAATGGATGCATTCCCTCACTTCATAACTTCTGGTCTATGCCTTCTGGACTTGGATTTGGGCCAAAAAGGGCTTCAGAAATCGCTGGGAGCGTTTTCTGCAATTTCTGGTGCGTGGCCTCTGTCACGCATCCGCGTGGGTCACACGGTCGCGTCATTCGGAGCTTTTCTTGTCACGCGGTCGCGTCAGTCATGCAGTCGCGTCATATGTGTTTTGCTTAAGGCGCGCGGTCGCGTCAGTCATGCGGCCGCGTCGCTGTTGATTCGCGCTTGGCATGCGTCCGCGTCGCCCATGCGATCGCGTGGATGCCAGTTTCTTTAGAAAGTTCATTTTGTGCTTTCCTTCCATTTTTGTATGTTTTCTTTCCATCCTTTAAGTCATTCCTGCCTTAGAAGATCTGAAACTACTCAACACACTAGTCACGGCATCGAATGGAATTAAAGGTAATTAAAATAATTAGTTTTAAAGTATAGGAAATATGTTTTTTCACATACATCACATAACGAGGAAGGGAAAGTAAAACTATGCAATTAATATGAATAAGTGGGTGAAGGATTGAATAAATCACTCAAACTAAGCACAAAATATATCATAAAGTATGGGTTTATCAACCTCCCCACACTTAAACAATGGCATGTCCTCATGCTAAATCCAAGGTGAAAATTAAGGTTAAAATGATGGAATGTCATGTAATGCAATCTAATCTAAATGCAACTACCTAAATGAATGATGCATCATGCAATTCTAATTTTTATTCACTTGTATATAAAGCTTGCATGTAGTTAAATTAATTCACATTCTCAAGGAGTCATGTATATATATAGCCAAACCTTAGATAGTGATAAAGTGCCTTTACAATTGAAATGGGAGAGAGAGCATTTTATAAACTTTGCAAGACAATTAATAATTTAAACAGAGATAAATGTTAATGAGCTATTGAACCCTCACTGGGTTTTGTTTTTACTCTCTAATCACTCAGTGTTTATTGGGTTAATCACTATATTCTTCTTTTTATTCTTACTTGCTATAACTTTGTTCTTCATCTAACCAATCAACAATCATAGAATATAGTCATACCAAAAATCATGAGGTCTTTAAGTAAGGTTGTAATGGGACCAAGGTAAAGGTAAGGGTATATGTATAAGGCTGAGTGAGCTAATAAGTGAATCCTTAATTAGACTAAGATCTCACCTAACATACATACTTTCTAAATCAAAGCTTCTTTACCTATTTTCCATATTTTCTCACTTTTGATGTTACATGCTCATATCTCAATGTTTATTTTTATCCCATGTGCATTGCTTTATTTGACAATTGGGGAGTTCTTTTTGTGTCCCCTTTATTCAAATACTGAAAAATAAAATCTTCTTTTTTTTATTGCACATGGTAATTCAATTATTTTGATTTCACATGAGCATGCTTCCCAAAAATTCTTATTTTGAATTATTTTAATTCTTTTCTACCCTTTTGTTTTTATCATCCATGTTCCCAATAGGTTTTCCCACATTTAAACTATACATAATTTTCTATCTTAAGCTAACCAAGGATTCAACTTGGGATTTTATTTTGTTTTTCTGCTTAAGGCTAGTAATGTGGCTAATAGAATAAAAGGGGATTTAAAAGCTCAAGGGAGCTAACAAGGGTGATGTATAGGGTAGGCTATTTTGGGATAAGTGAGCTAAAATCAAATAATGGCCTCAATCACTCTCTTGGTATGTATTTCTAATCTATAATCGGACATATAGATTAAAACAAAGTAAAGAATACCAGAAGATAAAAGAAGGGCAGAACACACAGGAATAAAAATTATGGTTTGAATGTAACCATACAATTAAGCTCAAAACTCACAGGCTATGTGTTCTCTAGCTCAAAAATCATTTATCAATTATGTATGTCATGCAGGTTTAGTTAAAAATTTCCATTATTCTCAATGTAAAACTTAAGGTGGCTTTAAAGTTCTAGTGTTTCTCCTTGATGAAATGTTGTTAAATTAACCAACATGTAATGCTATATATACAAGGTGTGTGGATTGTTTTGATTCTGTTAAAGTCTCTAGTTTACTTCCTTTTTCATTTCAATCTATTCCAAGTTATCTTATGCTAAAAAAAGGGTAAACTATACTAATCAATCCACAATTTCTATAACTAATAAGTTAGAATTGCAACTAAACTATATGGCTAAAATATGAACTAAAGTGCAACATGTAGAAAATAGAGTAAAAATACATAAAAACAATAATGTATAAGTACTTGAAAAAATGAAAATAAAAATAAAGAGAAAATACAGAAAAAGTAGCAAAATAGAAATAGTATGTAGTGGTTCACCAAAAATATATGCCAGAGATGGCGACCTCCCCACACTTAAAATGTAGCATCATCCCCGATGCTCACTCAAGCAGGGTGTGAAGGGGTGTCGTCACGGGAAGGGTGGGTAGCTGGGGTCTCTGATGTTGTGATCTGAGGGTCTGACTGCTGTGGAGGAGGTGCTGACTGAAGAGGGATCTTAGGGTCTACAGCCTGAATCTATGGCGGAGCCTCCTGATGGTGTGCTGCCTGCTGGGTGCCTGCCTGCTCTGCCTCATTCTGTGGATGGGTCTCTGCCTCGGGATCATCCGCCTCCTCCTCAGATGCCTCAGATGGTGTGTCAGGCTCGGAGGGGATGTTGCCAGATCGTATCATCAGCTTCAAGTGCTTATAGCGTCACTTGTTGCGACGCTCCATCTGGTCAAGCCGTCGAAACAGGTGGTGCACTAGATGATAGATGGGCTCTAGGGCAGGTGGAGGTGCAATGGTGGTGGCAGGTGTAGCTGTAGAGGAAGAGGAACCGGCAGATGGTGTGGCAGTGTCACCAGGAGCAGTGAGGAATGAAGGTCTGTAGCCCAAGGCCAGAAAGTTCCTGCTGTGCGGGATAATCTTCTTGCATTCTGCAGCAGGTGGCCTCTCATTAGCATCCTCCCAAGGCACTTCAGCTCGATGGCCTAGCTGTGTGATCAAATATGGAAAGGAAAGAGTGCCTCGGACGTGAACCCTGGCCATGTAGAACCGGAAAAAGCGTGGCAGGTACAGGTCCTTACCCTCCATCACACACCATAGGAGGGTGATCATAGCGGCTGGTATCTCAGTCTCGTGAGTACTCGGCATAATGAAGTTGCTAAGTATCTGATGCCATAGCCGAGCCTCATCATTCAGGTAAATGCGCTTGATTCCCTTTGGCATGGTGGTGTTCTGACCCATAATCCAAGGAACGGTTGGGTCAAGGGCTATCCGGGCCTTTACTACATCCTAATCAAATCGCATAAAGCGCATGTCTTCCTCAGCTTTCTGATAGCCATCCAGCTGATCAGGCTTAGGCAGAAGCTTCAAAACATCTTCAATGGCCTCTTCAGTAACCAGAATCTGCTTCCCTCTGAGGTTCACTGCATCTAGGGAAGTCTTGAAGTAATTACAGTAGAATTCTCTAACCTAAGATGCATTGATCTCAGTCAGAGGTCTCTCTAGGAAGAACCAGCCTCTTTGTTTGATCTGGTCAGAGGTGTATTACTGGAGTTCTTCTGGGATCTTCAGAGTCCTCTCCAGGTATAGGTTCCTGGAGGTTGCAAATACCGGATACCTCAGCTCATAGTATCGGTTTGCAAACTTTACTGGATCAGTAGCAGGGATTAGCTGGTCGGCCTTCTCCTGCGGGGTAAAATTTTTCTCCTGCAAGGAGGCATCATGCATGAGATCAATGATAGATATAGAGGCTTCTCCTCTTTTCCATTTGCCAGTTGTTGCCTTTCATTTCCCTTTTCTGTGGGAGTCCGACATCCTGAAAAACAGAATTCAAGGATATAATAAAAATAGGAAAACAAGGAGGCAATTAACAAGAGAAGCATATAGTGGCAAAGGAGCAGGAGAGTAATGAATATGAGCTAAGTAAAGATGCATTAAGGATTGAATAGGAGTTAAAAGTTCGAAAAGAAGAATTTACAATCCAAAATGGGATAGAATTCATGTGAAATAGAAAAATAAACATCATGCCTTGGTTAGAATGTTAAGAGAAAGTGAAAGAAAATCAGAAAAGAAGTTTTTGAAAGGTTAGGTTGGTTAGAATTGAAAAAGAGTTTAGGAGGTGAAAATTAGTGAGTTAGTAGAAGTGGGTTAAAGTAAGTGGCATAATGAAAATATTCCAAGTAACAAGTATTCATAGTTAGAAGTGATAAGTAACTCATATCCAAACAAGTAAAACAGTTTGATGATGATTCAAATAGATACAGAGAAAGCACAAATTTGGAATCAAACATAAAAAATGCAGTGTAGGAACCAGGAAATCAAAAAGGATAAGAAAACTTGCCCGGGCATTCATGATTGGTTTGGTTAAAGCAGAGTAAAACAGATTTCAAAATGGCAAAACTAAAACATGAATGGAAATATTTTACAGAAATTTGGGCAGCATTCCAGCTAAAATTGGATTGTCCCGGAAAATAAACAGCAGTCAAATAGTTCATATGAATCAAAATTAAAGCTGTACTTACATATAAGGAATATAAACATGAAAATTCAGAGTAAAGAGCAGCATGAAACAAGAAATTATATCATATGAAGAAAACTAACAACACAGCATCAGCAGAATTACGAAAATAAAGAAACAAGAAACAAGAACAGTGCAATTAAACAGACCTAAATCCACTAACCACATCCTAGGATACCTAACATCCTAAAATCCACTACAACATACATATCTAACTAGCCTAAAGATGAACAATAACAGAAAAGAAAAATAGGAACCAACGACGAAAGGATAAAAGGGTGGCGTTCGGCGGAACCTGGTAGGCGAACTAGGGAGAATGGGCAGAAAGGTAGCTAGGGGTGGTGGTGACGGCGTCTGGCGCGGCGGAGAAGGGTGGCGCGGCGGCAGTGATGCTGTTCGGAGGGGCAGGAAGGGAAATGAGGGGTAATGGGGGTGGGGGGAGAGGGGAAGGGGCAGGTGGCGGATGGGGGGCACGGCTGGGTTGGGCCGGCGGCGGTGGGTGGTGGTCGTGGGAGGGGGCAGTGGCATTGGAGGGAGGGAGGAGAAGGAAGAAGAAGAAAGAAGGGAGAAGGAGGAAGGGGGTGGGTGGCGGCGGGTTCTGGGTGGTCGGCGCTGGTCGGCGGTGGCGTGGTGGTGGCTGGGTGGTGATGGTTGGATTGGAGAAGAGAGGGAGAAGAAAGGTTTGGGGGAGGGGGCGCGACTGGTAGGGTTCGCGTGGCTGGGGGGTTATAAATTTGAATCCACGCGGCCGCGTGGGGGACGCGGTCGCGTGGCTGGAGCGAAAAAATGGTGTGACGTGTTCGCGTAAATGACGCGATCGCGTAGAGGGCAAAAAGAGTAAATGACGCGATCGCCCGGGGCATGTGATCGCGTCGCTGGAATTTGTGCTAAACGCACGAATCCAGCGTCATTTCAGCGCAACTCTCTGTCTCCTTTTGGGGTGTGGTGCAATCCATGCGACGCGATCGCGTCGCTCACGCGATCGCGTGGGATTGGTATTGTGCAAGTGACGCGATCGCATGAATGACGCGATCGCATGGGTCAATTGTGCGAAACGCACAATGACCACACGATTCTAGCCTAACTTTCTGGACGTTGGATCTTTACGCTGATTTCCAGGTCACACGGCCGCATGGATGATGCGGTTGCGTAGGTAATGTTTTACGCCATTTGACGCGATCGCATGGATGATGCGGTCGCGTGGAGCACCTTCTCTCTCTCTTTTTTTTATGCAGTATGCAGAATGCAATGATTAATATGAATGCGATGCAAAATTCCAGGTTCAATATTATAAAATAAAATAACACTTGAAAACAAACAAAACGAAATAAAAATTGAAAAATGAACGATCATACCATGGTGGGTTGTCTCCCACCTAGCACTTTTGGTTAAAGTCCTTAAGTTGGACATTGGAAGAGCTTCCTGTTATGGCGGCTTATGCTTAAATTCATCTAGAAATCTCCACCAATGCTTGGAATGCCAATAGCCTCCAGGGTCCCAAACTAGGCACGTGAAGCTTCTGGGCAGCTTCAAACAGATTCTCAGACTCCCGGGGTGACGAATGTTAGCATAGATTCCAAGATCCCAAACTTTGCTTTTAAATCCGCCTTCGTCTTGATCTATACTTTTCCATCTGGGCGGTTTAGAGATTAGATTCTCACCAGGATAACCAAACGTTTTCCGAGATCTATCCGGTTGATCATGATGCCAATCCGTGCACTTCAAGTTGAAGCGTGGAACCTTATCGAACCTTGTGCACCAGCTCTGAGTACGAGCCATTTCCCTTTTACTCTTAAAGCCACAGAGAGCTCTAAGCTGGCCATCTGTTTCAAGCAAACCATATTCAAGTGGAAAAATACAGTTAAAAGTTAAGGATTGTACCCACTTGAAGCTTGTATTAGGTGGTAATGGCCTTGGAGTAGGTGGTTCCAGTGGTTCTGTGAGTTCTACTCCCTTGTGCTCTTTTGTGTAATTCTCCACTTCTTTGCAGAATTCTTCAAATGTAACATCGTCCTGATCAAAGCCATCTATGTCTTCCTCATCACTTGAGTCATAAATGGGCGGTTTAGAGAAATCTACCTCCGCATCATCTTCGTATTCATCTAGGGAAGAGTCTTCGATCTCAGAGAATTCACTTGCGGATGCAAGTTCATTATCATCATCAAGGAAACTTGCTTCTGGAATTATCCTGTCTAATTCTTCATAAAAGCTTAGCTTTGGAGGTTGTGCACTATCCTCCTTAGCATCAGTTGTAACATCCTTGACAGAATTCTCCATAACTCTGGATTCCCATGGGGGTTCAGCGTCTCCTAAGTCTTCAACCAACTCTTCTTCTTGTACAGTGACAGCTTCCTCTACTTGTTCTAGTACAAAGTCAGGCTCTGTCATGTCCACTGGAGTCTCTAGTATCTCCTTCATGCTACGCTCTTCATAGGCGTCCCATTACTCACAGGATTCCTTTCAGAAGTGTACATAAACTGGTTATTAGCAACCATGTCAATGAGTTCTTGAGCTTCTGCAGGCGTTTTCTTTAGGTGAATGGATCCACCTGCAGAAGTGTCCAGTGACATCTTTGATAGGTCAGATAAACCATCATAGAATATATCCAGGATGGTCCATTCTGAAAGCATGTCAGAAGGACACTTTTTGGTCAACTGTTTGTATCTTTCCCAAGCTTCATAGAGGGATTCACCTTCTTTTCTGTCTGAAGGTTTGAACATCAGCTCTAAGCTTGCTCAGCTTTTGAGGAGGAAAGTACTTGGCTAAGAAAGCCGTGACCAGCTTATCCCAAGAGTTCAGGCTGTCTTTGGGTTGAGAATCCAACCATAGTCTAGCTCTGTCTCTTACAGCAAAAGGGAAAAGCATGAGCCTGTAGACTTCAGGATCTACTCCATTAGTCTTAACAGTATCACATATCTGCAAGAATTCAGTTAAGAACTGAAAAGGATCTTCAGATGGAAGTCCATGAAACTTGCAGTTCTGCTGCATCAGAGAAACTAATTGAGGTTTCAGCTCAAAGTTGTTTGCTCCAATGGTAGGAATGGAGATGCTTCTTCCATGTAGATTGGAATTAAGTGCAGTAAAGTCACCAAGCATCTTCCTTACATTATTATTATTTTCGGCTGCCATCTCCTCTTCCTGTTCGAAAATTTCTGAAAGGTTATCTCTGGATTGTTGTATTTTAGCTTCTCTTAATTTTCTCTTCAGAGTCCTTTCAGGTTCTGGATCTGCTTCTACAAGAATGTTCTTATCCTTGCTCCTGCTCATATGACAAAGAAGAGGGCACAGAAAAATAATAATAATAATAGAGATCCTTTATACCTTAGTATAGGGATCCCTGTGTGAGTAGAAGAAGAGGGGGAGACAAAGAATGTAATATAATGGAAGAAACACAACTGTGAGGATGGCAGAGATGTGAGATGAGATGTTAGGATATGAATGAATAAATAGAATAAGATGGGGGAGAAGGAATTTTTGAAAATAATTTTTGAAAAAGAGTTAGTGATTTTCGAAAATGGTTTTTGAAAGATGTTAGTATTTTTCGAAATTTTTTTTTAAATCAAAAATAAAAATAATTAGTTAATTAAAAAGAAATTTTTGAAAAAGGGGGGAGACACAAAACATTCAAATGCAAAGATCAAACAAGAAGACTTACCAAGAACAACATGAAGATCATGAAGAACACTATGAATGCATGAGAATTTTCGAAAAATGCAAGATGTACATGCAATTGACACCAAACTTATAACATGACACATGACTTAAACAAGGAACATGAAATATTTTTGATTTTTTTTTTATTTTCTAAATTTTTTTTTGGATTTTTATTTTATATTTTTTCGAAAAATTATTTCGAAAAAGAAAAGTAAGGATTCCAAAATTTTTAATATGAATTCCAGGAATCTTATGCTCTAAAGCTCCAATTAAAGGGTCAGGCATAGCTTAATAGCCAACCAAGCTTTAGTATGTAACTCAGACATGACACGCCTGACATTCCCTACATTCAACAGCCAATTGGCTAAGAAAGATAAAAAAGCTCTTCTCTTGAGTATAAGAATTGAGACATGGCTTTACAGCCAGCCAGGCTTCAACATGCTTCATGAAACACTAGAATTCATTCTTAAAAATTTTGAAGCCATAGAATAATTTATTTTTGAAAACAATTTTTTTTTTTCGAAAACAAAGGAGAAAATTTTTTTGAAAGGTTTTTGAAAAATTTTTGAAAACAAAACAAAAAGAAAAATTACCTGATCTGAGCAACAAGATGAACCGTCAGTTGTCCAAAATCGAACAATCCCCGGCAACGGCGCCAAAAACTTGGTGCACGAAATTGTGATGTCCAGGCTCGAACAATCCCTGGCAACGTGAGCAACTTGGTACGCGTAATCGTGATTACACTTTAATTATGCAAAATTCATGGCTCTTTCTTGTCTCTGGCAATGGCGCCAAGAACATGGTGCCAATGCCATGGTTCACAACTTCGATACAACTAACCAGCAAGTGCACTGGGTCGTCCAAGTAATACCTTACGTGAGTAAGGGTCGAATCCCACAGAGATTGTTGGTATGAAGCAAGCTATGGTCACCTTGCAAATCTCAGTCAGGCAGATATAAATTGATAATGATGTTTTCGAATAATAAATAATAGAATAGGGATAGAAATACTTATGTAATTCATTGGTGAGAATTTCAGATAAGCGAATAGAGATGCTTTTCGTTCCTCTGAACCTCTGCTTTCCTGCTATCTTCATCCAATCAGTCTTACTCCTTTCCATGGCTGGCTTTATGTGATACATCACCACTGTCAATGGCTACTTTCAGTCATCTCTCGGGAAAATGATCCAATGCCCTGTCACGGCACGGCTAATCGTCTGGAGGCATAACTCTTGCCAATGGCTTCATCTTATCCTCTCAGTGAATAATATGCTCACGCACCCTGTCACGGCACGGCTATTCATCTGTCGGTTCTCGATCATGCTGGAATAGGATTTACTATCCTTTTGCGTCTGTCACTAATGCCCTGCAATCGCGAGTTAGGAGCTCGTCACAGTCATTCAATCATTGAATACTACTCGGAATACCACAGACAAGGTTTAGACTTTCCGGATTCTCTTGAATGTTGCCATCATTCTAGCTTACGCCACGAAGATTCTGGTTAGGAGATCTAAGAGATATTCATTCTAGCTTATTTCATGTAGAACAGAAGTGTTTGTCAGGCACGCGTTCATAAGGGAGAAGGATGATGAGCGTCACACATAATCATCACCTTCATCACGTTCTTGGGTGCGAATGGATATCTTAGAAGCGAAATAAGATGAATTGAATAGAAAACAGTAGTACTTTGCATTAATCTTTGAGAAACAGCAGAGCTCCACACATTAATCTTTGGAGTGTAGAAACTCTACCGTTAAAAATACATAAGTGAAAGGTCCAGGCATGGCCGAATGGCCAGCCCCTCTGATCTAAGAACCAGGCGTCCAAAGATGTCTAATACAATAGTAAGAGGTCCTATTTATAATAAACTAGTCACTAGGGTTTACATGAGTAAGTAATTGATGCATAAATCCACTTCCGGGGCCCACTTGGTGTGTCTTTGGGCTGAGCTTGAGTGTGGCACATGTAGAGGTTCTCCTTGGAGTTGAACGCCAGTTTTAGTGCCAGTTTGGGCGTTCAACTCTGGTTTTGGCTCCTTTTCTGGCGCTGGACGCCAGATTTGGGTATAAAGCTGGCGTTGAACGCCAGTTTACGTCGTCTATTCTTGGCCAAAGTATGGACTATTATACATTGCTGGAAAGCCCTGGATGTCTACTTTTCAACGCAATTGGAAGCGCGACATTTCGAGTTCTGTAGCTCCAGAAAAACCACTTTTAGTGCAGGGAGGTCAGAATCCAACAGCATCAGTAGTCCTTCTTCAACCTCTGAATCTGATTTCTGCTCAAGTCCCTCAATTTCAGCCAGAAAATGCCTGAAATCACAGAAAAACACACAAACTCATAGTAAAGTCCAGAAATGTGAATTTAACATAAAAACTAATGAAAACATCCCTAAAAGTAACTAGATCCTACTAAAAACATACTAAAAACAATGCCAAAAAGCGTATAAATCATCCGCTCATCAGAGTGTGAAGACCAATTCGAACTTCTGTGAATTGGCACACTCCAAGGGGAGTGGGTCTTCGGACCCCTCCCCTCAACCACTCTTCTTCCTTTTCTCTTCTTTTCTTCCTTAGGAGTAGTTTCATTTTAGTTGTAATTTTCATTTATGAATTTTGAAGTTTCAATTTCAGTTTCAATCTTCATCTTTACTTTTCTGCACTTTCTTTCTTTTCTATTTTGGTAGAGTAATGAACAACTAACTCTTTACATTGGGTTAGAGAGCTCTATTGTGATTCAATGGATTAAGTGTAGTTCTTATTCTTCTTCTTCTTTCTTTCTTCTTCATTTTACTTGAAAGCTTTCGATCTTCATCCAATTGGGTAGTTATCTTGGAAAAGAAACTATTCATACTTAGATCTCTTCTGAACCTTGGAAGAGGAATGAAGAGATCAAGCTAGAAATGCTTTCTCATGCTGGACCAAATTGGATATGTGACTATAATCCTCTCAATGCTTGATTTGGAAAATGCATGTGGTATAATCAGTGACCATACTTCATCTCTTGTCATGAGCAATTGACCAAGGAATTGGCTATTGATCAAGATTTGAGAGATTGAATTACAAGAAATTGTAATTCAATCACTTAAGATTGCCAAGGAGATCAATGAGTGCCTTGATTGAGGAAGAGATGGGAATGAACTTGATCCGGAGGATTGCAATATCTCTTGGTCCCAATGTTCATTTTATTTTTAGTTCTTACATTTACTTTTCTTGCCATTTTACTTTCTGCACTTTATTGCTTTCTTTACTTTTCTGTCAATTTACAATTCCTTGTTGCTTATCCCTCCAATCTGATTCGTCTAACTAGGATAATCAATTAACCTTTGATTGCTTAATCCGTTAATCTCTGTGGGATTCGACCTCACTCTTTTGTGAGTTATTACTTGACGACAATTCGGTACACTTGCCGAAGGGAGATTTGTTGTGAGACAAGTTTTCCGTGCATCAAGGAGTTTGGTGATTTTAGAAAAATCTTTCATGATCCGCCTATAAAATCCTGCATGTCCTAGGAAATTTCGGATTACCTTAACACTAGTAGGTGGAGGCAAGCGTTCTATCCCTTCCACCTTAGCTTGATCCACCTCTATCCCCTTATTTGAGATCTGATGCCCAAGAACAATGCCTTTAGTTAGCATGAAGTGGCATTTCTCCCAGTTTAGAATTAGGTTTGTTTCTTGGCATCTTTTCAAGACTAGGGTCAGATGATCAAGACAGGAGTCAAATGAGTCTCCATGTACAGAGAAGTCATCCATGAATACTTCAAGGAATTTCTCTACCATATCAGAGAAAATGGATAGCATGCATCTCTGAAAGGTGGCAGGTGCATTGCACAGGGCAAATGGCATTCGTCTATAGGCAAACACGCCAGATGGACATGTGAATGCTGTCTTCTCTTGATCCTGTGGATCTACTTCTATTTAATTGTACCCAAAATATCCGTCCAGGAAACAATAAAAAGCATGACCTACTAATCTTTCTAGCATTTGGTCAATGAAGGGCAAGTAAAAGTGATCTTTCTTGGTGGCGTCATTGAGTCTTCTGTAATCAATGCACATACGCCACCCTGTAACTGTCCTTTTTGAGATCAGCTCAATCTTTTCATTATGAACCACTGTCATTCCTCCCTTCTTAAGAATAACCTGGACAAGGCTCACCCATGGGCTGTCAGAAATGGGATAAATAATCCCAGCCTCATAGAGCTTAGTGACTTCCTTCTGCACTACTTACTTCATAGCTGGATTCATTCCCCTCTGCAGTTGCACCACTGGTTTGGCATTATCCTCCAGCAGAATTTTATGCATGCATCGGGCTGGGCTAATGCACTTAAGGTCACTTATAGTCCACCCAAGGGCGGTCCTATGTATTTTAAGCACTTGGATTAGTGCTTCTTCTTCCTGTGGCTCGAGTGTAGAGCTTATGATCATAGGATAGGTATCTCTCTCTCCTAGAAATGCACATTTCAGGGAGGAAGGTAATGGCTTAAGCTCAAGCTTAGGAGGCTTCTCCTTTTCCTCAGAGGTTTCCATAAGTTCCTCGGAATCAGGCTGAGTATCATCTAGCCCTTCCTTGAAGCTTTCGGCCATGTTGACCTCTTCCACTAGGGAATCAATGAGGTCAATGCTCATGCATTCCTTAGGAATGTCTGGATGCTGCATAGCCTTAACAGCATTCAGTACGAACTTTTTCTCATTGACTCTTAGGGTTAGTTCTCCTTTTTCAACATCAATGAGGGTCCGTCCTGTAACTAGGAAAGGTCTTCCTAGGATAAGGGATGCACTCTTGTGCCCCTCCATGTCCAATACCACAAAGTCAGTGGGAAAGGTAAAGGGTCTAACCCTGATAATCATGTTTCAACTACTGCTGTTGGTATCTAAATAGAACCATCAGCAAGTTGAAGGCACATGCGGGTTGGTTTTACTTCATCAGTCAAACTAAGCTTCTTTATTAGTGAAGCAGATATTAGGTTGATGCTTGCTCCAAGGTCACATAGAGCTGTCCTTGTACAAGCATCACCTAGAGTGCATGGTATCATAAAGCTTCCAGGGTCCTTAAGCTTCTCTGGTAAGCTGTTCTGAATGATTGCACTGCATTTATCAATGAGGAGGACTGTTTGTGTCTCTCTCTAATCCTTCTTATGACTTAGAATGTCCTTCATGAACTTTTCATAAGAAGGTATCTGTTCCGATGGTTACCTGAAACTGTAGGTCGATCTCGGACGAGATCTTCTGTACTGGTCAGAGATGATGTGTCCGGCTGGTGGGTGGCAGCCGGAGCTATCGTGTCCGACTTGTTGGACTGGCTGCACTGCGGATCCTTCGTCACTGGAGGGTAGAGGGTACCTGCAAGAGACTCCGATGCTTAAGTTAGCATGGGTATTAAACAGGTTTTTAGTAGAATCAGAGTACGAGTTATACCTGGGTGCTCCAGTGTATTTATAATGGTTGTGGGCTGACCTTCTTAGGTAAGATAAGTTAGTTATTTCATCTTATCTTATCTTATCTTTGGGTGAGGTCAGCTTATCTTCAAAAGAACCGCCCTTATCTCTATAGGCTTGGGCTACCTTTGGATTTGGCTCATGTTCCTCCATTTGGGCCCTATTTGGGCTTCCTTGTCGATTTGGCTGAGCTCTTTGAGAAGAGGTCAGATAGTCAGACCTAAAGAGGTCGGTCGCCTTGTCGCTAAGCATCCCGGGTCGGACAGCTCGACCCCGGGTATGAACAGTGCCCCTGCTCGAGCTCGGTCTTTTCTTTTTTGAGATCGAGTCTCAGTTTTAGGACTTCGATCCTTCTTGGGTGAAGCCGAACTCGAGCATTTGTCGACTTCTTTCTTCGTAGAATCCTCTCTTTTGAATGCAGAACATTTTCTTCTGAAAGTGCGCGCTTTTGTATTAGCGCTCCGTTCTTGGGAACGTCCGAGGGTTTAATGCACTCATTAATTAGTTTTTAATTGCCCTGTTTCTCTTAGCCTCTTTATTTTGAATTTCACATTTCAGAAAAATGGTTTCTCTTCTCTGTAACCTCCCTATTCTTTCTCTTTTTCTGTTTTTCACCTGGGGTTTGTTGCTTTTGCCTCTTTCCCTGTGACATTGCTTGGTTATTGTTTCCTTCTGGCTGTGAAAGAGGGGTGACTTTGGATTTTGCCTTCTGTTTCCTACTTTTGTGAGGCTTTCTGTTCGAGGGGTGGCTCCTGTTGCTTCTGCTCTCAACCTTTGTTCAGGGTTTTCTCCTATTTCTCTAGGTTTGGTTTCTGTTCTCTGCTTCTTTACTTTTTGCCTTCGGTTTTTGATAAACTTCTGATGCATGTTGGAAAGTCTGAATCTTTTTTGTTATGCTCAATTTGCTGTTTGCGACTGTTACCTTCTTGTTTGGGAATTTTGGGTTAATGAACTGTTTGATAATCTACTCCTAAAAAAGACTGTAACTTTCTTTACTGGCAGACTTTGTAGCAGATAATGTTCTTTCTTATATTTGCTTTGTCTTTCTCTTTGTGTTGCTGTTTGTCAGGAGGGGGTTTTTTGATGCACAGAAAACTTGTCTCACAATAAATTTCTTTCGGCAAATGTACCGAATTTATTGTCAAGTAAAAATTCACAATAGAGTGAGGTCGAATCCCACAAGGATTGATTGATCAAGCAACTTTAATTAGAGGATTGTTCTAGTTGAGCGAATCCAGAATTTGAGTTGAGAATTGCAGAAAATAAAATGGCGGGAAGGTAATTGACAGGAAAGTAAATGCTAGAATTATAGATCTGAAAGTAAATGACTGAAGGTAAATTGCAGAATTGTAAATGGGAATGGTGGAATTGCTCATTAAAGTAAATAACAGAAATTAAAGAGAATGGGTAAGATCAGAAATGGGGAGTTCATTGGGCTTAGGAGATGTTACATTCTCCGGATCAATTTCATTTTCATCTCTTCCTCAATCAATGCACTCATTGATCTCCTTGGCAATCTCAAGTGATTGAATTACAATTTCTTGTAATTCAATCTCTCAAATCTTGATCAATAGCCAATTCCTTGGTCAACTGCTCATGAGAAGAGATGAAGTATGGTCACTGATTATACCACATGCATTTCCCAAACCAAGTGTTGAGAGTTTTATAGTCACATATCCATCCAAACCCAATTTGGTCCAGCATGAGAAAGCATTTCTAGCTTGATCTCTTCATTCCTCTTTCAAGGTTCAGAAGAGATCCAAGTATGAATAGCTTCTTTTTCAAGATAACTACTCAATTGGATGAAGATCGAAAGCTTTCAAGTAAAATCAAGAGAAAAGATAGAAGAAGAATAATGAAAACTAGTATTGATCCATCAAATTACAACAGAGCTCCCTAACCCAATGACAGGGGTTTAATTGTTCATAGCTCCGAAAAATGAAAATAAAGATGAAGAATACATGATGAAAACTCAGAAGTGCAGAGAAAGTAAATACAGAGAGTAGTTCTATGCTAAGAGTCTCCCTATAATTTCCAACTCTCCAAAATATTTCAAAGATACTCCTATATATACTACTCTTCTGTTCTTCTAGTTGATTCTTCAAGTCTTGGGCCTTTGGATCTTGAGTTGGAAGCAATTCTCTTCTTCATTGGGCTTAGCTTTTACTTGCAGAGAGAAAGTATGAAGTGGGCAGGGGCTTTGGCTCAGGAAGTTAGTGGTGTTAACGTTCAGTGAAAATATGGGTTCGAGAACGTTAGTGACAATCACCTTTTTTACTAACGTTCCTCACCAAAGTTAAAGGCCACGTTAACCTCAACGTTAATGGCACAAACGTTGCCACTAACGTTTCCACTATGTCCTTCGCACACGTTATTGGGACTCAACTTTCCCAATAACGTTGAAAAGCCTCCCCCTTTCCTACGTTAGAGCCCACGTTAACTTAGTTAACATGGCTCTTTTAACGTAGGCTTGCTATCCTTCGAGAACGTTAGTGACACTTACCATTGTCACTAACGTTCCAAATTGCCACTATTTTCCACATTAGAGTCCACGTTAACTAGGTTAACGTGGCTTCTAACGTGGCCTTGCTAGCCATCTCCAACGTTAGTGACAAAGTTGAGTGTCACTAACGTTGGCTCATCCTTCCCTTATCCACGTTAGCTTCCACGTTAACTAAGTTAACGTGGGAGTTAACGTGGCTCATGGTGGCATGTGTGGCTTCTTCCAACGTTAGTGACAATGTTGGGTGTTACTAACGTTGGCGATCACCTTCTTTCTTCACGTTAGCTTCCACGTTAACTAGGTTAACATGGGAGTCAACGTGGCTCATTGGGGGCTTGTGTTCTTCCAATGTTAGTGACAATGTTGGGTGTCACTAACGTTGTCGACCACTTTGTTCCTTCACATTAGCTTCCACGTTAACTAGGTTAACGTGGGAGTTAACGTGGCTTAATGTGCTTTGGCCAACGTTAGTGACAATGTTGAGTGTCACTAACGTTGGCTCCCCCCTTCCTTCTTAACGTTAGAAGTCATGTTAACTAGGTTAACGTGGACTCTAACGTGGCCACTCATGATCTTGGTTCAACGTTAGTGATAATGTTAAGTGTCACTAACGTTGGCTCTATTTCTTAACGTGGGCAATGATGGCTTCGAGAGCGTTATTGGCAATCACTTTTCTCATTAACTTTGCAAGTTACTCCCATTCCACGTTAGTGTTAACGTTAGTGCAACTAACGTAGCTACTAATGTGGTTCTTCTTTGCTTCCTTTGTCCTGAAATTAAGCAATAAAGTGCATCAAAGTTCTAGTCCAAGTCATGAGAAATGCAACATCCAATTTGTCCTTAAATTCATGCAAAATCCTCATGAAATCATGTAAAATGCACAATGTATGCTTGAATCAAGATGTAAGTGAATATCTTCCCAAAACTAGCTTATTTAATAAGGAAATGCATGAAACTACCCTAAAAACAGTAAAGAAAAGGTCAGTGAAACTGGCCAAAATGCCCTGGCATCACAACACCAAACTTAAAGCTTGCTTGTCCCAAGCAAGTACTGGAACAAGAGAATGATGAAAGAAATGCCAAGAGACATGAGTCATTCTTGTGGAAGTCATGTCCTGGTTTTATGGTGGTTTCATGCATAGCAACTTAGGCTCATTCCTGGCTTTCAGACCTTTATCATGTCCTAGAATACTCACTTGTTATTGCATCCCATGAGACTTTTATTCATTGATCCTTTTGTTGTTATTTGAGGGCTTATTTTTGTTCTTAAGCTAAGTGCTCTGTAAGGGGGCAACTCTTTAAAATAAGCTTTCAGCCAACACTCCCGAACCAGTTGGTTCAAGGTTCTAGGTGTTGAAGCACCCCTAAGGACTTACTTGCTCAAGTCTCTCCCCCATACATACACACCACAGGCACATAGTTTATTTATTTTCTTTTCTTGAGACCTTGGTGTCCAGCACCTCTTTGGGTTACTAAATGCTCTGTGGTGAGGGTTACTCTTGATAGTGGACTTTCGGCTGATAATCCTGGGTTAGTTAACCCAAGTTACCAAGTGATAAGGCACCCCTAAGAGCTTATTCATCCAAGTAGATCCCTCACACAAGAGCACCACAGACACATGCTTCAAGATTAAAACCATTGGTGCCTAGCCTTATTGCTTACTATTTTTCTTTTATTCCTCAACTTTGATTGTTCTTTCCCTTTTTCTTATTAGGATCTTCTTATTTATCTAGTCTCATGGGGTGTGTCTCAAGCATAGTATTCATGACAGATAGTTGTCTTCCCACCTTATGGTTGAACCAACTTAGCTAGCTTATGACCACACCACAAACTCATGGACTTACTTCCTAGTATGAACTCCACTCTGGTCTTTTGAAAACAATCATTCTCTTTTCATTTGATTCAAAAGGGACAAGCATACAAGTAAGCAAAGTAAAGATGCAATGACATAAGGACTAGATATCATAAACCTCTTCAACAAGAACTTAAAAGAAAGAATTTAGAAATGTTTAAAATGAAATGGAAGCAAGTTCTATTTCATACAAGATCGTCCTTATTTAAAGCATAGAGAAAGATGGACCAAAAAAAGAACTCCACCACCTTTTAGAAATGTTTCTTCTTGAGTGTTCCCTTTTGCTGTTTCACTCTCCTCTCTTCTTGTTCTACAAAATCTTTTTGGACTTCATCATATGTAGGGATGGCATAGTGTAGATGATGCATATTACTGGACATGTAGTTCAACTTGGCTTGAGTGTTGACGTTGAACTCCTCCCGATGTAGTTGCCGTCCTTCATTAAGTACAGTGAACTCATTGAATGCTTTCATCTGGGCTAGTTGTCACTGATTGAGTTCCTGCAAATGCTTATCTTGACGTTCTTGCCTCTCGGTAACTTGGTGGATGGTTTGAGTGAGCTGGGAGTATTGTTCCTGTTGCTGCTCCATTTGTTGTTTCTTCTACTCTTCTTGTTGGCTCATCCAGTTCAATATTTGCTCTTGTTATTCCATATGTCTCATCCCCAAATTTTCAATAGCTCTTAGAAGGTGATTCATATTCAAATCTGCTGGGTAAGGATGCTCTCCCTGTTGATATTCTTCCTGATGAGACTCCTCTTGGTGAGCTCCTTCCTTTGCTTTTAGTTTCCCTATTTGTGGCCTTCTTTGTTGCTGAGCAGGTGTAGTATAGGCCATACGCTGGGTTGTCATTAGCCTCCCTGGGTTAACCCAGTCTGGATTACTATCCTCAAAGACCACCTTGACCTTTGTGCACAATCGGAGAATGGTGCTGGGGTACCAAAGCCTGGCACCTGATTCAAGCTTCTCAGCTGAATCTTGAATTCCCTCAGCTATAAGTTCATGCACGTTGATTTCTCCACCTTGTACTAGGCAATGTACCATAGTTGCTCGATTAATATTTACCTCTGAATTATTTGCAGCTGGGAGAATAGACCTCCTCACGAGTTCAAACCACCCCTTGGCTTCTGGGCTAAGGTCTCCCCTCTTGATGAACCGGGGTCTCCCATCTCCATACCTCTCCCAGTCAGCAGCTATAACACAGATGTCAGTCACTATCTCGGTGAGCTCATCATTATCTTGGCTTTTACTTATCTTTGCATGATAGCTAGGCTCATCAAAGTATGGTGATTTCAGGTGAAGAGTTCTTATTATAGCATTTGGGCTGAAGTCTACCTCCTTTCCCCTTACATAGCTTTCGAAGGTTGGGGCTCTGGTTTTGTCTTCTCTGACCACATTTGCGTAGAACTCTTTGATGAGGTTTGCATTGATCTTCCCCTCTGGATTGGTGAGCAATTGCCACCCTCTTTCTTCAATCTTCTCCCGAATCTGTGGGCATTCGTCTTCATTGATTTGGAAGGTTAACTCGGGCAGTATCTTTTTGAGCTTTATCCGTTCAAATTCTCATTCATGGAAGGCAGTCTTGAATCTCTTCTCGTCGAAGGGAATGTTCTCTGTTGGTTCCTTCCTCTTCTGCCTCTTGGAGCTTGATAATGCCATGAATGAAGTTAAAGCAAAAAAAAAAAGGGTGTAGTGAAGGGAAGAGATGTGGGATTTAGAGAGTGGGAAGTTGAAGAATTGGTTGCTGGAAAGTGAGGTGCAAGGGGTATGAATTTCGAATGTGGAGATGGTGTGGATTTGATTCACTTATATAGAGAAGTGATGAAGAGATGAAAGATGTGGATTGATGGGATTGGTGTATGATGAACGGATGGGGTTTTATATGGAGTAAGCACGAGGATTCTCAACTTTATGATGGAGTTGGTTTGCTTTCCAAGTTTGTTCTTCCTCCAATGTTGCATGGCAACCATTCCCAATGCATTCCCCCTTGAGGCAGGTGTGTAGTGCCCTCTTCATGAAGTGGTCGAACCTTTCCCATTAAATTGTCCATTCAATCTCTTTCAATGCTCCTTTCCTTTCCCTATAAAGATCAAATAAGAAAAGTAAGAAATATCATAAAAAAAATCAATTTAGATTTTTACGGCTAAAATAATAAAGAGAAGAAAAGATTAGATTGTTTATTCATGAACTCCAACTAACTAACTAACTGTGTATCCCTTTATGCACTTTGGTGGCACCATGGGGTGACACCAAACTTAGTTTGAGGCATTGTGATGAAAAGTTCTGTTCAAAGCTCCAAGACTAGAATGCTCTCTGTTGCATTCATGCTTTCTTGGTATGCTTTGAACACCAAACTTGTTCTTCACTATATACTGTAATATAAGGACTTCACCAAGTTTGGGTTGGAATTTATGAATATTGACTTATTCACTAGTAAAAGCTAATAAAACATGGGTTGCCTCCCATGAAGCGCTTCTTTAGCGTCACTAGCTTGACGTTTCTCCTTCATCAGGGTGGTTGATAATGCTTCAAGTCCTCCCCTCTTGCCTTGGACTTATATCCATTGGTTGTATCAATGATCTCTACATGTTCCAAGGAAAGAACTCTATTGATAGTGAAGACCTTAGGTAACTGAGATGGTACAGTGGGGAGATTAGGGGGGAATTCTGGGAAGTAAGCTGAAATCACTTTATCTCCTGGAGAGAGGCCTTCCGTAGGGATCTTCTTGTTCCTCCACCCCCTTGGTACCTTCTTCTTTGTCCCTTTTGATGCTTTCCTGTTCTTGGCGACTTCTTCTTTTAAGTGAATTTTGTTGTTGTCTTCACATGCCTCTGGTGGTTTAGGTTCCTCCAGCTTCTCCTTGAGCTGTGACGATTGCTGTTTGCCTTGTTCATCATTCAGTGGGGTTCTCAGATGTGTTGGTGGTGCCTCAGTGCTTGTTTCCTCTGTCAGCATCCCGTTATGATCATTGCTTGGTTCTTTGTTTTCTTGGGAGAGTTTGAAGACATTGAAGCTGAGTTGTTCATCATGGATCCTCAATATTAGCTCCCCTCGCTCCACGTCTATGAGTGCTCTGGCTGTAGCTAGGAATGGTCTTCCCAATATGATTGGGTGAGTGTGACTCTCTTCCATGTCCAAGATGACAAAGTCTGTGGGAAGAAAGTATTTCCCCAACTTTAACAACACGTTTTCCACCACCCCTCTTGCTTGTTTTTGAGTTTTGTCAGCCAGCCTGATGACTACATCTGTGGACAATATCTCATTGATCTGCAGCCTCTTCACCAGGGATAGAGGCATTAAGTTGATGCTTGCTCCCAAATCACAGAGTGCTCTATCAAACATTGTTTCTCCTATGGCACAGGGGACATGAAAACCCCCTGGATCTTTTTTTTTGTAGGCAACTGCGGTTGAATGAGGGCACTGCACTCCTTGTTCATCACTATAGTTTGGCCTCCCTTGAGTGAGCTTTTCCTGAGAAGCAACTCCTTCATGTACTTGATGAATGCAGGCATTTGTTGGATAGTCTTGATGAATGGTATGTTCACATGCAGAGATGCAAATAAGTCAAGAAATCTTGAGTATATTCTCCTCTCCACAGCTCCCTTGAGCAGTTGGGGAAAAGGTGCATAGAGTCTCAGCAACTCCTGTTTTGAGATTTCTGGTTCTTGGTAATCTTTTTCCACCTCCTCTACTGAGGTATCTTTAGGTTGTTCTGACAGCTTGCTTGGCTTGTCCTCAGTCTCCTTATCACTTATAGTGACCATCTTGCAATCTTCCCATCTTACCTTCTTTGTTTCACCTCTCGGATTCTTCTCTGTGTCACTTGGGAATCCATCTGTGGGTTTGGGAATTTGCTCAGAGAGATATCCTACTTGATATTCCAACCTCTTGATTGTGTCTCCCTGGTTCTTGAAACTGGCTCGCACTTCCTCCTTAAAGACCTTGTTGTCTTGAATCTCCTTTGTTAGGCCTTCAAGTAGATTCTCAATCCTTGAGATTCTTTCATCAAATGATGACAGGTCAGGCTGAGTAGGGTTATCCTGGCCTTGATATGAATGTGGGGAGTTGTTGTTTTGGGGGTGTTGATATGGTCTAGATGTGAAGTGTTGGGTGGCTGCATTGTTTGGATTTGGGCGTCTTTGATCAAGGCTTTGGTCTTGTTGATTTCCCCACCCAAAGTTTGGGTGATTCCTCCATCCAGGGTTGTAGGTCATGGAGTATGGATCATGGTTTTGCCTAGGTGAATTCCCAATGTAGTTGGCTTGCTCCTGACTACCCTCTGCTTCTTCATTCACTCCTTCTTGGGTTGTTGATGAAGTGGAGACTGCTGCTACTTGGTTCCTCTCCATCTTCTTGGTGAGGTCAGCCAGCTGCTGGGTAATGAGCTTGTTTTGGGCCAGCAGAGCATCTACATTGTTTAGCTCCATTACTCCTCTTGTGTTCCCTCTTTCGGAAGCATAGAAGTAGTCGTTCTCTGCTACTGTTTCAATGACATCTATGGCTTCCTCAATAGTCTTCTTCTTGTTCAAAGATCCTCCGGATGAATGGTCTACGGCCTTCTTTGACTCATAAGAGAGCCCTTCATAGAAAATGTGCAGCTGCACCCATTCATTGAACATATCTGGTGGGCACCTCCTTGTTAGGTCTTTAAACCTCTCCCATGCTTTATATAGAGTCTCACCATCTTGTTGCCTGAAAGTTTGGACTTCAGCTCTCAGCCTATTGATTCGTTGAGGAGGGTAAAATCTTGCTAAGAATTTGTTCACCATGTCTTCCCAAGTTGTCAAGCTTTCCCTTGGGAAAGATTTCAGCCACTTGGCTGCCTTATCCTTGAGTTAGAATGGAAATAAGAGCAGTCTATAGGTGTCAGGATGAACACCATTAGATTTCACTGTGTCACATATTCTCAGGAAGCTGGTTAAATGTTGATTTGGGTCCTCTTGGACACTCCCTCTTAACGAACAGTTGTTCTGCACAAGGGTGATGAGCTGTGGCTTCAGTTCAAAATTGTTGGTATGGATGGTTGGCTTTTAAATGCTACTTCCACAGTTTCGTGGGTTTGGATTGATGTAAGAGCCTAAAACTCTTCTATCCTCCCCAGCATGATTCGCTCGACCTCCTCTACCATGGTTGTGAGCCTCTTCTTCATGATGGTTTTCCATGTTTTCTTCCATGTTTGGTTCAAAGTATTCCTCAAAGTGTTCCTCCTCTTCTTCAGCAACAACTACACGTTTTTCTCTTGCCTCCCTCCTTAGTCTAAGGAAGGTTCTCTCAGGTTCAAAATCAAAGGAAGTTGAAGCCCCGCTTCTTCTCCCTGTCATACAACCAACAAGTACAAGCAAAGAGAATAGGTGCAGAAAGTATATTTGTCAGAATTACTGTTAGTGCGAGTGATGCAATATATCAAACAGTTAGTGGGTTATTGAGATGAATAGTAAATAACAAAGAAAAAGTAAGGGGGAAGGGAAGAAGTTATCTAAAACAAAAAGTAAATGACTCAAACAGAAATTTAAATCAAACAAAAATAAAATGCTCAATCTAGTTATCCTCCAATCTAATCATTGTTGATGCACAATCAATCCCCGGCAACGGCGCCATAAACTTGATGCACGAAAAACTTGTCTCAGAACAAATTTCCTTCGGTAAGTGTACCAAATTTGTCGTCAAGTAAAAACTCACAATAGAGTAAGGTTGAATCCCACAAGGATTGATTGATCAAGCAACTTTAATTAGAGGACTGTTCTAGTTGAGCGAATCCAGAATTTGAGTTGAGAATTACAGAAAATAAAATGGCGGGAAGGTAATCGACAGGAAAGTAAATGCTAGAATTATAGATCTGAAAGTAAATGACTGAAGGTAAATTGCAGAATTATAAATGGGAATGGGGGAATTGCTCATTAAAGTAAATAACAGAAATTAAAGAGAATGGGTAAGATCAGAAATGGGGAGTTCATTGGGCATAGGAGATGTTGCATTCTCCGGATCAATTTCATTTTCATCTCTTCCTCAATCAGTGCACTCATTGATCTCCTTGGCAATCTTAAGTGATTGAATTACAATTTCTTGTAATTCAATCTCTCAAATCTTGATCAATAGCCAATTCCTTGGTCAATTGCTCATGAGAAGAGATGAAGTATGGTTACTGATTATACCACATGCATTTTCCAAACTAAGTGTTGAGAGGATTATAGTCACATATCCATCTAAACCCAATTTGGTCCAGCATGAAAAAGCATTTCTAGCTTGATTTCTTCATTCCTCTTTCAAGGTTCAGAAGAGATCCAAGTATGAATAGCTTCTTTTTCAAGATAACTACTCAATTGGATGAAGATCGAAAGCTTTCATGTAAAATCAAGAGAAAAGATAGAAGAAGAATAATGAAAACTAGTATTGATCCATCAAATTACAACAGAGCTCCCTAACCCAGTGATAGGGGTTTAGTTGTTCATAGCTCTGAAAAATGAAAACAAAGATGGAAAATACATGATGAAAACTTAGAAGTGCAGAGAAAGTAAATACAGAGAGTAGTTCTATGCTAAGAGTCTCCCTATAATTTCCAACTCTCCAAAATATTTCAAAGATACTCCTATATATACTACTCTTCTGTTCTTCTAGTTGATTCTTCAAGTCTTGGGCCTTTGGATCTTGATTTGGAAGCAGTTCTCTTCTTCATTGGGCTTAGCTTTTACTTGCAGAGAGAAAGTATGAAGTGGGCAGGGGCTTTGGCTCAGGAAGTTAGTGGTGTTAACGTTCAGTGAAAATATGGGTTCGAGAACGTTAGTGACAATCACTTTTTTTACTAACGTTCCTCACCAAAGTTAAAGGCCACGTTAACCTCAACGTTAGTGGCACAAACGTTGCCACTAACGTTTCCACTATGTCCTTCGCACACGTTATTGGGACTCAACTTTCCCAATAACGTTGAGAAGCCTCCCCCTTCCCTACGTTAGAGCCCACGTTAACTTAGTTAATGTGGCTCTTTTAACGTAGGCTTGCCATCCTTTGAGAACGTTAGTGACACTTACCATTGTCACTAACGTTCCAAATTGCCCCTATTTTCCACGTTAGAGTCCACGTTAACTAGGTTAACATGGCTTCTAACGTGGCCTTGCTAGCCATCTCCAACGTTAGTGACAAAGTTGAGTGTCACTAACGTTGGCTCATCCTTCCCTTATCCACGTTAGCTTCCACGTTAACTAAGTTAACGTGGGAGTTAACGTGGCTCATGGTGGCATGTGTGGCTTCTTCCAACGTTAGTGACAATGTTGGGTGTTACTAACGTTGGCGATCACCTTCTTTCTTCACGTCAGCTTCCACGTTAACTAGGTTAACGTGGGAGTCAACGTGGCTCATTGGGGGCTTGTGTTCTTCCAACGTTAGTGACAATGTTGGGTGTCACTAACGTTGTCGACCACCTTGTTCCTTCACGTTAGCTTCCACGTTAACTAGGTTAACGTGGGAGTTAACGTGGCTTAATGTGCTTTGGCCAACGTTAGTGACAATGTTGAGTGTCACTAACGTTGGCTCTCCCTTCCTTCTTAACGTTAGAGGCCACGTTAACTAGGTTAACGTGGACTCTAACGTGGCCACTCATGATCTTGGTTCAACGTTAGTGATAATGTTAAGTGTCACTAACGTTGGCTCTATTTCTTAATGTGGGCAATGATGGCTTCGAGAGCGTTATTGGCAATCACTTTTCTCATTAACTTTGCAAGTTACTCCCATTCCATGTTAGTGTTAACGTTAGTGCAACTAACGTAGCTACTAATGTGGTTCTTCTTTGCTTCCTTTGTCCTGAAATTAAGCAATAAAGTGCATCAAAGTTCTAGTCCAAGTCATGGGAAATGCAACATCCAATTTGTCCTTAAATTCTTGCAAAATCCTCATGAAATCATGTAAAATGCACAATGTATGCTTGAATCAAGATGTAAGTGAATATCTACCAAAAACTAGCTTATTTCCTAAGGAAATGCATGAAACTACCTTAAAAACAGTAAAGAAAAGGTCAGTGAAACTGGCCAAAATGCCCTGGCATCACTTTTTCTTCGTCGTGAGTTTTTTGTCGAGATGTTAGCCTTGTATATTTTTCCTGAGTCTTTACTCTGTTACTGCCTCTAAAGGATGGCCCTAGACCTTGTCTTGGGGTTTTCCTTTCTATCTGTTTTGCATGCTTGAGTCGTGCTCTGCTATGGGTTATTTTTGACTTTGTCCGAGATGTTTGGGTTAGTAATCTATTTTCTTCTTTTCTTGCTGTAGGACTAGTTGACCTCATGTCTTTTCGCAAAAACATTGTTGAGACATCTTCCCAAGTCCCTGAGGGCATGGCTGATTGGGTGGATTCGATGGTTCTCTTATGTGTTTCTTTGGTTGATTCCGAATTTTGTCAACAGCTTAGGAAATTTCATAGGGTTTGTAGTAGTGATAGTGAGGAAAAGAATTATGAGCTTGTACCCCCTACTTCTGAAGAGAGAGTTTGTTTCTCTACTCGAAATGTTAGAGACCGTCCTTTTTTTTATGCATACGATTTCTTTTTTGGCCAGATGAATATCACTCTTCCTTTTACCGATTTTGAGACCAACCTGTTATGGTCCTGTAATGTAGCTCCATCCCAACTTCACCCCAATTCTTGGGGCTTTATAAAGATCTTTCAATTGTTATGTCGTGAACTTGACGTCCCTGCTTCGCAATCCCTTTTCTTTTATTTGTTTGTCTTGACAAAACCTGGGGTAGTGAAGAAAAAGGCTTCTTGGGTTTCTTTCCGAGCTTCGCAAGGGAAGAAAGTTTTTTCTATGTATGACGAGTCGTTTCATGATTTTAAGAACTATTTCTTCAAGGTCCGAGCTGTTGAAGGAGCTCGGCCCTTTTTTCTGGATGAGAATGATGAGCCAACTTTTCCTTTAGAGTGGCAAAAGAATGTTGTTGTGTCGAGGTATTCATGGGAGATGTTGGACGAGGTCGAGCAGGCCTTTGTGACTGTGATGGAGGAGAATTGGGGGGAGCCTCCCTATCTTGATACCAAGAAATTCTTAGGGGACCCCTCACTTCTCCGAGCTGAGCTGGGTAGTGGTCGATTTCCTTTCTTTGTTTGTCGATTTTATTTTCTGCAAGCTCTTTTCTTATTTGTAACGTGATTTCCCACTGTTATGTGTTGCTTGCAGATATGATTAAACATAATGAATCTATGACGGCCTTCAAGAGGGCCAGGAAGGCTACTGTAGCCCAAAACATCTCAGCCAAGGTGGTCGGAGAGGGGTCGTCCCAGGTTCAGCCGAAGCCGGCCGTACCGAGCTCGCCGAGAGCGAGGAAGGTAATCCCTACTCCCCGGTTCGTTTGGTCGATCCTCCACAAGCTTCTGTGGCTACTTCTGGTGCTCCTCCTCACAAAAAATAGAAGACAACTGAGCCTTTTAACCTTGAAGCTCCTGATTTTGATGCAATTGAGTTTGTTGATCAGCAGATCGGTCCTTATGGTACCATCCCCACTGACGATGTCTCTCTCCTTCGCCATTTAGACTTCATTACTCGAAGTAGTATTAAGATGGCACATATGGGAGCTGCTATGTATCGTACTGCCCAAGATCTTCCTCTTCATGCTACCAAGGCCTTTATGGAGGAGGCTAAGCGGGAGTTTGACAGAATAAAGGGTTTGAAGGAGGAGCTTTAAGTAAAGGTGGCCAAGCTGGAGAAGGAGTTGGAGGGCGAGAAGGCAAGTTCTGTTGCTTTAGCGGCTTCTGTGAGGTTAGCTGAAGACACGGCATTGAGACATAAGGACATCTATGTCACATTCTACCATGAGGTAATGCATCTTAGGGAAGAGTTGGAGTCTGCCCGAGTTGACTATGCCGAACTCCAGGATCACCTTGTGGGCAGCATCAATGCTGCTTATGAGAACTTAAAAGAGCAAGTTCGAGTTCTTGCCCCCGAGGTTGACCTTACTCTCTTTAGCCTGGACAATGTCGTAAAGGATGGCAAGATTGTCCCTAATGACCTTAATGACGACGATGTTGAACCTCTGCCTGTGCCGGTTGCCAAAGCCACTGTTGTGCCGACCTCTTCAGCTCCTCCCGCTGGGGTTAGCCATCCCGAACCAGAGCCTAATTGTCAGATATTAAATCGAGATGACGGGACAGTGGATGCAGTGCCCCTTCGGACTCGCCCTCCTTCACCCCGTGTTGATACTGTCGAGAAGCCTTCGATAAAAAGTTTTTATAAATGTTTGTGTAGATAGCCCGGCTTGTGGGCTTTTGAACTTCTTTATTTTGTAAATGGTGGTTGCTGGCCTTTGACACTTTCATAGTTGCTTGTTTAGCAACTTAATTTTGAAAAACAAAAATTATTTCCAAGCTTTTGGGGTTGGTTTTGGTAACCTCCCGAGCTTGTTATTATTATAACTTCTATGTTTTTCATATCATGTCTGTTTTCATCTTTCTTGGTACCTTTTTAGGTATGTTGAAGCTTTGTTGTTCGACCTCTTTAGATTGCCTTTATACTTCATACTTGTGGTTTAATTCCCTTGAGGATGTGGACGTTTGGATCTGACTTGTATGTCGGCTTCCTTGCTGAAGTTATTTCTAGCATTCCTCTTTTTTTGACCTTTGTCAGGTCTCTTTCAGGGATTTGCTTTATAACTTTTATGCTTTAGGCCGATTTCATCAGGTTGGGCCCTTCTAAGTTATTTTTGTAATCCTCTTTCTTGGACCTTTTTCAGGTCTCTTTCAAGGATTACTTTTATAACCTTTGTGTTTTGGGCCGACTTCATCATGTCGGGCCCTTCTAAGTTATTTTTGTAATCCTCTTTCTTGGACCTTTTTCAGATCTCTTTCAGGGATTACTTTTATAACTTTTGTGTTTTGGGCTGACTTCATTATGTCGGGCCCTTCTAAGTTTTTTGTGTAACCCTCTTTCTTGGACCTTTTTCAGGTCTCTTTCAGGGATTACTTCTATAACTTTATGTTTTGGGCTGACTTCATCATGTCGAGCCCTTCTAAGTTAAAGTAATCCTCTTTTATAGGGTTGGCCAGACCTCTTTCCAGGGTTTACTTATAACTTTGGTTGAGTTGGTCCGACTTCTTAATGTCGGCCAGTCTTTAAGTTATTATTTAGCAATCCATTAGGACCTCGTCAGGTCCTTTCTCCGGACCACTTTCGATAACTTCTTGCATTATTCTGTTTTCATCTTTGTTGATTTGTAGAAGGTGGGTTAAATCTTCGTTTAGTCGACCTTTAGATGAATTTGGTTTTCATCTCTGTTGGTCTTTATCGTGATCGTGCAGTGAATTTGTTTTTCACTTTCTGCCAATCTGTTGCTTTATAATCGGACGATGAATGTTTCAGATTAATGCGTCTTGAAAACTTGTAGAACGTCTTCTTAGGTTGCAGGCGTGCCACGACCTAGGAAGCTCTCGCCCATCGAGTTTGGATAGTCTGTAGTAGCCCTTCCCAAGTACTTCTATGACTCGGTAGGGTCCTTTCCAATTTGCTGCCAGCTTTCCTTCTCCAGGTCGAGTTGTTCCGATATCATTTCAGATTAGGATGAGATCATTCTCAGCGAAGCCTCGTGGCACTACCTTTTGATTATATCTGGAAGCCATTCGACGTTTTAGTGCTTCTTCCCTGATCTGAGCTCTTTCTTGGATTTCAGGAAGTAGGTCGAGCTCTTCCCTTTGAAGTTGGGAGTTGGCTTCTTCATTGTAATGGACCACTCTAGGCGACCCTTCCTCGATCTCTACTGGGATCATTGCCTCCGTTCCGTATGCTAATCGGAAGGGTGATTCCTTTGTGGTGGAATGCGGTGTTGTTCGATATGCCCATAGGACTTGTGGAAGTTCCTTGGCCCAAGCTCCCTTTGCGTCTTTTAATCTCCGTTTTAGCCCAGCCAATATGACTTTGTTGGCAGCTTCGGCTTGTCCATGGGCTTGGGGATGTTCGACGGAAGTGAACTGGTGCTTTATGTTCAAGTCGGCTACTAATTTTCTGAAGCCTGCATCTGTGAATTGGGTGTCATTGTCTGTGGTGATGGAGTATGGGACCCCGAACCTTGTGACAATGTTCCTATATAGGAATTTTTGACTTCTTTGAGCAGTGGCGTTAGTTAGGGGTTCTGCCTCGATCCACTTTGTGAAATAGTCTACTCCTACTATGAGGAATTTAACTTGTCCTGATCCCTGAGGAAAGGGTCTGAGAAGGTCGAGTCCCCATTTTGCAAATGGCCAAGGTGCGGTTACGCTGATGAGCTCCTCTGGCGGGGCGATGTGAAAGTTGGCATGTTTTTGACATGGTGGACACGTCTTTACGAACTCTGTGGCCTCCTTTTGTAGGGTTAGCCAATAAAATCCTGCCCGAAGTACTTTTTTGGTGAGTGCTTGTACTCTGAGATGATTGCCACAGATGCCACTGTGTATTTCTTCTAGAACTTCCTTCGTGTTGGAAGTTGGTACGCATTTTAACAATGGTATTGAAATTCCTCTTTTGTATAGAGTATTGTTTATGATAATGTAGTATTATGCCTTCCGTTTTAACCTTTTTGCCTCGTTCTCTTCTGTACGAAGTGTTTCTGTTTTGAGGTAGTTAATTATGGGAGTTATCCATCCTTGATCTAGACTTGTTATGGCTAAGACTTTTTCTTCTTCCGAGATTGACGGGTTCTGTAGTATTTCCTGGATGAGGCTTCTATTGTTGCCTCCTGGTTTGGTGCTGGCTAGTTTTGAGAGTGCGTCAGCTCGGGCATTCTGTTCGCGGGGTATGTGGTGGATCTCATATTCCTGGAGTTATCCAAGCTGTTCCCTGGTTTTACCCAGGTATTTTTTCATAGTGGGGTCCTTAGCTTGGTAGCTCCCCGTTATTTGTGAAGTGATCACCTGTGAGTCGCTGAAGATAATGAGTCTTTGAGCTCCGACTTCTTTAGCCAGCTTTAAACCAGCTAGTAGTGTCTCATATTCCGCCTGGTTGTTTGAGGCACGGAACCTGAATTTGAGAGAAAGTTCAATTTGGGTTCCTTGGTTGCTTTCAATTATCACACCTGCGCCGCTTCCAGTCTTATTCGAGGAACCATCCATATAGAGATTCCATTCTGTGGGGGTTTCCGGGGTGTCTGTAAATTCTTCTATGAAGTCGGCCAAGTATTGTGATTTGATGGTCGTCCGAGCTTCGTATTGATGGTCGAATTCGGACAACTCGACTGCCCATTGCAAGATTCTGCCTGCTAGGTCTGTTTTCTGTAGTATCCCTTTTATGGGCTGGTTGGTCCGAACCTTAATGGTGTGATCTTGGAAGTACGGACGAAGTCGTCGAGATGTTAGTATGAGAGCATAGGCAAATTTTTCTATTTTTTGGTAGTTCAGCTCGAATCCTTGTAATGCTTTACTGATGAAGTACACGGGTTGTTGCCCGCTCTCGTCTTCTCGAACTAGTGCTGAGGCTACTACCCGACTTCCTACCGCGAGGTATATTATGAGTAGTTCTCCTTCTCGTGGCCGAGATAGGATAGGTGACTATCCTAGGAATCTTTTGAAATCTTGGAAGGCTTGTTCGCATTCCGTTGTCCATTCATACCTCTTTCCTTTCCTTAGAGTAACATAGAAGGGAAGAGATCTTATCGCTGATCCCGCTAGGAATCTAGACAAGGCTGCCAATCTCCCATTGAGTTGTTATACCTCTTTGACACAAGTTGGGCTCTTCATGTTGAGTATGGCCTGGCATTTATCCGGATTTGCCTCAATTCCTCTTTGTGTGAGCATAAAACCTAAGAACTTGCCAGCTTCAACTGCAAAGGTGCATTTTGCAGGATTGAGTCGCATGCCATGCTTCCTTACACTGTCGAACACTTGGACCAGGTCGGACAATAATGTCTCTTCACTTTGTGTCTTTATCAACATGTCGTCCACATAGACTTCCATGACTTTTCTGATATGATCCGAAAAGACTTTATTCATTAGCCTTTGATAAGTAGCTCCCGCATTTTTGAGACCAAAAGGCATCACAATATAGCAGTAGTTTGCTTTTGGTGTTAAGAACGAGGTTTTTTCTTGATCGGGTGGATACATTGGGATTTAATTGTATCCGGATATGCATCCATAAACGAGAGGTATTTATATCCAGAGGAGGCATCTACCAGGGCATCGATACTTGGGAGTGGATAAGGGTTTTTTGGGCGGGCTTTGTTGAGATCAGTGTAGTCGGTACATATTCGCCACTTCCCGTTTGATTTTTTCACCAAGACGACGTTAGCTAACCATAGTGGGTACTTGACTTCTCTTATGAATCCTGCCTCCAGTAGAGCTTGTACCTGCTCTTCCACAGCTTGGGATTATTCGGGTCCGAGCTTTCTACGCCTCTGTTGTACTGGCCGAGATCCAGGATAGACTGCTAGCTTGTGACACATTAACTCGGGGTCTATGCCTGGCATGTCTGCAGCCTTCCACGCAAAGAGGTTGGCGTTTTCTCGTAAGAACTGTACGAGTGATTCTTTTATGTCTTCTTTTAGAATTGTGCCAATATTGGTTGTTTTGTCTGGGATGTCTCCGATCTGGACTTTCTCTACTTCACCTTCAGGTTGTGGACGGAGTTTTTCTCGCCTCTGAACTCCACCAAGTTTGATTGTGTGGAATTCTTCTCCTCTGTCTCTGAGGTTTAGACTTTCGTTATAACAGCGGCGTGCCATCTTCTGATCTGCTTTTATCGTAGCTATCCCTTCTGCAGTTGGGAATTTCATGCATAGATGTGGAGTTGAGACTATTGCATCGAGTTGATTTAGTGTTGTCCGACCTATTAGGGCATTGTGGGCTGAACTCACGTCGACCACGATGTAGTCTATCTTGAGTGTTCTGGATTGGTTTCCTTTTCCGAAGGTTGTGTGTAGTGAGACGTATCCTATTGGTTGCACTGGAGTGTCTCCCAGTCCGAACAGGCTATTTGGATATGCTCTAAGTTCTTTATCTTCCAAGCCGAGCTTGTCGAAGGCAGATTTGAATAAGATGTCGGCAGAGCTCCCTTGGTCTATTAGTGTGCAGTGAAGATTTGCATTTGCCAGTTTAATGGTGATGACCATGGGATCGTCGTGTCCTCAGATGATACCGGATGCATTTTCTTTGGTAAACGTAATTGCAGGGATGTCGGGTGCTTCCTCCTTTCCTTCGACATGATATACTTCTTTGAGATATCTTTTGCAAGATGAGTTGGAGATTCCTCCTCCTGAAAACCCTTCGTGTATCATATGAACATGTCTTTCTGGTGTACGAGGTGATTGCTCGGTTCGTCCAACCTCCTCGTCTCTTCTCCTTTTTCTTTGCTCATCATCCCGGGTGGCTAGATACCGATCTAGTTTTCCTTCTCTCACTAATTTTTCTATGACATTTTTTAAGTCAAAGCATTCGTTGGTGGAATGCCCTCGGGCTCGATGGTATTCACAATATTCGTTCCGGTTTCCTCCTCCTCTTTTGCCTTTGAGTGGTCGGGTTGGGGGTATTTTTTCTGTGTGGCAGACTTCTTTATAAATATCCACCAGGGACACCCGAAGAGGGGTGTAATTATGGTATTTTAATTTTTTCCCCTTGCCGATCTTCCTTCTTTTTGGACTCTTTATCTTTGTCTCGATAGGTGAATCCGGATTTTGAGATTTCTCCTAGTCGAGAATTTTCTTCCATGTTGATGTATTTCTCCGCTCGTTCTTGCACTTTATCCAGAGATGTGGGGTATTTCTTTGATATAGATTGGCTAAAAGGTCCCTCTCGTAGGCCATTGATGAGGCCCATGATGGCGGCCTCTGTTGGTAGGCTTTGTATGTCTAAGCATGTTTTGTTGAATCTTTCCATGTAGTTGCGAAGACTTTCCCGATCTCCTTTCTTGATTCCTAGTAGACTAGGGGCGTGCTTAGCCTTATCTTTTTGGATGGAGAATCTGGCCAGGAACATTTTGGCTAAGTCATCAAAGCTTGAGATGGACTACGGAGGTAGGTTGTCGAACCATCTAATTACTGTTTTTTTGAGAGTTGTTGGAAAAGCATTGCAGTGAACTACGTCTGAGGCATCGGTGAGGTACATTCTACTTCTGAAATTGCTGAGATGATGGTTGGGATTTGTAGTGCCATCGTACAAAGTCATATCCGAAAGTTTGAAGTCCTTAGGAGTTTTGGTCTTCATGATCTCCCTAGTGAATGGATCTTGATTCTGATGCACGGAAACTTGTCTCTTAATAAATTTCCCTCGGCAAGTATACCGAATTGTCATCAAGTAAAAACTCACAATAGAGTGAGGTCGAATCCCACAGGGATTGATTGGTCAAGCAACTTTAATAAGAGGAATGTTCTAGTTGAGCTAAGCAGAAATTGAGTTGATATTTGCAGAAACGTAAATGGCGGGAAAGTAAATAACAGAAATTGTAAATGCTGGAAATAAAGAGCAAAATGGAAATGGCGGAAAGTAAATGCTGGCAATCTTAAGTGATTGGATTCCAATTCCTTGGCAACCCAATCTCTCAAATCCTGATCAATAGCCAATTCCTTAGGCTAATTGCTCATGAGAAGAGATGAAGTATTGTCACTGATTATACCACATGTATTCCCAAATCAAAGTGTTGGTAGGATTATATGTCACTATATCCATCCAAACCCCAATTTGGTCCAACATGAGAAAGTATTTATAGCATGATCTCTTCCTTCCTCTTCCAAGGTTCCGAAATGATCCAAGTGTGAATAGCTTCTTTTCCAAGATAACTACCCAATTGGATGAAGATTGAAAGCTTTCTAGTAAAATCAAGAGAAAAGAAAGAAGAAGAATAATGAAAACTATTATTGATCCATCAAATTACAACAGAGCTCCCTAACCCAATGAAAGGGGTTTAGTTGTTCATAGCTCTGGGAATGGAATGCGTAAATGAAAAGTACATTATGAAAACTCAAACTACAAAGTGCAGGGAAAGTAAAATATACAGAGTGTAGTTCTTCAATATGCCAAAAGCTCCCTCACTAGTTCAAAACTACTCCTATATATACTACTCTTCTGATCTTCAAGTTGGCTTCTTCAAGTCTTGGATATGAGCCTTTGGATCTTTAGTTGAAGCAGTTACAATCTTCAGTGGGCTCAGCTCTGCTTGGAGAGAAGGTGTGAGTTAGGCATGGACGTTAGTTAGGACGTTAGTGGTTTTAACGTTAAGTGAAAGTATGGGTTCGAGAACGTTAGTGATGATCACCTTTTTCATTAACGTTCCAAGCCAAAATTGATTCACGTTAACTTCAACGTTAGTGGCACTAACGTTGCCTCTTGGTCCTTCGCAAACGTTATTGGCATTCACCTTTTCCAATAACGTTGCTTATTGCCCCCTTTCCCCACGTTAGAGTTCACGTTAGTATAGCTAAAGTGACCTTTAACGTGGACTTGCCTATTCTTCGAGAGCGTTAGTGACACTTACCTTTGTCACTAACGCTCCAAACGCCCCTCCTTCCCACGTTAGAGTTCACGTTAATTAGATTAACGTGACCATTAACGTGGTGGTGATTGCCATCTCCAATGTTAGTGACAAATGTGAGTGTCACTAACGTTGGTCCATCAATTCTTCTTCCACGTTAGCTTCCACGTTAACGTAGTTAACGTGGCAACTAACGTGGGAAATAGTGGCTTAATAGTGGCTTAATCCAACGTTAGTGACAAAGGTGAGTGTCACTAACGTTTGCAATTCCTTGTTCCTTCCATGTTAGAGTTCACGTTAATGTGATTAACGTAACTCTTAACGTGGCCAAGTGTGCCCCTTCTTCCAACGTTAGTGGCATTCACTTTTACCACTAACGTTGGAGCTTCACTTCTCTTCCACGTTAGCTTCCACGTTAACGTAATTAACGTGGCAACTAACGTGGGCTATAATGGCTTTCGAGGGCGTTATTGGTGATCGCTTTTCTCATTAATGTTGCAAGCTAGCTCCCATTCCACGTTAGTGGTCACGTTTATTAGACTAACGTGGCTACTAACGTGGTTCTTCCTTGCTTCCTTTATCCTGAAATCAAGCAATTAAAGTGCATCAAAGCTCTATTCCAAGTCATGAGATCATGCATTATCCAATTTGTCATTAAATTCATGCATAATTCTCATGAAATCATGCAAAGTTTACAATGTTTGCTTGAATCAAGATGTAAGTGAATATCTACCCAAAACTTGCTTATTTACTTAATAAAATGCATGAAACTACCCTAAAACAGTAAAGAAAAGGTCAGTGAAACTGGCCAAAATGCCCTGGCATCACAACACCAAACTTAAAGCTTGCTTGTCCCTAAGCAAGTACTGAAACATAAGAATGATGAATGAAAGAAGAAGAGGAACAAGTTCTTATTATAGAAGTAAAGCTCTTAGTTTATGGGGTTTTATGCATAGTAACTTAGGTTCATTTCTTTACTGGTTTCCAAGTCCTTATCATGCCTTTGAAAACTTGCTTGATTGCATCCTATGAGATCCTTATTCTTTGATCCTCCCCCTTTTCAGGGTTTATTGCATCCTTAGGCTAAGTGCTCTGTGAGGGGGCGACTCTTTAAAATAAGCTTTTAGCCAACACTCCCGAACCAGTTGGTTCAAGGTGCTAGGTGTTGAAACACCCCTAAGGACTTACTCCCTCAAGTCTCTCTCCCCCATACATGCACACCACAGGCACATTGTTTGTTATTTTCTTTCCTTGAGGCCTTGGTGTCCAGCACCTCTTTAGGTTACTAAATGTTCTGTAGCAAGGTTGCTCTTGATAGTGGATTTTCAGTTGATAATCCCGGGTTAGTTAACCCAAGTTATCAAGTGATGAAGCACTCATAAGAATTTATTCATCCAAGCAGATCCTTGGTACAAGATTACCACAAACACATCCCTCAAGAGTTAAACCCTTGGTGCCTAGCCTTATTTCTTATTACTTCTCTTTCTTTTTCAAACTCTTATTGTTCTTTCTTTTTCTTATTAGGATCTTGTTGTTTGGTTAATCTCATAGAATGTGTTTCAAGCATGTAATTCAGTGCATAAGTGTCCTTATACCTTACAGGTGAACCAACTTAGCTAACTTATTACCACACCACAGACTTTGAGAACTTACTTCCACAATGTGAACTCCACTCTGGTTTTTCTTTTCATAACATTCTTTTTCATTAAATTCAAAGGGCGAGCATATAAGTAAGTAGGATAAAAATGAAAACAGGTAACTTGGATAGCACACATAGACTTAATAACTGAAAATGCTAAAGACAGAATTGAAAATTCCTAAGCTACTATGGAAGCATGTTCTATTTCATACATGATTTTCCTTATTTAGACTTCAAAAAGATAAAACGAAGAGGGAACTCCACCACCTTTTACTCACGGGGCTGCCCATGCTCTCCCTCTTGTTTATCCTCTTTGTGTCCTTCTTGAGTGCTTGAACCCCCATTTCCCTTGCTTTTTCCAATCAACTTTTTCCAGAAGCCAGTATCTTCCATCTTCTTTTTCAATGTTTCCTTCTGTTGTTTCACCTTCCTTTCCTCTTGTTCTGTTAGATCTTTTTGGACTGTATCATACCTAGGAATTGTAGAGTGCAAATTATGCATATGCCCAGACATATAATTCAACTTGGCTTGAGTGTTTATGTTGAATTCTTCCCTGTGTAGTTGCCGTCCTTCATTAAGCACGCTGAACTCGTTGAATACCTTCGTCTGAGCTAGCTGACGTTGGTTGAGTTCTTGAAGGCATTTATCTTGATGCTCTTGCCTTTCAGTCACTTGATTGATGGCTTGAGTGAGCTGAGAGTAGTGTTCCTGTTGCTGTTCGATTTGTTGTTTCTGCCACTCTCCTTGTTGATTCATCCAGTTAGTAAGTAATTCTTCCTGACGATCCATCCACTGGGATTGAAGGTGTAGTTGTTGCTCTTGCCCTTCCATATATCTCCTTGCCAAGTCCTCAATGGCTCCTTGAATGTGGCCCAGATTTATATTGGTTGGATCATAGTATTCTTCTTGTTGGTATTCTTCCTGATGAGATTCTTCTTGGTGAGGTCCTTCTTGTGATGTTCTTTTCCCTATTTGAGGCCTTCTTTGTTGTTGGGTGGGTGCCACAGAAGTTATACGCTGGAGCGTAACTAACCTCCCAGGGTTTACCCAATGTGGATTGCTGTCTTCGAAGACCACCTTGGCTTTCTTACATAATCTCACAATGGTGCTGGGGTACAAAAGCCGAGCACTCGGATCACTCTTTTCGGCTGCCTCTTGGATTCTCTCCGCTATAATTTCATGTACATTGATGTCTCCACCGCTCATAATGCAATGTAGCATGGTGGCTGATGAGCGGATAATTTATACACTTTTTGGCATTGTTTTTAGTATATTTTTAGTAGAATCTAGTTACTTTTAGGGATGTTTTTAATAGATTTTATGTTAAATTCACATTTCTGGACTTTACTATGAGTTTGTGTTTTTTTCTGTGATTTCAGGTATTTTCTGGCTGAAATTGAGGGACTTGAGCAAAAATCAGATTTAGAGGTTGAAGAAGGACTGCTGATGCTGTTGGATTCTGACCTCCCTGCACTCAATGTGAATTTTCTGGAGCTACAGAACTCGAAATGGCGCGCTTCCAATTGCGTTGGAAAGTAGACATCCAGGGCTTTCCAGCAATATATAATAGTCCATACTTTGGCCAAGAATAGACGACGTAAACTGGCGTTCAACGCCAGATTTCTACCCAAATCTGGCGTCCAGCGCCAGAAAAGGAGCCAAAACCAGAGTTGAACGCCCAAACTGGCACAAAAGCTGGCGTTCAACTGCAAGGAGGACCTCTACACGTGTAACAATCAAAACCCAGCCCAAGCACACACCAAGTGGGCCCCGGAAGTGGATTTATGCATCAATTACTTACTCATGTAAACCCTAGTAGCTAGTTTATTATAAATAGGACCTTTTACTATTGTATTTGGCATCCTGGATTGTATTTTGATCCTGTGATCACGTTTTGGGGGCTGGCCATCTCGGCCATGCCTGGACCTTCACTTATGTATTTTTAACGGTAGAGTTTCTACACTCCATAGATTAAGGTGTGGAGCTCTACTGTTCCTCAAAGATTAATGCAAAGTACTACTGTTTTCTATTCAATTCATCTTATTTTGCTTCTAAGATATCCATTCGCACCCAAGAACGTGATGAAGGTGATGATTATGTGTGACGCTCATCACCATTCTCCCCTATGAACACGTGCCTGACAAACACTTCCGTTCTACATGAAATAAGCTAGAATGAGTATCTCTTAGATCTCCTAACCAGAATCTTCGTGGCGTAAGCTAGAATGATGGCGGCATTCAAGAGAATCCGGAAAGTCTAAACCTTGTCTGTGGTATTCCGAGTAGGATTCAATGATTGAATGACTGTGACGAGCTCCTAACTCGCGATTGCAGGACGTTAGTGACAGACGCAAAAGGATAGTAAATCCTATTCCAGCATGATCGAGAACCGACAGATGAATAGCATGCCGTGACAGGGTGCGTGAGCATATTATTCACTGAGAGGATAAGATGAAGCCATTGGCAAGGGTGATGCCTCCAGACGATTAGCCGTACCGTGACAGGACATTGGATCATTTTCCCGAGAGATGACCGAAAGTAGCCATTGACAGTGGTGATGTATCACATAAAGCTAGCCATGGAAAGGAGTAAGACTGATTGGATGAAGATAGCAGGAAAGCAGAGGTTCAGAGGAACGAAAAGCATCTCCATTCGCTTATCTGAAATTCCTACCAATGAATTACATAAGTATCTCTATCCCTATTTTATTATATAATATTCGAAAACACCATTATCACTTTATATCTGCCTGACTGAGATTTACAAGGTGACCATAGCTTGCTTCATACCAACAATCTCCGTGGGATTCGACCCTTACTCACGTAAGGTATTACTTGGACGACCCAGTGCACTTGCTGGTTAGTTGTATCGAAGTTGTGAACCATGGTATTGGCACCATGTTCTTGGCGCCACTGCCAGGGAAAGAAAGAGCCATGAATCTTACATCATTAAAGTGTAATCACGATTACGCGTACCAAGTTGCTCACGTTGCCAGGGATTGTTCGAGCCTGGACACCACAATTTCGTGCACCAAGTTTTTGGCGCCGTTGCCGGAGATTGTTCGAGTTTGGACAACTGACGGTTCATCCTGTTGCTCAGATTAGGTAATTTTCTTTTTGTTTTCTTTTAAAAAAATTTTCAAAAATCTTTCCAAAAAATTTTCCTTTTGTTTTCGAAAAAAAAAATTTTTTTTTTTACTAAAAATAATGTTTTCAAAAATAAATTATTCTATGGCTTCAAAATTTTTAAGAATGAATTCTAGTGTTTCATGAAGTATGTTGAAGCCTATCTGGCTGTAAAGCCATACCCAAACTGCTTTGGGATTGGCTAATCACCTCAGTGGAGTCATGCCCAATCCTTCTGGATAGGGTATGTCAGGCTTGTCATGTCTGAATTACACTCATATTTTTATTAAAGCTTGGCTGGCTATTAAGCCATGCCTGACCCTTTGATTGGAGCTTTAAGACTAACATGACAAGATTCCTGGAATTCATATTAAAGATTTTGGAATCCTTATTTTTATTTTTCAAAATAATTTTCGAAAAAAAAAATAATAAAATAAAAATACAAAAAAAATTAGAAAATCATAAAAATCAAAAATATTTTTGTGTCTCTTGTTTGAGTCATGTGTCATGTTATAAGTTTGGTGTCAATTGCATGTGCATCTTGCATTTTTCGAAAATTTCATACATTCATAGTGTTCTTCATGATCTTCAAGTTGTTCTTTGTCAGTCTTCTTGTTTGATCTTGATGTTTTCCTTGTTTTGTGTCTTTTCTTGTTTTACATGTACATTTTTTTATTTATTAGAGTCTAAACATGAAAGATTTCTAAGTTTGGTGTCTTGCATGTTTTCTCTGCATATAAAATTTTTCAAAAATATGTTCTTGATGTTCATCATGATATTCACGGTGTTCTTGGTGTTCATCTTGACATTCATAGCATTCTTGCACACATTCATAGTTTTGATCTAAAATTGCCATGCATTGCATCATTTTTCTTGTTTCTCTCTTGCATCATAAAAAAAAATCAAAAAAAAAATTTCTTTCCCTTTTTCTCTCATCAAATTCGAAAATTTGATTGACTTTTTCAAAAAATTTTTAAATTCAAATTGTTTCTTATGAGTCAAATCAAATTTTCAATTTGAAAATCTTATCTTTTTCAAAATCTTTTTCAAAATTCTTAGTTATTTTTGAAAATTCCAAAAATATTTTTCAAAACTCTTTTTCTTATTTTTATATCAAATTTTTGAAAATAACATAATCAATTAATGTTTTGATTCGAAAATTTGAAGTTTGTTACTTGCTTGTTAAGAAAGATTCAAACTTTAAGTTCTAGAATCATATCTTGTGATTTCTTGTGAATCAAGTCATTAATTGTGATTTTAAAAATCAAATCTTTTTCAAAAACAATTTCAATCATATCTTTTCAAAAATATCTTCTTATCTTTTTCAAAAATTTTATTTCAAAATATCTTTTCTAACCTCCTAACTTCTTATCTTTTCAAAATTTGTTTCAACTAACTAACTAACTTTTTGTTTGTTTCTTAACTTTTTCAAAACTACCTAACTAACTCTCTCTCTCTCATTTTCGAAAATATCTTTCCCCTTTTTCAAAATTTCTTTTTGATTTATTAATTATTTTAATTTTTAAATCTTAATTTTCGAAAATTACTAACATTTTTTCAAAAACTATTTTCAAAAATCACTAACTCTTTTTCAAAAACTATTTTCGAAAATCCCTTCTCTCTCATCTTATTCTATTTATTTATTCATCTACTAACATCTCATCTCACATCTCTGCCATCCTCACAGTTATGTTTCTTCCATTATATTACATTCTTTGTCTCCCCCTCTTTTCTTCCACTCACACTGGGACCTCTATACTGTGATATAAAGGATCCATATTATTATTATTATTTTTTCTGTGCCCTCTTCTTTGTCATATGAGCAGGAGGAAGGACAAGAACATTCTTGTTGAAGCAGATCCAGAACCTGAAAGGACTCTGAAGAGAAAATTAAGAGAAGCTAAATTACAACAAGCCAGAGATAACCTTTCAGAAATTTTCGAACAGGAAGAGGAGATGGCAGCCGAAAATAATAATAATGTAAGGAAGATGCTTAGTGACTTTACTGCACCTAATTCCAATTTACATGGAAGAAGCATCTCCATTCCTGCCATTGGAGCAAACAACTTTGAGCTGAAACCTCAATTAGTTTCTCTAATGCAGCAGAACTGCAAGTTTCATGGACTTCCATCTGAAGATCCTTTTCAGTTCTTAACTGAATTCTTGCAGATATGTGATACTGTTAAGACTAATGGAGTAGATCCTGAAGTCTACAGGCTCATGCTTTTCCCTTTTGCTGTAAGAGACAGAGCTAGATTATGGTTGGATTCTCAACCCAAAGACAGTCTGAACTCTTGGGATAAGCTGGTCACGGCTTTCTTAGCCAAGTACTTTCCTCCTCAAAAGCTGAGCAAGCTTAGAGCTGATGTTCAAACCTTCAGACAGAAAGAAGGTGAATCCCTCTATGAAGCTTGGGAAAGATACAAACAGTTGACCAAAAAGTGTCCTTCTGACATGCTTTCAGAATGGAGCATCCTGGATATATTCTATGATGGTTTATCTGAGCTATCAAAGATGTCACTGGACACTTCTGCAGGTGGATCCATTCACCTAAAGAAAATGCCTGCAGAAGCTCAAGAACTCATTGACATGATTGCTAACAACCAGTTCATGTACACTTCTGAAAGGAATCCTGTGAGCAATGGGACGCCTATGAAGAAGGGAGTTCTTGAAGTTGATACTCTGAATGCCATATTGGCTCAGAACAAAATATTGACTCAGCAAGTCAATATGATTTCTCAGAGTCTGAATGGAATGCAAGCTGCATCCAACAGTACTCAAGAGGCTTCTTATGAAGAAGAAGCTTATGATCCTGAGAACCCTGCAATAGCAGAGGTGAATTACTTAGGTGAACCTTATGGAAACACCTATAACTCATCATGGAGAAATCATCCAAATTTCTCATGGAAGGATCAAAAGCCTCAACAAGGCTTTAATAATGGTGGATGAAATAGGTTTAGCAATAGCAAGCCTTTTCCATCATCTACTCAGCAACAGACAGAGAATTCTGAGCAGAATCCATCTAGCTTAGCAAACTTAGTCTCTGATCTATCTAAGGCCACTGTAAGTTTCATGAATGAAACAAGGTCTTCCATTAGAAATTTGGAAGCACAAGTGGGCCAGCTGAGTAAAAGGATCACTGAAATCCCTCCTAGTACTCTCCCAAGCAATACAGAAGAGAATCCAAAAGGAGAGTGCAAGGCCATTGACATAAGCACCATGGCCGAACCTGTAAGGGAAGGAGAGGACGTGAATCCCAAGGAGGAAGACCTCCTGGGACGTCCAGTGACCAATAAGGAGCTTCCCTCTGAGGAACCAAAGGACTCTGAGGCTCATCTAGAGACCATAGAGATTCCATTGAACCTCCTTATGCCCTTCATGAGCTCTGATGAGTATTCCTCTTCTGAAGAGAATGAGGATATTACTGAAGAGCAAACTGCCAAGTTTCTTCGTGTAATCATGAAGCTGAATGCCAAATTATTTGGTATTGATAACTGGGAAGTTGAACCTCCCTTGTTCATCAATGAACTAAGTGATCTGGATCAACTGACATTACCTCAGAAGAAACAGGATCCTGGAAAGTTCATAATATCTTTAAGGCTCTGTGTGACCTTGGTTCAGGAATAAACCTCATGCCCCTCGCTGTAATAGAGAAACTGGGAATCTATGGGGTGCAAGCTGCTAAAATCTCATTAGAGATGGCAGACAATTCAAGAAAACAGGCTTATAGACAAGTAGAGGACGTGTTAGTAAAGGTTGAGGGCCTTTACATCCCTGCTGATTTCATAGTCCTGGATACTGGAAAGGAAGAGGATGAATCCATTATCCTAGGAAGACCTTTCCTGGCCACAGCAAGAGCTGTGATTGATGTTGACAGAGGAGAATTAGTCCTCCAAATGAATGAGGACTCCCTTGTGTTTAAAACTCAAGGATCTCTCTTTGCAACCATGGAGAGGAAGCATGAAAAGCTTCTCTCAAAGCAGAGTCAACCAAAGCCCCCACAGTCAAACTCTAAGTTTGGTATTGGGAGGCCACAACCAAATTCTAAGTTTGGTGTTGAACTCTCATATCCAAACTCTAAGTTTGGTGTTGGAGAGTCTCAACAAAGCTCTGCACACCTGTGAGGCTCCATGAGAGCCCACTGTCAAGCTATTGACATTAAAGAAGCGCTTGTTGGGAGGCAACCCAATGTTTATTTATCTAACTCTATTATTCTTGTTTTTCATGTTTTCTTAGGTTCATGATCATGTGGAGTCACAAAATAAATATAAAAATTGAAAACGGAGTCAAAAACAGCAGAAGAAAAATCACACCCTGGAGGAGCATCTGCCTGGCGTTTAACGCCAGAACAGAGCATGGTTCTGGCGCTGAACGCCCAAAATGGGCAGCATTCTGGCGCTGAACGCCCAGAACAAGCATGGTTCTGGCGTTCAACACCAGAAATGGCAACAAATGGACATTGAACGCGCAAAATGGGCACCAACCTGGCGCTGAACGCCCAGAGTTGTGTGCAAGGGCATTTTACATGCCTAAATTGGTACAGGGATGTAAATGCCTTGACACCTCAGGATCTGTGGATCCCACAGGATCATCTCAGGATCTGTGGACCCCACAGGATCATCTCAGGATCTGTGGACCCCACAGGATCCCTACCTACCTCATCATCTCTCTTTCCATTCATGATCATCCCTTCTGTTTTCCATTTACCACTCACATCCATACACCCACTACCTTCAAAATTCAACATCTCTCTCCCACCCAATCCCACCCATATGGCCGAATACACACATCCATCCATCTCCTCCATATCTTCTTCTTCTTCTTCTTCTTCTATTCTTTCTTCTTTTGCTCGAGGGCGAGCAACATTCTAAGTTTGGTGTGGTAAAAGCATAGCTTTTTTGTTTTTTTTCCATAACCATTGATGGCACCTAAGGCCAGAGAAACCTCTAGAAAGAGGAAAGGGAAGACAAAAGCTTCCATCAAGGGTCTATAGCTCAGTGGTAGAACATTTGACTGCAAATCAAGAGATCCCTGAGATACCTCAGGAGATACATTTTCTTCCACACAATTATTAGAAGCAACTAAGGGTGGAACATCAAGAGCACTCCATCATCCTTCATGAAATCAGAGAAGATCTAAAAGCAATGAAGGAGGAGCAACAAAGGCAAGGAAGAGACATAGAAGAGCTCAAGGACATCATTGGTTCCTTAAGAAGGAAACGCCACCATCACTAAGGTGGATTCATTCCTTGTTCTTATTTCTTCTGTTTTTCGTTTTCTATGTTATGTGCTTATCTGTGTTTGTGTCTTCATTACATGATCATTAGTAGTTAGTAACTTTGTCTTAAAAGTTATGAATGTCCTATGAATCCATCACCTCTCTTAAATAAAAAATGTTTTAATTCAAAAGAACAAGAAGTACATGAGTTTCGAATTTATCCTTGAACTTAGTTTGATTATATTGATGTGGTGACAATGCTTCCGGTTTTCTGAATGAATGCTTGAACAGTGCATATGTCTTTTGAAGTTGTTGTTTAAGAATGTTAAATATGTTGGCTCTTGAAAGAATGATGACTAGGAGACATGTTATTTGATAATCTGAAAAATCATAAAAATGATTCTTGAAGCAAGAAAAAGCAGCAAAGAACAAAGCTTGCAGAAAAAAATATAGGTGAAAAAAAATATATAAAAAAAAAAGCAAGCAGAAAAAGCCAAAAGCTCTTAAAACCAAGAGGCAAGAGCAAAAAGCCAGTAACCCTTAAAACCAAAAGGCAAGGGTAAATAAAAAGGATCCCAAGGCTTTGAGCATCAGTGGATAGGAGGGCCTAAAGGAATAAAATCCTGGTCTAAGCGGCTAAACCAAGCTGTCCCTAACCATGTGCTTGTGGCGTGTAGGTGTCAAGTGAAAACTTGAGACTGAGCGGTTAAAGTCAAGGTCCAAAGCAAAAAAAGAGTGTGCTTAAGAACCCTGGACACCTATAATTGGGGACTTTAGCAAAGCTGAGTCACAATCTGAAAAGGTTCACCCAATTATGTGTCTGTGGCATTTATGTATCCGGTGGTAATACTGGAAAACAAAGTGCTTAGGGCCACGGCCAAGACTCATAAAATAGCTGTGTTCAAGAATCATCATACTGAACTAGGAGAATCAATAACACTATCTGAACTCTGAGTTCCTATAGATGCCAATCATTCTGAACCTCAATGGATAAAGTGAGATGCCAAAACTATTCAAGAGGTAAAAAGCTATAAGTCCCGCTCATATGATTGAAGCTATGTTTCATTGATAGTTTGGAATTTATAGTATATTCTATTCTTTTTATCCTATTTTGATTTTTAGTTGCTTGGGGACAAGCAACAATTTAAGTTTGGTGTTGTGATGAGCGGATAATTTATACGCTTTTTGGCATTGTTTTTAGTATATTTTTAGTAGAATCTAGTTACTTTTAGGGATGTTTTTAATAGATTTTATGTTAAATTCACATTTCTGGACTTTACTATGAGTTTGTGTGTTTTTTCTGTGATTTCAGGTATTTTCTGGCTGAAATTGAGGGACTTGAGCAAAAATCAGATTCAGAGGTTGAAGAAGGACTGCTGATGCTGTTGGATTCTGACCTCCCTGCACTCAAAGTGGATTTTCTGGAGCTACATAACTCAACATGGCGCACTTCCAATTGCGTTGGAAAGTAGACATCTAGGGCTTTCCAGCAATATATAATATTCCATACTTTGGCCAAGAATAGACGACGTAAACTGGCGTTCAACGCCAGCTTTCTACCCAAATCTGGCGTCCAGCGCCAGAAAAGGAGCCAAAACCAGAGTTGAACGCCCAAACTGGCACAAAAGCTGGCGTTCAACTCCAAGGAGGACCTCTACACGTGTAACAATCAAAGCCCAGCCCAAGCACACACCAAGTGGGCCCCGGAAGTAGATGATATGGAGTACTTACTGTCCGTTCTAGGATTCTCTTTAATTCTCTGTTAGAGACTTCAGCTTGCCCATTAGTTTGTGGATGATATGGAGTAGCCACCTTATGGCGAATTCCATACCGAACCATGGCAGAGTAAAGCTGTTTATTGTAGAAGTGAGTGCCCCCATCACTGATTAGTACTCTAGGGACACCAAACCTGCTAAAGATATGTTTCTGGAGGAACTTCAGCACTGTTTTAGTATCATTGGTGGGTGTGGCAATGGCCTCAACCCATTTTGATACATAGTCAACTGCCACCAGAATATAAGTGTTTGAGTATGATGGTGGAAAAGGTCCCATGAAGTCAATTCCCCATACATCAAACAACTCAATTTCCAGGATTCCTTGTTGAGGCATGGCGTAACCATGAGGCAGATTACCAGCTCTTTGGCAACTGTCACAGTTACGTACAAACTCTCGGGAATCTTTATAGAGTGTGGGCCAATAGAAGCCACATTGGAGGACCTTGGTGGCTATTCGCTCACCTCCGAAATGGCCTCCATATTGAGATCCATGGCAATGCCACAGGATCCTCTGTGCTTCTTCTCTAGGCACACACCTACGGATTATTCCGTCTGCACATCTCTTAAAGAGATAGGGTTCATCCCACAAGTAGTACTTTGCATCAGTAATTAATTTCTTCTTTTGTATCTTGTTGTACTCCTTGGGAATGAACCTTGCAGCTTTATAGTTTGCAATATCGGCAAACCATGGTGTTTCCTGAATGGCAAATAAATGCTCATCCGGAAAAGTCTCAGAGATCTCAAGAGAGGGGAGGGGCGTCCCTTCCACTGGCTCTATCCGGGACAGATGATCAGCCACTTGGTTCTCTGTCCCTTTTCTGTCTCTTATTTCTATATCAAACTCTTGCAGAAGCACACCCATCTGATGAGCCTGGGTTTTGAATCCTGCTTTGTGAGTAGATATTTAAGAGCAGCATGATCAGTATACACAATCACTTTTGATCCTACTAAGTATGATCTGAACTTGTCAATGGCGTAAACCACTGGAAGTAATTCTTTTTCTGTGGTTGTGTAATTTTTCTGGGCATCATTTAGAACGCGACTAGCGTAATAAATGACGTGCAAAAGCTTGTCATGCCTCTGTCCCAACACTGCACCAATGGCGTGATCACTGGCATCACACATTAGCTCAAATGGTAATGTCCAGTCTGGTGCAGAAATAACTGGTGCTGTGACCAGCTTAGCTTTCAGTGTTTCAAACGCCTGCAGGCACTCTGTGTCAAACATAAATGGCGTGTCAGCAGCTAGCAGATTGCTTAGAGGTTTTGCGATTTTTGAAAAATCCTTTATAAACCTCCTATAGAATCCTGCATGCCCCAGAAAACTTCTGATTGCCTTAACATTGGCAGGTGGTGGTAATTTTTCAATTACCTCTATTTTTTCTTGATCCACCTCTATTCCCTTATTTGAGATTTTATGCCCAAGAACAATCCCTTCAATCACCATAAAGTGACATTTTTCCCAGTTTAAAACTAGGTTGGTCTCTTGGCATCTTTTCAGAACAAGTTTCAGGTGATCAAGACAGGAGCTGAATGAGTCTCCATATACTGAGAAGTCATCCATGAAGACTTCCAGAAATTTTTCCACCATATCAAAGAAAATAGAGAGCATGCATCTCTGGAAGGTTGCCGGCGCATTACACAGCCCAAATGGCATCCTTCTATAAGCAAACACTCCAGATGGACATGTGAATGTTGTTTTCTCTTGATCCTGGGGATCTACTGCAATCTGGTTATAGCCTGAGTAGCCATCCAGAAAGCAGTAATAATCATGACCTGCCAGTCTTTCGAGCATCTGGTCTATGAATGGTAAAGGAAAATGATCCTTTCTAGTGGCTGTATTGAGCCTTCTGTAGTCAATACACATGCGCCACCCTGTAACTGTTCTTGTAGGAACCAGTTCATTTTTTTCATTATGAATCACTGTCATGCCTCCCTTTTTTGGGACGACTTGGACAGGGCTCACCCAGGGGATATCTGAAATAGGATAAATAATCCCAGCCTCTAGTAGTTTGGTGACCTCTTTCTGCACCACTTCCTTCATGGCTGGATTTAGCCTCCTCTGTGGTTGAACCACTGGTTTAGCATTATCCTCCAATAAGATTTTGTGCATGCATCTAGCTGGGCTTATGCCCTTAAGGTCACCTATGGACCACCCAAGAGCTGTCTTGTGTGTCCTTAGCACTTGAATAACTGCTTCCTCTTCCTGTGAATTTAAGGCAGAGCTTATGATCACTGGAAAAGTGTCACCTTCTCCCAGAAATGCATATTTCAAGGATGGTGGTAATGGCTTGAGCTCAGGTTTAGGAGGTTTTTCTTCTTCCAGAAGAAATTTCAGAGGCTCTTTCATGTCCTCTGAATCCTCTAAATCAGGCTGAACATCTTTAAAGATGTTTTCCAACTCTGATTCGAGACTCTCAGCCCCATGTTGATCTCTTCTACCAAGGAGTCAATAAGATCAACTTTCATGCAGTCTTTTGATGTGTCAGGATGCGGCATGGCTTTGACAGCGTTCAACTTAAACTCATCATCATTGACTCTCACGGTTATCTCTCCCGGTTGGACATCAATGAGAGTTCGTCCAGTTGCTAGCAAGGGTCTTCCTAGAATGAGAGTAGCACTCTTGTGCTCCTCCATTTCCAGCACAACAAAGTCAGTAGGAAAGGCGAATGGCCCAACTCTGACAATCATGTCTTCAATCATGCCTGATGGGTATTTAGTGGAGCCATCAGCAAGTTGGAGACATATTCGGGTTGGTTTAACTTCTTCAGTTAAGCCAAGCTTTCTGATAGTGGATGCAGGTATTAGGTTGATGCTTGCCCCAAGATCGCATAAAGCTGTCTTGGTGGATTGACCTTCTAATATGCATGGTATCAGAAAACTCCCAGGGTCTTTAAGCTTTTCAGGAAAGCTTTTCAGAATGACTGCACTGCATTCTTCAGTGAGGAGAACTCTTTCAGTTTTTCTCCACTCCTTCTTATGACTCAAGATCTCTTTCATGAACTTGGCATAAGAAGGTATTTGCTCAAGTGCTTCTGCAAATGGAATCTTTATTTCAAGAGTCCTGAGGTACTCTGCAAAGCGAGCAAATCGCTTATCCTACTCCTCTTTCCGGAGTTTCTGAGGATAAGGTATCTTGGCTTTATATTCCTCAACCTTAGTTGCTGCAGGTTTATTGCCTACAGAAGTGGTTGAAGAAGCCTTTTTAGAGGGGTTGTTATCAGCATTTATGTGTGTCTGATCCCTCACTGGTAATTGAGTGCCAGGGTTAGAAGCTGGAGTGAAATTGGACGCCAGCTCCTTGTATGTTCCTGGCGTCTGAACGCCAGAACTGTGCCCATTTTGGGCGTTCAACGCCAGATCTTGCCCATTTTGGGCATTCAACGCCAGATCCTTGCCTATTTCTGGCGTTGAACGCCAGTCCTACCTTGTTTCTGGCGTTGAACGCCAGTCCTGAGCGTGGTCTGGGCGTTCAGCGCCAGCCTTCTACCAAATTTCTGGCGTTAAAACACCAGAATTGCTTTTCCCTGGGCTCTTACTGTCCTCAGGTGAATTTTGGGTGGTCTGCTCATTCCTTAGCTCTTTGCTGCCTTGAGGTGGAGTATTTAATGTTTTCCCACTTCTTAATTGAACTGCTTGGCATTCTTCTATTATTTGTCTTGACAGCTGCTGCTTGGTTTGCTTCAATCGTTCTTCCACATTTATATTAGCCATCCTTGTCTCTTGTAGTTTATCCTTGAATTCAGCTAATTGCTTTGTTAGAAAATCCAATTACTGATTGAATTCAGTAGCTTGTTTCACAGGACTGAGTTCAACAGTTACTATTTTAACCTCTTCTTTCATGGAAGGGTCACTGCTTAGGTACAGATGCTGATTCCTGGCAACTGTATCAATGAGCTCTTGTGCCTCTTCAATTGTCTTTCTCATGTGGATAGATCCACCAGCTGAGTAATCTAGAGATATCTGAGCTCCTTCTGCAAGCCCATAATAGAATATGTCTAACTGAACCCACTCTGAAAATATTTCAGAGGGGCATTTTCATAGCATCTCTCTGTATCTCTCCCAGGCATCATAAAGAGATTCATTATCTCCTTGTTTAAAGCCTTGGATGTCCAGCCTTAGCTGTGTCATCCGTTTTGGGGGAAAGTATTGATTCAGGAATTTTTCTATCAGCTGTTTCCATGTCCTTATGCTGGCCTTAGGTTGGTTATTTAACCACCTCTTGGCTTGATCTTTCATAGCAAATGGAAACAGTAATAGTCTGTAGACATCCTGATCTATTTCCTTATCATGTACTGTGTCAGCAATTTGTAAAAACTATGCCAGAAACTCTGTAGGTTCTTCCTGTGGAAGACTGGAATACTGGCAAGTTTGCTGCACCATGATAATGAGCTGAGGATTCAACTCAAAGCTACTGACTCCAATGGAGGGTATGCAGATACTACTCCCATATGAAGCAGTAGAGGGGTTAGCATATGACCCCAGAGTCCTCCTAGACTGTTCATTTCCGCTTAGGTCCATGACGGAGAAAGGGAGATGATGTAAAATAGAAAAAATAATTTTTTTATTTATTTAATTATTTATTTATTTCGATTAACAAAATAAATCAAAATAAAATAAATAAATGAAAAATCAATGAAGATTTTCGAAAAACTGAGGAGAGAGAAAGGGGTTCGAAAGTTTTGAAAAGGATATGATGATTTTTGAAAAAGGTTTTAAATTTTGAAATAAAAATCTGAATTTTAGAAATAGATTTCGAAAATTTGCTTTTAAAACAGAGAGAAAAGATATTTTTGAATTTAAAGAGGAGAGAGAAAAACAAAAAGATAGCACAAGATTTAAAATTTTTAGATCTAATGCTCCTTGTTTTCAAAAATTTTGGGGAAAAACACCAAGGGACACCAAACTTAAAAATTTTAAGATCAAGACACAAGGAAAACTCAAGAACACTTTGAAGACTCACAAGAACACAAGAACATGAAGGAAGAACACCAAACTTAAAATTTTTAGAAAACCAAACTAAAATTTTTGAAGAACACAGAAAAATCAACAAGAAAACACCAAACTTAAAGTTTGCACATAATTTAATAGAAAAATTATTTTTGAAAAAGATTTTAAAAAGAGTGTACCAAACTGCCACGGACTTAGACCAACGCTCTAGACAATTGGGCAGTAAATGTAACACTTGTTTTGAAGAAGGATATTTGTAACCAAGAACAATAATAAGATACTCCAAACCAAAAAAGAAAATTTTCCTAATCTAAGAAACAAAATAAACCTTCAGTTGTTCAAACACGAACAATCCCCGGCAACGGTGCCAAAAACTTGGTGCACGAATTGTGAATCACACTTTTCACAACTCGTACCACTAACCAGCAAGTGCACTGGGTCGTCCAAGTAATACCTTACGTGAGTAAGGGTCGAATCCCACAGAGATTGTTGGTTCGAAGCAATCTATGGTTATCTTGCAATTCTTAGTCAGGAAGTCAATTGTGTTTATCAGTTGAATTGCGAATAAACAAGAGAGCTTGGGTTAAAGATTACTTGTTATGCAGTACTGGAGAATATGTTGGAGTTTTGGAGATGCTTTGTCTTCTGAATCTCTGCTTTCCTCTGTCCTCTGATTCACGCACGCACGTCCCTCTATGGCAAGCTGTGTGTTGGGGCATCACCGTTGTCAACGGTTACATCCCCTCCTCTTGTGAAAATGGTCCAAATGCTCTGTCATAGCACGGCTAATCATCTGAGGTTCCCGATCATGCTGGAATAGGATTCACCCTCCTTTTGCGTCTGTCACTACGCCCAGCACTCGCGAGTTTGAAGCTCGTCACAGTCATTCAATCCCAGAATCCTACTTGGAATACCACAGACAAGGTTTAGACTTTCCGGATTCTCATGAATGCCACCATCAATCTAGCTTATACCACGGAGATTCTGATTAAGGAATCTAAGAGATATTCATTCAATCTGATGTAGAACGGAGGTAATTGTCAGACACACGTTCGTGGATTGAGAAAGGTGATGAGTGTCACTGATCATCACCTTCTCCATAGTTAGGTGCGAATGGATATCTTAGACAGGAACACGCATGTTTGAATAGAAGACAAAAATACTTGCATTAATTCATTGAGACACAGCAGAGCTCCTCACCCCCAACAATGGAGTTTAGAGACTCATGCTGTCAAGAGTACAAAGTTCTGATCTAAATTGTCATGAGATACAAAATAAGTCTCTAAAAGTTGTTTAAATACTAAACTAGTAGCCTAGGTTTACAAAAAGTGAGTAGACTATGACAGATGGTGCAGAGATCTACTTCTGGGGCCCACTTGGTGTGTGCTGGGGCTGAGACTTAAATATTTCACGTGCATAAGGCTGTTTTGGGCGTTCAACGCCAGGTTTGGATCCATTTCTGGCGTTGAACTCCAACTTTTAATCCTTTTCTGGCGCTGGACGCCAGAATTGGGCAGAGAACTGGCGTTGAACGCCAGTTTACATCGTCTATCCTTGAACAAAGTATGGACTATTATATATTGCTGAAAAGCCTTGGATGTCTACTTTCCAACGCAATTAGAAGCGCGCCATTTCGAGTTCTGTAGCTCGAGAAAATCCACTTTGAGTATAGGGAGGTCAGAATCCAACAGCATCAGCAGTCCTTTTTCAACCTGAATCAGATTTTTGCTCAGCTCCTCAATTTCAGCCAGAAAAATATCTGAAATTACAGAAAAATACACAAACTCATATTAAAGTCCATAAATATGATTTTTTCCTAAAAACTAATGGAAATAAACTAAAAACTAACTAGAATATCCTAAAAACTATATGAAATTAACCCCAAAAAGCGTATAAAATATCCGATCATCAGGTGTATGATAAACGGATGGGGTTTAGTATGGGATGGCCACAAGGATCATCACTTTTATGATGGGGTTGGTTCGGTCTCCAAGGGTGTCATTCTTCCAATGTTGCATGGTAACATTTCCCAATGCATTCCCCTTGAAGACATGTGTATAGTCCCCTCTTTTTGAAGTGGCCGAACCCTTCTTCTTCAATTGTCCCATCAATTCCTTCTAATCTTCCTTTCATTACCCCCTGAAAAAAAGAATGTTATTAATAACTTTTTGGATAATGGCGGCAAAATAAAAAAAAAGAATAACTACTTTTTAAAATTTTTGTTTTTAAATGACTAAGTGCTATTCATGAATGCAGACCAACTAACTATTTAGTTATCCATGTATGCAACATTGGTGACACCAAACTTAGTTTGTGGCCATGTGGTGTAAAAAGATTTGTTCAAGGTTCTAAGAGTGACATGATATGAATTACATTCATGTCCTCTTAGTGTGGCTTGAACACCAAACTTGTTCTTCACTATATGTTGCATAAAAGGATTCATTCAAGTATATATCAAAGTTGATTCGAAATGCATGAACCTTACATTATTAACTACTTTAAAAGCATATAAAACATGGGTTGCCTCCCATGAAGTGCTTCTTTAGCGTTGCTAGCTTGACGTTCTGCCCTTGTCAGGGTGGTTGGTAATGCTTCAAATCTTCCCCCCTTGTAGTGAATCTATCTCCATTGGCTTCGTTAAGGATTTCCACATGTTCTAATGAGAGAATTCTGTTGCTGGTGAAAACTCTAGGCATCTGAGATGGGATGGTGGGGAGATGAGGTGGGATAACTGGGAGATAAGCTGAGATCACTTTATCCCCTAGAGAGAAATCCTCTGTAGGGATATTCTTGTTCCTCCATCTCCTTGGTGCCTTCTTCTTTGTTTCTTTTAGTGTTGCCTTACTCTTTGTGGCCTCTTTTTCCATGGAAATTTTGTTGCTGGTCTCATATGACTCTGGTGATTTTGGCTCTTCTTGGTTTTTCGTTAGCTGTGACACCTTCTAACTGTTTTGCTTACCAGCCAAAGGGATTTTCAGGTGTACAGTTTGTGTTTCAATGTTTGTTTCTTCCACCAGTGCCTTGTCGTGATCTTCCCTTAGTTCCTTATTTTCTTGATCTTCTTCTTGTGAGGGTTTGAAGACATTAAATGTGAGTTGTTCATCATGTATCCTCAGTATTAGCTCTCCTCGCTCCACATCTCTAAGCGCTCTGGCTGTAGCTAGGAATGGTCTTCCCAATATGATTGGGTGAAGGTGACTCTCTTCCATTTCCAATATGACAAAGTCTGTGGGAAGGAAGTAGTTCCCAACCTTTACCAACACGTTTTCAACCACTCCTACTGCTTGTTTTTGAGTTTTGTCAGCCAGCCTGATGACTACGTCTGTGGGCGTTAGCTCATTGATCTACAGCTTCTTCATGAGGGATAAGGGCATTAAGTTAATAATTGCTCCCAGGTCACAGAGTCCTTTATCAAACCTTGTTTCTCCTATAGCACAGGGGATGTGAAAACTCCCTGGATCCTTCCTTTTTGTAGGCAACTCTAGTTGAATGAGAGCACTGTACTCTTTATTCATCACTATTGTTTGCCCTCCTTTGAGTGAGCTTTTCCTGGTCAGCAGTTCCTTCATGCACTTAATGTATGAGGGCATTTGTTGGAAAGCTTTGATGAATGGTATGTTTACATGGAGGGATGTAAACATGTCGAGGAACTTTGAGTATATTCTTTTTTCTACACCACCCTTGAGTCTTTGGGGAAAATGTGCATAGAGTTTCAGAATCTCCTTCTGTGTAATTTTGGTTTCTTGGTGACCCTCTTCCTACTTCTTTGCTGAGGTGTCTCTAGGTTGTACGAATGGTTTGTTCAGCTCTTCCTCAGTCCCCTTATCACTTATAGTGACTATCTTGCATTCTTCCCATCTTACTTTCTTTGCTTCACCTCTCGGGTTTTTCTCTATGTCACTTGGGAAGCTGTCAGTAGGTTTGGGAATCTTCTCATAGAGGTATCCCACTTGAAATTCTAGCCTCTTGATGGTATCTCCCTGGTTTTTTATATTGGCTCGCACCTCCTCCTTGAACACCTTGTTATCCTGGATTTCCTTACATATGCCTTCAAGTAGAGTCTCAATCCTTGAGAGTCTATCTTCGGATGATGGTGAGTTGAGATTGGAGGGATGAGAAGGGCCATTTTGGTTTTGATATGGATGTTGAGGGGTGTTGTTAGGTGGGTGCTGATATGATCTCTGTATGGACTATTGGTGAGCTGCATTGTTGTTGGGGTTGTGACGTCTCTGATCTTGGCCTTGATCTTGTTGATTTCCCCACCCAAAGTTTGGGTGGTTCCTCCAACCAGGATTATAAGTTTTGGAGTATGGATCATGGGTCTGTCTAGGTGAGTTCCCAATGTAGTTGGCTTGTTCCTGATCACCCTCTGCCTCTGCATTCACTCCTTCTTGAGCTGCTGATGAGGTGGTGATTGCTGCTACTTGGTTCCTTTCCATCTTCTTGGTAAGTGTTCATACCCTGGGTCAAGCTGTCCGACCCGGGATGTTTAGCGACATGGCGACCGACCTTTTCAAGTCCGACTATCCGATCTCTTCTTAAAGAGATCGGCCAAATCAACAGGAAAGCCCAATAAAGGGCCCGAATAGAGGAATACGACCCAAATCCAAAGGCAGTCCAAGCCTATAGAGATAAAGGCAGTTCCCTCGAAGATAAGCTGACTTCACTCAAAATAAGATAAGATAAGACCTGATAACTAACTTATCTTATCAGAAAGGTCAGCCTACACCACTATAAATACACTGGAGCACCCAGGTATAACTCATACTCTGATTCTACATAAAACCTGCTTAATACCCGAGCTAACTTAAGCATCGGAGTCTCTTGCAGGTACCCCCCACCCTCCGGTGACCGAGGATCAGCAGTGCAGCAAGTCCAACAAGTCGGACACAACAGCTCCGGCTACCACCAGCCAGCCGGACACATCATCTCCGACCAGTACAGAAGATCTTGTCCGAGATCGACCTCCAGTTTCGGGTAACCCCCGGAACATTGGCGCCCGTTGCCGGGGAACTTGGAAGTCATCCCACCACCATGGCGGACGGCCATGACAACGAACACGATTCAGATCTAGATAACAGAACGCCGCACAAAAACGCGGACACCACACTAAAAGACACCCCGGAATCCAACGGAGACAAAAATTCATCAAATCCGGGAGCAATAGAGGCGCTTCAAGATCGCTTGAAACAACTTGAGAAAGAAACCCAACAACAACGAGAAATCGGAAAGGATCTACAAAGAGAGGTACGACGACGTCGAGAATTAGAAGAAAAACTACAGCAATTAGAAGCCGATCTCAAATCGAAAACTCCTCGAACTACTCCTGAGGAAAATTCACTCAAAGAACAAGATCCATTCACCAGGGAAATCATGAAAACCAAAATTCTAAAAGATTTCAAACTCCCAGATATGATTTTGTACGACGACACCACAGATCCCAACCATCATCTCAGCAATTTCAGAAGCAGAATGTACCTTACCGACGCCTCAGCTACTGTTCGCTGCAAAGCTTTTCCAACAACCCTCACGAAGACAGCAATCAGATGGTTCGACAACTTACCTCCAAAGTCCATCTCAAACTTTGACGACTTGGCCAAAAAGTTCTAGGCCAGATTCTCCATCCAGAAGGATAAAGCCAAGCACGCACCCAGTTTACTAGGGATCAAGCAAGGAGATCGGGAGAGTCTCTGCAACTACATGGAAAGATTCAACAAAACATGCATGGACATATAATGTTTACCAACAGAGGCCGCCATCATGGGACTCATCAATGGCCTACGAGAGGGACCTTTTAGCCAATCTATATCAAAGATGTACCCCACCTCCTTAGACGAAGTACAGGAGCGAGCAGAAAAATACATCAACATGGAAGAGAATGCTCGGCTGGGAGAAACCTCAAAATCCGGGGCCTCCTACCAAGACAAAGACAAGGAATCCAAAAGGAAAGAAGATCGACAAGGGGAGAAAATCAAAAAATACCATAATTACACTCCTCTCAGAGTATCCCTGGTCGATGTATACAAAGAGGTCTGCCATACGGAGAAAATTCCCCCAGCACGGCCATTCAAAGGCAAAAGAGGAGGAGGAAACCGGATGGAATATTGTGAATACCACCGAGTTCGAGGGCACTCCACCAACGAGTGCTTCGACTTAAAGAATATCATAGAAAAATTGGTGAGAGAAGGAAGATTAGATCGCTTTCTGGCCTCCCGAGATGATGACCAAAGAAAGATGACCTCGGACACCAGAAAGACACGTCCACATGATACACGGGGGATTCGCAGTAGGCGGGATCTCCAAATCATCCCGAAAAAGGTATCTCAAAGAAGTATATCATGTCGAGGGTAAGGAGGAAGCACCCGACATCCCTGCGATAACATTCACTAAAGAGGACGCATCCGGCATCATCTCGGGACACGACGACCCCATGGTCATCACTATCATACTGGAAAACACCAATCTACACCGCACATTACTAGATCAAGGGAGTTCTACTGACATCTTATTCAAAACAGCCTTCGACAAACTCGGCTTAGACGAAAAGGAGCTTAGAGCATACCCGAATAGTCTGTTCGGACTAGGAGATACCCCGGTACAACCACTGGGATACGTATCGCTACACACGACCTTCGGAAAAGGGAACCAATCCAGGACCCTCAAGATAGACTACATTGTGGTCGACCTAAGTTCAGCCTACAATGCCCTAATAGGTCGAACAACACTCAATCAACTCGGCGCAATAGTCTTAACTCCACATCTATGCATGAAATTCCCAACTACAGAAGGGATAGCCACGGTAAAAGCAGATCAAAAGATGGCACGCCGCTGTTATAACGAAAGTCTAAACCTCAGAGGCAGAGGAGAAGAGTTTCATACAATTGAGCTTGGCGGAGTTCAGCAACGAGAAGAACTCCGTCCGCAGCCGGAAGGCGAAATAGAGAAGGTTCAAATCGAAGACACCTCGGACAAAACAAATAATATCGGAACGATCCTAAGAGAAGACTCAAAAGAATTACTGATACAATCCTTACGCGATAATGTCGATCTCTTCGCATGGAAAGCTGCAGATATGCCAGGTATAGACCCCAAGCTAATGTGCCACAAGTTGGCGGTATATCCGGGATCTCGGCCAGTGCAGCAGAAACGAAGAAAACTTGGGCCAGAGCAATCCCAAGCGGTGGAAGAGCAAGTACAGGCACTACTGGAGGCAGGATTCATAAGAGAAGTCAAGTATCCATTATGGCTAGTCAACGTCGTCTTGGTCAAAAAATCAAATGGGAAGTGGCGAATGTGTACCGATTACACCGATCTCAACAAAGCCTGCCCAAAAGATCCTTACCCACTCCCAAGTATCGACGCTCTGGTAGATGCTTCCTCCGAATATAGATACCTCTCGTTTATGGACGCATACTCGGGATACAACCAAATCCCCATGTATCCACCAGATCAAGAAAAGACCTCGTTTTTAACGCCAAAAGCAAATTACTGCTACATCGTGATGCCCTTCGGTCTCAAGAACGTAGGAGCTACTTATCAAAGGCTGATGAATAAAGTCTTCTCAGACCACATTGGAAAGATCATGGAAGTCTATGTGGACAACATGTTGATAAAGACACAAAGCGAAGATACATTATTGTCCGACCTGGCTCAAGTGTTCGACACCATAAGGAAACACGATATGCGACTTAATCCGGCAAAATGCACCTTTGCGGTAGAAGCAGGCAAATTCCTATGTTTCATGCTCACACAAAGAGGAATTGAAGCAAACCCGGATAAATGCCAAGCCATACTCAATATGAAGAGCCCGACCTGTGTCAAAGAAGTGTAGCAACTCAACGGGAGATTGGCCGCCCTATCCAGATTCTTAGCAGGGGAAGCGATAAGATCCCTCCCTTTCTATGCTACTTTAAGGAAGGGAAAACAGTTTGAATGGACGACAGAATGCGAACAAGCCTTCCAAGACTTCAAGGAGTTCTTAGGACGACCGCCTATCTTATCTCGACCACGAGAAGGAGAACCACTCGTACTATATCTCGCAGTAGGAAGCCGGGCAATAGCCTCAGCACTAGTCAGAGAAGACGAAAGTGAGCAACAACCCGTCTACTTCATTAGCAAAGCACTACAAGGATCCGAGCTGAACTACCAGAAAATAGAAAAGTTTGCCTATACTCTCATTCTAACATCTCGACGACTTCGCCCGTACTTCCAGGCTCACACCATTAAGGTTCGAACCAACCAGCCCATAAAAGGAATATTGCAGAAAACAGATTTAGCAGGCAAAATTTTACAATGGGCAGTCGTGTTATCAGAATTCGACCTCCAATATGAAGCTTAGACGGCCATTAAGTCACAGTACCTAGCCGATTTTATCGCAAAATTCACAGATGCCTTGGAGACCCCCACAGAATGGAATCTCTACGTGGACGGTTCCTCAAATAAGACTGGAAGCGGCGCAGGTGTGATAATAGAAAACAACCAAGGAGCCCAAGTTGAGCTCTCCCTCAAGTTCGGATTCCCGTCCTCAAACAACCAAGCGGAATACGAAGTGTTATTAGCTGGTTTGAAGCTGGCTACAGAGGTTGGAGCTAAAAAACTCAACATTTACAGTGATTCACAAGTAGTCACCTTGCAGATAACAGGGAGCTATCAAGCCAAAGATCCCACCATGAAAAAGTATTTGGATAAAACCAAGGAACAGCTCGGACAACTCGGGAAATATAAAATCTACTACATACCCCGCGAGCAAAATGCCCAAGCTGACGCACTCTCAAAACTAGCCAGCACCAAACCAGGGGGCAACAATAGAAGCCTCATCTAGGAAATGCTACAGAACCCGTCAATATCGGAAGCAAAAAAAATTCTAGCCATCACAAGCCAGGACCAAGGATGGATGACCCCCATAATCAACTACCTCAAAGCAGAGACGCTCCCCACGGAGGTAAAAGAGGCGAGAAGATTAAAAAGGGAGGCACAGTACTACACTATTATAAACAACATCCTGTACAAAAGAGGGATCTCAATACCACTACTTAAATGCGTGCCGACCAACAACACAAAGGAAGTGTTAGAAGAAGTACACGGCGGCATGTGTGGCAATCATCTCGGAGCACGAGCTCTTGCCAAAAAAGTACTTTGAGCGGGATTTTATTGGCCAACCCTACAAAAGGAAGCTATAGAATTTGTAAAGACATGTCCACCATGTCAAAAACATGCCAACTTCCACATCGCCCCGCCAGAAGAACTCATCAGTGTAACCTCGCCTTGGCCATTTGTAAAATGGGGACTTGATCTTCTCGGACCCTTTCCCCAGGCATCAAGACAAGTAAAATTCCTCATAGTCAGAGTAGACTATTTTACAAAATGGATTGAGGCAGAGCCCCTAGCCAGTGCCACCGCTCAAAGAAGTCGGAAATTCCTATACAGGAACATTGTCACGAGGTTCGGGGTCCCATACTCCATAACCACAGACAATGGCGCTCAATTCACAAACGCAGGCTTCAGGAGACTAGTAGCCGACTTGAATATAAAGCACCAGTTCACCTCCGTCGAACACCCTCAAGCCAATGGACAGGCCGAAGCTGCCAACAAAGTCATATTGGCAGGGCTAAAACAGAGACTACAAGATGCAAAGGGAGCTTGGGCCAAAGAACTTCCGCAAGTCCTATGGGCATATCGAATGACGCCACACTCCACGACAAATGAATCACCCTTTCGACTAGCATACGGAGTGGAGGCAATGATCCCAGTAGAGATCGAGGAAGGGTCACCCAGAGTAGTCCACTACAATGAAAAGGCCAACTCTTAACTTCAGAAGGAAGAACTCGACCTACTACCTAAAATTCAGGAAAGAGCTCGGATCAGGGAAGAAGCACTAAAACGTCGAATGGCTTCCAGATATAATTAAAAGGTAGTGCCAAGAAGTTTCACGGAGAACGACCTCATCCTAATCCGAAATGATATTGGAACAACTCGACCAGGAGAAGGAAAGTTGGCAGCAAACTGGAAAGGACCCTACCGAGTTGTAAAAGTACTCGGAAAGGGCTACTACAGACTGTCCGAACTCGATGGACAAGAGCTCCCGAGATCATGGCACGCCTGCAACCTAAGAAGGTACTACATCTAGAGAAGTAAAAGATCTCACCATTGGATACACTCTTTTTCCGTTTTTTAATGAGGCACCAGGTTGAGACTCAAACACTATTCGACATAAAGGGATGAAAAATTCCCACATGTACATATTTGCACTTTCCTTTGAATAAATATATATTTTAGATATTCTACAAGATTTCAAGACGCATTAATCTGAAGTATTCATCGTCCGATTATAAAGCAACAGATTGGCAGAAAGTGAAAAAAATAATTTTACTGCACGATCATGATAGAGATAACCATCTGATAAAGGTGAAAACGCGATTCACCCAAAGGACGATCTAGAGATGACAACCACTTTCTACAAATCGGCAAAGATGAACACAGAATAATGTAAGAAGTTATCGAAAGTGATCTAAAAAAGAACCTGACGAGGTCTTACGGATTGCTAAAATAATAACTTAAAGACTGGCCGACATTAAGAAGTCGGACTAAGTCAACCCAAGTTATAAGTAAACCCTGGAAAAAGGTCTGGCCAACCCTATTAAAGAGGATTACTTTAACTTAAAAGGGCCCGACATAACAAACTCAGCCTAAAACTAAAAAGTTATACAAGTAGTCCCTGAAAGAGACCTGACACAGGTCCAAGAAAGAAGACTACAAAAATAACTTAAAGGAGACCGATATAACGAAGTCGGACTCCTACTACTAAAAAGTTATTTGCAAAAATAACTTAAAGGAGACCGATATAACGAAGTCGGACTCCTACTACTAAAAAGTTATTTGCAAAAATAACTTAAAGGAGACCGATATAACGAAGTCGGACTCCTACTACTAAAAAGTTATTTGCAAAAATAACTTAAAAGAGACCGATATAACGAATTCGGACTCCTACTACTAAAAAGTTATTTACAAAAATAAATCAGAAGAAACCGACATAACGAAGTCGGACTCCTACTACAAAGAGTAATCCCTGAAAGAGACCCGACGAAGGTCCAAAAAAGAGGACTACAAAAATAACTTAAAGGAGACCGACATGACGAAGTTGGACTCCTACTACTAAAAAGTTACAAACAATGAAGCAAATCCGAAGAGGACGAGCAGCAGGGCTCCAACATCCTCAGAAAACAAAAAAAAAAATACCAAGATAAGTGCAAAAGCATGATATAATCTACAAAGTTATAAAGCTTCAAAGGCCACCAAAAACTACCTTAAAAGCTAGAAAGTTACTTTTGTTGGTCAAAACAAAAAGTTGCTAGGCAAGCAACGAGAATGTACCAGCAGTTAACAAAACATAAAGAGTTTAAAAAGCCCACAAGCCGGGCCAACAACGTAAATATCCAGAATAAAAGGGCTAAGGTTCAGAAGACTTTCTAGCAGCATCAGTCCGAGGAGACGGAGGGCGAGTCTGGAGAGGAACAGCATCCACGGTACCGTCATCCCGGTTTAAGATCTGGCAGTCAGGATCAGAAGCGGGAGGGCCGACCTCGGCAGGAACAGCAGGAGTTGACACCTTGGCAGAGGACACAGCGGGAGGTTCAACATCATCATCATCCTCATCATCAGGGACAATCTTGCCATCCCTGACAACGTTGTCTAGGCTAAAGAGGGTCAGGTCGGCCTCAGGAGCAATAACCCGAACTTGTACCTTCAGGTTCTCATAGGCAGCAGTTACACTACCAACGAGATGACCTTGGAGCTCGGAGTAGTCAGCTCGGGCACTCTCCAACTCCTCCCTCAGGCGCAACACCTCCCAGTAAGATGTCACGTAACTATCCTTATGCCTCATAGCCGTGTCCTCGGCCAGCCTCACAGAAGCCGCCAGAGAGATGGAACTCGCCTTCTCATTCTCCAAATCTTTTTCCAACTTGGCCACCTTCACTTCAAGCTCCTCCTTCAAGCCTTTCATCCGATCAAACTCCTGTTTGGCCTCCTCCATAAAAGCTTTTGTGGCATGGAGAGGAAGACTTTGAACAGTTCGATATAGGGCCACTCCCATGTGGGCCATCGTGATACTACTCCGAGTTATATAATCAAAATGATGAAGAAGCGACATGTCGTCCATAGGGAGGACACTATAAGGGCCGATCTGTTGATCTACAAACTCGACCGCATCAAAGTTAGGAGCATCAAGGTTGAAAGGCTCAATTGTTTTTTGCTTCTTACTAGGAGGAGCACCAGAGGCTACAGCAGAAGATTGTGGAGGATCGACCAGACAAACCCGAGGGGTAGGAATTGCTTTCCTCGGTCCGGGAGAACTCAGCACAGGAGGCATCACTGGAACCTGAGAAGATCCCTCTCTGGCCGCCTTGGCGGAGATGTTTAGAGCAGCAGTTGCCTTCTTCGCCTTCTTGTAGGCTTTCATAGAATCATTATTTTTTGATATCTCTGAAAATACAGAATCAACCACAAAAGACAAGTTATAACATAGGAGGAGAAAAGCTCGGAAGCAAGTATAAAAACAAGTCAGATAGTACCCAAAGCAGTTCGAACCAAAGATAGATCACTCAAGAATCTCTTCATATCCAGATGGGGAGGTTTCCCCCACAGATCTTCAAGAACAAGTACGAAGTCCCGCTCAACCTCACTAAGCATATCCCATGTATAACGTGGCACTCTCACATTCTTTTGCCACTCCAAAAGAAAAGCGGGCTCATCATTTTCATCAAGAAAAAAGGGGCGGACCCCCTCAACAGCACGAACTCGGAAGAAATAGTTCTTAAAATCTTTAAACGACTCATCATACATGGCAAAAACTTTATGCCCCTGGGCCGATCTGAAAGAGACCCAGGAAGCTTTCTTTTTGGAGGAACCTCCGGACTTGGCCGAGACAAAAAGATAAAGGAAAAGAGTTTCAGAAGGTGTTATGTCTAACTCTTGGCAAAGCAGTTGAAATATTTTGATAAAACCCCAGGAATTCGGGTGAAGCTGGGACGGAGCAATGTTACATGACCACAACAGGTCGGTTTCAAAAGCAGTAAAAGGAAAGGTAACGTTTAATTGGCTAAAGAAGTATTCATAAGCATAGAAGAAGGGACGCTCCCCCTCGATGGAAGTTGGAAAACAAACTCTCTCATCAGAATCAGGGGCAACAAGCTCATAATCCCCCTTACGAGCACTGTTACCCCAAATCCTATGGCGCTTCCTCAGCTCTGTGCAAAATTCAGCATCCACAACAGAAACACACAACAAGACAAGGGAGTCCAGCCAATCGGACATCCCCTCGGGAACTCTAGAAGACATCTCTACAATGTTATTGCAAGAAGACATGAGGTCAACTAATCCTACAAGTAAGAAAAGAAGATGGGATTACTAAAAACATCTCGAACAAGGGAGAAAATAACTCAATACGATACAGGCAAACACACAAAAAAGGAAAACCCCAAGACCCAAACCAAAGTCCTGGGGCATCCTTTGGAGGCAATAATAAAGCAAGGTTTCTAGTAAAAATCTACTTTCCGCACCCCAGCATCTCTCAAAACAAGAAAAGAAGGCTTCAAACAGCAAGCATTTTCCATCAGAATAAAACACAAAAATCTTCAAAAACATTGCCTTACAGAAACCATCCCCAAACGTCAAAGTACACCAAGAAGAAACCATCAAAGACGCAAACTTTTTTGGAATCAGGCAAAGCAACCGTCAAATAAAGCAAGAAACAGATACGTATTCTTCTGGATAAACGGTATCATAATAGAAACAACAAAGAACATGCAAAGCATTAAAGCAAAAGCAAAAAAGGATCATGCAGAAGATAAAGAAAACTCCCAGAAATGCACATTTCAACAACAACAGGACACAATGAAAACAAAAGATCCAAACTTTTCTCTAAAGGAGGATCAAAATCAAAACCTCATCACAAAGACAAAAGCAAAGCACGAAACGGGACTAACCTGGAGGCAAAAGAAGCTTCGAGGAGAAAAATGGAGGTGCAGAAACGAAAGCTGCCCAGAAAACCGCCGAGCGACGCTGCAATGCAAGAAAAGCAGAAATATGGGCGAAAGGCAGAGAGCGAGAGAACAAAGGAAGAAATTGCGGAGAAGTTACGAAAAGAGTGAAGGAGAGAAACCGTTTCTGGGTTTCCAAAATTCAAAACGAAGAGCCAAAGGGAAACGGGGCAATTAATGTTAAAATTAATGAAAACATTAAACCCTCGCACGTTCCTGATGCACGGAAAACTTGTCTCATAACAAATTTCCTTCTGCAAGTGTACCGAATTTGTCGTCAAGTAAAAACTCACAATAGAGTGAGGTCGAATCCCACAAGGATTGATTGATCAAGCAACTTTAATTAGAGGAATGTTCTAGTTGAGCGAATCAGAAATTGAGTTGAGAATTGCAGAAAGTTAAATGCGGGAAAGTAAATGGCAAAAAGTAAATTGCAGAATCTTAAATGGGAATGGGGGAATTGCTCATAAATGTAAATGACAGAAATTAAAGAGAATGGGTAAGATCAGAAATGGGGAGTTCATTGGGCCTAGGAGATGTTGCATTCTCCGGATCAATCTCATTTACATCTCTTCCTCAATCAATGCACTCATTGATCTCCTTGGCAATCTTAAGTGATTAAATTACAATTTCTTGTAATTCAATCTCTCAAATCTTGATCAATAGCCAATTCCTTGGTCAATTGCTCATGAGAAGAGATGAAGTATGGTCACTGATTATACCACATGCATTTCCCAAATCAAGCATTGAGAGGATTATAGTCACATATCCATCCAAACCCAATTTGGTCCAGCATGAGAAAGCATTTCTAGCTTGATCTCTTCATTCCTCTTCCAAGGTTCAGAAGAGATCCAAGTATGAATAGTTTCTTTTCCAAGATAACTACCCAATTGGATGAAGATCAAAAGCTTTCAAGTAAAATCAAGAGAAAAGATAGAAGAAGAATAATGAAAACTAGTATTGATCCATCAAATTACAACAGAGCTCCCTAACCCAATGAAAGGGGTTTAGTTGTTCATAGCTCTGGAAAGTGAAAACAAAGATGGAGAATACATGATGAAAACTAGAAGAGCAAATTAAGTAAAATACAGGAAGTAGTTCTATGCTATTTTCCAACTCCCAGCAACTCCCTAAAATAATTTAAAGCTACTCCTATATATACTACTCTTCTCATCTTCTAGTTGGCTCTTCAAGTCTTGGGCCTTTGGATCTTGAGTTTGAAGCAGTTCTCTTCTTCATTTGGGCTTGGCTTTACTTGCAGAGAGAAAGTGTGAAGTGGGCAGAGATTTTAGCTCAGGACGTTAGGGTTGTTAACGTTTAGCGAAAATATGAGTTTGAGAACGTTAGTGACAATCAACTTTCTCATGAACGTTCCTAAGTAAAAGCCACGTTAACCTCAACGTTAGTGGCACAAACGTTGCCACCAACGTTGCCTCTAGGTCCTTCGCACACGTTATTGGGACTTAACTTTCCCAATAACATTGAAAAGCCCCCATTGCTCCGACGTTAGAGCCCACGTTAACTTAGTTAACGTGGCTCTTTAACGTGGGCTTGCCATCCTTCGAGAACGTTAGTGACATTCAACATTGTCACTAACGTTCCAATGTGCCCCCATGTCTCACGTTAGAATCCATGTTAACTAGGTTAACGTGGCTTATAACGTGGCCATGCTTAGCCATCCCCAACGTTAGTGACAATGTTGAGTGTCACTAACGTTGGCTCATCATTCCTCATCCACGTTAGCTTCCACGTTAACTAAGTTAACGTGGGAGTTAACGTGGCTCATAGTGGCTTGTGTGGCTCCTTCCAACGTTAGTGACAATGTTGAGTGTCACTAACGTTGGCCATCACCTTCTTCTCTCACGTTAGCCTCCACGTTAACTAAGTTAACGTGGAAGTTAACGTGGCTCCTTGGGGTTGTGTGGTTGCTTCCAACGTTAGTGACAATGTTGGGTGTCACTAACGTTGTTGACCACTCTTGCCTCTTCACGTTAGCTTCCACGTTAACCAAGTTAACGTGGCATTGTGCACTTAGGCCAACGTTAGTGACAATGTTGAATGTCACTAACGTTTGCTTCCTTTCCCCCTTTTAACGTTAGAGGCCACATTAACTAAGTTAACGTGGACTCTAACGTGGCCACTTGTGAGCATTGGCCAACGTTAGCGATAATGTTAAGTGTCACTAACGTTGGCTCAAATTCCCTTCTTCACATTAGAGTTCACGTTAACTTAGTTAACGTGACTCTTAACGTGGGTAATGATGGCTTCGAGAGCGTCATTGGCAATCACTTTTCTCATTAACTTTGCAAGTTACCTCCCATTCCTTGCTTCCTTTGGTCCTAAAATCAGGCAATAGAGTGCATCAAAGTTCTAGTCCAAGTCATGGGTAATGCAGAATACAATTTGTCACTAAACTCATGCAAAATCCTCATGAAATCATGTAAGATGCACAATGTATGCTTGAATCAAGGTGTAAGTGAATATCTATCCAAAACTAGCTTATTTCCTAAGAAAATGCATGAAACTATCCTAAAAATAGTAAAGAAAAGGTCAGTGAAACTGGCCAAAATGCCCTGGCATCATAACACCAAATTTAAAGCTTGCTTGTCCCTAAGCAAGTACTGGAACAAGAGAATGATGAATGGGATACCAAGAGAAATGAGTCATTCTTGTGGAAGTCATGTCCCTGGTTTTATGGTGGTTTCATGCATAGCAACTTAGGTTCATTCCTGGCTTTCAGACCTTTATCATATCCTAGAATACTCACTATGATTGCATCCCATGAAACTTTTATTTATTGATCCTTTTGTTGTTATTTCAGGGCTTATTTGTGTTCTTAGGCTAAGTGTTCTGTAAAGGGGCAACTCTTTAAAATAAGCTTTCAACCAACACTCCCGAACCAGTTGGTTCAAGGTGCTAGGTGTTGAAGCACCCCTAAGGACTTACTTGCTCAAGTCTCTCCCCCATACATGCACACCACAGGCATATAGTTTATTCTTTTTCTTTTCTTGAGGCCTTGGTGTCCAGCACCTCTTTGGGTTACTAAATGTTCTGTGGTGAGGGTTACTCTTGATAGTGGACTTTCAGCTGATAATCCCGAGTTAGTTAACCCAAGTTACCAAGTGATAAGGCACCCCTAAGAGCTTATTCATCCAAGTAGATCCCTCACACAGGAACACCACAGACACATGCTTCAAGATTTAAAACCATTGGTGCCTAGCCTTATTGCTTAGTCTTTTTCTTTTATTCCTCAACTTTGATTGTTCTTTCCTTTTTTTCTTATTAGGATCTTCTTATTTAGCTAGTCTCATGGGGTGTGTCTCAAGCATGGTATTCATGACAAATAGTTGTCCTCCCACCTTGTGGTTGAACCAACTTAGCTAACTTATGATCACACCAAAAACTCATGAATGCACTTCCATATTATGAACTCCACTCTGGTCTTTTTAAAAACAACTCATTCTCTTTTCATTTGATTTAAAGGGACAAACATACAATTAAGTAAGGAGATGGTGTAGTAACATAAAGAATAGCACACAAAGACTTTCTTCAATACCAAAAACTTAAAAGACAGAATTGAAAAAGGTTTAAACATAACATGGAAGCAAGTTCTATTTCATACAAGATCTTCCTTATTTAAAACATAGAGAAAGATGGAACAAAGAAGGAACTCCACCACATTTTACTCTTGTGGATGTCCATGCTCTCCTTCTTGATTGCTTGTGCTTTCACTTCCCTTGCCTTTTCCAAGCAGCTTCTTCCAGAAACCACCATCTTCTATCTTCTTCTTGAGTGTTTCCTTTTGTTGTTTCACCTTCTTTTCATCTTGTTCTACAAAATCCTTTTGGACCTCATCATATGTAGGGATGGCATAGTGTAGATGATGCAGATTACTAGACATGTAGTTCAACTTGGCTTGAGTGTTGACGTAGAACTCCTCCCGATGTAATTGCCATCCTTCATTAAGCACAGTGAACTCATTGAATGTTTTCATCTGGGCTATTTGTCGCTGATTGAGTTCCTGCCAAAGCTTATCTTGAGGTTCTTGCCTCTCAGTAACCTGGTGGATGGCTTGAGTTAGCTGGGAGTATTGTTCCTGTTGCTGCTCCATTTGTTGTTTCTTCCACTCTTCTTGTTGGCTCATCCAGTTCAATATTTGCTCTTGTCCTTCCATATGTCTCATCCCCAAATCTTCAATAGCTCTTAGAAGGTGATTTATATTCAAATCGGCTGGGTAAGGATGCTCTCCCTGTGTATATTCTTCCTCATGAGACTCCTCTTGGTGGGCTCCTTCCTTTGCTTTTAGTTTTCCTATTTGTGGCCTTCTTTGTTGCTGAGCAAGTATGGTATAGGCCATACGCTGGGTTGTCATTAGCCTCCCTGGGTTAACCCAGTCTGGATTACTATCCTCAAAAACCACTTTGGCCTTTGTGCACAATAGGAGAATGGTGCTGGGGTACCAAAGCCTGGCACTTGATTCAAGCTTCTCAGCTGAATCTTGAATTTCCTCAGCTATAAGTTCATGTACGTTGATTTCTCCACCTTGTACTAGGCAATGTACCATAGTTGCTCGATTAATATTTACCTCTGAATTATTCGCAGCTGGGAGAATAGACCTCCTTACGAGTTCAAACCACCCCTTGGCTTCTGGGCTGAGGTCTCTCCTCTTGATGAACCGGGGTCTCCCATCTCCATACCTCTCCCAGTCCGCTGCTATAACACAGATGTCAGTCACTATCTCAGTGAGCTCATCATTGTCTTGGCTTTTACCTATCCTTGCATGATAGCTAGGCTCATCAAAATGTGGTGATTTCAGGTGAAGAGTTCTTATTATAGTATTTGGGCTGAAATCTACCTCCTTTCCTCTTACATAGCTTTTGAAGGTTGGGGTCCTGGTTTTGTCTTCTCTGACCACATTTGCATAGAACTCTTTGATGAGGTTTGCATTGATCTTCCCCTCTGGATTGGTGAGCAATTGCCACCCTCTTTCTTCAATCTTCTCCCGAATCTGTGGGTATTCGTCTTCATTGATTTGGAAGGTTAACTCGGGCAGTATCTTTTTGAGCTTTATCCGCTCAAATTCTCGTTCATGGAAGGCAGTCTTGAATCTCTTCTCGTCGAAGGGAATGTTCTCCGTTGGTTCCTTCCTCTTCTGCCTCTTGGAACTTGATGATGCCATGAATGAAGTTAAAGCAAAACGGGTGTAGTGAAGGGAAGAGATGTGGGGTTTAGAGAGTGGGAGGTTGAAGAATTGGTTGCTAAAAAGTGAAGTTCAAGTGGTATGAATTTCGAATGTGGAGATGGTGTGAATTTGATTCACTTATATAGAGAAGTGAAGAAGAGATGAAAGGTGTGGATTGATGGGGTTGGTGTAGGATGAACGGATAGGGTTGTGTATGGAGTAAGCACGAGGATTCTCAACTTTATGATGTAGTTGGTTCGCTTTCCAAGTTTGTTCTTCCTCCAATGTTGCATGGCAACCATTCCTAATGCATTCCCCCTTGAGGCACGTGTATAGTGCCCTCTTCATGAAGTGGCCGAACCTTTCTCATTAAATTGTCCAATCAATCTCCTTTAATGCTCCTTTCCTTTCCCTATAAAGATAAAATAAGAAAAGTCAAACATAATATCAAAAAGACAATTTAGCCTTTACGGCTATAATTAATAAAGAAAAGAAAAGATTAGATTGTTTATTCATGAACTCCAACTAACTAACTAACTGTGTATCCTTATATGCATTTTGGTGGCACCATGGGGTGACACCAAACTTAATTTGAAGCACTGTGATGAAAAGTTCTATTCAAAGCTCCAAGACTAGCATGCTCTCTGTTGCATTCATGCTTTCTTGGTACGCCTTGAACACCAAACATGTTCTTCACTATATATACTACAATATAAGAACGTCACCAAGTTTGGGTTGAAATTTATGAATATTGACTTATTTACTACTAAAAGCTAATAAAACATGGGTTGCCTCCCATGAAGTGCTTCTTTAGCGTCACTAGCTTGACGTTTCTCCTTCATCAGGGATGTTGATAATGCTTCAAGTCCTCCCCTCTTGCCTTGGACTTATATCCATTGGTTGTATCAATGAACTCCACATGTTTCAAGGAGAGGACTCTGTTAATAGTGAAGACCTTAGGTAACTGAGATGGTACAGTCGGGAGATTAGGGGGGATATCTGGGAAGTAAGCTGAGATCACTTTATCTCCTGGAGAGAAGTCTTCCGTAGGGATCTTCTTGTTCCTCCACCCCCTTGGTACTTTCTTCTTTGTCCCTTTTGATGTTGCCTTGCTCTTTGTGGCTTCTTCTTCTAAGAAAATTTTGTTGTTGTCTTCACATGTTTCTGGTGGTTTAGGTTCCTCCAGCTTTTGCTTGAGCTGTGATAGCTGCTTATTTCCTTGTTCATCAACCAAGGGCTTTTCCAGTTGGGCTGGTTGTGCTTCAATGTTTGCTTCCTCTGTCAGCATCTCATTACGATCTGTGCATGGTTCTTTATTTTCTTGGTCAGCTTCTTGGGAGAGTTTGAAGACATTGAAGCTGAGTTATTCATCATGGATCCTCAATATTAGCTCCCTTCGCTCCACATCTATGAGTGCTCTGGCTGTAGCTAGGAATGGTCTTCCCAATATGATTGGGTGAGTGTGACTCTCTTCCATGCCCAAGATGACAAAGTCTGTTGGGAGGTAGTATTTCCCAACCTTTAACAACACATTTTCCACCACCCCTATTGCTTGTTTTTGAGTTTTGTCAGCCAGCCTGATGACCACATCTGTGGGCAATATCTCATTGATCTGCAGTCTCTTCACCAGGGCTAAGGGCATTAAGTTGATGCTTGCTCCCAAATCAGAGAGTGCTCTATCAAACATTGTTTCTCCTGTGGCACAGGGGACATGAAAACTTCCTGGATCTTTTCTTTTCATAGGCAACTGTGGTTGAATGAGGGCACTGCACCCCTTGTTCATCACTATAGTCTTGCCTCCCTTGAGTGAGCTTTTCCTAGGAAGCATCTCCTTCATATACTTGATATATGCAGGCATTTGTTGGATAGTATTGATGAATGGTATGTTCACATGCAAAGATGCAAACAAGTCAAGAAATCTTGAGTATATTCTCTTCTCCACAGCACCATTGAGCAGTTGGGGAAAAGGTGCATAGAGTCTCAGCAGCTCCTGTTTTGATATTTCTGGTTCTTGGTATTCTTTTTCCTCCTTCTCTGTTGAGGTATCTTCAGGTTATTCTGACAGCTTGCTTGGCTTGTCCTCAGTCTCCTTATCACTTATAGTGACCATCTTGCAATCTTCTCATCTTACTTTCTTTGTTTTACCTCTCGGATTCTTCTCTGTGTCACTTGGGAATCCATCTATGGGTTTGGGAATTTTCTCAGAGAGATATCCTACCTGAGATTCCAACCTCTTGATTGTGTCTCCCTGGTTCTTGAAACTGGCTCGCACTTCCTCCTTGAACACCTTGTTGTCTTGATATCCTTGCATATGCCTTCAAGTAGATTTTCAATCCTTGAGATTCTTTCATCAAATGATGATAGGTCAGGTTGAGGAGGGTTGTTCTGGCCTTGATATGAATGTGGAGAGGTGTTGTTATTGGGATGTTGATATGGTCTAGATGTGAAATTATTTGGATTTGGGCGTCTTTGATCAAGCCTTTGGTCTTGTTGATTTTCCCACCCAAAGTTTGGGTGATTCCTCCATCCAGGGTTGTAATTCTTGGAGTAAGGATCATGGTTCTGCCTAGGTAAATTCCCAATGTAGTTGGCTTGCTCCTGACTACCCTCTGCTTCTTCATTCACTCCTTCTTGGGTTGTTGATGAAGTGGAGATTGCTGCTACTTGGTTCCTCTTTATCTTCTTAGTGAGGTCAGCCAGCTGTTGGGTAATGAGCTTGTTTTGGGCAAACAGAGCATCTACATTGTTTAGCTCCATTATTCCTCTTGTGTTCCTTCTTTCGGAAGTATAGAAGTAGTTGTTCTCTGCTACTATTTCAATGACATCTATAGCCTCCTCAATGGTTTTCTTCTTGTTCAAAGATCCTCCGGATGAATGGTTTGCGGCCTTCTTTGACTCATAAGAGAGCCCTTCATAGAAAATGTGCAGCTGCACCCATTCGTTGAACATGTCAGGTGGACACCTCCTTGTCAGGTCTTTAAACCTCTCCCATGCTTCATATAGAGTCTCACCATCTTGTTGCCTGAAGATTTGGACCTCAGCTCTCAGCCTATTGATTCTTTGAGGAGGGTAAAATCTTGCTAAGAATTTGTTCACCACATCTTCCCAAGTTGTCAAGCTTTCCCTTAGGAAAGATTCCAGCCACTTGGCTGCCTTATCCCTTAGTGAGAATGGAAATAAAAGCAGTCTATAGGTGTCAGGATGAACACCATTAGACTTCACTGTGTCACATATTTTCAGGAAGGTGGTTAAATGTTGATTTGGGTCCTCTTGGACACTTCCTCTGAACAAACAGTTGTTCTGCACAAGGGTGATGAGCTGTGGCTTCAATTCAAAATTGTTGGCATGGATGGTTGGCTTTTGAATGCTACTTCCACAGTTTCCTGGGTTTGGATTGATATAAGAGCCTAAAACTCTTCTATCCTCCCCAGTATGATATGCTCGACCTCTTCCGCCATGGTTGTGAGCCTCTTCTTCATAATGGTTTTCCATGTTTTCTTCCATGTTTGGTTCAAAGTATTCCTCAAAGTGTTCCTCCTCTTCTTCAGCACCAACTACACGTTTGTCTCTTGCCTCCCTCCTTAGTCTAAGGAAGGTTCTCTCAGGTTTGGAATCAAAGGAAGTTGAAGCCCCGCTTCTTCTCCCTGTCATACAACCAACAAGTACAAGCAAAGAGAATAGGTGCAGAAAGTATATCTGTCAGAATTACTGTTAGTGTGAGTGATGCAATATATCAAACAGTTAGTGGGTTAGTGAGATGAAATGTAAATAACAAAAAAAAATAGGGGGAAGGGAAGAAATTAACTAAAACAGGAAGTAAATAACTCAAACAGAAATTTAAATCAAACAAAAATAAAATGCTCAATCTAGTTATCCTCCAACCTAATCATTGTTGATGCACAATCAATCCCCGGCAACGGCGCAATAAACTTGATGCACGGAAAACTTTTCTCATAACAAATTTCCTTCGGCAAGTGTACCGAATTTGTCGTCAAGTAAAAACTCACAATAGAGTGAGGTCGAATCCCACAAGGATTGATTGATCAAGCAACTTTAATTAGAAGAATATTGTAGTTGAGCAAATCAGAAATTGAGTTGAGAATTGCAGAAAGTTAAATGCGGAAAAGTAAATGGCAGAAAGTAAATTGTAGAATCTTAAATGGGAATGGGTAAGATCAGAAATGGGGAGTTCATTGGGCTTAGGAGATGTTGCATTCTCCGGATCAATCTCATTTACATCTCTTACTCAATCAATGCACTCATTGATCTCCTTGGCAATCTTAAGTGATTGAATTACAATTTCTTGTAATTCAATCTCTCAAATCTTGATCAATAGCCAATTCCTTGGTCAATTGCTCATGAGAAGAGATGAAGTATGGTCACTGATTAATCCACATGCATTTCCCAAATCAAGCATTGAGAGGATTATAGTCACATATCCATCCAAACCCAATTTGGTCCAGCATGAGAAAGCATTTCTAGCTTGATCTCTTCATTCCTCTTCCAAGGTTCAGAAGAGATCCAAGTATGAATAGTTTCTTTTCCAAGATAACTACCCAATTGGATGAAGATCGAAAGCTTTCAAGTAAAATCAAGAGAAAAGATAGAAGAAGAATAATGAAAACTAGTATTGATCCATCAAATTACAACAGAGCTCCCTAACCCAATGAAAGGGGTTTAGTTGTTCATAGCTCTGGAAAGTGAAAACAAAGATGGAGAATACATGATGGAAACTAGAAGAGCAAAGAAAGTAAAATACAGGAAGTAGTTCTATGCTATTTTCCAACTCCCAGCAACTCCCTAAAATAATTTAAAGCTACTCCTATATATACTACTCTTCTCATCTTCTAGTTGGCTCTTCAAGTCTTGGGCCTTTGGATCTTGAGTTTGAAGCAGTTCTCTTCTTCATTTGGGCTTGGCTTTACTTGCAGAGAGAAAGTGTGAAGTGGGCAGAGATTTTAGCTCAGGACGTTAGGGTTGTTAACGTTTAGTGAAAATATGAGTTCGAGAACGTTAGTGACAATCAACTTTCTCACGAACGTTCCTAAGTAAAAGCCACGTTAACCTCAATGTTAGTGGCACAAATGTTGCCACCAACGTTGCCTCTAGGTCCTTCGCACACGTTATTGGGACTTAACTTTCCCAATAACGTTGAAAATTCCCTATTGCTCCTACGTTAGAGCCCATGTTAACTTAGTTAACGTGGCTCTTTAACGTGGTCTTGCCATCCTTCGAGAACGTTAGTGACATTCAACATTGTCACTAACGTTCCAATGTGCCCCCATGTCTCACGTTAGAATCCACGTTAACTAGGTTAACGTGGCTTATAACGTGGCCATGCTTAGCCATCCCCAACGTTAGTGACAATGTTGAGTGTCACTAACGTTGGCTCATCATTCCTCATCCACGTTAGCTTCCACGTTAACTAAGTTAACGTTGGAGTTAACGTGGCTCATAGTGGCTTGTGTGGCTCCTTCCAACGTTAGTGACAATGTTGAGTGTCACTAACGTTGGCCATCACCTTCTTCTCTCACGTTAGCCTCCACATTAACTAAGTTAACGTGGAAGTTAACGTGGCTACTTGGGGTTGTGTGGTTGCTTCCAACGTTAGTGACAATGTTGGGTGCCACTAACGTTGTCGACCACTCTTGCCTCTTCACGTTAGCTTCCACGTTAACCAAGTTAACATGGGAGTTAACGTGGCATTGTGCACTTAGGCCAACGTTAGTGACAATGTTGAATGTCACTAACATTTGCTTCCTTTCCCCCTTTTAACGTTAGAGGCCACGTTAACTAAGTTAACGTGGACTCTAACGTAGCCACTTGTGAGCATTGGCCAACGTTAGTGATAATGTTAAGTGTCACTAACGTTGGCTCAAATTCCCTTCTTCACATTAGAGTTCACGTTAACTTAGTTAACGTGACTCTTAACGTGGGTAATGATGGCTTCGAGAGCGTCATTGACAGTCACTTTTCTCATTAACTTTGCAAGTTACCTCCCATTCCTTGCTTTCTTTGGTCCTGAAATCAGGTAATAGAGTGCATCAAAGTTATAATCCAAGTCATGCGTAATGCAGAATACAATTTGTCACTAAACTCTTGCAAAATCCTCATGAAATCATGTAAAATGCATAATGTATGCTTGAATCAAGGTGTAAGTGAATATCTACCCAAAACTAGCTTATTTCCTAAGAAAATGCATGAAACTATCCTAAAAACAGTAAAGAAAAGGTCAGTGAAACTAGCCAAAATGCCTTGGCATCAGTTCCCAAAAGCGCCGATATTAAAGCGCGCGCTTTTAGAGGAAAAACATTCTACATTCAAAAAAGCTCTACAAATAAAGGAATCGACAAAAGTGCTCGAGTTTGGCTTTGCTATAAGGAGTTCGAAGTCAAAAAACTCGACCTCAAAGCAGAAGACCGAGCTCAAGCAGGGGCACTGTTCATACCCTGGGTCGAGCTGTCCGACCCGGGATGTTTAGCGACATGGCGACCGACCTCTTCAGGTCCGACTCTCTGATCTCTTCTTAAAGAGATCGGCCAAATCAACAGGAAAGCCTAATAAAGGGCCCGAATAGAGGAACACGACCCAAATCCAAAGGCAGTCCAAGCCTATAGAGATAAAGGCGGTTCCCTCGAAGATAAGCTGACTTCACTCAAAATAAGATAAGATAAGACCTAATAACTAACTTATCTTATCAGAAAGGTCAGCCCACACCACTATAAATACACTGGAGCACCCAGGTATAACTCATACTCTGATTCTACATAAAACCTGCATAATACCCGTGCTAACTTAAGCATCGGAGTCTCTTGTAGGTACCCCCACCCTCCGGTAACCGAGGATCAGCAGTGCAGCAAGTCCAACAGGTCGGACACAACAGCTCCGGCTGCCACCAGCCAACCGGAAACGTCATCTCCGACCAGTGCAGAAGATCTTGTCCGAGATCGACCTCCAGTTTCAGGTAACCCCCGGAACAGTAAGGTCAGCCAGCTGCTTGGTGATCATCTTATTTTGAGCCAGCAGTGCATCCACGTTGCCTACCTCCATCACTCCTCTAGTGTTGCCTCTTTCAGAAGTATAGAAATAGTCATTCTCAGCTACAGTCTCAATGACATCTATGGCTTCTTCAATGGTCTTCTTCTTGTTCAGAGACTCCCCGGATGAGTGGTCTACTGCCTTCTTTGATTCATAAGAAAGACCTTCATAGAAAATGTGTAACTGCACCCATTCATTGAATATATTTGGCGGGCACCTTCTTGTCAAGTCCTTAAACCTCTCCCATGCTTCATAGAGAGTTTCACCATCTTGTTGCCTGAAGGTTTGTACCTCAGCTCTCAACCTATTGATTCTTTAAGGAGGATAGAATCTCGCCAAGAATTTGTTCACCACATCTTTCCAGGTTGTTAAGCTCTCCTTCGGGAAAGATTCCAGCCATTTAGATGCTTTCTCCTTGAGTGAAAGGGAAACAAAAGCAATCTATAGGAGTCGGGATGAACACCATTAGACTTCACAGTATCACATATCCTCAGAAAGGTGGTTAGATGTTGATTGGGGTCTTCTTGGACACTTCCTCCGAATGAACAGTTGTTCTGAACAAGGGTGATGAGCTGTGGCTTTAGTTCAAAGTTATTGCCATATATGGTTGGCTTTTGGATGCTACTTCCACAGTTTCCTGGGTTTGGGTTTATATAAGAGCCTAAAACTCTTCTCTCTTGTCCAGCATTATGCACTAGACCTTCTCTGCCATGGTTGTGAGCCTCTTCTTCATGATGGTTCTCCATATTCTCATCCATGTTTAGTTCAAAATACTCCTCCTCTTCCTTAGCACTAGCAACTCTCTTTCCTCTTGCTACCCTCCTTAATCTAAGGAAGGTCCTCTCAGGTTCAGAATCAAAGAAAGTTGAAGCCTCGCTTCTTCTACCTGTCATACAACCAACAAGACACAAGCAAGAAGGAGACAAATACAGGAAGTATTCTTGTCAGAAATGCTGTTAGTGTGAGTGATGCAATATATCAAACAGTTAGTGGGTTAGTAAACTAAATTGTAACAAATAAGAGAACACCACAAATGAGTAAAGGGTAAAGGAAAGAAAATAACTAAAACTGAAAGTAAATCACTCAAACAAAAATTAAATCAAACAAAAGAAAAAAAATGCTCAATCTAGTTATCCACCAATTTAATTATTGTTGATACAAAATCAATCCCCGGCAACAGTGCCATAAACTTAATGCACGGAAACTTGTCTCTTAACAAATTTCCCTCGGCAAGTATACCGAATTGTCGTCAAGTAAAAACTAACAATAGAGTGAGGTCAAATCCCACAGGAATTGATTGGTCAAGCAAGTTTAATCAGAGGAATGTTCTAGTTGAGCTAAGCAGAAATTGAGTTGATATTTGCAGAAACATAAATGGCAGGAAAGTAAATAACAGAAATTGTAAATGCTGGAAATAAAGAGCAAAATGGAAATGGAGGAAAGTAAATTGCAGAATCTTAAATGGGGATTTGGGGAAATGAACATAAAAGTAAATGGCAAAAAGTAAAGAGAATGGGTAAGATCAGAAATGGGGAATTCATTGGGCTTAGGAGATGTTGTATTCTCCGGATCAAGTTCATTCTCATCTCTTTCTCAATCAATGCATTCATTGATATCCTTGGCAATCTTAAGTGATTGGATTCCAATTCCTAGGCAAGCCAATCTCTCAAATCTTGATCAATAGCCAATTTCTTGGTCTAATTGCTCATGAGAAGAGATGAAGTATGGTCACTTGTTATACCACATGTATTCCTAAATCAAAGTGTTGGTAGGATTATATGTCACTATATCCATCCAAACCCCAATTTGGTCCAACATGAGAAAGCATTTCTAGCATGATCTCTTCCTTCCTCTTCCAAGGTTCCGAAGAGATCCAAGTATGAATAGCTTCTTTTCCAAGACAACTACCCAATTGGATGAAGATTGAAAGCTTTCTACTAAAATCAAGAGAAAAGAAAGAAGAAAAATAATGAAAACTATTATTGATCCATCAAATTACAACAGAGCTCCCTAACCCAATGAAAGGGGTTTAGTTGTTCATAGCTCTGGGAATGGAAAGCGTAAATGAAAAGTACATTCTGAAAACTCAAACTAGAAAGTGCAGGGAAAGTAAAATATACAGAGTGTAGTTCTTCAATATACCAAAAGCTCCCTCACTAGTTCAAAAGTACTCCTATATATTCTACTCTTCTGATCTTCTAGTTAGCTTCTTCAAGTCTTGGATATGGGCCTTTAGATCTTTAGTTGAAGCAGTTACAATCTTCAGTGGGCTCAGCTCTGCTTGGAGAGAAGGTGTGAGTTAGGCATGGACGTTAGTTAGGACGTTAGTGGTTTTAACGTTAAGTGAAAGTATGGGTTTGAGAACGTTAGTGATGATCACCTTTTTCACTAACGTTCCAAGCCAAAATTGATTCACGTTAACTTCAACGTTAGTGGCACTAATGTGACCACTAACGTTGCCTCTTGGTCCTTTGCAAACGTTATTGGCATTCACCTTTTCCAATAACGCTGCTTATTGCCCCCTTTTCCCACGTTAGAGTTCACGTTAGTAGCTAACGTGACCTTTAACGTGGACTTGCCTATTCTTCGAGAGCCTTAGTGACACTTACCTTTGTCACTAACGCTCCAAACGCCCCTCCTTCCCTAGAGTTCACGTTAATTAGATTAACGTGACCACTAATATGGTGGTGATTGCCATCTCCAATGTTAGTGACAAAGGTGAGTGTCACTAACGTTGGTCCATCAATTCTTCTTCCACGTTAGCTTCCACGTTAACGTAGTTAATGTGGCAACTAACGTGGGCAATAGTGGCTTAATAGTGGCTTAATCCAACGTTAGTGACAAAGGTGAGTGTTACTAACGTTGGCAATTCCTTGTTCCTTCCACGTTAGAGTTCACGTTAATGTGATTAACGTGACTCTTAACGTGGCCAAGTGTGCCCTTTCTTCCAACGTTAGTGGCATTCACTTTTACCACTAACGTTGGAGCTTCACTTCTCTTCCACGTTAGCTTCCACGTTAACGTAATTAACGTGGCAACTAACGTGGGCTATAATCGCTTTCGAGGGCGTTATTGGCGATCACTTTTCTCATTAACGTTGCAAGCTAGCTCCCATTCTACATTAGTGGTCACGTTAATTAGACTAACGTGGCTACTAACGTGGTTCTTCCTTGCTTCCTTTGTCCTGAAATCAAGCAAATAAAGTGCATCAAAGCTCTATTCCAAGTCATGAGATCATGTATTATCCAATTTGTCATTAAATTCATTCATAATTCTCATGAAATCATGTAAAGTTCACAATGTTTGCTTGAATCAAGTTTATGGCGCCGTTGCCGGGGATTGATTTTGTATCAACAATGATTAAATTGGTGGATAACTAGATTGAGCATTTTTTTCTTTTGTTTGATTTAATTTCTGTTTGAGTGATTTACTTTCAGTTTTAGTTATTTTCTTTCCTTTACCCCTTACCCGTTTGTGGTGTTCTCTTATTTGTTACAATTCAGTTCACTAACCCACTAACTGTTTGATATATTGCATCACTCACACTAACAGCATTTCTGACAAGAATACTTCTTGCATTGTCTCCTTCTTTCTTGTGCCTTGTTGGTTGTATGACAGGTAGAAGAAGTGGGGCTTCAACTTCCTTTGATTCTGAACCTGAGAGGACCTTCCTTAGACTAAGGAGAGAAGCAAGAGGAAAGAGAGTTGCTAGTGCTGAGGAAGAGGAGGAGTATTTTAAACCAGACATGGATGAGAATATGGAGAACCATCATGAAGAAGAGGCTCACAACCATGGCAGAGAAGGTCTAGTGCATCATGCTGGACAATAGAGAAGAGTTTTAGGCTCTTATATAAACCCAAACCCAGGAAACTGTGGAAGTAGCATCCAAAAGCTAACCATACATGCCAATAACTTTGAATTAAAGCCACAGCTCATCACCCTTGTTCAGAACAACTGTTCATTCAGAGAAAGTATCCAAGAAGATCCCAATCAACATCTAACTACCTTCCTGAGGATATATGATACTGTGAAGTCTAATGGTGTTCATTTCGACACCTATAGATTGCTTTTGTTCCCCTTTTCACTCAAGGACAAAGCATCTAAATGGCTGGAATCTTTCCCGAAAGAGAGCTTAACAACCTGGGAAGATGTGGTGAACAAATTCTTGGCGAGATTCTATCCTCCTCGAAGAATCAACAGGTTGAGAGCTGAGGTACAAACCTTCAGGCAACAAGACGGTGAAACTCTCTATGAAGCATGGGAGAGGTTTAAGGACTTGACAAGAAGGTTCCCGCCAGATATGTTCAATGAATGGGTGCAGTTACATATTTTCTATGAAGGACTTTCTTATGAATCAAAAAAGGCAGTAGACCACTCATCCAGGGGTCTCTGAACAAGAAGAAGACCATTGAAGAAGCCATAGATGTCATTGAGAATGTAGCTAAGAATGACTACTTCTATGCTTCTGAAAGAGGCAACACTAGAGGAGTGATAGAGCTAAGAAATGTGGATGCACTGCTGGCTCAAAACAAGATGATCACCAAGCAGCTGGCTGACCTTACCAAGAAGATGGAAAGGAACTAAGTAGCAGCAATTATCACCTCATTAGCAGCTCAAGAAGGAGTGAATGCAGAGGCAGAGGGTGATCAGGAACAAGCCAACTACATTGGGAACTCTCCTAGGCAGACCCATGATCCATACTCCAAAACTTATAATCCTGGTTGGAGGAACCACCCAAACTTTGGGTGGGGAAATCAACAAGATCAAGGCCAAGATCAGAGACGTCACAACCCCAACAACAATGCAGCTCACCAACAGTCCACACAGAGATCATATCAGCACCCACCTAACAACACCCCTCAACATCAATATCAAAACCAAAATGGTCCTTCTCATCCCTCCAATCTCAACTCACCATCATCCGAAGATAGACTCTCAAGGATTGAGACTCTACTTGAAGGCATATGTAAGGAAATCCAAGATAACAAGGTGTTCATGGAGGAGGTGCGAGCCAATATAAAAACCCAGGGAGACACCATCAAGAGGCTAGAATTTCAAGTGGGATACCTCTCTGAGAAGATTCCCAAACCTACTGACAGCTTCCCAGGTGACACAGAGAAAAACCTGAGAGGTGAAGCAAAGAAAGTAAGATGGGAAGAATGCAAGATGGTCACTATAAGTGATAAGGAGACTGAGGAAGAGCTGAACAAACCATTTGTACAACCTAGAGACACCTCAGCAGAGAAGCAGGAAGAGGGTCACCAAGAAACCAAAATTACACAGAAAGAGCTTCAACTACAAATGATGAACCGCCAAGAAGAATCACTTTCCAGATAGATGAATCAACAGGAGGAGTGGCAAAAGCAAATGATGGAGCAGCAACTGGAACAAGGGAAATAATGGGGTGAATCCTTCCACAGGATGAAACAAAGGCAAGATCAACAACAAGAAGTCATCCAAAAGCTAATCAAAATCCAAGCACATCAAGGTGCACACATACATGAGATGCATCAGAAACAATTAGAACAGGCAGAACTCTTCGACGAATACAGAGCATTCTCAGAAGGAGTTTACATGAGTGAGACTGGACATCATGTGAACACTCAAGCCAGGCTCGGATACTTAGTTGGACAACTACCTATATTGCATCCGGGAATCACAAGATATGAAGAAGTGAAAGATGACTTAGCGCGAGAAGAAAGAGAAAAAGTCGAAAGGAGTCATGAATCAGTAAGGAAAGCACTTGAAGACTGGAAAAGAGCCAGAATGACACGGATACGAGGAAACACAAGTGGACACAAAGAGGACAAACGAGAGGGAGAGCATGGGCAGCCCCGTGAGTAAAAGGTGGTAGAGTTCCCTCTTCATTTTATCTTTTTGAAGTCTAAATAAGGAAAATCATGTATGAAATAGAACATGCTTCCATAGTAGCTTAGGAATTTTCAATTCTGTATTTAGCATTTTCAGTTATTAAGTCTATGTGTGCTGTCCAAGTTACCTGTTTTCATTTTCATCCTACTTACTTATATGCTTGCCCTTTGAATTTAATGAAAAATAATGTTATGAAAAGAAAAACCAGAGTGGAGTTCACATTGTGGAGTTAGTTCTCAAAGTCTGTGGTGTGGTAATAAGTTAGCTAAGTTGGTTCACCTGTAAGGTATAAGGACACTTATACATTGAATTACATGCTTGAAACACATTCTATGAGATTAACCAAACAACAAGATCCTAATAAGAAAAAGAAAGAACAATAAGAGTTTGAAAAAGAAAGAGAAGTAATAAGAAATAAGGCTAGGCACCAAGGGTTTAAATCTTGAGGGATGTGTCTGTGGTGATCCTGTACCAAGGATCTGCTTGGATGAATAAGTTCTTAGGAGTGCTTCATCACTTGATAGCTTGGGTTAACTAACCCGGGATTATCAACTGAAAATCCACTGTCAAGAGCAACCTTGCTACAGAACATTTAGTAACCCAAAGAGGTGCTGGACACCAAGGCCTCAAGGAAAGAAAATAACAAACCATGTGCCTGTGGTGTGCATGTATGGGGGAGAGAGACTTGAGGGAGTAAGTCCTTAGGGGTGTTTCAACACTTAGCACCTTGAACCAACTGATTCGGGAGTGTTGACTTAAAGCTTATTTTAAAGAGTCACCCCCTCACAGAGCACTTAGCCTAAGGATGCAATAAACCCTGAAATGGGGGAGGATCAAAGAATAAGGATTTCATAGGATGCAATCAAGCAAGTTTTCAAAGGCATGATAAGGACTTGGAAACCAGTAAAGGAATGAACCTAAGTTGCTATGCATGAAATCCCATAAACCAAGAGCTTTACTTTTATAATAAGAACTTATTCCTCTTGTTCTTTCATTCATCATTCTTATGTTTCAGTACTTGCTTAGGGTGCTTTGGCTTTGAGATCGGCTTCGAGTTTTAGAAGTTTATCTTCTAACTCTCGGCGTCGCCTTACCTCTCTTTGTAGATCCTTCCCAACTTCTCGTTGATGCTGGGTTTCTTTTTCAAGCTGCTTTAAACGATCTTGGAGCGCTTCTATCACTCCCGGATTTAATGAGTTTTTGTCCCCGTTAGATTCCGGGGTATCTTTCAGTGTAGTGTCTGCGTTTTTGTGTGGGGTTCTATCTTCTAGATCTGAATCGTGGTCGTTGTCATGATCGTCCGCCATGGTGACGGGATGACTTTCAGGTTCCCCGGCAACGGCGCCAATGTTCCGAGGGTTACCTGAAACTGTAGGTCGATCTCGGACGAGATCTTCTGTACTGGTCGGAGATGACGTGTCTGGCTGGTGGGTGGTGGCCGGAGCTGTCGTGTCCGACTTGTTGGACTGGCTGCACTGCTGATCCTTCGTCACCGGAGGGTGGGGGGTACCTGCAAGAGACTCCGATGCTTAAGTTAGCATGGGTATTAAACAAGTTTTTAGTAGAATCAGAGTATGAGTTATACCTGGGTGCTCCAGTATATTTATAATGGTTGTGGGCTGACCTTCTTAGGTAAGATAAGTTAGTTATTTTATCTTACCTTATCTTATCTTTGGGTGAGGTCAGCTTATCTTCAAGGGAACTACCCTTATCTCTATAGGCTTGGGCTACCTTTGGATTTGGGTCGTGTTCCTCCATTTGGGCCCTATTCGAGCTTCCCTGTCGATTTGGCCGAGCTCTTTGAGAAGAGGTCAGATAGTCGGACCTAAAGAGGTCGGTCGCCTTGTCGCCAAGCATCCCGGGTCGGACAGCTCGACCCCAGGTATGAACAGTATCTGTTTAAAAGCTTCTGCAAAAGGGATCCTTATCTCTAATGTTTTGAGATACTCCGTAAAGCGGGCAAACTGTTTATCCCTTTCCTCTTAACAGAGTTTTTGAGGAAATGGCATCTTAGCCTTATAATCATCAACCTTGGTTGATGAAGGCCAAATGCCTTGTATGCTGGAATGGGGGTTACTAGCTTGCTTATGAGGATTGTTATCAGTGTGTGACTGACCTCCTTTGTATGGGTGTTCAACGCCCATGCTGCTGCCCCCTTTGGCGTTTAAATGCCCACTCTCTGCCCTTTCCTGGCGTTTAACGCCATGGGGGATACCTTCCTGGGCGTTTGAACACCCAGTCTCTGCCCTTTCCTGGCGTTCAACGCCAAGAGGGATACCTCTCTGGGTGTTTGAACGCCCGGTCTCTGCCCATTCCTAGCGTTCAATGCTAGGAGTGGTGCTTTTCTGGGAGTTTGAATGCCCAGAACCATCTTGTGCAGAGATCTGGTTATCCCCTATGGGCTTTTCGTTTTTATTGGTCTAAGGTTGGAAACCTAAGATTTTCCCACTCCTCAGTTGAATAGCCTGGCATTCATCTGTTATCTGCTAAGATAATAGTTGCCTTGTTTGACTCAACTGGGCTTCTACATTTCTGCTAGAAGCCTGAGTTTCTCGTAGAGCCTCTTGTAGTTCCAGCATTTGCTGGGTAAGGGCTTGCAGTTGCTGAGCCAATGGGCCATCCTACTCTGGAGGGTTAGGTTCAGCAATTACTGCCTTAACCTCTCATTTTACAGAGGTCTCAGGAGATGCGTACAGATGCTGATTAGTAGCAACTGCCTCAATAAGCTCTCGAGTATCTCCAATGGTGTTTCTCATGTGCATGAAACCACCAGCAGAGTGGTCCATGGACATTCTAGCCATGTCTAAAAGCCTATAGTAGAAGATGTCTAACTGTACCCATTCTGAAAACATTTAAGTGGGATATTTTCTTAGCATCCTCTTATACCTCCCCAGGCATCATAAAGAGATTCACCATCTCCTTGTTTGAAGCCTTGGATGTCCAGTCTCAGCTGGTTCATCTTTTTTGGGGAAGGTATTGGTTTAAAAACTTGTCCACTAACTGTAGTTTTTAAACTAGCGTTAGGTTGGTTATCCAACCATCTTTTTGGTTGATCCTTTAAAGCAAAAGGAAAGAGCAATAACCTGTAGACCTCTTGGTCTACTCCCTCACTATGTACTGTGTCAGTAATCCTTAAGAAATCTGCAAGAAATTCTGTAGGTTCTTCCTGAGGAAGCCCAAAATACAGGCAGTTCTGCTGCACCAGAGTAATAAGTTGAGGGTTTAATTCAAAGCTACTAGCTCTGATTTGAGGTATGCTGATGCTTCTTCCATAGAAGTCAGCATTAGAACTTGTATAAGATCCCAGAGTTCTTCTGAACTCTTCTTTCCCACTTGGGTTCATGATGGAGAAAGGTAGAAGAAGAGGAAGAAGAAATAGAGTTAAAGAAGAAATAGAAGTAGAAGAAATGAATTAAAAAAATATTTTATTTTATTTTATTTATTTATTTTATTCAAAATTAAAATTAATTATTTAAAAGAAATAAAATTCGAAAAAGAAAAAAGAGAGATACAAGAGAAGTTTTCGAAAATTGAGAGATAGAAGAGTCAATTAGAAAGTTTTGAAAAAGAAGAGAGAGAAGATATGTAATTAATTATGAAAAGATTTGAAAATAAAATAGGATAGGAGATAAGATAAGAATTTAAATTAGAATTTGAAATTTGAAAACCAAATTTTAAATTTTGAAATTTGAATTTTTAAATTTTGAAAAAGATTTGAATTTTGAAAAGATTTAATTTTGAAAATTGAAAATTGAAATTTAAATTTGAAAGTTGAAATTCTAAATTTGAAATAAGATAAGATAAGATTTTGAAAAAGATATGATTTTTGATTTTGAAAAGATTTGATTTTTGAATTTTAAAAATTTTTAAAAATAAAATCTGAATTTTTTGTAAAATTTCGAAAATATAGTAAAAAGATAAGAAAAGATATTATTTTTTTGATTTTTGAATTTAATGATGAAAGAGAAAAACATACAAAAGATACAAAACTTAAAATTTTTAGATCTAATACCCCTAATTTTCGAAAATTTTGGAGAAAAACACAAAGGAATACCAAACTTAAAAATTTTAAGATCAAGACACATAAAAGACTCAAGAACACTTTGAAGACTAACAAGAACACAAAGAACAAGACTTAAGAACTTTAAAGAACACAAGAATATAAAAAGAACACCAAACTTTAAATTTTTAGAAAACCAAATATAAATTTTCGAAAAAATAAAGAAAAATAACAAGAAGACACCAAACTTAAAGAATTGACATAAGATTTAACCAAAGAAAAATTATTTTTGAAAAATTTTTAAAAGAAAGATACCAAAAAATAAAAAATTGCTGTAAGAACAAAAACAAAGACTCAAAGAAACGAAAATTTACCAAGAACATACACACAAAGACTCAAACTAAGAATAAAGATTAAACAAAGAAAATAAAAATTATTTTTAAAAAATTTTTTGATTTTTTTTTCAAAAATTGAAGAAGAAAAAAAAAATAAAAGACTTAACAAGAACACAGATAAAGACTCAAATTAAGAACAAAAATTAAACAAAGAAAGGACAAATATTTCTTGAAAAAGATTTTAAAATTTTCAAAAAAAGAAGGAAGAAGAAAAACAAAAATTAAAAGAATAAAATAAAATAAAATAAAATAAATTAGCTGATCTAGGGAGCAAGACAATCCATCAGTTTGTCCAAACTCAACAATTCCCGGCAACGGTGCCAAAAACTTGGTACACAAATCCGCACACCTTCGTACAACTGAACCAACAAGTGCACTGGGTCATCCAAGTAATACCTGAGCGAGTCAGGGTCGATCCCACGAGGATTGTTGGCTTGAAACAATCTATGGTTATCCTGCAGGTCTTAGTCAGGCAGAGAAAGAGTAGGAGATGTTGGTATGTTATTTTTAATTGCATAAAAGTAAAGAGAATAAATAAACAGGGTAATTAGAACTCAGAAGTCGTGTAAACTGTGAAAAGATGGATAAAAATGAGGTAAAGGATTGGAGTTGCTTAGTCTTTCTGAATTAATTCTGGTAGTACTGTTTCCTTTGCTTGAAAGTGATTTCTTCAATGACAGGCTGTATGTGATTGACACTGGTTTGAGCAGCTGCCAATACTCCTCCAGATATGAACCCCAGGTTTAGTACGGATCCATTTTGATTGAGGGTGAAGCTTCTGCAGTTAATTCTCCTTGATGATCCTACTCAAAACGCCACAGACAAGGTTGAATATTCCGGATCGGAGGATGCTGCGCCTTAGGTTCTAGCCTCTACCACAAAGACCCTAATCACCCAGTAAATCGGTTGAACTGATGTCTCGAGAAGTCCCCAATGAAGTCGTGGATTAGCCGTCTGAGAGACGTGTTTTCAAGCTGGTGGTCCATCATCGTCCGATGAAAGACGCACTCTGAACCCATGTAGAATGTGATAACCTTATGCCAGTTCAACGCATTCATAGTGATGAAGAATGAATACACGTCTTAGAATTAATTAAACACGGATCGAAAAGAAACAGTTATACTTTTATTAATTCATAGGACTCAGCAGGGCTCCTCCCCTCAACCTAGGAGGTTTAGAAACTCATACTGAAAGTAAAAGACAATCGTAAAAATGAAAATAGGGCTGAAGATCCTTTACAAAGAGTAATCTTCTACTTTAAATACTAAACTAGTGACTAGTAAGGGTAAAACAGTCTATCTAGTGCTAAAATCCACTTCTGGGGTCCCCTTTTTTAATTGTTTGGGCTAAGCTTTGATGAAATCCAAGTGCTTAGGCTTCCTTGGACGTTGAACTCCAGTCATGGCACATTTTTGGGCATTGGACTCCAGCTTGGAATCTCTTTCTGGCGCTGGACGCCAGAACTGCTCAGATGGCTGGCGTTGAATGCCAGTTTTGGGCCTTCTAATCCGAAGCAAAGTATGGATTATTATATATTTCTGGAAAGCTCTGGAAGTCAACTTTCCATAGCGGTTGAGATCACTCCATTTGGACTTCTTTAGCTCCCGAAAAGCTCTTCCGAATGCAGGCAAGTCATATCTGGACAGCATCTGCAGTGCTTTCTCTATCTCTGAATCAGACTTCCACTCCAGCTCTTCAATTTTGGCTAGAAAATACCTGAAATTGTCCAAAAACACAAAAGAAAAACACAATAAAAACTACATGTAAGTGATTCCAAAAAGCGTATAAAATATTCACTCATCAGTTGCACATTTTTTATGAAGGGCTTTCTAGAGAAGCAAAGAAGGTCGTGGACCACTCTTCAGGAGGCTCTCTCAATACCAAAAAGACCCAGAAGAGGCCATAAATATCATTGAAACAGTGGCTAATAATGAGTACTTCTATACCTCAGATCAGAGCACCAATAGAGGTGTGATGGAGCTGAGTCATATGGATGCATTGCTAGCTCAAAACAAGTTAATTACCAACCAATTAGCAGAGCTCACCAAGCAGATGGAGAGAAACCAGGTTGCAGCAGTCAACACTCAACCACCAACTCAAGAAGGAGTGAATGCAGAGGAAGGAAGTGATTGGGAATAAGCCAATTATGTTGGAAACTCATCAAGACAATCATATGATCCACACTCAAAAACCTACAATCCTGGTTGGAAGAACCGCCCAAACTTTGGGTGAGAAAATCAGCAAAACCAAATCCAAGACCATAAACCTCAAAACTCCAACCATTACAACAACTCCACCTATCAATACTCCAACCAAAGACCATGTCAAGCCCAACATAACACTTCTTTCCAGCCTCCATATCAAGCACAAAATAGCCATCCTCAACCTCCAAATCCCAACTTACCATCACAAGCATATGAGGATTGAATCTCCCGGATTGAGGCCTTGCTTGAAGAAATTTGCAAGGAGTTTAAGGACAACAAGGCATTCAAGGAGGAAGTAAGATCTAAATGCAAAACCAGGGAGCTGCCATCAAGAAGCTTAAATACCAAGTAGGATATCTTTCTCAGCAAATTTCTAAGCCCACAGACAGCTTCCCAAGTGACACTGAGAAGAATCCAAGAGGAGAAACAAAGAATGTGAGATGGGAAGAATGTAAGGCAATCACTCTAAGAAATGAAGAGACATTGGAGGAAGAAGCTACCAGGCTAACTAATAAACCCCGTTTTTAGGGTTTATCATGTATAGATTTTAAGGGTTTTATCAATGATCTTCCACACTTATTCATATAAAACTGCATGATTTTGTGTTCCTTTCCCCAATTTGCTTCATAGATGAAAACATGCTTCTTTTGCATCAAAATTGATATATTGTAATCCTCCTTTATTACCATTCGATGCCGTGATCCGTTTGTTAAGTGGTTTCAGAAGTTATAAGGCAAAAATGGCTAAGAGGAGTGAAGGAAGCATGCATGAATGGAAGGAGCATGGAATAAAGTAGAATTTTGGAATTTAGGCATGGGCGCGTGCGCGCACCATACGCGTACGCACGGATGTGCACCCCCAGAGCCGGCGCAGTGGAGCCGAGACGAGAAGCCGTCGCGCTTGTATGGCTGGACCATAATTCCTATGACGCGCGCGCACTGCACGCCTGCGCGTAGGTCGCAAAAAACCCCAGGGGCGCGTACGCGTACTGTGCGCGTACGCGCCGATGTGCGCAAGTTATTTTTTAAGAGGAAAATGTGACCAGCGATTTCAGGCAGTCCCAGGCCTTGTTTTAGAGCAGAATTTTGGAGGGAAAAGCATAAGAAGACCAAGGATTAGAGGGGTTAGGACAAGTAGTCATAATTCTAGATATTTTGGGTAGTTAGTTACATTTTGCTTTTAGAGAGAGAAACTCCAACTTCTCTCTAGGATTTTCACTTTCTCCATTGCAATTCTCCTTTGATTTCTTGGTGAGATCCATTGTTAATTCACTCTTACTTTGATTCAAGTTGTAGATCTACTCTTCCTCTACTCTCAATTAGTACTCTTTTGATTCTATCTCTTGCATCTAGATTTGTGACTTTGTTACTTTGAATTTGGATTAATGAATTGAGGAATTTCATTCAATTGCTTGATTGTTGATGATTGTTTGGAATAGATAGGTTTAATTCAATTCCCTTCTCTCAATTACATCATGTCTTCTATGATAGCCTACCAATTGTTTGTGAAAATGACAACCCTAGATATGGAGTACATTTCTCTTACTTGGCTTAGGGATTGAGTTATTGGAGATACTTAAGTAGTGGATATCAATTGTTGATTAGGAATTGAGAAGTGCTAAAGCTAGACTTTCCTAGGGTGAGGCTAGGACTTGTGACTCAAGTTAGTTATTCTCACTTGACTTTCCTCCATTATTAGGAGGTTAACTAAGTGAAGTAACAATCAATTCTTATCCCAATTGAAGGAAACTATAATGATGGAACTTCCAATGCTTACACCTAGCCAAGGCTTTTATCTCAATTAATTGTCGTTTATTTTTGTTAGCTTGAATTCTTGTACCAACTCTCAAAACCACAAAAGACTTCCTAATCAATGATGTGCACTCTAAGGTAAATCCTAGGGAGAACGACCCGGGATCAATACTCTCAGTCATAGATTTTAGAATTGTTTGATGCGATATTTGCGTGTTGGTTAGACTATACTCACGATTGGATTCATTGCTAATTTCTAACCGGCATACGAATATTATGTTTCAGTAACAGAGCACAACAAGGGGCCTCCAAAGGAGAAATTGGAAGGGACAGGACAAGGCATTAACCCTGCACAAAGGGAGGATCCAATGGAGAAGGAAGTCTTGAAACCATATGTGCTAAAAGCACCATTCCCTCAAAGGCTCAAAGGTGCTGCTAAAGAGAATAAGTATTTTAGGTTTCTGGACACATTTATGTCTCTTTATATCAATATTTCGTTCATTGAGGCCCTACAACAAGTGCCTTCATATATCAAATGCATGAAAGAGTTACTAACTAAGAAGAATCCCTTAAAGGGTGGGCAGATAGTAGTGATGACTAAAGAGTGCAGTACCCTTATCTAGAAGGATTTGCCTACAAAGAAGAAGGACCCAGGGAGTTTCCACATCCCTTGTGCTATAGGGGAAACAATGATTGACAGAGGGTTTTGTAATCCTGGAGCGAGCAAAAATTTAATGCCCTTGTCTCTCATGAGGAAGCTGCAAATTAATGAGTTGAAATCCACAAACATAACCCTTCAACTGGTTGACAAGACCCAGAAACAAGCTCCAGGAGTGGTGAAAATGTGTTGGTGAAGGTAGGAAGGTACTTTTTCCCTATAGACTTTGTTGTTCTTGAGATGAAAGAAAGCTATCTTCATCCAATCATTCTGGGGAGACCATTCTTGGCCACAGCCAGAGCACTCATAGATGTTGAGAAGGGAGAGTTGATATTAAGAATACATGATGAACAACTCACCTTTCATGTCTTTAAACCTTCACATGAGTCTGAACAAGAAAACAAAGATTTGAAGGATGATCACAGGGAAGCATTCTTGGAGGAATTAAGCAGTAAATCACAAGCAGAGCCTCTGAAGACATCCTTGGTGGAAAAATAAGAAGTCTAAGTGGTACAACAATCAAACAAATCCAAGGAGGAGTTGAAACCACAAGATTCAAAAGGGACAATCAACAAGGACCCTCCTGACACAAGAATCACTGAAGCACCACTTGAAGGAGAGAAGAGATTTGAGAAGAAGGTGCCAAGAGGATGGAAAAATAAGAAGATCCCTACAGAGGACTTCTCCCCAGGGGACAGAGTGATATCAATCCACCAACCACTAATCCCACCTCATTTTCCTATAATTCCATCTTAGCTACCTCAAGTGTACACAATCAACAGAATCCTTTCCTTGGAGCATGTAGAAATTCTCAAAGAAGAAAGTGGAGATTGATTCACCATGAGAGGAGAAGACCTGAGACACTACCAACCTCCCTGACAAAGGCCAACCGTCAAGCTAATGACGTTAAAGAAGTGCTTGTTGGGAGGCAACCCAACCTGAGGTAAACCTTCTTTGTGATTCTTTTCTTTTTTTAATAAAAGGTCAAGTTAACCTTCTGTGTATTGCAAGGAATTAAGTTTGGTGTTTCACACCAAAAGTGATTGTTCCATGAGTTAATACTTCAAGGACGAATGTGTGGTATTAAGTTTGGTCTTTCACTATGAATTTCACATAAACACATTATAATCCTTCAATTAACATAAGAAATCATTAATCCCAAGCAATCACAGAAGCTACTTGATTTGTGAAATTCACTTAAGTAGTTTTCTCAAAAGGACTAAAAGCATATGGTGGCACATTGCATCAAGCAGTAGGCAAGGAACTAAGTTTGGTGTTCACACATGAAAGTAAGTTTAGAAGCTTACAAACATACATGAATGCTAACCACTCAAGTTCTTGGGAAGCAAGCAACTTTGAAGTTTTTTTTGTAGAAAGAACAGTCAAGCTTTTGAGAGGAACATGCATCATCATCTAAGGAGGAAAGGAAGGATACAAGAGTTAAAGGTGGTGATGACAAAGAGGAAACAAGAGGGCACCAAGAGGTTGTACTGTTTCTTGATTAAAGTTATCGATTGGAAATGTACTTGTACTACTGTTGATCAATGTCCCTTCCGTCTTTTAAGTCATTTGCATTTAGTTCTTCAATTTATCTTTAGCTTGCTAGCTTAGTTGCCTAGGCCATTGATAAACCCCAATTTTGTTGTTTATCTTGTGCTTATTTTAGGAGATTTTATCACCTTTTCCTACATTTATTCAAAAAAATAGCATGGTTTTGTAATTCTCCCTTAAATTGTGCTTAAGTGTAAAAACATGCTTTTTACACCCTTAAATTGGTGATTTTAATTTACTTTAATTCCATTCGATGCCTTGATGTATTTGTTGAGTGATTTCAGGCTCATAAGGCAAGTATTGGATGGAAGGAATGAAGAGAAAAGCATACAAAGTGGAGAAAGCAAGAGGAAACAAGGATTTGGAGTACATCAACCCACGCGCACACGCAGCAGACGCGCATGCGTGGAAGTGAAGTCACATGGCGACGCTTACGCGTACATGACGCGTACGCGTGGATAGGAAAATTGCTAAGCGACGCGCACGCGTGACCCAAGCGTACGCGTCGATGCTCGCACATGACTCACTTAAAGGCAAAACACTGGGGCGATTTCTGAGCTGCCCAGGCCCAAATCCAACTTGTTTATGAGGGTATTTCATGCAGAATTAAAGATCGAGCAAAGGGGGAGCACTTAGTTGTAGAATAACATCATGTAGTTTAGTTTCTAGAGAGAGAAGCTCCCTCTTCTCTCTAGAATTAGGGTTCTTAGGCTTATTTCCATCTTAGTTCTAGGTTTTGATTATTGTTCTCATCTTGTTTTCTTTACAAATTCATGCTTCTACACTTTTATTCTCTTAGTTTTCATGTTAATTTTACTTTTATGCCTCTTTTATGTTCATGAATGCTCATGTTGGATTTGGTTTACATTTAATGCAATTTGATGTTTGATGTTCTTTTATTGTTAATTTGAGTTGTTGATTTACTTTTCTTGCAATTGGTAGTTGTTAGATTTTATTCTTCCTTGCAATTTATTATGCTTTCCGTTTATGCCTTCCAAGTATTTGACAAAATGCTTGGAAGGATGTTAGAGTAGATTTCAAGCATTCTTGGCTTGGAAAGAGTAATTAGGCAATCTTGAGTCATGAATATCCAATTTAGATTGGTGACCTAGAGTTGTTAGTTAATATTAATTCCATTGACTCTAATCTCTTGTTAATTCCATTAGTGAGTAGATTAGGATTTTTGGATTGAGATTAACTAGTCTTGTTTGACTTTCTCTTATGGAAGATAACTTACACCTTCTTCCAACATTGGAGATAACGAAATAGGATAAATTCTTGTTAATTATTGTTATTAGTGACTAGGATAGAAAACCTATATTCTCAATCCTTGCCATGAATGTCTCTCTTTATTACTTGCTTTCTTTACTTGCTTGATTTACTTTTTTTGTCGTTTAAATTCTTGCCCTTTTATAAACCAAACCCCTTGTCCCTTCAAAGCCAATAATCATTCACTTCATTGTAATTTCTTGTGAGATGACCCGAGGTTTAAATACTTTGGTTAATTCTTATTGGGGTTTGTACTTGTGACAAAACCATATCTTTAATGCGAGAATTGTTTGTTGGTTTGGAGCTATGCTTACAACGAAGTTCTTATTTCTATAAGAGAAATTCTAGACCGACGATGATTTTCGCTATCAGCCACAGTATCATACCTTAAGTTGTATGCTTTGTTCTTAAGTTCAATAAAAGAAGATATAAGAAAATGTTGTGAAAAAGAAGAGTGAAGTCCAAAGTCTGCAAAATAAAGTCCTAGTGCTTATGGTGGTATGTGCTAGCTAAGTTGGTTCATCAATAAGGTACAAAGCTAAAATATTTCTTTAATTATGAGCTTAATGTGCATTCTATGAGACTTGGATGAATAATAAGATCCTAGAAAGAAAAAGAGAATGAAAAAGAAAGAAAAGAGCAAACAATAAAGCTAGGTACCAATAGTTTGAACCCTGAGGCATATGCTTGTGGTATTTTTGTACAAGGATATTGTTCCGAGGGTTACCTGAAACTGTAGGTCGATCTCGGATGAGATCTTCAGTACTGGTCGGAGATGACGTGTCCGGCTGGCTGGTGGCAGCCGGAACTGTTGTGTCCGACTTGTTGGACTGACTGCACTGCTAATCCTTGGCCACCGAAGGGTGGGGGGTACCCGCAAGAGACTCCGATGCTTAAGTTAGCATGGGTATTAAACAGGTTTTTTGTAGAATCAGAGTATGAGTTATACCTGGGTGCTCCAGTGCATTTATAATGGTGAGACGTGACCTTTTGGATAAGATAAGTTAGTTATCTTATCTTATCTTTATCTTGGAGTTGAGGTCAGCGTATCTTCAACGGAACCGCCTTCATCTCTATAAGCTTAGGCCGCCTTAGGATTCGGGTCGTGCTCCTCTATTTGGGTCCTTAATCTGGGCTCTCCTGTCGATTTGGCCGAGCTCTTTGAGAAGAGGTCGGATAGTCTGACCTGAAGAGGTCGGTCGCTCTATCTCGAATCATCCTAGGTCGGATAGCTCGACCCAGGGTATGAACAGTGCCCCTGCTTGAGCTCGATCTTCTTTTTGTGGTCGAGTCCTTGACTTCGGTCCTTCTTAAAGTCGAACTCAAGCATTTGTCAATTCCTTTCTTTGTAAAGTCTTTTTTGAATGTAGAATGTTTTCCTCTAAAAGCACGCGTTTTTGTATTAGCACTTTTTTGGGAATGCAAGCGGTTTTAATATCCGCATTTAATTGGCATTAATTTGCCCTTCATTCTCTCTTGGCTTTTATTTTGAATTTCGCGATCAAAAACGGTTTCTCTTCTTCATTTTTTCTTCGTAACTTCTCCCTTTACTTTCTCGTTTTCTGTTTCTCTCATCTGCTCTCTGTCTTTCGCTTGCGCTTCTGCTTTCGTCGCTTGGCGTTTTTCTGGGCAGCCTTTGTCTCTGCGCTTCCATTCTTCCTCGAAGCTTCTTCCGTCTCCAGGTTAGTCCCATTTCATATTTTCCTCGTTTGTTTTTGACTTTGCGATAGGGTTTTCCTTTTGATTTTCTTTTTGGAGAAAGTTTGGATCTTTCTGTTCTTTATCATGCTTGACTTGTTGCATGCTCTAGAATTTCTTTGCTTTTTGGTGCGAATATTTTTCTTGTTGCTTGAATCTTTTTCTTTTGCATGTTGCCGCCGTTTCTGTTTGTGCCTTGGCTGATGTTTTTTTGCTTGATTTCAAAAGAAAGTTTGCGCCTTTGCTGCTTGGCCTTTTTTTTGACATTTCTGACATACTGTAGAAGTAGTGTTTTTTGCTGGTAAACTGTAGAAGTGTGGTCCTTTTGCGTTTTTTAACTTGATGGACGAAATGCTTGCTGCTTTAGGTCTTCTTTCCTTGTTTTGAGAGATACTGGGGTGTAGGTTTTTCCTAGAAATCTTGCTTTGTTATTGCCTCCAAAGGATGCCCCAGGACTTTTTGGTTTTAGTCTTGGGGTTTTCCTTTTGTTTATCCGCCCGTCGAGATGTTTTGACCCGTGCCCGAGATGTTTTTTTTGAGTAATTCGCTCTTCTTTTCTTTTGTAGGATCTTAGTTGACCTCATGTCTTCCCGAAATAACGTCATAGCGACGCCTTCCCAAGTCCCTGCGGGTATGGCCGATTGGGTGGACTCCATGTTCTCATGTGTATCTCGCTGGTTGACTCTGAGTTTTGTTCTCAGCTTAGGCAGTTTCACAGCGTCTGTAGTAACTCTGGTGATGAGAAGAATTATGAGCTTGTTCCTTCTTCCTCTGACGAGAGAGTCTGTTTCTCGACTCGAGTTGTTGACAATCACCCTTTCTTTTATGCTTACGATTTTTTCTTTGGTCAACTCGGAGTTACTCTTCCCTTTACTCCATTTGAAATCGACCTGTTATGGTCCTGAAATGTTGTCCTTTCTCAACTTCACCCCAACTCCTGGGGTTTTATTAAAATCTTCCAATTGTTGTGTAATAGTTTTGGTATTCCTGCTTCCCAATCTCTCTTTTTCTATTTGTTTATCTTGACTAAACCTGGTGTGGTGAAAAAGAAGTCAGCTTAGGTCTCCTTCCGTTCTACCCAAGGAAAGAAAGTTTTTTCCATGTTTGACGAATCGTTTCGGGATTTTAAAAACTATATTTTCAAGGTCCGAGCTGTTAAAGGATCTCGGCCCTTTTTCTTGGATCAAAATGATGAGCCCGCTTTTCCCCTAGAGTGGCAGAAGGATGTTAGAGTCTCTAGGTACTCTTGGGACATGTTGGATGAGGCTGAGCGAGCCTTTGTGACTGTTTTAGAGGAGCGTTGGGGTCAGCCTCCCCATCTTGACACAACGAAGTTTCTAACCAATCCTTCTCTTCTTCAAACTGAGCTGGGTATCTTGTGTTTCCTTTGCTGTTTGCCTTATGATACTTCTAGCTGTTTTTTCGACTTGTTTGGTTTGTAGCTTGACTTCTATTTTATTTGCAGAGGCAATGAAGAACAATGAGTCTATGAAAGCTTTTAAAAGGGCACAGAAGGTGACTGCTGCCAGGAATGTTGCCGCTCGGGCTGCTGGGGAGGGGTCCTCCCAGCCCCGCGAGAAGCCGGCCGTGCCGAGCTCTCCCGGGGTGAAGAAGGCGATCCCGATACCTCGGGTTCGTTTGGTGGATCCTCCTTCTTCTTCTGTGGCTCCATCCACCGCTCCTCCGAGTAAAAAGCAAAAGACTTCTGAGCCTTTCGACCTTAATGCTCCTGATTTCAACGCCATTGAGTTTATAGATCAACAAATTGGGCCATACGGTACCATTCCCATGGATGATGTGTCCATTCTCCATCATTTGGAATTTATGGCTCAGAATCATGTGAGGATGGCCTTTATGTCGACTGCACTTCATCGCACTGCCCAGAATCTTCCACTCCACGCTACCAAGGCGTTTTTGGAGGAGGCGAAACGAGAGTTTGACCGGATGAAGGGTTTGAAGGAGGAGCTCGAGGTGAAGGTGGTCAAATTGGAGAAGGACCTCGAAAATGAGAAGGCGAGTTCTGAGGCGCTGGCTGCTTCCTTGAGGTTGGCTGAGGATGCGGCCATGATGCACAAGGACAGCTATGTGACTTCCTATAGGGAGGGGAGGCGCCTGAGGGAAGAGCTTGACAATGCCTGGGAGGATTATGCTGACCTCCAAGGTCACCTTGTTGGCAGCGTAACTGCTGCTTACGAGAACTTGAAAGAACAAGTCCGAATTATTGCTCCCGAGGCCGATCTTACCCTTTTTAGCTTGGATAATGTCAGAGATGGCAAGATTGTCCCTGATGATGAGGATGATGATGATGAAGTTGTTCTTCCCCTATCTTCCACCAAAGCGCCGACTTCTTCCGTTCCTCCTGTTGTGCCTGACCTAGATTGCCAGGTCCTGAATCGGGAGGATGGGACTGTTGATGCGGTGCCGATTCAAGCTCGCCCTCCTTCTCCTGGTCCTGATGTCACTAAGAAAGCTCATGATGCTGCCGAGAAAACATCTGATGCTTGTTGATTGTAGTTGGCCCAGCTTGTGGGCGTTTTTTGGAACTTTATTAAGATGTTAACTTTTTAGTTGCTTTTCTAGCAACTTTTTATTTTTTAAAAAACAGACAAGTAGCTTGCTACCCTTTGGGTAGTGATGACAAGTCATCTTAGCCTATTTTAACTAGTCTTTTTCTTTTGTTTTCGTTAGAATTATGCACTTTCTTGAGCTACAAGCAAGCCAATTAGGTAGATTTTCATGTTTCCTTTGATTGAATCAACCATGTATGAATTCATGCTATTTCTTGAGGTTTTATACTATAATTGTCACATATTATGAAAGAATGAATATCTCATGATTTTAAGCATAGCTTTGATGTGTTTGGTTGATTAATGATAGGTGAAGAAAGCTTGGAGAAAGGTTGAAGCAAGAAGGAATAGCTAGGAGTAAAGAGAAGACAATGGAATAAGTGAAATTGAACCAGGAAGCAAAAAGCTAGACCTAAAGTTAGCCTCAAACTTTTGCACAAACTTTTGGGTGAAAAGTTAGCCCCAACGTTAGCCCCTAACTTTTGGGCTAACGTTGGAACTTGAAAATCACTCCCTGGGTACCAAAAGTTTGCGCCAACGTTAGCCCCTAACTTCTGGGCTAACGTTGGCACATGAAAATCACCCCTGGGCACCAAAAGTTTGCGCCAACGTTAGCCTCTAACTTTGAGGCTAACGTTGGCATGAGAAAACCACTCCCTGGGCACCAAAAGTTTGCGCCAACGTTAGCCCCTAACTTTGAGGCTAACGTTGGCACATGAAAACTACAAGGGGAGGAGCAAAAGTTTACGCCAACGTTAGCCCCTAACTTTTGGACTAACATTGGCGCCACAAGTGCACCAAGGAAGGCCAACGTTGGTGCAAAAGTTAGACCCCTAACTTTTGCACCAACGTGAGTATCAGCAAGATATGTTGGCTGATATGAAAAGTTGGACCAAAAGTTAGACCCTAACTTTTGCTCCAACTTTTGGTCCAACTTTTGCAAAACTCCAACCCGGTTCAATTGGTTCACTTTAGTTCTTCCCCAAACTTCAAGAGCAATCAACCAAGGCCTCTTTCAACCCAATTCCACCAAGAGCAAAGGCCCAACTCAAGGCTTGAAGATCATTTGAAGAAAGTGTATAAATAGGATAGAATTCAAGTTCTTCGGAGAGCTTTCCCTTTGGAGTTTTCATAATAGTTTTCGGAGAGCTTTTGATATTGAGTGATCTTTAATTTCTTAGTTTCGGGGAAGGAGAATTCAATTCTCTTCCTCTTAGTTTTATTGCTTTCAATTTCAATTACAATTGTCTTGGATCTTGGGTTGGAGAATTGAAGAAATTCTGTTTCAATCTCACCTTGGATCTTGCTTTATTTACTGCTTAATTGAATTTCAGTTTCGGTTAATTGTTCTTCATCTACTTTCTTTGCAATTTACATTTCCCTTGCAATTGTTCTTGTTGGATCTAGGAAGGCATTGAGATCTAGACTTGGTTTTCTAGTCTCTGGGTCCTGAGATCTAATTTCCCAATTTTACATTCTCTGTTACTGTTTTCCATGTTCATTTACTTTTCTGCTCTGAGATCCAATTTGATCCCACTCCTCCTCTACTTCTCTGCTTGATGCAATTTACTTTTCCTTGTTTAAATTCTGTAAATCCAATCCCCAATCCCCTTTACATTTCAAGCCATTTACATTTCTTGCACTTTAAGATTCTGCAATTTACATTTCTTGCAATCTAAGTTTCTGCAATTTATGTTACTTGCACTTTAAGATTCAGCAATTTAATTCTTGTTCTCTTTAATTTCATGCCAATCACCCGTTCCCTTTACTTTCCTTGCAATTTAAATTCTGCAAATCACCAATCAATCAATCAAATCTTGATTCGCTTGACTAAATCAACCACTAAACTAAAATTGCTCAATCCTTCAATCCCTGTGGGATCGACCTCACTCCCGTGAGTTTTTATTACTTGATGCGACCCGGTGCACTTGCCGGTTAGATTTGTGTGTTTTGGGAGAAATTTATCTTTCCACCAAAATACTCATCAAGTTTTTGGCGCCGTTGCCGGGGATTGATTAGATCAACAATGATTAAGTGGGTGAGAAGTCTAGATTAAGCATTTTCTTTGTTTTTGTTCTCTGCTCTAAGTTGAAACCAAGGTGTTTGAGTTATTGCCTCACTAAGAAATTCATCTCTGAGATATGAATTTCAATTCTCCTTGGTGTTGTGTTTTACAAAATTCAAATGGAGTTCAACTCATCTTATGATCAAACAAATTTTATGGGATATTACCCATCATCACCAATCTCTAATGGTGGCTGGGAATATCACCAAGAGAATACACATTCTGAGCACTCCAATTCATGGAGATTTGCTTCAGAACCACAAGATGAGAAAGAAAATCATATAGGATATTTTTCTCCACCACAAAATGATGCAAGTCATGATTCTAATGGTGGCTGGGAAGGGAATTCTAGTGCTCCATATGATAATCATCCAAAGATATCATCACTTGGCCATACTTCAACCGAAAGCCCCTTTCAAAACTCACCACCCACACAAACTTCCATGAACCACTCAAAACTTTTAGAGCTTGAGTCCAAGATCGAAAAATGTGTGGAAGAAGCACAAATAGCCTGGAAAAGGGCAGAAGCCCTCTACAATAAGATGAATGAAGAATTGGAGCAAGCAGAGAAAGAAATCATCTTCAAGAGGATGAATAGGCCCTTAGAGCAAACAAGGGAAAACTTAAAACCATCAAACAGTGAGGATGAAGACAAATTTGTGGGTGAGGAAGTGGAAAAGCAAGATAAGGAGGCCACTGCATCAAGTGAACTTTCAATACAGAATGAGGTGGTTGAACCTGAAACTGCACTTGAGATGACAAGAGAACATGAAGACTCACAACTTTCACAAATCCCCCTGGACCAAAACGCCTCAACACTTGAATCCATGATTGAAAGGTATGACGAGGAGATGAAGAAATGTTGGGAAGATCAACAAACCTCCCCCATGATAGAGCTATTAAAACAAATGTTGGGTGTAAAAGAGGAAGTGGAGGAGCAAGAAAGTGAAGAAGTCATTCCAAACTCAAGTGAGGCAGAGAAGTACATAAAGGAGGAGTTCATGGAACCACAAATACAAAAGGCTCTGGATGAATACAAAACTTCAATAATCACACAGCAACCAAGACTTGGATTCAAAGAAGTGAAGGCAACTAACAAAAGCACCAATCCTGTCCCTAATCCAGTAAGCAAGATCAATCAAGCCATTTGCAAAAGGAAGCTTGCTGAGGAAAAGCCAAGGCAAGGGATAGTAGCTGAAACTTCTCCTCCTTTGAAGTCATTTCTCTTAACAAATTGGAAGAAGAGGAAGAAAGTAAAGAACAGGTAGACAGTAGGTACATTTCTTCTTCTTGCTTTGTTCAAATTCAATAAACTGGCATATGGTTACATTCTAAGTTTGGTGTTGCCTTGCAACAAATTGTTTTCAATCCCGTTTGGATGATTGCATCAATTTTACATGAAGTGTCATGCTAAGATTCTAAGTTTGGTGTGCCACTTAATTTTCTATGCAATGAATCCAGCAACATCACTTGTCTGCATAATCATATTGCCTTTTACAGTGTTATTTTTTCTTCTTAGTTGGATAATTTTTGTTTTCTCTTTGTTTCATTTATTTACTTGTTTTTAATGCTTTCCTTCATTAACTGTTTTTGTTAATACATCACCAAGACATCCTTATTCATAACAGACTCATCATTTGGTGATTGTATTTAACATATTTTGCTTGGTTTTAATTCAAATAAATGGACATAGGATTGCATTCTAAGTTTGGTGTTGCTATGCAACACAATTTGCTTCAAATCTTTACTGGATACTTGCATTGATTCCAAGTGAAAGTGTCACACTAAGTTTGGTGTGTCACTTATTCTTTATGCAAAGTATTATGCTCACCTTCTTAAGCTTGCAATCACAATGTCTCTGTCTCTTATGTCTTGATTATTATCTTTAATTTTGCTTGCTTAAAACACATGTGCTACTAACATTTCATTGTGTAAAGACATTCATGATCCATCTTAGCCCCATTGCCATTGTTCTAATTGTTGCTTGAGGATGAGCAAGCATTCTGAGTTTGGTATGGGAAGGAGGAGAATGGGAGGAAAATGACAACAATAGAGAAGATGAACTACAAGGTTGTAAAGTTCTTTTTCCTCTCATTTGTTTCAAGCACTATAAACTGCATGATTGTCTTTACCTTCTCTGTATGCATGTGTGTATGAAAAGGCATAGTTGATTTCTAAATTGCAACATGGTTCTATGTCATTATGATTACCAACTTGAGTTTTGTGAATTCAAAAGCAACAAGGTATCATGATCATAAACAAACAAGGCATTAAAGAAGATTTTAGCATGTGCATAAAAGTATTGGGAAGCTAGTATGTTTCATTGTTGCTTAATTGCATTAGATTTTATTTAATTGAAGTTTTCATCTAGCACGTTTTGTGAAATCTTTTAAAATCATGAAAACCTTGAAAGCAAATGCAAAATAAAGCAAGAAAAGAAAAAGGGAAAAAATGAGAAAGCTGAAGGCTCTGAGTACCAATGGCAATCTATTTGCTAAGTACTTGTGGTGTTTATGTATCAAGCCAAATGCTTGAAAACAAAACACTTAGAAGTCAAGGTTAGGCTCAAAGTGCAAAAGCACTCCCTCAAAGTTCAAGGCTCTGAGCATCAATGATTAGAGAGTCAAGAAAAGAAAAGAAAAATGAGCTTAATGAAGTTCTCTAATCAAATGCTTGTGGTGCTTATGTATCAAGTGGTAATACTTGAAAACAAAGCATTTAGAAGTCGTAGCTTTGTTATCAACTCATGGGGTAAAGCACCCAAAAGGAGAAGCTAAATAAGAAAATCAAAAGTTTGTTTCAAGGAAGAAATATAAAAGAAAGATTTCATAAATTGAGCTAGATGGAAGCATCAATCATTTACATTTCTTTTGTGATTATAGCATGCTTAGAAAACTAGCTTACCATGAACATTGAGTTGCTATCCTTCTTGCCTTGGATTGTCAATCTTTATTACATGATTCTTTTCTTGCTTGGGGACAAGCAAGGTTTAAGTTTGGTGTTGTGATGACATGTCACCATGTCATGTTTTTCTATGCTTTTTCCTTTGGTTTCAATAGGTTTTATGCACTTTCTTGAGCCATAAGCAAGCCAATTGGGTAGATTTTCATGCTTCCTTTGATTTAATCAACCATGTATGAATTAATGCAATTTCATGAGATTTTATGCTATATTTGTTGCATATTATGAAAGAATGAATATCTCATGATTTTGAGCATAGCTTTGATGTGTTTGGTTGATTAATGATAGGTGAAGAAAGCTTGGAGAAAGGTTGAAGCAAGAAGGAATGGCTAGGAGTAAGAGAGGACAAAAAGTTTGAGCAAAAGTTTGCCTCAAACTTTTGGAATCATTGAAAATGAACCAGGGAGCAAAAAGTTTGACCAAAAGTTTGCCTCAAACTTTTGGGCAAACTTTTGGGTGAAAAGTTTGAGCCAACGTTAGCCCCTAACTTTTTGGCTAACGTTGGCATGAAAATCAACACCCTGGGCACCAAAAGTTTGCGCCAACGTTAGCCCTAACTTTTTGGCTAACGTTGGCGCATTAAAAACACACCCTGGGAGCAAAAAGTTTGTGCCAACGTTAGCCTCTAACTTTTGGGCTAACGTTGGCGCCACACACCACAACAGCTTGAAGGGGTATACTTCCAACAAGAATAACTTGAGCTACAGAGCTCCAAATGAGGTGATTCAAGAAGCATTGGAAAGTAGGAATCAAGAGCTTTCCAAGCATATATGGCACTGCATGGTGGACACTAAAACTGAGGGAGAAAACTGCCCCGCAATGTGCATAAACGAACATGGTGGCAACCTGCAGTGAGGCCAACTGACCTCTGCACCTTCAACGGAAGCTCTACAGCTCGAGTTATACTCCGTTGAAGGTGCAGAGGTCAGTTGGCCTCACTGCAGGTTGCCACCATGTTCGTTTATGCACATTGCGGGGCAGTTTTCTCCCTCAGTTTTAGTGTCCACCATGCAGTGCCATATATGCTTGGAAAGCTCTTGATTCCTACTTTCTAATGCTTCTTGAATCACCTCATTTGGAGCTCTGTAGCTCAAGTTATTCTTGTTGGAAGTATACCCCTTCAAGCTGTTGTGGTGTGTGGTGCCAACGTTAGCCCAAAAGTTAGAGGCTAACGTTGGCACAAACTTTTTGCTCCCAGGGTGTGTTTTTCATGCGCCAACGTTAGCCAAAAAGTTAGGGGCTAACGTTGGCGCAAACTTTTGGTGCCCAGGGTGTTGATTTTCATGCCAACGTTAGCCAAAAAGTTAGGGGCTAACGTTGGCTCAAACTTTTCACCCAAAAGTTTGCCCAAAAGTTTGAGGCAAACTTTTGGTCAAACTTTTTGCTCCCTGGTTCATTTTCAATGATTCCAAAAGTTTGAGGCAAACTTTTGCTCAAACTTTTTGTCCTCTCTTACTCCTAGCCATTCCTTCTTGCTTCAACCTTTCTCCAAGCTTTCTTCACCTATCATTAATCAACCAAACACATCAAAGCTATGCTCAAAATCATGAGATATTCATTCTTTCATAATATGCAACAAATATAGCATAAAACCTCATGAAATTGCATTAATTCATACATGGTTGATTAAATCAAAGGAAGCATGAAAATCTACCCAATTGGCTTGCTTATGGCTCAAGAAAGTGCATAAAACCTATTGAAACCAAAGGAAAAAGCATAGAAAAATATGACATGGTGACATGTCATCAGGTAGTCAGTGTTGGTGGCCCTTCAAGGCCTTTATAACTTTATATAAAATCTGCTGGTGTTGAACTCTCTCAATTCGAACTTCTTGAGTTTTCGACTCTTTGTAGCTGTAGGGGTCCAATTTGGTTTTCTTGCTTCGTATGTGTTCTTTAGTACTTTGTAACCGACTTCTTTGTGTTGGTCTCCTGATAGACTCCTTTTGTAATCCTCTTTCTTGGACCTTCGTGAGGTCTCTTTCAGGGATTACTTGGATTTTTGTAGTGGATCAACTTCGTTGCTGTTTCTGTAATCCTCTTTCTTGGACCTTTGTCAGGTCTCTTTCAGGGATTACTTTTATAACTTGTCCTTTGTAGGGGACCGACTTTGTTAGGTCGATCTCTTCTAAGTTATTTCGTAATCCTCTTTCTTGGACCTTTGTTAGGTCTCTTTCAGGGATTACTTTTATAACTTGTCTTTGTAGGGGACCGACTTCGTTAGGTCGATCTCTTCTAGGTTATTTCGTAATCCTCTTTCTTGGACCTTTGTTAGGTCTCTTTCAGGGATTACTTTTATAACTTGTCTTTGTAGGGGACCGACCTCATTAGGTCAATCTCTTCTAAGTTATTTCGTAATCCTCTTTCTTGGACCTTTGTTAGGTCTCTTTTAGGGATTACTTTTATAACTTGTCATTTGTAGGAGGTCGACTTCGTTAGGTCGACCTCTTCCTAGGTTATTTCTGTAATCCTCTTTTTTGGACCTTTGTCGGGTCTCTTTCAGGGATTACTTTTATAACCTTTTTATCTTGGGCTGACTTTTCTAGGTCTAGCCCTTCTAAGTTAAAGTAATCCTCTTTAATAGGGTTGGCCAGACCTCTTTCCAGGGTTTACTTGTAACTTGGGTTGACTTGGTCCGACTTTTGAACGCCGGCCAGTCTTTAAGTTATTTTATTAGCTATCCGTAAGACCTCGTCAGGTTCTTTTTTAGATTGCTTTCTATAACTTTTTACATTATTCTGTGTTCATCTTTGCCGATTTGTAGAAAGTGGTTGGCATCTCTAGTTCGTCCTTTGGGTGAATCGCGTTTTCACCTTTATCGGACGACTCATCTTTATCGTGGTCGTGTAGTGAAATTGTTTTTCACTTTCTGCCGACCTGTAGCTTTATAATCGGACGATGAATACTTCAGAATAATGTGTCTTGAAATCTTTGTAGAATACCTAGATAAATTTTATTCAAAGAAAATGCAAATATATACATGTGGGAATTTTCTCATCTTCATATGTTGGGTATGATCTATGTCTCAACCTGGTGCGTCATTAAAAAACCTTTTCAGGAAAAAGAGCGCATCCACTGGTGAGATCCTTTACCTCTTCTTTAACTGTAGTACCTTCTTAGGTTGCAGGCGTGCCATGATCCTGGAAGCTCCCGTCCGTCGAGTTCGAACACTCTGTAGTAGCCCTTCCCGAGTACTTCTATGACTCGGTATGGTCCTTTCCAATTGGCTGCCAGCTTTCCCTCTCCGGGTCGAGTTGCTCCGATGTCGTTTCGGATTAAGATGAGGTCATTTTCAGTGAAACTTCTTGGTACTACCCTTTGGTTATATCTAGAAGCCATTCGGCGTTTTAGCGCTTCTTCTCTGATCCGAGCTCTTTCCTGAACCTCTGGTAGTAGGTCGAGTTCTTCCCTCTGGAGTTGGGAGTTTGCTCTCTCATTATAATGGACTACATTATGCGATCCTTCCTCAATTTCTACTGGAATCATTGCCTCCGTTCCGTATGTTAGCTGGAATGGGGATTCCTTTGTGGTGGAATGTGGCGTTGTTCGATATGCCCATAGGACTTGTGGGAGTTTCTCTGCCCAGGCTCCCTTCGCATCCTGCAATCTCCGTTTTAACCCTGCCAATATGACTTTGTTGGCAGCTTCGGCCTGTCCGTTAGCTTGGGGGTGTTCGACAGAGGTGTACTGGTGCTTTATATTCAAGTCGGTTACTAATTTTCTGAAGCCCGCATCTGTGAATTGGGTGCCATTGTCTGTAATTATTGAGTACGGGACCCCAAATCTTGTGACAATGTTTCTGTATAAGAATTTTCGGCTTCTTTGGGCAGTGGCATTGGCTAATAGTTCTGCTTCGATCCACTTTGTAAAGTAATCTACCCCTACTATGAGGAATTTAACTTGCCCTGATCCCTGGGGAAAGGGGCCGAGAAGGTCGAGTCCCCATTTCGCAAAAGGCCAAGGCGCAGTCACGCTAATGAGTTCTTCTGGCGGGGCGATGTGGAAATTGGCATGTTTCTGACATGGTGGACATGTCTTTACGAATTTTGTAGATTCTTTCTGTAAAGTTGGCCAGTAAAACCCTGCCCGGAGTATCTTTTTGGCAAGAGCCTGTGCTCCGAGATGATTGCCGCAAATGCCGCTGTGTACCTCTTCTAGCACTTCCCTGGTGTGGGAGGTCGGTACAAACTTTAGTAATGGTACCGAGATCCCTCTTTTGTACAGGATGTTGTTTATGATGGTGTAATATTGTGCCTCCCTTTTTAGCTTCTTTGCTTCCTTTTCTTCTGCGGGGAGCGTTCCTTTTTTAATGTAGTTAATTATGGGGATCATCCATCCTTGGTCCTGGCCTGTTATGGTTAGGACTTTTTTTGTTTCCGAGATTGATGGGTTCTATAGCATTTCCTGGATGAGGCTTCTATTATTGCCCCCTGGTTTGGTGCTGGCCAATTTTGAGAGTGCGTCAGCTCGAGCATTTTGTTCACGGGGTATGTGGCAGATCTTGTATTCCCCGATTTGTTCGAGTTGTTGCTTGGTCTTATCCAGATATCTTTTCATGGTGGGATCTTTGGCTTGGTAGCTCCCTGCTATCTGTGATGTGACCACTTGCGAATCACTATAAATGTTAAGTTTTCGAGCTCCCACCTCTTCAGCCAGTTTTAGACCAGCTAACAATGCTTCGTATTCTGCCTGGTTATTTGAAGCCGGGAATCCGAACTTGAGGGAGAGCTCAACTTGGGTTCCCTGGTTACTTTCTATTATAACTCCTGTGCCACTTCCCGTTTTATTTGAAGAACCATCCATATATAGATTCCACTCTATGGGGGCTTCTAGGGCATCTGTGAATTCGGCGATAAAATTGGCCAGGTATTTTGATTTGATGGCTGTCCGAGCTTCATATTGGAGGTCGAATTCTGACAGCTCGACTGCCCATTGTAGAATTCTGCCTGCTAAATCTGTTTTCTGCAGTATTCCCTTTAAGGGCTGATTAGTTCGAACTTTAATGGTGTGGGCCTGGAAGCAGGGGCGGAGTCGCCGAGATGTTAAAACGAGAGTGTAAGCAAATTTTTCTATTTTCAGATAGTTCAGCTCGGATCCCTGCAGTGTTTTGCTAATGAAGTAGACGGGTTGTTGCCCGTTTTCGCTTTCTCAGACCAGTGCTGCCGCTACTGCCTTGTCTCCTACTGCGAGATATAGTATGAGTGGTTCTCCTTCTTGAGGTCGGGATAGGATAGGTGGCTGTCCTAAAAACTTCTTAAAGTCTTGGAACGCTTGTTCGCATTCTATTGTCCACTCGAACTGTTTTCCCTTTCTTAAAGTAGCATAGAAGGGGAGAGATCTTATTGCGGCTCCTGCTAAGAATCGGGATAGGGCGGCCAACCTCCCGTTGAGTTGTTGTACTTCTTTTACACAGGTTGGTCTTTTCATGTTGAGTATGGCCTGGCATTTATCTGGATTTGCTTCGATTCCTCTTTGTGTGAGCATGAAGCCCAAGAATTTGCCTGCTTCTACCGCAAAGGTGCACTTTGCTGGATTGAGTCGCATATCATGCTTCCGGATGGTGTCGAACACCTGGGCTAGGTCGGTCAACAGTGTCTGTTCGCTTTTTGTTTTAATTAGCATGTCGTCCACATAAACTTCCATGATTTTCCCGATGTGATCCGAGAATACTTTATTCATCAATCTTTGATAAGTGGCTCCTGCGTTCTTAAGGCCGAAAGGCATTACGATGTAGTAGTAGTTCGCCTTTGGCGTTAAAAATAAGGTCTTTTCCTAGTCCGGTGGGTACATGGGGATTTGGTTGTATCCTGAATACGCATCCATAAACGAGAGATATTTATATCCAGAGGAAGCATCTACCAGGGCGTCAATACTCGGGAGTGGGTATGGATCTTTTGGGCAAGCTTTGTTGAGATCTGTGTAATCGGTGCACATTCGCCACTTCCCATTTGATTTTTTCACCAAAACGACGTTGGCTAGCCACAGTGGGTATTTGACTTCTCTTATAAATCTGGCTTCTAGCAGTGTCTGCACTTGCTCTTCCACAGCTTGGGATTGCTCTGGTCCGAGTTTTCTTCGTCTCTGCTGGACTGGTCGAAATCCTGGATAAACTGCTAATATGTGACACATTAGTTTAGGGTCTATGCCTGGTATGCCTACGGCTTTCCATACAAAAAGGTCGGCATTGTCTCGCAAAAATTGTATTAGCAGTTCTTTTAAATCTCCTTTGAGGATTGTGCCGATATTAGTTGTTTTTTCCGAGGTGTCCCCGATCTGAATTTTTTCTATCTCACCCTCTAGTTAGGGGTGAAACTCTTCTCGTCGTTGAACTCTGCCCAGCTCGATTGTGTGGAACTTTTCTCCTTTACCCCTGAGGTTGAGGCTCTCGTTGTAACAGCGACGCGCCATTCTCTGGTCTGCTTTTATCGTGCCTATCCCTTTTGGAGTTGGAAATTTCATGCATAGGTGTGGGGTTGAGACTATTGCACCAAGTTGGTTGAGCGTGGTCCGGCCTATGAGAGCGTTGTAGGCTGAGCTTACGTCGACTACAATGTAGTCTATTTTGAAGGTCCTGGATTGATCTCCCTTTCCAAAGGTTTTATGCAGTGGTATGTATCCTAGTGGCCGAACCGGAGTGTCTCCTAGCCCGAACAAACTGTTTGGATATGCTTTAAGTTCTTTTTCTTCTAAGCCAAGTTTATCAAAGGCTGTTTTGAATAAGATGTCGGCAGAACTCCCTTGATCTATTAACGTCCGATGTAGGTTAGCGTTTGCCAATATGATAGTGATAACCATGGGATCGTCGTGTCCTGTAATGATGTCGGTTGCGTCCTCTTTAGTGAACGTTATCGTTGGGATGTTGAGTGTTTCTTCCTCTCCTTCGACATGGTATATTTCTTTGAGGTATCTCTTACGAGAGGATTTGGAGATCCCTCCTGCTGCAAAGCCGCCATGTATCATGTGGGCATGTCTTTCTAGCGTCCGAGGTGATCGTTCCGCTCGTTCAGTGTCATCCTCCCTTCGTCTCTTTCTTTGCTCGTCATCTCTGGTGGCCAGGAATCGATCTAGTTTTCCTTCCCTCGCCAATTTTTCTATGATGTTTTTCAAGTCGAAGCATTCGTTAGTGGAGTGTCTCCGGACCCGATGATATTCACAATACTCCTTTCGGTTTCCTCCTCCCTTCTTGCCTTTGAGTGGCCGTGCTGGGGGAATTTTTTTCGTATGGCAGACTTCTTTGTATATTTCGACCAAGGATGCCCTAAGAGGAGTATAGTTATGGTACTTCTTAATTTTCTCCCCTTGTCTGTCGTCTTTTCTTTTGGATTCCTTGTCTTTGTCACGGTAGGAAGCTCCCGATTTCGAGGATTCTCCTAATCGAGCGTTTTCTTCCATATTGATGTATTTTTCTGCTCGCTCCTGTACTTCGTCGAGAGTAGTCGGGTACTTTTTTAATATAGATTGGCTGAAAGGTCCCTCTCGTAGGCCGTTGATGAGTCCTATGATTGCGGCCCCCGTGGGTAAACTTTGTATGTCCATGCATATTTTGTTGAATCTTTCCATGTAGTTGCGAAGGCTCTCCCGATCTCCTTGTTTGACTCCTAATAAACTGGGGGCGTGCTTAGCTTTATCTTTTTGAATGGAAAATCTGGCTAGGAATTTCTTAGCTAAGTCGTCGAAATTTGAGATGGATTTTGGGGGTAAGCTGTCGAACCACCGAATAGCTATCTTTGTGAGAGTTGTTGGGAAAGCTTTACAGCGAACAGCATCTGGGGCGTCAGTGAGGTACATTCTGCTTCTGAAGTTACTGAGATGGTGGTTGGGATCCGTGGTGCCGTCATATAGAGCCATATCCAGGAGTTTGAAGTCTTTTGGAATTTTGGTTTTCATGATTTCCCTAGTGAAGGGGTCTTGCTCTGTGTGTGAATTCTCTTCGAGATTAGCGCGAGGGGCTTTTGATTTGAGATCGGCTTCCAATTGCTGCAGTTTTTCTTCCAATTCCCGACGTCGCCGCATCTCTCTTTGTAGATCTCTTCCGATTTCCCTTTGTTGGTGGGTTTCTTTTTCCAGTTGTTTTAGGCGATCTAGGAGTGCTTCTATGGCTCCTGAATTTGGTGAGTCTTTGTCTTGGTTGGTCTCCGGAGTGTCTTGTAGCGTAACGTTCGCGTTTTTGTGCGGTGTTCGATCCTCCAGACCTGAATCGTGATCGTTGTCATGGTTGTCCGCCATGATGATGGGATGACTTCCAGTTTCCCCGGCAACGGCGCCAATGTTCCGAGGGTTACCTTAAATTGTAGGTCGATCTCGGATGAGATCTTCAGTACTGGTCGGAGATGACGTGTCCGGCTGGCTGGTGGCAGCCGGAACTGTTGTGTCCGACTTGTTAGACCGACTGCACTGCTGATCCTTGGCCACCGGAGGGTGGGGGGTACCTGCAAGAGACTCCGAAGCTTAAGTTAGCATGGGTATTAAACAGGTTTTTGTAGAATCAGAGTATTAGTTATACCTGGGTGCTCCAATGCATTTATAATGGTGAGACGTGACCTTTTGGATAAGATAAGTTAGTTATCTTATCTTATCTTTATCTTGGAGTTGAGGTCAGCGTATTTTCAACGGAACCGCCTTCATCTCTATAGGCTTAGGCCGCCTTAGGATTCGGGTCGTGCTCCTCTATTTGGGCCCTTAATCTGGGCTCTCCTGTCGATTTGGCCGAGCTCTTTGAGAAGAGGTCAGATAGTTTGACCTGAAGAGGTTGGTCGCTCTATCTCGAATCATCCCAGGTCGGATAGCTCGACCCAGGGTATGAACAGATATGCTTGGATTATTAGGTTCTGAGGAGTGCTTCATCACTTGATAACTTGGGTTAACTAACCCGGGATTATCAACGGAAAGTCCACTATCAAGAGCAACCTTGATACAAAACATTTAGTAACCCAAAGAGGTGATGGACACCATGGTCTCAAGAATGAATAACAAACCATATGCCTGTGGTGTGTATGTGTTAAGGAGAGGCTTGAGTAAGTAAGTCCTTAGGGGTGTTTCAACACCTAACACCTTGAACTAACTAGTTCGGGAGTGTTGGCTGAAAGCTTATCATAAAGAGTTGCCTCAACACAGAGCACTTAGCTAAAGAAAGCAATAAGCTCTAAAGAGAAAAAGAAAACAAAAACAAAACAAATCTAAGGATCAAAGAATATAAGAGTCTCATAGAAGGCAAGAGAGTGAGTATTTAAGAGCATAGTATAGCCTAGAAACCAGCAAGAACATGAACCTAAATTGTCATGCATGAAACTCCATGAACCAAGGCTTTGAATTCTTTAAAAAAGGACTTGTATCTCTTTATATTCTCATTCATTCCTCTTATGTTCTATCACTTGCTTGAGGACAATCAAGATTTAAGTTTGGTCTTGTGATGCCAAGGCATTTTAGCTAGTTTCACAAGCCATTTTGAGTATGTTTTAGGTTAGTTTCATGCAATTTCTTAGGCAATAAGCAAGTATTTCGTTGAGTATGCATTCATATCTTGATTCAATCAAATATTGTGAATTCTAAACATTTTCATGAGAATAAGGCAAGGATTGATTGATGTAATGAGTGATGCATTATCTCATGATTAGAGCAAGGCTTTGATTCATTTTGTTTGATTGATGTCAGGTAAGAAGAAGCAGAAAAGAGCCACGATAGTGGCCATGTTAGTGCCACTAACGTGGCCATTAATATGGAAGAAGGGATAGCTTGGTATGTTAATCGTGAAGTTAACTCCATTAACGTGTTCGAAGGCCAAAGAAGCCCAAGTTAGTGGCCACGTTAGTGCCACTAACGTGGGTACTAACATGGAAGAAGGAGGCAGCATGGCAAGTTAGTGGTGAAGTTAACACCACTAACTTGAGCGAAGTAAAGGAAGAGCCATGTTAATGCCACTAACGTGGGCATTAACGTGGAAGAAGTGGGCAGCTTGTGAAGTTAGTAGTGAAGTTAACACCACTAACTTGATCAAAGGCCAAGGAAGCCCACGTTAGTGCCACTAACGTGGGCATTAACGTCGAGTTCGGAAAGCATGGGAAGTTAGTGGTGATGTTAACACCACTAACTTGATCAAAGGCTAAGGAAGCCCACATTAATGCCACTAATGTGAGCCATTAACATGGAGAATGGAGCATCATGGGAAGTTAGTGGTGAAGGTAACACCACTAACTTGATCGAAGTATAGAAAGACCACATTATAGGCCACGTTAGTGCCACTAACAGTTGGGTTAACGTGACTCAAAGGGGTTGGGGACGTTAGTGACCAAGTTAGTGTCATTAACGTCTTCGAGCCAGGAATTTACACTTGACGTTACCCACATTAACGGCCTGACTAACGTGAATGATGCCCAACTCAAACTCCTCCAACAAGCTGAGCAAAGCCCACTGAGATTGTAACTGCTTGAACTGAGCTCAAGGGCCCACATCCAGAGACTTGCAGACTTAACTGAAGATCAGAGAGGTAGTATATAGAGGGGTAGTTTTGAACTAGTTAGGGGATTGGGACCTGGGGGATCTAGGATTGTAAACACCCAAATTTACTTTTCTCTGTAATTCAGTTTTACTTTCAATGCAACGTACATTTCCATTTTTCATTCCCAGAGCCATGATCAACTAAACCCTACTTCATTGGGGGAGGGAGCTATGTTGTAATTCAATGGATTAATCATAGTTCTTATTTTTCTTCTTCTTTTCATTCTCTTTGATTTGCTTGAAAGCTTTCGATCTTCATCCAATTGAGTAATTGTCTCGGAAGAGAAATTGCTCATACTTGGATTTCCTCTGAGCTTTGGAAGAAGAATGAGGAAATCATGTCAGAAATGCTTTCTCATGTTGGACTAGGTTAGGGGTTGGATGGATATAGTGACATATAATCCTACCGATGCTTTGATCTAGAAAAATATGTGGTATAATCAGTGATCGCACTTCATCTCTTCCCATGAGCAATTAGATCAAGGAATTGGGCAATTGTTCAAGCTTAGAGAGATTGAATTGCCAAGGAATTGGGATTCAGTCACCTAAGATTGCCAAGAGATCAACGAGTTGCATGGATTGAGGAAGGGATGAGAATGAACTTGATCCGGAGAATACAACATCTCCTGAACCTAATGAGCTTCCCTACTCTCATCTCCCCATTCTCTATATTCTGCTGTTTACTATTATGTTCATCATCCCCATTCCCATTTACTTTTTCGCAAGTTACTTTCTGTGATTTACTTTTTGCCATTTACATTCCACCATTTACTTTCTAGCCATTTATATTTCTGGTTATTTACGTTTCCTGCCAATTAAATTTTTACAAATCTTAACTTAATTCTGTTTAGTTCAACTTGAACATTACTCTGATTAAAGTTGCTCAACCAATCAATCCCTGTGGGATTCGACCTCACTCTACTTTGAGTTTTTACTTGACGAGAATTCAGTATACTTCCCGAAGGAAATTTGTAGAGATACGAAATTCCATGATCAAATATTATGATTGATGTGAAGTTCTAGGATTGCCTCTGGCATCCTGGAATCTTATATCTTACATTACTGGGCATTGTTACCATACTGAGAACCTTTGGTTCTCATCCATATTCTGTTGTTGTTTTTCAGATGCAGGCTCATGACCGGAATTCACTCCCTATATAATGAATCCGTTCTTTGGCAAGCGCACCAAATTATCGTTAAGTAATAACCCACAATAGAGTGGGGTCGAATCCCACAGAGATTGATTGATTGAACAATTTTAGTTAATGGGTAATTTTAGTCAAGCTAATCAATAGAGATTGTTGAGTGCAGAAAATTAAATAACAAAGATGTAAATGACTTAAAAGTAAAGGAAAGCAACAAAGTGTAGAAAAGTAAATGACAAGAATGTAAAGTGCTGAAACATAAATGACTGAGTTGTAAATGGGGAATGGGTAATAGCAGAAAATAAAGAAGAGCTATAAAGAATATGGAAAATAAGAATAGGGGGAATTCATTGGGATTAGGAGATGTTGCTCTCTTTGGATTAGATCTAGATCATCTCTTCTTCAATCATGCAACTCATTGACCTCTTGGCAATCATGATTGATTGAACCCCAATCCCTTGGTGATTCAATCTCTCAAATCTTGATAATCAGCCAATTCATTGGTCTAATTGCTCATGAAGAGAGATATGATTGGTCCCCGATTATACCACACATCCTCATAGATACAAATAATGGATGGATTTCATGTCACCATATCCAATCCCAAAACCCAGATCTACTCAAGTGTGAGAAGGATTTCAAGCATGGTTTCATGTTTCCTTTTCCAAGGTTCCCATGAAACCCATTTCGCATCCAACCTCTTTCCCAAGATGATTGAACACTAAGCATGAAGAACGAAATTCCTTCTAGCAAATCAAAGAGAAAATGAAGAGAAGAAGAAATTCACTATCATTAATCCATCAAGTACAACAGAGCTCCCTCTCCCAATGAGAGGGAGTTTAGCTACTCATAGCTTAGAGAAAATTACAAGAGATGGAAGAGATGAAGTGAAGTAAAACTTAACCAATCAACCCCAAAACTAACTAGCCAATCCCCTTTTCAGTACTCTCAGGGGGTATATATACTACTTTTATCACTAGAAATTTAAAAGTACAAAAGAGAAAAGAAAATTACAACTGAAAAGAAAAGGAAAAACTAATGGAAAGGAACCATGTGCTTGGCGTGTGACTGGCGTTCGAGTGGCGTGCCATGCATAGCTCCTCAGCTTGGCTTGGCGCGCCACGCCTGGCTTCTAAGTGGCACGCCTCCTTTGTCCATCTAACCTGATGTGCCACGCCTTAGAGCTCAAGTGGCATGCCCAGGGTCTTTCCTTCCTTCTTCCTCTCTGGAATCTTGAACTGGCGTGGCGTGCCCATGTTTGGCGTGCCACACCCATAATAAATACTTCATCCTCCTTTTCTTGAATTTAATGCTAGCGTGCCACACCCCGTAGCTGGTGTGCCATGGCTTTGATGATGCATCAATAAGTCCCTCTGGTCCAGTAAATTGGCGTGCCACGCCCAGCATTCAAGTGGCACGCCTATGGTCATCTTGTCTTGGGGTGCCACGCCTAAAGTCCCAAGTGGTACGCCCAGTCTTCTTTTTCTTTGTAAGCTTGTGCTGGCATGCCACGCCTTTGAGCTCAAGTGGCATGATGACATATCATCATGTCATATTTTTCTATACTTTTTCTTTGGGAGGTGTCAGGGTGTACACCATTGGACTTTACAGTGTCACAAATCCTCAAGAATGTAGTGAGATGAGTTGAGGTTTCAACTCAAAGTTGTTAGCATGGATTGTTGGCTTCAGAATGCTGCTGCCACAGTTTCCTGGATTTGGGTTGATGTAGGAGCCTAAGACTCTCCTCTTTTGTCCAATATGATTGCCAGCATCCACTCCAGTATGGTTTTGCACTTCTTCTTCCAGAGTAACTCCCAGATCTTCCTCCACTACTTCCTCTCCCACTATGGCTTTGCCTCTTGCTTCCCTCAATCTAAGGAAGGTCCTCTCAGGTTCACTATCGAAGGAGGATGAAGTTTCCCCCTTCTACCTGTCATACATTCAACAAATAGCAAGCAGAGGACAAGTGAAGGAATCAGTCTTGTTAGGATTAGTGGTTAGCTTGATTGATGCAATTAATCAAACAGTTAGAAGAATGGAAATATAAACAATGATTAACTGAAATCCAACGTAAAATTAAAATAAAATAGAACAGAAGAAAATTAAAGGGCTAGAAAAGAAATAACAAGGCAATTAAAACGCTTAATCTAGCTCTCCAATCAATTTAATCATTGTCAAATTGGTGCACGAAATTATGATCTCAACGGTGCCAAAAACTTGGTACGCACAATCATAGTCTCAATTCTTCTTCACAACTTCGCACAACTAACCAGCAAGTACACTGGGTCATCCAAGTAATAAACCTTACGTGAGTAAGGGTCGATCCCACGGAGATTGTCGGCTTGAAGCAAGCTATGGTCATCTTGTAAATCTCAGTCAGGCAGATTCAAATGGTTATTAGATTTTGATAGTTAAAATATAAATAAAATATAAAATAAGATAGAGATAGTTATGTAATTCATTGGTGAGAATTTCAGATAAGCGTATGGAGATGCTTTGATCCTTCTGAATCTCTGCTTTCCTACTGCCTTCATTCAATCATTCATACTCCTTTCCATGGCAAGCTGTATGTTGGGGGATCACTGTTGTCAATGGCTACCATCCGTCCTCTCAGTGAAAATGGTCCAAATGCACTGTCACCGCATGGCTAATGATCTGTCGGTTCTCGATCATGTTGGAATAGGATCTATTGATCCTTTTGCGGCTGTCACTACGCCCAACATTCGCGAGTTTAAAGCTCGTCACAGTCATCCCATCCCAGATCCTACTTGGAATACCACAGACAAGGTTTAGACTTTTTGGATCTCAAGAATGCTGCCAATTGATTCTAGCTTATACCACGAAGACTCTGATCTTTCGGAATGGAGGCTAAGAGATACACGCTCAAGCTATTGCAGATAGAACGGAAGTGGTTGTCAGGCACGTGTTCATAGGTGAGAATGATGATGAGTGTCACGGATCATCACATTCATCAGGTTGAAGTGCGAGTGAATATCTTGGAATAAGAATAAGCTTGAATTGAATAGAAAAACAATAGTACTTCGCATTAATTCATGAGAAATAGCAGAGCTCCACACCTTAATCTATGGTGTGTAGAAACTCCACCGTTGAGAATACATAAGTGATAATGGTGTTCATTGGCTTTGGCCCCAGAGGGGGAACCAGAATGACCAAGACCTCCAATACAATAGTAAAATGTTCTATATGCTAAACTAGTTACTAGGGTTTACAGAGATAAGTAAATGATGCAGAAATCCACTTCTGGGGCCCACTTGGTGTGTGCTTGGGCTGAGCATTTAGCTTTACACATGTAGAGACTTCTCTTGGAGTTAAACGCCAGGTTGCAGCCTGTTTGTGGCGTTTAACTCTGGTTTGTAACCTGTTTCTGGCATTTAACTTCAGAATAGGGCAGGAAGTTGGCGTTTGAACGCCAGTTTGCATCATCAAAACTCGGGCAAAATATAGACTATTATATATTGCTGGAAAGCCCTAGATGTATACTTTTCCAACGCAACTGAGAGCACACCAATTGGGTTTCTATAGCTCCAGAAAATCCATTTCGAGTGCAAGGAGGTCTGAATCCAACAGCATCTGCAGTCCTTTTTCAGCCTCTGAATCATATTTTTGCTCAGGTCCTTCAATTTCAGCCAGAAAATACCTGGAATCACAGAAAAACACACAAACTCATTGTAAAGTCCAGAAATGTGAATTTTGCTTGAAAACTAATAAAAACATAGTAAAAACTAACTAAATTATACTAAAAACAGTGCCAAAAAGCGTATAAATTATCCGCTCATCACAATACCAAACTTAAATTGTTGCTTGTCCCCAAGCAACTGAAAATCAAATAGGATAAAAATAATAGAATATACTATTAAATTCTAAAATATCAATGAAACTTAGCTATAATTAGATGAGCGGGACTTGTAGCTTTTTGCCTCTGAACAGTTTTGGCATCTCACTTTATCCTTTGAAGTTCAAAATGATTGCCATCTTTAGGAACTCAGAATTTAGATAGTGTTATTGATTCTCCTAGTTCAGTATGTTGATTCTTGAACACAGCTACTTTATGAGTCTTGGCCGTGGCCCTAAGCACTTTGTTTTCCAGTATTACCACCGGATACATAAATGCCACAGACACATAACTGGGTGAACCTTTTCAGATTGTGACTCAGCTTTGCTAGAGTCCCCAATTAGAGGGGTGTCCAGGGTTCTTAAGCACACTCTTTTCGCTTTGGATCACGACTTTAACCGCTCAGTCTCAAGCTTTTCACTTGACACCTTCACGCCACAAGCACATGGTTAGGGACAGCTTGGTTTAGCCACTTAGGCCAGGATTTTATTCCTTTGGGCCCTCCTATCCATTAATGCTCAAAGCCTTGGATCCTTTTTCTACCCTTGCCTTTTGGTTTAAAGGGTTATTGGCTTTTTGCTCTTGCCTTTTGTTTTAAAGAGCTATTGGCTTTTTCTGCTTGCTTTTTCTTTTTCTTTTATTTTTTTCGCCCCCCTTTTTATTTCGCAAGCCTTGTTCTTCACTGCTTTTTCTTGCTTCAATAATCAAATTTATGATTTTTCAGATTATCAATAACATTTCTCCTTTTTTATTATTCTTTCAAGAGCCAACAATTTTAACATTCATGAACAACAATATCAAAAATATGCACTGTTCAAGCATTCATTCAGAAAATAAAAAGTATTGTCACCATATCAATATAATTTAACTAATTTCAAGGATGAATTCGAAATCATGTACTTCTTGTTCTTTTGTTTTTAGAACATTTTTCATTTAAGAGAGGTGATGGATTCATAGGACACTCATAGCTTTAAGGCATAGTTACTAGACACTAATGATCATGTAGTAAAGACACAAACATAAATAAAACATAAGCCTCAAAAACCGAAAAATAGAAAAATAAGAACAAGGAAATTAAGGAACGGGTCCACCTTAGTGAGGGTGGCGTCTTCTTCCTCTTGAAGAACTAATGGTGCTCTTGAGCTCCTCTATGTCTCTTCCTTGCCTTTGTTGCTCCTCCCTCATAGCTATTTAATCTTCTCTAATCTCATGGAAAATGATGGAGTGCTCTTGGTGCTCCACCCTTAGTTGTCCCATGTTGGAACTTAATTCACCTAGGGAGGTGTTAATTTACTCCTAATAGTTTTATGGAGGAAGGTGCATCCCTTGAGGCATCTCAGGGATTTCATGATGAGGAATTTCCTCATGCTCTTGTTGAGGTCCATGAGTGGGCTCTCTTGTTTGCTCCATCTTTTTTCTTAGTGATGGGCTTGTGAGATGAATCTTTCCATCTCACATGACTCGGAGGTGGAAGCAATTGTCTTATCTTTCCTCTTTCTAGAGGTTTCTCCGACCTTAGGTGCCACAAATGGTTATGGAAAAACAAAAAGCAATGCTTTTACCACACCAAACTTAAAAGGTTTGCTCATCCTCGAGCAAAGACGGAAGAATGAAGGAGAAGAAGAAGAAAATGGAGGAGATGGAGGGAGAGGGTGAATTCGGCCAAGGGGGTAGAAGTGTGTATTAGGGGTTGGGTTTGGGAGGGAAGAGTGGTGAAGAGGTGATAGGGAAGAGAGATGGAGGTGATTGGTGAAGGGTATTTTGGGAAGGGTGTTACGAGAAAGTGTGAAGAGGAGAAAAGAAGAGTTGGGGTAGGTGGGGATCCTGTGGGGTCCACAGATCCTGAGGGGTCAAGGACTTAGGATCCCTGCTCCATTTAGGCATGTAAATGCCCTTAGAGTGCAATCCTGGCGTTTAACGCCAGACTGTTGCTTGTTTATGGCGTTAAACACTAGCTTTTCTCCTTTTATTGGCATTTAACGCCAAGTTGGTGCTTGTTTCTGGCATTTAACGCCAGCTTGATGCTTTTTTCCAGTGTTAAACGCCAGTCTGATGCTTCTTACTAGCGTTTAAATGCCAGTATGCTTATCCTCCAGGGTGTGCTGTTTGTAATGTTATTTTTCATTCTGTTTTTGATTTTTCAGTTGTTTTTGTGACTTCACATGATCATCAACCTATAGAAAATATAAAATAACAATGAAAAATAAATAGATATAATTAAATAACATTAGGTTGCCTCCCAATAAGCACTTCTTTAATGTCAATAGCTTGACAGTGAGCTCTCATGGAGCCTCACAGATAATCAGAGCAGGGTTGGGGCCTCTCAACACCAAACTTAGAGTTTGGTTGTGGCCTCCCAACAGAAAACTTAGAGTTTGAATGTGGGGGTTTTTTCTGACTCTGTATTGAGAGAAGCTTTTCATGCTTCCTCTCCATGGTTACAGAAGGAGAACCTTGAGTCTTGAATACAAGGTAGTCCTCATTCAACTAAAGGACCAATTCTCCTCTGTCAACATCAATCACAGCTTTTGCTGTGCCTAGGAAGGGTCTGCCAAGGATGATGGATTCATTCTCATCCTTCTCAGTGTTTAGGATTATGAAATCAGCAGGGATGTTGATGAGCAGATAATTTATACGCTTTTTGGCATTGTTTTTACATAGTTTTTAGTATGATTTAGTTAGTTTTTAGTATATTTTTATTAGTTTTGAAATAAAATTCACATTTCTAGACTTTACTATGATTTTGTGTGTTTTTCTATGATTTCAGGTAATTTCTGGCTGAAATTGAGGGACTTGAGCAAAAATCTGATTCAAAGGTTGAAGAAGGACTGCAGATGCTGTTGGATTCTGACCTCCCTGCATTCAAAGTGGATTTTCTGGCGCTACAGAAGTCCAAATGGTGCGTTCTCAATTGCGTTGGAAAGTAGACATCCAGGGCTTTCCAGAAATATATAATAGTCCATACTTTGCCCGAGTTCAGATGACGCAAACTGGCGTTCAACGCTAGCTCTCTGCCCTATTCTGGAGTTAAACGCCAGAAATAGGTTGCAAAGCAGAGTTAAACGCCAGAAACAGGTTACAAACTGGCGTTCAACTCAAGGAAGACCTCTACACGTGAAAGCTTCAATGTTCAGCCCAATCACATACCAAGTGGGCCCCGGAAGTGGATTTCTGCATCATTTACTCATTTCTGTAAATCCTAGTAACTAGTTTAGTATAAATATGACTTTTTACTATTGTATTTAGATCTTCGGATCATATTTGATCAGTCTTATGCCATCTTAGACCTTTAGGGGGGCTGGCCATTCGGCCATGCCTGGACCTTCATCACTTATGTATTTTCAACGGTAGAGTTTCTACACACCATAGATTAAGGTGTGGAGCTCTGCTATTCCTCATGAATTAATGCAAAGTACTATTGTTTTTCTATTCAATTCAAGCCTATTTCTTCTCTAAGAAATTCATTCACACACAAGAACATGAGGAATGTGATGATTATGTGACGCTCATCATCATTCTCACTTATGAACGCGTGCCTGACAAACACTTCTGTTCTACATGAAAGCAAGCTTGAATGCATATCTCTTAGCCTCCTGATCGTGAGATCAGATTCTTCGTGGTATAGGCTAGAATTATTGGTGGCCATTCTTGAGATTCGGAAAGTCTAAACCTTGTCTGTGGTATTCTGAGTAGGATCTGGGAAGGGATGGCTGTGACAAGCTTCAAACTCGCGAGTGCTGAGCGTAGTGATAGACGCAAAAGGATTACTAAATCCTATTCCAGTATGATCGAGAACCGACAGATGATTAGCCGTGCGGTGACAGCGCATCTTGGACCATTTTCACTGAGAGTACAGGAAGTAGCCATTGGCAATGGTGATGCCCTACATAAAGCTTGCCATGGAAAGGAGTATGAAGGATTGGATGAAGACAGTAGGAAAGTAGAGGTTCAGAAGGAACAAAAGCATCTCCATACGCTTATCTGAAATTCTCACCAATGAATTACATAAGTATTTCTATCCTATTTTATATTTTAATTACATTTTAATTATTAAAACTCTATAACCATTTGAATCCGCTTGACTGAGATTTACAAGGTGACCATAGCTTGCTTCAAGCCGACAATCTCCGTGGGATCGACCTTTACTCACGTAAGGTTTATTACTTGGACGACCTAGTGCACTTGCTGGTTAGTTGTGCGAAGTTGTCACAAAGAATTAAGATTATGAACGTGCGTATTACATTTTCAGCGCCGTTACCAAGGAATGAACGATCACGATTTCGTGCACCAAGTTTTTGGCGCCGTTGCCGGGCATTGTTCGAGGTTGGACAACTGACGGTTCATCTTGTTGCTCAGATTAGGTAATTTTATTTTAATTTTAAGTTTTTGTTTTTATACTTTTCGAAAAAAAAGAAAAAAAAATATATATATTTAATAAAAATATTTTAATAAAAATAAATTATTCTATGTTCTTCAGAATTTTTAAGAATGAATTCTAGAGTTTCTTGATGATTTGTTGAAGTCTGGCTGGCTGTGAAGCCATGTCTAATTCTTTTGGACCGAGGTTTCAACTTATCATCACAAAGAGTCCTTGGACTCCCATTGTATCAGCTATTGTATGCCTGATTTGTATGCTAAAGCTTGGCTGGCCATTGTCCATTGGCCATGTCTAGTGTTTTGGACCGGAGCTTTCACTGAAAGCTTGGCTGGCTAGTAAGCCATGTCTAATTCCTGGACCGGAGCTTTAGACTAACATTGCATGATTCTTGGAATTCTCATTAGAAATTTTGAAACCCTTAATTTTCTTTTTCCAATTAATTTTTGAAAAATCCAAAAAAAAAATTTAATAAATCATAAAACCAAAAATAATTTTGTGTTTCTTATTTGAGTCTATTGTCAATTTATAAGTTTGGTGTCAATTGCGTGTTTATCTCTTTCTTGCATTTTTCGAAAATTCATGCATTGCATTCTTCATGATCTTCAAGTTGTTCTTGACAAGTCTTCTTGTTTGATCTTCATAATTTCTTGTTTGGTGTATTTTCTTGTTTTTCATATGCATTCTCAATTTGTTAGTGTCTAAAGTTTGAAAATTTCTAAGTTTGGTGTCTTGCATGTTTTTCTTTTCTTAAAAATTTTCAAAAATAAGTTCTTGGTGTTCATCTTAACATTCAAAGTGTTCTTGCATGCATTAGTTGTTTTGATTCATGATTTTCATGCTTTGTTTCATTTTTACTGTTTAATAAAAAGAAAAAAAAGAGAAAAACAACAAAATGACAACTTTTTCTCTTTCTTCATTAAAAATTCAAAAATCAAAAAATATCTTTCCCTTATTTTCTCATAAATTTTCGAAAATTTGACTTGACTTTTTCAAAACTTTTTAAAATTTTGTTGTTTCTTATGAGTCAAATCAAATTTTCAATTTAAAAATTCTATCTTTTTCAAATCTTTTCCAAAAATCAAATCTTTTTCAATTTTTCTTTCATAATTTCGAAATTTTCAAAATTTATTTTCAAAATCTTTTTCGTATTTCTATTTCATATTTTCAAAATTAATGCTAACAATTAATGTGATTGATTCAAAAATTTTAAGTTTGTTACTTGCCTAGTAAGAAAGGTTCAATTTTTAAATCTTAAAATCATATCTTCTTGTTTCTTGTTAGTCAAGTAATCAACTTTAATTTTCAAAATCAAATCTTTTTAAATTTCTTTTTCAAATCTTTTTCAAAATAAATTTCAATCACATCTTTTCTAACTTCTTATCTTTTCAAAATTGATTTTCAAATCTTTTTCAATTAATCTTATCTTGTTTGATTCTTATCTTTTTCAAAACCACCTAACTAATTACCTCTTTCTAATTTTCGAAAATCACCTTCCTTTTTTTTTCAAAACTCCTTTTCAATTAACTAATTGTTTTAAATTTTAATTTAATTTAATTTAATTTTTTCTTTTTAAAATTTTCGAATTCTAACCAAAATTCAAAATAAAAACAAAAATATTTTTCTTTTCTTTTCAATTATTTTCGAAAATTCTTCTCTCTCACCTCCTCCTAATTATTTATTTATCTACTAACACTTCTCTTCTTCTTAAAAATTCGAACCCTCTCCCTCTTTCTGTGTTCGAATTTCTTTTCTTCTTCTACTCACATAAAGGAATCTCTATACTGTGACATAGAGGATTCCTCTTCTTTTTTGTTTTCTTCTTTTTTCACATGAGCAGGAACAAGGATAAGAATATTCTTATTGAAGCTGATCCTGAACCTGAAAGGACTCTGAAGAGTAAGCTAAGGGAAGCTAAAGCACAACTCTCTGGAGAAAATCTGACAGAAATTTTCGAAAAAGAAGGAGACATGGCTGAAAATGATAACAATGCAAGGAAGATGCTTGGTGACTTTACTGCACCAAATTCCAATTTACATGGAAGAAGCATATCAATCCCTGCCATTGGAGCAAACAATTTTGAGCTAAAGCCTCAATTAGTTTCTCTGATGCAACAGAACTGCAAGTTTCATGGACTTCCATCAGAAGATCCTTTTCACTTCTTAACTGAATTCTTACAAATCTATGATACTGTTAAGACCAATGGGGTTGATCCCGAGGTCTACAGGCTTATGCTTTTCCCGTTTGCTGTAAGAGACATAGCTAGAATATGGTTGAACTCTCAACCTGAAGATAGCCTGAACTCTTGGGATAAGCTAGTCACGGCTTTCTTAGCCATGTTCTTTCCTCCTCAAAAGCTTAGCAAGCTTAGAGTGGATGTTCAAACCTTCAAACAGAAAGAAGGTGAATCCCTAGCTTGGGAGAGATACAAGCAACTGACCAAAAAGTGTCCTTCTGACATGCTTTCAGAATGGACCATCCTGGATATATTCTATGATGGTCTGTCTAAATTATCAAAGATGTCATTGGACCATTCTGCAGGTGGATCCATTCACCTAAAGAAAACGCCTGCAGAAGCTCAGGAACTCATTGACATGGTTGCAAATAACCAGTTCATGTATACTTCTAAAAGGAATCCTGTGAGTAATGGGACGCCTCAGAGGAAGGGAGTTCTTGAAATTGATACTCTGAATGCCGTATTGGCTCAGAATAAAATATTGACTCAGCAAGTCAATATGATTTCTCAGAGTCTGAATGGATTGCAAGTTGCATCCAATAGTACTAAAGAGGCATCTTCTGAAGAAGAAGCTTATGATCCTGAGAACCCTGCAATAGTAGAGGTGAATTACATGGGGGAACCCTACGAAAATACCTATAATCCCTCATGGAGAAATCATCCAAATTTCTCATGGAAGGAACAATAAAAGCCTCAACAAGGCTTTAATAATGGTAGAAGAAACAGGTTTAGCAATAGCAAGCCTTTTCCATCATCCACTCAGCAACAGACAGAGAATTCTGAGCAGAATCCATCTAGCTTAGCAAATATAGTCTCTGATCTATCTAAGGCCACTTTAAGTTTCATGAATGAAACAAGGTCCTCCATTAGAAATTTGGAGGCACAAGTGGGCCAGCTGAGTAAAAGAGTCACTGAACCTCCTCCTAGTACTCTCCCAAGCAATACAGAAGAGAATCCAAAAAGAGAGTGCAAAGCCATTGCTGAAGATGCATTGAACCTTCTTTTACCATTCATGAGCTTTGATAACTATTCATCTTCTGAAGATGATGAAGACATTGCTGAAGAGCAAGTTGCTCAGTATTTAGGAGCAATCATGAAGCAGAATGCCAAATTATTTGGTAATGAGACTTGGGAGGATGAACCTCCATTGCTCATCAAGGAACTAAATGCCTTGGTTCAGGAAACTCTACCTCAAAAGAAAGAGGATCCTGGTAAATTCCTAATTCCTTGTAACATAGGCACCATGACCTTTGAGAAGACTCTGTGTGACCTGGGGTCAGAAATAAACTTAATGCCACTCTCTGTAATGGAGAAACTTGGGATCTTTGAGGTGCAAGCTGCCAGAATCTCATTAGAGATGGCAGACAACTCAAGAAAATAGGCTTATGGACTAGTAGAGGACATGCTAGTAAAGGTTGAAGGCCTATACATCCCTACTAATTTCATAATCCTAGACACCGGGAAGGATGAGGATGAATCCATCATCCTTGGAAGACCCTTCCTAGCCACAGCAAGAGCTGTGATTGATGTGGACAGAGGAGAGATGGTTCTTCAACTGAATGAGGACAACCTTGTGTTTAAAACTCAAGGATCTCCTTCTGTAACCATGGAGAGTAAGCATGAAAAGCTTCTCTCACTGCAGAGTCAACCAAAGCCCCCACAGTCAAACTCTAAGTTTGGTGTTGGAAGGCCACAACCAAACTCTAAGTTTGGTGTTGAACCCCCACATTCAAACTCTAAGTTTGGTGTTGGGAGGTCCCAACAATGCTCTGAACATCTGTGAGGCTCCATGAGAGCTCACTATCAAGCTATTGACATTAAAAAAGCGCTTGTTGGGAGGCAACCCAATGTTATTTAATTATATCTATTTATTTTCCATTACTATTTTATTTTTTTTAGGTTGATGATCATGTGAAGTCACAAAAACTATTGGAAAATCAAAAACAGAATGAAAAATAGCATTAAAAATAGCTCACCATGGAGGAAGAACTTACTGGCGTTTAAACGCCAGTACGAAGCATCAAACTGGCATTTAACGCCAGAAAGAAGCATCAAGCTGGCATTAAACGGCAGAAACAAGCATCTGTCTGGCGTTTAACGCAAGAAACAAGCACCAAGCTGGCGTTTAACGCCAGAAACAAGCATCAACCTAGCGTTAAACGCCAGAAATAGGCTACATTTGGGCGTTTAACGCCAAAAACAGGCAGCAGTTTGGCGTTAAATGCAAGTATTGCATACAAAGGGCATTTTGTACGCCTAATTGGAGCAGGGATGCTAAGTCCTTGACCCCTCAGGATCTGTGGACCCCACAGGATCACCACCTTTTCTTCTCTCCTCTTCACACCTCTTCATAACACTATTCCCCAAATACCCTTCACCAATCACCTCCATTACTCCTCCAAAACCATCATACAACCCACCTACACCCACCCACTCAAATTCAAACCATCACTCCTTCCTTTTCACACATTATAACCACCTAAACCTCCCTGGCCAAACCATTTACACACCTCCATCTTCTCCATCTCTTCTTCTTCTCATCCTTTCTTTCTTCTTTTGCTCGAGGATGAGCAAAGCTTTTAAGTTTGGTGTGGTAAAAGTATTGCTGTTTATTTTTCCATAACCATCAATGCTACCTAAGGCCAGAGAAACCTCAAGAAAGAGGAAAGGGAAGGCAATTGCTTCCACCTCTGAGTCATGGGAGATGGAGAGATTCATCTCAAAGGTCCATCAAGACCACTTCTATGAAGTTGTGGCCAAGACTCCTCATTGAAGAGGACAAGCCCATCACTAAGAAAAAGATGGAGCAAACAAGAGAGCCCACTCATGGACCTCAACAAGAGCATGAGGAAATTCCTCACCATGAAATCCCTGAGATACCTCAGGGGATGCACTTTCCTCCACAAAACTATTGAGAGCAAATCAACACCTCCCTAGGAGAATTAAGCTCCAACATGGGATAACTAAGGATGGAGCACCAAGAGCACTCCATCATTCTCCATGAGATTAGAGAAGATCAAATAGCTATGAGGGAGGAGCAACAAAGGCAAAGAAGAGACATAGAGGAGCTCAAGAGCACCATTAGTTCTTCAAGAAGAGGAAGACGCCACCCTCACTAAGGTGGACCCGTTCCTTAATCTCCTTGTTCTTATTTTCCTATTTTTTGTTTACTATGCTTCATGTTTATTTATGTTTGTGTCTTTACTATATGATCATTATTGTCTAAGTATCTATGTCTTGAAGCTATGAATGTACTATGAATCCATCACCTCTTTTAATTGAAAACTATTCTAAAAATAAAAGAACAAGAAGTACAGGGTTTCGAATTCATCCTTGAAACTAGTTTAATTATTTTGATGTGGTGATAATACTTTTTGTTTTCTGAATGAATGCTTGAACAGTGCATATGTCTTTTGATATTGTGGTTTATGAATGTTAAATATGTTGGCTCTTGAAAGAATGATGAAAAGGAGAAATGTTATTGATAATCTAAAAAAATCATAAAATTGATTCTTGAAGCAAGAAAAAGCAGTAAATAGAGAAGAGTTGGCAAAAAAAAAAACAGAAAGAAAAAGAAAAAGCAAGCAGAAAAAGCCAAAAGCTCTTTAAACCAAAAGGCAAGAGCAAAAAGCCAATAGCTCTTAAAACCAAAAGGCAAGGGTAATAAAAAGGATCCAAGGCTTTGAGTATCAGTAGATAGGAGGGCCTAAAGGAATAAAATCCTGGCCTAAGCGGCTAAACCAAGCTGTCCCTAACCATGTGCTTGTGGCGTGAAGGTGTCAAGTGAAAACTTGAGACTGAGTGGTTAAAGTCAAGGTCCAAAGCAAAAAAAGAGTGTGCTTAAGAACCCTGGACACCTCTAATTAGGGACTTTAGCAAAGCTGAGTCACAATCTGAAAAGGTTCACCCAGTTTTGTGTCTGTGGCATTTATGTATCCGGTGGTAATACTGGAAAACAAAGTGCTTAGGGCCACGGCCAAGACTCATAAAGTAGCTGTGTTCAAGAATCAACATACTAAACAAGGAGAATCAGTAACAATATCTAAATTATAAGTTCCTATAGATGCCAATCATTCTGAACTTCAAAGGATAAAGTGAGATGCCAAAACTCTTCAAGAGGCAAAAAGCTAGTAGTCCCGCTCATCTGATTGGAGCTAAGTTTCATTGATATTTTGGAATTTATAGTATATTCTCTTCTTTTTATCTTATTTGATTCAGTTGCTTGGGGACAAGCAACAATTTAAGTTTGGTGTTGTGATGAGCAGATAATTTATACGCTTTTTTGCATTATTTTTACATAGTTTTTAGTATGATTTAGTTAGTTTTTAGTATATTTTTATTAGTTTTTAAATAAAATTCACATTTTTGGACTTTACTATGAGTTTGTGTGTTTTTCTGTGATTTCAGGTAATTTCTGACTAAAATTGAGGGACTTGAGCAAATATCTGATTCAGAGGCTGAAGAAGGACTACAGATGCTGTTGGATTCTGACCTCCCTGCACTCAAAATGGATTTTCTGGAGCTACAAAAGTCCAAATGGCGCGCTCCCAATTTCGTTGGAAAGTGGACATCCAGGGCTTTCCAGCAATATATAATAGTCCATACTTTACTCGAGTTTAGACGATGCAAACTGGCGTTCAACGCCAGCTCTCTGTCCTATTCTGGAGTTAAACGCCAGAAACAGGTTGCAAAGCAGAGTTAAACGCCAGAAACAGGTTACAAACTGGTGTTCAACTCTAAGGAAGATCTCTACACGTGAAAGTTTCAATATTCAGCCCAATCACACACCAAGTGGGCTCCGAAAGTGGATTTCTGCATCATTTACTCATTTCTGTAAACCCTAGTAACTAGTTTAGTATAAATAGGACTTTTTACTATTGTATTTAAACCTTCGAATCATCTTTGATTAGTCTTATGCCATCTTAGACCTTTAGGGGGGCTGGCCATTCGGCCATGCCTGGACCTTCATCACGTATGTATTTTCAACGGTAGAGTTTCTACACACCATAGATTAAGGTGTGGAGCTCTGCTGTTCCTCATGAATTAATGCAAAGTAATATTATTTTTCTATTCAATTCAAGCCTATTTCTTCTCTAAGTTATTCATTCGCACACAAGAACATGATGAATGTGATGATTATGTGACGCTCATCATCATTCTCACTTATGAACGCATGCCTGACAAACACTTCCGTTCTATATGAAAGCAAGCTTGAATGCATATCTCTTAGCCTCCTAATCGTGAGATCAGAGTCTTCGTGGTATAGGCTAGAATTATTGGCGGCCATTCTTGAGATCCGGAAAGTCTAAACCTTGTCTGTGGTATTCTGAGTAGGATCTGGGAAGGGATGGCTGTGACGAGCTTCAAACTCGCGAGTGCTGGGCGTAGTGATAGACGCAAAAGGATTACTGAATCCTATTCCAATATAATCGAGAACCGACAGATGATTAGCCGTGCGGTGACAGCGCATCTTGGACCATTTTCACTGAGAGGACGGGAAGTAGCCATTGACAACGGTGATGCCCTACATAAAGCTTGCCATGGAAAGGAGTATGAAGGATTGGATGAAGACAGTAGGAAAGCAGAGGTTCAGAAGGAACAAAAGCAACTCCATACGCTTATCTGAAATTCTCACCAATGAATTACATAAGTATTTCTATCCTATTTTATATTTTAATTACATTTTAATTATTAAAACTCTATAACCATTTGAATCCGCCTAACTGAGATTTACAAGGTGACCATAGCTTGCTTCAAGCCGACAATCTCCGTGGGATCGACCCTTACTCACGTAAGGTTTATTACTTGGACGACCCAGTGCACTTGCTGGTTAGTTGTGCGAAGTTGTCACAAAGAATTAAGATTATGAACGTGCGTATTAAGTTTTCAGCGCCGTTACCAAGGAATGAACGATCACGATTTCGTGCACCAAATGTAAAGGCTTTCAACCTTTACTAGCACGTCCTCTACTAGTCCATAAGTCTGTTTTATTGATTTATCTGCCATCTCTAGTGAGATTCTTATTGCTTATACCTCAAAGGTTCCCAGTTTCTCCATTATAGAGACTGGCATGAGGTTTATCCCTGACCCCAGGTCACACAGAGCCTTCTCAAAGGTCATGGTGCCTATGGTACAAGTTTTGAAGAATTTTTCGGGATCCAGTTTCTTCTGAGGTAATGTTTGCCTCATTAATGCATTCAGTTCATTGGTGAACAAGGGAGGTTCATCCTTCCAAGTCTCATTACCAAATAACTTGGCATTCACCTTCATGATTGCTTCTAGATATTTAGCAACTTACTCTTCAGTGATGTCTTCATCCTCTTCAGAGGAAGAATATTCATCCGAGCTCATGAATGGCAGAAGGAAGTTCAATGGAATCTCTGTGGTCTCTGTATGAGCCTCAGATTCCTTTGGTTCCTCAAAGGAAAACTCCTTTCTGTCCAAAAGACGTCCCATGAGGCTTTTCTCAGTGGGACTCACGTCCTCCTCACTCTCTCCAGGTTCGGCCATGTTGGTCATGGTTATGGCCTTGTACTCTCTCTTGGGATTTTCTTCTTACTCAGCTGACCCACCTGTGCCTCCAAATTTCTAATGAAGGACCTTGTTTCATTCATGAAACTTAGTGTGGTCTTGGATAGATTAGAGACTATGGTTGCCAGGCCAAAATGGCTCTGTTCAAAATTCTCTATCTGTTGCTGAGAAGATGGTGGAAAAGGCTTGCTATTGCTAAATTTATTTCTTCCACCATTATTGTTGAAGCCTTGTTGGGGCTTCTGTTGGTCCTTCCATGAGAAATTTGGATGATTTATCCATGAAGGATTATAGGTGTTTCCATAGGGTTCTCCCATGTAATTCACCTCTGCCATTGTAGGGTTCTCAGGATCATAAGCTTCTTCTTCAGAAGATACTTCTTTAGTACTGTTGGATGAAGCTTGCAATCCATTCAGACTCTGAGAGATCATATTGACTTGCTGAGTCAATATTTTGTTCTGAGCCAATATGACATTCAGAGTATCATTTCAAGAACTCCCTTCTTCTGAGGCGTCCCATTGTTCACAGGATTTCTCTCAGAGGTGTACATGAACTAGTTATTTGCAACCATTTCAATGAGTTCCTGAGCTTCTGCAGAGTTTTTAGATGAAGAGATCCTCCTGCAGAATGGTCCAATGACATTTTTGACAACTCAGACAGACCATCATAGAATATACATATGATGCTCCATTCTGGAAGCATGTCAGTAGGACACCTTTTGATCAATTGCTTATATCTTTCCCAACCTTCATAGAGGGACTCACCTTCCTTCTGTCTGAAGGTTTGGATTTCCACTCTAAGCTTGCTCATCTTTTGAGGTGGAAAGAATTTGGCCAGGAAAGCACTGACCAGCTTTTCCCAAGAGTTCAGGCTTTCCTTAGGTTGTGAATCCAACCATGTTCTAGCCCTATCTCTTACAGCAAAAGGGAAAAGCATAAGCCTGTAGACCTCAGGATCAACTCCATTGGTCTTGACAGTGTCACAGATTTGCAAGAATTCAGCTAAAAACTGATGAGGATCTTCCATTGGAAGTCTATGAAACTTGCAATTCTGTTGCATTAGAGAAACTAATTGAGGCTTAAGCTCAAAGTTGTTTGCTCCAATGGCAGGAATTGAGATGCTTCTTCCATAGAAGTTAGAAGAGGGTGCAATAAAGTCACCAAGCATCTTCCTTGCATCTCCACCATTGTTATTAGGTTCGGCCATCTCCTCTTCTTTTTCAAAAAATTCTGTCAAGTACTCTCCAGAGGGTTGTGTCTTAGCTTCCCTTAGCTTCCTCTTCAGAGTCCTTTCAGGTTCAGGATCAGCTTCAATAAGAATATTCTTATCCTTGTTCCTGCTCATATGAAAAAGAAGATAACAGAAAAGAAGAGGAATCCTCTATGTCACAGTATAGAGATTCCGTTATGTGAGTAGAAGAATAGAAGAATAAAAGAAGGAGAAGAGAAAAATTCGAACACAGAGAAGAAGAGGGGGTTCGAATTTTGAGTGGAAGAGGAGTGTTAGTAGATTAAATAAATAAATAGAAAGAGATTCGAGAGGGAGATTGAATTCGAATTTAAATTAAAAATAAAAGGAAAATATTTTTGTATTTATTTTAAAATGTAGTTAGAATTCAAAAATTAAGAGAAGAAATAAAAAAAATTCGAAAACTAATTAAATAAATAAATAAAAAGATTTTTGAGAAAATGGTTAGTGATTTTCAAAAATTAGAGAGAGAGAAAAGTAGTTATGTGGTTTTGAAAAAGATAAGAATTAGCAAAACTAACAAAAAGTCAAGTGGTTAAATGAAAAAGATTTGAAAATCTATTTTGAAAAGATAAGAAGTTAGAAAAGGATTTTGAAATTAAATTTTAAAAAAGATATGATTGAGAATCATTTTGAAAAAGATTTGAAAAAGAAATTTAAAAAGATTTGATTTTGAAATTAAAGTCAATTACTTGACTAACAAGAAACTAAAAGATATGATTCTAGAAATTAAAGATTGAACCTTTCTTAATAGGCAAGTAACAAACTTAAAATCTTTGAATCAATCACATTAATTGTTAGTAAAGTTCATGAAAATATGGAATAAAATTAAGAAAAAGATTTTAAAAATCAATTTTAAAAATTTTCGAAAATATGAAAGGAGAATGAAAAAGATTTGATTTTTGAAAAAGTTTTGAAAAGATAGGATTTTTAAATTGAAAATTTGACTTGACTCATAGGAAACAACTAGATTTTGAAAAATTTTTTAAAATGTCAACTCAAATATTCAAAATTTTATGAGTGAAATAAGGAAAGGTATATTTTTTATTTTTGAATTTTTAATGAAGAAAGAGAAAAACATAAAAATGACTCAAAACATGAAAATTCAAGATCAAAACACATGATGCATGCAAGAACATTTTGAATGTCAAGATGAACACCAAGAACACTTTGAATGTCAAGATGAACACCAAGAACTTATTTTTGAAAAATTTTTAGGAAAAGAAAAACATGCAAGATACCAAACTTAGAAATTTTCAAACTTTAGACACTAACAAATTGAAAATGCATATGAAAAACAAGAAAAGACACAAAACATAAAAATGCAAAGATCAAACAAAGAAGATCATCAAGAACAACTTGAAGATCATGAAGGACACATGCATGAATTTTCCAAAATATTTAGGAAATTAAAAAGGTGCAATTGACACCAAACTTAAAAATTGACACTAGACTCAAACAAGAAACACAAAATATTTTTGATTTTATGATTTTATTATTTTTTTTTGTAATTTTTCGAAAATTATTTGGAAAAAGAAAAATAAGGATTTCAAAATTTTTAATAAGAATTCCAAGAATCATGTAATGTTAGTCTAAAGCTTCAGTCTAAAAAGATTAGACATGGCTAGCCAAGCTTCAGCAGGACATTACATACAACAGCCAAATTAATGGGAATCAACTGGCTCCTGTGATGATAAAAGCATCATCTAAAACTCTAGAATTCATTCTTAAAATTCTGAAGAACAAAATAAAATTTTTTTGAGCAACAAGATGAACCGTCAGTTGTCCAAACTCGAACAATCCCCGGCAACGGCGCCAAAAACTTGGTGCACGAAATTGTGATCTTAACGGCGCCAAAAACTTGGTATGCACAATCATAGTCTCAATTCTTCTTCACAACTTTGCACAACTAACCAGCAAGTGCACTGCGTCGTCCAAGTAATAAACCTTACGTGAGTAAGGGTCGATCCCACGGAGATTGTCGGCTTGAAGCAAGCTATGGTCATCTTGTAAATCTCAATCAGGCAGGTTCAAATGGTTATGAGATTTTGATAATTAAAATATAAATAAAATATAAAATAAGATAGAGATACTTATGTAATTCATTGGTGAGAATTTTAGATAAGCGTATGGAGATGCTTTGATCCTTCTGAGTCTCTGCTTTCCTACTGCCTTCGTTCAATCATTCATACTCCTTTCTATGGCAAGCTGTATGTAGGGGGATCACCGTTGTCAATGGCTACCGTCCGTCCTCTCAGGGAAAATGGTCAAAATGCACTGTCACCGCATGGCTAATCATCTGTCGGTTCTCGATCATGTTGGAATAGGATCCATTGATCCTTTTGCGTCTGTCACTACGCCCAATGATGACAAGTCATCTTAGTCTAGTTTCACTAGCCTTTTTTCTTTGTTTTCATTTAGTTTCATGCACTTTCTTAAGCCATAAGTAAGTCAATTGGGTTGAATTTTAGGTTTCCTTTGATTCAATCAACCATGGATAAATTGATGCATTTTCATGAGTTTTTGTACCATAATTGCTCATATGACAAGAAGAAGAACAACTCTCATGATTATGGCATAGCTTTGATACAATTGTTGATTGATGATAGGTGAAATAAAGCTTGGAAGAAGGTTGCAAGAATGGGCTTGAAAAGAGGGATTTACGTTTGAGCTAACGTTTGCCTCAAACGTTAACTCAAACGTGAGAAGCAGATGAAGAACACCCTGGAGAAGAGCCAACGTTTGCGCCAACGTTTGCCTCAAACGTTGAGGCAAACGTTGGCTGAAGAAAAAAACAGGGGAAGGAGCCAACGTTTGCGCCAACGTTTGCCTCAAACGTTAGGTCAAATGTTGGCGCCAAAAAGAAGAGAAATAGCACCCCTGGGCACAGCAACGTTTGAGCCAATGTTTGCCTTAAACGTAAGGTCAAACGTTGGCGCCAAACAGCATGAAGGGGCATACTTCCAACAAGAATAACTTGAGTTGTAGATGTCCAATTGAGGTGATTCCAAGTGGGTTAGAAAGCTGACATTCAGAGCTTTCCAACCATATATAATAGTCTATATTGGGCATAAAATTGGCAACGCGACAAGAGGACAATGTAGCCCCCAAGAAGCATACAAAGGAGTAGCATGGGGGAACCACGTTTGAGCTCACGTTTGACCTCAAACGTTGGCTCAAACGTGGAAGACAGCAACTTGGCCGAGCTGCATAATGTCACACAAGGGACGTTTGAGTCAACGTTTTCCTCAAACGTTGACTCAAACGTGAATGGTTCATGGCCCGGTTCACTAATGGATTTCTTCCCAACACCAAGAGCAATCAACGAAGGCTACTATCAACCCAATTCCATCAAGACTAGAGGCCCAATTCAAGGCTTAATGATCATTTGAAGAAAGTGCATAAATAGCTTAGGATTTGAAGTTTCAAGGGAGCTTCCTTTTTAGAATTTTTAGTATCCACAGTAGATAGCTTTTGGGTTTTGAATTGTTTTGAGTCTCTGAGTCTCGGGGAAGGAGAATTGAATTCTCTTCCTCTTAGTTTTCTTATTTTCAATTTCATTTACTTTTTGTTTGAATCTTGGGTGTTAGAGAATTGAAGGAATTCTATTTCAATCTCACCCTAAGATCCCTCTGTTTCAGTTACTGCACTTTCTGAGAAATTTATATTTGCATTCCTTTCTTCTACTGCTTGATCTTTACTTTTCTTGCAATCGAATTCTAAATTTGGATCTAGGAAGGCATTGAGATCTAGACTTGGTTATCTAGTCTCTTGGGTCCTGAGATCTACGTTTTTCAATTTCAATTTCATTGTTTCGTTGCTACACCAAGTTTATTTTCATTTTCCTTTGAGATCCGGTTTAGTGGAATCCATCTGTTACATTTCTGTTTGTTGAATTTTACTTTGCCTTGTTTAATTTCTGCGAAACCACTTCCCAATTCCCTTTATAATTCAAGCAATTTACATTTCTTGCACTTTAAGATTCTGCAATTTACATTTCTTGCATTCTAAGTTTCTGCCATTTAATTTCTTGTTCTTTAAGATTCAGCACTTTTATTTTCTATTCTCTTTAATTTCCTGCAATTTACCCCTCTCCCTTTATTTTTCATGCAATTTAATTTCTGTTAATCACAAATCACTCAACCAACACTTGATCTGCTTGACTAAATCAACCACTAAACTAAAATTGCTCAATCCTTCAATCCCTGTGGGATCGACCTCACTCATGTGAGTTATTATTACTTGATTCGACCCGGTACACTTACCGGTGAGTTTTGTGTCGGATCGTTTTTCGCACATCAAGTTTTTGGCGCCGTTGCCGGGGATTGAGTAGATTGACAATGATTAAGTGAGGCGGTAGTTTAGATCAAGCACTTTTTCTTTAAGTTTGACTAACCTACTAACTGTTTGAATTTTTGCTTAAGCTAACTAAAACTTCATTCTAGCAATAGATTGAAGTATCACTAGTTGTGTGTTTCTTGTTTTGTTTGTATGTCAGGTACAGGGAGAGCTACTCCTATCTTATCCGAAGCTGACCAGAGAACTCTCAGGAGATTAAGAAGAGCTGAGAGAGGGAAAGGTATTGTTGGAGAGGAAGAATTTGAGGAAGAATATCACGAGATGGAAGGAGATCCATCTAATCCCAATCCACCACAGAGGAGAGTGTTAGCCTCCTACACTTTTGCAAATCCCAGACACTGTAGAAGTAGCATCTTAACTCCCAATGTCAATGCAAACAACTTCGAGCTAAAACCACAACTCATTACACTTGTCCAGAACAATTGTTCCTATGGAGGAAGCCCATTGGAAGATCCCAACCAGCATCTATCTACCTTCTTAAGGATTTGTGACACTGTCAAATCCAATGGCGTGAATCCTGAAACTTACAAGCTTCTGCTGTTCCCGTTCTCATTAAGGGACAAGGCTGCACAATGACTTGAAACTTTTCCCCAAGGAAGTATCACTAGTTGGGATGATTTGGTGACTAAATTTCTAGCCAAATTCTATCCACCCCAAAGAGTCATCGGCTGAAAACCGAGGTGCAGACATTCACACAATTAGATGCCGAATCCTTGTATGAAGCATAGGAGAGGTACAAAGCCTTAATCAGAAAGTGTCCTCCAGAGATGTTCAATGAATGGGATGTGCTGCAAAATTTCTATGAAGGCCTGACATTGAAATCTCAAGAGGCATTAGATCATTCTGCTGGAGGTTCACTACAACTGATGAAAACTGCTGAGGAAGCCCAGAATCTTGTGGACATGGTGGCCAACAATCAATATTTCTTTGCTCATCAAAGAAACCGCCAACCATCACAGAGAAAGGGGGTATTAGAACTGGAAGGAGTAGACTCCATTTTGGCTCAAAACAAGATGATGCAACAACAAATTCAACAACAGTTTGAACAAATGGCCAAAAGGATTGACAGCCTTCAAGTAGCAACTGTGAACACAAGCCACACATCAACTGTATGTGTGCAGAATGAAGAAAGCCAAGAAGAGAAACAACAGGAGCAAGTGCAGTACATGTATAACCAAAACTCTGGACAGAATGAAGTTTATGGTGATACCTACAATCCATCCTGGAAGAACCACCCAAATCTCAGATGGGGAGACAATCACAACCAAAACCAACAACCATGGCAGAGGAACTCAAACCAAAACACTTCAAGGAACAACCAAAACCACAACCAGCAGCAAACTAACCAAAACCCTTACAGAAAACCTCAAAACAACTACCCCAACCCCAACCAGTATCAATCCAATAACCAACCCACCAACCAAAATGCCTACCATCCACCATCCACACCTCACAACCCACCACAAGCATCACCAGAATCTCAAAGAATCACTAACTTGGAAACCTTGATAGACAAAATGTGGAAACACCAAGAAATGACAACCAAGAACCATGAAGCCTCCATGAAGAGCCTAGAGAGGCAGGTTGGGCAAATCTCCAAACAGATTTCTGTTGAGAGACCTTCAAGCTCACTACCAAGTGACACCATTCCTAATCCAAAAGAAGAGTGCAAAGCTGTACAACTACGGAGTGAAAAGACATTGGCAGACAACAACAAGGAGGTAACCAAGAAGCCTTTGGATAGCAATAAAGAATCATCAGAGAAAGGGGAAGCTAGCAATGAAGACATGACGACAAGAAGAAATGCCCCAGAGAAGCTTAAAGAGAGAGATAACTAGCCACATAGTTCAAAAGAAGCAATTCCGGGACAGCAGCAAGTGGAGAAGAGCATTACACCTCCACTACCATACCCTCAGAGATTCAACAAAGAAACCAAGGATCAACACTTCCGCAATTTCCTGGAAACTTTCAAGAAGCTGGAAATCAACATTCCTCTGGCTGAAGCATTGGAACAGATGCCCTTATATGCCAAGTTCTTGAAGGAACTTATTAACAAGAAAAGAAGTTGGCTGGAGAAGGAAACTGTGCTTCTCACTGAAGAATGTAGTGCGCTCATCAGAAAAGGACTCCCTCCCAAGCTGGAAGATGCTGGAAGTTTCCTCCTACCTTGCACCATTGGAAGTCTATTTATCAACAAGGGGATGTGTGACTTAGGAGCAAGCATAAATCTAATTCCATCATCTTTAGTGAAAAAGCTTGGCATAGGGAAGGTGAAACCAATACAGATGTCCTTGGAATTGGTGGACCAGTCAGTAGTACATCCCAAAGGAGTGATTGAAAACCTTTTAGTTAAGGTTGACAAGTTCATTTTTCCTGCGGACTTTGTTATCTTGGATACCGAAGAGGAAGGAAACAATTCAATCATCTTAGGAAGGCCATTTTTGGCCACTGCTAGAGCCATCATAGATGTAGAGCAGGGAGAACTAACTCTTAGGATGTACGAGGAAAGCATTATCCTGAAAGTGTTTCCAGAACCACAAATTAGTGAAGAGAGAAGCAAGGTAGTCAGCGACTGCTTTCTGAGGCAAGAAACCAACAACACAGGGAAGCAGAAGAATGAGCATGTGCAAGGAAGAGAAGGAATTCAAAAAGGAATTAGGATGATAAACAAGAAGGAAAGTACCACAACCAAAGCTGCTGTCAAGGAAGAAAGGTTAACAAGAAAAAGGAAGAAAAACAAGAAGAAGGCTCACAAAGGGTGGAAGAATAAAAAAATCCCAACTGAAGGATTCTCTAAAGGCGACAAGGTGCAATTAATATATCAACAGCTGGAAAATGAGGATCACTACACTGTTAACCAAGTACTTTCTCTCGAGCACATTGAAATTGAGCATCAAGGCACACAAAGAAGGCTTACAGTGAAGGGGGATAAGCTGCGACATTTCAGTCATCAACCACCCTAAGGGGATCAATGTCAAGCTAATGACAATAAAGAAGCGCTTGTTGGGAGGCAACCCAACCTGAGGTAGTTTTCTTTTCATAGCTTTTTCAATAAAAATGTTGAATAATTAAGTATGTATTGCAAGGAGCTAAGTTTGGTGTTGCACACCAAAACAATTTAAGGGAGAATGAAGGATTCTAAGTTTGGTGTTCCACCAAAATCTCATTTAAAAGCATACTCTCACCTCCTGCATAATGCTAGCTCCAAGCAATCAGACAAATTATTCAACCATTTAATTGCTTTTTAGTTTTGGTTCCATAACCTTTAGCAAGGCCAAAAGAATTCATAAGTGGACAACCTGTTGCATTAGAGACAGTGGCAAGGAATTAAGTTTGGTGTTCCCACACCAAATTAAATCCAAAAGCCACACTCAATTCATGCATACTAACTAGTCACCTAAGGGCTTAAAAAGCAAGCAACTTTTGAGAATTGTGCAGGGAACTAACCACCATTTGAAGACATTATGCATCATAGCTCAAAAGAGGCACAACAGAAGGAAGGACAAAAGAACTGCAAACCAATAGGTTGTATCTATACTTAACTTCTGCTGTTGAGAAATGCTTTGATTTATGTCTTGCTGAAGTGTTCATCTAGTATAGGCAGAATCACTCTTTGCAATAAGTAAGCTAGTCTAAGTGTGTGCTTGTGTGTTTACTTTCACCTAACTAAATGCATGCTTTGTCCCCTGCATCCTCAATTCAATAAAAGAAATGTTTGGAATGTGAAGTAAGATACTTCTTTGTTAGCTGGAAGTACAATAATAGTGAGTGGTGGTATGAATGTATGATTATATGATAGCTCACTTTTAGTGAATCTCAATCAAATAGAAGTCCTTGGTTGAAAAGAAAAACCAAAAAGAGAAAAGAAAAAGCCAAAGGTGGCAGCAGAACAAAAGAAAAAAAAAAAGAGATAAAGCTAGACACCAATAGCTTGAACCTTAGAATATATGCCTGTGGTGTCTTTGTACTAGGATCTGCTTGGATTATTAAGTTCTTTGGAGTGCATCAACACTTGGTAACTTGGGTTAACTAACCCGGGATTATCAACTGAAAGTCCACTATCAAGAGCAACCTAGATACAAGATATTTAGTAACCCAAAGAGGTGCTGGGCATCAATGTTCTAAGAAGGCATGTGAGCCAAGTGTCTAAAGTGAATAATGTGTCAAGCATAAATAAAGAAAAGAGCTTGTTACACATGACACTGAACTAAAGCTTATAGAAAAAAAATAATGGTCAAGGACAAAGGAATAATGAGAGGTCATAGCAGTGTGTTGCTTGATGCTTAGAGAGACTTTCTAGGCCTAAATATCAATAAGAAGTGAGTGTTTACATATCTACATGAAACCCCATGAGCTACCAATAATACTCTGCTAGCATGAACATCTTCTTCCATTCCATTTTTTCTTCTCAATAATTCTTTTCTTGCTTGGGGACAAGCAAGTTTTAAGTTTGGTGTTGTGATGACAAGTCATCTTAGCCTAGTTTCAGTAGCCTTTTTTCTTTGTTTTCATTTAGTTTCATGCACTTTCTTAAGCCATAAGTAAGTCAATTGGGTTGAATTTCAGGTTTCCTTTGATTCAATCAACCATGGATAAATTGATGCATTTTCATGAGTTTTTGTACCATAATTGCTCATATGACAAGAAGAAGAACAACACTCATGATTATGGCATAGCTTTGATACAATTGTTGATTGATGATAGGTGAAATAAAGCTTGGAAGAAGGTTGCAAGAATGGGCTTGAAAAGAGGGATTCACGTTTGAGCTAACGTTTGCCTCAAACGTTAACTCAAACGTGAGAAGCAGATGAAGAACACCCTGGAGAAGAGCCAACGTTTGCGCCAACGTTTGCCTCAAACGTTGAGGCAAACGTTGGCTGAAGAAAAAAACAGGGGAAGGAGCCAACGTTTGCGCCAACGTTTGCCTCAAACATTAGGTCAAATGTTGGCACCAAAAAGAAGAGAAATAGCACTCCTGGGCACAGCAACGTTTGAGCCAACGTTTGCCTCAAACGTGAGGTCAAACGTTGGCGCCAAATAGCATGAAGGGGCATACTTCCAACAAGAATAACTTGAGTTGTAGATGTCCAATTGAGGTGATTCCAAGTGGGTTAGAAAGCTGACATTCAGAGCTTTCCAACCATATATAATAGTCTATATTGGGAATAAAATTGGCAACGCGACAAGAGGACAAAGTAGCCCCCAAGAAGCATACAAAGGAGTAGCATGGGGGAACCACGTTTGAGCTCACGTTTGACCTCAAACGTTGGCTCAAACGTGGAAGACAACAACTTGGCCGAGCTGCATAATGTCACACAAGGGACGTTTGAGTCAACGTTTTCCTCAAATGTTGACTCAAACGTGAATGGTTCATGGCCCGGTTCACTAATGGATTTCTTCCCAACACCAAGAGCAATCAACGAAGGCTACTATCAACCCAATTCCATCAAGACTAAAGGCACAATTCAAGGCTTAATGATCATTTGAAGAAAGTGTATAAATAGCTTAGGATTTGAAGTTTCAAGGGAGCTTCCTTTTTAGAATTTTTAGTATCCACAGTAGAGAGCTTTTGGGTTTTGAATTGTTTTGAGTCTCTGAGTCTCGGGGAAGGAGAATTGAATTCTCTTCCTCTTAGTTTTCTTATTTTCAATTTCATTTACTTTTTGTTTGAATCTTGGGTGTTAGAGAATTGAAGGAATTCTGTTTCAATCTCACCCTAAGATCCCTCTGTTTCAGTTACTGCACTTTCTGAGAAATTTATATTTGCATTCCTTTCTTCTACTGCTTGATCTTTACTTTTCTTGCAATCGAATTCTAAATTTGGATCTAGGAAGGCATTGAGATCTAGACTTGGTTATCTAGTCTCTTGGGTCCTGAGATCTACATTTTTCAATTTCAATTTCATTGTTTCGTTGCTACACCAAGTTTATTTTCATTTTCCTTTGAGATCCGGTTTAGTTGAATCCATCTGTTACATTTCTGTTTGTTGAATTTTACTTTGCCTTGTTTAATTTCTGCAAAACCACTTCCCAATTCCCTTTATAATTCGAGCAATTTACATTTCTTGCACTTTAAGATTCTGCAATTTACATTTCTTGCGTTCTAAGTTTCTGCCATTTAATTTCTTGTTCTTTAAGATTCAGCACTTTTATTTTCTATTCTCTTTAATTTCCTGCAATTTACCCCTCTCCCTTTATTTTTCATGCAATTTAATTTCTGTTAATCACAAATCACTCAACCAACACTTGATCCGCTTGACTAAATCAACCACTAAACTAAAATTGCTCAATCCTTCAATCCCTGTGGGATTGACCTCACTCATGTGAGTTATTATTACTTGATTCGACCCGGTATACTTGCCGGTGAGTTTTGTGTCGGATCGTTTTTCGCACATCAAGTTTTTCGCGAGTTTGAAGCTCGTCACAGTCATCCCATCTCAGATCCTACTCGGAATACCACAGACAAGGTTTAGACTTTTCGGATCTCAAGAATGCTGCCAATTGATTCTAGCTTATACCACGAAGACTCCGATCTTTCGGAATGGAGGCTAAGAGATACACGCTCAAGCTATTGCAGATAGAACGGAAGTGGTTGTTAGGCACGCGTTCATAGGTGAGAATGATGATGAGTGTCACGGATCATCACATTCATCAGGTTGAAGTGCGAGTGAATATCTTGGAATAAGAATAATCTTGAATTGAATAGAAAAACAATAGTACTTCGCCTTAATTCATGAGGAACAGGAGAGCTCCAAACCTTAATCTATGGTGTGTAGAAACTCCACCGTTGAAAATACATAAGTGATAATGGTGTTCATTGGCTTTAATTTGGCCCAGAGAGGGAACCAGAATGACCAAGACCTCCAATACGATAGTAAAAAGTCCTATATACTAAACTAGTTACTAGGGTTTACAGAGATAAGTAAATGATGCAGAAATCCACTTTCGGGGCCCACTTGGTGTGTGCTTGGGCTGAGCATTGAGCTTTACACGTGTAAAGACTTCTCTTGGAGTTAAACGCCAGGTTGCAGCCTGTTTGTTGCGTTTAACTCTGGTTTGTAACTTGTTTCTGGCGTTTAACTTCAGAATAGGGCAAGAAGTTGGCGTTTAAACGCCAGTTTGTGTCATCAAAACTCGGGCAAAGTATGGACTATTATATATTGCTGAAAAGCCCTGGATGTCCAACGCAACTGAGAGTACGCCAATTGAATTTCTGTAGCTCTAGAAAATCCATTTCGAGTGTAGGAAGGTCAGAATCCAACAGCATCTGCAGTCCTTTTTCAGCCTCTGAATCAGATTTTTGCTCAGGTCCCTCAATTTCAGCCAGAAAATACCTGGAATCACAGAAAAATACACAAACTCATAGTAATGTCTAGAAATTTGAATTTTTCTTGAAAACTAATAAAAACATAGTAAAAAGTAACTAAATTATACTAAAAACTATGTAAAAACAGTGCCAAAAAGCGTATAAATTATCCGCTCATCACAAATTCAAACCAATCCCCGGCAACGGCGCCATAAAACTTAATGACCGGAATTCACACCCCATATAAAAATGATGAATCCGTTCTTTTGGCAAGCGCACCAAAATTATCGTCAAGTAATAACCCACAGTGGAGTGGGATCGTATCTACAGAGATTGGTAGATTTGAGCAATTTTAATCAATTAGTTAAGCTAAGCAAAATAGATTGTGATTGCAGAATTGTAAATGGGCAGAAACATAAATAACTCAAAAGTAAAGAGAAACAGTAAAGTGCAGAAAAGGAAATGGCAATAATGTGAAGTACAAAAATATAAATGACTTAACTGTAAATGGGAATGGGGATTTGACAGAATGTAAAGAAAGCTATAAAGAAAGTGGGAGATAAGAATATGGGAATTCATTCAGATCGGGAGATGTTGTTCTCTTTGGATTAAATCCAGTTCATATCATCTTCAATCATACAACTCATTGACCTCTTGGCAATCATGATTGATTGAGCCCCAATCCCTTGGTGACTCAATCTCTCAGATCTTGATCAATATCCAATTCCTTGGTCTAATTGCTCATGAAGAGAGATATGCTTAGTCCCTGATTATACCACACATCATCATAGGTCCAAGTAGTGGGAGGATTATATGTCACCATATCCAAACACCAAAACCGAGATCCTACTCAACTGTGAGAAGGGATTTCTAGCTTGGTTTCATGTTTCCTTTCCTAAGGTTCCCATGAAACCCATTTGCATTCAATCTCTTTTCCAAGATAATTGAATGCTAAGCATGAAGAACGAAATTCCTTATAGCAAATCAAAGAGAAGATGAAGAGAAGAAGAAATTAACTATCATTAATCCATCAAGTACAACAGAGCTCCTTCTTTCAATGAGAGAGAATTTAGCTACTCAGAGCTCAGAGAAAAGTACAAGAGATGGAAGAGATGATGAAGTGAAAAGTAAATCAAACTAAAACTCTACTGAACAACCCAACTTTCCACTGCTTAACCCCTTTTTCAGTACTTTCAGGGGTTATTTATACTACTCCTAGTACTAGAATAAAGAAAATACAAAAGAGAAAAGAAAATTACAATTTGGAGGGAAAAGAAACTCAATAAGCATGACCTTCCAGTTGGCGTGTGACAGGCGTTTGCGTGGTGTGCCACGCCCAGCTTCCAATTTGGCTTGGCGCGCCATGCCAAGCTCTTCAAGTGGCACGCCCCATGTGTTGATGTCCCTAGCATGCCACGCCTTTGAGCCCAAGTGGCACGCCCAGGGTTTCTTAAGTGTTGGTGTTGGCCTGGCATGCCACGCCTTCGAACCCAAGTGGCACGCTCAGCCCTTTTTCTTCTTCTTCTCTTTTCTGAAAAGTTTAACTAGCGTGGCACGCCCAGGGTCTGGCGTGCAATGTGCATTATGTGTGCTTGGTCTTTCTCTCTGACCAATTAAACTGGCGTGGCATACCCAGGGTCTGGCTTGCCACATCAATTATGTGTGCTTGGTCATTCTCACTGGCCAATTGAACTGGCGTGGCACGCCCAGGGTCTGGCGTGCCACGCCCAGCATTCCTCTTTGATCCAGTAGCTGGCGTGCCACGCCTAGTTCTTCAAGTGGCACGCCTAAGTGAGAATCTGGAGCTAGCGTGCCATGCCTTCGACACCAAGTGGCACGCCCAGCCCTTGCTTTGGCCCTTTTTATCATTGGCGTGCTACGCCTGGATGCTCAAGTGGCACGCCTAAGTGAGGATGAGAGCTTAGCGTGCGACGCCTTCGACACCAAGTGGCACGCCCAGCTTTGTTTTGGTCTCCTTGAGTGTTGGCATGCCACGCCTGGGTCTTCAAGTGGCACGCTCAGGTGATATTTGAGAGCTGGCGTGCCACGTCTTCGATACTAAGTGGCACGCCCAGCCTTTTAACTTTCAACCTCTTCTCTGGAAAATTGTACTAGTGTGCCATGCCCTGATGCTCAAGTGGCACGCCCCTTTAGTGTGGCTCTTTCAAGCTTGGCGTGCCACACCTGGGCCTTCAAGTGGCACGCCCAAGTGACAATTTGTAGCTGGCGTGCCACGACTTCGATACCAAGTGGCACGCCCAAGTGATGATCCTTTTTGGATGGCTGAACTGGCGTGCTATGCCCAATGGTTCAAGTGGCACGTCCATAGTATGTGACGGGCTAGGCGTGCCACGCCCAGCATGGCGTGCCACGCCCCTTTAGTGGCCTTCAGCATTGCTCTCTGAAAAATTACACTGGCGTGCCACTCCCAACTTCTGCCGTGCCATGCCCATGTAAAGGCTTTGGGTGTCCTCTTCTGGAAAACTGTGCTGGCGTGCCACGCCTAGCTCCTGGCGCTCAAACATGTTTCTCTGGAAATCATAACTGGCGTGCCACGCCTAGTTCCTAGCGTGCCACGCCCATATAATGACTTGAGGACCCTTTCTGGAATTCAACACTGGCGTGCCACGCCTAGCTCCTAGCATGCCATGCCCATACATTTTTGTGGCGTTTGCTCCAAGTGGCACGCTTATTTCACATGCCCAACTTGTTTTGTTGTTTTCTTCCCTTTTTGTTGCTCTTTTCCACTTGAAATTCAGCACAACCCCATTTCAAAGTAATGTACCATAATATTCATCAATTAACTCATGAATTGCAATGATCAAATGAGATTATGCTCTTTTATGGTCCTTTTTATGCAAGAAAAGAGGGTAAATGATACAAGTCATCAACTGGCATGCCACACCTTCAAGCTCAAGTGGCACGCCCATTTTGGTGTTGAGCTTCTTCAAGCTTGGCGTGCCACACCTAAAACCTAAGTGGCACGCCTAAAACACGAATAAGGTTGGCGTGCCACCCCTTCGAGCCCAAGTTGCATGCCCAGTGTTGAACCTTCAACTTCCTTCTCCGGAACAATGAACTGGCGTGCAACGCCTTCGAGCCGAAGTGGCACTCCCAGTGTTGATAATGGAGTTGGCATGCCACGCCCCCCTTGTGGTCTTCAAAAGTGCTCTCTGGAAAGTATGGTTAGCGTGCCACGCCCATAGTAAAGCTTCAATGATGCTTCTCTGGAAAATATAGTTGGCGTGCCACGCCTGGCCCTGGCATGCCACGCCCATAGTAAAGCTCCAAGGGTTCTCTTCTGGAATTGTCAATTGGCGTGCCACGCCCCCTTAGCTGGCATGTCACGCCCATTGAATTTTCTGGCATTTGCACCAAGTGGCACGCCCAGCACACACGCCCAGCACACTTTTCTTATTTTCTTCTTCTTTTGTTGTTCTTTTCACCTGGAATTCAAACAAAACTCATTTCAAAAAAATGTACCATAATATTCACCATTTGACTCATAAAATTGCATTGATTGAATCAGATTACACTATTTTTATATTCCTTTTAGATAGGAGAAAGAGATAGATGATGCAAGTCATCACAGGTCATAACCCACCTCGGTGAGTTGCGTGATGGCGACAAAGCGGAGGATCTTTACCATCTTTTGGATTTCTTTTAAATAGTTTGTTTTAGTACTCTCACTTTTGTATCTATATTTGCCTTAGAGGCTAACCTTGAGAGAGATATTGTGTATCTTGTTTTATCTTTTAGAACTCTGTTACGTTTTTATATAGCTAGTCGGCCTAAACTCCGCGGGTTGAGGCTAGTATTTTATGACTATTATACTCATATATCTACATATGTCTTTGATGCCAAGGCATTTTAGGCTAGTTTCACTAGCCTTTTCTTTTGTTTTTAGTAGGTTTTATGCACTTTCTTGAGCTATAAGTAAGCATTTGGATTAAAAGTTCATGTATACCTTGATTCATTCAAACAGGTTAATTTGATGTATTTTCATGAGATTTTTGCCATAATTACTTGTATGCTAGGAATGATGTAATTTCTCATGACTTTGGCAAGGCTTTGATGCATGTATTGGTTGATCACAGGTGAAGAAATGCATGGAAAGAAGTTGAAGAAATTGCCATTGAAGGATGAAAGGGAAGCAACGTTGGTGGCCAAAGTTGGACCACCAACGTTTCCTCAAACGTTGGAAGAAGGGTAGTGCAGTTTGCTGTAGAATTCTGGTGCCAACATTGGAGGAAACGTTGGTGAGCCAACATTACCTCCAACGTTTTTAATATAGTGTGCTTTCTGGAATTTAGAAAATTTTATAGTGACGCGTACGCGTGCATTTTAGAATCTTGATGATCCACGCGCACGCGTGGGTGACGCGCACGCCTGGATAGGCCAACGTTGGAAGGAACGTTGCCACTATAACATTGGGGCCAACATCTTCGAAAAGCTTTCAAAATCTGGAAATGGGAATTTTGCATAGACGCGTACGCGCAGGCGTGCAATTCGTCCCAACCATGCGAATGCGTGGGTGATGCGCACGCGTAGGTATGCCAATGCTGGAGGGAACGTTGTCACTCAAATGTTGGGGTAAACGTCTTCAAAAAGCTTGCAAAATCTGGAAAGGGGAAAATTGCATCGACGCGTACGCGTCAATGACGCATACACGTGGGCGTGCAATCTGTCCCAAGTGGGTTGACGGCCATCACTTTGGCCATCTTCTTAGCAATTATGGGCTTGTCTTGTTCTACCAGTACCTCATCAATAATCTTCTCAACCCCTGATTCATCACATAGCCTTTGGATGATGCTGGGGAAGGCCAACCTTGTGCTATCCTTGGTGCTTTTAAGCACCCTGTTGATTTTGTTGGCAATCATCTCCCCAACATTCACATTCTCTCCTCTCATGATGCTGTATATAAGCACAGCCCTTTCCACTATCACCTCAGATGTGTTGGATGTTGGGTTGAGAGATCTTCTCACAAAATCCAGCCACCCTCTAGCTTGGGGGCTCAAATCTCTCCTCCTCAGCTAGTTGGGTCTCCCATCTTTGTCATTTATCCATTGCACATTCAGCACACAAATCTCATTGAGGATTTCATCAAATCCTGGGTCTTCTTGCTTCATTCTTTCTTCATAGCTCCGAGTGGAGCTTGTTTGCTTTACCATGAGCATCTTGTCTATGTTAGAGGGGCTGTAGTCAATGGTTTTCCCCTAACATAGCTAAGATAGCCATAGGATCCCTAGTTGAGGCACAACATTGGCGTCAAATTCTCTAACCAAGCTTTCCACCACTTTTCTTGGTGGGTTGCATAAGAGTGCCCACCCTCTGTTATTGATTTCCCTGTTGATCTCAGGGTGTTCATTCCTTCCCAATTAGAAGCCAACCTCGGGAATAATTTGCTTCTCACTCACCCAACCTTAAAATTGGTTTTGGTTGAATGATGAGAGGAATTTGTATTCATTGTAGCTTGATGATCCTGAGGTTGGTTCCTTAGTCTTTCTCTTCTTTGATGATGTAGATTGGTTTTGGTTGAATGATGAGAGGAATTTGTATTCATTGTAGCTTGAGGATCCTGAGGTTGGTTCCTTAGTCTTTCTCTTCTTTGATGATGCAGCTCTTGGTGGTGCCATTGGGATGAGGAAAAGGTGTTTGAAGTGTTAAAGAATGATGAAAAAAATTGCAAGAGAGTAAGCAAAACACAGTTTTGATCCAACACCAAACTTAGGGCTTGATTGTCCCTAATCAAGTAGAAGAAGAAGGGTAAAGAAAAGGGGAAGAAGATGAGAGGAAAGAAGGAATTATGGAGGTTCTTTTGGTGTGTGAGATTGGGTTCAAAGTGTGAGGAGAGGTGGGAAAGTAAAGGGTTTTTATAGGGGAGGAAAGTGTGGTCTGAGTGGTGGGAAGTGAAAGCAATGCAATGTTTTTCCACTTGGGGAGTGGCGCCTAGCATGGGAAGAGGCGCCAATCCTTATCCCTCTTTGCTTCCTGCATGTGTTGAGTTCCACAGTGCAAGTACACTTTATGAGATATCAATCATGTGGGCCCCATTCTCTCTCTTGAAAAATAAAAACCGAAACCCCATGAGTAATGACAAAAGAATCCTTCACATTCCTTTTAATATGAGCAAATGAAATTGCAACTGATGAGTGTCCCTTGGGACACCAAACTTAATCCCATTGCATCTAATAAATTGTGTTCATCATTAGGTTTTTAATGTGTTCATAAGGGTGAATTAACTTTAAGCCTTTCACATTCCTTCACTTCTAACCCCTTCCAAACACCTTTAAAACCAACTTTCATGCACCCACCAATTTATTAAATGCTTTCAACTTGAATGGTATTGGGCTTTCTAGGTGATCTTTGTATGATGGTGGCCACACCAAACTTAATCTCTGGGCTTACTTCTCAAAATTTAATTTGTTCAAATGGTTGTAAGCCTAGATTAAGTGGGTTCGTGGCCACACCAAACTTAGCTTCTTAGCTAGTTCTCAGCCTAATTACTCATCATCAGTGAATCTATTCACCAAATTGCACTTTTAGAGAAAAAGAAAATAAATTAAAGATTTCCTAACTACCAAAACTGATATTTAAGCTTCGTAATCTACCACCTTTAATCTACCTTTAGAAAGCAATGAAACAACAATACTGAACTGAGGCTTAAACTACCTAAGTTGAAAATTTTTAAGCTACTTCTAAGAAAGCAGTAAATCAAAAGGATATAAAGTGTTGGGGTGCCTACCAACTAGCGCTTCTTTAGTGTCATTAGCTTGATGTTCTTCCTTCTCTAGCTGAGATGGTAGCTCACTCTCTTATCATCCAGTGAGTTTCCCAAGTAATGCTTGAGTCTATGGCCATTCGCAGTGAAAGTTCTTTGTGTTTTGTCCTCTATGAACTCTACATGACCATAAGGTGATACCTTGAGGATGGTGAAGGGTCCAGACCATCGAGACTTAAGCTTTCCTGGGAAGAACTTGAGTCTTGAATTATACAGTAGCACTTTCTGACCTTCTATGAACTCTCTCCTTGCTATCTTTTGATCATGCCACCTCTTTGTGTTTTCCTTGTAAATCTTTGAATTCTCATATGCTTGATTCCTAAACTCTTCCAGCTCATTGAGTTGCATTAGCCTCCTTTCTCCAGCAGCTTGATCATCAAAATTCAGCATTTTTAGAGCCCAGAATGCTCTATGTTCAAGCTCAACTGGTAAGTGACAAGCCTTACCAAACACCAATTGGTATGGAGACATCCCAATAGGTGTTTTGAAGGCTGTCCTGTAGACCCATAAGGCATCATTCAGTTTTTTAGACCAATCCTTTCTTGAGCTTCCAACAGTTTTTTCAAGAATTCTTTTGAGCTCCCTGTTTGAAATCTCAGCTTGCTCGTTGGTCTGTGGATGCTATGGAGTTGCCACTTTGTGCTTCACTCCATATTTAGAGAGGAGTGCTTCAAGTTACCTGTTGCAGAAGTGTGTTCCTCCATCACTAATGAGGGCTCTAGGAACTCCAAATCGGCTGAAGATATTCTTTCTCAAGAAGTTCATCACAACCTTGTTATCATTTGCTGCTGTGGCTATGGCTTCTACCCATTTTGACACATATTCTACAGCCACTAGTATATAGTTGTTTGAGTATGAGGAGGGGAATGGCCCCATGAAATCAATTCCCCACACATCAAACAACTCTAACTCCATTATAAACTTCTGTGACATCTTATTTTTCTTGGGTAGACTCCCAGCTCTTTGGCATTCATCACACCTTGATACCAATTCCTTTGTATTCTTGAACATGGTTGGCCAATAGAACCCACATTGTAGCACCTTGGCTACAGTTCTTTCCCCATTAAAATGGCCTTCATATGCAGAGCCATGACATTGCCAAAGTACTTCCTGCCCTTCTTCATGGGAAATATACCTTCTCAAGATCCCATCAGTACACTTTTTGAACAAATAGGGCTCATCCCAAATGTAGTGCTTAGCATCTTTGATTAGCTTTCTCCTCATGTGTCTGTTGATGTTAGTTGGTAGTTCCCCAATAACATTAAAATTGGCTATGTCTGCAAACCATGGGGCTTCTTGGATCATCATCAACTGCTCATCAGGGAAGCTCTCATTCACTGCGAATTGGTGTGTATCATCTTTTTTTTGTGGAATCCTTGGAAGGTCAGCCACTTTGTTTTCTGCTCCATTCCTATCTTTAATTTCAATGTCGAACCCTTGGAGTAGCAGGATCCACCATATTAGTCTTGGCTTGGACTCTTGTTTGGTAAGCAAATATTTAAGTGCTGCATGATTAGTGAATACAATTACTTTAGAGCCAATAAGATATGATCTAAACTTATCAAAAGCAAAGACAATGGCAAGTAATTCTTTCTCTGTAGTGGTATAGTTCCTTTGATTCTCATTGAGGACTTTGCTGGCATAATAAATAACATGCACCAATTTGTCCCTTCTCTGTCCTAAAACAGCACCAACAGCAAAGTCAGATGCATCACACATCAGCTCAAAGGGTAGATCCCAGCAGGGTGGTGCTATGATAGGTGCAGTAGAGAGTTTGTTCTTAAGTTCTTCAAAGGCTAGCATGCAATCTTTATCAAAAATAAAAGGTTCATTAGAGACAAGCAGGTTGCTTAAAGGCTTGGCAACCTTTGAGAAATCTCTAACGAACCTCCTATAGAAGCCAGCATGTCCTAGAAAACTTCTAATTGCTTTGACATTGCAAGGTGGGGGTAACTTTTCAATCACCTACACTTTAGCCTTGTCCACTTCTATGCCTCTTTTTGAGATCTTGTGGCCAAGAACCACCTCTTCTGTAACCATAAGGTGGCATTTTTCCCAGTTCAAAACAAGTTTGGTTTTTTGGCATCTCTTTAGCACCAAGGCTAAGTGGTGCAAGCAGTTAGAATATGAATCACCAAACACAGAGAAGTCATCCATAAACACTTCAATAAATCTTTCAATCATGTCTGAAAATATTGAGAGCATGCACCTTTGGATGTTACAGGTGCATTGCACAATCCAAAGGGCATTCTCCTATAAGCAAAAACACCATAGGGATAGGTAATTGAGGTCTTTTCTTAGTCCTTGTGGTCTACAACTATTTGGTTGTAACCAGAGTAACCGTCCAAGAAGCAATAATATTCGTGTCCCGCAAGTCTTTCTAGCATCTGATCCATGAAAGGTAGGGGGAAGTGATCCTTCCTGGTGGCTTCGTTAAGCTTCCTATAATCAATGCACTTACGCCAGCCGGTCACTGTTCTTGTAGGTATCAGCTCATTCTTCTCATTTGGTACAACAGTGATCCCTCCTTTTTTAGGGACTACTTGCACTGGGCTTACACCAAGGACTGTCTGAGATAGGGTAAATCACCCCAGCTTGCCACAATTTTAACACCTTTTTTTGGACTACTTCATTCATGGTTGGGTTCAGCCTTCTTTGTTGCTGTCTTGAGAGCTTGGCACCTTCCTCAAGCAGGATTTTGTGCATGCACATTTAGGGATTGATTCCCTTCAAGTATGCAAGTGTCCATCCTATAGCATCCTTATGTTGTTTTAGTACTTGGATAAGTTCCTCTTCTTGCTCCTCACTCAAACTTGCATTAATGATCACTGGGTAAGTGTTGTTGTCACCCAAGTATGCATACTTTAAGCTTGGAGGCAGGGTCTTTAGCTCTAGTTTTGGTGCCTCCACTTCCTTGTTGTTTGTGTGGTTCAACATGATCGACTTCTCCATGGTTTTTTGTTACATTTCTTCACTTGATGCTTGTTGCTCTAGCTCCATAATCTCTTCACATTGTTCTTCCTTCAAAACCCCTTGAACTATCTTTTCTATGGTATCTACCATCGTGCACTCTCCTATGGATTCCTTGGGGTAACTCATTGCTTTGAAGACATTGAAGACCATCTTCTCTTCATGTAACCTCAATACTAGTTCCCCTTTTTGAACGTCAATAATGGCTCGAGCAATAGCTAGGAATGGCCTTCCTAGGATGATTGATGTGTTGGCTTCTTCTTCCATATCCAGCACAACAAAGTCGGCTAGGAAAATAAACTCTCCCATTTTCACCAACAAATCCTCTAATACCTCATGAGGGAATTTGAATGTTCTGTCAGTGGTGCAAGAAATTGTGATCTCAACGGTGCCAAAAACTTGGTACGCACGATTGTAATCTCAACTCCTTTTCGCAACTCTGCACAACTAACCAGCAAGTGCACTGGGTCGTCCAAGTAATAAACCTTACATGAGTAAGGGTCGATCCCACGGAGATTGTCGGCTTGAAGCAAGCTATGGTCATCTTGTAAATCTCAGTCAGGCAGATTCAATTGATTATGAGGTTTTGATAGTTAAAATAAAATATGAAATAAGATAGAAATACTTATGTAATTCATTGGTGGGATTTCAGATAAGCGTATGGAGATGCTTGTTGCTTCTGAATCTCTGCTTTCCTACTGTCTTCATTCAATCATTCATAGTCCTTTCCATGGCAAGCTGTATGTTGGGGGATCACCGTTGTCAATGGCTACCATCCGTCCTCTCAGTGAAAATGGTCTAAATGCGTTGTCACCGCATGGCTAATCATCTGTCGGTTCTCACTCATATTGGAATAGGATCCATGATCCTTTTGCGTCTGTCACTACGCCCAACACTCGCGAGTTTGAAGCTCGTCACAGTCATCCCATCCCAGATCCTACTCAGAATACCACAGACAAGGTTTAGACTTTCCGGATCTCAAGAATGTTGCCAATTGATTCTAGCTTGTACCACGAAGACTCCGATCTTTCGGAATGGAGGCTAAGAGATACACACCCAAGCTATTGCAGATAGAACGGAAGTGGTTGTCAGGCACGTGTTCATAGGTGAGAATGATGATGAGTGTCACGGATCATCACATTCATCAGGTTGAAGTGTGAGTGAATATCTTCGAATAAGAATAAGCTTGAATTGAATAGAAAAACAATAGTACTTTGCATTAATTCATGAGGAACAGCAGAGCTCCACACCTTAATCTATGGGTGTAGAAACTCCACCGTTGAAGATACATAAGTGAAAATAATGTTCATTGGCTTCGGCCCCAGAGAGGGAACCAGAATAACCAAGACTTCGAATACAATAGTAAAAAGTCCTATTTATACTAAACTAGTTACTAGGGTTTACAGAGATAAGTAAATGATGCAGAAATCTACTTCCGAGGCCCACTTGGTGTGTGCTTGGGCTGAGCATTGAGCTTTACACGTGTAGAGACTTCTCTTGGAGTTAAACGCCAAGTTGCAACCTGTTTGTGGCGTTTACTCTGGTTTGTAACCTGTTTCTGGCATTTAACTTCAGAATAAGGCAGGAAATTGGCGTTTGAACGCCAGTTTGCGTCATCAAAACTCTGGCAAAGTATGGACTATTATATATTTTTGGAAAGCCCTAGATGTCTACTTTCCAATGCAATTAAGAACGCGCCAATTGGTTTCTGTACCTCCAGAAAATCCATTTCGAGTGCAGGGAGGTCAGAATCCAACAGCATCTGCAGTCCTTTTTCAGCCTCAGAATCAGATTTTTGCTCAAGTCCCTCAATTTCAGCCAGAAAATACCTGAAATCACAGAAAAACACACAAACTCATAGTAAAGTCCAGAAATGTAAATTTTGAATAAAAACTAATAAAAATATACTAAAGAGTAATTAAAACATACTGAAAACTACCTAAAAATAATGCCAAAAAGTGTATAAATTATCCGCTCATCAGTCAGCCAATTGGAGTGCCATCCTTGTTGGTTTGGCTTCCTCAATCTTCATCCTTCTCATCATGGCCAGGGACATGAGATTGATGCTAGCCCCCATGTCACACAATACTTTTTCAATGGGGATATCACCTATGATGCATGGAATTTGGAAACTCCCAGGGTCTTTTATCTTCCGAGGAAGCTTCTTTTGTATGATCGCATTGCACTCCTCAGTTAGTATTATGGTTTCTTTCTCTCCCTAGTTCCTCTTTTTTGTCATGAACTCCTCTAAAATTTGGCATAGAAGGGCATTTACTCTAATGCCTCAGCAAAGGGTATGTTGATCTGGAGCTTCTTGAAGATTTCTAGGAAGCTGGAGAACCGGTTGTATTTTCCATCTTTCCTTAGCCTTTGTGGATAGGGTTCTTGTGGCACATAAGGCTTTAGGACTGGCGTTGATGAGGATGGTGCAGGGGTCGCTTCTTCTTTCTTGTTTTCAGGCTCCTTTGCACCTTCTTTTTCTTGATTGCTCTGATGTGAGGATGCTTCTTCTATAACTTTTCCAGTTCTAAGTGTGATGGCTTTACATTCCCCTCTTGGTTTCTCCTGGTTGCATGGTTGAGGTTGATGTGTCTTGGTGGTGGTTGTTGTATGTTTGTTGGGTGGAGTGATATGATGTATTTTGTGAATTGTGGTAGGGTTTGTTGTTGCCCGATTGATGATTGGGGTTATGGTTGTTGTATTGCCTGGATTGGTATGGTTTGTTATAGTTGTGGCTTTGTTGGTTTTTCCTTCCAAAGTTTGGGTGGTTTTTCCAACCTGAGTTATATGTTTTAGAGTTTGGGTCATATGGTGGTCTAGAAGAATTGTTCACATAATTTGCCTGCTCTCATTCACTTTCAACTTTTGGGGCATCTTCTTCCTGTGGTGGTGCTTGAGCTTGGGCAGCTGAGACTTGGCCAGTCTCCATCCTCTTTGTTAGGGATGCTAGTTGTGCTGCAATCATCTTGTTTTGTGCTAACAAGGCATCCATAGAATTTAGCTCCAACACTCCTCTCTTTTGAGTCCTTTCTGAAGCATAGAAGTATTCATTTTCAGCTATAGTCTCGATAACATCTATGGCTTCTTCAATGGTTTTCTTCTTGTTGAGTGAACCCCCTGAAGAGTGGTCCACAGCCTTCTTTGCTTTATATGATAGCCCTTCATAGAAGATGTGAAGTTGAACCCATTCGTTGAATATATCCGGAGGGCACTTCCCTGTCAAGTCTTTGAACCTCTCCCAGGCCTCATAAAGTGTTTCACCATCTTGCTGCCTGAAGGTCTGCACCTCAGCTCTCAGTCTATTAACTCTCTATGGAGGATAGAATCTTGCTAGAAACTTGTTTACAACCTCATCCCAAGTTGTTAAGCTCTCCTTGGGAAATGCTTCCAACCACTTTGCTACCTTATCTCTGAGTGAGAAAGGGAACAAAAGTAGCTTGTTTGTATCAGGGTGTACACCATTGGACTTTATAGTGTCCCAAATCCTCAAGAATGTAGTGAGATGTTGGTTTGGGTCCTCCTGGGCTCCCCCTCCATATGAACAATTATTCTGGACAAGTGTGATGAGTTGAGGTTTCAACTCAAAGTTGTTAGCATGTATTGTTGGCTTCAGAATGCTGCTGCCATAGTTTCCTGGATTTGGGTTGATGTAGGAGCCTAAGACTCTCCTCTCTTGCCCAATATGATTGCCAGCATCCACTCCAAGATGGTTTTGCACTTCTTCTTCCATAGTAACTCCCAGATCTTCCTCCACTACTTCCTCTCCCACTATGCCTTTGCCTCTTGCTTCCCTCCTTAATCTAAGGAAGGTCCTCTCAGGTTCACTATCGAAGAAGGATAAAGTTTCTCCCATTCTACCTGTTATACATTCAACAAACAGCAAGCAGAAGACAAGTGAAGGAATTGCTCTTGTTAAGATTAGTGGTTAGCTTGATTGATGTAATTAATCAAACAGTTAGAAGAATGGAAATATAAATAATAAGTAACTGAAATCTAAAGTAAAATTAAAATAAAATAGAACAGAAGAAAATTAAAGGGCTAGAAAAGAAATAACAAGGTAATTAAAACACTTAATCTAGCTCTCCAATCAATTTAATCATTGTCAAATTCAAACCAATCCCCTGCAATGGCGCCATAAAACTTGATGACTGTAATTTACACCCCATATAAAAATGATGAATCTGTTCTTTTAGCAAGCGAACCAAAATTATCGTCAAGTAATAACCCACAGTGGAGTGGGATCGTATCCACAGACATTGGTAGATTTGAGCAATTTTAATCAATTAGTGAATTAGTTAAGCTAAGCAAAATAGATTGTGATTGCAGAATTATAAATAGGCAGAAACATAAATGACTCAGAAGTAAAGAGAAGAAGTAAAGTGCAGAAAAGGAAATGGCAATAATGTAAAGTACAGAAATATAAATGACATAATTGTAAATGGGAATGGGGATTTGACAGAATGTAAAGAAAGCTATAAAGAAAGTGGGAGATAAGAATAAGGGAATTCATTGAGATCAGGAGATGTTGTTCTCATTGGATTAAATCCAATTCATATCATCTTCAATCAAGCAACTCATTGACCTCTTGGCAATCATGATTGATTGAGCCCCAATCCCTTGGTGACTCAATCTCTCAAATCTTGATCAATTGCCAATTTCATGGTCTAACTGCTCATGAAGAGAGATATGCTTGGTCCCTGATTATACCACACATCATCATAGGTCCAAGTAGTGGGAGGATTATATGTCACCATATCCAAACACCAAAACCCACATCCTACTCAAGTGTGAGAAGGGATTTCTAGCTTGGTTTCATGTTTCCTTTCCCAAGGTTCCCATGAAACCTATTTGCATTCAATCTCTTTTCCAAGATAATTGAATGCTAAGCATGAAGAACGAAATTCCTTCTATCAAATCAAAGAGAAGATGAAGAGAAGAAGAAATTAACTATCATTAATTCATCAAGTACAACAGAGCTCTCTCTCTCAATGAGAGGAAATTTAGCTACTCATAGCTCAGAGAAAAGTACAAGAGATGAAAGAGATGATGAAGTGAAAAGTAAATCTAACTAAAACTCTACTGAACAACCCAACATGCCACTGCTTAAACCTTTTTTCAGTACTTTCAGGGGTTATTTATACTACTCCTAGCACTAGAATAAAGAAAATACAAAAGAGAAAAAAAATTACAATTTGGAGGCGTGTGACAGGCGTTTGGGTAGCGTGCCACGCCCAGCTTCCAATTTGGCTTGGCGCGCAATGCCAAGCTCTTCAAGTGGCATGCCTCATGTGTTGATGTCCATGGCATGCCACGTCTTCGAGCCCAAGTGGATAATTTATACGCTTTTTGGCATTGTTTTTAGGTAGTTTTTAATATATTTTAGTCACCTTTTATTATATTTTTATTATTTTTTAAATAAAAATCACATTTCTAGACTTTACTATGAGTTTGTGTGTTTTTCTGTGATTTCAGGTTTTTTCTGGCTGAAATTGAGGGACCTGAGCAAAAATCTGATTCAGAGGCTGAAAAAGGACTGCAGATGCTGTTAGATTCTGATCTCCCTACACTCAATGTAGATTTTCTGGAGCTACAGAAGCCCAATTAGCGCGCTTTCAATTGCATTGGAAATTAGACATCCTGGGCTTTCCAGAAATATATAATAGTCCATATTTTGCCCGAGATTTGATGGCCCAAATCGGCATTCCAAGTCAGCATAAAAATTTTGGCGTCAAAACGCCAGAACTGGCATAAAAGCTGGAGTTAAACGCCCAAACTGGCACAAAAGCTGGCGTTTAACTCCAAGAAAATTCTCTACATGTAGAAGCTTCAATGCTCAGCCCAAGCACACACCAAGTGGGCCCGGAAGAAGATTTCTGCATTAATTACTTATTTCTGTAACCCTAGGCTACTAGTTTTCTATAAATAGGACATTTTGCTATTGTATTTTCATCCTTTAATCATCCTTGAATCATCTTTTAATCATGTTTTGATGATTGAACCCTCTTTGGGAGGCTGGCCATTCGACCATGCCTGGACCTTTTATTCTTATGTATTTTCAACGGTGGAGTTTCTACACACCATAGATTAAGGTATAGAGCTCTGCTGTTCTTCATGAATCAATGTAAAGTACTGTTATTTTTCTATTCAATTCACGCCTATTTCTTCACCAAGATATACTCTCGTACTTAATTCAGTTAAGTCAGAATGAAGGGGTGACCCGTGACAGTCACCCAATCTTCGTTACTCGCTTAGCCAAGGTCGTGTGCTTGACAACCACAAAGTGATCTACATGATGTTCAACGTAGTCATTGGACGACAGCTGGAGTATATTCTCTTGGGTTTCTAATCTTAAATTAGAACCTTTGTGGTATAGGCTAGAATTATTGGCGGCCATTCTTGAGATCCGAAAAGTCTAAACCTTGTCTGTGGTATTCCGAGTAGGATCTGGGAAGGGATGACTGTGACGAGCTTCAAACTCGCGAGTGTTGGGCGTAGTGACAGACGCAAAAGGATCAATAGATCCTATTCCAACATGATCGAGAACTGACAGATGATTAGCCGTGCGGTGACAGCGCATTTGGACCATTTTCACTAAGAGGATGGGAGGTAGCCATTGACAACGGTGAAATCCAACATAAAGCTTGCCATGGAAAGGAGTATGAATGATTGGATGAAGACAATAGGAAAGCAGAAGTTCAGGAGGAACAAAGCATCTTCATACGCTTATCTGAAATTCTCACCAATGAATTACATAAGTATCTCTATCTTATTTTATATTTTATTCATCTTTTAATTATCAATTCTCCATAACCATTTGAATCTGCCTGACTGAGATTTACAAGATGACCATAGCTTGCTTCAAGCCGACAATCTCCGTGGGATCGACCCTTACTCACGTAAGGTTTATTACTTGGACGACCCAGTACACTTGCTGGTTAGTTGTGCAGAGTTGTGATAAAAAGTTGAGATTACAATTGTGCGTACCAAGTTGTTGGCGCCATTGATGATCACAATTTCGTGCACCAAGTTTTTGGCGCCGTTGTCGGGGATTGTTCGATTTTGGACAACTGACGGTTCATCTTGTTGCTCAGATTAGGTAATTTTATTTTATGTTTAAGCTTTTTAATTTTTATTTTCAAAAAAAAAATAATATTTCTATTCTGTTCTTCAGAGTTTTTAAGAATGAATTCTAGAGTTTCATGATGATTTGTTGAAGTCTGGTTGGTTGTGAGACCATGTCAAAACTTTTGGACCGAGGTTTCAACTTATCATCACAAGAGCTTGTTGATTTCTATCAATTTTGCTATTGAAAGTAATGATCTGCTAAAGCTTGGCTGGCCATTGGCCATGTCTAGTATTTTGGACCGAAGATTTCATTGAAGGCTTGGCTGGCTAGTAAGCCATGTCTAATTCCTGGACCGGAGTTTTAGACTAACATTGCATGATTCCTGGAATTCTTATTAAGAATTTTGAAATCTTTATTCTCTTTTCCAAATAATTTTCGAAAAATTACAAAAAAATTTTATAAAATCATAAAATCAAAAATAATTTGTGTTTCTTGTTTAAGTCTACTGTCAATTTTTAAGTTTGGTATCCTGCATGTTTTATTTATTCCCTGCATTTTTCGAATGTATGAATTTTGTTCTTCATTAATCTTCAAGATGTTCTTGATGATTCTCTTGCTCGGATCTTTAAATTCTCTTGTTTTATGTGTTTAGTTGTTTCTCATATGCATTCGCAATTTGTTAGTGTTTCTAATATGAAAATTTCTAAGTTTGGTGTCTTGCATGCATTGTTTATTTGATCTTAGTTCTTCATGATTTAGTTTCATTTTGTTATTATTCTCTAAAAATTCAAAAAATTTTCAAAACTATGTCTTTTCAAGTCAATGATACAGAGAATTGAAGATTTAGAACATTCAGTAGAGGAATTACACAGAAAAGGCTGGGCGTTCAAAACGCCCAGTGAGGAAGGAAAACTAGCGTTTAAACGCCAGCCAGAGTACCTGGCTGGGCGTTAAACGCCCAAAAGGGTAGTATTTTGGGCGTTAAACGCCAGAATGGATACCATTCTGGGCGTTTAACGCCAGGATGGCACAAGAGGGAAGATTTTATTTTTAATTCAAATCTTTTTCAAATCATATCTTTTCAATTATATCTTTTCAAAATCAAATCCATTCCATTTTTTTTACTATTTTCGAAAATCCTTGCTACAATCAATGATTTAATTCAAAATTTTCAAGTTGTTACTTGCCTATTAAGAAAGGATCAAATTTTGAATTTTAGAATCATATCTTTTAAATTTCTTGTTAGCCAAGTCATTAATTTTAAAAATCAAATCTTTTTAATTGATTGTCAATCATATCTTTTTGAAAACCATATTTTCTCAATCATATCTTCTCAATCACATCTTTTTCAAAATTGATTTTCAATCATATCTTTTTTATTTCTGTTCATACCCTGGGTCGAGCTACCCGACTTAGGATGATTGGCGACAAAGCGACCGACCTCTTCAGGTCAGGCTACCCGACCTCTTCATAAAGAGGTCGGCCAAATCAACAGGAGAGCCCAATAAAGGGCCCAAATAGAGGAACACGACCCAAATCCAAAGGCAATCCAAGCCTATAAAGATAAACGCGGTTCCATTGAAGATAAGCTGACCTCACTAGAAGATAAGATAAGATAAGATAACCAACTTATCTTATCTAGAAAGGTCACTCTACAACCACTATAAATACACTGGAGCACCCAGGTATAACTCATACTCTGATTCTACATAAAACCTGTTTAATACCCATGCTAACTTAAGCATCGGAGTCTCTTGCAGGTACCCCCCACCCTCCGGTGACCAAGGGTCAGCAGTGCAGCAAGTCCAACAAGTCGGACACAACAGCTCCGGCTGTCACCAGCCAGCCGGACACGCCATCTCTGACCAGTATAGAAGATCTCATCCGAGATCGACCTCCAGTTTTAGGTAACCCTCGGAATATTGGCGCCGTTGCCGGGGAACCTGGAAGTCATCCCATCGCCATGGCGGATGACCATGACAACGACCACGATTCAGATCTAAAAGATAGAACGCCGCACAAAAACGCGGACACTACATTGAAAGATACCCCGAAATCCAATGGGGACAAAAACTCACCAAATCCGGGAGCAATAGAAGCGCTTCAAGATCGCTTAAAGCAACTTGAAAACGAAACCCAACAACAACGAGAGATCGGAAAGGATCTACAAAGAGAGGTATGGCGATGCCGAGAATTGGAAGAAAAACTACAATAATTAGAAGCCGATATCAAATGAAAAGCTCCTCGGACCACCCCAGACGAAAATTCACGCAAAGAGCAAGACCCATTCCCTAGGGAAATTATGAAAACCAAAATTCCAAAAGACTTCAAACTCCCGGATATGACTTTGTATGATGGCACCACAGATCGCAACCACCATCTCAGCAATTTCAGAAGCAGAATGTACCTCACCGACGCCTTAGATGTCGTTTGCTGTAAACCCTTTCCAACAACTTTCACGAAGACAGCGATCAGATGGTTCAACAACCTACCTCCAAAGTCCATCTCAAACTTTGACGACCTGGCCAAAAAATTCCTAGCCAGATTCTCCATCCAGAAAGATAAGGCTAAGCATGCCCCCAATTTAGGGATCAAGCAAGGAGATCGGGAGAGCCTCCGGAACTACATGAAAAGATTTAACAAAACATGCATGGACATACAAAGCTTACCAACAGAGGCTGCCATCATGAGACTCATCAATGGCCTATGAGAGGGACCTTTTAGGCAATCTATATCAAAGAAGTACCCTACCTCCCTAGACGAAGTATAGGAGCGAGCAGAAAAATACATCAACATGGAAGAAAACGCTCGGTTGGGAGAAACCTCAAAATCTGGGGCCCCCTACCGAGATAAAGACAAGGAATCCAAAAGGAAAGAAGATCGACAAGGAGAGAAAATCAAAAAATACCATGATTACACTCCTCTCAGGGCATCCCTGGTCGACATATACAAAGAAGTCTATCATACAGAGAAAATTCCCCCAGCGCGGCCACTCAAAGGCAAAAGGGGGGAGAAAACCGGAATGAATACTATGAATACCATCGAGTCCGAGGGAACTTCACCAACGAGTGCTTTGACTTAAAAAACATCATAGAAAATTTGGTGAGAGAAGGAAAATTAGATCGATTTCTGGCCACCCGAGATGAGGACCAAAGAAAGAGACGAAGGGACGAAGATGCCGGACGAACTGAACGATCACCTCGGACACCAGAAAGACACGTCCACATGATACACGGCGGATTCGCAGGAGGTGGGATCTCCAAATCATCTCTCAAAAGACATCTCAAAAAAGTATATCATGTCAAGGGAAAAGAGGAAGCACCCGACATCCCTGCAATAACATTCACTAAAGAGGACGCATCCGGCATCATCTCGAGACACGACGATCCCATGGTCATCACTATCATACTGGCAAATGCCAATCTACACTGCACATTAATAGACCAAGGGAGTTCTGCTGACATCTTATTCAAAACGGCCTTCGACAAACTCGGCTTAGAAGAAAAGGAACTTAGAGCATACCCGAACAGTCTGTTCAGACTAGGAGATACCTCGGTACAACCACTGGGATACGTATCGCTACACACAACCTTCAGAAAAGGGAATCAATCTAGGACCCTCAAAATATACTACATTGTGGTCGACGTAAGTTCAACCTACAATGCGCTAATAGGTCGGACAACTCTCAATCAACTCGGCGCAATAGTCTCGACTCCATATCTATGCATGAAATTCCCAACTACAGAGGGGATAGCCACGATAAAAGCAGATCAAAAGATGGCACGCCGCTGTTATAACGAAAGTCTAAACCTCAGAGGTAGAGGAGAAGAGTTTTATATAATTGAGCTTGGCGGAGTTCAGCGACGAGAAGAACTCCGTCCACAGCCAGAAGGCGAGATAGAGAAGGTTCAGATCGGAGACACCCCGGACAAAACAAACATCGGAACGATCCTAAGAGGATACTCAAAAGAATTACTGATACAATTCTTATGAGATAATGTCGATCTCTTCACGTGGAAAGCCGCAGACATGCCAGGCATAGACCCCAAGCTAATGTGCCACAAGTTGGCGGTCTATCTAGGATCTCGGCCGGTGCAGCAGAAACGAAGAAAACTTGGGCCAGAGAGATCCCAAATTGTGGAAGAACAGGTGCAAGCACTACTGGAGGTAGGATTCATAAGAGAAGTCAAGTACCCATTATGGCTAGCCAACGTCGTCTTGGTGAGAAAATCAAATGGGAAGTGGCGAATGTGCACCGATTACATTGATCTCAACAAAGCCTGCCCAAAAGATCCTTACCCACTCCCAAGTATCGACGCTCTAGTAGATGCTTCCTCCGAATATAGATACCTCTCGTTTATGGACGCATACGCGGGATACAACCAAATTCCCATGTATCCACCAGATCAAGAAAATACCTCGTTTTTAATGCCGAAAGCAAATTACTGCTACATCGTGATGCCTTTCGGTCTCAAGAACGCAGGAGCTATATATCAAAGGCTAATGAATAAAGTCTTCTCAGATCACATCGAAAAAATCATGGAAGTCTATATGGACGACATGTTGATAAAGACACAAAGCGAAGATACATTGTTGTCCGACCTGGCTCAAGTGTTCGACACTATAAGGAAGCATGACATGCGACTCAATCCCGCAAAATGCACCTTTGTAGTAGAAGCAGGCAAATTCTTAGGTTTCATGCTCACACAAATAGGAATTGAAGCAAACTCGGATAAATGTCAAGCCATACTCAACATGAAGAGCCCCACCTGTGTCAAAGAAGTACAGCAACTCAACGGGAGATTGGCTGCCCTATCCAGATTCTTAGCAGGGGCAGCGATAAGATCTCTCCCCTTCTATGCTACTTTAAGGAAGGGAAAGCAGTTCGAATGGATGACAGAATGTGAACAAGCCTTCCAAGACTTCAAGGAATTCTTAGGACGACCGCTTATCTTATCTCGACTACGAGAAGGAGAACCGCTCATATTATATCTCACAGTAGGAAGCCGGGCAATAGCCTCAGCACTAGTCAGAGAAGACGAAAATGGGCAACAACCCGTCTACTTCATTAGCAAAGCGCTACAGGGATCCGAGCTGAACTACCAGAAAATAGAAAAATTTGCCTATACTCTCATCCTAACATCTCGACGACTTCGCCCATTCTTCCAGGCTCACACCATTAAGGTTCAAACTAACCAGCCCATAAAAGGAATACTGCAGAAAACAGATTTAGCAGGCAGAATTTTACAATGGGCAGTTGAGTTATCAGAGTTTGACCTCCAATATGAAGCTCGGACGGCCATCAAATCACAGTATCTGGTCGACTTTATCGCAGAATTCACAGATGCCCTGGAATCCCCCACAGAATGGAATCTCTATGTGGACGGTTCTTCAAATAAAACTGGAAGCGATGCATGTGTGATAATAGAAAGCAACCAAGGAACCCAAGTTGAGCTCTCCCTCAAGTTCGGGTTCTCGGCCTCAAACAACCAGGCGGAATATGAAGCGTTATTAGCTGGTTTGAAGCTGGCTAAAGAGGTTGGAGCTCAAAAACTAAACATTTACAGCGACTCACAAGTAGTCACCTCACAGATAACAGGGAGCTATCAAGCCAAAGATCCCACCATGAAAAAGTATTTGGATAAAACCAAGGGACAGCTCGGACAACTCAGGGAATAGAAGATCTGCCACATACCCCGCGAACAAAATGCCCGAGCTGACGCACTCTCAAAACTAGCCAGCACCAAACCAGGGGGCAACAATAGAAGCCTCATCCAGGAAATGCTACAGAACCCGTCAATCTCGGAAGAGGAAAAAGTCCTAGCCATAACAAGTCAGGACTAAGGATGGATGACCCCCATAATCAACTACCTCAAAGCAGGAACACTCCCCACAGAAGAAAAGGAGGCAAAGAGGTTAAAAAGGGAGGCACAGTACTACACTATCATAAACGACATCCTGTACAAAAGAAGGATCTCAATATCATTACTAAAATGCGTGCCGACCTCCAACACAAGGGAAGTGCTAGAAGAAGTACACGGCGGCATTTGTGGTAATCATCTCGGAGCACGAGCTCTCGCCAAAAAAGTACTCCGAGCATGATTTTATTAGCCAACTCTACAGAAAGAAGCTACAGAATTTGTAAAGACATGTCCACCATGTCAGAAACATGCCAACTTTCACATTTCCCCGCCAGAAGAGCTCATCAGCGTGACTTCGCCTTGGCCGTTTGCAAAATGGGGACTCGATCTTCTCGGCCCCTTCCCCCAGGGGTCAGGACAAGTTAAATTTCTCATAGTAGGGGTAGATTATTTCACAAAGTGGATCGAGGCAGAGCCCCTAGCCAACGCTACCGCCCAAAGAAGCCAGAAATTCTTATATAGAAACATTGTCAGAAGGTTTGGGATTCCATATTCAATAACCACAGACAATGGCACTCAATTCACAGATACAGGCTTCAGAAAACTAGTAGCCGACTTAAATATAAAGCACCAGTACACCTCCGTTGAACACCCACAAGCCAATGGACAAGCCGAAGCCGCCAACAAAGTTATATTGGCTGGGTTAAAATGGAGATTACAAGATGCAAAAGGAGCTTGGGTAGAAGAGCTCCCACAAGTCCTATGGGCATATTGAACGATGCCACATTCCACCACGAAGGAATCCCCCTTCCGGCTAGCATATGGAATAGAAGCAATGATCCCAGTGGAGATCGTGGAAGGATCGCCTAGAGTGGTTCATTACAATGAGAGAGCAAACTCCCAACATCAGAGGGAAGAGCTCGACCTGTGATGACAAGTCATCTTAGCCTATTTTAACTAGTCTTTTTCTTTTGTTTTCATTAGAATTATGCACTTTCTTGAGCCATAAGCAAGCCAATTAGGTAGATTTTCATGTTTCCTTTGATTTAATCAACCATGTATGAATTCATGCTATTTCATGAGGTTTTATACTATAATTGTTACATATTATAAAAGAATGAATATCTCATGATTTTAAGCATAGCTTTGATGTGTTTGGTTGATTAATGATAGGTGAAGAAAGCTTGGAGAAAGGTTGAAGCAAGAAGGAATAGCTAGGAGTAAAGAGAAGACAATGGAATAAGTGAAATTGAACCAGGAAGCAAAAAGCTGGACCTAAAGTTAGCCTCAAACTTTTGCACAAACTTTTGGGTGAAAAGTTAGCCCCAACGTTAGCCCCTAACTTTTGGGCTAACGTTGGAACTTGAAAATCACTCCCTGGGTACCAAAAGTTTGCGCCAACGTTAGCCCCTAACTTTGAGGCTAACGTTGGCACATGAAAATCACCCCTGGGCACCAAAAGTTTGCGCCAATGTTAGCCCCTAACTTTGAGGCTAACGTTGGCATGAGAAAAACACTCCCTGGGCACCAAAAGTTTGCGCCAACGTTAGCCCCTAACTTTGAGGCTAACGTTGGCACATGAAAACCAAAAGGGGAGGAGCAAAAGTTTGCGCCAACGTTAGCCCCTAACTTTTGGGCTAACGTTGGCGCCAGAAGTGCACCAAGGAAGGCCAACGTTGGTGCAAAAGTTAGACCCCTAACTTTTGCACCAACGTGAGTATCAGCAAGATATGTTGGCTGATATGAAAAGTTGGACCAAAAGTTAGACCCTAACTTTTGCTCCAACTTTTGGTCCAACTTTTGCAAAACTCCAACCCGGTTCAATTGGTTCACTTTGGTTCTTCTCCAAACTTCAAGAGCAATCAACCAAGGCCTCTTTCAACCCAATTCCACCAAGAGCAAAGGCCCAACTCAAGGCTTGAAGATCATTTGAAGAAAGTGTATAAATAGGATAGAATTCAAGTTCTTCGGAGAGCTTTCCCTTTGAATTTTCATAATAGTTTTCGGAGAGCTTTGGATATTGAGTGATCTTTAATTTCTTAGTCTTGGGGAAGGAGAATTCACTTCTCTTCCTCTTAGTTTTATTGCTTTCAATTTCATTTACAATTGTCTTGGATCTTGGGTTGGAGAATTGAAGAAATTCTGTTTCAATCTCATCCTTGATTCTCTTTGCTTTATTTACTGCTTAATTGAATTTCAGTTTCGGTTAATTGTTCTTCATCTACTTTCTTTGCAATTTACATTTCCCTTGCAATTGTTCTCGTTGGATCTAGGAAGGCATTGAGATCTAGACTTGGTTTTCTAGTCTCTGGGTCCTGAGATCTAATTTCCCAATTTTACATTCTCTGTTACTGTTTTCCATGTTCATTTACTTTTCTGCTCTGAGATCCAATTTGATCCCACTCCTCCTCTACTTCTCTGCTTGATGTAATTTACTTTTCCTTGTTTAAATTCTGTAAATCCAATCCCCAATCCCCTTTACATTTCAAGCCATTTACATTTCTTGCACTTTAAGATTCTGCAATTTACATTTCTTGCAATCTAAGTTTCTGCAATTTATGTTACTTGCACTTTAAGATTCAGCAATTTAATTCTTGTTCTCTTTAATTTCATGCCAATCACCCGTTCCCTTTACTTTCCTTGCAATTTAAATTCTGCAAATCACCAATCAATCAATCAAATCTTGATTCGCTTGACTAAATCAACCACTAAACTAAAATTGCTCAATCCTTCAATCCCTATGGGATCGACCTCACTCTCGTGAGTTTTTATTACTTGATGCGACCCGGTGCACTTGCCGGTTAGATTTGTGTGTTTTTGGAGAAATTTATCTTTCCACCAAAATACTCATCAAGTTTTTGGCGCCGTTGCCGGGGATTGATTAGATTGACAATGATTAAGTGAGGTGGTGATCTAGATCAAGCATTTTTTCTTTAATTTCTGACTAACCCACTAACTGTTTGAAGTTTTGTCTCAACTGACTACACTCAATTTTCAAGAGTATCACTGTGTGTTCCGTTGTAGATTTTTATGTCGCAGGAAAAAAGAGCAGCCAGAGGGAAGGATATCATTGAAAATGAAGTTTCTGAGAAAGAAGAAAATGCCAACATGAAGCCGCAAATCATTACACTAATAGAGAACAATTGTTCCTATGGTGGAAATCCATTGGAGGATCCTGAACAGCATCTATCTATTTTTCTGAGGATCTGTGATGTTGTCAATAATGATGTCTATAAGATATTGCTATTCCCTTTCTCACTAAAGGATGAGGCAGCACAATGGCTTGAAACTCTTCCCCAAGGAAGTATCACTAGTTGGGATGGTTTGGTTGCCAAATTTCTAGCCAAATTCTCTACATCCCAACAGAACATCAAGATGAAAGAGGGAACACATCCATTCATGCAAGGAGAGGAAGAACCATTGCTCAAAGCATGGGAAAGATACAAGAAAGCAAATGACAAAGTGGCTTTCCAAGCATTCTACGAAGGATTAACCCCAGAAATGAGAAGAGCGGTGGATCACTTCTCAGATGACTTACTCGAAGCAACAGCAACTGGTCAAGGAACTGCAAGGTTCAATGATAAGAGAACCAACAACCAACACTCCTTTGAGACACCACAGAATGCAACTTCAGAGAAAGATACGATGAATCTTGAAGGAATGAAGGCAGTCATGAATCAAAGCAAACAGCTACATCAGCGAACTCAGCAACAATTGGAGTCAATGGCTAGACAACTTGATTTTCTCCATTCCACTACAGTGAATGCACAGTTCCCACCATGGAAGCCACATTCTTATCTAAGAATGAGGGAACCTCAACATCAGGAACCAAGGAACTTCAACTACAACAACCACTTCCCAAACCTACAACAACATCACCACACAATCTCACAGAATTCTCAAAGGATCACCAATCTAGAGAGCGTAGTAGAGAGAATGATGACACATCAAGTGATGATGAACAAACACCATGAGAACTTACTCGGGGGAATTGGGAAGCAAATGGAACAATTAGCCAAAAACCTCACAGAAACGAGTGAGAAGAAAGCAAAGCCTCACTTAGAAGGACAATGGGACAAGGAGAAGGAAGCTCAGAATTTGAGCTGAGCAAGCACAGAGGATGTCAAGCTAGTGACAATAAAAGAGCACTTGTTGGGAGGCAACCCAACCGGAGGTAACTATCTTTTCATATCTATTTCAATAAAAAGGTTAATTAGTTTTATCTAGATTGCAAGAAGCTAAGTTTGGTGTACACACCAAAACAATATAAAGGAGAATGAAGGATTCTAAGTTTGGTGTCCACCAAAACCCCATTGTAACACACATTCTCACTTTCTGCATAATGTAGGCTTCAAGCATACTGGATGAACTAGTTAGCTATTTTACTGTTTTTCTTAGTTTTTAGTTCTATCACTTTTGAAAAAAGAAAAAGAAATTATCACACATGGTTAACCGTTGGCAAGGTACTAAGTTTGGTGTTCCCACACCAAAGTAAGTTCAAAAAGCCCGCAAATAAATCATGAAAATTAACCATTGTTTCCAAGTGCTTGGGGAGCAAGCAACTTTCAATATCACTGCAGAGTATCATACAAGCTTTTGGAGATGTTTAGCATCATCAATCAAAGAGGTGAAAGATGAACATGAAGGCCAGCAATGATGATGATGAGAAGAAGGAAAGCAAGTAAACTTCAACAGGTTGTATTGTTAAGTGATTGTTTTACATCAAATATTGCTGTAATTGAAGGTTGGATTGTATCCTTATTTGCCTTGCTTGTCTGCATAGTATATTTTTTTTTTTTACCCCTGCCTGCCTGCATAGCATAGTCTTTCTGTGATTCAAGAAGCAAGATGCTTGATCATTCACAACATTCTTATCTTCAAAACTTGTTTGCACTCAATTTTCAAGAAATGCATCACATGAAAGTTCTTTGAAAAGAAGGATTGAGGAATCAAACAATTTTGAGGCAAGCAAAAGATTAGGAGAAGTGGTGGTTCTAGTTGTATGATTTTGTATTGAGGTTGCATGCTTGTGAAAACTTGCATGGGAGCTCATAGGCAGGACATGAAGTTCAAAGAAGTATTGTGGAGATTCTCAAAAATTTATTGATCCAAGAAGCAGCAAACAAAACAAAAGAAAGAAAAGAAAATACAAAGACAAAAAGAACATGTCCCAAGGCTCTGAGCATCAATTACTAGGCAGAAAAGAAAGAAGAATCAATGACTCAAAGAGTTGTTAGCTTAGTAAAATGCTTGTGGTTGAGTTGTGTCAAAGAAAGAGGCTTGAGCAAGTAAATCCTTAGGGGTGCTTTAACACCTAATACCTTAAAACCAACTGGTTTAGGAGTATTGATTGAAAGCTTATCTAAAGAGCCGCTTTGAGACATGACACTTAGAGTCAAGGCCAAAGCAAAAAAACTATAAGCTGCTTCAAGGTGACTACATATAAAGAGATCTCCATGATACCATTTGGATGAAAATCCTAAGACCTAAGACTCCCAATATGTGAAGACTAGTGAGCACTGAAGCCCTTGCATGAGCATATGATTTAGAGTTCACCCCACTAACACTTGATCACTTCACTCACAGGACCTTACAATTTATTCTTTAATCCTTCTTAAGTGAAAGAACATATGAGCATAATTCATTTCTTGCTTGGGGACAAGCAAGCTTTAAGTTTGGTGTTGTGATGACAAGTCATCTTAGCCTATTTTAACTAGTCTTTTTCTTTTGTTTTCATTAGAATTATGCACTTTCTTGAGCCATAAGCAAGCCAATTAGGTAGATTTTCATGTTTCCTTTGATTTAATCAACCATGTATGAATTCATGCTATTTCATGAGGTTTTATACTATAATTGTTACATATTATGAAAGAATGAATATCTCATGATTTTAAGCATAGCTTTGATGTGTTTGGTTGATTAATGATAGGTGAAGAAAGCTTGGAGAAAGGTTGAAGCAAGAAGGAATAGTTAGGAGTAAAGAGAAGACAATGGAATAAGTGAAATTGAACCAGGAAGCAAAAAGCTGGACCTAAAGTTAGCCTCAAACTTTTGCACAAACTTTTGGGTGAAAAGTTAGCCCCAACGTTAGCCCCTAACTTTTGGGCTAACGTTGGAACTTGAAAATCACTCCCTGGGTACCAAAAGTTTGCGCCAACGTTAGCCCCTAACTTTTGGGCTAACGTTGGAACTTGAAAATCACTCCCTGGGTACCAAAAGTTTGCGCCAACGTTAGCCCCTAACTTTGAGGCTAACGTTGGCACATGAAAATCACCCCTGGGCACCAAAAGTTTGCGCCAACGTTAGCCCCTAACTTTGAGGCTAACGTTGGCATGAGAAAAACACTCCCTGGGCACCAAAAGTTTGCGCCAACGTTAGCCCCTAACTTTGAGGCTAACGTTGGCACATGAAAACTACAAGGGGAGGAGCAAAAGTTTGCGCCAACGTTAGCCCCTAACTTTTGGGCTAACGTTGGCGCCACAAGTGCACCAAGGAAGGCCAACGTTGGTGCAAAAGTTAGACCCCTAACTTTTGCACCAACGTGAGTATCAGCAAGATATGTTGGCTGATATGAAAAGTTGGACCAAAAGTTATACCCTAACTTTTGCTCCAACTTTTGGTCCAACTTTTGCAAAACTCCAACCCGGTTCAATTGGTTCACTTTGGTTCTTCTCCAAACTTCAAGAGCAATCAACCAAGGCCTCTTTCAACCCAATTCCACCAAGAGCAAATGCCCAACTCAAGGCTTGAAGATCATTTGAAGAAAGTGTATAAATAGGATAGAATTCAAGTTCTTCGGAGAGCTTTCCCTTTGAATTTTTATAATAGTTTTCGGAGAGCTTTGGATATTGAGTGATCTTTAATTTCTTAGTCTTGGGGAAGGAGAATTCACTTCTCTTCCTCTTAGTTTTATTGCTTTCAATTTCATTTACAATTGTCTTGGATCTTGGGTTGGAGAATTGAAGAAATTCTGTTTCAATCTCATCCTTGATTCTCTTTGCTTTATTTACTGCTTAATTGAATTTCAGTTTCGGTTAATTGTTCTTCATCTACTTTTTTTGCAATTTATATTTCTCTTGCAATTGTTCTCGTTGGATCTAGGAAGGCATTGAGATCTAGACTTGGTTTTCTAGTCTCTGGGTCCTGAGATCTAATTTCCCAATTTTACATTCTCTGTTACTGTTTTCCATGTTCATTTACTTTTCTGCTCTGAGATCCAATTTGATCCCACTCCTCCTTTACTTCTCTGCTTGATGCAATTTACTTTTCCTTATTTAAATTCTGTAAATCCAATCCCCAATCCCCTTTACATTTCAAGCCATTTACAATTCTTGCACTTTAAGATTCTGCAATTTACATTTCTTGCAATCTAAGTTTCTGCAATTTATGTTACTTGCACTTTAAGATTCAGCAATTTAATTCTTGTTCTCTTTAATTTCATGCCAATCACCCATTCCCTTTACTTTCCATGCAATTTAATTTCTGCAAATCACCAATCAATCAACCAAATCTTGATTCGCTTGACTAAATCAACCACTAAACTAAAATTGCTCAATCCTTCAATCCCTGTGGGATCGACCTCACTCCCGTGAGTTTTTATTACTTGATGCGACCCGGTGCACTTGCCGGTTAGATTTGTGTGTTTTGGGAGAAATTTATCTTTCCACCAAAATACTCATCAACCTACTACCTGAAATTCAAGAAAGAGCTCGGATCAGGGAAGAAGCACTAAAGCGTCGAATGGCTTCCAGATATAAAGCAAAGGGTAGTGCCGAGAAGTTTCGCGGAGAATGATCTCATCCTAATCCGAAATGATATTGGAACAACTCGACCAGGAGAAGGAAAGCTGGCAGCTAACTGGAAAGGACCCTACCGAGTGGTAGAAGTACTTGGGAAGGGCTACTACCGACTGTCCGAACTCGATGGGCGAGAGCTTCCCAGATCATGGTATGCCTACAACCTAAGAAGGTACTACAATTAGTGAAAAACAATTTCACTGCACGATCATGATAAAGATAACCGTCCGATAAAGGTGAAAACGCGATTCAACCAAAAGATGATCTAAAGATAACAACCACTTCCTACAAATCGGCAAAGATGAACACAGAATAATGTAAGAAGTTATCGAAAGCAATCCGAAAAAGAACCTGACGAGGTCTTATGGATTGCTAAATAATAACTTAAAGACTGGCCGACGTTAAGAAGTCGGACCAAGTCAACCCAAGTTATAAGTAAACCCTGGAAAGAGGTCTGGCCAACCCTATTAAAGAGGATTACTTTAACTTAGAAGGGCCCGACATGACAAAGTCAGCCCAAAATGAAAAAGTTATAAAAGTAATCCCTGAAAGAGACCTGACAAAGGTCCAAGAAAGAGGATTACAAAATAACTTAGAAGAGATCGACCTAACGAAGTCGGTTTCCTACAACAAAAAGTTATAGAAGTAATCCCTGAAAGAGACCTGACAAAGGTCCAAGAAAGAGGATTACAAAAATAAATTAGAAGAGATCGACCGAACGAAGTCGGTCTCCTACAACAAAAAGTTATAGAAGTAATCCCTGAAAGAGACCTGACAAAGGTCCAAGAAATAGGATTACAAAAATAACTTAGAAGAGATCGACCTAATGAAGTCGGTCTCCTACAACAAAAAGTTATAGAAGTAATCCCTGAAAGAGACCTAACAAAGGTCCAAGAAAGAGGATTACAAAAATAACTTAGAAGAGATCGACCTAACGAAGTCGGTCTCCTACAACAAAAAGTTATAGAAGTAATCCCTGAAAGAGACCTGACAAAGGTCCAAGAAAGAGGATAACAAAAATAACTTAGAAGAGATCGACCTAACGAAGTCGGTCTCCGACAACAAAAAGTTATAGAAGTAATCCCTGAAAGAGACCTGACAAAGGTAGAAGAAAGAGGATTACAAAACTAACTTAGAAGAGAACCGACATGATGAAGTCGGTCTCCTACAACAAAAGTTATAGAAGTAATCCCTGAAAGAGACCTGACAAAGGTCCAAAAAAGAGGATTACAAAAAATAACTTAGAAGAGATCGACCTAACGAAGTCGGTCTCCTACAAAAACCAAGTTATAAAAGTAATCCCTGAAAGAGACCTGACAAAAAGCCCAAGAAAGAGGATTATAAAAATAACTAGAAAGAGGACCAACGTAAAGAAATCGGTTATGAAGTGCTAAAAATACAAGCAAGAGAGAGAAAACTGAAAAAGCAAGTTGGACCCACAACCTCAAAGGATCCAAGCTACAAACAATAAAGTACAAAGCAATCCAAAGAGGTCGAGCTGCAAGGCTCCAATACTCTCAAAGAACAGAAGAGATACCAAGTCAAGCGCAAAAAGCATGATATAATCTACGAAGTTATAAAGCTTCAGAGGCCACCAAAATTTACCTCAAAAGGCTAGCAAGCTACTTTTGTTTTTCAAAGAAAAAGTTGCCAGGCAAAAAACTAGAAAATGTCAGCAATTAACAAAAAAAAGTTTAAAAGCCCACAAGCCGGGCCAGCTGCATAAATATCCAGAGAGAGATCAGCAAACATCAGGAGCCTTCTTGGCAGCATCAGGACAAGGAGAAGGAGGGCGAGTCTGAATAGGCACAGCATCCACAGTTCCATCCTCCCGGTTCAGAATCTGGCAATCCAGATCGGCTACAACCGGAGGAGCTTAAGAAGTTAACATTTTGACAGAGGACACAGGGGGAGGTTCAACATCATCATCCTCGTCATCAGGGATAATCTTGCCATCCCTGACAACGTTATCCAGGCTGAAGAGGGTAAGGTCGGCCTCGGGAGCAATAACCCGAACTTGTTCCTTCAGGTTCTCGTAAGCACCAGTTACGCTGCCAACAAGATGACCTTGAAGCTCGGAGTAATCAGCTCGGGCATTCTCCAACTCCTCCCTTAGGCTTACAACCTCCCGATAAGATGTCATATAACTGTCCTTATGTCTCATAGCCGTATCCTCGGCCAGTCTCACCGAAGCCGCCAGATATAGGGAACTCGCCTTCTCATTCTCCAGATCCTTCTCCAACTTGGCTACCTTTACCTCAAGCTCTTCCTTCAGGCCCTTCATCCGGTCGAACTCCTGTTTAGCCTTTTCCATAAATTCCTTAGTGGCATGGAGAGGAAGATTCTGAGCAGTTCGGTACAGAGCAGCCCCCATATACGCCATCTTAACGCTATTTCGGGTCATAAATTCCAAATGATGAAGGATGGACACATCGTCCATGGAAAGGGAACCATAGGGACCAATTTGCTAATCCACAAATTCAATTGCATTAAAGTCGGAAGCATCAAGGTTGAAAGGCTCAGCTGTTTTTTGTTTCTTATTGGGAGGAGCGCCAGAAGGAGCGTCAGAAGTTGGGTGAGGGTCAGCCAGACGAACTCGGGGAGTGGGGATCACCTTCCTCGCCCCAGGAGAACTCGGCATGGACGGCTTCACACGCACTTGGGAAGATCCCTCCCCGGCCGCCTTGGCCGAGATGTTTTTAGCAGCAGTCGCCTTCTGTGCTCTTTTAAAAGCCTTCATGGATTCATTATTCTTCATTGCCTCTGCAAATAAAACACAACAGTAAGAAATTAAGCTGAAAGTCGGAAAGGCATTTACGAGCAATATAAACAGATAATAAAGGGAAAATTAGGAATGCAAAATACCCAGCTCAGTTTGAAGAAGAGAGGGATTGGTTAAAAATTTCTTTGTATCAAGATGGGGAGGTTGACCCCAGTGTTCTTCCAAAACAGTCACGAAAGCCCGCTCAGCTTCATCCAACATTTCCCACGTGTATCTGGACACTCTCACATCTTTTTGCCATTCCAAGGGAAAGGCGGGCTCATTATTTTCATCCAGAAAAAAGGGTCGAGCTCCTTCAACAGCTCAGACCTTGAAAAAGTAGTTTTTAAAATCACGAAATGATTCGTCAAACATGGAAAATACTTTCTTTCCCTGGGAAGATCGAAAAGAGACCCAAGCCGCCTTCTTTTTTACTACTCCAGGCTTCGTCAAGACAAATAGATAGAAAAAGAGAGATTGTGAGGCGGGAATACCAAAACCATGACACAACAATTGAAAAATATTTATGAAACCCCAGGAATCAGGGTGAAGTTGAGAGGGAGCAACATTACAGGACCATAACAGGTTGGTCTCAAATTCAGTGAAAGGAAGGGTGATACCCAGCTGACCAAAGAAGAAGTCATAAGCATAGAAAAAAGGGAGATCTCTAACAACCCGAGTAGAGAAACAAACTCTCTCTTCAGAAGAGGGAGGGACAAGTTCATAATTCTTCTCATCACCAGCATTACTACAGACCCTATGAAACTGCCTAAGCTGTGCACAAAACTCGGAATCAACCAAAGAGACACACATAAGAACCATTGAGTCCACTCAATCGGCCATGCCCTCGGGAACCTGGGAAGACATCTCTACAATGTTATTGCGAGAAGACATAAGACCAACTAATCCTACAATAAGAAAAGAAGACAGGATTACCAAAAACATCTCAGACGAGGGGCAAAACAACTCGACCAATATGATACAGGCGAACAAACAGAAAAGGAAAACCCCAAGACTCAAACCAAAGTCCTAGGGCATCCTTTAGAAGCAGTAACAAAGCAAGGTTTCAGGAATTTTCTACAGCTTACGCCCCGGCACTCATCAAACAAGAAAATAAGGTTTCAAATGAAACAAAGGAAGTAAAAACACAAAGTCATCTAAGTCACTACCTTTCTACAGTCTATCAGCAAAAAGCATCGTTAAACATCAAAAATGCCAAGCAGAAAATCATCAAAGACACAACCTTTTTCATAATCAAGCAAAAACCATCATCGAAGGCGCAAGAAGAAATGGCGACAACATGCAAAAGCCCTAAAAAAGATTCAAGCAACAAGAAAAGCAAAAAGATTCGCACCAAAAATGAAGAAATTCCAGAACACGCAACAATCAGGCACAGTAAAAGCAGAAAGATCCAAACTTTCTCTGAGCAGAAATCAAACTTTCTAAAAACATACATATAAAGAAACAGAGGAAGAAAAATTGAACCTGGAGAATAGAGGAAAACCTCAAAAGAAAGCTGAAGATCAGAAGCAACAAAGCCACCCCTCGAAGCGGAAAACTGCGAAGTTGGAATGAGAAATCTGGGAATCACCCCTCTTCCACAGAAAGCAGTAGCAGAACAGACGTTGCGGGAAGGAACTATGAACTCCAGGCAAGAAACAGAAAATGAGAGAGTAAAGGGAGAAGTTACGAAGAAGAGCGAAGAAGAGAAACCGTTTTTGATTGAGAAATTCAAAATAAAAAGCCAAAAGAAAACGGGGCAATTAATACCAATTAATGAAGGTATTAAACCCTCTCACGTTCCCAAGAACAAAGCGCTGATATAAAAGCGCGTGCTTTTAGAGGAAAATGTTCTACATTCAAAAGATTCTACAAAAGGAAGGAATCGACAAAATGCTTGAGTTCGGCTTCGTCAGAGAAGGACCGAGGTCAAAGACTCGACCTCAACAAAAAGACCGAGCTCAAGCAGGGGCACTGTTCATACCCTGGGTCGAGCTACCCGACCTAGGATGATTGGCGACAAAGCGACCAACCTCTTCAGGTCAGGCTACCCGACCTCTTCTCAAAGAGGTCGGCCAAATCAACAGGAGAGCCCAATAAAGGGCCCAAATAGAGGAACACGACCCAAATCCAAAGGCAATCCAAGCCTATAAAGATAAAGGCGGTTCCATTGTAGATAAGCTGACCTCACCAGAAGATAAGATAAGATAAGATAACCAACTTATCTTATCTAGAAAGGTCACTCTACAACCACTATAAATACACTGGAGCACCCAGGTATAACTCATACTCTGATTCTACATAAAACATGTTTAATACCCATGCTAACTTAAGCATCGGAGTCTCTTGCAGGTACCCCCCACCCTCCGGTGACCAAGGGTCAGTAGTGCAGCAAGTCCAACAAGTCAGACACAACAGCTCCGGTCGCCACCAGCCAGCCGGACACGCCATCTCCGACCAGTATAGAAGATCTCATCCAAGATTGACCTCCAGTTTCAGGTAACCCTCGGAACAATTTCTAATTTCAAAATCTTTTTTCAAAACCACTTAACTACTTTCTCAATTTTAATTTTCGAAAATCATCAATCAATTTTTTAAAATTTCTTTTAATTATTTTAAAATCTTTTTAAATTTAATTTCGAAAATTCTTCCCCTCTTCTCACATCCTTGTATTTAAGGACTAACACTCCTCCACTATCAGCAATTTGGACTCTCTCTCTATAAGTTCGAATTCTCTCTTCTCTACCTCCTCCTTCCATTCTTCTTTCCCTCTGACACCTCAAGGAATCTCTATACTGTGACATAGAGGATTCCATACGTTCTTGTTCTCTTCTCTTTCATATGAGCAGGAGTAAGGACAAAGGCATTCTTGTTGAAGCTGATCCTGAACCTGAAAGGACCTTGTAGAGAAAGCTAAGAGAAGATAAAGCACAACTCTTTGGAGAGGACCTAACAGAAATTTTCAAACAAGAAGAAACCATGGCAGCCGAAAATAACAACAATGCCAACAATGCAAGGAAGGTGCTTGGTGACTTTACTGCACCTACTCCCGACTTCTATGGGAAAAGCATCTCTATCCCTGCCATTGGAGCAAACAACTTTGAGCTTAAGCTTCAATTAGTTTCTCTAATGCAACAGAATTGCAAGTTTCATAGACTTCCATTGGAAGATCCTCATCAGTTCTTAGCTGAATTCTTACAAATCTGTGACACTATCAAGACCAATGAGGTTGATCCTGAGGTCTACAGACTTATGCTTTTCCCCTTTGCTGTAAGAGACAGAGTTAGGACATGGTTGGATTCACAACCTAAAGAAAGCCTAAACTCTTGGAAAAAGCTGGTCAATGCCTTCTTGGCAAAGTTCTTTCCACTTCAAAAATTGAGCAAGCTTAGAGTGGAAGTCCAAACCTTCAAGCAGAAGCTTGGGAAAGATACAAGCAATTGATCAGAAGGTGTCCTTCTAACATGCTTTCAGAATGGAGCATTATAGGTATCTACTATGATGGTCTGTCTGAACTGTCCAAGATGTCATTGGACAGCTTTGCAGGAGGATCTCTTCATTTGAAGAAGACGCCTGCAGAAGCTCAGGAACTCATTAAAATGGTTGTAAATAACTAATTCATGTACACTTCTGAAAGGAATCCTGTAAATAATGGGACAACTCAGAAGAAAGGAGTTCTTGAGATTGACACTCTGAATGCCATATTGGCTCATAACAAAATATTGACTCAGCAAGTCAATATGATTTCTCAAAGTCTGTCTAGAATGCAAGCAGCAACAGGCAGTACCAAAGAAGCTTCATCTGAATAAGAAGCTTATGATCCTGAGAATCCAGCAATGGAAGATGTGAATTACATGGGAGAACCCTATGGAAACACCTATAATCTTTCATGGAGAAATCATCCAAATCTCTCATGGAAGGACCAACAGAGGCCTCAACAAGGCTTCAACAACAGTAATGGTGGAAGAAATAGGTTTAGCAATAGCAAACCTTTTCCATCATCTTCTCAACAACAAACAGAGAATTCTAAGCAGAGCCACTCTGACTTAGCAACTGTAGTCTCTGATCTAATTAAAACCACTCAAAGTTTCATGGCTAAAACAAGGTCATCCATTAGAAATTTTGGGCCGACTTCATCATGTCGGGCCCTTCTAAGTTATTTTTGTAATCCTCTTTCTTGGACTTTGTTCAAGTCTCTTTCAGGGATTACTTTTATAACTTTTATATTTTGGGCCAACTTCATCATGTCGGGCCCTTCTAAGTTATTTTTGTAATCCTCTTTCTTGGACCTTGTTCAAGTCTCTTTCAGGGATTACTTTTATGACTTTTATGTTTTGGGCCGACTTCATCATGTCGGGTCCTTCTAAGTTATTTTTGTAATCCTCTTTCTTGGACCTTGTTCAGGTCTCTTTCGGGGATTACTTTTATAACTTTTATGTTTTGGGCTGACTTCATCATGTCAGGCCCTTCTAAGTTATTTTTGTAATCCTCTTTCTTGGACCTTGTTCAGGTCTCTTTCAGGGATTACTTTTATAACTTTTATGTTTTGGGCCGACTTCGTCATCTCGGGCCCTTCTAAGTTACGGTAATCCTCTTTTATAGGGTTGGCCATACCTCTTTCTAGGGATTTACTTATAACTTTGGTTATTGCGACTGGTCCAACTTCTTTATACCGGCCAGTCTTTAAGTTATTTTTTAGCAATCCATTTTATTAAGACCTCGTCAGGTCCTTTCTATGGATCACTTTCGATAACTTCTTGCATTACTCTGTTTTCATCTTTGCCGATTTTGTAGAAATTGGGTTTAATCCTCGTTTGGTCGACCTTTTAATGAATTTGGTTTTCATCTCTGTTGGTCTCTATCGTGATCGTGCAGTGAATTTGATTTTCACTTTCTGCCGATCTGTAGCTTTATAATCGGATGATGAATGTTTCAGATTAATGCGGCTTGAGAATTTGTAGAAGATCTAAACAGATTTTATTCAAAAGAAAATGCAAATATATACATGCGGGAGTTTTATCCCTCTAAGTCGGGCAATTTGTAGGTCTTGGCTTGGTGCCTCATTAAAAAACCTTTTCAGGAAAAAGAGTGCGCCTTATCCTAAGATCCTTTATCAACCCTAACTATAGTACCTTCTTAGGTTGCATGCGTGCCATGACCTAGGAAGCTCTCGCCCATCGATTTCAGACAATATATAGTAGCCCTTTCCAAGTACTTCTATGACTCGGTAGGGTCCTTTCCAGTTTGCTGCCAGCTTTCCTTCTCCAGGTCGGGTTGTTCCGATATCATTTCGGATTTGGATGAGGTTGTTTTTGTTGAAACCTCGCGGCACTACCTTTTGATTGTATCTCGAAGCCATTCAACGTTTTAATGCCTCTTCCCTGATCCGAGCTCTTTCTTGGACTTCTGGAAGTAGGTCAAGTTCTTCCCTTTGAAGTTGGGAGTTGGCTTCTTCATTATAGTGGATCACTCTAGGTGACCCTTCTTCAATCTCTACTAGGATCATTGCCTCCATTCCGTACGCTAATCGGAAGGGTGATTCCTTTGTGGTGGAATGTGGCATTGTTCGATATGCCCATAGGACTTGTCAGAGCTCTTCAACCCAAGCTCCCTTTGTGTCTTGTAATCTCCGTTTTAGCCCAGCCAATATGACTTTGTTGGCAACTTCGGCTTGTCCATTGTCTTGGGGATGTTCTATGGAAGTGAACTGGTGTTTTATGTTCAAGTCGGCTACTAATTTTCTGAAGCCTGCATATGTGAATTGAGTGCAATTGTCTGTGGTGATGAAGTATGGAACCCCGAACCTTGTGACAATGTTCCTATATAGGAATTTTTGACTTCTTTGAGCAGTGGCATTAGCTAGAGGTTCTGCCTCGATCTACTTTGTGAAATAGTCTACCCCTACTATGAGGAATTTAACTTGTCCCGATCCCTGAGGAAAGGGTCCGAGAAGGTCGAGTCCCCATTTTGCAAATGGCCAAGGTGAGGTCACGCTGATGAGTTCCTGTGGCGGGGTGATGTGAAAGTTGGCATGTTTCTGACATGGTGGACATGTCTTTACGAACTCCGTGGCTTCTTTTTGTAGAGTTGGCCAATAAAATCCTGCCCGGAGTACTTTTTAGTAAGTGCTTGTGCTCCGAGATGATTGCCACAGATGTCAATGTGTACTTCTTTTAGAACTTCCTTTGTGTTGGAAGTCGGAACACATTTTAACAATGGTATTGAAATTCCTCTTTTGTATAGAGTATTGTTTATGATAGTGTAGTATTGTGCCTCTCGTTTTAACCTTTTTGCCTCCTTCTCATCTGTAGGAAGTGTTTCTGTTTTGAGGTAGTTAATTATAGGAGTCATCCATCCTTGATCTAGACCTGTTATGGATAGGACTTTTTCCTCTTCTGAGATTGACGGGTTCTATAGTATTTCGTGGATGAGGCTTCCATTGTTGCCCCCTGGTTTGGTGCTGGCTAGTTTTGAGAGTGCATCAGCTCGGGCATTTTATTCGCGGGGTATGTGACGGAACTCATACTCCCCGAGTTGTCTGAGCTGTTCCCTGGTTTTATCCAAGTACTTTTTCATGGTGGGGTCCTTGGCTTAGTAGCTTCCTGCTATTTGTGAAATGACCACCTATGAGTCGCTGAAGATGATGAGTTTTTTAGCTCCAACCTCTTTAGCCTGCTTCAAACCAGCTAGTAGTACCTCATATTCAGCTTGGTTGTTTGAGGCAGGGAACCCGAATTTGAGAGAGAGTTCGATTTGGGTTCCTTGGTTACTTTCAATTATCACACCCGCGCCACTTCCAGTCTTATTTGAGGAGCCGTCCACGTAGAGATTCCATTCCGTAGGGATTTCCAGGGTGTCTGTAAATTCTGCAATGAAGTCGGCCATGTATTGTGATTTGATGGCTGTCCGAGCTTCGTATTGAAGGTCGAATTCAGACAACTCGACTGCCCATTGCAAGATTCTGCCTTCTAGGTCTGTTTTCTGCAATATCCCTTTTATGGGTTGGCTGGTCTGAACCTTAATGGTGTGAGCTTGGAAGTATGGACGAAGTCCTCGAGATGTTAGTATGAGAGCATAGGCAAATTTTTCTATTTTTTGGTAGTTCAGCTCAGATCCTTGTAATGCTTTACTGATGAAGTATACGGGTTGTTGCCCACTGTCGTCTTCTCGAACTAGTGCTGAGGCTACGGCCCGACTTCCTATCGCGAGGTATAATATGAGTGGTTCTCCTTCTCGTGGCCGAGATAGGATAGGTGGCTGTCCTAGGAATCTTTTGAAATCTTGGAAGGCCTGTTCGCACTCTGTTGTCCATTCGAATCTCTTTCCTTTCCTTAGAGTAGCATAGAAGGGGAGAGATCTTATCGCGGATCCCGCTAGAAATCTGGACAAGGCTGCCAGTCTTCCATTAAGCTGTTGTACCTCTATGATGCAAGTCGGGCTCTTCATATCGAGTATGGCCTGACATTTATCCGGATTTGCCTCGATTCCTCTTTGTGTGAGCATAAAACCCAGGAATTTGCCAGCTTCTACTGCGAAGGTGCATTTTGCAGGATTAAGTCGCATGCCATGCCTTCTTATGGTGTCGAATATTTGGGCGAGGTCGGATAGCAACGTCTCTTCACTTTGTGACTTGATTAACATGTCGTCTACATAGACTTCCATGATTTTTCCAATATGATCCCTGAAGACCTTATTCATTAATCTCTGGTAAGTAGCTCTCGCATTTTTAAAACCAAAAGGCATGACGATGTAGCAATAGTTTGCTTTTGGGGTTAAGAATGAAGTTTTTTCTTGGTCGGGTGGATACATTAGGATTTGATTGTATCCCGAATAAGCGTCCATAAACGGGAGGTATTTATATCCGGAGGAGGCATCTACCAGAGCGTCGATACTTGGGAATAGATAAGGATCTTTTGGGCAGGCTTTGTTGAGATCAGTGTAGTCGGTGCACATTCGCCACTTCCCATTTGATTTTTTCACCAAGACGACGTTAGCTAACCATAGTAGGTACTTGACTTCTCTTATGAATCCTGCCTCCAGTAGAGCTTCTACCTGCTCTTCCACAGCTTGGGATCGTTCGGGTCTGAGATTTCTACGTCTCTGTTGTACTGGCCGAGATCCTGGGTAAACTGCTAGCTTATGGCACATTAACTCGGGGTCTATGCCTGGCATGTCTGCAGCCTTCCATGCAAAGAGATCGACGTTATCTCGTAAGAACTGTACGAGTGATTCTCTTATGTCTCCCTTTAGGATTGTTCCAATATTGGTTGTTTTGTCCGGGATGTCTCCGATCTGGACTTTCTCTACTTCACCTTCGGGCTGTGGGCGGAGTTCTTCCCGCCTCTTAACTCCCCCGAGTTGGATTGTGTGGAACTCTTCTCCTCTGCCTCTGAGGTTTAGACTTTCATTGTAGCAGCGGCGCGCCGTCTTCTGGTATGCTTTTATTGTAGCTATCCCTTCTTCAGTTGGGAATTTCATGCATAGATATGGAGTCGAGACTATTGCGCCGAGCTGATTCAACGTTGTCCGACCTATTAAGTCATTGTAGGCCGAACTTACGTCGACCACGATGTAGTCTATCTTGAGTGTTCTTGACTGGCTTCCTTTTCCGAAGGTTGTGTGTAGTGAGACGTATCCAAGTTGTTGAACTGAGGTGTCTCCCAGTCCGAACAGGCTGTTCGGATAGGCTCTGAGTTCTTTTTCTTCCAGGCCGAGCTTGTCGAAAGCAGTTTTGAATAAGATGTCGGCAGAGCTCCCCTGGTCTATCAGTGTGCGGTGGAGATTTGTGTTTGCCAGTATAATAGTGATGACCATGGGATCGTCGTGTCCTGAGATGATACCGGATGTGTCTTCTTTTGTGAAAGTGATTGCGGGGAGGTCGGGTGCTTCCTCCTTTCCCTTGACATGGTATACTTCTTTAAGATATCTTTTGTGAGATGATTTGGAGATTCCTCATCCCGCAAATCCACCATGTATCATGTGGACGTGCCTTTCTGGTGTACGAGGTGATCGCTCGGTTCGTCCGACATCTTCGTCCCTTCTTCTTTTTCTTTGCTCATCGTCTCGGGTGGCCAGGTACCGATCCAATTTCCCTTCTCTTACTAGTTTTTCTATTTCATTCTTTAAGTCAAAACATTCGTTGGTAGAATGCCTGCAGATTAGATGGTATTCACAATATTCAGTCTGATTTCTTCCTCCTTTTTTGCCTTTGAGTGGTCGAGCTGGGGGTATTTTTTTCAGTGTGGCAAGCTTCTCTGTAGATATCCACAAGGGACACCCGAAGAGGGGTGTAATTGTGGTATTTTTTTTATTTTCTCCTCATGTCGATCTTCCTTTTTTTTGGACTCTTTGTCTTTATCCCAGGAGGGGTGGGTGAATCCGGATTTTGAGGTATCCCATAGTCGAGAGTTTTCCTCCATATTGATGTACTTCTCTGCTCGTTCTTGCACTTCATTTAGAGATGTGGGGTGTTTTTTCGATATAGACTGGCTAAAAGGCCCCTCTCGCAAGCCATTGATGAGGCCCATAATGGCGGCCTCCGTTGGTAGGCTTTGTATGTCCAGGCATGCCTTGTTAAATCTTTTCATGTAGCTGCGTAGATTTTCCCGATCTCCTTGTTTGATTCCTAATAAACTTAGAGCGTGCTTGGTTTTGTCTTTCTGGATAGAAAATCTGGCTAGAAACTTTTTGGCCAAGTCGTCAAAGCTTGAGATGGACCTAAGGGGTAGATTGTTGAACCACCTAATCGCCGTCTTGGTTAAGGTAGTCGGGAAGGCTTTGCAGCGGACTGCGTCCGAGGCGTCGGTGAGGTACATTCGACTTCTGAAATTACTGAGGTGATGGCTGGGATCTACCGTGCCGTTGTATAAAGGCATATCTAGGAGTTTAAAGTCCTTAGGGATTTTGGTCTTCATAATCTCCCTAGTGAATAGATCTTGATCCTTGCGAGAGCTGTCCTCATGGGTGGATCGAGTAGCTTTGGCTTTGAGATCGGCTTCGAGTTTTAGAAGTTTATCTTCTAATTCCCGGTGCTGCCTTATCTCCCTTTGTAGATCCTTCCCAGCTTTTTGCTGATGTTGGGCTTCTTTTTCAAGTTGCTTTAAACGATCTTGAAGCGTCTCTAGAGCTCCCGGGTTTGGTGAGTTTTTATCCCTGTTAGATTCTGGGGTATCTTTTGGTGTAGTGTCCGCATTTTTGTGCGGCGTTCTATCTTCTAGATCTGAATCATGGTCGTTGTCATGGTCGTCCGCCATGGTGATGGGATGACTTCCAGATTCCCTGGCAACGGCGCCAATATTCCGAGGGTTACCTGAAATTGTAGGTCAACCTCAGACGAGATCTTTTGTGGTGATCGGAGATGACGTGTCCGGCTGTGAGTGGAGGCCGGAGCTATCGTATCTGACTTGTTGAGCTTGGATGCACTGCTGATCCTTCGTTACCGAAAGGTGGGGGTACCTGCAAGGGACTCGGATGCTTAAGTTAGCAAGGGTATTAAGCAGGTTTTTTGTAGAATCAGAGTATGAGTTATACTTGGGTGCTCCAGTGTATTTATAGTAGTGTGGAGTGACCTTTTTAGATAAGATAAGTTAGTTATCTTATCTTATCTTTTCTTATCTTTTGGGTGAGGTTATCTTATCTTCAAGGGAACCACCCCTATCTCTGTAGGCTTGGGCTGCCTTTAGATTTAGGTCGTGTTCCTCTATCTGGGCCCTTTATTGGGCTTTTCTGGCGATTTCGCCGATCTCATTGAGAAGAGGTCGGATAGTCTGACTTGAAGAGGTCGGTCGCCTTGTCACTAAACATCCCGGGTCGAAAAGCTCGACCCAGGGTATGAACAGGAGGCATCACTATAGTGCCCAATGAAAAGAATGAACTCATCCCTACAAGAACTGTCACAGGATAGAGGATGTGCATTGATTATAGAAAGCTTAATGAAGCTACAAGAAAAGATCACTTCCCACTCCCTTTCATGGACCAGATGCTAGAAAGGCTTGCAGGACATGCATATTATTGCTTATTGGATGGCAATTCAGGATACATTCAAATAGTAGTTGATCCAAGAGACCAGGAGAAAACATCCTTCACTTTTTCATATGGAGTCTTTGCTTACAGACGCATGCCATTTGGATTGTGCAATGCACCAGCAACTTTCTAAAGATGCATGCTGTCTATCTTTTCAGACATGATTGAAAAATTTATTGAAGTCTTTATGGACAACTTTTCAGTATTTGGGGATTCCTTCCCTAAATGCCTACATCACCTCACCTTGGTGCTAAAGAGGTGCCAAGAGACCAACCTGGTTTTTAACTAAGAGAAATGCTATTTTATGGTGACAGAGGGAATAGTCTTTGGTCATAAAGTCTCCAATAAAGGCATTGAGGTGGACAGAGCTAAGGTGGAATTAATCGAGAAGTTACCTCCACCGAGTAATGTCAAGGCAATTAGGAGTTTCTTAGGACATGCTGGAATTTTCAGAAGGTTTATCAGAGACTTTTCAAAAATAGCCAAGCCTTTGAGTAACTTACTTGTCTCTAATACACCTTTTGTATTTGATCAGGATTGCATGCTGGCTTTTGAAACTCTGAAGAAAAAGCTTTCCTTAGCAACTATCATTGCCCCACCTAATTGGGATTTACCCTTTGAACTGATGTGTGATGAATCAGATGTTTCTATTAAGGCAATGTTAGGACAGAGGAAAGGCAATCTAGTGCATGTTATATACTATGCCAGCAAAGTCTTAAATGAAACCCAGAGGAACTACACAACTACTGAAAAAGAACTACTGGCAATAATGTTTACATTTGATAAATTTAGATCATATCTCATTGGATCTAAAGTGATTATTTTTACAGATCATGCAACATTAAAGTATTAGCTTGCCAAACAAGAATTAAAACCAAGGTTGATAAGGTGGATCTTGTTGCTGCAAGAGTTCAACAATGAGATTAAAGACAAGAAAGGAGTGGAGAACAAGGTGGCAGATCACTTGTCAAGGATTCCCTGTGAAGAAAGAAGCACACACAACCTGCATATAAATAAATGTTTCCCTGATGAGCAACTGATGTTGGTTCACAAGGCACCATGGTTTGCAGACATTGCAAATTTTAAAGCCACTAGGGAGGTGCCTCCAGAATTTAACAAACATCAGAGGAGGAAGCTTATTAATGATGCCAAGTATTTCATCTAGGACGAACCATACCTTTTCAAGAAATGTTCAGATGGAATACTTAGAAGATGCATTTTAGAGGAAGAAGGAAGGAAAGTCTTATGGAATTGTCATGGTTCTTGCTATAGAGGACACTTTGGAGGAGAAAAGACTGCAGCCAAAGTACTACAATGTGGATTCTTTTGGCCCACAATTTTCAAGGATGCAAAAGAACTGGTATAGCACTGCAATGAATGCTAAAGAGTAGGGAACCTACCCAAAAAAATGAAATGCCACAGCAATTTATCTTAGAACCTGAATTATTTGATGTGTGGGAATTGATTTTATGGGACCATTCCCAATCTTATACTCAAATAAATATATCTTGGTGGCAGTGGATTATGTATTAAAATGGGTAGAAGGCATTGTAACTCCAACAAATGATAATAAGGTGGTAATGAATTTTCTCAGAAAGAACATCTTTAGCCGATTTGGGGTGCCTAGAGCTCTTATCAGGGATGGAGGAAGCCATTTTTGCAATAGACCATTAGAAAGTCTCCTCCTGAGGTATGGAGTAAAGCACAAGGTTGCCACATCCTACCATCCCCAAATAAGTGGGCAGAAAAAGATATCCAACAGAGAGCTAAAAAGGATCTTAGAAAAGACTATGGGAGCTTCAAGAAAAGATTGGTCAAAGAAGTTGGACGATTCTCTTTGGGCATATAGATCAGCTTTCAAAACACCAATTGGGATGTCACCATATCAATTGGTGTATGGGAAGGCTTGTCATCTACCATTGGAGCTTGAACACAAGGCATTCTGGGCTCTCAAGTTACTGATCTTCAATAATGATGCTGTTGGTGAAAGAAGACTTTTGCAACTGTAAGAATTGGAAGAATTCAGATCCCAGGCCTATGAAAATGCCAAAATTTATAAGGAAAAGGCAAAGGAGAGACATGACCTCAAGTTGGCACCAAGAAGTTTTGAAGAGGGACAGAGAGTGCTCCTCTACAATTCCAAGCTAAAGTTATTTCCTGGAAAGCTAAAGTCACGGTGGTCAGGACCTTTTCTTGTCACTAAGGTTTCTCCTTATGGACATATAGAAATTTTGGAAGAGAAATCACAGGAAACCTTCACTGTAAATGGACAAAGGCTCAAGCACTATCTGAGTGATATGAAGGAAAGGCCCAAGATGAAGTACAGACTCAACTGAGAGAGCCAATCTTCAAGCTAGTGACGTTAAAAGAGCGCTTGTTGGGAAGTAACCTAACCAAAGGTAATTTTCTTTTCATAGCTTGTCAATAAAAGAGCCAAGAAGATTTCTTTGTATTGCAAGGAGAAAATTTTGGTGTTGCACACCAAAAGTATATTCAAAGGTGAATGTGCAATTCTAAGTTTGGTGTTCCACCATAGATTTCACTAAGAGCACACTGCATCTCTCAGCATAATTGGCTAGGAGCTCCAAACAATCAGAGATACTACTTGACAAATTTTTTATTTTCAATTCACAGTTTACTTTCTAATAAAAGCACTTGTTGTCTCATGTATGTATTCACTCTGCTACATATAGAAGTAAGAAAGGAAGTAAGAAAGGAACTAAGTTTGGTTTTTACACACCAACTTAGGTCCGGAAATTCACAAGCATACATACAGACTTACCATTTCTCAAGTGCTTGGGGAACATGCAATTTCCAATAGTTTTAGTTAAAGACAATCAAACCTTTGGGAAAGTTATGCACCATCATCCATGGACAAAAGGAATACCAAGGCTAGGGAAGATGATGAACAAGGAAGAAGATGCCAAGATGTTGTATTGTCACTTAACTGCTTTTACTTTGAATTGCTTAGATTGGAAGTCTGAATGTACCCCTGCTGAATAGCATACCTGCGTCTGATTTCTTTAAAATTCAAATAAGTGCTTTAGTCTAAGTGTTTGGTTTAACTGCAACCTGCTTGAATGTATGCTTTCCCCTTTGTTTTTAATCAAATAAAAGAAATGTTTGAAACAGATAGTGAAGTTGTTCAATTTGGTAAAGAATAGAATAAGACCAAGTGGTGGTATATATGTCTGATGGTGTAGCTAGCTCACTAATAACTAATAAAAGGTAGAGTGCCTCTTTTTTAGTGTGAACTTAGTTACTGCCTATGAATCTTAGCAAATAAAGCTCTTGGAAGAAAGAAAGAACAAAAAAAATTGAAAGGAATAAAGAATAAAAGCTAGGCACCTATAGTTTGAACCTTTAGGAACATGTCTGTCGTGTTTTTGTGCAAGGATATGCTTGAATTAGTAAGTTCATAGGAGTGCCTTATCACTTGACAACATGGGTTAACTAACCCGGGATTGTCAACTTAAAATTCACAATAAAGAGCAACCTTGTCACAAAACATTTAGCAACCCAAAGAGGTGTTGGACACCAAGGTCTAAAGAGTGAATAACAAACCATGTTCCTATAGTGTATATGTGCTGAGGAGAGACTTGGGTGATTAAGTCCTTAGGGGTATTTCAACACCTAGCACCTTGAACCAACTGGTTCGGGAGTGTTGGCTGAAAGCCTATCCTAAAAAGTTGCCTCAAAAATAGAACACTGAGCTATAATGAAGAACAAGTTCTTAGCAAAAAGAAAAACAAAGAAATTAATTACCAAGGATGAGTGAATAATAAGAAGCCATAGTAGTATGATAGTTGACACTAAAAGAGACATTTCTCACCTAGAAATCAATAATAGTGAGCTGCAACATTCTCTGCATAAAACCCCATGAATCAATTTCAATTACTTCCTGATATGGACATGTATTACCTTCTGCTTCATTCATTCTTCTCATAATTCATTGCTTGCTTGGGGACAAGCAAGATTTAAGTTTGGTGTTGTGATGCCAAGGCATCTTAGATTCTTAGGCTAGTTTTACTAGCCTTTTTCTTTTGTTTTTAGTAGGTTTTATGCACTTTCTTGAGCTATAAGTAAGCATTTGGATTAAAAGTTCATGTATACCTTGATTCATTCAAACAGGTTAATATGATGCATTTTCATGCGGTTTTGGCAATAATTATTTATGTGCTAAAAATGATGCAATTTCTCATGACTTTGGCAAGGCTTTGATGCATATATTGGTTGATGACAGGTGAAGAAACGTATAAAAAGAAGTTGAACAAATGGCCATTGAAGGATGAAAGGGAAGCAACATTGGTGGCCAAAGTTGGACCACCAACGTTGCCTCAAACGTTGGAAGAAGGGTAGTGAAGTTTGCTGCAGATTTCTGGTCCAACATTGGAGGGAAAGTTGGTGAGCCAACGTTACCTCCAACGTTTTTCAATACAGTGTGCTTTCTAGAATTTAGAAAATTTTATTGCGATGCGTACGCGTGGGTGCCTTGCACGCGTGCATTGTGGAATCTTGATGATCCACACGCACGCGTGGGTGATGCACACGCGTGGATAAGCCAACGTTGGAGGGAACGTTGCCACTCCAACGTTGGGGCCAACGTCTTCGAAAAGCTTTCAAAATCTGCAAATGGGAATTTTGCATCGACGCATACGCGTCAATGACGCGTACACGTGGGCGTGCAATTCGTCCTAACCACGCGAATGAGTGAGTGACGCGCACGCGTGGGTATGCCAATGTTGGAGGGAACGTTGTCACTCCAACGTTGGGGCAAACGTCTTTGAAAAGCTTGCAAAATCTGGAAAGGGGAAATTGCATCGACGCGTACGCGTCATTTGGGCGTGCAATCTGTCCCAACAAAGCGAACGCATAGGTGACACGCACGCGTGGCCCACGCATACGCACGGCCAGGCAAACGTTGGTGCCCCTGTGTTGAGTCAAACATTGCTCAACACACCCAGATTCCAATTTTCCTTAAGAAAGCTTTGGACTCAACATTTGCCCTCAAACGTGGACTCCAACGTGGACACCAGAACTCTCTGCAATTAATTATATCTCTTCTCAACAAGCATTGAAACCACTTCAACCCATTTCAACAAAGACCAAAAGCCCAATCCAGAGATTTGAAGATCAATTGAAGGAGTGTATAAATAGCTTAGAGTTTAAGTTAGTTACCGAGGGGGTTAGACATATCGGATATGAAATCTGTAACTCTGCACAATTTTACTTTCTCTGCAATTTTACTTCTGCAATGTACTTTTCAATTCCTTTTTCCATTTTTAAAGCTTTGAACAACTAAACCCCTTTCATTGGGTTAGGGAGCCCTATTGTAATTCAATGGATCAATAATAGTTTTCATCTTCTTCTTCTATCTTTTCTCTTGATTTTATTAGAAAGCTTTCGATCTTGATTCAATTGGATAGTTATCTTGACAGAAAAGATATTCATAATTGGAATTCCTCTGATCCTTGAGAGAGGGATGAGGAATTCATGCTAGAAATACTTTCTCACATTGGAATAGATTGGGGGTTGGATGGATATCATGACATGTAATCCTACCAATACTTTGGAATATGAATTTGTGTGGTATAATCAGTGACCAATTGATGAGCGGATATTTTATACGCTTTTTGGGGTTAATTTCATATAGTTTTTAGTATGTTTTAGTTAGTTTTTAGTTTATTTTCATTAGTTTCTAGGAAAAATTCATATTTCTGGACTTTACTATGAGTTTGTGTGTTTTTCTGTAATTTCAGGTATTTTCTGGCTGAAATTGAGGGAGCTGAGCAAAAATCTGATTCAGGCTAAAAAAGGACTACTGATGCTGTTGGATCTTGACCTCTCTGCACTCGAAATGGAATTTCTGGAGCTACAGAAGTCCAATTGACGCGCTTCTAATTGAGTTGGAAAGTAGATTCTAGGGCTTTCCAGCAATATATAATAATCTATACTTTGCTCAAGGATAGATGACGTAAACTGGCGTTCAACGCCAGTTCCATGTTGCAGTCTGGCGTGCAGCGCCAGAAACACGTTACAAGTTGGAGTTCAACGCCAGAAACAGGTTACAGCCTGGCGTTGAACACCCAAAACAGCCCAGGCACGTGAGAAGCTTTAGTCTCAGCCCCAGCACACACCAAGTGGGCCCCAGAGGTGGATTTCTGCACTATCCATCATAGTTTACTCATTTTCTGTAAACCTAGGTTACTAGTTTAGTATTTAAACAACATTTAGAGATTTATTTTGTATCTCATGACATTTTAGATCTGAACTTTGTAATCTCTGACAGCATGAGTTTCTAAACTCCATTGTTGGGGGGTGAAGAGCTCTGCTGTGTCTCGATGAATTAATGCAAGTGTTTCTGTTTTCCATTCAAACATGCGTGTTCCTATCTAAGATATCCATTCGCACTTCAACATGAATGTGATGAACGTGACAATCATCATCATTCCCCCACAAACGCGTGCCTGACAACCACTTCCGTTCCACCGTAGAATGAATGAATATCTCTTGGATCTCTTAATCAGAATCTTCGTGGTATAAGCTAGATTGATGGCAGCATTCAAGAGAATCTGGAAAGTCTAAACCTTATCTGTGGTATTCTGAGTAGGATTCAGGGATTGAATGACTGTGACGAGCTTCAAACTCGCGAGTGCTGGGCGTAGTGACAGACGCAAAAGGATAATAAATCCTATTCCGGTACGATTGAGAACCTGCAGATGATTAGCCGTGTGGTGACAGCGCACGTGGACCCTTTTCACTGAAAGGGTGGATGGTAGCCATTGACAACGGTGATCCACCAACACACAGCTTGCCATAGGAGGACTTGCGTGCGTGAATCAGAAAACAGAGGAAAGCAGAATTTCAGAAGACAAAGCATCTCCAAAACTCCAACATATTCTCCATCATTGCACAATAAGTATTTATATTTATGCCCTCTCACTTTTTACAATTGAACTTAAAAAACACTGTTATTGGCATCCTAACTAAGAATAATAAGATAACCATAGCTTGCTTCAAACCAACAATCTCCGTGGGATTCGACCCTTACTCACGTAAGGTATTACTTGGACGACCTAGTGCACTTGCTGGTTAGTTGTGCGAAGTTGTAAGAGAGTAATGTGAACATTGACATTACAATTTTGTGCATCAAGTTTTTGGCGCCGTTGCCGGGGATTGTTTGAGTTTGAACAACTAACGGTGAATCTTGTTGCTTAGATTAGGAAAAATTTTTCTTTTTCGTTTAGAGTCTTCTAATATTGTTTTTGGTTAAAATTTTCTTTTTAAAATCCTTTCTTTTAATTTTTCAAAAAAAAAATTGTTTTTTCTTAGTTATTAAAAATACTTTTTCAAAACAAGTGTTACATTTACTACCCAATTGGCTAGAGCGTTGGTCTGTGTTCTTGATAATTGGATACCTTCTTGTTAAAATTCTTTTTCAAAAATAATTTTTACATTAAATCTTGTGCCAAACTTTAAGTTTGGTGTTTTCTTGTTGATTTTTCTTTGGTTTCGAAAATCTTGTTTTGGTTTTCTAAAAATTTTAAGTTTGGTGTTCTTTCTTCATGTTCTTGTGTTCTTGTGAGTCTTCAAAGTGTTCTTAAGTTTTCCTTGTGTCTTGATCTTAAAATTTTTAAGTTTGGTGTTCCTTGGTGTTTTCCCTCCAAAATTTTCGAAAACAAGGAGCATTAGATCTAAAAATTTTAAATCGTGTGCTATCTTATTGTTTTTTTCTCTCCTCCTTAAATTCAAAAATATATTTTCTCTCTATTTTAAAGCAAATTTTCGAAATTTACATTTAAAATTTAGATTTTTATTTCAAAATTTAAAACCTTTTTCAAAAATCATCATATCCTTTTCAAAACTTCCTAACCACTTTCTCTCTCCTCATTTTTTCGAAAATCTTCACCTATTTTTATTTATTTTATTTTAATTTATTTTATTTTCGAAATAAATAAATAAATAAATAAATAAATAAAAATAATTTTTTTTTATTTTACATCATCTCCCTTTCTCCATCATGGATCTAAGTGGAAATGAACAGTCCAGAAGGACTCTGGGGTCATATGCTAACCCCTCTACTGCTTCATATGGGAGTAGTATCTGCATACCCTCCATTGGAGTCAGTAGCTTTGAGTTGAATCCTCAGCTCATTATCATGGTGCAACAAAGCTGCCAGTATTTCGGTCTTCCACAGGAAGAACCTACAGAGTTTCTGGCACAGTTTTTACAAATTACTGACACAGTACATGATAAGGAAGTAGATTAGGATGTCTACAGATTATTATTGTTTCCATTTGCTGTAAAAGACCAAGCCAAGAGGTGGTTAAATAACCAACCTAAGGCCAGTATAAGGACATGGAAACAGCTGACAGAAAAGTTCCTGAATCAATACTTTCCTCCAAAACGGATGACACAGCTAAGGCTGGACATCCAAGGCTTTAAACAAGGAGATAATGAATCTCTTTATGATGCCTGGGAGAGATACAAAGAGATGCTAAGAAAATACCCCTCTGAAATGTTTTCAGAGTGGGTTCAGTTAGACATCTTCTATTATGGGCTTACAGAAAGAGCTCAGATCTCTCTAGACTACTCAGCTGGTGGATCTATCCACATGAGAAAGACAATTGAAGAAGCTCAAGAGCTCATTGACACAGTTGCCAGAAATCAGCATCTGTACTTAAGCAGTGACCCTTCCATGAAAGAAGAGGCTAAAATAGTAACTGCTGAACTTAGTCCTGTAGGACAAGCTGCCGAATTCAATCAGCAATTGGACTTTCTAACACAACAGTTAGCCGAATTCAAAGATAGACTACAAGAGACAAGGATGGCTAATATAAATATGGAAGAACAATTGAAGCAAACAAAACAGCAGCTGTCAAAACAAATAACAGAAGAATGCCAAGCAGTTCAATTAAGAAGTAGGAAAACATTAAATATCCCATCTTAAGGCAGCAGGAAGCCAAAAAATGAGCAAACCACCCAAAATCCATCTGAGGACAGTAAGAGCCCAAGAAAAAATAATTCTGGCGTTAAAACTCCAGAAATTGGGTGGAAGGCTGGCGCTGAACGCCCAGACCATGCTCAGGACTGGCGTTCAACGCCAGAAACAAGCAAGGAACTGGCGTTGAACGCCCAAAAGAAGCACAATTCTGACGTTCAGACGCCAGGAACAGATAAGGAGTTGGCGTCTAACGTTACTCCAGCTTCTAACTCTGGCACTCAATTGCCAGAGAGGGATTAGACACACACAAGTGCTGATGACAACCCATCTAAAAAGGCTTCTTCAACCATTTCTGTAGGAAATAAATCTATAGCAACCAAGGTTGAAGAATATAAAGCCAAGATACCTTATCCTCAAAAACTCCGCCAAGAGGAGCAGGATAAGTGATGAGATATTTTGGAGGAAATATAATTCTCTCCAAAAACACCCAAAACTAACCGGCAAGTGTACCGGGTCGTATCAAGTAATAAAAACTCACGGGAGTGAGGTCGATCCCACAGGGATTGAAGGATTGAGCAATTTTAGTTTAGTGGTTGATTTAGTCAAGCGAATCAAGATTTGGTTGATGGTTTTGTGACTTGCAGAATTAAATTGCATTGAAGTAAAGAGAACAAGAAATAAATTGCTGAAACTTAAAGAACAAGAAATTAAATGGCAGAAACTTAAAGTGCAAGAAATGTAAATTGCGGAATCTTAAAGTGCAAGGAATGTAAATTGCTTGAAATGTAAAGGGGATTGGGATGTGGATTTGCAGAAATTAAACAAGGAAATATTAAATTGCATCAAACAGAAGAGGGAAAGGGATTTGGGATTGAACCAGATCTTGAAGCAGTAAAGTAAATGAACATTAAAAGCAGTAAACAGGGAATTGAAATGGGAAATTTAGATCTCAGGACCCAGAGACTAGAAAGCCAAGTCTAGATCTCAATGCCTTCCTAGATCCAACAAGAACAATTGCAAGAGAATTGTAAATTGCAAAGAGAATAGATGAAGAGCAATGAACCGGAAATTAAATTCAATTAACAGTAAAGAAATAGAGAGATCCAAGATTGAGATTGAAACAGAATTTCTTCAATTCTCCAATCCAAGATCCAAGACAAATGTAAAATGAAATTGAAAGCAATGAAAACAAGAAATTAAAGTTCACTCAAGTCAAAAGCTCTCCGAAAACTATTATGAAAATTCTAAAAGGAAAGCTCCCTCAATAACTTGAATTCTATTCTATTTATACACTTTCAAAAATGATCTTCAAGCCTTGAGTTGGGCCTTTGTTCTTGGTGGAATTGGGTTGAAAGAGGCCTTGGTTGATTGCTCTTGAAGTTTGAAGAAGAACCAAAGTGAACCAATTGAACCGGTTTTGAGGTTAGCCAAAGTTGGACCAAAAGTTTGAGCCAAAGTTAGGGGCCTAACTTTGGCTCCAACTTTTTATAGCAGCAAGCAAAATTTACTGGTATGCACGTTGGTGCCAACGTTAGGGGTCTAACTTTGACCCTAACGTTGGCCTTGCTTATATGCTAGTGGCGCCAACGTTAGCCTCCAAGTTAGGGGGCTAACGTTGGCGCAAACGTTGGCCCTTCCCCCATTGTAATTCATGTGCCAACGTTAGCCTCCAAGTTAGGGGGCTAACGTTGGCGCAAACGTTGGCACCTTCCTCATTGTAATTCATGTGCCAACGTTAGCCTCCAAGTTAGGGGGCTAACGTTGGCGCAAACGTTGGTGCCCAGGGGAGAACTTCTCAAGTTCCAACGTTAGCCTCCAAGTTAGGGGGCTAACGTTGGGGCTAACTTTTGCCTCTTCCTTGAATATTTATGTGCCAACGTTAGCCTCCAAGTTAGAGGGCTAACGTTGGCGCAAACGTGGGATGGCCAGGGAAGAAATTTCAAGTTCCAACGTTAGCCTCCAAGTTAGGGGGCTAACGTTGGGGCTAACTTCTTGCTTCCTGGTTCAATTTCACTTCTCCCATTATCCTCTCTTCACTCCTAGCCATTCCTCTTTGCTTCAACCTTTCTCCAAGCTTTCTTCACCTATCATTAATCAACCAAACTCATCAAAGCTATGCTCAAAATCATGAGATATTCATTCTTTCATAATATGCAACAAATATAGCATAAAACCTTATGAAATGGCATGAATTCATATATGGTTGGTTCAATCAAGGGAAACATGAAAATCTACTCAATTAGCTTGCTTGTAGCTCAAGAAAGTGCATAATTCTAATGAAAACAAAAGAAAAAGACTAGCTAAAATAGGCTAGGATGACTTGTCATCAATAAGCAATTTGCTCGCTTTACAGATTATCTCAGGACTCTTGAAATAAAGATTCCGTTTGCAGAAGCACTTGAGCAAATACCTTCTTACGCCAAGTTCATGAAAGAGATCTTGAGTCATAAGAATGATTGGAGAGAAACTGAAAGAGTTCTCCTCACTGAAGAATGCAGTGCAGTCATTCTGAAAAGCTTTCCTGTAAAGCTTAAAGATCCTGGAAGCTTTCTGATACCATGCACATTAGAAGGAAATTGCACCAGGACAGCTTTATGCGATCTTGGGGCAAGCATTAACCTAATACCTGCATCCACCATCAGAACGCTTGGTTTAACTGAAGAAGTTAAACCAACCCGGATATGTCTCCAACTTGCTGATGGCTCCATTAAATACCCATCAGGCGTGATTGAGGACATGATTGTCAGGGTTGGGCCATTCGCCTTTCCCACTGACTTTGTTGTGCTGGAAATGGAGGAGCACAAGAGTGCTACTCTCATTCTAGGAAGACCTTTCCTAGCAACTGGACGAACTCTCATTGATGTCCAAAAGGGGGAAGTCACCCTGAGAGTCAATGATGATGAGTTTAAGTTGAATGCTGTCAATGCCATGCAGCATCCAGACACACCAAAAGACTGCATAAAAGTTGATCTTATTGACTCTCTGGTAGAGGAGATCAACATGGTTGAGAGTCTCAAATCAGAGCTGGAAGACATCTTTAAAGATGTTCCGTCTGACCTAGAGGATTCAGAGGAATCGAAAGAGCCTCTAAAATTTCCTCAGGGAGAAGAAAAACCTCCTAAATCCGAGCTCAAACCATTACCACCATCCCTGAAATATGCATTTCTGGGAGAAGGTGATACTTTTCCAGTGATCATAAGCTCTGCTTTAAATCCACAGGAAGAGGAAGCACTAATCCAAGTGCTAAGGACACACAAGGCAGCTCTTGGGTGGTCTATAAGTGACCTTAGGGGCATAAGCCTAGCTAGATGCATGCACAAAATCCTATTGGAGGATGATGCTAAGCCAGTGGTTCAACCACAGAGGCGGCTAAACCCAGCCATGAAGGAAGTGGTGCAGAAAGAGGTCACTAAATTACTGGAGGCTGGGATTATTTATCTTATTTCTGATAGCCCCTAGGTGAGTCCTGTTCAAGTTGTCCCTAAAAAGGGAGGCATGACAGTGGTTCATAATGAAAAAAATGAACTGGTTCCTACAAGAACAGTTACAGGGGTTAATTTCATATAGTTTTTAGTATGTTTTAGTTAGTTTTTAGTTTATTTTCATTAGTTTCTAGGCAAAATTCATATTTCTGGACTTTACTATGAGTTTGTGTATTTTTCTGTAATTTCAGGTATTTTCTGGCTGAAATTGAGGGAGCTGAGCAAAAATCTGATTCAGGCTGAAAAAGGACTGCTGATGCTGTTGGATCCTGACCTCTCTGCACTCAGAATGGAATTTCTGGAGCTACAGAAATCCAATTGACGCGCTTCTAATTTCGTTGGAAAGTAGACATCCAGGGCTTTCCAGAAATATATAATAGTCCATACTTTGCCCAAGGATAGATGACGTAAACTGGCGTTCAACGCCAGTTCCATGTTGCAGTCTAGCGTCCAGCACCATAAACACGTTACAAGTTGGAGTTCAACGCCAGAAACAGGTTACAGCCTGGCGTTGAACGCCCAAAACAGCCCAAGCACGTGAGAAGCTTTAGTCTCAGCCCCAACACACACCAAGTGGGCCCCAGAAGTGGATTTCTGCACTATCCATCATAGTTTACGCATTTTCTGTAAACCTAGGTTACTAGTTTAGTTTTTAAACAACTTTTAGAGATTTATTTTGTATCTCATGACATTTTAGATTTGAACTTTGTAATCTCTGACAGCATGAGTCTCTAAACTCCATTGTTGGGGGGTGAGGAGCTCTGCTGTGTCTCGATGAATTAATGCAAGTGTTTCTGTTTTCCATTCAAACATGCGTGTTCCTATCTAAGATATCCATTCGCACTTCAACATGAATGTGATGAACGTGACAATCATCATCATTCCCCCACGAACGCGTGCCTGACAACCACTTCCGTTCCACCGTAGAATGAATGAATATCTCTTGGATCTCTTAATCAGAATCTTCGTGGTATAAGCTAGATTGATGGCAGCATTCAAGAGAATCTGGAAAGTCTAAACCTTATCTGTGGTATTCTGAGTAGGATTCAGGGATTGAATGACTGTGACGAGCTTCAAACTCGCGAGTGCTGGGCGTAGTGACAGACGCAAAAGGATAATAAATCCTATTCCGGTACGATTGAGAACCTGCAGATGATTAGCCGTGTGGTGACAGCACACCTGGACCCTTTTCACTGAAAGGGTGGATGGTAGCCATTGACAACGGTGATCCACCAACACACAGCTTGCCATAGGAGGACTTGCATGCGTGAATCAGAAAACAGAGGAAAGTAGAATTTCAGAAGACAAAGCATCTCCAAAACTCCAACATATTCTCCATCATTGCACAATAAGTATTTATATTTATGCCCTCTCACTTTTTACAATTGAACTTAAAAAACACTGTTATTGGCATCCTAACTAAGAATAATAAGATAACCATAGCTTGCTTCAAACCAACAATCTCCGTGGGATTCGACCCTTACTCACGTAAGGTATTACTTGGACGACCCAGTGCAGTTGCTGGTTAGTTGTGCGAAGTTGTAAGAGAGTAATGTGAACATTGACATTACAATTTCGTGCATCACCAAACTTTCATCTCTTCTCATGAGCAATTAAATCAAGACATTGGGCAATTGTTCAAGCTTAGAGAGATTGGTGAGCCAAGACATTGGGAACCAATCACCTAAGATTTCCAAGCAAAGTCAATGAATGCATTGATTGAGAAAGAGATGAAAATGATTTGATCCGGAGAATTCAATATCTCCTAAAACCCAATGAATCCCCCATTCTCTTTACATTCTTCTCTTTAATTTGATGCTCTTTACTTTTTCTTTCATGCTATTTAGGTTATTTGCTTGATATTGCATAGCATGCTTGTTTGTGAGTGCCTTTTTGGGATAATTGAAGCATTAGGCTCTTAATATTGAGACTGATCACCTTGATATCAACTGTTTGGTGTAGACAGGAACCTTAATGGCTACTCGCGGACGAGGTCGTACGCGTACATGGGGAGGAACTGAGAATGACCAACCAGCCGACAACCATGCTGAGTTCATGGAGGTAATGACCAATTTGGCAAATACTATGCAAGCCAACACTACTGCGACTATGCAAGCCGTAGAAAGGATGGTTTAACCGGCTGGGAATGGTAATGGAAACTGAAAAGGAAATGGAGAAGGAGATGGTAACAACTTTTGAGGTGTTCTGATGATCTTGGCTTCGTTTCTGAAGATTCAACCACCAACTTTCAGAGAGTCGACCAACCCTACTAAACAGACAATTAGTTTCGAGCTATGGAGCCTGCACTACAGACTCAGCATGTCCCGGCTAACCAATACATAGAGTTTACGACCTATCAATTGATAGGAGAGGCACCACATTGATGGCAAGGAGAGTGCTAGTTGCTGCGACTTTCGAATGCGGAGATTCCTTGGGAAGTGTTTCAAACGACCTTTTATAGGATGTATTTCCCGGAGTCAGTGAGAGAAGCTAAAGAGTTAGAGCTTATGCAACTGATGCAAGGCTCATTGTCTGTAGCCAATTACACTAGTCAGTTCGAGGAGCTCTGTAGGTTCTTTAGGGTATATCAAGGTGTCCCAGAGTCCTATGAGAGCTGAAAATGTATAAAGTACCAAGGAGGATTGAGGGACAACATTATCACTATTGCAGCCTTGTTGGAGATTCAAATATTTTCTGAGCTTGTGAAAAAGGCAACGGTTGTGGAGGAGTGTGCGAAGAAGGTGGTGTTAGCGAGAGATACCCGAGAAGGAAACAATAGTAGAGGCCGAGGCAAGTACTTTTAGCCGAGGGGTCATATTTTCAAGAGGGATGGACGTGCACCTCAACATCCTCAAGGTCGAGGGAATTTTAGGGGAAACGATTATGATCAGTACCACTAGGCAAAAGGAAGAGGTAAACAGAGTAAGACTTCTCTGGATTTAACTTGTGAGCATTGTGGACATTTTCATCCTTATGATTCATGCAAGATAGGTATAGGTGGATGCTTTGCCTGTGGATTTCCTAGACACATGGCGAAGGACTGCGCTCGTAGGAGGATTCCGAATGTGGGCCAGAATCAGCAAGGTCGGGTGTTTGCTATGAATGCTAGTGATGCTGCTAAGGTGGATGCTTTGATGAGAGGTAACTATTTAATTGGTGAGAAAATATTGGTTGATTTGTATGATACTGGAGTTTCGCATTCATTTTTTGCATTTGATAAAGTTGAGGAACTAGGATTGAAAGTGTCCGAATTAGCTTTCAATTCGTATGTGCATACTCTGTATCAGACGATCGTGACTAAATCAGCTTGTAGGGGAATATTTTTCAAGATTGAGGATAGAGAAGTTGTTCATGATTTAATCTATTTGCCAATGGTTGGGTTAAAAATGATTTTGGGATTTGATTGGTTGTCGAAGAATCGGGTATTGTTAGATTACTTTGAGAGATTGATTCGGTTTATGCCGGAAGGAGAAGGAGGTGCAATAGTAGCTGAGGGTTATTACCTGAACTCTGTGTTGGTGAATCGTAGTGGGGAGGAGTGCCAGGATTATATACTCTTGGCCGCAAATGCGTTAGGTGATGAACAGAAGTTAGATCAAATTCCGGTAGTTAGGGACTCTCCTTAAGTATTTCCTGAAGATAGTCTTGATTTCCCACCTCAAAGGGAGATTGAATTTGCTATAGACTTGATGTTGAGAGCTGGACCAGTGTCGATTACGCCAACAGAATGGCTCCGATAGAGCTGGAAAAATTAAAGACTCAATTGGAAGAGCTTCTAAATAAGAGGTTCATTTGACCAGGTGTATCTCTGTGGGTAGTGCCAGTTTTATTGGTAAAGAAGAAAGATGGGGGAATGCGACTTTGCATTGATTTCCGACAGTTGAACAAAGTGACTATGAAGAACAAGTATCCATTGTCGAGGATAAATGACTTAATGGATCAGTTGTAAGGAGCTTGAGTGTTTTCAAAAATTGATTTGAGATCCGGTTACCATCAGATAAGGGTGATGGAGGATGATATTCCAAAAATTGCGTTTAGGACGCGCCATCGACACTACGAGTTTACGGTGATGTCCTTTGGATTGACGAATGCACCTGCTGTGTTCATGGATTAGATGAACAGAGTATTTCTCCCTTTTTGGACAAATTCGTGGTAGTATTCATAGACAATATTTTAGTATACTCAAAGACGGCAAAAGAACATGAAGAGCACTTGAGAATTGTGTTGCAAATCCTGAAAGAGCATAAATTGTATGCGAAATTATCTATGTGTGGGTTCTGGAAGGAAGAGGTGAAGTTCTTAGGCCACATAGTGAGTAAGGGCGAAATAGAAGTAGATCCTTTGAAAGTGGAGGCAGTGATGGAATGGGAGAGGCTGACGATGGTAACAATGGTTAGGAGTTTCTTGGGTTTGGCCGGATATTACCGAAGATTCATTAAGGAATTTTCTCAAATTGCATTACCAATGATTAAGTTAACCTGGATAGAGGAACCGTCTGTGTGGACGGTGGAGTGTGAGGAGAGCTTTCAAGCTTTGAAGGAGAAATTAACATCAGCGTCTATTTTAATTTTACCAGAACCGCACGAATTTTTTGAAGTGTACTATGATGCTTCATTGAAGGATTTACGTTGTGGGTTGATGCAACACCAGAACGTAGTGACTTACGCATCGCATCAGTTGAGACCACTTGAGGTGAATTATGGTTTGTATCTCTTTGTATCTCTCATAAGCTTCATACAAAGTTTTTCCATCCAGTTGCCAGAAGGTTTGCACCTCCGCTCTCAACTTGATTATCCTTTGTGGAGGGTAAAACTTTGTTAGAAACTTGTTGACAACATCCTCCCAGGTGGTAAGACTCTCCTTAGGAAATGACTCAAGCCACTTAGATGCTTTGTCCCTAAGAGAAAAGGGGAACAAAATCAATCTATAGGTGTCAGGATGAACACCATTGGCCTTCATGGTATCACATATTCTCATGAATCTGGTTAGATGTTGGTTGGGGTCTTCCTAGGCACTTCCTCCAAATGAGCAATTATTTTGAACAAGGGTGATCAGTTGTGGTTTTAGCTCAAAGTTTTTGGCATAAATGGTTAGTTTTAGGATGCTACTTCCATAATTCCCTGGGTTTGGGTTGATGAAAGAGCCTAGCACTCTTCTCCCCTACCCAACATGGTTACCAATACCCTCTCCAACATGGTTGTGTACTTCCTCCTCCATAGCAATGTCTAGATCTTCTTCCAACTCTTCCTCACTAACTATTCCTTTGCCTCTTGCTTCTCTCCTTAGTCTAAGGAAGGTCCTCTCAGGTTCACTATCAAAAGAGGTTGAAGTTATTCCTCTTCTACCTGTCATACACTCAGCAAACAAACAAGCAAAACACAAGTGAAGGAGTCACTCTTGTTAAGAATTGTGGTTAGAGTAGTTGGTGCATATTATCAAACAGTTAGTGGATTAGTGTGCTAGAATGTAAATAAACAAGGAAAAACAAATGAAACCTCTAAGAATGAAAGTAAACAAAGTGAGATAAAGACTAATCAACAGAAGAAAAGAAAAGTGTTCAATCTAGTTATCCTCCAATTTAATCATTGTTAATGCAAAATCAATCCCCGGCAACGGCGCCATAAACTTGATGCACAAAAATTTGTATCGCAACAAATTTCCTTCGACAAGTATACCGAATTATCGTCAAGTAAAAACTCAAAAAAGAGTGAGGTTGAATCCCACAGGGATTGATTTGTTGAGCAACTTTAATTAGAGTGTTCTAATTGAACTAAACATATTTAAATTGGGATTTGCAGAAACTAAAATGGTGGGAAACGTAAATTGCAAGAAATGTAAATAACGGAAAGTAAATGGCAGAATGTAAAGTGCAGAAAGTAAATTGCAGAAACTTAAATGGGAATGGGGGTAATGAGCATAAATGTAAAATAGCAGAATATAGAGAATGGGGAGATCAGAAATGGGAGGCTCATTGGGCTCAGGAGATATTGTATTCTCCGGATCAAGTTTATTTTTCTCATCTCTTCCTCAATCCATGAAACTCATTGATCTCTTGGCAATCTTAGGTGATTGAATCCCAATTCCTTGGCAATTCAATCTCTCTAAGCTTGAATAATTGCCCAATTCCTTGATCTAATTGCTCATGGGAAGAGATGAAGTGTGATCACTGATTATACCACATGTTTTCCTAGATCAAAGTATTGGTAGGATTATATGTCACTATATCCATCCAACCCCCAATCCAGTCCAACATAAGAAAGCATTTCTAGCATAATTTCCTTATTCCTCTTCCAAGGTTCAGAGAAAATCCAAGTATGAGCAATTTCTCTTCCGAGACAATTGCTTAATTGGATGAAGAGCGAAAGCTTTCAAGCAAATCAAAGAGAATGGAAAGAAGAAGAAAAATAAGAACTATGATTGATCCATTGAATTACAACAGAGCTCCCCAACCCAATGAAGGTGGATTTAGTTGTTCATAGCTCTGGGAATGGAAATTGAAAATGGAAATTGCATTCTGAAAGTAAAACTGAATTACAGAGAAAAGAAAATTTAGGTGTTTACAATCCTAGATACCCAGGTCCCAATCTCCCTTTTCTAGTTCAAAACTACCCCTATATATACTTCTTCTCTGATCTTTAGTTAAGTTGTAAGTCTCTAGATGTGGGCTTTTGAGCTCAGTTGAAGCAGTTACAATCATCAGTAGGCTTTGCTCAGCTTGCTGGAGGAGTTTGAGCTGGGCATCATTCACGTTAGTGTGGTTAACGTCAAGTGCAAATTCCTGGTTCGAAGACATTAGTGACACTAACTTGGTCACTAACGTCCTCAACCTCTTGAGTCACGTTAACCCCACCGTTAGTGGCACTAACATGGCCACTAACGTAGCCTTTCCTAACTTTGATCACGTTAATGGTGTTAACTTCACCATTAACGTCCAATTCATTTTTCCCTCCATGTTAATGGCCCACATTAGTGGCATTAACGTGGCCATTAACGTGGGTATGCCCTGGCTTCAAACACATTAGTGGTGCTAACTTCACCACTAATGTTGCAAACTCTTCTTTGTTTCATGTTAGTGCCCACATTAGTGGCACTAATGTGGCCACAAACGTAGGCTTCTTTGGCCATTCCTCATGTTAGTGGTGCTAACTTCACCACTAACGTTGCAAACTCTTCTTTGTTCCACGTTAGTGTCCATGTTAGGGGCACTAACGTGGGCATAATTGGCCTTCGAACATGTTAGTGGTGCTAACTTCACCACTAACGTTGCAAGCTATCCCTTCTTTCACGTTAATGGCCACGTTAGTGGTACTAACGTGGCCACTAACGTGCCTCTTCTCTGCTTCTTTTTACGTGAAACCAATCAAACAAAGTACATCAAAGTTTTGTTCTTAGTCAGAGATAATGCATCATCCATTTTATCATTCAATCCATGCATTATTCCCATGAAATTGTTTAGAATTCACAATGTTTGCTTGAATCAAGGTATGAATGCATATTCAACCAAATAATTGCTTATTGCCTAAGAAAATGGCTTGTGAAACTAGCCAAGATACCCTGGCATCATTTCCAGTATAAATTCATTCAGTTCATTGAGCTTCAGTAACCTCTTTTCCCCTGCTGTTTGAGAATCAAGATTGAGGAGCTTGGTGGCCCAAAAAGCCTTGTACTCAAGCTCTAAAGGGAGGTGGTAGGATTGGCCATAGAGTAACTGAAATGGTGACCTCCCGATTGGAGTTTTGAATGTAGTTCTATATGCCCACAGGGCATCATCTAGCTTCCTTGCCCAGTCTTTCCTTGTAGCTCCCACCGTTTTTTCTAGAATCCTTTTCAGTTCTCTGTTTGCCAATTCAGCCTAGCCATTGGTCTGAGGGTGGTTTGGTGTAGTTACTTTGTGAGTTACTCCATATTTACGGAGCAAGGTGTTCAATTGCTTGTTGCAAAAGTGACTACCACCATCACTAATGAGGCTCTTAGGCACTCCAAATCTGGTGAAGATGTATTTTTTAAGAAACTGGAGGACAATATTTGCATCACATGTAGTTGTAGCTATGGCTTCCACCCATTTGGAGATATATTCTACTAATACCAATGTGTACTTGAATGAGTATGATGGGGGAAAGGGTCTCACATTAAATCTATGCCCCAGATGTCGAACAACTCTACCTCTAAGATAAAGTTCTGAGGCATTTCATTTCTCTTCGTTAAGCTCCCTGCAATTTGGCATTCATCACATTGATTTACAAATTCCCTGACATCTTTGAATATGGATGGCCAATAGAAGCCACTCTGAAGAACATTGGCAGCTGTTCTTTCGGCCCCAAAATGTCCATCATAACCTGAACTATGACGGTGCCATAGGATATTTCTCATCTCATTTTCTGGCACACATCTTCTAATCATCCCATCTGGACATCTCTTGAATAAAAAGGGTTCATCCCACAAGAACTGCTTGGCTTCAGTGAGCAACTTCTTCACTTGTTGCCTTGTGTAGTCTTAAGGAATCCTTCTTCCCACCTTGTAGTTTGCAATATCGGCAAACTAAGGTGCCTGTTGGACTTGTAATAAATGCTCATCTGGGAACTTCTCATTCACTGGTTGTGGTACTTCTTGGTTGATCTCTTGTGGTAGCCCTGACAAATGATCTGCAACTTGGTTCTCACTTCCTTTCCCATCCCTTACTTCAATGTCAAATTCTTGTAGCAATAGCACCCACCTAATAAGCCTTGGCTTAGCATCTTGTTTAGACATGAGGTACTTGAGAGCAGCATTGTCACTATAGACTACAATTTTTGACCCAATTAAATATGGCCTGAATTTATTAAATGCATATACAATTGCCAATAGTTCTTTTTCTGTAGTGGTGTAGTTTTTCTGTGCCTCATTTAACACTTTACTTGCATAGTATATTGGTAGCATGAATTCTCAAATCTTTGTACTAGTGTATCAACAAGTGCACCGGGTCATCCAAGTAATACCTGAGTGTGTCAGGGTCGATCCCACGAGGATTGTGGGTTGAAGCAATCTATGGTTATCCTATAGGTCTTAGTCAGGCAGATCAGAAGGAGTTGGTTTAACTTAGTATAAATTACTTTTTATATCAAATATTTGGATGTTAAGTAGGAAAAAGGAATTAAATGGAATAAAGAAAAAGAGTAATTAGAACTCAGAAGTTGTGTAAACTGTGAAAAGAGCGATACGAATATAGTTGAAGATTCGAGTTGCTTTGTCTTTCATAATTAACTCTGGTATTACTGCTTCCTTTGCTTGTGAGTGATTTCTTCAATGGCAGGCTGTATGTGATTAACACAGGTCTGAGTAGCTGCCAAAACTCCTCCAGATCTGAACCCCAGGTTTAGTGCGGATCTATTCTGATTGAGGGTGAAGCTTCTGCAGTTCATTCTCCTTGATGATCCTACTCAAAACGCCACAGACAAGGTCAAATCTTTTGGATCGGAGGATGCTACGCCTTAAGTTCTAGCCTCTACGACAGAGACCCTAATCTCCCCGTAAATCGGCTGAACTGATGTCTTGAGAAGTCCCCAACGAAGTCGTGGATTAGCTGCCTGAGAGATGTGTATTCAAGCTGGTGGTTCATCATTGTCCAACGAAAGACACACTCTAAACCCATGTAGAATGTGATAACCTTCTCCTAGTAAAACGCATTCATATTGATGAAGAACGAATATACATCTGAGAATTAATCAAACATGGATCGAAGAGAAACAGTAATACTTTTATTAATTCATAGGACTCAGCAGGGCTGCTCCCCTCAACCTAGGAGGTTTAGAAATTCATACTGAAAATAAAATACAATGATGAAAACAAAAATAGGGCTGAAGATCCTTAACAAAGAGTAATCGTCTACTTTAAATACTAAACTAGTGACTAGTAAGGGTAAAACAGTCTATCTAGTGCTAAAATCCACTTCCGGGGCCTACTTTATGAGTGTTTGGGCTGAGCTATGATGAAATCTACGTGCTTAAGCTTCCTTGGGCGTTGAACTCCAGTCCTGGCACCTTTTTGGGCATTGGACTCCAGCTTGGAATCCCTTTCTGGCGTTGGATGCTAGAGCTGGTCAGATGGCTGGCGTTGAACGCCAGTTTTAGGCCTTCTAATCCGAAGCAAAGTATAGACTATTATATATTGCTGGAAATCTCGGGAACTCAGCATTCCATAGACATTGAGAGCGCTCAATTTGAACTTCTATAACTCCAGAAAAGCTCTTCCGAGTGCAGGCAGGTCAGATTTGGACATCATTTGTAGTGCTTTCTTTGTCTCTGAATCAGACTTCTGCTCTAGCTCCTCAATTTCAGCCAGAAAATGCCTGAAATTGTCCAAAAACACAAAAACTCATAGTAGATTCCAAAAATATGAATTTATCACTAAAACCTATAAAAACTCAATAAAAAATAAATAAAAACTACTAAAAACTATATGAAAGTGATGCCAAAGAGCTTATAAAATATCTGCTCATCACAATACCAAACTTAAACCGTTGCTTGTCCCCAAGCAACTAAAAACATAGTAGGATAAAAAGAAAATTAAGATACAATAAATTTCTAAGTTTCAAATAAAGCTTAGTTACAATCAGATGAGCGAGACTTAGTAGCTTTTTGCCTCTGAATAGTTTTGGCATCTCACTGTCCATTGAAACTCAGAGATGTTGGCATCCTTATGAACTTAGAATCCAGATGATATTATTGACTCTTTTAGTTAAGCTTATTTTGATTTTTGAACACAACATTTAGAGTCTTGGTCGTGACCCTAAGCACCTAGCCACCGGATACAATAATGCCACAGACACTTTAACTAGGTGAACCTTTTCAGATTGTGACTTAGCTTTGCTAGAGTCCCCAGATAGAGGTGTCCAGAGTTCTTAAGCACACTCTTTTTGCTTTGGACCATGACTTTAACCACTCAGTCTCAAGCTTTTCACTTGACACCTTCACGCCACAAGCACATGGTTAGGGATAGCTTGGTTTAGCCGCTTAGGCCAGGATTTTATTCCTTTGAGCCCTCATATCCATCAATGCTCAAAGCCTTGGGTCCTTTTACCCTTGCCTTTTGGTTTAAAGGGTTAATGGCTTATTCAATCTGCCCTCATTTTCCTGCATTTTTGGACAGTAATGGATTTTTCTGCTTTTTATTTTTTTCGCCATTTTTTCTTTCTTTGTTCGCATGCATATTTTTTTTCTTTTGCAATATGCTTTTTCTTTTGCTTTTTGCTGCTTTTTCTTAGTTCAAGAATCAATTTTCAGATTTTTTAGATTATCAATAATATTTTTTCTTTTTCCTTATTCTTTCAAAAGCCAGCATTCTAAAATTTCAACTTCAAATATGCACTATTTAATCATACATTCAGAAAATAAAATCAAATGACACCATATCAAACTAATTAAACTAATCTTATTTTAAACTTGAAATTCATGCATCTCTCAATTCTTTTCATTCAATCAACTTTTTTTTAAGCAAGGTGAGAGATATATGGAAAATTTTACAACTTTAAGACATCAATGCAAATGATCATGCAACTAGAACAAGAGAACAGATAAATAAACAGACAAAAAATAGAAAAATAACAGGAAAGGGGTGTAAAGAGAACGAATCTACCTGAATGATGGTGGCTAGTGCTCCTCCTTAAGGATCCAATGTAGTGCTTGATCTCTTCAATGTCACCCCTTTGTCTTTGTTGAGGCGGCTGCACAGGCTCTTGTGCATGCTTCCTTATTTGCTCCATCCTCTTCTTCCATACTTAGGAGTGGTAGAAGTCAAAAAGCAAAGCTTTTGCAACACCAAACTTAAGAGCTTTGCTCGTCCTCGAGCAAAGTAGGGTAGAAGAAGGTGGGGTTGGTGGAGCTTCTGTGGGACCTACTGGTCCTGAGAGGCTAGGGAATCCAGATTCCCTGCTTCTCTGCATTGGCTTTTGAACGGCCAGGGACTGCTCCCTGGCTGGCGTTCAACTTTGACACTCCATCCATAGTGTTCTATTTTTACTGCTGTAAAATTATATCTCTTGACTGAATGCTGCATATGATCATGACTCTAACAACTGAAAGAAAAACAAAATGAAAGAAAATAAAAATAGTTGAGTAAGGTTGGGTTGCCTCCCAACAAGCACTTCTTTAGTGTCTTTAGCTGGACTTCACTGTACTTAATATAGTAACAGTTTTTAGCTTCCTAGCTCTATATTTCCTTCAAGGTAATGCTTAATTCTCGGTCCATTAACAGTGAACCTGTTTTCAGGATCTTTTCCTTGAAGTTCTATGTGTCTGTAAGGTGATAGTCTTGTAATCAGATATGGTCCTTTCCAGCGGGATTTGAGTTTCCCAAGGAATAATCTGAGCCTTGAGTTGAAGAGCAAAACTTTTTGTCCTGGTTCAAAGACTCTGGAAGCTATCTTCCTGTCATGCCACCTTTTTATCTTTTCCTTATAGACCTTTGCATTCTCAAATGCATCTAAGCGGAATTCATCCAACTCATTTAGTTGGAGAAGCCGTTTTTCTCCTGCTACTTTAGCATGAAGGTTGAGGAATCTAGTGGCCCAATAGACCTTGTCTTCTAGTTCCACTGGCAAATGACAGGACTTCCCTATACTAACTGATATGGTGAAGTTCCAATGGGGGTTTTAAAAGCTGTTCTGTATGCCCACAGAGCATCATCAAGCTTTCTAACCCAATCCTTTCTAGGGTCACTTACTGTCCTCTCTAGGATTCACTTTAGTTCTCTATTTGAGACTTTAAATTGCCCATTGGTTTGGGGATGATACGGTGTTGCTACCTTATGGCAAATTCCATAACGGCTTAAGACAGAATTCAGCTGTCTGTTACAGAAATGAGTTCCTCCATCACTAATTAATGTCCTAGGGACACCAAATCTGCTGAAGATGTTCTTTTGGAGGAACTTCATCTGGTGTCATTGGTGGGTGTTGCTATTGCTTCAACCCATTTAGACACATAATCTACTGCTACAAGGATATAGGTGTTTGAGTATGAAGGTGGAAATGGTCCTATGAAATCTATGCCCCATACATCAAAAAACTCAATCTCTAGGATTCCTTGTTGAGACATACTGTGACCATGAGGAAGATTGCCAGCCCTTTGGCAGTTACACAGTTACGGACGAACTCTCTTGAATCCTTAAAGAGAGTAGGCCAATAAAAGCCACCTTGGAGCACCTTAGCGGCTGTCCGCTCACTTCCAAAGTGTCCTCCATAGTCAGAGCCATGGCAATGCCATAGAATTCTCTGTGCCTCTTCTTCAGACACACAGCGTCGGATTATTCCATCTGAGCATCTCTTAAAGAGATATGGCTCATCCTATAGGAAATACTTTGCATCATGCATGAGTTTCTGGGCCGGCTGCCTGGTAAACTCCTTGGGAATGAACCATATAGCCTTGTAGTTTGCAATGTCTGAAAACCCAGCTACTGTCTAGATGGCATAAAGTTGCTCATCTGGAAATGATTCGAATATTGATGACATGTCATCATGTCATGTTTTTCTATACTTTTTCATACAAGAAATTGATGATTATTGCTTAAATATTACATGCTTTTGTGCTTAAATAGTATATTTCCTTGATCTTTTGATTTTATAAACTTTGTAGGAAATAAGAAGAAAAAGAAGCAAAAAAGCACAAAATAAGCTAAAAAGAAGAAAAGAGGAATTTTGGGGCACGTTTTGGAGCTTGGGCATACTTTGGAGCCTTAGGCCACACTTTTAAAAGCGTGGCCCATGATTTACACAAGGAAGTTGCTCTATTTGCACAACCAGCATTCATTTGCAAAGAGAGTGCTAAGTTAACTAAGCCAGCATTTTCGGGCAAGTTAAAATTTGGAGGCAAAGTTTTGAAAACGACACGCACGCGTGCTTGATGCATACGCATCGATTGTACATCTGAGACAAATCATGCGCACGTGTAAATGGCACTAAAGCATGAATTGGGATTTTTGCTACCCACACGCACGCGTACATGACACGCACGCGTGGGGTAGCGCTTACTAAGCCAATGTAGCGCTCACTAAGTTACCGCTGCAAAGGACGCGTACGCGTGGGTGACGCGTACGCGTCGATGGGCGAAAATGCAAAAAGTACGCGGATGCGTCAGGGACGCGCATGCGTGGGGTGAATGAACGCTGCGCTCAATTTTAAAACGCAATGTTCTCTTGGGAGCAGAATTTTGGTTCAATTTAGCTGATTCCATGCCCAAGTGAAATCCAAAGCAAGCAGAGCCCATTTTCATCACTCAAGGGCACAAGGATCATCTAGAATAGGAATTTTACATTTAATTGTAATTTGTTTTCAATTTGAATTTCATTTGTAATTTGGGGATGCCTATAAAAAGGCTTTAGATCTGTTAGAAGAGGGGTAGCTCGGTTAGGCAAGCTCTAATAGAGAGTAGTAGGAGTAAGAGTAGAATAGAGAGTTCTCTTTTAAATTTTCCTTTTTAAATTTGAGAATTGGAAATTAGATCTGGGTTTTCTTTTCTTTTCAGTTTCATCCTCTTTCCTCTGCAATTTCTTTTCTGTTTTGATCGAAAGAGCAATTAAGCTCTTGGCTTTCTTTCTGTTTTTGCTATTTCATTGAAATTGTTAATTTCTCTTTAGGATTTCAAAATTGATCTAAGACTTCTTGCTATTTTGATTCTTCTGCACTTTTACATTTCTATTTTGGTACTGAATTGATCTGTTTCTGAATTTCCTCATCTGAGAGCTCTTTAGTTTACTGTACTTCACATTTTTCATTTCTATTTTAATTTTCAGCACCCAAATCCTTTATTCTCCATGAAATTTAAGTTCCCTTGCAATTTATATTCAGCAATTTAAATTCCTTGCACTTTAAGCTTCAGTAATTTACCTTTCTTGCAATTTAAGTTTCAGCTCTTTTACTTTCTTGCACTTTATGATTCAGCCAATTTACTTCTTCTGCACTTTTAATTCACTGCAATTTATCTTCTTCTAGTTCCATTTCACTCAATTTAACACTGTTAGCTTAACTGGACTAATCACCTCACTAAATTTGCTTGATCCATCAATCCCTGTGGGATCGACCTCACTCTTGTGAGTTATTACTACTTGATGCGATCCGGTACACTTGCCGGTGAGTTTTGTATGGAAATCTAATTTCCACCCATCAAGTTTTTGGCGCCGTTGCCGGGGATTGATATAAATCGACAATGATTAAGTGGGTAAGAAGTCTAGATTAAGCATTTTCTTTGTTTTTGTTCTTTTAATTTTCTGATACCAAGGTGTTTGAGTTATTGCCTCACTAAGAAATTCTCATTTGTGACATGAATTTCAATTTTCATTGGTGATGTATTTTACAAAATTCAAATGGAGTTCAACTCATCTTTTGATAAAAAAAAGTTTCATGGGTTATTACCCACCATCACCAATTGACTATTCTCATGGTGGCTGGAAATATCACCAAGAAATCACAAATTCTGAGCACTCCAATCAATGCAGATATGCTTCAGAGACACAAGATGAGCAAAGGAATCATATGCAATACTACCCAACACCACAAAATAATTCATCTTATTATGCTATTGGTGGATGGGAGTATCAACAAGGAATGAAAGAGTATGAACAATCAAGTGAAATGAACTACTTCCCAGAGCCACAAAGTGACTCATACTGTTATGACACACACACAAATGATGGCTGGGAAGGGAATTGCAATGATTCACATTCTAATCATTCAAAGACATTATCACTTGATTATGCTGTTAGTACATATATGGAAGATTGTTCCTCCATGCCACAAAATAATCCACAATGTGATAAATTCAACAATTACTCAAGTTGTGGGTGGAAGGATCAAAACCAAACAGTATTCAATAGTTCATACTCCATTCATCAAGAGACATCATCACTGGAGTGTGCTTTCAATAAATTCATGCAAAATTTTCCCCCAATGCCACAAGATGATCCATACTGTGATGAATTCAACAATTCTTCAAGTTGTGCTTGGGAGGACCAAAATCAGAGAGCATTTGACAATTCATACTCCACATATCAAGAGCCATCATCACTTGAGCATACCTTCAATTCATTTATACAAAATTATCCAACCTCACCTCCTATTTCTTCACTTGAAAATTCTTCATCACTTGATTTTGCCTCAACACAAAATTTCCCCCAAGATCCATATGACTCATTTCACCAACCACAAAATTTATTCCACAATTCACAAAATTCATTCCATACCACTCAAAACAACCTCACCACAACACATCCATATCCACAAAATTTCTCTCAACCTTCATCTTTTGAGCTAGTAGCTGATCCCCTCCAAAAGTCCAGAAAATTATTGGAAAGGCAAGAACAATCCTGAGGAAGACAAGAAATCCTCCTTAAAAAGATGGATGATCACTTGGAGAAAATAAGGAAACACTCAAAACTGTTAAGTAAGGAAGATGAAGACCAATTGGTGGATGTGAAGGAGGAAGTGGAAGAGCTAGAAGAAGAGGCCCCTGTGTCAAGTAAAATTTTAATGAAGAATGAGGTGGTAGAGGTATTTGAACCTGAAACTACACTTGAGAGGATAAGGGAACATGAAAACTCACAACCCTCACAAACTTCTCTGAACCAAAACGTCTTAGCACTTGAATCCATGATTGAAAGATATGAAGAGGAGATGAAGAATTCTTGGGAAGAACAACAAACCTCCTCCATGAAAGTGCTATTAAGTCAAATGTTGGGTGCAAAAGAGGAAGTGGAAGAACAAGAAAGTGAGGAAGACAACCAAGGAAGTCCATACTCAAGTGAGGTAGAAATTTGCATGGGAAAAGGGCTTATTAAACCACCAATGCAAAAGGCTTTTGATGAAGATAAAGCTCCAACAATCACACAGTAATCATGTCTTGATATCCAAGGAGTGAAGGCAACTAACAAGAGCACCGATCCTACCCTTGATCCAGCAAGCAAGCTCAATCAAGCCATTAACAAAAGGAAGCTTGCTGAGGAGAGACCAAGACAGGGGACAATAGCTGAATCTTCTCCCCCCTTGAGGTCATTCCTCTTAACAAACTGGAAGAAGAGGAAGAAAGTGAAGAACAACATGTCAAGCTAATGACACTAAAAGAGTGCTTGTTGGAAGGCAATCCAACCGTAGGTAACATTTTATTTCTTTGCTTTGTTTACTTTCTTTGTCTGCTTTGTTTATTTTCGATAAATTGGCATATGATTACATTCTAAGTTTGGTGTTGCCATGCAACAATCTGTTTTCAATCCTTATGGATGATTGCATCAATTCTAACTTGAAAGTGTCACACTAAGCTTCTAAGTTTGGTGTGCCACTTAATTCTCTATGCAAGAAATCCAGCAACATCATTTGTTTGCATAATCACAATGCCTTCACAGTATTATCTTTCTTTTGGTTTGACATTGTTCTTATTCTCTTTCTTTTAGTTAAATCTTTGTTTTTAATGTTTCCATTTATTTTACTCCTTAACTGTTTTTGTTAAATACCTCACCAAGAAATCCTTATTCATAACAGATTCTTCCCTTGGTGATTGTATTTAATATATAACAGTCTCATTTAGCCTTAGCTCAAATAAATGGACATGTGGTTGCATTCTAAGTTTGGTGTTGCTATACAACAAAACTTATTCCTAATCTTTATTGGATACTTGCACCAATTCCAAGTGAAAGTGTCACACTAAGTTTGGTGTACCACTTATCTTTTATGCAATGTATCATGCACACCCCACTTATTTTTGCAATCACAATGTCTCTGTTTCCTGTGCCTTGATTGTTATCTTTAATTTTGCTTGCTTAAAACACATGTACTACTAACACTTTTATTGTGTAAGACATTCATGGTCCATTTTAGACCCCACCACCATTGTTCTAATTGTTGCTTAAGGATGAGCAAGCATTCTACGTGTGTCATGGGGAGTGGAAGAATAGGAGGAAAGGGAAAACAACAAGGAAGATGAACTACAAGGTGGTAATGCTCCTTTTTCCTCCTACTTACTTCCAGCACTGTAAATTGCATGATTGTCTTTATGTTCTCTCTATGCACATGTGTGTATGAATAAGCATAGCCTGAATTTTGATTTGTAACATCTTGCTGTGATATTATGATTACCATCTTGAGTTTTGAGTTCAAAAACAATAAAGCATCATGATCATAAACAAACAAGGAATTAAAGAAGAACTTAGCATGCGCATACAAGTATTGGAAGGCTAGTATGATTAATTGTTGCTCAATTGCATTAAATTTTATTTAATTGAAGTTTTCATCTAGGACATTTTATAAAATTTTTGAAATCATGAAAACCTTGAAGAAGCAATTGCAAATTGAGGTAAGAAAAGCAAAAAGGAGAGAATGGGAAAGTTGAAGGCTCTGAGTACCAATGACAATTTAATTGTTGAGTACTTGTGATGTTTATGTATTAGCCAAAAAGCTTGAAAACAAAACACTTAGAGTCAAGGCTAGGCTCAAGTGCAAAAGCACTCCCTCAAAGCTCAAGGCTTTGAGCATCAATAATTAGAGAGTCAAGAAAAGAAACAAATGAGCTTAAAGAAGTCCTCTAATTAAATGCTTGTGGTGCTTATGTATCAAGTGGTAATACTTGAAAACAAAGCATTTAGAGTCGTAGTTTTGTTACCAACTCATGGGGCAAAGCACCCAAAAGGAGAAGCTAATAAGAAAATGAAAAGCTTGTTTCAAGGAAGAAATATAAGGAAAAGATTTCATAAAATGAGCTAGATAGAAGCATCAATCATTTATATTTCTTTTGTGATTGTAGCATGCATAGAAAACTAGCCAACCATGAACATTAACTTGCTATTCTTCTCACCTTGGTTTGTCAAAAATTTACTACATGATTCTTTTCTTGCTTGGGGACAAGCAAGGTTTAAGTTTGGTGTTGTGATGACATGTCATCACGTCATGTTTTTTTATGCTTTTTCATATAAGAAATTGATGATTAATGCTTAAATACTGCATGCTTTTGTGCTTAAATAGTATATTTCCTTGATCTTTTGATTTTATAAACTTTGTAGGAAATAAGAAGAAAAAGAAGCAAAAAAGCACAAAATAAGCTAAAAAGGTGAAAAGAGGAATTTTGGGGCACGTTTTGGAGCTTGGGCACACTTTGGAGCCTTAGGCCACGCTTTTAAAAGTGTGGCCCATGATTTACACAAGGAAGAATGCTCTATTTGCACAACCAGCATTCATTTACAAAGAGAGCGCTAAGTTAACTAAGCCAGCGTTATCGAGAAAGTTAAAATTTAGAGGCAAAGTTTTGAAAACGACGTGCACGCGTCGATTGTACATCTGAGACAAATCACGCGCACGCGTAGTTGGCGCTGAAGCATGAATTAGGATTTTTGCTACCCACGCGCACGCGTACATGACGTGCACGCGTTGGGTAGCGCTCACTAAGCTAACATAGCGCTCACTAATTTAAAGCTGCAAAGGACGGGTACGTGTGGGTGACGCGTACGCGTCGATGGGCGAAAATGCAAAAAGTACGCGCACGCGTCAGTGACGCGCACGCGTGGGTGAATGAACGCTGCGCTCAATTTTAAAACGCAACATTCTTCTGGGAGAAGAATTTTGGTTCAATTTAGCTGATTCCAAGCCCAAGTGAAATCCAAAGCAAGCAGAGCCCATTTTCATCACTCAAGGGCACAAGGATCATCTAGAATAAGAATTTTACATTTAATTGTAATTTGTTTTCAATTTGAATTTCATTTAGGGATGCCTATAAAAAGGTTTTAGATCTGTTAGAAGAGGGGGAGCTCGGTTAGGCAATCTCTAATAGAGAGCAGTAGGAGTAGGAGTAGAATAGAGAGCTCTCTTTTAAATTTTCCTTTTTAAATTTGAGAATTGGAAATCAGATCTGGGTTTTCTTTTCTTTTCTGTTTCATCCTCTTTCCTCTGCAATTTCTTTTCTATTTTGATCAAGAGAGCAATTGAGCTCTTGGCTTTCTTTCTATTTTTGCTATTTCATTGAAATTGTTAATTTCTCTTTAGGATTTCAAAATTGATCTAAGTCTTCTTGCTGTTTTGATTCTTCTGCACTTTTACATTTCTGTTTTGGTACTGAATTTATCTGTTTCTGAATTTCCTCATCTATGAGCTCCTTAGTTTACTGTACTTCACATTTTTCAGTTCTGTTTTAATTCCCAGCACCCAAATCCTTTTATTCTTCATGCAATTTAAGTTCCCTTGCAATTTATATTCAGCAATTTAAATTCCTTGCACTTTAAGCTTCAGTCATTTACCTTTCTTGCAATTTAAGTTTTAGCTCTTTTACTTTCTTACACTTTAAGATTCAGCCAATTTACTTCTTCTGCACTTTTAATTCACTGCAATTTATCTTCTGCTAGTTCCATTTCACTCAATTCAACACTGTTAGCTTGACTAGACTAATCACCTCACTAAAGTTGCTTGATCCATCAATCCCTGTGGGATCGACCTCACTCTTGTCAGTTATTACTACTTAATGCGACCCGGTAGACTTGTCGGTGAGTTTGTGTGAAATCATTTTTTTCCTCATCAGATATGTCAGTGGAGGGAGAAGAAGTCCATGCTACTGGCTCAATTCGGGATAAGTGATCAGCCACCTGATTTTCTATCTCTAATTTCTATATCAAACTCTTACAGGAGTAATACCCATCTTATAAGTCTGGGTTTAGACTCCTTCTTAGTGAGTAGATACTTTAGAGCAGCATGGTTAGTATAAATAATGACCTTATATCCTTGATGAGTCCATATTTTCCGATATATTTTAGCTTGATTTGAGTGGATTTCATCACATAAACCTACACTTAAGCACCATAATAGCATACTTTTGTGTTGGATCCCTAAATTGAACCTAAATGTAAAACATGCATTTTTATGCTTAAATTGAGCAATTTAATCCCACTTTTATTCCATTTGATGCAGTGATATATTTGTTGAGTGATTTCAGGTCCTAGAGGCAAGAATGGGTTGGTAGAAGTGGAAGAAAGCATGCAAAAAAGGAGAAAACATGAAGAAAACAAAGGAGAAAAATATCTCAGCCTGTGCCCATGCACACCTTCTGTGCCCACGCATAGGGGTCAAAATCAGGACCTGTGCGTCTGCACAGGTCTGTGCCCACGCACAAGACAGGGTAAAAATCAGGACCTGTGCCAACGCACAGGCTGTGCCCATGCTCAGGGCAGAATGGAAATCAGGACCTGTGCGTCTGCACAGGTCTGTGCCCGCGCATAGGTCTGTGCCCACGCACACGAGGAAAATCAGCAAGTGTGCCTATGCACAGACCTGTGCGTCTGCACAGGTACCAATGCATGCCTCCATTAAAAAGTCACGTGAACTCACATTTTGGGGGCTGTTTAGCCCATTTTTTAAGGCTTTGGAGCATATTTGAAGGGGGAAGCAACCATATATCAGACCATACATTACCATACTTCAGAGAATAGTTTTTTAGGAGTAGTTTTAGGGTAGTTAGCTTAGGTTTTCTCTCAATTTTATTAGGGTTTTGATTAGTGTTTCAATGTAGAATTTTATAGTTCAAGTTTTGCTCTTGGATTTTGCTATCTCATTGTAAGTATTTCTTTAATTCCTCTTTTATTACACTACTTGTTCTATACTTTCTTCTATTTTACTTTCCTTTATCAATATATGCTTGGTTTTGCAATTTTGAGTTCTTGTTAATGAAATTGATGTTTGATGCTTGCTTCATGTTTGTTTGAGTTGCCTTTATTGATTTTGATCATTTATGGTTCATAGCTTTTACCATTTTCCCGATTTTGCCATATTTTATGATTATGCCTATTAGGTGTTTGATTAAATGCCAACTTTGATTATGGGGTAATTTCCACCCCTTGGCTTGGGGGAAATTAGTGTATGGATTACTAGAGCCATAATTTCCAACATTTAGGGATCATTCTTGGGTTGTTAATTGTTCTTGTTCCCACTAATGCTAATTTGTTGCTAAAGTAATTAGCAAGCAAGCTAGGATTTGTGGGTTAAGAACACTGATGCTCATTTAACTTACTCTCCGATGTGAGGGTTGAGTTAGTGAGATTAATCCATCATAATTATCATAGTTGTGGTTATGGCAAGGAAGGGATTCCATAACTCATCCCGAGTCAAGGTTTCATTTATGTTTTGAACCACTTTTCCATTACTTTTTAGCCTTACTTGTTTATACTACATACATAGTTCTTTTATTCCTTTATTAGTTTATTAATTGCAATTATGTCTTATTCTTTTATCTCTTTATTTGTTTGCCTCCTTGTTATTGAAAACACCCCTTGTTTCCCACAACCAAAATTGTGTGCATTCTTTGGCATTAGTTCCTAGGGAAGACGACCCGAGGTTTAATTACTCTCGGTTAATTAGAAATTTTAAACTTTGATGTTTGGGATTTAAATTGCCGGTTTGGTCTATACTTGCAACGAAAGTTATCTTAAGTGTGAAAATCCAAATCGGTGTAAATCCCAACCCCATCAAAGCTACTAGGTAGGATCTGAACTTGTCAATGCCATATACCACTACAATTAGCACCTTTTCTGTAGTAGTATTGTTTTTCTGCGTATCATTTAATATGCGACTAGCTTAATAAATGACATGCAGAAGCTTGTCATGTCTCTGACCTAGGACTGCGCCAATTGCATGATCACTTGCATCACACATTAGCTCAAATGGCAAGTTCCAGTTGGGTGTAGAGATGATAGGAGCAGTGATAAGCTTGGCTTTCAGAGTTTCAAAAGCATGCAGGCACTCTTGGTCAAAGACAAATGGAACATCAGTGGCCAAGAGATTACACAGGGGTTTGGCGATTTTAGAAAAATCTTTTATGAACCGCCAGTAGAATCCTGCATGTCCTAGGAAACTTCTGATTACCTTGACATTAGTAGGTGGAAGTAAGCATTTTATTACTTCCACCTTAGCTTTATCCACTTCTATACCCTTATTTGTGATTCGATGTCCAAGAATAATGCCTTCAGTTACCATGAAATGGCATTTTTCCTAGTTTAGAACTAGATTTGTTTCTTGGCAGCTTTTTAGGACCAGGGTTAGATGATCAAGACAGGAGTCCAATGAGTCTCCATAAACAAAGAAGTCATCCATGAATACTTCAAGAAATTTCTCTACCATATCAGAAAAGATGGATAACATGCATCTCTGAAAGGTGGCAGGCACATTGCACAGGCCAAATGGCAATCGTCTATAGGCAAACACGCCAGATGGACATGTGAATGCTGTCTTCTCTTGATCCTGTGGATCCACTGCTATTTGATTGTACCCGTAATATCCATCCAGGAAATAATAAAAAGCATGACCTACTAGTCTTTCTAGAATTTTGTCAATGAAGGGTAAAGGAAAGTGAGCTTTCCTGGTGATGTCATTGAGCCTTCTGTAGTCAATCCACATGCGCCACCATGTAACTGTCCTTTTAGGGATCAGTTCATTCTTTTCATTATGAAGCACCGTCATCCCTCCTTTCTTAGGAACAACTTGGACAGAGCTCACCCAGGGGCTGTCAGAAATGGGATAAATAATCCTAGCCTCATAGAGCTTAGTGACTTCCTTCTGCACTACTTCCTTCATAGCTGGATTCAAACGCCTCTGTGGTTGTACAACTGGTTTGGCATTGTCCTCCAACAGGATTTTATGCATGCATCGGGCAGGGCTAATGCCCTTAAGGTCACTTATAGTCCATCCAAGGGCGGTTCTATGTGTTTTGAGCACTTTGATTAGTGCTTCTTCTTCCTGTGGCTCTAGAACAGAGCTTATGATCACAGAAAAGGTATCTCCATCTCCCAGAAATACATATTTCAGGAAGGATGGTAGTGGCTTAAGCTCAAGCTTTGGAGGCTTCTCCTTTTTCTCAGAGGTTTCCAAAGGTTCCTCTGAATTAGGCTGAGTATCATCAAGGATATCATCTAGCCCTTCCTTGAGGCTTTCGGCCATGTTGACATCTTCCACCAGGGAATCAATGAGGTCAATGCTTATGCATCCCTCAAGAATGTCTGGATGCTGCATAGCCTTGACAGCATTCAGTATGAACTTTTTCTCATTGACTCTTAGGGTTACTTCCCCTTTTTCAACATCAACAAGGGTACGTCTGATGCACGAAAACTTGTCTCTCAACAGATTTCCCTCGGCAAGTATACCGAATTGTCGTCAAGTAAAAACTCACAATAGAGTGAGGTTGAATCCCACAGGGATTGATTGGTCAAGAAACTTTAATTGGAGAAATATTCTAGTTGAGCTAAGTAAAATTTGATTTGAGAATTGCAGGAAATTAAATGGCGGGAAAGTAAATGGCAGAAAATGTAATTGCTGGAAATAAAGAACTGAATGTAAATGACGGAAAGTAAATTGCAGAATCTTAAATGGGTAATGGGAAAGATGAGCATAAAAGTAAATGGTAGAAAGTAAAGAAAATGGGTAAGATCAGAAATGGGGAGTTCATTGGGCTCAGGAGATGTTGTATTCTCTGGATCAAATTCATTTTCATCTCTTCCTCAATCAATGCATTCATTGATCTCCTTGGCAATCTTAAGTGATTGAATTCCAATTCCTTGGTAATTCAATCTCTCAAATCTTGATCAATAGCCAATTCCTTGGTCTAATTGCTCATGAGAAGAGATGAAGTATGGTCACTGATTATACCACATGTATTTCCAAATCAAAGTATTGGGAGAATTATATGTCACCATATCCGTCCAAACCCCAATTTGGTCCAACATGAGAAAGCATTTCTAGCATGATCTCTTCATTCCTTTTCCAAGGTTCCGAAGAGATCCAAGTATGAATAGCTTCTTTTCCAAGACAACTATCCCATTGGATGAAGATTGAAAGCTTTCTAGTAAAATCAAGAGAAAAGAAAGAAGAAGAACAATGAAAACTATTATTGATCCATCAAATTACAACAGAGCTCCCTAACCCAATGAAAGGGGTTTAGTTGTTCATAGCTCTGGGAATGGAAAGAAAAAATAGAAAATACTTTCTGAAAGTAAAACTAGAAGTTACAGAGAAAGTAAAATTATACAGAGAGTAGTTCTCCCAATGAAAAAAGCTGCCTCTCTAGTTCAAAACTACTCCTATATATACTACTCTTCTGATCTTCTAGTTGGCTCTTCAAGTCTTGGATATGGGCCTTTGGATCTTTGAGTTGAAGCAGTTATCATCTTCAGTGGGCTTAGCTTTGCTTGCAGAAAAAGTGTGAGTTAGGCATGGACGTTAGTTAGGACGTTAGTGGTGTTAATGTTAAGTAAAAATGTGGGTTCGAGAATGTTAGTGACGATCACCTTTTTCACTAACGTTCCTAACCCAAAATTGTCCACGTTAACTTCAATGTTAGTGGCACTAACGTGACCACTAACGTTGCCTCTTGGTCCTTCGCAAACGTTATTGGCATTCATCTTTTCCAATAACGTTTGCTTATTGCCCTTCCTCCCTACGTTAGAGTCCACGTTAGTGTAGCTAACGTGACTCTTAACGTGGGCATGCCTCAGCTTCGAGTGTGTTAGTGACACTTACCTTTGTCACTAACGCTCCAAATGCCCCTTCCCACGTTAGTGCCTCATGTTAATTGTATTAACGTGACCACTAACGTGGTGGTGATTGCCATCTCCAACGTTAGTGACAAAGGTGAGTGTCACTAACGTTGGCTCATCATGGCAACTAACATGGCTAATAGTGGCTTGGTCCAACGTTAGTGAGAAAGGTGAGTGTCACTAACGTTGGCTCTTCCTTGCTCCTCTCACGTTAGAGTTCATGTTAATATAGTTAACGTGACTCTTAACGTGGCCAATTGTACCTTTTGGAACGTTAGTGGTATTCACTTTTACCACTAACGTTGGGGCTTTCTTTTTCCTCCACGTTAGCTTCCACGTGAATGTAGTTAATGTGGATACTAACGTGGGCTATGATGGCTCACGAAGGCGTTATTGGTGTTCACTTTTCTTATTAACGTTGCAAGCTAGTCTCCATTCCACGTTAATGGTCACGTTAGTTAGACTAACGTGGCTATTAACGTGGCATCTTCCTTGCTTCCTTTGTCCTGAGATTATGCATCATCCATTTTATCATTCAATTCATGCATAATTCTCATAAAATCATGTAAAATTCACAATGTTTGCTTGAATCAAGATGTAAGTGATTATCTACCCAAAACTTGCTTATTAACTAAGAAAATGCATGAAACTACCCTAAAATAGTAAAGAAAAGGTCAGTGAAACTGGCCAAAATGCCCTGGCCCTAAACAAGTACTGAAACATGAGAATGATGAATGAAATGACAAGAGAAATGAGTCATTATTGTGGAAGTCATGTCCTTGGTTTTATGGGGTTTCATGCATAGCAACTTAGGTTCATTCCTTCACTGGCTTTCAGACCCTTATCATGCCCTGGAATACTCACTTGATTGTACCCTTTGAGACTTGATGACATGTCACCATGTCATGTTTTTCTATGCTTTTTCATATAAGAAATTGATAATTAGTGCTTAAATATTACATTCTTTTATGCTTAAATGGTATATTTCCTTGATCTTTTAATTTTATAAATTTGGTAGGAAATAAGAAGAAAAAGAAGCAAAGAAGCACAAAATAAGCTAAAAAGGAGAAAAAAAGAACTTTGGGGCACACTTTGAAGTTGGAGCACACTTTGGAGCCTTAAGCCACGCTTTTAAAAGCGTGGCCCATGACCAAATCAAGGAGACATCACAACCAGCACTCAAAGCTCAGTTCACAAAGTGAACTTAGCTTTGCCGTACAAAAAAACTTAGCTTGGAGGCAAGAATTTTCGCTAAGTTAAAAGTTGGGCGTTTACAGCATGACCATGCCTTCTTCAAAGGGCCATAACTTGAGCTACAGATGCCTAATTGATGTGCTTCCAGTTGCGTTGGAAAGCTGACATTCAGAGCTTTCCAACGATGTATCATAGTCCATATTTGGCACGAAATTGAGGTACGAGTGAAATGCATCTTTAAGGGCTAAAAATAAGCAAAAAAATATGCCAATGCTTTCACCAAGGCTCGAAGGGGGAGACACAAGGAAAGCAAGGAAAGAGCAAAATAGTGCTCAGTTCACTTTTCCAACTTAGCTTTATTGGGCTTCCACTCAAGAAAATTCAAGGAAAAGGCTCACAAAACTTCTTTCCCCAAGAGTTGAACTTGGGACCTTGAAGACAAAAGCAAGGCGCCACAAGGGGAGCTCAGTTGGTTTTCCCAACTGAGCACTACTTCTCCCTTTTTCCCCACATTTTGACACGGACCAAAGGCACCAAGCAAGCCTTGTGCGCACCATTTTGGCACACAACCAAGGCTGGACGCGCATCAAATGACACGGACAGCACAACTTGAAAGCTAAGTTGGGTTTTCCAACTGAGCTTTCCCCTGGGAGCAACACCCATGGACCAAAAATTGAATAAAAATTCCATTTAAATTCAATTCTTCTCCAAATTGAATCAAGTCCAACCAAACCCATTTCTCCTCAGATCCAAAGCAAGCAAAGCCCACATCATCACTCAAAGGCACAAGAACAAGCTAGAATTAGGATTTTCATTTAATTTGTTTTTCATTTCAATTTCATTTTTTTTACTTTGTAAAGCCTATATAAAGGCATCAATTCCATCTCATTAAAAGAGCTCCATTAGAAAGGAGGTTGGCTCCACTAGGGAGCATTAGCATTAGAGAGCTCTCTCTCTTTAGTTTTCTTTTCTTTGTTTTTGAATCTTGGGTGGAGAATTGAAGGAGTTCTGTTTCATTCTCCCTCTGAGATTTCCCTTTGTTTGCCTTGCTGCATAATTTCAGTGAATTGCAATTTGAATCAGAGTTCTCTTACTGCTTCCATTTGTCTTTATTCTTCAATTGTTCTTGTTGGATCAAGGAAGGATTTGAGATCTAGACTTGTTTTCTAGTCTCTTCCACTCTTGAGATCTTCAACCTCTTTTACTTTGCTGCAAATTAAGCATTGCTTTTCTGTCTTAAAATTCTTCAAGGCATTTTACTCTTCTGTTAGATCTGTTGCATGATTTTGCATCTTTTACTTCTCTGTTTGATTGCTATTTACACGTTCCTGTTGAATTTTACATTTCTAGCACCCATTCCCCTTTATATTTCATGCAATTTACATTTCTTGTCATTTAAGATTCTTGCAATTTACATTTCTTGCTCTTTAAGTTTCTGTCCAATTTACTTTCTGCAATTTATAATTTCTTGTCATTTACTTTCTGCTGCTTCAATTGTCACTCAAATCACTCAATGTTAGCTTGACTAAACTAATCACCCACTAAAGTTGCTTGATCCATCAATCCCTGTGGGATCGACCTCACTCTGAGTGAGTTTTACTACTTGATACGACCCGGTACACTTGCCGGTTAGTTTTTGGTGTTTTGGGAAATTCAGTTTTCCACAAAAACACCATCAAGTTTTTGGCGCCGTTGCCGGGGATTGATTTAGATCAATAATGATTGAGTGGGTGAGAAGTCTAGATCAAGCATTTTCTTTATTTTTGTTTTCTGTTTTAGATTGAAACCAAGGTGTTTGAGTTTTTGCCTCACTAAGAAATTCTCATCTCTGATATGAGCAATTTCAATTTTCCTTGGTGTTGTGTTTTCCAAAATTGAAATAGAGTTCAACTCATCTTATGATCAAACAAATTTTATGGGATACTGCCCACCATCACCAATCTCTAATGGTGGCTAGGAGTATCACCAAGAAAATACAAATTCTAAGCACTCCAATCCATGGAGAATTGCTTCAGAAACACAAGATGAGAAAGAAAATCATATGGAATATTTCCCTCCACCAAAAAATAATTCAATTCATTATTCCAATGGTGGCTGGGAGTATTACCAAGAAACTGCAAATTCTGAGCAGTCAACTCACATGAGAGATTGTCTAACCTCACCTCCCACTTCTACATTTGAAAATTCTTCTTCACCTAAATATGCCTCAACACAAACTTCCACGAACCAAGGCCTCTCAAAGCTTGAGATCATGTTTGAAAAATATGAGAGGGAGGCGCAAATATCTTGGAACGAGCAAGAGAAGTCATTCAAAAATATAGAAGTGCTGGTAAACCAATTGTTAAGTGCAAGGGAGAAGGTAGAAGAGAAAAATGAAGATCCCCTTCAAAAATCCAGAGAATTGTTGAAAAGACAAGAACAACTCATGGAGGAACAACAACAATCCTGGAGAGAACAAGAAATTCGTCTTCAGAAGATGGATGAGCAATTGGAGAACATGGGGAAATGCTCAGATCCACTAAGTAAGGAAAATGAAGACCAATTTGTTGGAGAGGAAGTAGAAGAACAAGAAATTGAGGAGGACAATCAAGGACGTCCATTCTCAAGTGAAGCAGAAAATCACATGAAGGAAGGGCTCATGGAACCACCAGTTCAAGAGGCCCTTAATGAAGGAAACACTCCAAAAATCACACAGCAACCATGTCTTGAATTCAAGGATGTGAAGGCAATTAACAAAAGCACCGAGAAGAGGATTGTGACCAAAATACCAAGGACAACATTCAAGAGGAGGTCAACCACAAGCAATCCAACCCCTAAACCACTAGCAAGCAAGCTCAGTCAAGCCATGTACAAAAGAAAAATTGCTAAGAGGAAACCAAGACAGGGGGCAATAGCTGAATCTTCTCCTCCCTTGAGGTCATTCCTCTTAACAAATTGGAAGAAGAGGAAGAAAGTAAAGAGCAACATGCCAACAGTAGGTAATGTTTCTCTTCCTTGCTTTGCTTTCTTTCTTTGCTTTGTTTAAATTCAATAAATTGGCATATGGTTACATTCTAAGTTTGGTGTTGCCTTGCAACAAATTGTTTTCAATCGTTTTTGGATGATTGCATCCAATCAAAAATGAAAGTGACACACCAAGATTCTAAGTTTGGTGTGCCACTTATTTTCTATGCAATTCATTCAAGCAACACCACTTGTTTGCATAATCATAATGCCTCTGCAGTTTTATTTTTCTCTTTTAATTTGACACTTTTTCATTCTACTTTCTTTAGTCATTTTTCTGTTTTAAAATGCTTTCATTTTAGTTTGCTTATTTACTGTGTTTGTTAAGACATTACCAAGAGAGCTTTATTCATGACATATTCTTGGCTTGGTGATTATACTTAACAAATAACAGTTTCACTTGCTTAGTTTTAATTCAAATAAATTGACATATGATTGCATTCTAAGTTTGGTGTTGCTATGCAACAAAATTTGGTTTAAATTCTTACAAGATACTTGCATTAATTCCAAGTGAAAGTGTCACACTAAGTTTGGTGTGCCACTTATCTTTTATGCAATGTATTATGGTCACCTTCTTAAGTTTGCAATCACAATGTCTCTGTCTCTTGTGCCTTGATTATTATCTTTAATTTTGCTTGCTTAGAACACATGTACTACTAACTTTTCATTGTATAAGACATTCATGATCCATCTTAGCCCCATAGCCATTGTTCTAATTGTTGCTTGAGGATGAGCAAGCATTCTGAGTTTGGCAAGGGAAAGGGAAGAATAAGAGGAAAATGACAACAATAGAGAAGATGGACTACAAGGTTGTAAAGTTCCTTTTCCTCTCCTTTGTTTCCAGCACTTTATTTTGCATGATTGTCTTTATATTCTCTGTATGCATGTGTGAATGAATAAAGCATAGCTTGAATCTTAATTTGTAACAAGTTGCTGTGGCATTATGATTACCAACTTGAGTTTTGTAAAGTTCAAAGCAGTAAAGCATCATGATCATAAACAAACAAGGCATTAAAGAAGATTTTAGCATGTGCATACAAGTATTGGAAGGCTAGTGTGGTTAATTGTTGCTCAATTGCATTAGATTTTAATTAATTGAAGTTTTCATCTAGTACATTTTGTGAAATCTTTTGAAAACATGAAAACCTTGAAAAGGCAATTGCAAATAAAGCAAAAAAAAAAAAAAGAAAAAGGGAAAGAATGAGAAAGCTGAAGGCTCTGAGTACCAATGACAATTTGTTAAGTACTTGTGGTGTTTATGTATCAAGCCAAATGCTTGAAAACAAAACACTTAGAAGTCAAGGCTACGCTCAAGTGCAAAAGCACTCCCTCAAAGCTCAAGGTTCTGAGCATCAATGATTAGAGAGTCAAGAAAAGAAAAGAAAAATGAGCTTAATGAAGTCCTCTAATTAAATGCTTGTGGTGCTTATGTATCAAGTGGTAATACTTGAAAACAAAGCATTTAGAATCGTAGCTTTGTTATTAACTCATGGGGCAAAGCACCCAAAAGGAGAAGCTAATAAGAAAAGCAAAACCTTATTTCAAGGAAGAAATATAAGAAAAAGATTTCATAAAATGAGCTAGATAGAAGCATCAATCATTTACATTTCTTTTGTGATTGTAGCATGCATAGAAAACTAGCCTACCATGAACATTGAGTTGCTATTCTTCTTACCTTGGATTGTCAATCTTTATTGCATGATTCTTTTCTTGCTTGGGGACAAGCAAGGTTTAAGTTTGGTGTTGTGATGACATGTCACCATGTCATGTTTTTCTATGCTTTTTCATATAAGAAATTGATAATTAGTGCTTAAATATTGCATTCTTTTATACTTAAATGGTATATTTCCTTGATCTTTTAATTTTATAAATTTGGTAGGAAATAAGAAGAAAAAGAAGCAAAGAAGCACAAAATAAGCTAAAAAGGAGAAAAAAAGAACTTTGGGGCACACTTTGAAGTTGGAGCACACTTTGGAGCCTTAGGCCACACTTTTAAAAGCGTGGCCCATGACCAAATCAAGGAGACATCACAACCAGCACTCAAAGCTCAGTTCACAAAGTGAACTTAGCTTTGCCGTACAAAAAAACTTAGCTTGGAGGCAAGAATTTTCGCTAAGTTAAAAGTTGGGCGTTTACAGCATGACCATGCCTTCTTCAAAGGGCCATAACTTGAGCTACAGATGTCCAATTGATGTGATTCCCATTGCGTTGGAAAGCTGGCATTCAGAGCTTTCCAACGATGTATCATAGTCCATATTTGGCACGAAATTGAGGCACGAGTGAAATGCATCTTTAAGGGCTAAAAATAAGCAAAAAAATCAGCCAATGCTTTCACCAAGGCTCGAAGGGGGAGACACAAGGAAAGCAAGGCAAGAGCAAAATAGTGCTCAGTTCACTTTTCCAACTTAGCTTTATCGGGCTTCCACTCAAGAAAATTCAAGGAAAAGGCTCACAAAACTTCTTCCACCAAGAGTTGAACTTGGGACCTTGAAGACAAAAGTAAGGCGCCACAAGGGGAGCTCAGTTGGTTTTCCCAACTGAGCACTACTTCTCCCTTTTTCCCCACATTTTGACACGGACCAAAGGCACCAAGCAAGCCTTGTGCGCACCATTTTGGCACACAACCAAGGCTGGACGCGCATCAAATGACACGGACAGCATAACTTGAAAGCTAAGTTGGGTTTTCCAACTGAGCTTTCCCCTGGGAGCAACACCCATGGACCAAAAATTGAATAAAAATTCCATTTAAATTCAATTCTTCTCCAAATTGAATCAAGTCCAACCAAACCCATTTCTCCTCAGATCCAAAGCAAGCAAAGCCCACATCATCACTCAAAGGCACAAGAACAAGCTAGAATTAGGATTTTCATTTAATTTGTTTTTCATTTCAATTTCATTTTTTTTACTTTGTAAAGCCTATATAAAGGCATCAATTCCATCTCATTAAAAGAGCTCCATTAGAAAGGAGGTTGGCTCCACTAGGGAGCATTAGCATTAGAGAGCTCTCTCTCTTTAGTTTTCTTTTCTTTGTTTTTGAATCTTGGGTGGAGAATTGAAGGAGTTCTGTTTCATTCTCCCTCTGAGATTTCCCTTTGTTTGCCTTGCTGCATAATTTCAGTGAATTGCAATTTGAATCAGAGTTCTCTTACTGCTTCCATTTGTCTTTATTCTTCAATTGTTCTTGTTGGATCAAGGAAGGATTTGAGATCTAGACTTGTTTTCTAGTCTCTTCCACTCTTGAGATCTTCAACCTCTTTTACTTTGCTGCAAATTAAGCATTGCTTTTCTGTCTTAAAATTCTTCAAGGCATTTTACTCTTCTGTTAGATCTGTTGCATGATTTTGCATCTTTTACTTCTCTGTTTGATTGCTATTTACACGTTCCTGTTAAATTTTACATTTCCAGCACCCATTCCCCTTTATATTTCATGCAATTTACATTTCTTGTCATTTAAGATTCTTGCAATTTACATTTCTTGCTCTTTAAGTTTCTGTCCAATTTAATTTCTGTAATTTATAATTTCTTGTCATTTACTTTCTGCTGCTTCAATTGTCACTTAAATCACTCAATGTTAGCTTGACTAAACTAATCACCCACTAAAGTTGCTTGATCCATCAATCCCTGTGGGATCGACCTCACTCTGAGTGAGTTTTACTACTTGATACGACCCGGTACACTTGCCGGTTAGTTTTTGGTGTTTTGGGAAATTCAGTTTTCCACAAAAACACCATCAAGACTTTTATTCATTGATCCCTTTGTCTTTTCAAGGTTTAATTGTGTTCTTAGACTCGGTGCTTTGTGAGGGGGCGACTCTTTAAGTTAAGCTTTTAGCCAGCACTCCCGAACCAGTTGGTCCAAAGTGCTGGGTGTTAAGACACCCCTAAGGACTTACTCCCTCAAGTTTCTTTCCCCCATACATACACACCACAAGCACATGGTTTGTTATTTTCTTACTTGAGACCTTGGTGTCCAGCACCTCCTTGGGTTAGTAAGTGTTCTGTAGCAAAGGTTACTCTTGATAGTGGACTTTCAGCTGATAATCCCGGGTTAGTTAACCCAAGTTACCAAGTGATAAGGCACCCCTGAGAGCTTATTCATCCAAGCATATCCTTTACACAGGAGCACCACAGACACATACCTCAAGATTCAACCCTTGGTGCCTAGCCTTATTTTTTTACTCTTTTTCTTTATTTCTCAACTTTCATTTTTCTTTCCCTTTTTCTTATTAGGATCTTGTTATTTAGCTAGTCTCATGGGTTTTGTTTCAAGTATATGATTTAGGACAGATAGTTGCCTTCCTACCTTGTTGGTGAACCAACTTAGCTAAGTAATTACTACACCACAAGCTTAAGAACTTACTCCACAAATTGAACCTCACTCTGGTCTTTCATAACATCTCTTTTTATTTGACTTAAAGGACAAGCATACATGTGAGCAAGGTGAAAATGCAGCAGTGACATTAGACTAGCAAGCATAGACCTAAGCAATGCAAACTTAAAGGCAGAATTGAAAATCCTAAACTACCATGGAAACATGTTCTATTTCATACATGATTTTCCTTATTTAAAACTTGAAAAAGATAGGACAATGAGGGAACTCCACCACCTTTTACTCATGGGGGTGCTCATGCTCTCCCTCTTGTTTGTCCTCTTTGTGTCTTTCTTGAGTGCTTGAACCCCCACTTCCCTTGCTTTTTCCAATCAACTTTTTCCAGAAGCCAGCATCTTCCATCTTCTTTTTCAATGTTTCCTTCTGCTGTTTCACCTTCCTTTTCTCTTGTTCTGTTAGATCTTTTTGGACTGTATCATACCTAGGGATTGCAGAGTGCAAATTATGCATATGCCCAGACATATAGTTCAACTTAGCTTGAGTGTTTATGTTGAACTCTTCCCTATGTAGTTGCCGTCCTTCATTAAGCACGCTGAACTCATTGAATGCTTTCGTCTGAGCTAGCTGACGTTGACTGAGTTCTTGAAGGCGTTTATCTTGACGCTCTTACCTTTCAGTCACTTGATTGATGGCTTGAGTGAGCTGGTAGTAGTGTTCCTGTTGCTGCTCCATTTGTTGTTTCTGCAACTCTCCTTATTGATTCATCTAGTTAGCAAGTAGTTCTTCTTGACGATCCATCCATTGGGATTGAAGGTGTAGTTGTTGCTCTTGCCTTTCCATATATCTCCTTGCCAAGTCCTCAATGGCTCCTTGAATGTGGCCCAGATTTATATTGGTTGGATCATAGTACTCTTCTTGTTGGTATTCTTCTTGATGAGATTCTTCTTGGTGAGGTCCTTCTTGTGATGTTCTTTTCCCTATTTGAGGCCTTCTTTGTTGTTGGGCGGGTGCCACATAAGTTATACGCTGGAGCATAACTAACCTCCTAAGGTTTACACAATGGGGATTGCTGTCTTCGAAGATAACCTTGGCTTTTTTACATAGTCTTGTGATGGTGCTGGGATACAAAAGCCGAGCGCTCGGATCACTCTTTTCGGCTGCTTCTTGGATTTTCTCAGCTCTAATTTCATGTACGTTGATGTCTCCACCGCTCATAATGCAATGTAGCATGGTAGCTCGAGCAATGTTAACTTCAGAATTATTTGAGGCTGGGAGGATAGATCTTCTCACGAGCTCAAACCATCCCTTGGCTTTCGGGATGAGGTCTCCTCTTCTGATGAACCGTGGCCTCTTATCTGCATACCTCTCCCAATCTGATCCTATGACACACATGTCATTCACAATTTCTTCAAGCTCATCATTGTCTGGCCTATTACTTATTCTTGCTTGATAACTTGGTTTATCAGAGGGTTGTGATCTCAGATGAAGAATCCTCATGATAGCATTAGGACTGAAGTCCACCTCTGTTACTCTCACGTAACTTTTGAAGGTCGGAGCCTTGGTATTGTCTTTCCTAGCCACATTGGCATAGAACTCCTTAATGAGATATGCATTTATTCTTGTTTCCAGGTTCGTGAGCTCTTGCCAACCCCTCTGTTCAATCTTTTCCCCAATCTGCGGGCACTCATCATAGTTGAATTGGAACGTCAGCTCTGGCAATACTTTCTTGTGCTTGATACGTTCGAATTGAAGCTCATGGAAAGCAGTCTTGAACCTTCCTTCGTCAAAAGGAATGCTCTCCACTGGTGTCTTTCCCTTTTGCCTTTTGGAGCTTGATGATGCCATAAGTGATTTTTGAGATGTGAAAGTGTTGAGAATTATTGGTTAATGATGGACTTTGGCCGGTTAAGATGGGGTGTAGTGAAGGGAGTGGGTGAGAGTGCTTTTGATGGGGTAAGAGGAGTTGGGTGCCAAAAGTGGGAAGTACAGAGAATGGGAATTGGAATGTGAATGGGGTACGGAATAAGAATCACTTATATAGGAAAATGGTGAGTAAATGAAAGGTGTGGATTGATGGAGTGGGTGTATGATGAACGGATGGGGTTTAGCATGGGATGAGCACAAGGATCATTAACTTTATGATGGGGTTGGTTCGATTTCCAAGCGTGTCATTCTTTCAATGTTGCATGGCAACATTTCTCAATGCATTCCCTTTGAAGACACGTGTATAGTCCACTTCTTTTGAAGTGGCCGAACCTTTCATCCTTCAATTGTCCCATCAATTCTCCTACAAAAGGAATGTGATTAATGAATTTGTGGATAGTGGTGGAAAATTAAAAAAAAATGGGATAACTACTTTTTAATGTTTTTTTTTTGTTTCTAACTAACAAAGTGCTATTCATGAATGCAAACCAACTGACTATTTAATTGTCCATGTATGCAACATTGGTGACACCAAACTTAGTTTGTGGCCATGTGGTGTACAAAGTTTTGTTCAAGGCTCTAAGAGTGACATGATATGAGTTACATTTATGCTCTCTTAGTATGCCTTGAACACCAAACTTGTTCTTCACTATGTGCTGCATAAAAAGATTCATTCAAGTATATGTCAAAGTTGATTTGGAATTCATGAACCTTGCATTATTAACTACTTTAAAAGCATATAAAACATGGGTTACCTCCCATGAAGCGCTTCTTTAGCGTCACTAGCTTGACATTCTGACTTTGTCAGGGTGGTTGGTAATGCTTCAAATCTTCCCCCTTCGCAGTAAATCTATCTCCATTGGCTTCATCAAGGATCTCCACATGTTCTAAGGAGAGAATTTTGTTGATGGTGAAAACTTTAGGTAGCTGATATGGGATGGTGGGGAGATGAGGTGGGATAACTGGGAAATAAGCTGAGATCACTTTATCCCCTAGAGAGAAATCCTCTGTAGGGATCTTCTTGTTCCTCCATCTCCTTGGTGCCTTCTTCTTTGTTTCTTTTGATGTTGCCATTCTCTTTGTGGCCTCCTTTTTCCAATAAAATTTTGTTGCTGGTCTCATATGACTCTGGTGGTTTAGGTTCCTCCTGGTTTTCCTTTAGCTATGACAACTTATGACTGTCTTGCTCATCAACCAAAGGGATTCCCAGGTGTACAGCTTGTGTTTCAATGCTTGTTTCTTCCACCAGTGCTTTGTCGTGCTCTCCCCTTGGTTCCTTGCTTTCCTGATCTGCTTCTTGTGAGGGTTTGAAGACATTGAATGCGAGTTGTTCATCATGTATCCTCAGTATTAGCTCTCCTCGCTCCACATCTATAAGTGCTCTGGCTGTAGCTAGAAATGGTCTTCCCAATATGATTGGGTGAAGGGTTCTCTCTTCAATTTCCAATATGACAAAGTCTGTGGGAAGGAAGTAGTTCCCAACCTTCACCAACACGTTTTCAACCACTCCTACTGCTTGTTTTTGAGTTTTGTCAGCCAGCCTGATGACTACGTCTGTAGGCGTTAGCTCATTGATCTGCAGCTTCTTCATGAGGGATAAGGGCATTAAGTTGATGCTTGCTCCCAGGTCACAGAGTCCTTTATCAAACCTTGTTTCTCCTATAGCACAGGGGATGTGAAAACTCCCTAGATCCTTCCTTTTTGTAGGCAACTCTGGTTGAATAAGAGCACTGCACTCCTTATTCATCACTATTGTTTGCCCTCCCTTGAGTGAGCTTTTCCTGGTCAGGATCTCCTTCATGTACTTAATGTATGAGGGCATTTGTTGGAGAGCCTTGATGAATGGTATGTTCACATGGAGGGATGCAAACATGTCGAGGAATTTTGAGTATATTCTCTTTTCTACACCACCCTTGAGTTTTTGGGGAAAAGGTGCATAGAGGTTCAGAATCTCCTTCTGTGTAATTTTGGTTTCTTGGTGACACTCTTCCTGCTTCTCTACTGAAGTATCTCCAGAGTGTTCTAAGGGTTTGTTCAGCTCTTCCTCAGTCCCCTTATCACTTATAGAGACCATCTTTCATTCTTCCCATCTTACTTTCTTTGCTTCTCCTCTCGGGTTTTTCTCCGTGTCACTTGGGAAGCTGTCAGTAGGTTTGGGAATCTTCTCAGAGAGGTATCCCACTTGAAATTCCAGCCTCTTGATGGTGTCTCCCTGGTTCTTGATATTGGCTCGCACCTCCTCTTTGAACACCTTGTTATCTTGAATTTCCTTACATATGCCTTCAAGTAGATTCTCAATCCTTGAGAGTCTATCTTCGGATGATGGTAAATTGAGATTAGAGGGATGAGAAGGGCTATTTTGGTTTTGGTATGGATGTTGAGAGGTGTTGTTATGTGGGTGCTGATATGATCTCTGTGTGGAATGTTGGTGAGCTACATTGTTGTTGGGGTTGTGGCGTCTCTGATCTTGGCCTTGATCTTGTTGATTTTTCCACCTAAAGTTTGGGTGGTTCCTCCAACCAGGATTATAAGTTTTGGAGTATGGATCATAGGTCTGCCTAGGTGAATTTCCAATGTAGTTGGCTTGTTTCTGATCACCCTCTGCTTCTTCATTCACTCCTTCTTGAGCTGCTGCTGAGGTGGTGATTGCTGCTATTTGGTTCTTCTCCATCTTCTTGGTAAGGTCAGCCAACTGCTTGGTGATCATCTTGTTTTGAGCCAGCAATACGTCCACGTTGTTTAGCTCTATCACTCCTCTAGTGTTGCCTCTTTCAGAGGCATAGAAGTAGTCATTCTCTACTACAGTCTCAATGACATCTATGGCTTCTTCAATGGTCTTCTTCTTATTCAGAGATCCCAGATGAGTGGTCTACTGCCTTCTTTGATTCGTAAGAAAGACCCTCATTGAAGATGTGTAACTGCACCCATTCATTGAACATATCTGGCGGGCACCTTCTTGTCAAGTCCTTAAACCTCTCCCATGCTTCATATAGAGTTTCACCATCTTGTTGCCTGAAGGTTTGTACCTCAGCTCTCAACTTGTTGATCCTTTGAGGATAGAATCTCGCCAAGAATTTGTTCACCACATATTCCCAGGTTGTTAAACTCTCCTTCGGAAAGGATTCCAGCCATTTAGATGCTTTGTCCTTGAGTGAGAAGGGAAACAGAAGCAGTCTATAGGTGTCAGGATGAACACCATTAGACTTCACAGTATCACATATCCTCAGGAATGTGGTGAGAAGTTGATTGGGATCTTCTTGGAAACTTCCTCCGAATGAACAATTGTTCTGAACGAGGGTGACGAGCTGTGGCTTTAGTTCAAAGTTATTGGCATGTATGGTTGGCTTTTGGATGCTACTTCCATAGTTTCCTGGGTTTGGATTTATATAAGATCCCAGAACTCTTCTCTCTTGCCCAGCATGATGCACTAGACCTTCTCTGCCATGATTGTGAGCTTCTTCTTTATGATGGTTCTCCATATTCTCATCCATGTTTGGTTTAAAATACTCCTCCTCTTCCTCAGCACTAACAACTCTCTTTCCTCTTGCTTCCCTCCTTAGTCTAAGGAAGGTCCTTTCAGGTTCAGAATCAAAAGAAGTTGAAGCCCCGCTTCTTCTACCTGTCATACAACCAACAAGGCCAAAGCAAAAGGGAGATAGAGAGTATTCTTGTTAAAAATATTGTTAGTGTGAGTGATGCAATATATCAAATAGTTAGTGGGTTAGTGAACTAAATTGTAACAAATAAGAGAACACAACAAACGGGTACGGGATAAAGGAAAGAAAATAACTGAAACTGAAAGTAAATCAATCAAACAGAAATTAAATCAACAAAAGAAAGAAAAAGTTCTCAATCTAGTGATCCACCAATTTAATCATTATTGATACAAAATCAATCCCCGACAACGGTGCCATAAACTTGATGCACGGAAACTTGTCTCTCAACAGATTTCCCTCGGTAAGTATACCGAATTATCGTCAAGTAAAAACTCACAATAGAGTGAGGTCAAATCTCACAGGGATTGATTGGTCAAGCAACTTTAATTGGAGAAATGTTCTAGTTGAGTTAAGCAGAATTTGATTTGAGAATTGCAGGAAATTAAATGGCGAAAAAGTAAATGGCAGAAAATGTAATTGCTGGAAATAAAGAAATGAACATAAATGACAAAAAGTAAATTGCAGAATCTTAAATGGGGAATAGGGAAGATGAGCATAAAAGTAAATGGCAGAAAGTAAAGAGAATGGGTAAGATCAGAAATGGGGAGTTCATTGGGCTCAGGAGATGTTGTATTCTCTGGATCAAATTCATTTTCATCTCTTCTTCAATCAATGCATTCATTGATCTCCTTGGCAATCTTAAGTGATTGAATTCCAATTCCTTGGTAATTCAATCTCTCAAATCTTGATCAATAGCCAATTCCTTGGTCTAATTGCTCATGAGAAGAGATGAAGTATGGTCATTGATTATACCACATGTATTTCCAAATCAAAGTATTGGGAGAATTATATGTCATTATATCCGTCCAAACCTCAATTTGGTCCGACATGAGAAAGTATTTCTAGCATGATCTCTTCATTCCTCTTCCAAGGTTCCGAAGAGATCCAAGTATGAATAGCTTCTTTTCCAAGACAACTACCTAATTGGATGAAGATTGAAAGCTTTCTAGTAAAATCAAGAGAAAAGAAAGAAGAAGAATAATGAAAACTATTATTGATCCATCAAATTATAACAGAGCTCCCTAACCCAATGAAAGGGGTTTAGTTGTTCATAGCTCTGGGAATGGAAAGCAAAGATGGAAAATACATTTTGAAAGTAAAACTAGAAGCTGCAGAGAAAGCAAAATTATACACAGAGTAGTTCTCCCAATGAAAAAGCTGCCTCTCTAGTTCAAAACTACTCCTATATATACTACTCTTCTGATCTTCTAGTTGGCTCTTCAAGTCTTGGATATGGGCCTTTGGATCTTTGAGTTGAAGCAGTTATCATCTTCAGTGGGCTTAGCTTTTCTTGCAGAAAAAGTGTAAGTTAGGCATGGATGTTAGTTAGGATGTTAGTGGTGTTAATGTTAAGTGAAAATGTGGGTTCGAGAACGTTAGTGACGATCACCTTTTTCACTAACGTTCCTAACCCAAAATGGTCCACGTTAACTTCAACGTTAGTGGCACTAACGTGACCACTAACGTTGCCTCTTGGTCCTTCGCAAACGTTATTGCCATTCACCTTTTCCAATAACGTTTGCTTGTTTCCCTTCCTCCCTACGTTAGAGTCCACGTTAGTGTAGCTAACGTGACCCTTAACATGGGCATGCCTCAGCTTCGAGAGCGTTAGTGACACTTACCTTTGTCACTAACGCTCCAAACGCCCCTTCCCACGTTAGTGCCTCACGTTAATTGTATTAACGTGACCACTAACATGGTGGTGATTGCCATCTCCAACGTTAGTGACAAAGGTGAGTGTCACTAACGTTGGCTCATCATTTCTTTCCTCCACGTTAGCTTCCACATTAATGTAATTAACGTGGCAACTAATGTGGCTAATAGTGGCTTGGTCCAACGTTAGTGACGAAGGTGAGTGCCACTAACGTTGGCTCTTCCTTGCTCCTCCCACGTTAGAGTTCACGTTAATGTAGTTAACGTGACTCTTAACGTGGCCAATTGTACCTTTTGGAACGTTAGTGGTATTCACTTTTACCACTAACGTTGGGGGTTTCTTTTTCTTCCATGTTAGCTTCCACATTAATGAAGTTAATGTGGATACTAACGTGGGCTATGATGGCTCACGAAGGCGTCATTGGTGTTCACTTTTCTTATTAACATTGCAAGCTAGCCTCCATTCCACGTTAATGGTCACGTTAGTTAGACTAACGTGGCTATTAACGTGGCATCCTCCTTGCTTCCTTTGTCCTGAAATCAAGCAAGTAAAGTGCATCAAAGCTAGGTTCTAACTCATGAGATTATGCATCATCCATTTTATCATTCAATTCATGCATAATTCTCATAAAATCATGTAAAATTCACAATGTTTGCTTGAATCAAGATGTAAGTGATTATCTACCCAAAACTTGCTTATTAACTAAGAAAATGCATGAAACTACCCTAAAACAGTAAAGAAAAGGTCTGTGAAACTGGCCAAAATGCCCTGGCATCAACGTCTTGTAACTAGGAAAGGTCTTCCTAGGATAAGGGATGCACTCTTGTTCCCCTGCATGTCCAATAGCTCAAAGTCAGTGGGAAAGGAAAAGGGTCCAACCCTGACAATCATGTCTTCAGCTACTCCTGATGGTATCTTAATAGAACCATCAGCAAGTTGAAGGCACATGCGGGTTGGTTTGACTTCATCAGTCAAACTAAGCTTTCTTATTAGTGAAGCAGGTATTAGGTTGATGCTTGCTCCAAGGTCACATAGAGCTGTCCCTGTACAAGCATCACCTAGAGTGCATGGTATCATAAAGCTTCCAGGGTCTTTAAGCTTCTCTGGTAAGCTGTTCTAAATGATTGCACTGCATTGCTTAGTGACGAAGACTGTTTGTGTCTCTCTCCAATCCTTCTTATGACTTAGAATATCCTTTATGAACTTTGCATATGAAGGTATCTGTTTAAGAGCTTCAGTAAAAGGGATCTTTATCTTTAACGTTCTGAGATACTCCGCAAAGCGGGCAAACTATTTATCACTTTCCTCTTGACAGATTTTTTTAGGATATTACATCTTAGCCTTGTATTCATCAACCTTGGTTGATGAAGACCGAATGCCTTGTATGCTGGAATGGGGGTTACTAGCTTGCTTAGGAGGGTTGTTATCAGTGAATGGCTGACCTCCCTTGCTTGGGCCTTCAACACCCATGTTGTTGCCCCCTGGGTGTTTGAACGCCCAGTCTCTGCCCTTTCCTGGTGTTCAACGCCAGGTGGGATACCTCTCTGGGCATTTGAACGCCCAGTCTCTACCCTTTCCTGGCGTTCAACGCCAAGAGGGATGTCTCTCTGCGCGTTTAAATGCTCAGAGTCATTTTGTGCGGAGACCTGGGTATCTTCAATGGGCTTTTCATTTTTATTATACAGAGGTTGGGTGATTAAGGTTTTTCCACTCCTCAATTGGATAGCCTGGCTTTCATCTGTTATCTGCTTAAATAACTGCTTCCTTGTTTGACTCAACTAGGTTTCTACATTCCTATTAGAAGCCTGACTTTCTCGAAGAGCCTGTTGTAGTTCCAGCATTTGCTGGGCAAGGGCTTGCAGTTGCTGAGTCAATTGGCCATCCTGCTCTGGAGGGTTAGGTTCAGCAACTACTGCCTTAACCTCTCCTTTTATAGAAGTCTCAGGAGATGAGTACAGATGCTGATTAGTGGCAACTGTCTCAATAAGCTCTCGAGCCTCTCCAATGGTCTTTCTCATGTGCATAGAACCACCAGCAGAGTTGTACAAGGACATTCTAGCCATGTCTAAAAGTCCATAGTAGAAGATGTCTAACTGTACCCATTCTGAAAACATTTCAAGGGGACATTTTCTTAGCATCCTCTTATACCTCTCCCAGGCATCATAAAGAGATTCACCATCTCCTTGTTTGAAGCTTTGGATGTCCAGTCTCAACTGGTTCATCTTTCTTAGGAGAAAGTATTGGTCTAAAAACTTGTCCACTAACTGTTTCCAAGTTTTTAAACTAGCTTTAGGCTGGTTATCCAACCACCTTTTTGCTTGGTCCTTTACTGCAAAAGGAAAAAGTAATAATCTATAGACATCTTGGTCTACTCCCTCACTATGTACTATGTCAGCAATCTTTAAGAAATGTTCCAGGAATTCTGTAGGTTCCTCCTGAGGAAGCCCAGAATACTGGCAGTTTTGCTGTACTAGAATAATAAGCTGAGGGTTCACCTCAAAGCTACTAGCTCTGATGTGAGGTATGCTGATATTTCTTTCATAGAAGTCAGCAGAGAGATTTGTATAAGATCCCAGAGTTCTCTTGAACTCTTCATTCCCACTTGGGTTCATGATTAGGAAAGGTAGAAGATGAAGAAGGAGGAAGATAGAAGGAGTAAAATTTTTGTTTTTATTTAAAATTTATTTTGAAGGAGGAAGATAGAAGGAGGAAGATAGAAGAAGAGATAAAAGTAAAGAGGATAAACAATAATTAAAATATATTTTTGTTTTTATTTAAAATTTATTTTGAACCAAAATTAAAAATTAATTAAAAAGAATTTAATTCAAAAAAGAGAAGAGAAGAGTAGAAGAGTTAGTTAGGAAGTTTTAAAAGACGAGAGAGAGGATAAGCAATTAATTAAAAAGAGATTTGAATTTAAGATTTGAAATTCGAAAATTAAAATTTAAATTTTGAATTTTGAAATTGAAATTTTGAATTTTGAAATTCTAAATTTGAAATTGAAAAATTGAATTTTGAAATTTGAAATTTCAATTTTAAATTTTGAAAAAGATTTGAAATTCGAAAAGATTTAATTTTGAAAATTAAAATTTGAAATTTAAATTTTAGATTTTTAAATTAAATTTTTGAAATTAGAAAAACTTAAGAGAAAAAATTAAAAAGATTTGACAAAGATTTAATTTTAAAATAAAAGAAGAAAAGATAAGATAGAAAAGTTAAGATAAGTTAGGTAAGATAAGATAAGATAAGAAGGTTAAGAAAAGATAAGTTTTAAAATTAAAAAGATTTGAAATTAAAAATTTAAATTTGAAAATTAAATTTTGTATTTTGAAATTTTGAAAGTTGAAATTTTAAATTTGAAATAAGATAAGATAAGATTTTGAAAAAGATATGATTTTTTATTTTGAATGGATTTTATTTTTCGATTTTAAAATTAAGATAAGATAAGATAAAAAATTTTAAAATTAAAATCTAATTTTTTGCGTAAAATTTTCCAAAAAATAATTAAAAATAAGAAAAGATATTTTATTTTTTTTATTTTTGAAATAATGAGAGAGAAAAATAACAAAATGACAGAAGTCTTAAAATTGTTAGAGCAAGCACCCTTGATTTTCGAAAATTTTGTAAGGAAACACAAAGGGACACCAAACTTAAAAATTTTAAGATCAAAATACAAAAAAGACTCAAGAACATTTTGAAGACTCACAAGAACACAGAACAAAATTCAAAGACTCAAAGAACACATGAACACAAAAAGAACACCAAACTTAAAATTTTTAGAAAACCACAAAAATTTTCAAAAAAATAAAAAGAAAAACACAAGAAAATATGAAACTTAAAGATTTAACACAAGAATTAAACAAAGAAACTATTTTTGAAAAATTTTTAGAAAGAATGACTCCAAGAACACGAAAAATTCAACAAGAACAAAAACAAAAGATTCAAACTAAGAACAAAGATTAAACAAAGAAAATAAAAATATTTTTGAAAAGCTTTTAATTTTTTTTTTTGAAAATTTGAAGAAGAAAATAAAGGACTCAACGACTCAAACCAAGAACACTAAGAAAGACTTTAACTAATAACACAGATCAAATAAAGAAAGGACAAATATTTCTTGTAAAAGGTTTAGGAAGAATTTTAAATTTTTTGGAATTGAAAAAACAGTAAACAAGAACATGGAAGACTCAATACCAAGAACAAAAATTGAACAAAGAAAAGAAAAATATTTTTGAAAAAAGATTTTTTTAAATTTTGAAAAAAATAGGAAGAAGAAAATAAAAGTAGAAAAGCTAACAAAATTAAAAATTACCTGATCTAGGGAGCAAGACAATCCATCAGTTTGTCCAAACTCAACAATCCCCTGCAACGGTGCTAAAAACTTGGTAGCACAAATCCCCACACCTTCGTACTAGTGTACCAGCAAGTGCACTAGGTCGTCCAAGTAATACCTGAGTGAGTCAAGGTCGATCCCACGAGGATTATGGCTTGAAGCAGTCTATGGTTATCCTGCAGGTCTTAGTCAGGCAGATCAGAAGGAGTTGGTTGAACATTGTATAAATTACTTTTTATATCAAATATTTGGATGTTAAGCAGGAATAAGGAATTAAATGGAATAAAGAAAAAGAGAAATTAGAACTCAGAAGTTGTGTAAACTGTGAAAAGAGCGATAGGAATATAGTTGAGGGTTGGAGTTGCTTTATCTTTCTGAATTAACTCTGGTATTACTGATTCCTTTGCTTGTGATTGATTTCTTCAATGGCAGGCTGTATGTGATTGGCACTGGTTTGAGTAGCTGCCAATACTCCTCTAGATCTGAACCCCAGGTTTAGTGCGGATCCATTTTGTAGTTCATTCTTCTTGATGATCCTATTCAAAACGCCACAAACAAGGTCGAATCTTCCAGATCGGAGGATGCTGCGCCTTAAGTTCTAGCCTCTACGACAGAGACCCTAACCTTCCCGTAAATCGGCTGAACTGATGTCTCGAGAAGTCCCCAATGAAGTCGTGGATTAGCCGTGTATTCAAGTTGGTGGTTCATCATTGTCCGATGAAAGACGCACTCTGAACTCATGTAGAATGTGATAACCTTATGCCAGTTCAACGCATTCATACTAATGAAGAACAAATATACATCTGAGAATTAATCAAACATGGATCGAAGAGAAACAGTAAGACTTTTATTAGTTCATAGGACTCAGCAGGGCTCCTCCTCTCAACCTCAAAAATAAAAAACAATGGTGAAAACAAAAATAGGGCTGAAGATCCTTAACAAAGAGTAATCTTCTACTGTAAATACTAAACTAGTGACTAGTAAGGGTAAAACAGTCTATCTAGTGCTAAAATCCACTTCTGGGGCCCACTTCGTGAGTGTTTGGGCTGAGCTTTGATGAAATCCACGTGCTTAAGCTTCTTTGGGCGTTGAACTCCAATACTGGCTCCTTTTTGGGCGTTGGACTCCAGCTTGGAATCCCTTTCTGGCGCTGGACGCCAGAACTGGTCAGATGGCTGGTATTGAACACCAGTTTTAGGCCTTTTAATCCAAAGCGATGCACAAACTATTATATATTGCTGGAAAGCTCTGGAAGTCAGATTTCCATAGCCGTTGAGAGCGCTCCATTTGGACTTTTGTAGCTCTAGAAAAGCTCTTCCGAATGCAGGCAGGTCAGATCTGGACAGCATCTATAGTGCTTTCTCTATCTCAGAATCAGACTTCTGCTCCAGTTCCTCAATTTCAGCCAGAAAATGCCTGAAATTGTCTAAAAATACAAAAACTCATAGTAGAAGCCAAAAATGTGAATTTAATACTAAAATCTTTAAAAACTCAATCAAAACTACTAAAAACTATATGAAAGTGATGCCAAAAAGCGTATAAAATATCCGCTCATCATATATGACATTATGCAATTTATCCTTCCTTTGTCCCAACATAACACCAATTGCAAAGTCACTTGCATCACACATAAGTTCAAAGGGGAGTCCCTAGTCTGGGGGTGTGATGATTGGTACTGTAGTGAGTTTAGTTTTCAAGGTTTCAAAAGCATGTTTGCGTTCATCATAAAAAATAAATGGATTGTCAACCACCAGCAAGTTGCTTAATGGTTTAGCTATTTTTGAGAAATCTTTGATGAATCTCCTGTAAAATCCAGCATGCCCAAGAAAACTTCTTACTGCTTTCACATTTTTTTGGTATAGGAAGCTTTTCTATGATTTCTATTTTAGCTTTGTCAACCTTTATACCCTTGCTTGAAATTTTATGCTAAAGAACAATGCCTTCTAGTACCATAAAATGACAATTTTTCCAATTCAAGACTAAGTTTGTTTCTTGGCATCTTTTCAAGACAAGGGTTATATGATGCAAACAAGTGTCAAAAGAGTCACCAAAAATAGAAAAATCATCCATAAAAACCTCTAAGAATTTCTCTACCATGTCAGAGAATATGGAAAGCATACACCTTTGAAAGGTTGCTAGAGCGTTGCATAGACCAAAGAGCATCCTTCTGTAAGAAAAGACTCCGAAGGGGCAAGTAAAAGAGGTATTCTCTTGGTCCTTGGGATTTACCACTATCTGATTGTACCTAGAATATCCGTCCAAGAAGCAATAATAAGCATGACCAGCCAACCTTTCCAGCATCTGATCAATGAAGGGAAGAGGGAAATGATCCTTCCTTGTGGCTTCATTCAATCTTCTATAGTCAATGCATATCCTCTACCCAATTACTGTCCTTATAGAGATGAGTTCATTCTTTTCATTGAAGATGACAATCATGCCTCCCTTCTTTGGTACCATTGATAAACCACTATTTTATGGTTTATCTTGTGTTTAATTGAGTGGTTTTCATCAAGCCTTTACCCACTTATTCATATGATTTGCATAATTTTATAATCCCTTCCTAATATTGTTTTATGATTGAAAACTTGCTTCCTAGAGATCTTTAATTAGTATATTTTAAATCTCCTTTATACCATTCGATGCCGTGATCTGTGTGTTAAGTGTTTCAGGCTTTATAGGGCAGGAATGGCTTAGAAAATGGAGAGGAAGCTTGCAAAAATGGAAGGAACACAAGAAACTAAGGAGATACATTCACATATTCTCATTAGGATAGTTTTTAGGTTTTTAGATCTGAATCTAGAGAGAGAAATTACTCTTCCTCTAGGTTCTGTTTACATTCTTAGTTTCATAGTTTATTGCTTTCGCTTTTGGATATTAAAGAGTCATCACCTCAGTTGAAGATACTATTCTAGTTTGTTTCCTTACTTGCCCTTTTATTTATTTCATATTCTTAATTCTTGTTTAAAGTGGTAATTGGATTATTTTCATGGATTGTTAATACAAAAAGATTACTTTTACTTTTAATTAATTTTAATCTCAATTTTATTTGAATTATTATGTCTCTTTTCTATTCTAAACTCCCAATAACGAAGATGGTATCCATGTCAATAGAGTAGATTCCCTACTTGACATTAGGGTTGATTAAGAGGAGACACTTGAGTTGGAATGCTCAAGTAATTAGTTAAATTGGAAGTTGTTGGCAAATTCTGTATTTACTAACGCTAGACCTTCCTAAGGGAGAGGATTAGGATTTGCGAATAAGAGTTAGCTCAATCACTTGACTTTCCTTTATTTAGTAAGGGTTAACTAAGTGAAAATAACAACCTCTTTATACTACACTTGAGAGAATTCCAACAAGGATAGAACTTCCAATTAATCATTCCCCCAGTCAAAGCTTTTTAATCTGAATAATATAAATTCCTTTTAATTTTCATTGCAGTAAATTATAATTTTTTATTTTCTGTTAATCAATTTTCAAAACTCTCGGAAAACTCCTGATTAATAAATTAGCATCCTTTCTAGCAACTCGTTGAGAGACGACCTGGGACTCATACTCCCAGTATTTTTATTCTAAACTTTTTGTGACAATCTTTCTAAATTGATGAGGTGGATTTTTGCTGGTTAAGAGCTATACTCGCAATGCTGTTCTATTATATTATAATCTCTTAATTGTTCTAACTTTTGCCACGCATCAGTTTTTGGCACCGTTGCCGGGGAGTTGCAATTGTGTGCTAAATTGTTAATTAGTGTACATATTTTTATTTTATTTGCGTATTTTATTTTATTTTATTTTGTTACCGTGAGCTATATGTTTCTCTCATTGAATGACACGTTCGTTGTCTGATCTGAGCTTAGCTGCATTTGATCCTAAAATTGAAAGAACTATTTCACGTATTAGGCGAGCTCGACGTCGGTTAGCCTCTAAGGGTGGTGAAGTGATTGTTATCGATTCACCAGTCTCATCTGAGGGTGAATCTGAACCGCCATCTAAGAGTGAAACAAGCTACTTTACTACTGATTCAGTTGATTCACGTGTAGATAACATGGCAGCACCTAGAAGGATTACTCTCTAGGAAGCTGGAGCTCCAGATTTTACACTGCAGCCATATCAAGTGCATCATCCAACTCTGGCTGTAGATTTTGAGCTGAAGACTGCATTAATCAACTTGATGCCCAAGTTTCATGGCTTACCTGCTCAGGAGCCTATCGAGCACCTAAGGGATTTCCAGACAGCCTGTTCTATTGTTAGGCGTCATGGTGCAAATGAAACTTCTATTCTGTTAACCGCCTTCCTGTTTTCTCTTGAGGGAAAGGCAAGGGAGTGGTACTACTCCCAACCTGAAGCAACTGTTACCAACTGGGATACGCTCAGGAGATAATTCTTGGAAAAATACTTTCCAGCTGAAGTTACAGACAGACTAAGGAAAGAGATCTCCTGCATTGTTCAAGGAGAATTAGAGACTTTTTATGAGTATTGGGAGCGCTTTAAGAATCTTCTAGACACATGCCCCCGTCACATGATCGACAAGCTAGTGTTAATCAGTTACTTCACTCAAGGCATGAAGCCTAGGGATAAAACTACATTAGATGGTGCTAGTAATGGTTCCCTGAAAAAGTACAAGACCACAGAGGAAGCATGGCAACTGATCAAAGACTTAGTTGAGTCCACCAAGAACCACAGGTACAAGAACAACCACTCAAAAGCTGTTGCAGAAATTTCCTCTAGCACTGAGACTTCTGCTCTTACACAGAGTATATGTGAAATGACCAACCTACTGAAGCAAATGCAGTTGAACCAACAACAACAAGCTCAGCCTTTCCCACCACAACAAAGCCAACAGTTAGTTCCCCAAAGAGTATGTGGAATCTGTGCTGATTATAGTCATTATACTGATGAATGCCCGCAACTCCAACAAGAAGACAACACTGTGGCAGCTACTCATAACTTCTATGACCGTCCGAATCAAGGATACAACCAACAAGGAGGCAACTACAACCAAGGTTGGAACTATAACCAAGGATTGCAGGACAACTCCAACCAAGGTTGGAGAGATAATTCCAACCATGGCTGGAGGGACAACTATAACAGAGGAGGCAGAGACAACAATGGAAATCAGAGGTGGAATAACAACAACAGACAGCAGAATCAGAACTAACCCTACAGAGCACCTCACCTGAGACAGTCATAAGGATCCCAGCATAACCAACAACAAACAGATCACTTATCCTACTTCCTCATCAAATGACGAGTTACTTCGTTCTCTTGCACAAGGACAACAAGACATGCAGACTATATTGAACTCTACTCTAAATGGTCTGAATGCAACTTTACAAGCTCTTGCCTCCCGGATAGATTCATTACCTACTTCCACCAACCAACCTTCAAGCTCCAGTGGAATTCCTTCTCAACCCTTACCTAATCCCAAGGGTGGCATCAATTGCCATCACTTTAAGGTCCAGAACCACACTACAAGAGAGGAACCAAGAGGAGCCAAGCCCACAGGTACACACCCAAGATGAAAACATAGTAGAAGTGGAAGATGATGAAGAGGAAGAGGAAGTACAAGACAAGGTTGAAGAGGAACTAGCTAAGCAAAGGAATGGAGCACCAAAGGATGCAGAAGCTGCAACTGATGCCATTCCTATCCCATTTCCACACCTTGCAAGGAAGTCCAGAAAGCAGACGGAACTTGATCCCAAAATGGTAGAAATTTTCAAAAAGGTTGAAGTAACTGTTCCCCATTTTGATGTCATTCAGCAGGTACCCAAATATGCAAAGTTTCTGAAAGATTTATGCATACATAAAGATAAAATTAATGAATTAGAAACCATTCTTTTAGGTAGTTCTATATCTGCTTTAATGGGAGGTATACCTGAAAAATGTAGTGATCCAGGTCCATGTATGGTAAACTGTACCATTGGAGGTGTAATATTTTCTGATTGCATGTGCGATTTAAGAGCGTATGTTAGTATAATGCCATTGTCTATATATGATACCTTGAGGCCCCCTCCCTTAAAAAGGTTGGCAGCTCATTTTGTGTTAGCAGATAAAAGCATTATTATAGTAGTTAGAATTGCTGAAGATGTATTAGTGAGCATTAAGGGGCTCACATTTTCCATTGACTTCTATATCCTGGAAATGCCCCCTAATGACTCAGGAAGACCATCATCAATCCTGCTTAGAAGACCATTCCTGAAGACTTTGAAGTTCAAGCTGGATGCATTATCAAGAACTTACTCCGTTGAGATAGATGGCAGAATAGTGAGTTTCAGTTTAAATTGAAGCACCCTCCAGAAGATCATTCTATCTTTCAATGTGACATCATTGATGAAATTGTAGCTGAGGTTCACCAAGAAGAAGTAGAAGAGAAGTACATGGAGCAAGGTCCAAGTGTGGGGACTGATAAACCACTATTTCATGGTTTATCTTGTGCTCAATTGAGTGGATTTTATCAACTCTTTACCCACTTATTCATACTATTTGCATGATTTTACATTTGCCTTCCTAATTATGTGCTATGATTGAAAACATGCTTCTTTGGACTTATAATTGCTAATATTAATCCTCTCTTATCACCATTAGATGCCTTGATATGTGTGTTAAGTGTTTTCAGATATTATAAGGCAGGAATGGCTTGGAGCATGCAAAAGTGGAAGGAATGCAAGAAGTTGGAGAAATTGCTAAGCTGTCCAGCCTGACCTCTCTGCACTCAAACAGCTATAACTTTAGCTACAGAAGTCCAAACGACGCGGTTTCAGTTTTGTTGGAAAGCTAACGTCTGGGGCTTGGATTTGATATATAATATGCTATAGTTCTCCTGATGCTAGGTGACGCGACCGCGTGATCTATGCGGCCGTGTCGCAGTGACGGAAATCCAGCGTGGCAAAATTCGAAACCAGCGAATTCTGGACTATTTTGGACCCAGTTTGCGGTCCAGAAAACACATATTAGAGGCTATAAAGTAGGAGAATACATCCATTCATGTGGAGGCTCTCACATTCACAATTGTAGGAGTAGATGTAGTTTTTAGAGAGAGAGGTTCTCTCCTCTCTCTTAGGATTAGGATTTAGGATTTCTCTTAGTTTTAGGAGTGACTCTCAATCCCAGGTTTAATATTCCTTTTACTTTATATTCCTCTTTTTACTTTCAGATGCTTCAATGCTTGTATTAGATATGTTGCCCAATTGGCTTATGAACTTTTCATGTTAAGATCTGCATATTTTATTTAATATTATTTGAGGTATTTCAGATTTAAGATTGCTTTGCTTTATTTATATTAATGCTTTTAATTTAATTTAGATATTTTCTTCCTTTTGGCTTTGGTTAGGTAATTGGTAACACTTGAGGTGTCAAACTCAGGAGTGGTTGAAATTGACAGATTTTGCTTTAGCTAGGATTGCTCTAACACTAGTCTCTCCACAGGAGTTGACTAGGACTTGAGAATCAAGCTAATTAGTCCACTTGACTTAACTAAGTGGGATTAAAATCTAATTCTTATCACATCTGATAAGGATAACAAGGACAGGATTTTCGGTTCTCATACCTTTCCAAGAGTTTATTTTACAGTTATTTATTTATTTTTATTGCTCGAAAATATACCTGTGCGCATTGCCCAAACTTCCAAAACCCCCAATTTACAATCTTCATAACCAATAATAAGAACATACTTCCCTGCAATTCCTTGAGAAGACGACCCGAGGTTTGAATACTCGGTTATCAATTTCAAAGGGGTTTGTTACTTGTGACAACCAAAACGTTTGTATGAAAGGACTTTTGAAGGTTTAGAAACTATACTTGTAACGAGGATTTATCCGCAATTTTCTAGACCACGCAAAAGTTCTCTCATCAGGGACACCCTCTAAACACAATGAGGACATTTTGCCATTATCACTAGCCCCGGATGATCCAGAGCCTAGCCATGAGTAGAAATTGGAATTGAAGCCCCTTCCTCCACACTTCAAGTATGCTTACCTTGAGGATAATCAGAACTTCCCAGTTATCATTGCAAGGGAACTCACTTCACAACAGGAGGATCAACTGCTTAGTGTACTAAGGAAACATAAGAAAGCAATTGGGTGGAGCTTGGCGGATATAGTAGGCATCAGCCCTCAAGTTTGTGAGCACAGAATATACTTAGAAGAGGAATCAAAACCCGTCTGTCAACCCCAAAGAAGATTGAATCCCACCATCTTAGAAGTTGTCAAGAAAGAAGTGACCAAGCTATTTGAAGCAGATATCATTTACCCCATCTCAGATAGTGAATAGGTCAGTCCAGTACAGGTGGTGCCCAAGAAGTCTTGAGTCACAATAGTAAAGAATGAGCATGGAGAGCTCCCGACAACTAGAGTGCAGAATTCATGGAGGGTTTGCATTGACTATAGGCGTCTCAACCAAGCTACTCGCAAGGATCACTACCCCTTGCCATTTATTGATTAGATGCTTGATCGCCTGTCAGGTAAATCCCATTACTATTTTTTAGATGGTTATACAGGCTATTTTCAAATTCATATAGCTCCTGAAGATTAGGAGAAGGCTACTTTTACATGTCCCTTTGGAACGTATGCATACAAAAGGATGCCTTTTGGCTTATGTAATGCACCAGCTACTTTCCAAAGATGCATGATGAGTATCTTTTCAGATCTTATTGAGAACTATATGGAAGTATTTACGGATGATTTTAGCGTATATGGTGATTCATTTAACCTTTGCTTGGATAGTTTAGCTAGAGTATTAGACAGATGTGTTAGTTCAAACCTTGTATTGAATATTGAAAAATATCACTTTATGGTAAAACAAGCGATTGTTCTAGGACATGTTGTTTCTAATACTGGTATTTCTGTAGATCCAGCAAAGGTAGATGTCATTTCTAGTTTACCTTACCCCTCCTCCGTGAGGGAAGTCCGTTCGTTCCTTGGCCACGCAAGTTTTTACAGGAGATTCACTAAGGACTTCAGTAAGGTAGCATTACCTTTATCCAGACTGCTGCAGAAAAATATTGAGTTCGAGTTCAATGAAGATTGCATGCAAGCATTTGATAAGCTAAAGATCGCCCTGACTCAAGCTCCAATTGTGAGAGGACCAGACTGGAGCCAACCATTTAAGATTATGTGTGATGCCTCCAACCATGCAGTAGGAGCGGTGCTGGCTCAGCGCGAAGGTAAGGATCCTTTCATAATTGCTTATGCGTCTAAGACCTTAGATGTTGCTCAGTCTAATTACACTACTACAGAAAAAGAGCTTCTAGCTATTGTTTTTGCTCTGGATAAATTCCGAGCCTATTTACTTGGTACTAAGGTAGTAGTGTACTCAAACCATGCAGCTCTAAAGTATTTATTAGCTAAAAAAGAGTCCAAACCAAGGTTGATACGTTGGATACTGCTGTTGCAAGAATTTGATTTAGAAATTAAGGATAGGAGTGGTAACCAAAATTTAGTGGCAGACCACTTGAGTTACCTTGAGCACATTAAGGATGACTCCGCTCCTATCAATGATACTTTTCCATTTGATAGTTTGCAAGCAGTATCCGAAGTAGTTCCTTGGTATTCACCTGTAGCTAGTTATCTAGTTAGCCATTCTTTCCCTCCCAATTTTACTAAGCATCAAAGGGACAAGTTGAAAAGCGAGTCTAAATATTATATATGGGATGATCCATACTTATGGAGGTGTGGTGCTGACCAGGTAATTAGAAAGTATGTGCCCCAATCAGAATTCCAGTCCATTTTAGAGGCCTGCCACTCTTCTGAGAGTGGAGGACATTTTGGCCCTCAAAGAACAGCTAGAAAGATCTTAGACTGTGGATTCTGGTGGCCTACTCTTTTTAAAGATGCTGCTGCTTTTTGTAAATCTTGTTCTCCATACCAAAGGTTTGGTAATATATCCAAGAGGGAATTTAATGCCTCAACAGATTATGCTTTTCTGTGAAATTTTTTATGTTTGGGGCATTGACTTCATGGGTCCATTTCCAAACTCTAATGGTTACCTTTATATACTATGGTGTATAGAGACTCCACCGTTGAAAATACATAAGAACATGGTCTAGGCATGGCCATAAGGCCAGCCCCAAAACGTGAAAAGAACTATGAAAGTATATGAAAGGTGTCTGTTTGTGTGTAATAGCAAAAGGTCCTATTTATAGAGAACTAGTAGCTTAGGGTTTACAAAAAATGAGTAAATGACGTAAATATCCACTTCTGGGCCCACTTGGTGTGTGCTTGGGCTGAGAATTGAAGCATTTTCGTGTAGAGACTTTTCCTGGAGTTAAACGCCAGCTTTTGTGCCAGTTTGGGCGTTTAACTCCCACTTTGGTGCCAGTTCCGGCGTTTAACGCTGGGAATTCTTGAGCTGACTTTAAACGACGGTTTGGGCCATCAAATCTCGGGAAAAGTATGGACTATTATACATCACTGGAAAGCCCAGGATGTCTACTTTCCAACGCAATTCAGAGCGCACCAATTGAGCTTCTGTAGCTCTAGAAAATCTACTTCGAGTGCAGGGAGGTCAGAATCCAACAACATCTGCAGTCCTTTTTCAGCCTCTGAATCAGATTTTTGCTCAGGTCCCTCAATTTCAGCCAGAAAATACCTGAAATCACAGAAAAACACACAAACTCATAGTAAAGTCCAGAAAAGTGAATTTTGAATAAAATTTAATAAAAATATAATAAAAACTAACTAAAACATGCTAAAAACATACTAAAAACAATGCCAAAAAGCGTATAAATTATCCGCTCATCACAACACCAAATTTAAATTGTTGCTTGTCCCCAAGCAACTGAAAATAAAATAGGATAAAAAGAAGAGAATATACAATGAATTCCAAAAACATCTATGAAGATCAGTATTAATTAGATGAGCGGGGCTTTTAGCTTTTTGCTTCTGAACAGTTTTGGCATCTCACTTTATCCTTTGAAGTTTAGAATGATTGGCATCTATAGGAACTCAGAATCCAGATAGTGTTACTGACTCTCCTAGTTAAGTATGTTGATTCTTGAACACAGCTACTTTATGAGTCTTGGCCGTGGCCCTAAGCACTTTGTTTTCCAGTATTACCACCGGATACATAAATGCCACAGACACATAACTGGGTGAACCTTTTCAGATTGTGACTCAGCTTTGCTAGAGTCCCCAATTAGAGGTGTCCAGGGTTCTTAAGCACACTCTTCTTTTTGCTTTGGACCTCGACTTTAACCGCTCAGTCTCAAGTTTTCACTTGACACCTTCACGCCACAAGCACATGGTTAGGGACAGCTTGGTTTAGCCGCTTAGGCCAGGATTTTATTCCTGTGGGCCCTCCTATCCACTGATGCTCAAAGCCTTGGATCCTTTTTATCACCCTTGCCTTTTGGTTTAAAGGGGTATTGGCTTTTTCTGCTTGCTTTTTTTCTCTTTTTTTTTCTTTTTTTTTTTTTGCAAGCTTTTCACTGCTTTTTCTTGCTTCAAGAATCAATTTTATGATTTTTCAGATCATCAGATAACATTTCTCCTTTTCCTTTCATTCTTTCAAGAGCCAACAATTTTAACATTCATAAACAATCAAATTAAAAAATATGCACTGTTCAAGCATTCATTCAGAAAAACAATAGCATTGCCACCACATCAAAATAATTAAACTGTTTTAAAATTCAAAATTCATGTACTTCTTTTTCTTTTTCAATTAAAAACATTTTTCATTTAAGAAAGGTGATGGATTCATTTTCATAGCTTTAAGGCATAGACACTTAGACACTAATGATCATGTAATAAAGACACAAACATAAATAAACATAAAGCACAATTTTCAAAAAACAGGAAAATAAAGAACAAGGGAGTTAAAGAACAGGTCCACCTTAGTGATGACGGCTTGTTCTTCCTCTTGAAGATCTTATGGAGTGCTTGAGCTCCTCAATGTCTCTTCCTTGCCTTTGTTGCTCCTCTCTTATGATTCTTTGATCTTCTCTAATTTCATGGAGGAGGATGGAATGTTCTTGGTGCTCCACCCTTAGTTGTCCCATGTTGGAACTTAATTCTCCTAGGGAGGTGTTGAATTGCTCCCAATAGTTTTGTGGAGGAAGATGCATCCCTTGAGGTATCTCAGGGATTTCATGATGAGGAAATTCCTCATGCTCTTGTCCATGAGTGGGATCTCTTGTTTGTTCCATCCTTTTCTTAGTGATGGGCTTATCCTCATCAATGAGGATGTCTTCCTCTATGTCAATTCCAGCCGAATTGCAGAGGTGACAAATGAGATGAGGGAAGGCTAACCTTGCCATAGTGGAGGACTTGTCCGCCACCTTGTAGAGTTCTTAGGATATAACCTCATGAACTTCCACTTCTTCTCTAATCATGATACTATGAATCATGATGACCCGGTCTATAGTAGCTTCAGACCGATTGCTAGTGGGAATGATTGAACGTTGGATAAACTCCAACCATCCCCTAGCCACGGGCTTGAGGTCATGCCTTCTTAAGAGAACTGGCTTTCCTCTTGAATCTCTCTTCCATTGAGCGCCCTCTTCACAAATATCTATGAGAATTTGGTCCAACCTTTGATCAAAGTTGACCCTTCTAGTGTAGGGGTGTTCATCTCCTTGCATCATGGGCAAGTTGAATGCCAACCTTACATTTTCTGGACTAAAATCTAAGCGTTTCCCCCGAACCATTGTAAGCTAATTCTTTGGGTCCGGGTTCACACTTTGATCATGGTTCTTGGTGATCCATGCATTGGCATAGAACTCTTGAACCATTAAGATCCCGACTTGTTGAATGGGGTTGGAGAGAACTTCCCAACCTCTTCTTCGGATCTCATGTCGGATCTCCGGATATTCACTCTTTTTGAGTTTAAAAGGGACCTCGGGGATCACCTTCTTCATGGCCACAACTTCATAGAAGTGGTCTTGATGCACCCTTGAGAGGAATCTCTCCATCTCCCATGACTCGGAGGTGGAAGCTTTCACCTTCCCTTTCCTCTTTCTAGAGGTTTCTCCGGCCTTAGGTGCCATAAATGGTTATGGAAAAACAAAAAGCAACGCGGTCCACAGATCCTGAGGTGTCAAGGATATCTCATCCCTGCACCAAGTGGCGCGCAAAACGCTCCTTTCTGCCAATTCTGGCATTAAACGCTGGGCTGCTGACCTTTTCTGGCGTTTAACGCCAGCTCCTTGCCCATTCCTGGCGTTAAACGCCAGTCTGGTGCCCCTTTCTGGCGTTAAACGCCCAGAATGGTGCCAGACTGGGCGTTAAACGCCCATTTGTTGCCCTTACTGGCGTTTAAACGCCAGCAAGTTTGTCCTCCAGGGTGTGCTATTTTTTTCTCTGTTTTTCATTTGTTTTTGTGACTTCACATGATCATCAACCTACAGAAAACATAAAATAACAATGAAAAATAAATCGATATAATAGAATTGGGTTGCCTCCCAACAAGCGCTTCTTTAATGTCAGTAGCTTGACAGTAGGCTTTGATGGAGCCTCACAGATGTTCAGAGCAATGTTGGAACCTCCCAACACCAAACTTAGAGTTTGAATGTGGGGGTTCAACACCAAACTTAGAGCTTGGTTGTGGCCTCCCAACACCAAACTTAGAGTTTGACTGTGGGGGCTCTGTTTGACTCTTTTTGAGAGAAGCTCTTCATGCTTCCTCTCCATGTTTACAGAGGGATATCCTTGAGCCTTAAACACAAGGGAGTCTTCATTCACTTGAATGATCAATTCTCCTCTGTCAACATCAATCACAGCCTTTGCTGTGGCTAGGAAGGGTCTGCCAAGGATGAGGGATTCATCCATGCACTTCCCAGTCTCTAGGACTATGAAATCAACAGGGATGTAGTGGTTTCCAACCTTTACCAAGACATCCTTTACAAGTCCATAAGCTTGTTTTCTTGAATTGTCTGCCATCTCTAGTGAGATTCTTGCAGCTTGTACCTCAATAATCCCTAGTTTCTCCATTACAGAGAGAGGCATAAGGTTTATGCTTGACCCTAAGTCACATAGAGCCTTCTCAAAGGTCATGGTGCCTATGGTATAGGGTATTGAGAACTTCCCAGGATCCTGTCTCTTTTGAAGTAATTTTTGCCTAGTCAAGTCATCCAGTTCTTTGGTGAGCAAAGGGGGTTCATCCTCCCAAGTCTCATTACCAAATAACTTGTCATTTAGATTCATGATTGCTCCAAGGTACTTAGCAACTTGCTCTTCAGTAACATCTTCATCCTCTTCAGAGGAAGAATACTCATCAAAGCTCATGAATGGCAGAAGTAAATCCAATGGAATCTCTATGGTCTCATTATGAGCCTCAGATTCCCATGGTTCCTTATTAGGGAACTCATTGGAGGCCAGTGGACGTCCATTGAGGTCTTCCTCAGTGGCGATCACTGCCTCTTCTTCCTCTCCAAATTCGGCCATGTTGATTGTGTTTATGGCCTTGCACTCTCCTTTTGGGTTCTCTTCTGTATTGCTTGGAAGAGTACTAGGAGGGAGTTCAGTAACTTTCTTGCTCAGCTGACCCACTTGTGCCTCCAAATTTCTAATGGAGGACCTTGTTTCAGTCATAAAACTCTGAGTGGTTTTAATTAGATCAGAGACCATGGTTGCTAAGTCAGAGTGGCTCTGCTTAGAATTCTCTGTCTGCTGCTGAGAAGATGATGGAAAAGGTTTGCCATTGCTAAACCTGTTTCTTCCACCATTATTGTTATTGAAGCCTTGTTGAGGCCTCTGTTGATCCTTCCATGAGAGATTAGGATGATTTCTCCATGAAGGATTATAGGTGTTTCCATAGGGTTCACCCATGTAATTCACCTCTTCCATTGAAGGGTTCTCAGGATCATAAGCTTCTTCTTCAGATGAAGTGTCCTTAGTACTGCCCGGTGCAGCTTGCATTCCAGAAAGACTTTGAGAAATCATGTTGACTTGCTGAGTCAATATCTTGTTCTGAGCCAATATGGCATTCAGAGTATCAATCTCAAGAACTCCTTTCTTCTGATTTGTCCCATTATTCACAGGATTCCTTTCAGAAGTGTACATGAATTGGTTATTTGCAACCATTTCAATGAGTTCTTGAGCTTCTGCAGGCGTCATCTTCAGATGAAGAGATCCTCCAGCAGAGTTGTCCAATGACATCTTAGACAGTTCGGACAGACCATCATAGAAGATACCTATGATGCTCCATTCAGAAAGCATGTCAGAAGGACACTTTCTGATCAGTTGTTTGTATCTTTTCCAAGCTTCATAGAGGGATTCACCTTCCTTCTGTCTGAAGATTTGGACTTCCACTCTAAGCTTACTCAATTTTTGAGGTGGAAAGAACTTTGCCAAGAAGGCATTGACTAGCTTTTCCCAAGAGTTCAGGCTTTCTTTAGGTTGTGAGTCCAACCATGTCCTAGCTCTGTCTCTCACAGAAAAAGGGAATAGCATAAGTCTATAGACTTCAGGGTCAACCCCATTGGTCTTGACAGTATCACAGATTTGCAAGAATTCAGCTAAAAACTGATCAGGATCTTCTAATGGAAGTCTATGAAACTTGCAATTCTGTTGCATTAGAGAAACTAATTGAGGCTTAAGCTCAAAGTTGTTTGCTCCAATGGCAGGGATTGAGATGCTTCTCCCATAGAAATCAGGAGTAGGTGCAGTAAAGTCACCAAGCACCTTCCTTGCATTGTTGGCATTGTTGTTGTTTTTGGCTGCCATGTCTTTTTCTAGTTTGAAGATTTCTGTTAGGTCCTCTACAGAGAGTTGTGCCTTAGCTTCTCTTAGCTTTCACTTTAAGGTCCTTTCAGGTTCAGGATCAGCCTCAACAAGAATGCCTTTGTCTTTGCTCCTGTTCATATGAAAGAGAAGAGAGCAAGAAAATATGAAATCCTCTATGTCACAGTATAGAGATTCCTTGAGGTGTCAGAGGAAAAGAAGAATAGAAGGAGGAGGTAGAAGAATTCGAACTTATCAAGAGAGATAAAATTCGAATTATTGATAATGGAGGAGTGTTAGTCCTTAAATAGAAGGATGTGAGAAGAGGGGAAGAATTTTCAAAAATAAATTAAAAAGATTTTGAAATAATTAAAAGAAAATTTTGAAAACTTGATGAATGATTTTCGAAATTTGAAGTTGGGAAAGAAATAAAGTGATTTTTTTGAAAAAGATTTTGAATTTATAATTCAAAAAGATATGATTGAAAATTAAATTTTGAAAAAGATGTGATTAAGAAGATATGATTGAAAAGTTATGGTTTTAAAAAGATATGATTGAAAAACAATTTTAAAAAGATTTGATTTTTAAAATTAATTACTTGACTAACAAGAAAAGATATTATTCAAACATTAAACCTTTCTCAGTAGAAAAGGCAACATACTTGAAATTTTTTAATCAAATCATTAATTGTTAGCAAGTATTTTTGAAAATGGAAAGAAATTGATTTTGAAAATATATGATTGAAAAGATATGATTTGAAAAATATTTGATTTTGAAAAATTTTAAAAACTTAAAAAAAAATGTGCATTAAAAACAAAATCTTCCCTCTTGTGTCATCCTGGCGTTAAACGCCCAGAATGGTGCCCATTCTGGCATTTAACGCCCAAATCTCTACCTTTTTGGGCGTTAAACGCCCAGCCAGGTACCCTAAAAGCTTCAGTCTAAAAAGATTAGACATGTTTGGCCAAGCTTCAGCAGGACATTACATTCAATAGCTAAATTGATGAGAATCAATCAGCTTGTGTGATGGTGGAAACATCACCTTAAAACTCTAGAATTCATTCTTAAAAATTCTGAAAAATACCTAATCTAAGCAACAAGATGAACTGTCAGTTGTCCAAACTCGAACAATCCCCGGCAACGGCGCCAAAAACTTGGTGCACGAAATTGTGATCATCAATGGCGCCATCAACATGGTACGCTCAATTGTAATCTCAACTCTTTATCACAACTTCGCACAACTAACCAGCAAGTGCACTGGGTCGTCCAAGTAATAAACCTTACGTGAGTAAGGGTCGATCCCACGGAGATTGTTGGTATGAAGCAAGCTATGGTCATCTTGTAAATCTCAATCAGGCAAATTCAAATGGTTATGGAGGATGAATGATTAAAAGATAAATAAAACATAAAATAAAGATAGAGATACTTATGTAATTCATTGGTGAGAATTTCAGATAAGCGTATGAAGATGCTTTGTCCCTTCCGTCTCTCTGCTTTCCTACTGTCTTCATCCAATCCTTCTTACTCCTTTCCATGGCAAGCTGTATGTTGGGCATCACCGTTGTCAGTGGCTACAATCCCGTCCTCTCAGTGAAAATGTTCAACGCACCCTGTCACGGCACGGCTATTCATCTGTCGGTTCTCGAACATGTCGGAATAGAATCCAGTGATTCTTTTGCGTCTGTAACTAACGCCCCACAATCACGAGTTTGAAGCTCGTCACAGTCATTCAATCCTTGAATCCTACTCAGAATACCACATACAAGGTTTAGACCTTCCGGATTCTCAAGAATGCCGCCATCAATTCTAGCTTATACCACGAAGATTCTGATTAAGGAATCCAAGAGATAAACACTCAATCGAAGGTAGAACGGAGGTGGTTGTCAGGCACACGTTCATAGGTGAGAATGATGATGAGTGTCACGGATCATCACATTCATCAAGTTGAAGAACAAGTGATATCTTAGAACAAGAACAAGCTGAATTGAATAGAAGAACAATAATAATTGCATTAATACTCGAGGTACAGCAGAGCTCCACACCTTAATCTATGGTGTGTAGAGACTCCACCATTGAAAATACATAAGAACATGGTCTAGGCATGGCCATGAGGCCAGCCCCAAAACGTGAAAGGAACTATGAAAGTATATGAAAGGTGTCTGTGTGTGTGTAATAGCAAAAGGTCCTATTTATAGAGAACTAGTAGCTTAAGGTTTACAAAAAATGAGTAAATGACATAAATATCCACTTCCGGGCCCACTTGGTGTGTGCTTGGGCTGAGCATTGAAGCATTTTCGTGTAGAGACTTTTCCTGGAGTTAAACGCCAGCTTTTGTGCCAGTTTGGGCGTTTAACTCCCACTTTGGTGCTAGTTCCGGCGTTTAACGCTGGGAATTCTTGAGCTGACTTTGAATGCCGGTTTGGGCCATCAAATCTCGGGCAAAGTATGGACTATTATACATTGCTGGAAAGCCCAGAATATCTACTTTCCAACGCAATTGAGATCGCACCAATTGGGCTTCTGTAGCTCTAGAAAATCCACTTCGAGTGCAGGGAGGTCAGAATCCAACAGCATCTGCAGTCCTTTTTCAGCCTCTGAAATAGATTTTTGCTCAGGTCCCTCAATTTCAGCCAGAAAATACCTGAAATCACAGAAAAATACACAAACTCATAGTAAAGTCTAGAAAAGTGAATTTTAAATAAAAACTAATAAAAATATAATAAAATCTAACTAAAATATGCTAAAAACATACTAAAAACAATGCCAAAAAGCGTATAAATTATCCGCTCATCACTGCTCTCGTGCCAATGGCACAGTTCATTTCACGTGAACGTGTGACCCACGCGTCCACGTCACCTGAACAGAGCACTAACCACGCGAACGCGTGAACCACGCGTCCGCATCACATGCGACGTACAGTTTTACTCTGTCGGCGCCAGATATCTTATCTTTTCTTCCCCAATCCTAATTTCTTCTTCTACCTTCTTATTTCCTTCTTCTTCCTTCTTTCTTCTTCATCCCTTCTCACTTTTTACTTTCTCCCTCCTTCTCTTTCACATTCATTCTCAAGGTTCTTTTTATGTTTTCTTCTTCTTTTTCTTTTTACTTTCATTATCTATGTTATCTTTTTCTTTCTTTTTCTTTTTACATTATTTTAATTGCTGTTAGAAATTTATTTGGGTGATTGTTTTCTTCTATATTTTGCTTGTGGATGATTAAGGAGTTGTTTGACAATTATTAATTATTTTAGGGTTACTTCATGTTCAAATTCAATACTTTTAATAACATATTTACCATGCATGCTTAGTGTTTGTGAAAAAGCCCGTATGGCATTGTGCATTATTTCTAAATTATTCTACTACTCTAATGCCTGTTTTTCACAAAACCCTTTTTTTATATATTATTGATTAAATATAATTGTCAATACAAATAGGTTGTTAGTTTGAAAGACTTGATAATCAAATTGGACATTTAATGCTTGATCTATGCTACTCATGCCTTTGCCAGCATGCTAATAAACATCTTGCATCTACTTGCCATAACATGCACTTGCTATATTTCCATTGATGAACTTTTCACATGTAGTCGCGACCATGTGTTAACAACATCCCTCTTTACCGTGCATTGATTATCACTTATACTATCCTCTTCCTTGCTCGAACCCTTAGCTTTACATATTACTTTCCTTTTCCTTTTTTAGGATGGCCACCAAGAAAGGTAAAGAGAAAGCTACTCCCAAATCACCAGCAAGGAAAGGAACAAAAATAGCACTAGCTACAGAGCCATCTTCAACAGTAGTAAAGCCCTCAATAAAAAGAATTAAGAGGATCATCAAGGTCGATGAAAAAGAAAAAGCCTTTCCAGCAAAGGACACTGCACGGTTCACTAACCGCTACTGTGAGCAGATGTTCCCCATCCTGGCTGAGAGGACTATAATAATGAATACATTCTCATCCTCCCAACCCACATTATTGAATTTGTTGAGCCCCGGATTGAGTGAAGACAATGGGATTCCTACGGAGACAGCCACGGCAGGTTAACCTTTCATGGGTAGTTGAATTCAACTCCAATTTTCACATGCCAACCATGCAGTCTGTCTGTGTCCGTCAGAAGCAAGTCCCCATAACTGAAGAGTCCATTCAATGAGCTTTAGATCTTTCCCCTACTCCAAAAGGATTGGACGCATTCCAAAAAGCCTCATTCAAATGCCAGACATACCAATTTGACTGGGATGCCGTTCTCAGAGTTATAGCACAACCTGGCAGCAACTGGATCTATGGATACCATCGATCTCGACCTAAGAGCATATTGGCTTCAGCACTCACCTTGGAGGCTCGAGTATGGGCACAGATCATGTCCCATTACGTCTTTCCGAGCACTCACAAGTCCTCCTTCACTGCAGACATGGCTGTTTTACTCTGGTGTATCCTTACAAACCAGCACCTCAATTTACCAAGACGCATTCGGCATGCTATGGGACACGTACAGATTACGGGTAACCTACCTTTCCCCGCTTTGGTTTCAGATCTAGTCTCAGCAGTCGGAGTCTCCTATAGAGCTGGGGACACCAAGGCCATGATTCCACGGGATGATCAATACATCCCTAACGGGAAGTATATCAGACCTCGAGCAGCCACTACCAACCGGAGCACAGAACCAATAGAAGATATCCCTTCTCCTTCCACATCCCGAGCACCTTCAACAAACCAACTGCTCCATCAGATACTTGAGAAATTGGACCAGCTTGAACGGCAAGAAAAGCAAAGAGAGCGCTGTAACAAGCGCCGATTTACATACGTCAAGGAGCTACTTGTTGGTAACCACCCACCTGAAGAAAAAACAAACACCCCAGACTCCACTTCATTTACCAGCACAGGGAGCCATGACGGTCCCGATTGTGGAGATGCTGCTACCAGCCCCCTTTGTTCCTGACTGATGGCACCGAGGATGGTGCCAAGCTTTAAGTGTGGGGAGGTCGGTTAGTACCTGACTTCCAGAAGTGATTTCTCTTTCTTAAACACCAATAAATTATTTTTCTTTTGTTTAGGATAGGATAGATTGCATAGTAATAGGTATTTGCATGCATGTTCTAATTGGTTGAAAAATAATAAGTTTCTTTTTAAGACCCCACTTTTAAAAAATTTCACTAATTTAAATTAAAACTTTTTGTGTTAAAATAGTTTGAAGATTGTATTTGGAACATAGTTTAAAACTAAGAACACACAACCCAGTGAGAATTGAGCTTAATTACATGGTTACACTATTTAGCCATAAATATTTTATTCTTGTGTGTTTGCTTCTCTATGACTGTAATCTATATTTTGTTCCATCCTATATGTCCAATGTTTAATGTGTTATATGCATGCATATGATTGAGGCCATTATTTTATTAGCTCACTTATCCCAAATAGCCTGCCCTTCCATTTACCTTTGTTAGCCACTTTGATCCTTTTTAATCCTGTTTGTTCTATATTTTACCGCATCACTAGCCTTAAGTGGAAAAACAAACTAAATACCCCAATTGAATCTTTGGTTAGCTTAAGATAGAGATTTTGTTTCAATAAAGTGTGGGAAAGTTGCGGGAACATGGGTTAACAAGGGAATGCATTATGTTTTTACAATGATGAAATATTAGAAATTTGGGTACCTACTCATGTGAAACTAAAAAAAAATTATAAATCCATGTGTATTGATAAATTATGTTTACCTTTACTTTTAATAATAAAAAAAAATTTCAAGTAATTAAGTAATTAAATAAATGAATAAAGGAACAAAATTACCCCAATGTTAAGTTTAACGAAAAATCAATGCATATGTGATACAAATTAAGAGAAAGTTAATGCATGAGTATGTAATACAAAAGTGAGAAAATTTTGGGTAGCTAGGTATGATTTAAGAAGAATGTAGAGTATGTATAGGTAAGAGCTTAGGTTAATCGAAGATTCAATTTATAGCTTACTTAGCCATATATATACCCTCACCTTTACCTTGGCCCTATTACAACCTTAAAAAGACATCATGATGTTTGCATTGGTACATTAAATACTTGTTGATTGGTTAGGTGAAGAACAAAATCTAGAAAGCATGACTAGGGAAGAGTAGAGTGATTACCCTATACACTAGAGTGACTAGAGTGCACATACACCATCAGTAAGGGTCCAATGCTTGATTCTATGATCCCTGCTTTCATGAGCTGTCTTGTTACAAGTTTACTTGTTTCTACTGTATAGTTTGAATTAGTGGAATTTGAGTTATTTTTGTCTTGAGAAACTTATTTATTTTTAACTAAGAAGGTAAAATCATTTTAGCATATAGTTGCATTCATATACATAGGTTGCATTGCATTACATGAGTCTTAATTTTCCCTACTCATTTATTTTATATCCTTGAGCTATGCATGAGGACATGCTAATGTTTAAGAGTGGGGAGGTTGATAAACCACTATTTTATGGTTTATCTTGTGTTTAATTGAGTGGTTTTCATCAAGCCTTTACCCACATATTCATATGATTTGCATGATTTTATAATCCCTTCCTAATATAGTTTTATGATTGAAAACCTACTTCCTAGAGATCTTTAATTAGTATATTTTAAATCTCCTTTATACCATTCGATGCTGTGATCCATGTGTTAAGTGTTTCAGGCTTTATAGGGCAGGAATGGCTTACAAAAATGGAAGAAACAAAAGAAACAAAGGAGATGACCGGCGAGCACTGACGCGCACGCATGGCTCACGCGAGCGCGCGGAATGGAAAAATTTACAGCGACGCGTGCGTGTGCCTGACGCGTACGCGTGGATTGAAGTCTGCACAAAAGATGCGCAATGATGAGCGGATAATTTATACGCTTTTTGACATTGTTTTTAGTATGTTTTTAGTAGGATCTAGTTACTTTTAGGGATGTTTTTATTAGTTTTTATGTTAAATTCACATTTCTGGACTTTACTATGAGTTTGTGTGTTTTTCTGTGATTTCAGGTATTTTCTGGCTGAAATTGAGGGACTTGAGCAAAAATCAGATTCAGAGGTTGAAGAAGGACTGCTGATGCTGTTGGATTCTGACCTCCCTACACTCAAAGTAGATTTTCTGGAGCTACAGAACTCCAAATGGCGCGCTCTCAACGGCATTGGAAAGTAGACATTCAGGGCTTTCCAGAAATATATAATAGTCCATACTTTGCCCGAGTTTAGATGACGCAAAAGGGCATTGAAAGCCAGTTCTACACTACAGTCTGGAGTTAAACGCCAGAAACACGTCACAAACCAGAGTTGAACGGCAAAAACACGTTACAACTTGGCGTTCAACTCCAAAAGAAGCCTTTGCACGTGTAAACTTCAAGCTCAGCCCAAGCACACACCAAGTGGGCCCCGGAAGTGGATTTATGCATCAATTACTTACTTCTGTAAACCCTAGTAGCTAGTCTAGTATATATAGAACTTTTTATCATTGTATTCACAGTCTTGGTTACTCCGGTTCCCCTCTGGGGCCGAGACCAATGAACTCCATTATCACTTATGTATTTTCAACGGTAGAGTTTCTGCACTCCATAGATTAAGGTGTGGAGCTCTGCTGTTCCTCATGATTTAATGCAAAGTACTACTATTTTCTATTCAATTCAGCTTATTCCGCTTCTAAGATATCCATTCGCACCCAAGAACGTGATGAATGTGATGATTATGTGACGCTCATCATCATTCTCACTTATGAACGTGTGCCTGACAAACACTTCCGTTCTACATGCAAACAAGCTAGAATGAGTATCTCTTAGATATCTAATATAGAGGACCGAGTCCGAGATATTAGAATCTTCGTGGTATAAGTTAGAACCCATGGATGGCCATTCTTGAGATCCGGAAAGTCTAAATCTTGTCTGCGGTATTCCGAGTAGGATCTGGGAAGGGTTGGGTGTGACGAACTTCAAACTCGCGAGTGCTGGGCGAGTGACAGACGCAAAAGGAGGGTGAATCCTATTCCAGTATGATCGAGAACCTCAGATGATTAGCCGTGCCGTGACAGAGCATTTGGACCTTTTTCATAGAGAGGTTCAAAGGAACGAAAGCATCTCTATACGCATATCTGAAATTCTCACCAATGAATTACATAAGTATTCCTATCTTTATTTTCTGTTTATTTACTATTATTATTCGAAAACTCCATAACCATTTAATATCCGCCTGACTGAGATTTACAAGATGACCATAGCTTGCTTCATACCGACAATCTCCGTGGGATCGACCCTTACTCACGTAAGGTTTTATTACTTGGACGACCCAGTGCACTTGCTGGTTAGTTGTATCGAAGTTGTGACAAATTATGAATTAAGATTAGAGCACCAAATTTTTGGAGACATTACCAGGGATCAAAATTTTGTACACCAAGTTTTTGGCGCCGTTGCTGGGGATTGTTCGAGTATGGACAACTGACGGTTCATCTTGTTGCTCAGATTAGGTAATTTTCTTCTTGTTTCAACTTTTATTTGGTTTTCAAAAACTTTTTCAAAAATTATTCTTTGTTTTTGTTTTTCTTAAAATAAATTTTCGAAAAAAAAATATATATTTTCTTCTTTTTCGTTTTTCCCAATTAATTTTCAAAAAAAAAAATCCAAAAAAATTTTATAAAATCGTAAAATCAAAAATATTTTTCTGTTTCTTGTTTGAATCTGGTGTCAATTGCATGTTTTTAAAATTTGTGCATTCTTTCGAAAATTTCATGCATTGCATTCTTCATGATCTTCAAGTTGTTCTTGGCCAGTCTTCTTGTTTGAACTTCATATTTTCTTGTTTTATGTCTTTTCTTGTTTTTCATATGCATTCTTGAATTCTTAGTGTCTAAAAATTAAAAATTTTTAAGTTTGGTGTCTTGCATGTTTTTTTTTTCTTGAAAACTTTTTAAAAATAAGTTCTTGGTGTTCATCTTGACATTCAAAGTGTTCTTGGTGTTCATCTTGACATTCATAGTGTTCTTGCATGCATCACATGTTTTGATCCAAAATTTTCATGCATTGAGTCTTTTTGATGTTTTTCTCTTTCATCATTAAAAATTCAAAAATCAAAAAAATATCTTTCCCTTTTTCACTCATAAATTTTCAAAAATTTGAGTTGACTTTTTCGAAATTTTTTAAAAATTTAGTTGTTTCTTATGAGTCAAATCAAATTTTCAATTTAGAAACCTTATCTTTTTCAAAAATCAAATCTTTTTCATTTTTCTTATTTATTTTCGAAAATTTTAAAAATCTTTTTCAAAAATCTTTTTCTTAATTTCATCTCATAATTTTCGAAAATATTATCAACAATTAATGTTTTGATTCAAAAATTTCAAGTTTGTTACTTTCTTATTAAGAAAGATTCAAACTTTAAGTTCTAGAATCATATCTTGTGATTACTTGTGAGTCAAGTCATTAATTTTAATTTTAAAATTCAAATCTTTTTCAAAACTAATTTTAATCATATCTTTCTATCATATCTTTTTAAATCATATCTTTTTCAAAAATTTGATTTTAAAATATCTTTTCTAACTTCTTATCTTCTTATCTTTTCAAAATTGATTTTCAAATCTTTTTCAACTAACTAATTAACTTTTTGTTTGTTTCTTATCTTTTTCAAAACCACCTAACTACTCTTCCCTCTCTAATTTTCGAAAATACCTCTCGTTTTTTCAAAAATTCTTTTTAATTAATTAATTTTTTTAAATTTTAATTTTAAATTTTTTCCCCTTTAATTTTTGAAAATCATCAACTCCTTTTCAAAAGTTATTTTCGAAAATTTATCTCTCTCATCTTCTTCTATTTATTTAATTACTTACTAACACTTCTCCTCACCCAAAAATTCGAACCCCTTCTTCTCCTCTGAGTTCGAATTCTTCTCTTCTTCATTATTTTTCTTCTTTTCTTCTACTCACACAAGGGAACCTCTATACTGTGGTGAAAAGGATCCCTATTATTATTTTTTATTCCCTTCTTTGTCATATGAGCAGGAGCAAGGACAAGAACATTCTTGTTGAAGTAGATCCTGAACCTGAAAGGACTCTAAAAAGGAAACTAAGAGAAGCTAAAATACAACAATCCAGAGACAACCTTACAGGAATTTTCGAACAGGAAGAGGAGATGGCAGCCGAAAATAATAATAATGCAAGGAGGATACTTGGTGACTTCACTGCACCTAATTCCAATTTACATGGAAGAAGCATCTCCATCCTGCCTTTGGAGTAAACAATTTTGAGCTGAAACCCCAATTAGTTTCTCTGATGCAGCAGAACTGCAAGCTTCATGGACTTCCATCTGAAGATCCTTTTCAGTTCTTAACTGAATTCTTGCAGATCTGTGATACTGTTAAGACCAATGGGGTTGATCCCGAGGTCTACAGGCTTATGCTTTTACCGTTTGTTGTAAGAGAAAGAGCTAGAGTATGGTTAGACTCTCAACCTAAGGATAGCCTGAACTCTTGGGATAAGCTGGTCACGGCTTTCTTAGCCAAGTTCTTCCCTCCTCAAAAGCTTAGTAAGCTTAGAGTGGATGTTCAAACCTTTAGACAGAAAGAAGGAAAATCCCTCTATGAAGCTTGGGAGAGGTACAAGCAATTGACCAAAAAGTGTCCTTCTGACATGCTTTTAGAATAGACCATTCTGGATATATTCTATGATGGTCTGTCCGAGTTATCAAAGATGTCACTGGACAATTCTGCAGGTGGATCCATTCACCTAAAGAAAACGCCTGCAGAAGCTCAAGAACTCATTGACATGGTTGCTAATAACCAGTTCATGTACACTTCTGAAAGGAATCCTGTGAATAATGGGATGCCTATGAAGAAGGGAGTCCTTGAAATTGACACTCTGAATGCTATATTGGCTCAGAATAAAATATTGACTCAGCAAGTCAATATGATTTCTCAGAGTCTGAATGGAATGCAAGCTGCATCCAACAGTACTCAAAAGGCATCTTCTGAAGAAGAAGCTCATGATCCTGAGAACCCTGCAATAGCAGAGGGGAATTACATGGGTGAACCTTATGGAAACACCTATAACCCCTCATGGAGAAATCACCCAAATTTCTCATGGAAGGATCAATAAAAGCCTCAACAAGGCTTTAATAATGGTGGAAGAAATAGGTTTAACAATAGCAAGCCTTTTTCATCATCCACTCAGCAACAGACAGAGAATTCTGAGCAGAATCCAGCTAGCTTAGCAAATTTAGTCTCTGATTTATCTAAGGCCACTGTGAGTTTCATGAATAAAACAAGGTCTTCCATTAGAAATTTGGAAGCACAAGTGGGCCAAATGAGTAAGAAGATCACTGAAACTCCTCCTAGTACTCTCCCAAGCAATACAGAAGAGAATCCAAAGAGAGAGTGCAAGGCCATTGATATAACCATCATGGCCGAACCTATAGGGGAGGAAGAGGACGTGAATCCCAGTGAGGAAGACCTCCTGGGACGTCCAGTGATCAACAAGGAGTTTTCCTTTGAGGAGCCAAAGGAATCTGAGGCTCATCTAGAGACCAAAGAGATTCCATTAAACCTCCTTATGCCCTTCATGAGCTCTGATCAGTATTCTTCTTCTGAAAAGAATGAGGATGTTACTGAAGAGCGAATTGCCAAGTACCTTGGTGCAATCATGAAGCTGAATGCCAAATTATTTGGTAATAAGACTTGGGAAGATGAACCTCCCTTGCTCATCAATGAACTGAGTGATCTGGATCAACTGACATTGCCTCAGAAGAAACAAGATCCTGGAAAGTTCTTAATACCTTGTACCATAGGCACCATGACCTTTGAGAAGGCCCTATGTGGCCTTGGGTTAGGGATAAACCTCATGCCACTCTCTGTAATATAGAAACTGGGAATGCTTGAGGTACAGACTGCCAATTTCTCATTAGAAATGGCAGACAAATCTATGAAAATTGCTTATGGACTAGTAGAGGACGTGTTAGTAAAGGTTGAAGGCCTTTACATCCCTGCTGATTTCATAATCCTAGACACTGGGAAGGATGAGGATGAATCCATCATCCTTGGAAGAACCTTCCTAGCCACAGCAAGAGCTGTGATTGATGTAGACAGAGGAGAGTTGGTCCTTCAATTAAATGAGGACAACCTTGTGTTTAAAACTCAAGGATCTCTTTCTGTAACAATGGAGAGGAAGCATGAAAAGCTTCTCTCAGTACAGAGTCAACTAAAGCCCCCACTGTCAAACTCTAAGTTTGGTGTTGGGAGGTCTCAGCCAAACTCTAAGTTTGGTGTTGAACTCTCATATCCAAACTCTAAGTTTGGTGTTGGGAGTCTATAAAATTGACCTGATCACCTGTGTGGCTCCATGAGAGCCCACTGTCAAGCTATTGACATTAAAGAAGCACTTGTTAGGAGACAACCCAATTTTTATTTTTATTGTTCTTTTATGTTTTATTAGGTTCATGATCATGTGGAGTCACAAAATAAATACAAAAATTAAAAACAGAATCAAAAACAGCAGAAGAAAAATCACACCCTGGAGGAGGGACTTACTGGCGTTTAAACGCCAGTAAGGAGCATCTGGCTGTCGTTCAACACCAGAACAGAGCATGGATCTGGCGTTGAACGCCAGAAATAAGCAGCATCTTGGCGTTCATACGCCAGAAATGCACACTGAGGAAAGCTGGTGCTGAACGCCAGAAACAAGCATAGAACTGGCGTTCAACGCCAGAAACATGCTACATCTGGGAGCTGAACACCCAGAACAAGCATCAATTCGGCGTTTAAATGCCAGAATTGCATGCAAAGGCATTTTACATGCCTAATTGGTGCAGGGATGTAAATCCTTGACACCTTAGGACCTGTGGACCCCACAAGATCAACTCAGCATCTGTGGACCCCACAGGATCCCCACCTACCTCCGCTCATACTCTTCCCTCTTCTCATTCATCCTCTCTTCCCAATAAACACCCTTCCCCAAAACCCTTCACCAATCACCTCAATCTCTCTCTTCCCTATTACCCATTCACCACTCACATCCACCCACTCTTCCCCATAAACCTACCTCATACACCGCACATACCTTCAAAATTCAAAATCACTTTCCCACCCAAACCCACCCTAAATGGCTGAACCTAACCTCTCTCCATTCACTATATAAACCCCTACATTCTTCTTCATTTTCACACAACACAACTCTCTCTCCCTCCCCTCCATATCTTCTTCTTCTTCTTTTCTTTCTTCTCTTGCTCGAGGACGAGCAATATTCTAAGTTTGGTTTGGTAAAAGCATAAGCTTTTTGTTTTTCCATTACTAGTGATGGCACCTAAGACTGGAGAATCCTCTAGAAAAGGGAAAGGGAAGACAAAAGCTTCCACCTCCGAGTCATGGGAGATGGAAAGATTCATCTCCAAAGCCCATCAAGACCACTTCTATGATGTTGTGGCCAAGAAGAAGGTGATCCCCGAGGTCCCTTTCAAACTCAAGAAAAATGAGTATCCAGAGATCCGACATGGGATCCAAAGAAGAGGTTGGGAAGTTCTAACAAACCCCATCCAACAAGTCGGAATTCTATTGGTTCAATAGTTCTATGCTAATGCATGGATCACTAGGAACCATGATCGAAGTAAGAACCTGAACCCGAAGAATTATCTCACCATGGTTCGGGGGAAATACTTAGATTTTAGTCCAGAAAATGTGAGGTTGGCGTTTAACTTGCCAATGATGGAAGAGAACGCACGCCCCTACACAAGAAGAGTCAACTTTGATCAAAGGTTGGACCAAGTCCTCATGGACATATGTGTGGAAGGAGCTCAATGGAAGATTGACTCAAAAGGCAAACCGGTTCAACTGAGAAGACTGGACCTTAAGCCTGTAGCTAGAGGATGGTTGGAGTTCATTCAACACTCAATCATTCCCACTAGCAACCGGTCTGAAGTTACAATAGACCGGGCCATCATGATCCATAGCATCATGATTGGGGAGGAAGTGGAGGTTCATGAGATTATACGTCAAGAACTCTACAAGGTGGCTGACAAGTCTTCTACTATGGCAAGGTTAGCCTTCCCTCACCTTATTTGCCACCTATGCAATTCGGCTGGGATTGACATAGAGGGAGATATCCTCATTGAAGAGGACAAGCCCATCATTAAGAAAAGGATGGAGCAAACAAGAGAGCCTATTCATGGATCTCAAGAGACGCATGAAGAAGCTCATCACCAAGAAATCCCTGAGATGCCTCAAGGGATGCACTTTCCTCCACAGAATTTTTGGGAGCAAATCAACACCTCCCAAGGAGAATTAAGTTCCAACATGGGACAATTAAGGGTGGAACATCAAGATCACTCCATCATCCTCCATGAAATTAGAGAAGATCAAAGAGCAATGAGGGAGGAGCAACAAAGACAAGGAAGAGACATAGAAGAGCTCAAGGACATCATTGGTTCCTCAAGAAGGAAACGCCACCATCACTAAGGTGGACTCATTCCTTGTTCTTAAACTTTCTGTTTTTCGTTTTCTTATGTTAAATGTTTATCTATGTTTGTGTCTTTATTACATGATCATTAGTGTCTAAGTGTCTATTCCTTAAAGTAGTGAATATGAATCCATCACCTCTCTTGAATGAAAAATGTTTTAATTACAAAAGAACAAGAAGTACATGGTTTCGAATTCATCCTTGAAACTAGTTTAATTATCTTGATGTGGTGACAATACTTTTTATTTTCTGAATGAATGCTTGAACAGTGCATATGTCTTTTGAAGTTGTTGTTTATGAATGTTAAATATGTTGGCTCTTGAAAGAATGATGAAAAGGAGAAATGTTATTTGATAATCTGAAATATCATAAAAATGATTCTTGAAGCAAGAAAAAGCAGTGAATACAAAAGCTTGTAGAAAAAAAATAGCGAAAAAAAAGAGAGAACGAAAAAGAAAAAGAAAAAGCAAGCAGAAAAAGCTAAAAGCTCTTAAAACCAAAAGACAAGAGCAAAAAGCCAATAGCCCTTAAAACCAAAAGGCAAGGGTAATAAAAAGGATCCCAAGGCTTTGAGCATCAGTGGATAGGAGGGCCTAAAGGAATAAAATCCTGGCCTAAGCGGCTAAACCAAGCTGTCCCTAACCATGTGCTTGTGGTGTGAAGGTGTCAAGTGAAAACTTGAGACTGAGCGGTTAAAGTCAAGGTCCAAAGCAAAAGAAGAGTGTTCTTAAGAACCCTGGACACCTCTAATTGGGGACTTTAGCAAAGCTGAGTCACAATCTGAAAAGGTTCACCCAATTATGTGTCTGTGGCATTTATGTATCCGGTGGTAATACTGGAAAACAAAGTGCTTAGGGCCACGGCCAAGACTCATAAAGTAGCTATGTTCAAGAATCAACATACTAAACTAGGAGAATCAATAACACTATCTGAACTCTGAGTTCCTATAGATGCCAATCATTCTGAACCTCAATGTATAAAGTGAGATGCCAAAACTATTCAAAAGGCAAAAAGCTACAAGTCCCGCTCATCTGATTGGAGCTATGTTTCATTGATAGTTTGGAATTTATAGTATATTCTCTTCTTTTTATCCTATTTGATTTTTAGTTGCTTGGGGACAAGCAATAATTTAAGTTTGGTGTTGTGATGAGCGGATAATTTATATACTTTTTGGCATTGTTTTTAGTATGTTTTTAGTAGGATCTAGTTACTTTTAGGAATGTTTTTATTAGTTTTTATGTTAAATTCACATTTCTGGACTTTAATATGAGTTTGTGTGTTTTTCTGTGATTTCAGGTATTTTCTGGCTGAAATTGAGAGACTTGAGCAAAAATCAGATTCAGAGGTTGAAGAAGGACTGCTGATGCTATTAGATTCTGACCTCCCTGCACTCAAAGTGGATTTTTTGGAGCTACAGAACTCCAAATGGCGCGCTCGCAACGGCGTTGGAAAGTAGACATCCAGGGCTTTCCAGAAATATATAATAGTCCATACTTTGCCGGAGTTTAGATGACGCAAAAGGGCGTTGAACGCCAGTTCTACGCTGCAGTCTAGAGTTAAACGCCAGAAACACGTCACAAACCAGAGTTGAACGGCAAAAACATGTTACAACTTGGTGTTCAACTCCAAAAGAAGCCTCTGCACGTGTAAACTTCAAGCTCAGCCCAAGCACACACCAAGTGGGCCCCGGAAGTGGATTTATGCATCAATTACTTACTTCTGTAAACCCTAGTAGCTAGTCTAGTATATATAGAACTTTTTATCATTGTATTCACAGTCTTGGTACTCTGGTTCCCCTCTGGGGCCGAGACCAATGAACTCCATTATCACTTATGTATTTTCATCGGTAGAGTTTCTGCACTCTATAGATTAAGGTGTGGAGCTCTGCTGTTCCTCATGATTTAATGCAAAGTACTACTGTTTTCTATTCAATTCAACTTATTACACTTCTAAGATATCCATTCGCACCCAAGAACATGATGAATGTGATGATTATGTGATACTCATCATCATTCTCACTTATGAACGCGTGCCTGACAAACACTTCCGTTCTACATGCAAACAAGCTAGAATGAGTATCTCTTAGATATCTAATACAGAGGACCGAAGTCCGAGATATTAGTAACTTCGTGGTATAAGTTAGAACCCATGGATGGTCATTCTTGAGATCCGGAAAGTCTAAACCTTGTCTGCGGTATTCCGAGTAGGATCTGGGAAGGGATGGCTGTGACGAACTTCAAACTCGCGAGTGCTGGGCGTAGTGACAGACGCAAAAGGAGGGTGAATCCTATTCCAGTATGATCGAGAACCTCAGATGATTAGCCGTGCCGTGACAGAGCATTTGGACCTTTTTTACAGAGAGGATGGGATGTAGCCATTGACAACGGTGATGCCCTATATAAAGCTTGCCATGGAAAGAAGTAGGACTGGTTGGATGAAGACAGCAGGAAAGCAGAGGTTCAGAGGAACGAAAGCATCTCTATACGCTTATCTGAAATTCTCACCAATGAATTACATAAGTATTTCTATCTTTATTTTTTGTTTATTTACTATTATTATTCGAAAACTCCATAACCATTTAATATCCGCCTGACTGAGATTTACAAGATGACCATAGCTTGCTTCATACCGACAATCTCCGTGGGATCGACCCTTACTCACGTAAGGTTTTATTACTTGGACGACCCAGTGCATTTGCTGGTTAGTTGTATCGAAGTTGTGACAAATTATGAATTAATATTAGAGCACCAAATTTTTGGAGCCATTACCAGGGATCACAATTTCGTACACCACGCACGCGTGGACGACGCGCACGCATGACAAGGAAATTCGCCAAATGACGCGCACACGTGGATGACACGTACGCGTCACCTGCGCGATCTACAAAATTAACAGAAAATGCTGAGGGCAATTTCGGGCCGCATTTTGACCCAGTTTTCGGCCCAGAAACCCAGAATAAAGCTAGAGAACATGCAGAGACTCAACACATACGGAGAAATTACTCTAGAGAGAGAAATTACTCTTCCTCTAGGTTCTGTTTACATTCATAGTTTCATAGTTTATTGCTTTCGCTTTTGGATATTGAAAAGTCATCACCTCCGTTGAAGATACTATTCTAGTTTGTTTCCTTACTTGCCTTTTTATTTATTTCATATTCTTAATTCTTGTTTAGAGTGGTAATTGGATTATTTTCATGGATTGTTAATGCAAATGATTACTTTTACTTTTAATTAATCTTAATCTCTATTTTATTTGAATTATTATGTCTCTTTTCTGTTCCAAACTCCCAATAACCAAGATGGTATCAATGTCAATAGAGTAGATTCCCTACTTGACATGGGGTTGATTAAGAGGAGACACTTGAGTTGGAATGCTCAAGTAATTAGTTAAATTGGAAGTTGTTGGCTAATTCTGTATTTACTAACGCTAGACCTTCCTAAGGGAGAAGACTAGGATTTGCGAATAAGAGTTAGCTCAATCACTTGACTTTCCTTTATTTAGTAACGGTTAACTAAGTGAAAATAACAACCTCTTTATACTACACTTGAGAGAATTCCAACAAGGATAGAACTTCCAATTAATCATTCCCCCAGTCAAGGCTTTTTAATCTGAATAATATAAATTCCTTTTAATTTTCATTGCACTAAATTATAATTGTTTATTTTTTGTTAATCAATTCTCAAAACTCTTGGAAAACTCCTGATTAATAAATTAGCATCCTTTCTAGCAACTCGTTGGGAGACGACCTGGGACTCATACTCCCAGTATTTTTATTCTAAACTTTTTGTGACAACCTTTCTAAATTGATGAGGCAGATTTTCGCTGGTTAAGAGCTATACTCACAACGCTGTTTTATTATATTATCATCTCTTAATTGGTCTAACTTCTGCCACGCATCAACCACCTGGAGTGGACTCACTCAGGAGCTGTCAGAAATGGGGTATATGATTCCAGCATTCTATAACTTCATCACCTTCTTTTGAAACACCTCTTTCATGGTTGGATTGAGCCTCCTTTGAGGTTGGACCACTGGCCGTGAGTCCTCCTCTAGCAGGATTTTATGCATGCAAATTGTAGGTCTTATGCCTTTGATGTCATCAATTGTCCACCCTTGAGCAGTTTTGTGAGTTTTTAACACCTCAAGTAGCTTTTCTTCATCTTGTGTGCTCAAAGAAGAGTTGATGATTACTGGGAGATTTTCCTCCCTACCAAGAAATGCGTATTTGAGATAAGGAGGTAGAGGCTTCAGTTCTTGCTTTGGCACCTCCTCTTTCTTTCCTTCAAGTGAGCTTCTAACCACTTGCTTCCCTTTTTCCTCTTTAACTTGAATATCTTGAGTTTTTTCTTCTTGTTCTTCAAGATGGCTTGTCTCAAGCACTTCTTCCACCAATGTTTCTATCATCTCCACCCTCATATGGCTCTCTTTCTCACGGGGGTGATGAGTATTTTGGTGAAAAATAAATTTCTCCCAAAACACACAAATCTAACCGGCAAGTGTACCGGGTCGTATCAAGTAATAAAAACTCACGGGAGTGAGGTCGATCCCACAGGGATTGATGGATCAAGCAACTTTAGTGGGTGATTAGTTTAGTCAAGCTAACATTGAGTGATTTGAGTGACAATTGAAGCCAACAGAAAGTAAATGACAAGGAGAATTAAAGTGCAGAAAGTAAATTGGCAAGTAGCTTAAGGGGCAAGAAATGTAAATTGCAAGAATCTTAAATTGCAAGAAATGTAAATTGCATGAAATTAAAGGGGAGTCGGGTGCAGAGAAATTAAAGAGAGCAATAGATCAAGCAACTGGAAATGTAAATTGCAGGAAGAATAAAGGAAATTGGATGCTATGAATTAAAACAGAATTTAAACTGTGAAGTGCAGTGAAGTAAGGAACGCTCAGATTCTCAGCTTAATTGCAAAATAAAATTGAAGATCTCAGGAAATCAAAGAGACTAGAAAACGAGTCTAGATCTCAAGCCCTTCCTTGATTCAACAGCAGACAGATTGAAGAAGAAATGAAGATGGACGCAGTAAATGAAAACTTTGATTCAAATCCCAATTTCTGAAATTATGCAGACAAGCAAAACAAAGAGAAATCTCAAAGGGAGAATGAAACAGAATTTCTTCAATTCTCCACTCGAGATTCAAGACAAGAATGTAAACTAAGAGAGAGCTCTCTAATCCTAATGCTCCCTAGTGGAGCCAGCCTCCCCACAAATATGAAAATGATGCCTTATATAGGCTTTACAAAATGGAAATGAAAATGAAATTAAAAACAAATTACAATTAAATGAAATTCCTATTTTATCTATTTCTTGTGCCTTTGAGTGATGATCATTTGGGCCCTTGCTCTTGATGGAATTGGGTTGATAAAGGCCTTGGTTGATTGCTCTTGGAGTTTGAAGAGGAACCGAATTGAACCAATTGAACCGGTTTTGAAATTAGCCATAGTTGGACCTAACGTTTGAGCCAAAGTTAGGGGTCTAACTTTGGCCCTAACTTTTCCTAGCAGCAAGCATATTTCTCTGGTTTGGACGTTGGTGCCAACGTTAGGGGTCTAACTTTGACCCTAACATTGGCCTCCCTTATGCACATTTATGGGGCCAACTTTGTCCTCTTGTCATGTTGCCAATTTTATGCCCAATATAGACTATCATATATGGTTGGAAAGCTCTGAATGTCAGCTTTCTAACCCACTTGGAATCACTTCAATTGGACATCTACAACTCAAGTTATGATCATTTGAAGAGGGCATGGTTGCTGGCTTTAGTGTGCAGCGTTTGAGGTAACGTTAGCCCTCAAACGTTGGCGAAAACGCCAGTTCTGGAGGCTCAAATGTATTGTCTACCCCATACTATTATCCATTGTTGGAAAGCCCTGGATGTCTACTTTCCAATGCCGTTGGGAGCACATTATTTGGAGCTCTACAGCTCGAGTTATACTCCTTTGAAGGTGCAGAGGTCAGTTGGCTTCACTGCAGGTTGCCACCATGTTCGTTTATGCACATTGCGGGGCAGTTTTCTCCCTCAATTTTAGTGTCCACCATGCAGTGCCATATATGCTTGGAAAGCTCTTGATTCCTACTTTCCAATGCTTCTTGAATCACCTCATTTGGAGCTCTGTAGCTCAAGTTATTCTTGTTGGAAGTATACCCCTTGTATGCCTTGTGGTGTGTGGCGCCAACGTTAGCCTCCAAGTTAGGGGGCTAACGTTGGCGCAAACGTTGGCCCCTCTCCCTTATGTCTTCATGTGCCAACATTAGATGGCCAGGGAGGAATTCATGTGCCAACGTTAGCCTCCAAGTTAGGGGGCTAACGTTGGCTCAAACGTGGGGAGCCTAGGGAGTAATCTTCATGCCCAACGTTAGCCTCCAAGTTAGGGGGCTAACGTTGGGGCTAACTTCATGCCTCCAGGTTCAATTTCACTTATTCCTCTCTTCACTCCTAGCCATTCCTCTTTGCTTCAACCTTTCTCCAAGCTTTCTTCACCTATCATTAATCAACCAAACACATCAAAGCTATGCTCAAAATCATGAGATATTCATTCTTTCATAATATGTGACAATTTTAGCATAAAACCTCATGAAATAGCATGAATTCATACATGGTTGATTAAATCAAAGGAAACATGAAAATCTACCCAATTGGCTTGCTTATGGCTCAAGAAAGTGCATAATTCAATTAAAAACAAAAGAAAAAGGCTAGTTAAAATAGGCTAAGATGACTTGTCATCAGGGGGTATTACATTGCCTTGAAGACATTGATGACCATTTGTTCATTATGTACCCTGAGAACTATTTCACCTTTCTCTACATCAATGATGGCTCTTGCTGTGGCTAGAAAAGGTCTTCCCAAGAAAATTGAGTTATTTCCCTCCTCTTCCATATCTAGGATCACAAAGTCATAAGGGAAAATGAACTCTCTAACTTTCACCAATAGATTTTCTACCACTCCATTAGGTATATTAAGGGATCTATCAGCAAGCTGTAGTGACATCCTTGTAGGCTTCACCTCCTCTATGAGCAATTTCTTCATCATGGAGAGAGGCATAAGATTTATGCTGGCACCCAAGTCACAGAGAACTCTCTCTATTGTCATGTTTCCAATGGTACATGATATGAGGAAACTCCCTAGATCATGGAGTTTGGGTGGCAATCCTTTTTAGATTACAAAGGATCACAATTTCCTTCTCCTTCCAGCTCCTCTTTTTGGTGATGAGTTCTTTGAGAAACTTTGTATAAAGTGGCATTTGTTCCAAGGCTTCAGCTAGTGGAATGTTGATCTCCAATTTCCGGAAAATCTCCAAGAACTTAGGGAATTGTTGATCCTTCATCTCCTTGTGCAATCTCTGAGGGTAGGGTAGTTGAGGAACATATGGCTTCACTTTCTCTTTCTTCTCTTGTGTTTGTGACTCTGAGACTTGCTTGCCTTTCCTTGGAGCATGTGATTCATTGTGCTTATTTTGATCTCCCTTATCATTTTCCTTAATCTCCGTCTCTTCCTTGCTGGCATCCTTGTTATCCTTTCCCAATGTGCTACCACTCCTCAGTTGTATAGTGATGAGTCCATATTTGATTATATATTTTGACTCAATTTGGATGGATTCTAGCACATGAACTCACACTTAAGCACCAAAATAGCATACTTTTGTGTTTTGGTCTCCAATTTGATCCTAAATGTGAAAACATACAATTTTATGCTTGAAATGAGCAATTTAATTCCACTTTTATTCCATTCGATGCCATGACATGTTTACTGAGTGATTTCAGGCCTTGGAGGCAAGAATGGATAGCCAAAAGTGGAAAAAAGCATATACAAGGGAGAAAACATGAAGAAAACAAGGAAAAGTACACACAGCGAAGTGTGCGTGCGCACGAGCTTGCGTGCGTGCGCAAGAGAATGGATTTGCATGTGTGCATGCGCACAAGTACCTGTGCGTACGCACAAGTCCCTGCACGTGGTTGCATTAACGAAACACGTGCTTTGCGAATTCTGAGGCCTCTTGGCCCATTTTGGAAGGCTGGTGATAAACCCATATTTTATGATGTATTTTGTGCTCAATTTAAGTAATTTATTCAATCCTTCACCCACTTATTCAGGTAAATTGCATGGTTTTACTTTCCCTTCCTTATTATGTGATATATGTGAAAAACATGTTTCCTATGCTTTAAAAATATTAATTTTAATTACCCTTTATTACCATTCGATGCCGTGATTCGTGTGTTAAGTATTTTTAGATCTCCTAAGGCAGGAATGGCTTAGAAGACAGAAAGGAAACATACAAAAATGGAAGGAAAGCACAAAAATAGAGTTTTGAAGAAAAGGGGCAACGACGCGAACGCATGGACGACGCGGCCGCGTGCCTAGCGCAAAAAGGCATCGACGTGAACGAGTGACTGACGTGGACGCGTGCCTTGATCAGAACGCAAATGACGCGTACGCGTGACCGAAGCGAACGTGTGACAAGGAAAACTCTTAGATGACGCGAACGCGTGACAGACGCCACGCACCAGAATCTGCAGAAAACGCCCCCAGCGATTTCTGGACCCTTTTTCGGCCCAATTCTAAATCCAAAAACATAGAATATAAGCCAGAGAATGGAGGAATCAAAAGGGAGGACGGATCATGCTTTCATATTCATAATTTTAGGATTAGATGTAGTTTTTAGACAGAGAGGTTCTCTCCTCTCTCTTAGGATTTAGGATTTTAGGATTTCTATTAGTTTAGTTCATTTCATCTTCAGTCACAGGTTCAATATTCTTTTAACTTTATATTTCTCTTCTACTTTCAGATACTTTAATGCTTTTATTTGTTAATTACTTATTTTACCAAATTGGCTTATGCTACATTCATGTTATGATTTTCTTAATTAATATTATTTGAGGTATTTCAGTTTATGATTGTTTTATTCTATTTATGAATGCTTTTAATTTAATTTAGATATTTTCTTCCGTTTGGCTTTGGTTAAGTAATTGGTAACACTTGAGTTATCAAACTCATCGTGATCGATAATTGTTATTTTTGCTAATTGAATTGAATTCCAATAACTCTAGTCCTTTCTTAGGGATTGGCTAGGACCTGAATATCAAATTAATTAGTCCACTTGACTTTCTTTTGCTTTAGTAAAGGTTAACTAAGTGGCATTAAAACTCAATTCTCATCACCATCGATAAGGATAACTAGGATAGGACTTCCAAATTCTTATACCTTGCCAAGAGATTTTATAATTAATTTATTTTTCTTTTTATTTAAATTACTTGCTCCTTATTTCAAAAACCCCCAATTTACAAAACTCATAACCAATAATAAGAACATACCTCCCTGCAATTCCTTGAGAGACGACCCGAGGTTTGAATACTTCGGTTATAAATTTTAAAGGGGTTTGTTACTTTTGACAACCAAAACTTTTGCACGAAAGGATTCTCTGTTGGTTTAGAAACTATACTTACAACGCAATAATATATTTGTGAATTTCTTTACCGATAGAAAATCTGATCGTCAGCTAGGAAGCTATATTTGGATGCTATATGAAGGGAATATCAACACATATGAAAAGAGAGCTTTCATTAGGAATTAGACTTTATTTTTAGCATAGATAATTAAGAGTAGGAATAATGTAGAGTAGAGAGCTCTCCTAGGGTTTATGTAGTTTTCATGTAGCATTTTATAGCAAGTTTGATCTTGGATTTTGCTTCTTTAATTGTAAGTACTCTTTAATTCCTCTTTAATTACATCACTTTTACTTTCAATTTCTCTTTGGTTCAAGCACTTTGTCAATATTTATAATTTTGAGTTCTTGAAGTTTTGATTGATGAATTTATTATTTCTTGCTTGCTTTATGTTTGTTTGGATGTTTAATGTTGATTTTGTGCATAGTTGGTTATAGCTTTCTATTTTCCTTTGCAATTTCTTATGTTTTGTTTTTATGCACACAAGGTGTTTGTGAAAATGCCAACCTTAGGATTTGAGTAGATTTTCTCACTTTGGCTTGTGGTTTGAGTTCCTAGGATACTAGAGTCATAATGTCCGACATTTAGTTATAATTCTTGGGGAGTTAGTTGACTCTTGTTTCATTGACGCTAACCTTTTATCAACTAGTTTAGTAAGTTGGTTAGGACTTATGGATTAAGGTCAACTATGCTTGCTTGACTTACTTCTCGATGGTTGGGGTTAAATTAAGCAAGATTAACTCATGATAATTAACATAGTTGTGGTTATGGCAAGGAAGGGATTCCATAATTCATCCCAAGTCAAGGTTTCAATTATGTTTTGAACCACTTTTTAATCACTTTATAGTTTTACTTGTTTATATTACATACATAGTTCTTTTGTTCTTTTATCACTTCATTAATTACAATTTTGTCTTATTATTTTATTTTTTTATTGCTTCCTAATCATTGAAAACCCCTTTGATTCTCACAACCAAAATTGTGCACTTATTGGCATTAGTTCCTAGGGAAGACAACCCGGGATTTAAAACTCCCGGTTATTTTGTGTTGATTGTGACATCTTTAGGATTATAATTTGATTGTTGGCCAATTATTAGTTCGGAGCTATACTTGCAACGAACATCTATTTGGAGAAAATCCTAACCTACAATTTGTTCATTCGTCAAATTTTGGCGCCATTGCCGGGGATCTAGCGTCATGAGTGCTATATTTTGGTTGTTGTAAATATGTGAATAGTGTGAATAGATACTTTTTGGGTTGTTTGCTTGTTTTTGTTATTAATTAGGATTTTGTTTCTTTTGACGCTTGATGTCTTTAGTTTTTATTTTCTATTTTCTCTATGAGCTATCACCCTTGTTGCTTGGAGCTTGGTTGAGATTGTTTTGTAGGGTATGATGAATTCAAGTTGGGATTGAATCAAGGAATGGGAGAAGCGATGAAGGAAGGAGGAATCTTCCCCATACTATACCGAGCCAAATCCTTCCCCAAGTCCTCCCCTATATGAATATCAAACCCAAGGATATGAAGGATACCACATACATAACCTCCGACCACCAAACCTTCAAGCACCACCCTATACACCTCCATGGAATCAAGATACTTATACACCTTACCATCAACCATATGAACCACCATACCCTTATACACCACCTCAATATCCCCACCCACATAACACACCTTCCAACTACACAACCTTTCTCCCAACCTTTGAATCTCCTTGTCCACCTCAATATGAAGTTTTACAACCCTTGCCCCAAGAAGAACAAGACCTTCAAGCATTCTTCCAAGATCAAGAAGGGTTCCGAAGGATACAAGGGGATTTCATAGCTACCATAGCTGAAGCGGTGAACCGCTTAGCCTCACTACGCTCAAGCAATTAAGACATTCCCCTTAAGGAATGTGGAGGAGCAACGAAGGAGTGTAGAGAGGAGGAAAACATGGAGCCTCCAGGGAAAGAAGAAGAGGTAGGCCTAGAATTGCAAAAAGATGAGGAAGGTAGAACTAGTGAACCGAAAGAGGTAAATTGAGAGTTGAGGGAGTTTGATCAAGAAATAGATTGCATCACCAATGATTTTTTGTCCACCTTGGTCAACCCCTTCAATGATCTTGAGGAACCTTCCACTCTTGAATTTGAAAGAGAAAGGGAAGAGCTAGAAAAGAGTGGTAAGGAAGGGGTGATCACCCAAGAAGTGGAAGCATACATGTATGAGTTTACAAGATTGATTACCCAAGGGCAATTTGAGTGGGTAACAATTTCTTCAAAGAGCTTCATCGGTCCACATCAATTTGCTATCTTGGAGATGGACCACCAACTTAAGGTACTTCTTGGAGTGTTGAATGGTGAAAGATCGGGTGTTGATTGTCAAAGAAGTTCAAATCACAAGTGGTGCACGGTCGAATTTGGAGGAGTCTAAGATTCAAGTGGGTGCTTGGTACGCGAAATCGTGATTATTCATTCCCTGGCTATAGCGCCAAAAACATGGCGTGGGAGAACGTTGTCTCAAGACTTCTTCACAATTCCGTGTAACTGACCAGCAAGTGCACTGGGTCGTCCAAGTAATACATTACATGAGTAAGGGTCGACCCACGGAGATTGTCGGCTTGAAGCAAGCTATGGTCATCCTTGTAAATCTCAGTCAGGCAGATTCAAATGGTTATGAGGTTTTGATAATTAAAATATAAATAAAATATAAAATAAGATAGAAATACTTATGTAATTCATTGGTGGGATTTCATTGTTGCTTATGAATCTCTGCTTTCCTACTGTCTTCATTCAATAATTCATACTCCTTTCCATGGCAAGTTGTATGTTGGGGGATCACCCTTGTCAATGGCTACCGTCTATCCTCTCAGTGAAAATGGTCCAAATGCGCTATCACCGCACGGCTAATGATCTGTCGGTTCTCACTCATGTTGGAATAGGATCCATTGATCCTTTTGCATCTGTCACTACGCCCAACACTTGCGAGTTTGAAGCTCATCACAATCATCCCTTCCCAGATCCTACTCGGAATACCACAGACAAGGTTTAGACTTTCCGGATCTCAAGAATGCTGCCAATTGATTCTAGCTTATACCACGAAGACTCTGATCTCAAGGAATTGAAGGCTCTGTTGTCAGGAGAGACAATCAAACGCATGGACCAGGAATCCAAGAGATATGCATTCAAGCTTGTTTTCATGTAGAACAGAAGTGTTTGTCAGGCACGCGTTCATAAGTGAGAATGGTGATGAGTGTCACTTGATCATCATATTCATCATGTTCTTATGTGCGAATGAATATCTTAGAATAAGAATAAGCTTGAGTTGAATAGAAAAACAATAGTACTTTGAATTAATTCATGAAGAACAACAGAGCTCTACACCTTAATCTATGGGGTGTAGAAACTCTACCGTTGAAAATACATAAGAACAAGGTCTAGGAATGGCCGAATGGCCGGCCCCCTAAACTTGATCAAGAGATCAAAAGTGATACAAAGAGAGTGTCAAAAATGAACTGAGGATTTGAAATAAATCACTAAAAGTAGTTTTTATACTAAACTAGTATAGAAAATGAGTAACTAAGTGCAGATAGTGCAGAAATCCACTTCCGGGGCCCACTTGGTGTGTGCTTGGTCTGAGCATTGAAGCTTTCACGTGTAGAGACTCTTCTTGGAGTTAAACGCCAGCTTTGGTGCCAGTTTGGGCGTTTAACTCTAGCTTTTATGCCAGTTCTGGCCAGAATAGGGTAGAAAGTGGGCGTTCAAACGCCAGTTTGCGTTATCAAAACTCGGGAAAAGTATGGACTATTATATATTGCTGGAAAGCCCAGGATGTCTACTTTCCAACGCAATTGAGATTGCCCCAATTCGATTTTTGCAGCTCTAGAAAATCCAGTTCGAGTGCAGGGAGGTCAGAATCCAACAGCATCTGTAGTCCTTTTTCAGCCTCTGAATCAGATTTTTGTTCAGGTCCCTCAATTTCAGCCAGAAAATACCTGAAATCACAGAAAAACACAAAAACTCATAGTAAAGTCTAGAAATGTGAATTTTTCTTGAAAACTAATAAAAATATACTAGAAAGTAGCTAGATCCTACTAAAAACTACCTAAAAATAATGCCAAAAAGCGTATAAATTATCCGCTCATCACAACACCAAACTTAAATTATTGCTTGTCCCCAAGCAACTGAAAATCAAATAGGATAAAAAGAAGAGAATATACTATAAATTCCAAAATATCAATGAAACTTAGCTCCAATTAGATGAGCGGGACTAGTAGCTTTTTGCCTCTGAACAGTTTTGGCATCTCACTTTATCCTTTGAAGTTCCGAATGATTGGCATCTATAGGAACTCAGAATTTAGATAGTGTTATTGATTCTCCTAGTTCAGTATGTTGATTCTTGAACACAGCTACTTTATGAGTCTTGGGCGTGGCCCTAAGCACTTTGTTTTCCAGTATTACCATCGGATACATAAATGCCACAGACACATAACTGGGTGAACCTTTTCAGATAGTGACTTAGCTTTGCTAGAGTCCCCAATTAGAGGTGTCCAGGGTTCTTAAGCACACTCTTTTTGCTTTGGATCACGACTTTAACCGCTCAGTCTCAAGCTTTTCACTTGACACCTTCACGCCACAAGCACATGGCTAGGGACAGCTTGGTTTAGCCGCTTAGGCCAGGATTTTATTCCTTTGGGCCCTCCTATCCATTAATGCTCAAAGCCTTGGATCCTTTTTACCCTTGCCTTTTGGTTTAAAGGGTTACCGGCTTTTTGCTCTTGCCTTTTGGTTTAAAGAGCTATTGGCTTTTTCTGCTTGCTTTTTCTTTTTCTTTCTTTTTTTCTTTTATTTTTGCCATTTTTTTCTCACAAGCCTTGTTTTTCACTGCTTTTTCTTGCTTCAAGAATCAATTTTATGATTTTTCAGATTATCAATAACATTTCTCATTTTTCATTATTCTTTCAAGAGCCAACAATTTTAACATTCATAAACTTCACTATAAAAAAATGCACTGTTCAAGCATTCATTCAGAAAGCAGATAGTATTGTCACCACATCAAAATAATTAAACTAATCTCAAGGATGAATTCAAAATTCATGTACTTCTTGTTCTTTTGCATTTAGAACATTTTTTTATTTAAGAAAGTTGATGGATTCATAGGACATTCATAGCTTTAAAGCATAGACACTAGACACTAATGATCATGTAATAAATACACAAACATAAATAAACATAAAGCATAGAAAACAAAAACAGAAAAAAATAAATAGACAAGGAGACTAAGGAACGGGTCCACCTTAGTGAGGGTGGCGTCTTCTTCCTCTTGAAGAACCAATGGTGCTCTTGAGCTCCTTTATGTCTCTTCCTTGCCTTTGTTGCTCCTCCCTTATAGCTCTTTGATCTTCTCTAATCTCATGGAGAATGATGGAGTTCTCTTGGTGCTTCACCCTTAGTTGTCCCATGTTGGAACTTAATTCTCTTATGGAGGTGCTAATTTGCTCCCAATAGTTTTGTGGAGGAAAGTGCATCCCTTGAGGCATCTCAGGGATTTCATGATAAGGAATTTCCTCATGCTCTTGTTGAGGTCCATGAGTGGGCTCTCTTGTTTGCTCCATCCTCTTTTTAGTGATGGGCTTGTCCTCTTCAATGAGGATGTCTCCCTCTATGACAATCCCAGCCGAATTGTAGAGGTGACAAACGAGGTGAGGAAAGGCTAACCTTGCCAAAGTGGAGGACTTGTCAGCCACCTTGTAGAGTTCTTGAGGTATAATCTCATGAACTTCCACTTCCTACCCAATCATGATACTATAGATCATTGATGAGCGGATATTTTATACACTTTTTTAGGGTAATTTCATGTAGTTTTTAGCATCTTTTAGTTGGTTTTTAGTATATTTTTATTAGTTTATAGGAAAAATTCATATTTCTGGACTTTAATATGAGCTTGTGTGTTTCTCTGTGATTTCAGGTATTTTCTGGCTGAAATAGAGGGAGCTGAGCAAAAATCTGATTCAGGCTGAAAAAGGACTGCAGATGCTGTTGGATTCTAACCTCCCTTCACTCAAAATGGATTTTCTGGAGCTACATGAGTCCAAATGGTGCGCTCTCAATTGCGTTGGAAAGTAGACTTCCAGGACTTTCCAGAAATATATAATAGTCCATACTTTGCTCAAGGATAAACGACGTAAACTGGCATTCAACGCCAGTTCCATGTTGCATTCTAGCGTTAAACGCCAGAAACAGGTTACAAGTTGGAGTTAAACGCCAGAAATAGGTTACAACCTGGCGTTTAACTCTGGAAACAGCCTAGGCACGTGTAAAGCTCAAGTCTCAGCCCCAGCACACACCAAGTGGGCCCCAGAAGTGTATTTCTGGACTATCTATCTTAGTTTACTCATTTTCTGTAAACCTAGGTTACTAGTTTAGTATTTAAACAACTTTTAGAGATTTATTTTGCATCTCATGACATTTTAGATCTGAACTTTGTACTCTTTGACGGCATGAGTCTCTAAACTCCATTGTTGAGGGTGAGGAGCTCTGCTGTGTCTCGATGAATTAATGCAATTATTTCTGTTTTCTATTCAAACACGCTTGTTTCTATTTAAGATGTTCATTCGCACTTTAATATGATGAACGTGATGATCCGTGACACTCGTCACCATTCTCAATCTATGAACGCGTGCCTGACAACCACTCCCATTCTACCTTCGATTGAATGAGTAACTCTTGGATTCCTTAATCAGAATCTTCGTGGTATAAGCTAGAATCCATTGGCAGCACTCTTGAGAATCATAAAAAGTCTAAACCTTGTCTGTGGTATTCCGAGTAGGATTCAGGGATTGAATGACTACGATGAGCTTCAAACTCACAATGGTTGGGCGTAGTAACAGACGCAAAAGGATCAATGGATCTTATTCCAGCATGAGTGAGAACCGACAGATGATTAGCCGTGCGGTGACAGCGCACCTGGACCATTTTCACTGAGAGGACGGATGGTAGCCAACGGTGATCCACCAACACACAGCTTGCCATTGGAGGAACTTTGCGTGCGTGAAGAAGAAGACAAGGGGAAAGCAGAGATTCAGAACCGATTTGCCTCTTGAGTCACTTTTTCATTGAGCTCCTTCCACACATATGTCCATGAGGACTTGGTCCAACCTTTAATCAAAGTTGACCCTTCTAGTGTAGAGGCGTGCATTTTCTTGCATCATTGGCAAGTTGAACGCCAACCTTACATTTTCCGGACTGAAATCTAAGTATTTCCCTCGAACCATTGTAAGCCAATTTTTTGGATTCGGGTTCATAATTTGATCATGGTTCCTAGTGATCCATGTGTTTGCATAGAACTCTTGAACCATTAAGATTCTGACTTGTTGAATAGGATTGGAGAGAACTTCCCATCCTCTTCTTCTAATCTCATGTCGGATCTCCGGATACTCACTCTTTTTGGGCTTGAAAGGGACCTCAAGGATCACCTTCTTCTTGGCCACAACTTCATAGAAGTGGTCTTGATGGACTTTTGAGATGAATCTCTCCATCTCTCATGACTCAGAGGTGGAAGCTTTTGCCTTCCCTTTCCTCTTTCTAGAGGTTTCTCCGGCCTTAGGTGCCATAAATGGTTATGAAAAAATAAAAAGCAATGCTTTTACCACACCAAACTTAAAGTGTTTGCTCGTCCTCAGGCAAAGAAGAAAGAATGAAGGAGAAGAAGAAGAAAATAGAGGAGATGGAGGGTAAGGGTGAGTTCGGCCAAGGGGATATAAGGTGTTTGTGATGTGTGAAATTGAAGGAGTGATAAAGAGTATATATAGGAGTGGGGGATGGCTTGGTTCGTGTATTTGGGGTTGGGTTTGGGAAGGAAAAATTGTTTTGAATTTGAAGATAGGTGGTATTTTGGGGAAAAGTGAATGAGGTGATTGGTGAAGGGTATTTGGGGAAGAGGGTAAGATTTGATAGGTGAAGGGTATTTGGGGAAGAGTGTTATGAAAAGGTGTGAAGAGGAGAGAAGAAGAGGTGGGGAAGGAAGGGATCCTGAGGGGTCCACAGATCCTGAGGGGTCAAGGACTTTAACATCCCTGCTCCATTTAGGTATGCAAGACGCCCTTAGAGTGCAATTCTGGCGTTAAAAGCCAGATTGCTGCTTGTTTCTGGCGTTTAACGCCAGCTTTTCTCCCTTTCTTGGCGTTTAACGCCAACTTGGTGCCCTGTTCTAGCGTTAAACACGAGTCTGGTGCCTATTTCTGGCGTTAAACGCCAATCTGGTGCCCATTTCTAGCGTTAAACGCCCAGAATGGTGCCAGACTGGGCGTTTAACGCACATTCTGCTACTCTTACTGGCGTTTAAACGCCAGTAAGTTCTTCCTCCAGGGTGAGCTATTTTTAATGCTTTTTTTCATTCTATTTTTGATTTTTTAGTTGTTTTTGTGACTTCACATGATCATCAACCTAAAGAAAACATAAAATAACAATGGAAAATAAATAGATATAATTAAATAACATTGGGTTTCCTCCCAATAAGCGCTTCTTTAATGTCAATAGCTTGATAGTGAGCTCTCATAGAGCCTCACAGATAATCATAGAAGGGTTGAGGCCTCTCAACACCAAACTTAGAGTTTGGTTGTGGCCTCCCAATACCAAACTTAGAGTTTGAATGTGGGGGTTTTGTTTGACTCTGTATTGAGAGAAGCTTTTCATGCTTCCTCTCCATGGTTACAGAAGGAGAACCTTGAGTCTTAAATACAAGGTAGTCCTCATTCAACTTAAGGACCAACTCTCCACTGTCAACATCAATCACAGCTTTTGCTGTGGCTAGGAAGGGTCTGCCAAGGATGATGGATTCATCCTCATCCTTCCCAATGTCTAGGATTATGAAATCAGCAGGGGTGTAAAGGCCTTCACTAGCACGTCCTCTACTAGTCCATAAGCCTGTTTCATTGATTTGTTTGCCATCTCTAGTGAGATTCTTACAGCTTGTACCTCAAAGATTCCCAGTTTCTCCATTATAGAGAGTGGCATGAGGTTTATTCCTGACCCCATGTCACATAGAGCCTTCTCAAAGGTCATGGTGCCTATGGTACAAGCTATGAAGAATTTTCCGGGATCCGGTTTCTTCTGAGGTAATGTCTGCCTCATTAATGCATTCAGTTCATTGGTGAACAAGGGGGGTCATCCTCCCATGTCTCAGTACCAAATAACTTGGCATTCAGCTTCATGATTGCTCATAAATATTTAGCAACTTGCTCTTCAGTGATGTCTTCATCCTCTTCAGAGGAAGAATATTCATCATAGCTCATGAATGGCAGAAGAAAGTTCAATGGAATCTCTATGGTCTCTGTATGAGCCTCAGATTCCTTTGGTTCCTCAAAGGGAAACTCCTTTCTGTCCAGAGGACGTCCTATGAGGCTTTTTTCACTGGGACTCACGTCCTCCTCACTCTCTCCAGGTTCGGCCATGTTGGTCATGGTTATGGCCTTGCACTCTCTCTTGGGATTTTCTTCTGTATTGCTTGGGAGAGTACTGGGAGGAGTTTCAGTAATCTTATTACTCAGCTGACCCACCTGTGTTTCCAAATTTCTAATGGAGGACCTTGTTTCATTCATGAAACTTAGTATGGTCTTGGATAGATCAGAGACTATGGTTGCCAGGCCAGAATGGCTCTATTCAGAATTCTCTGTCTGTTGCTGAGAAGATGATGGAAAAGGCTTGCTATTGCTAAACCTATTTCTTCCACCATTATTATTGAAGCCTTGTTGAGGCTTCTGTTGGTCCTTCCATGAGAAATTTGGATGATTTCCCCATGAAAGATTATAGGTGTTTCCATAAGGTTCTCCCATGTAATTCACCTCTGCCATTGCAGGGTTTTCAGGATCATAAGCTTCTTCTTCAGAAGATGCTTCTTTAGTACTGTTGGATGCAACTTGCAATCCATTTAGACTCTGAGAAATTATATTGACTTGCTGAGTCAATATTTTGTTCTGAGCCAATATGGCATTCAGAGTATCAATTTCAAAACTCCATTCTTCTGAGGCGTCCCATTGTTCACGGGACTCCTCTCCGAGGTGTACATGAACTGGTTATTTGCAACCATTTCAATGAGTTCCTGAGCTTCTGCAGGGGTTTTTAGATGAAGAGATCTTCCTATAGAATGGTCCAATGACATTTTTGACAACTCAGACAGACCATCATAGAATATACATATGATGCTCCATTCTGGAAGCATGTCAGTAGGACACCTTTTGATCAATTGATTATATCTTTCCCAAGCTTCATAGAGGGACTCACCTTCCTTCTGTCTGAAAGTTTGGATTTCCACTCTAAGCTTGCTCATCTTTTGAGGTGGAAAGAATTTGGCCAGGAAAGCACTGACCAGCTTTTCCCAAGAGTTTAGGCTTTCCTTAGGTTGTGAATCCAACCATGTTCTAGCTCTGTCTCTTACAGCAAAAGGGAAAAGCATAAGCCTGTAGACCTTGGGATCAACTCCATTGGTCTTGACAGTATCACAGATTTGCAAGAATTCAGCTAAGAACTGATGAGGATCTTCCAATGGAAGTCCATGAAACTTGCAATTCTGTTGCATTAGAGAAACTAATTGAGGCTTAAGCTCAAAGTTGTTTGCTCCAATGGTAGGAATTGAGATACTTCTTCCATAGAAATTGGAAGTTGGTGTAGTGAAATCACCAAGCACCTTCCTTGCATTGTTGTTGTCGGGTTCGGCCATAGCTGTTTTCTCTGTTTCAAAAATTTCAGTTAGGTCCTCTTCAGAGTATTGTGCTTTAGCTTATCTTAGTTTCCTCTTAAGAGTGCTTTCAGGTTCAGGATCAGCTTCAACAAGAATGCTTTTATCCTTGTTCCTGCTCATATGAAAGAGAAGAGAACAAAGAAAATATGGAATCCTCTATGTCACAGTATAGAGATTCCTTTATGTGAGTAGAAGAAGAGAATAATAGAAGAATGAGAAGAGAAAAATTTGAACACAGAGAAGAAGAAGGGGTTCAAATTATGAGTAGAAGAGAAGTGTTAGTAGATAAATAAATAAATAGAGAGAGATGAGAGGGAGGGTTTTCGAAAATAATTAAAAAGAGAAGAAAAATATTTTTGTTTTTATTTAAAAAAAATCAGTTATAATACGAAAATTAAAAAGAGAAACAAAATAAAATTTGAAAACTAATTAAATTATTTAATTAAAAAGATTTTTGAGAAAGTGGTTAGTGATTTTCGAAAATCAGAGAGAGGAAAGTAGTTAGATAGTTTTAAAGAAAAAGATAAGAATTTTTAAAATGAAACAAAAAGTCAAGTAGTTAATTGAAAAAGATTTGAAAATCAATTTTGAAAAGATAAGAAGTTAGAAAAGATTTTGAAATTAAGTTTTGAAAAAGATATGATTGAAATTTATTTTGAAAAAGATTTGAAAAAGAAATTTAAAAAGATTTGATTTTTTGAAATTAAAGTTGATTACTTGACTAACAAGAAACAAAAAGATATGATTCTAAAATTAAAGATTGAACCTTTCTTAATAGGCAAGTAATAACTTAAAAATTTGAATCAATCACATTAATTGTTAGTAAAGATTTTGGAAAATATGATATAAAAATAAGAAAAATATTTTGAAAATCAATCTTTAAAATTTCGAAAAAAATGAAAGAAAAATGAAAAAGATTTGATTTTTGAAAAGGTTTTGAAATGATAGGATTTTTAAATTGAAAATTTGACTTGACTCATAAGAAACAACTAAGTTTTTATAAATTTTTGACTAAGTCAACTCAAATATTCGAAATTTATGAGAAGAATAAGGGAAATATATTTTTTTGATTTTTGAATTTTCAATGAAGAAAGAGAAAAACAACAAAATGACTCAAAACATGAAAATTATGAATCAAAAAAAGAAAAATATGCAAGAACACTTTGAATGTCAAGATGAACATCAAGAACATGTTTTTGAAAATTTTTAAGAAAAGAAACACATGCAAGACACCACACTTAGAAATTTTCAATGTTTAGACACTAACAAATTGAAAATTCATATGAAAAACAAGAAAAGACACAAAACAAGAAAATGCAAAGATCAAATAAGGAAAATCATCAAGAACAACTTGAAGATTATGAAGAACACATGCATGAGTTTTCGAAAATTTTAATGAAAATTAAAAATATGCAATTGACACCAAACTTAAAATTTGACACTCTACTCAAAGATGAAACACAAAAAAATTTTTTGGTTTTTATGATTTTATTAATTTTTTTGGATTTTTTCGAAAATTATTTGGGAAAAGAAAACAAGGAATTCAAAATTCTTAATGAGAATTCCAGGAATTGTGCAATGTTAGTCTAAAACTCTGGTCCAGAAATTAGACATGGCTTATTAGCCAGCCAAGCTTTCAGTGAAAGCTTCGGTCCAAAACACTAGACATGGCCAATGGCCAGCCAAGCTTTAGCAGATCATTACATTCAACAACAAGATTGATAGAGATCAACAAGCTCTTGTGATGATAAGTTGAAACCTCAGTCCAAAAGATTAGACATGGCTTCACAGCCAGCCAAACTTCAAAAGATCATCATAAAACTCTAGAATTCGTTCTTAAAAATTTTGAAGACATAGAATAATTTATTTATATTTTTTTTGAATTTTTTTCGAAAATAAAAAGCTTAAAAATAAAATAAAATCACCTAATCTGAGCAACAAGATGAACCGTCAGTTGTCCAAACTCGAACAATCCTCGATAACGGCGCCAAAAACTTGGTACGCGAAATCGTGATTATTCATTCCCTGGCTATAGCTCCAAAAACTTGGTGTGGGAGAACGCGGTCTCAAGACTTCTTCACAATTTCGTGTAACTGACCAGCAAGTGTACTGGATCGTCAAAGTAATACCTTACGTGAGTAAGGGTCGATGCCACGGAGATTGTCTGTTTGAAGCAAGCTATGGTCATCCTTGTAAATCTCAGTCCGGCAGATTCAAATGGTTATGATGTTTTGATAATTAAAATATAAATAAAATATAAAATAAGATAGAAATACTTATGTAATTCATTGGTGGGTGTTCCGAGGGTTACCTAAAACTGGAGGTCGATCTCGGACGAGATCTTCCGTACTGGTCGGAGATGTCGTGTCCGGCTGGCCGGTGGCAGCCGGAGCTGTTGTGTCCGACTTTGCTGGACTTGCTGCACTGCTTGCTGGACTTGCTGCACTGCTGATCCTTCGTCACCGGAGGGTGGGGGGTACCTGCAAGAGACTCCGATGCTTAAGTTAGCACAGGTATTAAGCAGGTTTTATGTAGAATCAGAGTATGAGTTATACCTGGGTGCTCCAGTGTATTTATAGTAGTTGCAGAGTGACCTTTCTAGATAAGATAAGTTAGTTATCTTATCTTATCTTTATCTTTGAGTTGAGGTCAGCTTATCTTCAAGGGAACCGCCCTTATCTCTATAGGCTTGGACGGCCTTTGGATTTGGGTTGTGTTCCTCTACTTGGGCCCTTTATGGGCTTTCCTGTCGATTTGGCCGAGTTCTTTAAGAAGAAGTCGGTCCGCTTGACCTAAAGAGGTCGGTCGTTTTGTCGTCAATCATCCCAGGTCGGATGTCTCGACCCAGGGTATGAACAGTGCCCCTGCTTGAGCTCGGTCTTCTTTGTCGAGGTCGAGTCCTTGACTTCAGTCCTTCTCGTAGCGAAGCCAAACTTAAGCATTTTGTCGACTCCTTTTTGTAGCAGCTTTTGAATGTAGAACGTTTTTCCCTAAAAGCGCGCGCTTTTATATCAGCGCTTTTTTTTTTTGGGAACGCAAGCGGTTTTAATATCCGCATTTAATTGGCATTTAATTGCTTTCTTGGCTTTTATTTTGAATTTTTCAATCAAAAACGGTTTCTCTTCTTCGCTTCTTCTTCGTAACTTCTCCCTTTACTTTCTCACTTTCAACTTTTTCCTTTGATTTTTCTGAAGCCTCTGCCTGTAGCTTTCGCGTTTCAGCCCAGCGATGTTGCTTTGTGACTTTGCTTTTTCGTGGGGGAAAGGGGTGATTCTGAATTTTGCCTTCCGCTTTTCTGTTTTTCTTTGCAGCTTTCTCTCATTTTCCCAGGTTTTGGTTCTTCTTTCTTTCTCCCTCTACGCCATTTTTGTGTCTGTTTTGAGAAAGTTTTTATCTTTAGTTGGGAAAAGTTTGGATCTTTCTACTTTTCGCTGTGCCTGATCACTGTGCATCTCGTAATTTCTTCGTCTTTTGCATGGTCTTTTTCGCTTTTCCTATTGCTTGATACCTTTAAGGCCTTTGCATGTTGTGAAATGCTTTTGATCTTGAAGCTTTGGAATGATAATTTTGTTTGACTCTGAAAAAAGGTTGCATCTTTGACGATTTTTTCCTGGTATGTTTGCTGTTGTTTCTTGCTGATAGACTGTAGGAAGATGACTTTCTGTTTTGTTTGTGTTTTGTCTTTCTCCTATGAAAAATGCTTGCTGTTTGAGATCTTCTATTCTTGTTTGTGAGATGCCGGGACGTAAGTAGATTTTCCTTGATACCTTGTTTTGTTACTGGCTCCAAAGGATGCCCCAAGGCTTTGGTTTGAGTCTTGGGGTTTTCCTTTCCTGTTTGTTCGTCTGTCGAGTTGTTTTGCCCTTCATCCGAGATGTTTTGTTAGTAATCCACTCTTCTTTTCTTATTGTAGGATTTAGTTGGCCTCATGTCTTCTCGCAATAACATTGTAGAGATGTCTTCCCAGGTTCCCGAGGGCATGGCCGATTGGGTGGACTCGATGGTTCTTATGTGTGTCTCTTTAGTTGATTCTGAGTTTTGCGCGCAGCTTAGGCAGTTTCATAGGGTCTGTAGTAATCCTGGTGATGAGAAGAATTATGAACTTGTCCCTCCCTCTTCTGAGGAGAGAGTTTGCTTTTCTACTCGGGTTGTTGATGATCGCCCTTTCTTTTATGTTTATGATTTTTTCTTCGGTCAGCTGGGTATCACCCTTCCTTTTACAAAATTTGAAACCGACCTCTAATGATCCTGTAATGTTGCCCCTTCTCAACTTCACCCCAATTCTTGGGGTTTCATAAAAATTTTCCAATTGTTGTGCAATGGTTCTGGTATTCCTGCTTCCCAATCTCTCTTTTTCTATCTGTTTGTCTTGACTAAGCCCGGTGTGGTAAAAAAGAAGTCAGCTTAGGTCTCCTTTGGTTCCACCTAGGGAGAGAAGGTCTTTTCCATGTTTGACGAGTCATTCCGTGATTTTAAAAACTACTTTTTTAAGGTCCGAGCTGTTGAGGGAGCTCGGCCCTTTTTTTTGGATGAAAATGACGAACCTGCTTTTCCCTTGGAGTGGCAAAAAGATGTGAGGGTCTCTAGATATGCGTGGGAAATGTTGGATGAGGCTGAGCGAGCTTTTGCGACTGTCTTGGAAGAACGCTGGGGTCATCCTCCCCATCTTGACACAAAGAAATTTCTGACCAATCCTTCTCTTCTTCAAACTAAACTGGGTATCTTGTATTTTCTTTATTATCTGTTTATGTTGCTTGTAGCTGTCTTTCCGACTTATCTGACTTGTAGCTTAATTTCTGTTTTATTTTCAGAGGCAATGAAGAATAATGAATCCATGAAAGCTTTTAAGAGGGTGCAGAGGGCGACTGCTGCCAGAAATATTGCGGCAATGGCGGGAGGAGAAGGGTCCTCCCAAGTGCGCGAGAAGCCATCAGTGCCGAGTTCTCCTGGGGTGAAGAAGGTGATCCCTACACCCCGAGTCCGTTTGGTGGATCCTCACCCCACTTCTGTCGCTCCATCTGTTGTTCCTCCCAATAAAAAACAAAAAACAGCTGAGCCCTTCGACCTCGATGCTCCTGATTTTAATGCCATTGAATTTGTGGATCAGCAAATCGGTCCCTATGGCGCCCTCTCCATGGATGATGTGTCCATCCTCCATCACTTGAAATTTATGGCCCGAAATCACGTAAAGATGGCGTATATGGTGGCTGCCATATATCGGACTGCTCAGAATCTCCCTCTCCATGCCACTAAAGCGTTTATGGAGGAGGCAAAACAAGAGTTTGATCGGATGAAGGAGTTGAAGGAGGAACTTGAGATAAAGGTAGCCAAGCTGGAGAAGGACTTAGAGAACGAGAAGGCGAGTTCTCAATCACTGGCAGCTTCTTTAAGGTTGGCTGAGGACACAGCCTTGATGCATAAGGATAGTTACGTTACATCCTATCGGGAGATGATGCGCCTGAGGGGGGAGCTCGACAATGTCCGGGAAGATTATTCTGAGCTCCAAAGTCATCTCGTTGGTAGCGTGACTGCTGCTTACGAGAACTTCAAGGAGCAAGTTCGGGTCATTGCTCCCGAGGCCGATCTCACCCCCTTTAGCCTGGATAAAATTATCAGGGATGGCAAGATTGTCCCTGATGATGAGGATGATGATGATGAGGTTGCTCCTCCCCCTGCGTCCTCTGCCAAAGTGTCGACCTCATTTGCTCTTTCGGTTGCGCCTGACTCGGATTGCCAAATTCTGAACCAGGAGGATGGAACTGTGGATGCTGTGCCAATTCATACTCGTCCTTCTTCTCCTTGTCCTGATGCTGCCAAGAAGGCTCCTGATGTTTGCTAATCTCTTTCTGGATATGTAGTTGGCCCGGCTTGTGGGCTTTAAAACTTTTTATTTAATTGCTGACATTTCCTGGTTGCTTCTTTAGCAACTTTTTACTTTTTTGAAAAACAAAAGGTTGCTCGCTATCCTTTCACGGTAGATTTTGGTGGCCTTCCGGGCCTTATAACTTTTATAGAGTAAAAGAAGTAGTTTTTTGACTTGGCATTTTTTCTGTTTTCTACTGATGCTTGAAATCTTGCATCTCGACTTCCTCGGATTGCTTTGTTTTATTGTTTGTAGCTTGGATCCTTTGAGGTTGTGACTTATGGGTCCAACTTGTTTCTCGGTGGTTCTTTTGCGCTGGTCCCCTTTTAAGTTATTTCTGTAATCCTCTTTCTTAGACCTTTGTCAGGTCTCTTCTCGTGGATTTCTTTTATAACTTGTTTGTAGGAGATCGACTTCGCTAGGTCGATCTCTTTCTGGGTTATTTCTGTAATCCCCTTTCTTGGACCTTTGTCAGGTCTCTTTCAGGGATTGCTTTTATAACCTTTTCATTTTGTAGGGGATCGACTTCGTTAGGTCGATCTCTTTCTAGGTTATTTTTGTAATCCTCTTTCTTGGACTTTTGTCAGGTCTCTTTCAGGGATTACTTTTATAACCTTTTCTTTTGTAGGAGATCGACTTCATTAGGTCGATTCTTTCCTAGGTTATTTTTGTAATCCTCTTTCTTGGACCTTTGTCAGGTCTCTTTCAGGGATTACTTTTATAACCTTTTCTTTTTGTAGGAGATCGACTTCATTAGGTTGATCTCTTTCTAGGTTATTTTTGTAATCCTCTTTCTTGGACCTTTGTCAGGTCTCTTTCAGGGATTACTTTTATAACCTTTTTATTTTGGGCTGACTTTGTTAGGTCGAGCCCTTCTAAGTTAAAGTAATCCTCTTTAATAGGGTTGGCCAGACCTCTTTCCAGGGTTTACTTATAACTTGGGTTGACTTGGTCCGACTTCTGGACGTCGGCCAGTCTTTAAGTTATTATTTTAGCTATCCGTAAGACCTCGTCAGGTTCTTTTTGGATTGCTTTGATAACTTCTTACATTATTCTGTGTTCATCTCTGCCAATTTGTAGAAAGTGGTTGTCATCGTTAGATCATCTTTTGGGTGAATCGCGTTTTCACCTTTACCGGACGGTTATCTTTATCGTGATCATGCAGTAAAATTGTTTTTTCACTTTCTGCCGATCTGTTGCTTTTATAATCGGATGATGAATACTTCAGATTAATGCGTCTTGAGATCTTGTAGAATATCTAAATATATTTTACTCAAAGGAAAGTGCAAATATATACATGTGGGAATTTTTTCATCCCTTTAAGTCGGATAGTGTCTGGGTCTCAACTTGGTGCCTCATTAAAAAACCTTTTCAGGAAAAAGAGTGCATCCAATAATGAGATCTGTTACCTTCCTAACTGTAGTACCTTCTTAGGTTGCAAGCGTGCCATGATCTGGGAAGCTCTCGTCCATCGAGATCGGACAGTCTGTAGTAGCCCTTCCCAAGTACTTCTACAACTCGGTAGGGTCCCTTCCAGTTTGTTGCCAGCTTTCCTTCTCCTGGTTGAGTTATTCCAATATCATTTCGGATTAGGATAAGATCGTTTTCTGCGAAACTTCTCGGCACTACCCTTTGATTATATCTGGAAGCCATTCGGCGCTTTAGAGCTTCTTCCCTGATTCGAGCTCTCTCTTGGATTTCATGTAGTAGGTCGAGCTCTTCCCTCTGAAGTTGGGAGTTTGCTTCCTCATTGTAATGAACTACTCTAGGCGATCCTTCCTCAATTTCTACTGGAATCATTGCCTCTATTCCATATGCTAACCGGAAGGGAGATTCCTTCGTGGTGGAATGTGGCGTCGTTCGATATGCCCATAGGACCTGTGGAAGCTCTTCTGCCCAAGCTCCCTTTGCATCTTGTAATCTCCGTTTTAACCCGGCCAATATGACTTTGTTGGCAGCTTTGGCCTGTCCATTGGCTTGTGGATGTTCAACGGAGGTGTACTGATGCTTTATATTTAAGTCGGCTACTAGTTTTCTGAAGCCTGCATCTGTGAATTGAGTGCCATTGTCTGTGGTTATTGAATATGGAACGCCGAACCTTGTGACGATGTTTCTATATAGGAATTTCCGGCTTCTTTGAGTGGTGGCATTGGCTAGGGGCTCTGCCTCGATCCACTTTATGAAATAGTCTACCCCTACTATGAGAAATTTAACTTGTCCTGACCCCTGGGGGAAGGGGCCGAGAAAGTCGAGCCCCCACCTTGCAAACGGCCAAGGCGAAGTTACGCTGATGAGCTCTTCTGGCGGGGTGATGTGAAAGTTGGCATGTTTCTGACATGGTGGGCATGTCTTTACAAATTCTGTAGCTTCTTTCTGTAGAGTTGGCCAATAAAACCCTGCCCGGAGTACTTTTTTGGCGAGAGCTCGTGCTCCGAGATGATTACCACAAATGCCGCCGTGTACTTCTTCTAACACTTCCTCTGTGTGAGAGGTCGGTACGCATTTCCGTAATGGTACTGAGATCCCTCTTTTGTACAGGATGTTGTTTATAATGGTGTAGTACTGTGCTTCCCTTTTTAGCCTCTTTGCCTCCTTTTCTTCTGTGGGGAGTGTTCCTGCTCTGAGATAGTTGATTATGGGGGTCATCCATCCTTGGTCCTGGCTTGTTATGGCTAGGACTTTTTCCTCTTCCGAGATTGACGGGTTCTGTAATATTTCCTGGATGAGACTTCTATTGTTGCCCCCTGGTTTGGTGCTGGCTAGTTTCGAGAGTGCGTCAGCTCGGGCATTTTGTTCGCCGGGTATGTGGCAGATCTTATATTCCCCAATTTGTCCGAGCTGTTCCTTGGTTTTATCCAAATACTTTTTCATGGTGGGATCTTTGGCTTGGTAGCTCCCCGTTATTTGTGATGTGACCACTTGTGAATCGCTGTAGATGTTGAGTTTTTGAGCTCCAATCTCTTTAGACAGCTTCAAACCAGCTAACAATGCTTCATATTCCGCCTGGTTATTTGAGGCCGGGAACCCAAACTTGAGGGAGAGCTCAACTTGGGTTCCTTGGTTGCTTTCTATTATCACGCCTGCGCTGCTTCCAGTTTTATTTGAAGAACCGTCCACATAGAGATTCCATTCTGTGGGGGGTTTCCAGGGCATCTGTGAATTCTGCGATAAAGTCGGCCATATACTGTGATTTGATGGCCGTTCGAGCTTCATATTGGAGGTCAAACTCTGATAACTCGACTGCCCATTGTAGGATTCTGCCTGCTAAATCTGTTTTCTGCAATATTCTTTTTATGGGCTGATTTGTTCGGACCTTAATGGTGTGAGCTTGGAAGTACGGGCGGAGTCGTCGAGATGTTAGAATAAGAGTATAGGCAAATTTTTCTATTTTCTGGTAGTTCAGCTCGGATCCCTGTAGTGCTTTGCTAATGAAGTAGACGGGTTGCTGCCCACTTTCATCTTCTCTGACTAGTGCTGAGGCTATCGCCCAGTTTCCTACAGCGAGATATAATATGAGTGGTTCTCCTTCTCGTGGTCGAGAGGGGATAGGTGGCTGTCCTAAGAACTTCTTAAAGTCTTGGAAGGCTTGCTCACATTCTGTCGTCCATTCGAACTGCCTTCCCTTTCTTAAAGTAGCATAGAAGGGGAGAGATCTTATCACAGCTCCTGCTAAGAATCGGGATAGGGCGGCCAATCTCCCGTTGAGTTGCTGTACTTCTTTGACATAGGTTGGGCTCTTCATGTTGAGTATGGCCTGACATTTGTCTGGATTTGCTTCAATTCCTCTTTGTGTGAGCATGAAACCTAAGAATTTGCCTGGTTCTACTGCAAATGTGCATTTCGCGGGGTTGAGTCGCATGTCATGCTTTCTTATAGTGTCGAAAACTTGGGCCAGGTCAGACAATAATGTCTCTTCACTTTGTGTTTTTATTAGTATGTTGTCCACGTAGACTTCCATGGTCTTTCTGATGTGATCCGAGAAGACTTTATTCATTAGCCTTTGGAAGTAGCTCCTGCGTTCTTGAGACCGAAAGGCATCACAATGTAGCAGTAGTTTGCTTTTGGTGTTAGGAACAAAGTTTTTTCTTGATCTGGTGGATACATGGGGATTTGATTGTATCCCGAGTATGTGTCCATAAACAAGAGATATTTATATCCGAAGGAAGCGTCTACCAGAGCGTCGATATCTGGGAGTGGGTATGGATCTTTTGGACAAGCCTTGTTGAGATCGGTGTAATCGGTGCACATTCGCCACTTCCTATTTGATTTTTTCACCAAGACAACGTTGGCTAGCCATAGTGGATATTTGACTTCTCTTATGAATCTTGCTTCCAGTAGTGCCTGTACTTGTTCTTCCACAGCATGGGATCGCTTTGGCCTAAGTTTTCTTCGTCTCTGCTGTACCGGCCGAGATCTTGGATAGACCGCTAACTTATGACACATTAGCTTAGGGTCTATGCCCGGCATGTCTGCGGCTTTCCACGCGAAGAGATCGACATTATCTCGTAAGAATTGTATTAGTAATTCCTTTGAATCTCCTTTTAGGATTGTGCCGATATTAGTTATTTTTTCCGAGGTGTCCCCGATCTGGATCTTTTCTATCTCACCCTCTGGCTGGGGACGAAGTTCTTCTCGTCGTTGAACTCCGCCCAGCTCGATTGTGTGGAACTCTTCTCCTTTGCCTCTGAGGTTTAGGCTTTCGTTGTAACAGCGACGTGCCATCTTTTGATCTGCTTTTATCGTGGCTATCCCTTTTGGTGTTGGGAATTTCATACATAGGTGTGGGGTCGAGACTATTGCGCCGAGTTGGTTGAGTGTTGTCCGACCTATGAGAGCATTGTAAGCTGAACTTACATCGACCACGATGTAGTCTATTTTGAGGGTCCTGAATTTGGTTCCCTTTTCCGAAGGTTGTATGTAGCGGTATGTATCCTAGTGGTCGAACCGGGGTGTCTCCTAATCCGAACAGACTGTTTGGATATGCTTGAAGTTCTTTTTCTTCTAAGCCGAGTTTATCAAAGGCTGTTTTGAATAAGATGTTGGCAGAACTCCCTTGGTCTATTAAGGTACGGTGTAGGTTAGCATTTGCTAATATGATGGTGATGACCATGGGATCGTCGTGTCCTGCGATGATGCCGGATGCGTCTTCTTTAGTGAATGTTATTGCCGGGATGTTGAGTGCTTCCTCCTCTCCTTCGACCTGATATACTTCTTTGAGATATCTTTTGCGAGAGGATTTGGAGATCCCACCTGCTGTGAATCCGCCATGTATCATGTGGACATGTCTTTCTGGTGTCCGAGGTGATCGTTCTGTTCGTTTGGTATCTTCATCCCTTCGTCTCTTTCTTTGATCATCATCTCGGGTGGCCAGGAATCGATCTAATTTTCCTTCTCTCACCAATTTTTCTATGATGTTTTTTAAGTCAAAACATTCGTTTGTGGAGTGTCCTTGGACTCGATGGTATTCACAATATTCCTTCCGGTTTCCTCCTCCCTTTTTGCCTTTGAGTGGCCGTGCTGGGGGATTTTTTCTGTATGGCAGACTTCTTTGTATATCTCGACCAGGGATGCCCTGAGAGGAGTGTAATTATGGTATTTTTTGATTTTCTCCCTTTGTCGATCTTCTTTTCTCTTGGAATCCTTGTCTCTGTCTCGGTAGGAGGCCCCTGATTTTGAGGTTTCTCCTAACCGAGCGTTTTCTTCCATGTTGATGTATTTTTCTGCTCGTTCCTGTACTTCATCCAAGGAGGTCGGGTACTTTTTTGATATAGATTGGCTGAAAGGTCCTTCTCGTAGGCCGTTGATGAGTCCCATGATGGCGGCCTCTGTTGGTAAGCTTTGTATGTCCATGCATGTTTTGTTGAATCTTTCCATGTAGTTGCGGAGGCTCTCCCGATCTCCTTGCTTGATCCCTAGCAAGCTGGGGCCATGCTTGGCTTTATCCTTCTGGATGGAGAATCTGGCCAGTAACTTTTTGGCCAGGTCGTCAAAGTTTGAGATAGACTTTGGAGGTAAGTTGTCGAACCATCTGATTGCTGTCTTCGTGAGAGTTGTTGGAAAAGCTTTGCAGCGAACGGCATCTGAGGCGTCGGTGAGGTACATTCTGCTTCTGAAATTGCTGAGATGATGGTTGGGACCTGTGGTGCCATCATATAAAATCATATCCAGGAGTTTAAAGTCTTTTGGAATTTTGGTTTTCATGATTTCCCTGGTGAATGGATTTTGTTCTTTGCGTGAGTTTTCCTCAGGAACAGTGTGAGGAGCTTTCGATTTGAGGTCGGTTTCTAATTGCTGTAGTTTTTTTTCCAATTTGCGACGTCGCCGTACCTCTCTTTGTAGATCCTTTCCGATCTCTCGTTGTTGTTGGGTTTCTTTCTCAAGTTTCTTTAAGCGATCTTAAAGCGCTTCTATTGCTCCCGGATTTGATGAATTTTTGTCCCCATTAGATTCCGGGGTATCTTTCAGTATAGTGTCCGCGTTTTTGTGCGGCGTTCTATCCTCGAGATCTGAATCGTGGTCGTTGTCATGGTCATCCGCCATGGGATGACTTTCAGGTCCACGGCAACGGCGCCAATGTTCCGAGGGTTACCTGAAACTTGAGGTCGATCTCGGACGAGATCTTCTGTACTGGTCGGAGATGTCGTGTCTGGCTGGTCGGTGGCAGCCGGCGCTGTTGTGTCTGACTTTGCTGGACTTGCTGCACTGCTTGCTGGACTTGCTGCACTGCTGATCCTTCGTCACCAGAGGGTGAGGGGTACCTGCAAGAGACTCCGATGCTTAAGTTAGCACGGGTATTAAGCAGGTTTTATGTAGAATCAGAGTATGAGTAATACCTGGGTGCTCCAGTGTATTTATAGTAGTTGTAGAGTGACCTTTCTAGATAAGATAAGTTAGTTATCTTATCTTATCTTTATCTTTGAGTTGAGGTCAGCTTATCTTCAAGGGAACCGCCCTTATCTCTATAGGCTTGGACGGCCTTTGGATTTGGGTCGTGTTCCTCTACTTGGGCCTTTTATGGGCTTTCCTGTCGGTGTGGCCGAGTTCTTTAAGAAGAAGTAGGTCCGCTTGACCTAAAGAGGTCGGTCGTTTTGTCGTCAATCATCCCAGGTCGGATGTCTCAACCCAGGGTATGAACAGTGGGATTTCAGATAAGCATATGGAGATGCTTGTTACTTCTGAATCTCTGCTTTCCTACTGTCTTCATTTAATCATTCATACTCCTTTCCATGGCAAGCTGTATGTTGGGGGATCACCGTTGTCAATGGCTACCATCTGTCCTCTCAGTGAAAATGGTCCAAATGCGCCGTCACCGCACAGCTAATCATCTGTCGGTTCTCACTTATGTTGGAATAGGATCCATTGATCCTTTTGCGTCTGTCACTATGCCCAACACTCGCGAGTTTGAAGCTCGTCACAGTCATCCCATCCCAGATCCAACTCGGAATACCACAGACAAGGTTTAGACTTTTCGGATCTCAAGAATGCTGCCAATTGATTGTAGCTTATACCATGAAGACTCTGATATCAAGGAATTGAAGGCTCTGTTGTCAGGAGAGACAATCAAATGCATGGACCAGGAGTCCAAGAGATATGCATTCAAGCTTGTTTTCATGTAGAATGGAAGTGTTTGTCAGGCACGCGTTCATAAGTGAGAATGGTGATAAGTGTCACTTGATCATCACATTCATCATGTTCTTGTGTGCGAATGAATATCTTAGAATAAGAATAAGCTTGATTTGAATAGAAAAACAATAGTACTTTGAATTAATTCATGAAGAACAGCAGAGCTCCACACCTTAATCTATGGGGTGTAAAAACTCCACCGTTGAAAATACATAAGAACAAGGTCTAGGCATGGCCGAATGGCCAGCCTCCTAAACGTGATCAAGAGATCAAAAGTGAAACAAAGATGGTGTCAAAAATGATTTGAAGATTTGAAATAAATCACTAAAAGTAGTTTTTATACTAAACTAGTCACTAGGGTTTACAGAAAATGAGTAACTAAGTGCAGATAGTGCAGAAATCCACTTCCGAGGCCCACTTGGTGTGTGCTTGGGCTGAGCATTGAAGCTTTCACGTGTAGAGACTCTTCTTGGAGTTAAACGCCAGCTTTGGTGCCAGTTTGGGCGTTTAACTCCAGCTTTTATGCTAGTTCTGGCATTTAACGCCAGAATCGCATAGAAAGTGGGCATTCAAACGCCAGTTTGCGTTATCAAAACTCGGGCAAAGTATGGACTATTATATATTGCTGGAAAGCCCAGGATGTCTAATTTCCAACGCAATTGAGAGCGTGCCAATTGGGTTTCTGTAGCTCCAGAAAATCCATTTCGAGTGCAGAGAGGTAAGAATCCAACAACATATGCAGTACTTTTTCAACCTCTGAATCAGATTTTTGCTCAGGTCCCTTAATTTCTGCCATAAAATACCTAAAATCACAGAAAAATAAACAAACTCATAGTAAAGTCCAGAAATTTGAATTTTTCTTGAAAACTAATAAAAATATAATAGAAAGTAACTAGATCCTACTAAAAACTACCTAAAAACAATGCCAAAAAGCGTATAAATTATCCGCTCATCAGTGCTCCCAAGGTGCTTGGGAAGGCTATTCATCCAAGGGTGCAAGTGAAAGTCAACAAGAGGATGATAGAGAAACCAAAGTGTGGGATCCGGGCATACAACTATACAACAATCAATTTCGGATCCCAATTGTTTACTTGAGGTTGCTAAGGAGCTTGATGTATTTTGTGTGGGATCCCGGAGGACCTTTGAAGAGCAAGCATGGTTGTCAACTCAAGGATGGATGGAATTACAAGCCTCCTTGATGTGAACTTCAACCAAAAGTCCAACTTGAGGACTTTAAACCAAAGTGTTAGGTGGGAGACACCGCACCATGGTAACATCTTTCTTACCCTTTCTCTTTGTTTATAGTCCTAGTTTAATGTATGTTTGCGTGTCTTGGTTAGCTTTGGATTAGTTTAGTTTTGAGTTTAGTAGGTTAATTTGCATATGGATCATGATTTTGTGAAGTTTTGAATGTTTGGGGTTGAGATATGATTGAGACTAAGGCTTGATACCTTAGGATTTTGAAAGAAAAATTTTTGCAAAACAGGGCATCTGTGCATACGCACGCTACTGTGCGTGCGCACACAACTGTGGGTTTCACGACCTGTGCGTGTGCACAACCCTGTGTGCCCGCACACTCTTTGTACTGCCCTCTGTTCGCAGCGCCAGCACGGTCTGTGCGTGGGCGCTCCCTTGCTTTCCTTGGTCTGTGCAAGCGCACGATCTTGTGCATACACACGCATGTTCCTTATTGCGCTCTCTGTGCGGCTGCACAGACGTGTGCGTCCACACGCGAGCTTGTACTCCCTCTGTTGGGAGCGTTGGCACAGCATGTGCACGTGAACCCCTTTTATTTTCAGTCTTGTGCGAGCGCACGGACCAGTGTGCACGCACACACATTATCCACGCTTAAAAAAAAAATTCGGCCTTCTGTGCGTGGGCACAGCCTTGTGCCCACACACACCCCAAAACAAGGCCCCTATTGGCAGCATTGGCACACATGATGCGAATGCACACCTTTTCATTTTTGACGTCCACGCGTACGCATCACTTTGCATTTTCGCCGTATCACGCGTATGCGTCCATTACCCGTACGCGTCGATCCCCTTTTTTGCGCACAACACGCGCACGCGTCTGCGATGCTTATGCATGGATCCCTCCCCTGTTTTCAACCATTTCTATCTTTTCTTTTCTCTACTTCTTTTCTTCCTTCCTTTTCTCCACCTCTCTCTTTTCTCCCTTTTGCCCTATTTGCACCTGTTTTAGTTAGTTTTCACTGCATCTCATTTTTGTTTTAGTAATTATATTTGTTTTGCTTTAGTTGTTTGTTAAGTAAATAAATTGCAAGTGTTTGTTAATATTGATTGGGTTGCTTGTTGTTTGAAGTTTTCACCAATGCACTTATACTTTCCCTTAATTTACTAATACATAGTGGGTTTGAATACTCATGTTTGGATTGTACCACTAGGACAATTATGTAAGTGCATATGGAATTAGGTGAATTGACTTGAAATTACTTGTTCATCATGGTTTCCGTGTTAAATTTATCACATGACCTGTACTTGCTCCTTGTTGATGCTTAGCATTTGTTTGAGTGACGTTACTTGATTGCTATCAAGTGTATCACTTTTTGTAACAAGTACCTATACTATGTGACTCTTTGTTTGTGATTCATGATGAATAAGTAGTTTTCTTCTCATCATTGCATTGGTTATTGCTTGTTGTGCTATTTTATCAATTTTGCGCTTTCACTTGCACAATTTCAATATCCAATATCAAATACTCAATTCACTTTTGTGGTTACCTAGGTTTGTTGGTGCCTCATTTCTTGCTTATTCCCTAATAGCAACCTAGGCCATCTAATTGAGGAACACATGCTTACTTTTTCATTGTGTGGATGCCACGTTAGCCGGCTGTTGTGTGTATTCCATACCACTATGTAAACTTCCTCAATTAGATGCTTATTAGCTCCCTTTTTACCCTTTTTGTACTACTTGCCCCATAGATTCCTAATTATACTTTATTCATTCTTTTTGAGAATGAGACGTGAAGACAAGGAGCCTGGAGAGGAGGAGGAAACCGAGAAGGGAGATGCCAAGAATGCAGTCAACTTGGCGATCTCCACACAATCCAAGCTCCCGCATCTATCAACCGAAGGTGGAGGAACTTAGAGACATTCTTCCCGGATCGTGTTTGTGCACGGAGGACCGTGCAACGCTTAAGTGTGGTGGAGGATTCACCACTTATGGGGCATAAACTTTCTTTTCCGAATACTTCGCACTTTATTTTTGTTTCCTTTTATTATGTTTCTTGTAGATATTTAGAGTATTTTTTTTACTGTTGCATTGCATCCTTCTTGGTATATATATCATAGTTTATATCTATTGCATTTTGCATCTTTTTCTTAGTATATATTGTATAGATAGAAGTTGTGATTGGATGATGTGAATAGTATAGCACCAAGTTCAATTTTGATCCTAATTGTTCATGTTAGTTTTTACGATGTTGAAAATTAGGAATAGAACTAGGAAAATTTTGAAAATTGCATCCATCACATCATACATAAATATAGGAAATAAGTTTTGGTGAAAAACAACAAATTTTTCAAGAATTTTGTTCAAGGGCATTCTATTGAATTAATTGGAAAACTGTTTTCAAACTTTCTTGAATGATTTCTTCATGGAACATAGAAGAGTAAGGAATAAATACCTTGTGAGTTTTTGAGCTTGAATGAGTGGTTGCACATTTTAACCACTAATTTTGTTCATGGTATGCTATATCTCTTCTATGATTGTGATCTTGGTTTTATTTAATTCTTTATTTAAGATGTTTGATGTCTTGAATGCATTTCACATGCTTGAGGCCATTTTTGAATTAAATTCACTCACCCATATGGACTTACCCCTGTATCAACCATTGTTAACCCCTGTTGAGCCTTACTTATCCCATTGTTCTTGATATTAGCACATTACAACCTTAAGCAGAAAACCATGATTTACCTTGGATTGAATCCTTGATTAGCTTAGGTTGAGGAGTGTGTTTCATTTAAGTGTGGGAGAATCTTGGGAAACATTGGTAGTGAATGAAAATGTTTAATCTGGGTATTTCGTTGAAAATTTTGGGAAAATGGGAACAATCATGTATGAACTACTAAAACCATATGCATTTTACTTTCACTTTCAAAAAAAAACCATCATCATAAAAAGGGAACAAAAGTTATCCCAAAGAAAGAAAAAAATGAATAAGAAATGCATATGTGATATGAATGATGAATCATACATGAGTTTTTGTGAAAAAAAAATGATGGAAGGTTAGGATTGTATTTTATTTTGATTTGGTTGATATAGGTTGAGTTGGATACTTAAATTAATCAAGGATTCAATCATTTTAGTCCACTTAGCCATATCTATCCCACCTTAATCCTAACCCCATTACAACTATATGAAGTCCTCATGATAATTGCATTCATGCATCACTTGTTGTTGATTGTTAGAAGAAAAGTGAAACCTTGAAAACATGATTAGAAGAGACTTGAGTCAATTAAACCCTTAGACACCGAGTGATTAGAGTGCACACATACCTAGTGAGGGTTCAATTACACAACTCTATGTTTCCATACCTCTTATTGTATTCTTGCAAGTTGCTTCATTTTGATGAATTGAATCAATTCTTTATATTTTGCTTACATTGAATTATCTCTTTGCTTAGCCCTATTTGTATATACTTGCTTGGGAATTTGATTGTTTGTTTTCACCAACTTCATAGGAAACTATAGATACATAGATATATAGGTACAAATAGTATATACATACTTGCATGCATATAGGTAGTTGCATTTAATAAGTTGATTATCCCTTTTTGATCATTCTCCTTGTTGGTTTAGCATGACGACAAGCTATTGTTTAAGTGTGGGGAAATTGATGAGTCCATATTTGATGATATATTTTGACTCGATTTGGATAGATTCTAGCACATGAACTCACACTTAAGCACCAAAATAGCATACTTTTGTGTTTTGGTCCCCAATTTGATCCTAAATGTGAAAACATGCAATTTAATTCCACTTTTATTCCATTTGATGCCATGACATGTTTACTGAGTGATTTTAGGCCTTGGAGGTAAGAATGGATAGCCAAAAGTGGAAGAAAGCATGTACAAAGGAGAAAACATGAAGAAAACATGGAAAAGCACACATAGCGAAGTGTGTGTGCGCACGAGCTTGCGTTCGTGTGCACGAGAACGGATTTGCATGTGTGCGTGCGCACAAGTACCCGTGCGTACACACAGCTCAACATTCAGCCAAGTGTGCGGACGCACACATCTGTGCGTCCACACAGGTCCCTGCATGTGGTTGCATTAATGAAACAGGTGCTTTGCGAATTCTAAGGCCTCTTGGCCCATTTTGGAAGGCTGGGAAGCTATATTTGGATGCTATATGAAGGGAATATCAACACATATGAAAAGAGAGCTTTCATTAGGACTTCGATTTTATACCATAGATAATTAAGAGTAGGAGTAGTGTAGAGTAGAGAGCTCTCCTAGGGTTTATGTAGTTTTTATGTAACATTTTATAGCAAGTTTGATCTTGGATTTTGCTTCTTTAATTGTAAGAACTCTTTAATTCCTCTTTAATTACATCACTTTTACTTTCAATTTCTCTTTGGTTCAAGCACTTTGTCAATATTTATAATTTTGAGTTCTTGAAGTTTTGATTGATGAATTTATTGTTTCATGTTTGCTTTATGTTTGTTTGGATGTTTATTGTTGATTTTATGCATAGTTGGTTATAGCTTTCCATTTTCCTTTGCAATTTCTTATGTTTTGTTTTTATGCACACAAGATGTTTGTGAAAATGCCAACCTTAGGATTTGAGTAGATTTTCTCACCTTGGCTTGTGGTTTGAGTTCCTAGGATACTAGAGTCATAATGTCCGACATTTAGTGATAATTCTTGGGGAGTTAGTTGACTCTTGTTTCCATTGACGTAAGCCTTTTATCAACTAGTTTGGTAAGTTAGTTAGGAATTATGGATTATGGTCAACTATGCTTGCTTGACTTACTTCTCGATGGTTGGGGTTGACTAAGCAAGATTAACTCATGATAATTACCATAGTTGTGGTTATGGCAAGGAAGGGATTCCATAATTCATCCTAAGTTAAGGTTTCAATTATGTTTTGAACCACTTTTTAATCACTTTATAGTTTTACTTGTTTATATTACATACATAGTTATTTTGTTCTTTTATCACTTTATTAATTACAATTTTGTCTTGTTCTTTTATTTCTTTATTGCTTCCTAATCATTGAAAACCCCTTTGATTCTCACAACCAAAATTGTGCACTTATTGGCATTAGTTCCTAGGGAAGACAACCTGGGATTTAAAACTCCCGGTTATTTTGTGTTGATTATGACATCTTTAGGATTATAATTTGATTGTTGGCCAATTGTTAGTTCGGAGCTATACTTGCAACGAACATCTATTTGGAGAAAATTCTAACCTACAATTTGTTCATTCATCATATAGCCTTGCACTCCTCCTTTGGATTTGGGATGGTGTCACTTGGGAAGGTATTAATTTGCCTCTCAGCAGGTTACTTGGATAGTTGCCCTATTTGTCTTTCAAGGTTTCTCATTGATGCTTCATAGTTCTTGCTTGCCATCTCTTGGTTCTTCATGAGCGTTTCCTTCATCATCTCTATATTAGAGATTCTTTGAGACTCTTGATATAGCTGGGGTCGTGTATGAGATGTTGGTTGTTGATGGAAGTTGGTTGGGTTATTTGAAGAGTTATTTTGTGGGTAGAATTTGGATGTGGAAAAGTTATTTTGTGGTTTTTTGTATGGATTATTGTTAGTGGGGTGATGGTTTTGGTTGCTTGTGTTGCGAAAGTTATTGGGATTGGAGTTCTTCTGCCATTGATGAACGGATTATTGACGGTTTAGAATTCACAAATGAAGTCTCGTTCTAAGTATAGTTTCTAAACCAACAAATAATCCTTTCATACAAAAGATTGTTTGTCACTAAAACAAACCCCTAAAATTAATAATCGAAGTATTTAAACCTCGGGTTGTTCTCCCTAGGAATTGTAATAAAGTGTTCTTGTTATTGGTTATGGAGTATGTTTTGGGGTTTTAGGAATAAGGAACAAGAAATATAAATGGCAACGAAAATAAACTAACAACTAACAAAGCTCTTGATAAGGTATGAGAACTAGAAGTCCTATCCTAGCTATCCTCCTCAATTATGATGAGAATTGTCCATTGCTACCACTTAGTTAACCTCTAACCATGGAGGAAAGTCAAGTGGATGAATTAACTTGATTCCACAAGTCCTAGCCAACTCCTAAGGAAAGACTAGCTTTAGTGGTATCCAAGTCAATTAGCAATCTCTAATTATCAATCAACAAAAGAGTTTGGTAACTCAAGTGTCACTAATTACTCTACCTAGGCCAAGAGGAACAAAATCTAACTAATAACTAGAAGAAGCATTTCATCAAACACATAGAAGGCAATAAAAGTAAACAACATGAATTACAAGAATTAAAGAGAGTTCTAACTAGAATAGCAAGATATTAACAATAGAAAAGGAAAACAATTATGAAACAACAAAGAACTTACCAATTGCATTGAAGAAGAAATGTAGATCTACAAAAGAAAGTTCATAAACTACAACTAACAATACAAAGGAATTACAAGAGAAGAATAATTCTACAACTACAAGAGAACAATTAAGGAAAGAAAAGGAAAATTAGAAGAGAGAAGAAGAACTAGATTGATGCATTCGCATATTTGCTATATTAGCTAGTCAGTTTAGTTAGTTTTAGCTTAGTTTCACTCATTTTCTTTGAATTAAACAAGTATTTTTATGAGTTTTGTTTTCATGCATAAAAATACCAAGGACCATGTTAATTGTGGCTAATTTCATGCAAATGAGTCAAGGAATGCATAAATAAATAAATCTCATGAAGTTGATTGCATTGATTGCATGAATTGGTGAGACTTTGAAGCAATTCTCCTTGTTAATGATAGGTGATGCAACAAGAAGCAAGAATGAAGCAACAAGTGGCTAACAACTTATTCAAGAAGAGAAACATGCACGTTGCTAACTTGGAGCTACATTGGAGTGCTTGGCAACAACGCCAAGAAGTAAACTGGGCAAAAAGAAAAGGGCTTGGGCGTTGCTAACGCCAGGAACAAGGACGTACTCCTAGGCAACACCAGGCAGCCCTGGAGAGTGAACATAGAGGAGTTGCACGTTGCCAACTTGCACTTCAACTAGAGTGTGCATCAACAACGCCCAACAATGCAAGGCAGCCCTGGAGAGTACATTTGGGCGTTGCCAACTTGGAGAAAGGGGGCGTGTTCCTTGGCAACGTAGGCAAGCAAGGAACTGGCCCAGGGAAGAAGCTCGAGCACGTTGCCAACATGCTACTTCACTAGTGTGTTTGAGGACAACGTCAAGACTTGGCCCAGGAAGGGGAGAAGCTGGCGTTGCCAATGCAAGGAACAAGAGACGTGTTCCAAGGCAACGCAGCAAGCCTTGGATGTCCACCCATCGAGCACATTGCCAATGTCAGCCTCCATTGGCGTGTTTGGCAACAACTTAAGGCAGCTTGGATGATGCCTCTCCAACTCGAGCATGTTGCCAACGCCAGGATACATAGGCGTGTTCATTGGCAACGCACCATACATGCAAGCTAGGCAACCTTGAGAATGAAGAGCACGTTGCCAACTCCAGGAAGAGTTGGAGTGTTTTGTGACAATGCCAAGCAAGGAGGCTGTCCAGGAAAGGAAGCCAACGTTGCCAACGCCAGCTTCTATAGGCGTGTTTGGTGACAACGTAGCAAGCAAGAAAGCAACCTTGGGAAGTGATCCTGCACGTTGCCAACTCCAGGAAGAGTTGGAGTGTTTTGTGACAACGCCAAGCAAGGAGGCTGTCCAGGAAAGGAAGCCAACGTTGCCAACGTTGAAGTGCATGGGCGTTATCCAAGGCAACGTAGCAAACAAGCTTGGAGAGCAACCCTCCCTCACTCGAGCACGTTGCCAACGCCAAGCTCTATAGGCGTGTTCCAAGGCAACGTGACAAGCAAAGTTGAAGGCTAGAAAGCAGCCCTGGAGGGAAGCAACGAGCACGTTGCCAACGTGCCAACAAGGGGGCGTGTTTGAGGACAACACCAGCCCCATGTTTCAGCCTTGGGAGGCTTGGCACGTTGCCAACTTGGGAAGAGAGGGGCGTGTTCAGCAACAACTTCAATAAACTTGGCAGCCTGACCTTACCTTCTTTGAGGAAGCATAACTTGAGATAGAAAAATCCAATTGAGATGATTCCAAGTGCATTAGAAAGAAGACACTCTAAGCTTTCCAATGATGTATGATAGTTCATATTGAAGCAGAGGATTGACACTCAAATTCTGGGCAACATTAAGTATGAAAGTGGGGTCAAGAAGAAGAGAGCCAAGTTGTTAGCAACAACTTGAGCTAACAACGCCCAAGTATCAAAGCCCACTCCCAAGAAAATACCATGCACGTTGCCAACATGCATTAAGGCTAGCGTTATTGGCAAAAACGCCAAGCCTTTGGCCAGGAACATTATGAACAAACTCATTCTCCCCTGTTTAGCAACACTTCTTCCATTTGAGCCAGGAATTCAACAAAGGGAAAGCCCACATTGCTAGCCCAAATTAAAGATCTCTGAAGGAGTTTTAGGAGTAGTATAAATAGAGAGGAGTTTGATACTTTGAGGACTTTTTACTTTACTTTTTGCTTTTGAACTTGTTTTTAGACTTTTTGACACTTAGACATTTTCTATTACACTAGCAATTTCTATTCTTTACTTTTTCTCACTGGTCTTCTATTTTGTTTTTCTTGCAACTTTGAATTTCAGTTTTAAGAACTTCTTCTTCTTCTTCATTCCTCTCTACACTTAGTTTAATTTTCATCTTTGCAATTGTTGTTGAAATTGGAGCTATGATTCACTAAACCCCATTTTCATTAGGGGGAGGAGCTCTGCTCATTTGAATGGATTGATAACTTTTCTTTTCCTTCTCAATTCAAGTGGTTCATCTAAGAGGAAACTCTTGTTCTTCACAGATTCAATCACCATCGAGAGAGGGATTAATCTATATGAATTATGTGGTAAGTTTGAGAAATGAGTCACATAATTCAGTTTAAAGTTCATCCTTTCATGATTTTCTTAATCAATACACTTTGGTTGGTATGTGAGATGTAACCTCCCTTAGTTTAGATTCTGGAAGTTGTGTGGCTTGGATTAGAAATTGAACTTCATCTCTTCTCATGAACAATTAGATCACGAGAGTGGCAATTGGTTGTGTTGAGAGAAATTGAGTTACCAAGAGATTGGGACTCAATTACCCACAATTTGCCATGGATCTATACCCATGATTGAGAAGAAATTGATCAACATCAATTCATGAGAATTTGCATCTCCGATCCTTAATGATCCTTTCCATCATTAATTCTCATTTCTTTTGCTCTTTAGTTGTTTGAATACCCATTACCCAATTTCCTTCTACATTCTTGTAATTTATTATTCTTGTCATTTACATTATGTTTCTCTATTTCTTGCTATTTACTCTTTTGTTCTTTAAGATTCTGCAATCTTTACTTTCTTGCAATTTATCTTATCATTTAAATTTCTTGCATTTTAAGTTTCAGTTATTTACTTTCATTGTCTTTCTATATTATAGTTCTTTAAATTCCTTGCCATTTAAATTTTTGCAATTATGTTCAAAAATCACAAATCTCTTGAAATCAAAACCATGTTTGCTTGACTAAATCTACCATTTAACTAAAGTTGCTTAATCTACCAATCTCCGTGGGATCGACCTCACTCTTAGTGAGTTTTATTACTTGATACGATCCAGTATACTTGCCGGTAGTAAATACGTGAAAATAAATAATTTTTTACGTATCATAGATCTAGATCTAAACCTAATTCTTGAGAGAAGAGAGAGCTTCTCTCTCTAGGAACTAACTCTCACTAAAACTAACTAAAAACTAAAACTATGACTAAAGATCAAAAGTATGTTAATTCCCCTTCAATCCTTGGGTTAAATAGCATTAAAAATGAGTTAGATTGGGCCCATAAGGCTTCTAAAATCACTGGCCACGAGTTGCATTAAGTGAATCATGTGCAACCATCGGCGCGTACGCGTACAATGCATGTGTGTACCCTTAAACGTGATGCAACTATGGCAAATCTTATATCATTTCGAAGCTCCGAATGTTAGATTTCCAACGCAACTAGAACCACATCATTTGGACCTCTGTAGCTCAAGTTATGATCGATTAAGTGTAAAGAGGTCGGCTTGATAGCTTTTGCGATTCCTTCATTTCTTCATGAGTTCTCCATTTTTACATGCTTTTCCTTCATTCCCTTGATCTAATCTTTGCCTCCTAAACCTGAAATTACTTAACAAACATATCAAGGCATCTAATGGAATCAAAGGTAAATAAAGATTAAATAATTAAGGGCCTAAAAAGCATGTTTTCACACTTAAGTACAAATTAGGAGACAATCATGAAACCATGCTATTTCATTGAATAAATGTGGGTAAAGGTGATAAAATCTCCCTAAAATCAATACAAGATAAACCCTAAATATGGGGTTTATCATCCTCCCCACACTTAAACCAAGCATGTCCTCATGCTTAAACCAAGAGGAAGCAAAGGGGTATCAACATTTATTCAATAAAAACTAACTAAATGCAACCTAAACTATATGCAACTATCTGCATGAATGCAATTGCTTGGTCAAAATAAATCAATGTCCAAAAAGCATATATGCACAAGGGCTAAAGGTATTAGCAACCATGCCAAACCACAATTGAATTGAGCTATTAAATATTTTTATAGACTTGCATGAAGAATGATGATCATAGGTGAAAATATGTAATTGAGCAATTGAACCCTCACTGGTAGTGTTTGCACTCTATTCACTCAAGTGTTTAGGGTTGATTCACTCAATTCTCCCCTAATTATGCTTTCCAAGATTTGTTTTTCTTCTAACAATCGACATTTATTTCATGCATGCATACAAGTATCATGAGGTCTTTTCATTGGTTGTAATGAGGCTAGGGTCACGGTAGGATGCATATATGGTTAAGTGAGCTTGATACTTGAATCTTTGATAAGCTTAGACTTTCCACCTAGCCTATGACATCATATACAATTAAAAAGCTAACCTAACTACCCATTCTTCACTTTTTTCACATACTCATGCATTTTTTTCCTTAATCACAACACATATGCATTGATTTTATTGAGCTTCACTTTGGGGCATTTTATCCCCTTTTTATTTCTTTTTTTTTTCTTTCTTTCCCTTTTTTTTCTATTTTTTTCTTTTCTTTTCTATATTGTTTTTCTTTTTCTTTCTTTTTCTTTTGTTTTTCTCTTTTTTTTTTCTTTCAAACTATATACAAGAACAACATTGCATAAGATTTTACATTTGATTGATACATGAGCATGCACCAAATTCCCAATATTTACAACAAAAATACAAAACTACCCTTTTTCTCAACTAATGTCCCAAATTTTTCCACACTTGAATGTTACACACACACTAGCCTAAGCCAATCAAAGATCCAAATAAGGACTTTTATTGTTTTCCGCTTTAAGGCTTGTAATGTGCTAAATTAAGAACAAAGTGGGTTAATCGTAGGCTCAAATTTAGCTAACAAAGGAAGATAAAAGGTAAGGCTATTGGGTAAGTGAGCTAAATGAAATGATAGCCTCAATCATATAAATGCATGAATACACAAAATAATGGACATAAAGAATCAAACAAATCAAAGATTGCAATCATTGAAAGAGAATAATGCACACAAGAAGGAAAAATACGTGGTTATAAGATGTAACCACACCATTAGGCTCAAATCTCACAATCTTGTGTTCTTAGCTCAAAAACCATGTTCTACAATATATATAATTCAAGCAATTTTAATGAAAAGTTTTCACTCAAATCAATTGGTGCCCTATAGATAGAATTCTTGAAAAATCTCATTATTTTGATTAAGCTTATTGTGTATATATATGCAAAAATAAGAAAATGAAACAAAAATCCTAAAAGACCTAAAAAAATAAAATGAAAAAGTGTTGAGATTAGAAACTTGTCACCCAAAATCGCCGACCGGTCGGACGACCTTTGATGAGTGGATAATTTATACGCTTTTTGGCATCGTTTTTAGTATGTTTTTAGTATATTTTAGTTAGTCTTTATTATATTTTTATTATTTTTTATTCAAAAATCATATTTCTTGACTTTACTATGAGTTTGTGTATTTTTCTGTGATTTCAGGTATTTTCTGGCTAAAATTGAGGGACCTGAGCAAAAATCTGATTCAGAGGCTGAAAAAGGACTGTAGATGCTGTTGGATTCTGACCTCTCTGCACTCGAAGTAGATTTTCTAGAGCTACAGAAGCCAAAATGGTGCGCTCTCAATTGCGTTAGAAAGTAGACATTATGGGCTTTCCAGCAATATATAATAGTCTATACTTTGCTCGAGATTTGATGGCCCAAACCGACGTTCCAAGTCAGCATAAAAATTCTGGTGTCAAAACGCCAGAACTGGCATAAAAGCTGGAGTTAAACGCCTAAACTGGCACAAAAGCTGGCATTTAACTCCAAGAAAAGTCTCTACATGTGAAAGCTTCAATGCTCAGCCCAAGCACACACCAAGTGGGCCCGGAAGTGGATTCTGCATCATTTACTCATTTCTGTAAACCCTAGGCTACTAGTTTTCTATAAATAGGACCTTTTGCTATTGTATTTACACACCTCATGACACTTTACACATTTCATATTGTATCTTTGATGGCATGAGTCTCTAAACTCCATGGTTGGGGGTGAGGAGCTCTGCTGTGTCTCGATGAATTAATGCAGTTACTACTGTTTTCCATTCAATCAGGCTTGTTTCTATTCTAAGATATTCACTCGCACTTCAACCTGATGAATGTGATGATCCGTGACACTCATCATCATTCTCACCTATGAATGCGTGCCTGAAAACCACTTCCATTCTATCTGCAATAACTTGAGTATGTATCTCTTAGCCTCCATTCCGAAAGATCAGAGTCTACGTGGTATAAGCTAGAATCAATTGGTGGCCATTCCTGAGATTTGGAAAGTCTAAACCTTGTCTATGATATTCCGAGTAGGATCTGGGAAGGGATAACTGTGACGGGTTTCAAACTCGTGAGTGCTGGGCGTAGTGACAGACGCAAAAGGATCAAAGGATCCTATTCCAACATGAGTGAGAACCGACAGATGATTAGCCGTGCGGTGACAGCACATTTGGACCATTTTCACTGAGAGGACGAATGGTAGCCATTGACAACGGTGATCCACCAACATACAGCTTGCCATGGAAGGAACCTTGCATGCGTGAAGAAGAAGACAGTAGGAAAGCAGAGATTCAGAAGACAGAGTATCTCCAAAACCTCAACCTGTTCTTCATTACTGCATAACAAATATTTATTTCATGTTCTTTTACTTTTTACAATTAAAACTAAGAATCATTGCTAATATCCTGACTAAGAATTACAAGATAACCATAGCTTGCTTCAAGCCGACAATCTCCGTGGGATCGACCCTTACTCACGTAAGGTATTACTTGGATGACCCAGTACACTTGCTGGTTAGTTGTGCGGAATTACAAAAGTGTGATTGTAATTTCGTGCACCAAGTTTTTGGCGCCATTGCCAGGGATTGTTCGAGTTTGGATAACTTACGGTTTATCTTGTTGCTTAGATTAGGAATAATTTATTTTTGTTGGTTTAGAGTCACTAAATTTGAGTCTTTTATTTGAGTTTAGTTTTATATTTTAAGTTTGGTGTCAATTGCATGCTTTTATTTTCTTTCAATTTTTCGAATTTGCATGTTCTTAGTTCTTTCTTGATCTTTAAAAATTCTAAGTTTGGTGTCTTCTTTGTGTTTTCCTTTAAAATTTCGAAATTTGTGTTTGATTTTCTAAAAATTTTAAGTTTGGTGTCCCTTGTGCTTTTATTTACTTAAAAATTTTTCAAAAATTTGTTCTTGGTGTTCATCTTGATCTTCAAAGTGTTCTTGGTGTTCATCTTGACATTCTTAGTTTTCTTGTTTGTTCTCTTTGTTTTGATCTAAAATTTCTAAGTTTAGTGTCATTTTGTTGTTTTTCTTTTTCCTCATTAAAATTTAAAAATTAAAAAAATATCTTTTCCTTATTTTACTCATAAATTTTGAAATTTTGCATTAAATTAGTCAAAGATTTTCAAAATCATGTCTTTTTTTTAGTCAAGTCAAAATTCTAATTTCAAAAATTGATCTTTTCAAATCTTTTTCAAAAATCAAATCTTTTTAATTTCTTCAATCATATCTTTTCAATCATATTTTTTTTAATAAATTGCAATCGTATCTTCTCAATCATATCTTTTTCAAAATAATTTTCAATCATATCTTTCTGATTGCTAATTCCAAAATCTTTTTAATTAATTAATTAATTTAGTTTTCAATTTGCTTTTATTTCATTTTCTTCTAATTTTTGAAACTTTTATTTTATCTTCCATTTATTTTATTTTATTTTATTCGGTTACTTTTAATTAAATAAAATAAAAAATTTAAAAATATAATTTATTTGCAATTCATATCAATTCTCTTTTCTCCATCATAGACATAAGTGGAAATGAACAGTCCAGAAGGACTCTGGGGTCATATGCTAACCCCATTACAACTGCATATGGGAGTAGCATCTGTATACCTCCCATCAAAGCAAGCAGTTTTGAGCTAAATCCTCAGCTCATTATCATGGTGCAGCAAAATTACCAGTATTCCGGTCTTCCACAAGAAGAACCTACTGAGTTTCTGGCATAGTTCTTACAAATTGCTGACACAGTACGTGATAAAGAAGTAGATCAGGATGTCTACAGATTATTACTGTTTCTATTTGCTGTAAAAGATCAAGCTAAGAGGTGGTTAAATAACCAGCCTACAGCAAGCATAAACATATGGAGATAGTTATTAGACGAATTCCTGAATCAATTTTACCCTCCAAAAAGGATGACACAACTAAGGTTGGACATCCAAGGCTTTAAACAAGATGATCATGAATCCCTTTATAAGGCCTGGGAGAGGTACAGAGGGATGCTAAGGAAATGCCCCTCTGAAATGTTTTTAGAGTGGGTACAGTTAGACATCTTCTACTATGGGCTTACAGAAAGAGCTCAAATATCTCTAGACTACTCAGCTGGTGGATCTATACACATGAGAAAGATGATTGAAGAGGCTCAAGAACTCATAGATACGGTTGCTAGAAATCAACATCTGTACTCAAGCAGTGAGTCCTCCATAAAAGAAGAGGCTAGGGCAGTAACTACTGATCCTAATCCTCAAGAACAGATTGTTGAACTTAATCAGCAATTACTCCTTATGACAAAACAATTAGCAGAATTTAAAGAGATGCTCCAAGACACTAAAAATGCTAACAAGAATATAGAAGCACAATTGAATCAGACAAGACAGCAGCTATCTAAACAGATAACAGAAGAATGTCAAGTTGTTCAACTAAGGAGCGGGAAGATGATGAGCGGATAATTTATACGCTTTTTGGCATTGTTTTTAGTATGTTTTTAGTAGAATCTAGTTACTTTTAGGGATGTTTTCATTAGTTTTTATGTTAAATTCACATTTCTGGACTTTACTATGAGTTTGTGTGTTTTTCTGTGATTTCGGGTATTTTCTAGCTGAAATTGAGGGACTTGAGCAAAAATCAGATTCAGAGGTTGAAGAAGGACTGCTGATGCTGTTGGATTCTGACCTCCCTGCACTCAAAATGGATTTTCTGGAGCTACAGAACTTGAAATGGCGCACTTTCAATTACGTTGGAAAGTAGACATCCAGGGCTTTCCAGAAATATATAATAGTCCATACTTTGTCCAAGTTTAGATGACGCAAACTGGCGTTCAACGCCAGCTCTCTGCCCAATTCTGGCGTCCAGCGCCAGAAACAAGTTGCAAAGTGGAGTTCAACGCCCAAACTGGCACAAAAGCTGGTGTTCAACTCCAAGAATGACCTCTCCACGTGTAGAATTCAAGCTCAGCCCAAGCACACACCAAGTGGGCCTCGGAAGTGGATTTATGCATCAATTACTTACTTTTGTATACCCTAGTAACTAGTTTAGTATAAATAGGACTTTTTACTATTGTATTAGATATCTTTGGAATCATCTTTGGATTATATTTTGATCTATTGATCACGTTTGGGGGCTGGCCAGTCGGCCATGCCTACCCTCTATTCAGTTATGTATTTTCATACGGTAGAGTTTCTACACTCCATAGATTAAGGTATGGAGCTCTGCTGTTCCTCAAAGATTAATGCAAAGTACTACTGTTTTTCTATTCAATTCAACTTATTCCGCTTCTAAGATATTCATTCGCATTTCAACCTGAATGTGATGAATGTGACAATCATCATCATTCCCTATGAACGCGTGCCTAACAACCACTTCCGTTCTACATTAGATTGAATGAGTATCTCTTGGATCTCTTAATCAGAATCTTCGTGGTATAAGCTAGATTGATGGCGGCATTCATGAGAGTCCGAAAAGTCTAAACCTTGTCTGTGGTATTCCGAGTAGGATTCAGGGATTGAATGACTGTGACGAGCTTCAAACTCGCGAGTGCTGGGCGTAGTGACAGACGCAAAAGGAGGGTGAATCCTATTCCAGTATGATCGAGAACGTCAGATGATTAGCCGTGCTGTGACAGAGCATTTGGACCATTTTCACAAGAGGATGGGATGTAGCCATTGACAACGGTGATGCCCTTACATAAAGCCAGCCATGGAAAGGAGTAGGATTGATTGGATGAAGGCAGCAGGAAAGCAGAGGTTCAGAGGAACGAAAGCATCTCTATGCGCTTATCTGAAATTCTCACCAATGATTTACATAAGTATTTCTATCCTTCTTTTATTATTTAATTTCAAAAACTCCATAATTATTTTATATCCTTCTTTTATTATTTAATTTCAAAAACTCCGTGGGATCGACCCTAACTCACGTAAGGTTTATTATTTGGACGACCCAGTGCACTTACTGGTTAGTTCTATCGAAGTTGTGATAAATTATGAATTGAGATTAGAGCACCAAGTTTTTGGAGCCATTACCAGAGATCACAATTTCGTGCACCAAGTTTTTTGCGCCGTTGCCGGGGATTGTTCGAGTTTGGACAACTGACGGTTCATCTTGTTGCTCAGATTAGGTAATTTTCTTTTTGTTTTATTTTCAAAAATTTTTCAAAAACCTTTCAAAAACTTCTCATCTGTTTTCGAAAAAAAATGTTTTCAAAAAATTATATTTTTTCAGAATTTTTAAGAATGAATTCTAGTGTTTCATGAAGCATGTTGAAGCCTGGATGGCTGTAAAGCCATGTCTAATTATTCTGGGTAGGGAATGTCAGGCGTGTCATGTCTGAGTTACATACTAAAGCTTGGCTGGCTATTAAGCCATGCCTGACCCTTTGATTGGAGCTTTAGACTAAAGAGCATAAGATTCCTGTAATTCATATTAAAAATTTTGGAATCCTTATTTTTCTTTTTCAAAATAATTTTCGAAAAAAAAAATTAATTAAAAGAAAATACAAAAAAAAATTTCATAAAATCATAAAAATCAAAAATATTTCATGTTTCTTGTGAGTCTTGAGTCAAGTTGAAAGTTTGGTGTCAATTGCATATTCATCTAGCATTTTTTCGAAAAATTCATGCATTCATGGTGTTCTTCATGATCTTCAATTTGTTCTTGGTAAATCTTCTTGTTTGATCTTGATGTTTTCTTGTTTTGCGTCTTTTCTTGTTTTTCATATGCATTCTTGCATTCATAAAGTCTAAACATGAAAGATTTCTAAGTTTGGTGTCTTGCATGTTTTCTTTGCATATAAAAATTTTCAAAAATAAGTTCTTGATGTTCATATTGACATTCAAAGTGTTCTTGGTATTCATCTTGACATTCATAGCATTCTTGCATGCATTCATTGTTTTGATCTAAAATTTCCATGCATTGAGCATTTTTAGTGTTTTTCTCTCTCATCATTAAAAATTCAAAAATCAAAAAAATATCTTCTCCTTTTTCTTCTCATAAATTCGAAAATTTGAGTTAACTTTTTCAAAACTTTTTAAAATTTAGTTGTTTCTTATGAGTCAAATCAAATTTTCAATTTGAAAATCTTATCCTTTTCAAAATCTATTTCAAAAATCATATCTTTTTCACTTTTCTTAGTTATTTTCGAAAATTTTAAAAATATTTTTCAAAAATCTTTTTCTTATCTTTATCTCATAATTTTCGAAAATAACATCATCAATTAATGTTTTGATTCAAAAATTTCAAGTTGTTACTTGCTTGTTAAGAAAGATTCAAACTTTAAGTTCTAGAATCATATCTTGTGATTTCTTGTGAATCAAGTCATTAATTGTGATTTTAAAAATCAAATCTTTTTCAAAACTAATTTCAATCATATCTTTTCAAAAATATCTTCTTATCTTATCTTTTTCAAAAATTTGATTTCAAAATATCTTTTCTAACTTCCTAACTTCTTATCTTTTCAAAATTTATTTCAACTAACTAACTAACTTTTTGTTTGTTTCTTATCTTTTTCAAAACTACCTAACTAACTCTCTCTCTCTAATTTTCAAAAATATCTTCCCTCTTTTTCAAAAATTCTTTTTAATTAACTAATTATTTTAATTTTTGATTTTAATTTTCGAAAATTACTAACCTTTTTCAAAAACTATTTTCGAAAATCACTACCCCTTTTTTAAAAATAATTTTCGAAAATCCTTCTCCCTCATCTCCTTCTAATTATTTATTCATCTACTAACACTTCTCTTCATCTTACATCACTGCTCCTATCCTTAACCTTGTGTTTGGATTCTTCATTTTATTCACCCCTATTCCTTTTCATCTTTTACTAACAATAAGGAACCTCTTTACTATGACATAGAGGATTCCTCTTCTTTTCTTGTTCTCTTCTCTTTCTTATGAGCAGGAACAAGGAAAAAGGCATTCTTGTTGAAGCTGATCCAGAACCTGAAAGGACTCTGAAGAGGAAACTAAGAGAAGCTAAATTACAACAATCCAGAGACAACCTTATTGAAAATTTCGAACAAGTAAAGGAGATGGCAGCCGAAAATAATAATAATGCAAGGAGGATGCTTGGTGACTGATGAGCGGATAATTTATACGCTTTTTTGACATTGTTTTTAGTATATTTTTAGTAGGATCTAGTTACTTTTAGGGATGTTTTCATTAGTTTTTATGTTAAATTCACATTTCTAGACTTTACTATGAGTTTGTGTGTTTTTCTGTGATTTTAGGTATTTTCTGGCTGAAATTGAGGGACTTGGGCAAAAATCAGATTCAGAGGTTGAAGAAAGACTGCTGATGCTGTTGGATTCTGACCTCCCTGCACTCAAGGTGGATTTTCTGGAGCTACAGAACTCAAAATGGCGCGCTTTCAATTGCATTGGAAAGTAGACATCCAGGGCTTTCCGGCAATATATAATAGTCCATACTTTGCCCAAGTTTAGACGATGCAAACTGGCGTTCAACGCCAGTTCTCTGCCCAATTCTGGCGTCCAGCGCCAGAAACAATTTGCAAAGTGGAGTTCAACGCCCAAACTGGCACCAAAACTGGCGTTCAACTCCAGGAATGACCTCTACACGTGTAACACTCAAAGCTCAGCCCAAGCACACACCAAGTGGGCCCCGGAAGTGGATTTATGCATCAATTACTTACTTTTGTAAACCCTAGTAGCTAGTTTATTATAAATAGGACCTTTTACTATTGTATTAGACATCTTTGGTATCCTGGATTGTATTTTTGGTCCTGTGATCATGTTTTAGGGGGCTGGCCATTCGGCCATGCCTGGACCTCTCACTTATGTATTTTCAAACGGTAGAGTTTTTACACTCCATAGATCAAGGTGTGGAGCTCTGCTGTTCCTCAAAGATTAATGCGAAGTACTACTGTTTTCTATTCAATTCAACTTATTCCGCTTCTAAGATATTCATTCGCACTTCAACCTGAATGTGATGAACGTGACAATCATCATCATTCCCTATGAACGCGTGCCTAACAACCACTTCTGTTCTTCATTAGACGGAGTGAGTATCTTTTAGATTACCAATACAGGGGACCGAGTCCGAGATATTGGGATCTTCGTGGTATAAGCTTGATTGATGGCGGCATTCATGAGAATCCGGAAAGTCTAAACCTTGTCCGTGGTATTCTGAGTAGGATTCTGGAATTGAATGACTGTGACGAGCTTCAAACTCGCGAGTGTTGGGCGTAGTGACAAACGCAAAAGGATAGTAAATCCTATTCCAGTATGATCGAGAACCTCCAGATGATTAGCCATGCAGTGACAGTGCATCGGACCATTTTCACAAGGAGGAATAGGATGCAACCAACGACAAAGGTGATGCCTCCAGACGATTAGCCGTGCTATGACAGAGCATTTGGATCATTTTCCCAAGAGAGATCGAAAGTAGCCATTGGCACCGGTGACATCCTTACATAAAGCTAGCCATAGAAAGGAGTAAGATTGATTGGATGAAGATAGCAGGAAAGCAGAGGTTCAAAGGAACGAAAGCATTTCTACATGCTTATCTGAAATTCTAACCAATGAATTACATAAGTATTTCTATCCTTATTTCATTCTTTAATTTCGAAAACCTCATTACTATTTTATATCCGCCTGACTGAGATTTACAAGGTGACCATAGCTTGCTTCATACCAACAATCTCCGTGGGATTCGACCCTTACTCACGTAAGGTATTACTTGGACGACCCAGTGCACTTGCTGGTTAGTTGTGCGAAGTTGTGAACCATGGTATAGGCATCATGTCTTTTGGCGCCATTACCAGGGAAAGAAAGAGCAATGAATTTTACATAATCAATGTGTAATCACAATTTCTGCGCACCAAGTTTTTGGCGCCGTTGCCGGGGATTGTTCGAGTTTGGACAACTGACGGTTCATCTTTCAAAAATTTCTCCTTTGTTTTCGAAAAAAAAAATAATAATAATAAAAATATTTTCAAAAATATATTTTTCTTCAGAATTTTTAAGAATGAATTCTAGTGTTTCATGAAGCATGTTGAAGCCTGGCTGGCTGTAAAGCCATGTCTGTAGGGAATGTCAGGCGTGTCATATCTGGATTACATGCTAAAGCTTGGCTGGCTATTAAGCCTTGCCTGACCTTTTGATTGGAGCATTAGACTAAGAATGCTAGATTCCTGGAATTCATATTAAAAATTTTGGAATCCTTATTTTTGTTTTTCAAATAATTTTCGAAAAAAATACAAAAAATTAGAAAATCATAAAAATAAAAAATATTTTTGTTTTTCTTGTTTGAGTCTTGAGTCATGTTATAAGTTTGGTGTCAATTGCATACTCATCTTGCATTTTCGAAAATTTTCATGCATTCATAGCGTTCTTCATGATCTTCAAGTTGTTCTTGGTAAGTCTTCTTGTTTGATCTTTATGTTTTCTTGTTTTGCATCTTTTCTTGTTTTTCATGTGCATTCTTGTATCCATAGAGTCTAAACATGAAGGATTTCTAAGTTTGGTGTCTTGCATGTTTTCTTTGCATATAAAAATTTTTCAAAAATGTGTTCTTGATGTTCATCATGATCTTCATAGTGTTCTTGGTGTTCATCTTGACATTCATAGCATTCTTGCATGCATTCATTGTTTTGATCCATAACTTTCATGCATTGCATCATTTTTCTTGTTTTTCTCTCTCATCATAAAAATTCGAAAATCAAAAAAATATCTTTCCCTTTTTCTCTCTTAAAATTTCGAAAATTAGATTTGACTTTTTCAAAAAAATTTTAAAATCTAGTTGTTTTCATGAGTCAAATCAAATTTTCAACTTAAAAATCTTATCTTTTGCAAAATCTTTTTTAAAAATCAAATCTTTTTCAAATTTTTTAGTTATTTTCGAAAATTCCAAAAATATTTTTCAAAAATCTTTTTCTTATTTCTTATTCTTCCATGTTTTTAAGTTTGTTACTTGCTTGTTAAGAAAGATTCAAACTTTAAGTTCTAGAATCATATCTCATGATTTCTTGTGAATCAAGTCATTAATTGTGATTTTTAAAAAAAAATCAAACCTTTTTCAAAACCAATTTCAATCATATCTTTTCAAAAATATCTTCTTATCTTATCTTTTTCAAAAAATATGATTTCAAAATATCTTTTCTAACTTCCTAACTAACTTTTTGTTTGTTTCTTATCTTTTTCAAAACCACCTAACTAACTCTCTCTCTCTAATTTTCGAAAACATCTTCCCTCTTTTTCAAAATTTCTTTTTAATTAATTAATTATTTTAATTCTTAATTTTAATTTTCAAAAATTACTAACCTTTTTCAAAAACTATTTTCAAAAATCACTAACTCTTTTTCAAAAATAATTTTCGAAAATTCTCCTTCTCTCTTCTCTCATTCTAATTATTTATTCATCTACTAACATCTCCTCATCTCACATCTCTGCTCTCCTCACCCTTGTGTTTCTTTCTTTACATTACATTCTTTGTCCCCTTCCTTTCTTCCACTTACATAAGGACCTCTATACTGTGGTATAAAGGATCCCTATTATTATTATTATTATTTTTTTCTGTGCCCTCTTCTTTGTCATATGAGCAGGAGCAAGGACAAGAATATTCTTGTTGAAGCTGATCGAGAACCTGAAAGGACTCTAAAGAGAAAACTAAGAGAAGCTAAATTACAACAATCCAGAGAGAACCTTTCAGAAATTTTCGAACAGGAAGAGGAGATGGCAGCCGAAAATAATAATAATGCAAGGAGAATGCTTGGTGACTTTACTGCACCTAATTCCAATTTACATGGAAGAAGCATCTCCATTCCTGCCATTGGAGCAAACAACTTTGAGCTGAAACCTCAGCTAGTTTCTCTGATGCAGCAGAACTGCAAGTTTCATGGACTTCCATCTGAAGATCCTTTTCAGTTCTTAACTGAATTCTTGCAGATATGTGATACTGTTAAGACTAATGGAGTAGATCCTGAAGTCTACAGGCTCATGCTTTTCCCTTTTTGCTGTAAGAGACAGAGCTAGAGTGTGGTTGGACTCTCAACCCAAAGATAGCCTGAACTCTTGGGATAAGCTGGTCATGGCTTTCTTAGCCAAGTTCTTTCCTCCTCAAAAGCTGAGCAAGCTTAGAGTAGATGTTCAAACCTTCAAACAAAAAGATGGTGAATCCCTCTATGAAGCTTGGGAAAGATACAAACAGTTGACCAAAAAGTGTCCCTCTGACATGCTTTCAGAATGGACCATCCTGGATATATTCTATGATGGTTTGTCTGAGTTATCAAAGATGTCATTGGATACTTCTGCAGGTGGATCCATTAACCTAAAAAAAATGCCTGCAGAAGCTCAAGAACTCATTGACATGGTTGCTAATAACCAGTTCATGTACACTTCTGAAAGAAATCATGTGAGTAATGGGACGCCTATGAAGAAGGGAGTTCTTGAAGTTGATACTCTGAATGCCATATTGGCTCAGAACAAAATATTGACTCAGCAAGTCAATATGATTTCTCAGAGTCTGAATGGAATGCAAGCTGCATCCAACAGTACTCAAGAGGCTTCTTATGCAGAAGAAGCTTATGATCTTGAAAACCCTGCAATAGCAGAGGTGAATTACTTAGGTGAACCTTATGGAAACACCTATAATCCATCATGGAGAAATCATCCAAATCTCTCATGGAAGGATCAAAGGCCTCAACAAGGCTTTAATAATGGTGGAAGAAACAGATTTAACAATAATAAACCTTTTCCATCATCCACTCAGCAACAGACAGAGAACTCCGAACAAAACACTTCTAATTTAGCAAACTTAGTCTCTGATCTATCTAAGGCCACTGTGAGTTTCATGAATGAAACAAGGTCTTCCATTAGAAATTTGGAAGCACAAATGGGCCAGCTGAGTAAAAGGATCACTGAAATCCCTCCTAGTACTCTCCCAAGCAATACAGAAGAGAATCCAAAAGGAGAGTGCAAGGCCATTGACATAAGCACCATGGCCGAACCTGTAAGGGAAGGAGAGGACGTGAATCCCAAGGAGGAAGACCTCCTGGGACGTCCAGTGATCAATAAGGAGTTTCCCTTTGAGGAACAAAAGGAATCTGAGGCTCATCTAGAGACCATAGAGATTCCATTAAACCTCCTTACGCCATTCATGAGCTCTGATGAGTATTCCTCTTCTGAAGAGAATGAGGATGTCACTGAAGAGCAAACTGCCAAGTTTCTTGGTGCAATCATGAAGCTAAATGCCAAATTATTTGGTATTGAAACTTGGGAAGATGAACCTCCCTTGTTCATGAATGAACTAAGTGATCTGGATCAACTGACATTGCCTCAGAAGAGACAGGATCCTGGAAAGTTCATAATACCTTGTACCCTAGGCACCATGATCTTTAAGGCTCTGTGTGACCTTGGTTCAGGAATAAACCTCATGCCCCTCTCTGTAATAGAGAAACTGGGAATCTATGGGGTGCAAGTTGCTAAAATCTCATTAGAGATGGCAGACAATTCAAGAAAACAGGCTTATGGACAAGTAGAGGACGTGTTAGTAAAGGTTGAAGGCCTTTACATCCCTGCTAATTTCATAGTCCTGGATACTGGAAGGGAAGAGGATGAATCCATCATCCTAGGAAGACCTTTCCTAGCCACAGCAAGAGCTGTGATTGATGTGGACAGAGGAGAATTGATCCTTCAATTAAATGTGGACAACCTTGTGTTTACAACTCAAGGATCTCTCTCTGCATCCATGGGGAGGAAGCATAAAGAGCTTCTCTCAAAGCAGAGTCAAACAAAGCCCCCACAGTCAAACTCTAAGTTTGGTGTTGGGAGGCCACAACCAAACTCTAAGTTTGGTGTTGAACTCCCATATCCAAACTCTAAGTTTGGTGTTGGAGAGTCTCAACAATGCTCTGAACATCTGTGAGGCTCCATGAGAGCCCACTGTCAAGCTACTGACATTAAAGAAGCGCTTGTTGGGAGGCAACCCAATTTTTATTTATCTAACTATATTTTTTAGTTATACGTCTTTATAGGTTCATGATCATATGGAGTCACAAAATAAACAAAAAAATTGAAAACGGAATCATAAACAGCAAAAGAAAAATCACACCCTGGAGGAAGCACCTGTCTGGCGTTCAACGCCAGAACAGAGCATGGTTCTGGCGCTGAACGCCCAAAATGGGCAGTGTCTGGGCGCTGAATGCCCAAAATGGGCATCATCTGGGCGCTGAACGCCAGAATTGCACCCTGGAGAGGAGCTGGCGCTGAACGCCCAGAACAAGCATGGTTCTGGCGTTCAACGCCAGAAATGGCAACAAATGGGCGTTGAACGCCCAAAATGGGCACCAACCTGGCGCTGAACGCCCAGAGTTATGTGCAAAGGCATTTGCATGCCCAATTTGGTGCAAGGTTGTAAATCCTTGAACACCTCAGGATCTGTGGACCCCACAGGATCCCCACCTACCTCCACTCACTTCTTCTCACCCCTCTTTCACACAATTCCATAAACACTCTTCCCCAAAACCCTTCACCAATCACCTCAATCTCTCTTCCCCATCACCTCTTCACCACTCACATCCATCCACTCTTCCCCATAAACCTACCTCATAAACTCCACTTACCTTCAAAATTCAAAATCAATTTCCCACCCAAACCCACCCTATATGGCCGAAACTTACCCCCCTCCCTTCCCTATATAAAGCCTTCCATTCTTCCTCATTTTCACACAACATAACCCTCTATTCTCTTCTTGGCCGAAACACAACCCCTTCTCCCTCTCCTCCATTTCTTCTTCTTCTTCATCTATTCTTTCTTCTCTTGCTCGAGGGTGAGCAAAATTCTAAGTTTGGTGTGGTAAAAGCATAAGCTTTTTGTTTTTCCATTACCATTGATGGCACCTAAGACCGGAGGATCCTCTAGAAAAGGAAAAGGGAAGACAAAGGCTTCCACCTACGAGTCATGGGAGATGGAAAGGTTCATCTCCAAAGCCCATCAAGACCACTTCTATGATGTTGTGGCCAAGAAGAAGGTGATCCCCGAGGTCCCTTTCAAACTCAAAAGAAATGAGTATCCGGAGATCCGACATGAAATTCAAAGAAGAGGTTGGGAAGTTCTAACAAATCCCATACAACAAGTCGGCATCCTAATGGTTCAAGAGTTCTATGCCAATGCATGGATCACCAAGAACCATGATCAAAGTAAGAACCCGGATCCAAAGAACTATGTTACAATGGTTCGGGGGAAATACTTAGATTTTAGTCCGGAAAATGTGAGGTTGGCGTTCAACTTGCTAAACATGGAAGAGAACGCACGCCCCTACACAAGGAGAGTCAACTTTGATCAAAGGTTGGACCAAGTCCTTATGGACATATGTGTAGAAGGAGCTCAATGGAAGATTGACTCAAAAGGCAAACCGGTTCAACTAAGAAGACTAGACCTTAAGCCTGTAGCTAGAGGATGGTTGGAGTTCATTCAATGCTCAATCATTCCCACTAGCAACCGGTCTGAAGTTACTATAGACCGGGCCATCATGATCCATAGCATCATGATTAGAGAAGAGGTGGAAGTTCATGAGATTATACCTCAAGAACTCTACAAGGTGGCTGACAAGTCCTCCACTATGGCAAGGTTAGCCTTTCCTCACCACATTTGCCACCTATGCAATTCTGCTGGGATTGACATAGAGGGAGATATCCTCATTAAAGAGGACAAGCCCATCACTAAGAAAAAGATGGAGCAAGCAAGAGAGCCCATTCATGGAGCTCAAGAGGCGTATGAAGCTCATCACCATGAGATCCCGGAGATGCCTCAAATGCATTTTCCTCCACAAAACTATTGGGAGCAAATCAACACCTCCCTTGGAGAATTGAGTTCCAATATGGGACAACTAAGGGTGGAACATCAAGAGCACTCTATCATCCTTCATGAAATAAGAGAAGATCAAAATGCAATGAGGGAGGAGCAACAAAGACAAGGAAGAGAAATAGAAGAGCTCAAGGAAATCATTGGTTCCTCAAGAAGGAAATGCCACCATCACTAAGGTGGATTCATTCCTTGTTCTTCTTTCTTCTGTTTTTCGTTTTCTCTATGTTAAGTGCTTATCCATGTTTGTGTCTTCATTACATGATCATTAGTAGTTAGTAACTTTGTCTTAAAGTTATGAATGTCCTATGAATCTATCACCTCTCTTAAATGAAAAATGTTTTAATTGAAAAGAACAAGAAGTACATGAGTTTTGAATTTATCCTTGAACTTAGTTTAATTATATTGATGTGGTGACAATGCTTCTTGTTTTCTGAATGTATGCTTGAACAGTGCATATGTCTTTTGAAGTTGTTGTTTAAGAATGTTAAATATGTTGGCTTTTGAAAGAATGATGACTAGGAGACATGTTATTTGATAATCTGATAAATCATAAAAATGATTCTTGAAGCAAGAAAAAGCAGCAAAGAACAAAGCTTGCAGAAAAAAAAATAGGCGAAAAAAAAAATAGAAAGAAAAAGAAAAAGAAAAAGCAAGCAGAAAAAGCCAAAAGCTCTTAAAACCAAGAGGCAAGAGCAAAAAGCCAATAACCCTTAAAACCAAAAGGCAAGGGCAAATAAAAAGGATCCCAAGGCTTTGAGCATCAGTGGATAGGAGGGCCTAAAGGAATAAAATCTTGGCCTAAGCGGCTAAACCAAGCTGTCCCTAACCATGTGCTTGTGGCGTGAAGGTGTCAAGTGAAAACTTGAGACTGAGCGGTTAAAGTCAAGGTCCAAAGCAAAAGAAGAGTGTGCTTAAGAACCCTGGACACCTCTAATTGGGGACTTTAGCAAAGCTGAGTCACAATCTGAAAAGGTTCACCCAATTATGTGTCTGTGGCATTTATGTATCCGGTGGTAATACTGGAAAACAAAGTGCTTAGGGCCACGGCCAAGACTCATAAAGAAGCTGTGTTCAAGAATCATCATACTGAACTAGGAGAATCAATAACACTATCTGAACTCTGAGTTCCTATAGATGCCAATCATTCTGAACCTCAATGGATAAAGTGAGATGCCAAAACTATTCAAGCCGCAAAAAGCTATAAGTCCCGCTCATTTGATTGGAGCTATGTTTCATTGATAGTTTGAAATTTATAGTATATTCTTTTCTTTTTATCCTATTTGATTTTCAGTTTCTTGGGGACAAGCAACAATTTAAGTTTGGTGTTGTGATAAGCGGATAACTTATACGCTTTTTGACATCGTTTTTAGTATGTTTTTAGTAGGATCTAGTTACTTTTAAGGATGTTTTCATTAGTTTTTATGTTAAATTCACATTTCTGGACTTTACTATGAGTTTATGTGTTTTTTTGTGATTTCAGGTATTTTCTGGCTGAAATTGAGGGACTTGGGCAAAAATCAGATTCAGAGGTTGAAAAAGGACTGCTGATGCTGTTGGATTCTGACCTCCCTGCACTCAAAGTGGATTTTCTAGAGATACAGAACTCAAAATGGCGCGCTTCCAATTGCATTGGAAAGTAGACATCCAGGGATTTCCAGAAATATATAATAGTCTATACTTTGCCCAAGTTTAGATGACGCAAACTGGCGTTCAACGCCAGTTCTCTGCCCAACTCTGGCGTCCAGCGCCAGAAACAAGTTGTAAAGTGGAGTTCAACGCCCAAACTGGCACCAAAACTGGCGTTCAACTCCAGGAATGACCTCTACACGTGTAACACTCAAAGCTCAGCCCAAGCACACACCAAGTGGGCCCCGGAAGTGGATTTATGCATCAATTACTTACTTTTGTAAACCCTAGTAGCTAGTTTATTATAAATAGGACCTTTTACTATTGTATTAGACATCTTTGGTATCCTGGATTGTATTTTTGGTCCTGTGATCACGTTTTAGGGGGCTGGCCATTCGGCCATGCCTGGACCTCTCACTTATGTATTTTCAAACGGTAGAGTTTCTACACTCCATAGATCAACGTGTGGAGCTCTGCTGTTCCTCAAAGATTAATGCGAAGTACTACTGTTTTCTATTCAATTCAACTTATTCCGCTTCTAAGATATTCATTTGCACTTCAACCTGAATGTGATGAACGTGACAATCATCATCATTCCCTATGAACGCGTGCCTGACAACCACTTCCGTTCTACATTAAACGGAGTGAGTATCTCTTAGATTACTAATACAGGGGACCGAGTCCGAGATATTGGGATCTTCGTGGTATAAGCTAGATTGATGGCGGCATTCATGAGAATCCAGAAAGTCTAAACCTTGTCTGTGGTATTCTGAGTAGGATTCTGGGATTGAATGACTGTGACGAGCTTCAAACTCGCGAGTGCTGGGCGTAGTGACAGACGCAAAAGGATAGTAAATCCTATTCCAGTATGATCGAGAACCTCCAGATGATTAGCCATGCAGTGACAGCGCATCGGACCATTTTCACAAGGAGGAATAGGATGCAACCAACGACAAAGGTGATGCCTCCAGACGATTAGCCGTGCTGTGACAGAGCATTTGGATCATTTTCCCGAGAGAGATCGAAAGTAGCCATTGGCACCGATGACATCCTTACATAAAGCTAGCCATAGAAAGGAGTAAGATTGATTGGATGAAGATAGCAGGAAAGCAGAGGTTCAGAGGAACGAAAGCATCTCTACATGCTTATCTGAAATTCTAACCAATGAATTACATAAGTATTTCTATCCTTATTTCATTCTTTAATTTCAAAAACCCCATTACTATTTTATATCCACCTGACTGAGATTTACAAGGTGACCATAGCTTGCTTCATACCAACAATCTCCGTGGGATTCGACCCTTACTCACGTAAGGTATTGCTTGGACGACCCAATGCACTTGCTGGTTAGTTGTGCGAAGTTGTGAACCATGGTATTGGCATCATGTCTTTTGGCGCCATTACCAGGGAAAGAAAGAGCAATGAATTTTACATAATCAAAGTGTAATCACAATTTCTGCGCAATTTCTGCGCACCAGTGACTTTACTGAACCAAATTCCAATTTACATGGAAGAAGCATCTCCATTCCTCCTCAAAAGCTGAGTAAGCGTAGAGTGGATGTTCAAACCTTCAGACAGAAAGAAGGTGAATCCCTCTATGAAGCTTGGGAGAGATACAAAGGACTGACCAAAAAGTGTCCTTCTGACATGCTTTCAGAATGGACCATGCTGGATATATTCTATGATGGTCTGTCTGAATTAGCTAAGATGTCATTGGATACTTCTGCAGGTGGATCCATTCACCTAAAGAAAACACCTGCAGAAGCTTAAGAACTCATTGACATGGTTGCTAATAACCAGTTCATGTACACTTCTGAAAGGAATCCTGTGAATAATGGGACGTCTATGAAGAAGGGAGTTCTTGAAATTGATACTCTGAATGCTATATTGGCTCAGAATAAAATATTGACTCAGCAAGTCAATATGATTTCTCAGAGTCTGAATGGAATGCAAGCTGCATCCAACAGTACTCAAGAGGCATCTTCTGAAGAAGAAGCTTATGATCATGAAAACCCTGTAATAGCATAGGTGAATTACATGGGTGAACCTTATGGAAACACCTATAACCCCTCATGGAGAAATCATCCAAATTTCTCATGGAAGGATCAAAAGCCTCAACAAGGCTTTAATAATGGTGGAAGAAATAGGTTTAACAATAGTAAACCTTTTCCATCATCCACTCAGCAACAGACAGAGAACTCTGAACAAAATACCTCTAATTTAGCAAACTTAGTCTCTGATCTATCTAAGGCCACTGTAAGTTTCATGAATGAAACAAGGTTATCCATTAGAAATTTGGAGGCACAAGTGGGCCAGCTGAGTAAAAGGATCACTGAAATCCCTCCTAGTACTCTCCTAAGCAATACAGAAGAAAATCCAAAAGGAGAGTGCAAGGCCATTAAATTAATCACCATGGCCGAACCTGTGAAGGAAGGAGAGGACGTGAATCCCAAGGAGGAAGACCTCCTGGGACGTCCAGTGATCAATAAGGAGCTTCTCTTTGAGGAACCAAAGGAATCTGAGACTCATCTAGAGACCATAGAGATTCCATTGAACCTTATTATGCCATTCATGAGCTCTGATGAGTATTTCTCTTCTGAAGAGAATGAGGATGTTACTGAAGAGCAAGCTGCCAAGTTTCTTGGTGTAATCATGAAGCTGAATGCCAAATTATTTGGTATTGAGACTTGGAAAGATGAACCTCCCTTGTTCACCAATGAACTAAGTGATCTGGATCAACTGAGATTGCCTAAAAAGAAACAGGATCCTGGAAAGTTCTTAATACCTTATACCATAGGCACCATGACCTTTGAGAAGGCTCTGTGTGACCTTGGTTCAGGGATAAACCTCATGCCCCTCTCTGTAATAGAGAAACTGGGAATCTTTAGGGTGCAAGCCACTAAAATCTCATTAGAGATGGCAGAAAATTCAAGAAAACAGGCTTATGGACAAGTAGAGGACGTGTTAGTAAAGGTTGAAGGCCTTTACATCCCTACTGATTTCATAGTCCTAGATACTGGGAAGGATGAGGATGAATCCATCATCCTAGGAAGACCTTTCCTAGCCACAGCAAGAGCTGTGATTGATGTGGACAGAGGAGAATTGATCCTTCAAATAAATGAGGACAACCTTGTGTTTACAACTCAAGGATCTCTCTTTGCATCCATGGAGAGGAAGCATAAAAAGCTTCTCTCAAAGCAGAGTCAAACAAAGCCCCCACAGTCAAACTCTAAGTTTGGTGTTGAGAGGCCACAACCAAACTCTAAGTTTGGTGTTAAACCCCCATATCCAAACTCTAAGTTTGGTGTTGGGAGGTCTCAACTAAGCTCTGCACATCTGTGAGGCTCCATGAGAGCCCACTGTCAAGCTATTGACATTAAAGAAGCGCTTGTTGGCAGGCAACCCAATTTTTATTTATCTAATTTTCATTGGTTTTCATGTTTTATTAGGTTCATGATCATGTGGAGTCACAAAATAAATCAAAAAATTGAAAACAGAATCAAAAACAGCAGAAAAAAAAACACACCCTGGAGGAAGACCTTACTGGCGTTTAAACGCCAGTAAGAAGCATGTTTTGGACGTTCAACGCCAGAACAGAGCATGGTTCTGGCGCTGAACGCCAGAAATGGGTAGCATCTGGGCGTTTGAACGCCAGAAATGCACCCTGGAAAAGAGCTGGCACTGAACGCCCAGAACAAGCATGGTTCTGGTGTTCAACGCCAGAAATGGGCAACAAATGGGCGTTCAATGCCCAGAACAAGCACCAATCTGGCGCTGAATGCACATAGTTGTGTGCAAAGGCATTTTGCATGCCTAATTTGGTGCAAGGTTATAAATCCTTGAACACCTCAGGATCTGTGGACCCCACAGGATCACCTCAGGATCTATGGACCCCACAGGATCCCCACCTACCTCCACTCACTTCTTCTCACCCCTCTTTCACACAATCCCATAAACACTCTTCCCCAAAACTCTTCACCAATCACCTCAATCTCTCTTCCCCATCACCTCTTCACCACTCACATCCATCCACTCTCCCCCATAAACCTACCTCATAAACTCTACCTACCTTCAAAATTCAAAATCAATTTCCCACCCAAACCCACCCTAAATGGCCGAACTTACCCCTCCTCCCTTCCCTATATATAACCCTCCATTCTTCCTCATTTTCACACAACACAACCCTCTTTTCTCTTCTGGGCCGAAACACAGCTCCCCCCTCCTCTCCATATTTTCTTCTTCTTCTTCATCTATTCTTTCTTCTCTTACTCGGGGGCGAGAAAAATTCTAAGTTTGGTGTGGTAAAAGCATAAGCTTTTTGTTCCATTACCATTGATGGCACCCAAGACCGGAGAATCCTCTAGAAAAGGGAAAGGGAAGACAAAAGCTTCCACCTCCGAGTCATGGGAGATGGAAAGATTCATCTCCAAAGCTCATCAAGACCACTTCTATAATGTTGTGGCCAAGAAGAAGGTGATCCCTGAGGTCCCTTTCAAGCTCAAGAAGAATGAGTATCTGGAGATCCGACATGAAATCCAAAGAAGAGGTTGGGAAGTTCTAACAAAACCCATCCAACAAGTCGGCATCCTAATGGTTCAAGAGTTCTATGCCAATGCATGGATCACTAGGAACCATAATCAAAGTAAGAACCCAGACCCAAAGAATTATCTCACCATGGTTCGGGGGAAATACTTAGATTTTAGCCCGAAAAATGTGAGGTTGGCGTTTAACTTGCCTATGATGCAAGGAGATGCACGCCCCTACACTAGAAGGGTCAACTTTAATCAAAGGTTGGACCAAGTCCTCATGGACATATGTGTAGAAGGAGCTCAATGGAAGATTTACTCCAAAGGCAAGCCGGTTCAACTAAGAAGACTGGACCTCAAGCCTGTGGCTAGAGGATGGTTGGAGTTCATCCAACGCTCCATCATCCCCACTAGCAACCGATCTGAAGTTACTGTGGATCAGGCCATCATGATTCATAGCATCATGATTGGAGAGGAAGTAGAAGTTCATGAAGTCATCTCCCTTGAACTCTACAAAATAGCCGAAAAGTCCTCCTCCATGGCAAGGCTAGCTTTTCCTCATCTTATTTGCCATCTATGTTACTCAGCTGGAGCTTTCATAGAAGGAGACATTTCCATTGAGGAAGAGAAGCGCATCACTAAAAAAAGGATGGAGCAAGCAAGAGAGCCCATTCATGGAACTCAATAGGCGCAGGAAGCTCATCACCATGAGATCCCGGAGATGCCTCAAATGCATTTTCCTCCACAAAACTATTGGGAGAAAATCAACACCTCCCTAGGAGAATTAAGTTCCAACATGGGACAACTAAGGGTGGAACATCAAGAGCACTCCATCATCCTTCATGAAATAAGAGAAGATCAAAAAGTAATGAGGGAGGAGCAACAAAGACAAGGAAGAGACATAGAAGAGCTCAAGGACATCATTGGTTCCTCAAGAAGGAAACGCCACCATCACTAAGGTGGACTCATTCCTTGTTCTTACATTCTCTGTTTTTCGTTTTCTCTGTGTTAAGTGCTTATCTATGTTTGTGTCTTCATTACATGATCATTAGTGGTTAGTAACTTTGTCTTAAAGTTATGAATGTCCTATGAATCCATCACCTCTCTTAAATGAAAAATGTTTTAATTCAAAAGAACAAGAAGTACATGAGTTTCGAATTTATCCTTGAACTTAGTTTAATTATATTGATGTGGTGACAATGCTTCTTGTTTTCTGAATGAATGCTTAAACAGTGCATATGTCTTTTGAAGTTGTTGTTTAAGAATGTTAAATATGTTGGCTCTTGAAAGGATGATGACAAGGAGACATGTTATTTGATAATCTAAAAAATCATAAAAATGATTCTTGAAGCAAGAAAAAGCAGCAAAGAGCAAAGCTTGCAGAAAAAAAAAGAAAAAAAAATTGAAAGAAAAAGCAAGCAGAAAAAGCCAAAGCTCTTAAAATCAAGAGGCAAGAGCAAAAAGCCAATAACCCTTAAAACCAAAAGGCAAGGGCAAATAAAAAGAATCCCAAGGCTTTGAGCATCAGTGGATAGGAGGGCCTAAAGGAATAAAATCCTGGCCTAAGCGGCTAAACCAAGCTGTCCCTAACCATGTGCTTGTGGCGTGTAGGTGTCAAGTGAAAACTTGAGACTGAGCGGTTAAAGTCAAGGTCCAAAGCAAAAAAAAGAGTGTGCTTAAGAACCCTGGACACCTCTAATTGGGGACTTTAGCAAAGCTGAGTCACAATCTGAAAAGGTTCACCCAATTATGTGTCTGTGGCATTTATGTATCTGGTGGTAATATTGGAAAACAAAGTGCTTAGGGCCACGGCCAAGACTCATAAAATAGCTGTGTTCAAGAATCATCATACTGAACTATGAGAGTCAATAACACTATCTGAACTCTGAGTTCCTATAGATGCCAATCATTCTGAACCTCAATGGATAAAGTGAGATGCCAAAACTATTCAAGAGGCAAAATGCTACAAGTCCCGCTCATCTGATTGGAGCTATGTTTCATTGATAGTTTGGAATTTATAGTATATTCTCTTCTTTTTATCCTACTTAATTTTCAGTTGCTTGGGGACAAGCAACACTTTAAGTTTGGTGTTGTGATGAGCGGATAATTTATACGCTTTTTGGCATTGTTTTTAGTATGTTTTTAGTAGAATCTAGTTACTTTTAGGGTTGTTTTCATTAGTTTTTATGTTAAATTCACATTTCTGGACTTTACTATGAGTTTTTGTGTTTTTCTGTGATTTCAGGCATTTTCTGGCTGAAATTGAGAGACTTGAGCAAAAATCAGATTCAGAGGTTGAAGAAGGACTGCTGATGTTGTTAGATTCTGACCTCCCTGCACTCAAAATAGATTTTCTGGAGCTACAGAACTCGAAATGGCGCGCTTCCAATTGCGTTGGAAAGTAGACATCCAGGGCTTTCCAGAAATATATAATAGTCTATACTTTGCCAAAGTTTAGACGACGCAAACTGGTGTTCAACGCCAGCTCTCTGCCCAATTCTGGCGTCCAGCGCCAGAAACAAGTTGCAAAGTGGAGTTCAACGCCCAAACTGGCACAAAAGCTGGCGTTCAACTCCAAGAATGACCTCTCCACGTGTAGACTTCAAGCTCAGCCCAAGCACACACCAAGTGGGCCCCGGAAGTGGATTTATGCATCAATTACTTACTTCTGTAAACCCTAGTTACTAGTTTAGTATAAATAGGACTTTTTACTATTGTATTAGATATCTTTGGAATCATCTTTGGATTATATTTTGATCTATTGATCACGTTTGGGGGCTGGCCACTCGGCCATGCCTACCCTCTATTCACTTATGTATTTTCATACGGTAGAGTTTCTACACTCCATAGATTAAGGTGTGGAGCTCTGCTGTTCCTCAAAGATTAATGCAAAGTACTACTATTTTTCTATTCAATTCAACTTATTCCGCTTCTAAGATATTCATTCGCATTTCAACCTGAATGTGATGAACGTGACAATCATCATCATTCCCTATGAACGCGTGCCTGACAACCACTTCCGTTCTACCTTAGATTGAATGAGTATCTCTTGGATCTCTTAATCAGAATCTTCGTGGTATAAGCTAGATTGATGGCGGCATTCATGAGAGTCCGGAAAGTCTAAACCTTGTCTGTGGTATTCCGAGTAGGATTTAGGGATTGAATGACTGTGACGAGCTTCAAACTCGCGAGTGCTGGGCTTAGTGACAGACGCAAAAGGAGGGTGAATCCTATTCCAGTATGATCGAGAACCTCAAATGATTAGCCGTGCTGTGACAGAGCATTTGGACCATTTTCACAAGAGGATGGGATGTAGCCATTGACAACGGTGATGCCCTTACATAAAGCCAGCCATGGAAAGGAGTAGGATTGATTGAATGAAGGCAGCAGGAAAGCAGAGGTTCAGAGGAACGAAAGCATCTCTATGCGCTTATCTGAAATTCTCACCAATGATTTACATAAGTATTTCTATCCTTCTTTTATTATTTAATTTCGAAAACTCCATAATTATTTTATATCTGCCTGACTGAGATTTACAAGGTGACCATAGCTTGCTTCATACTAACAATCTCCGTGGGATCAACCCTTACTCACGTAAGGTTTATTACTTGGACGACCAGTGCACTTGCTGGTTAGTTGTATCGAAGTTGTGATAAATTATGAATTGAGATTAGAGCACCAAGTTTTCGGAGCCATTACTAGAGATCATAATTTCGTGCACCAGAAGACATTGAATAATTTAGCTCAAAGTAGCAGAAAGCTAAGAAAGGAACAACTGACAGAGGATGACCAAACCACTGTCCAAAATCCCTCTGAGGACAACAAGAGCCCAGAGAGGAATAATTCTGGCATTCCAACGCCAGAAAAGGGTTAAAGATTGGCGTCAAACGCCTAGTGGATGCCCACTTTTGGCATTCAAACAACAGAAAAGGGAGAAAAGTTAGCATTAAACGCCCATTCCCTGCCCAGTTCTGGAGTTCAAACACCAGAAAATGGTGGGAAGCTAGCGTTAAACGCCCATCCAGCACCCAATCCTGGCATTCAAATGCCAATGAAGGATCAGACACCTGTAAGTGCTGATAGTAACCCCTCTAAGAAGGCTTCTCCAACCACCTCTGTAGGGAATAAACCTGCAGCAACTAAGGTTGAAGAATATAAAGCCAAGATGCCTTATCCTCAGAAACTCCGCCAAGCGGAACAGGATAAACAATTTGCCCGCTTTGCAGACTATCTCAGGACTTTTGAGACAAAGATCCCGTTTGCAGATGCACTTGAGCAAATACCCTCTTATGCTAAGTTCATGAAAGAGATCTTAAGTCATAAGAAGGAATGGAGAGAAACTGAAAAAGTTTTTCTCACTGAAGAATGCAGTGCAGTCATTCTGAAAAGCTTACCAGAGAAGCTTAAAGATCCAGGAAGCTTTATGATACCATGCACATTAGAGGGTGGTTGTACCAGGACAGCTCTATGTGACCTTGGAGCAAGTATCAACCTAATACCTGCATCCACTATCAGAAATCTTGTCTTGACTGAAGAAGTCAAACTAACCTGGATATGTCTTCAACTTGCTAATGGCTCCATTAAATATCCATCAAGCATAATTGAGGACATGATTGTCAAGGTTGGGCCATTTGCCTTTCCCACTGACTTTGTAGTGCTGGAAATGGAGGAGCACAAGAGTGCAATTCTCATTCTAGGAAGACCTTTCCTAACAACTGGACGAACTCTCATTGATGTCCAAAAAGGGGAAGTGACCCTGAGAGTCTATGAGGATGAGTTCAAGTTAAATGTTGTCAAAGCTATGCAGCATCCAGATAAATCAAATGACTGCATGAGCGTTGATATTATTGACTCCTTGGTGGAAGAGATCAATATGACTGAGAGTTTCGAATCATAGCTAGAGGACATCTTTAAAGATGTTCAGCCTGATCTGGAGGAACCAGAGAAAATAAAAGAACCTCTAAAAATTCCTCAGGAAGAGGATAAGCCTCCTAAACCCGAGCTCAAACCACTACCACCATCCCTGAAATATGCATTTCTGGGAGAAGGTGACACCTTTCCAGCGATCATAAGCTCTGCTTTAAATCCACAGGAAGAGAAAGCACTAATTCAGGTGCTGAGGACACACAAGATAGCTCTTGGGTGGTCCATAAGTGATCTTAAGGGCATTAGCCCAGCAAGATGCATGCACAAGATCTTATTGGAGGATGATGTTAAGCCAGTGGTTCAACCACAGAGGCGGCTAAATCCAGCCATAAAGGAGGTGGTACAGAAAGAGGTCACTAAGTTACTAGAGGCTGGGATTATTTATCCTATCTCTGATAGCCCCTGGGTGAGCCCTATCCACGTTGTCCCCAAGAAGGGAGGCATGACAGTGGTTCATAATGAAAAGAATGAACTGATTCCTACAAGAACAGTTACAGGGTGGCGTATGTGTATTGACTACAGAAGGCTCAATACAGCCACCAGAAAGGATCATTTTCTTTTACCATTCATAGACCAGATGCTAGAGAGACTAGCAGGTCATGAATACTACTGCTTTTTGGATGGCTATTCAAGTTACAACCAAATTGCAGTAGATCCTTAGGACCAAGAGAAAATAGCGTTCACATGTCCTTCTGGAGTATTTGCCTACAAAAGGATGCCCTTTGGTCTATGCAATGCACTTGCAACTTTTCAGAGGTGCATGCTTTCTATCTTCTCTGATATAGTAGAGAAATTTTTGGAAGTCTTCATGGATGACTTTTTAATATTTGGAGACTCATTCAACTCCTGTCTTGACCATTTGGCACTTGTTCTAAAAAGATGCTAGGAGACTAACCTAGTTTTAAACTGGGAAAAATGTTACTTTATGGTGACTGAAGGAATTGTCCTTGGGCATAAAATTTCAAACAAGGGAATAGAGGTGGATCAAGCTAAAGTAGAAGTAATTGAAAAATTACCACACCCTGCCAACGTTAAGGCAATCAGAAGCTTTCTGGGGCATGCAGAATTCTATAGGGGGTTTATAAAGGATTTTTCAAAAATAGTAAAACCTCTGACCAATCTACTAGCTGCTGACACACCATTTGTGTTTGACCCAGAGTGTCTGCAGGCGTTTGAAACTCTGAAAGCTAAGCTGGTCACAGCACCAGTGATTTCTGCACCAGACTGGACATTACCATTTGAACTAATGTGTGATACCAGTGACTATGCCATTGGTGCAGTATTAGGACAGAGGCATAACAAACTTCTGCACGTCTGACGTGGCAGAAATTGGCGAATTAAGAATTGTTATGAGATATGCATTGCAAGTATAGTTCTTAACCAACCAGAAATCCGCTTATCAATTTAGAAGGGTTGTCACAAAAATTAAAATTAAAATACTGGGAGTATGAATCCCAGGTCGTCTCCCAACGAGTTGCAGAAAGGTGTGCTATTTTATTAATCAGATGTTTTCAAAAAAAAGGGTTTGAGTTGAATAAACAGGAAATTAAATTGGCAAAATTAAGTAATTTAAATACACTACAAGAAAAATGGCCTATGGCCACGCTTTTTTTTTTGCCACGCTTTAAAAGCGTGGCCAAAAGTGGTCAATGGCCACGCTTTTGTGAGGGTGGCGATTGAATAGAGATTTGGCCACATTTTTTCTGGCCACGCTTCAAAAACGTGGCGAAAAGGGTCAACGGCCACGCTTTTGAAAAGGTGGCCATTTATTAGAGAAAAAGAGAGACGTTTCAAAAGCGTGGCAACAGGGTTTCATTATGGCCACGCTTTTAAAACGTGGCCATATCCTAGTACTCTTTTGGCACGCTTTAAAAGCGTGGCCAAAAGGTCTTTTTTTTTTGTTTTGCAAAAAAAAAACTAATAACCCTAACCTGCGAGAGACTCTCAAACCTAACAACCCCTTCAGCCTAATAACACCTAAACACGCTTTGAGACTCTCTCACCCCCATCAATGCCTCCGTCACTCACAACCCCTGCACTGACGGCTGAGGGTGGTGACGGCTGAAAGGAAGCTGCTGCTGGTGTCGGCCTCCATGAGGATGATCGGGAGCAAGGGGGAGGTGGCTGTGATTTTCGAGGCCAGGGGAGGGATGGTGGCGATGCGAGGCTTCGATTCGTTGATTTGCTTGCGGATTTCGGCGGCGGTGTTGAGAGGGTTGGTGGTGGTGATGATGGCGCCAAGGGACATGACGACGAGGCAGACGACGGGGAAGTAGATGTTGTTTGGGGAGAGGAGGAGGACGACGGTGTCCTTGCGGATGCCGAGGTCGTAGAGGGAGGGGACGACGGCGTCGACGGCTCGCCAGAGTTGGTGGAAGGTGATGTGGTTGCCGGTGGTGGCGTCAAAGAAGGCGATCCTGGCATGGTGGGCGTGTGATGAGATGAAGGTGGTGACATCCAAGGAGTGGTTCTGTGGAAGTGGAAGTGGCTTACTTTTGCGCTGCAGAACCCACTTCTTGGATCTATATCTCTTCCCCTGCTCCTTTCTTCTCGGCGCTGCTCATCTTCTTCTCCTCGGCGCTGATGCTCTTTTGGTGAGGAAGGTCATAAGCCCCTGCTCAGCCACTCTTCTTCTTCTCGGCGCTGGTTCTGGTAATGCTTCTGAACTTTGCTTGTTCGTGTAGGCTTCGCCCCTGCTTTGCGCCTTCGTCCTTGCTTCATTAAATTTGTGGCAGACATCTTTCCGCTTCTTCAGGTATGATTTTTTTTTCTTTTTGAATTTATAGAAGAATTCTTGATGATGCTAATTTTGAGAATTTGATGGTAATGTCTTGCTGTAAATTTAGTATTTAATTCCATGATTTGATGCTGTTGCTTAGAGAAATATTATCTGAGACTTAAAATTTGAGGGTAACATGACCCAAAAAGAAAAAAAAAATAGACTTAGTTCTGGACTCTGCAAATTGGTGTCGTTGGAAGCATTGAAAATGTGAAATTATTGATAAAAGATGTTTGAGCGTTTGACATCTTCTTTATGTCCTTCTTTCACTCCCAATAGATATTTTCTTGAGGATGAGGGTGTTATTTTAATGTCTATTAGCACTGGTTTAGGTTTGCTGTCACAATAGATTGAATGATGAATTGATAATATTTTCAGATTTATGCTGGTTCCTTCTTTGCCATTCCCCTTGTCCGATGGTTTTTTATTAGGAAGGGAATGCTGATATTGAAAAGAGAAATCAAATTAGGAAGAAGTGTTCAAAAGTACTCGAATTACCTGACCCTTCACTGAGACAGAAGGTATGGTTATTCATTTTGCTCCCATGTAGTTTTAGGAAGGTATGTTAATTAATTTAATTTGAAGACCAACATGGGTATTTTTATCAAGCCTAATTATTGTTATAAAATTAATTTAATGTTATAATTTTTAGGATTTAAGGCCTTCATTCTATTTGGCAGTAGGATCAGAGTGGGAAAAAAGCCTATGATTTTCTCTGTCAATCAGCAGCAAGAGAGGAGAAAAAGAAAAGAAAAAACCTTTCCTTTCATCACAAAGCAACATTATTGACTAAGATTAGGTAGCTTTTACTGTTTATCATACACGGTTCCGTATCTCCTTTTTGTGTTTTGATCATGGAGTTTGGTACATGTCTTGATTTTAACACTGTTTAATGTGATCTCTTCTTCTTCTTCTTCAGATCTTTATCACCATAAAAACAATGTCAAGACAGAAGCAAGGAGGTGAAGAAACCATGATGTCAAGCCTGAATGAAACAATTGAAAGAGAAGAGAGAGAAGAGTTGGAAAAAGAAGGTGGTGGTTCAGGTTCACATTCCTCTTTGAAAAGACTTCTCTGGCATGGTGGTTCTGCTTATGATGCTTGGTTCAACTGTGCCTCAAATCAGGTATATACACAAAACAGTTTCAATTCATTTCATAATTGTTGAAACTAACTAACTAACTGGGATTATCCTCTTTGTTGTAGTTGGACTGCTTATTTGATAAGCATTCTCTACATTGAGTACAAAACCCGCAAGGAGAAAGAGAATGTCAGTTTCAAAAACCATGTCATTCAGGTTTGAGTTTTTTCTTTCTCAGCTTTGAGTTTAGTTTACTGTACAAACAAGGAAAACCACCATTAAATTGTTTTAAGGCTGTGATTACAAGTTTGCCTTTTTGAGTGAAAAAAGATTGGGTTTCAATTCTACTTTATTCACTAACTCTTTTTTTTCCCGTCCCTTCTCCTTCAAGCTCTTCATTTACCAAACACATCTTTATATTGTTGTCTTTGCCTCTTTGATGAGTACAATGTTTCATAATAGAAGATAAAGAGATATTAAGGTTGTGCTTATTAGAACGAAGGATATGACACTAATACATAATTATAAACAAAAAGACATTAATGCCCTTTTTATTGTACATTGAAAAAGTAAGCATATTAGCTGAAATTGGCTAAAAAATAGCTTCTTAATTGAACTCTTCTTTTATAACAATAATTAGGAATTTTATATAACCAACATGAATTTAATTTGCTCCCATGTGAATTTATCACCCATCTGGGCAAGGTAGTGCTATTATTTTATATACATTAGTTTTATTCTTATCGGTTTTATATAACCAACATGAATTTAATTCCTTTACAAGGAAGTTGATATAATTGTTACTCAATACAATTTTTCTTCAAACAGTAGAAACCTTTTTGTCATTTTGAAATTATTGGACCAGTATTTTATTCTTATTGGTTTTCTTTTTTTGCAGCTTGTAAACTTTCTCGCACCCCTAATATGAATGACATAATGAAGAATTATTTTGATTACAGATTGAAGAAATGTAGCTCGTAAGTTCACGCTGAAGCACCCACCATTAAGCATTATCTTTAAACATTTTCTGTTGGAAATTAGAGTGTATGGTGAATTATTTTGATTATTATTTCAGAATAATTTTGGTGGGAAATGGGTAGGTTGAGAAGTTTAGATTGGTAGCGTTTGGTTTTTAACATGGTATTCAACAATACTACTACAAATAATTTCAGTGGCATTGTAGCTTGTAGGCCTTTAAGTTTATTACCATGAAATTGAAAGTATGGTGTTGGTGTAATCTTTTGAAGCCTTTTTCTCTTGTTGTCACAGTTCCTAGTTGACAAGGACAAACACTTGTCATATCTCATCCATGGGTATTTAGAGGAAGGTAATTCATTAAGTCTGCAAAATTGTAACAATGAATCTTTCTCTAAGTGTTGTTTATGTATGTTCAACTTTAATTTGTGGGAAATGGGAATTGTTTCTTTCATTAACTGTTCTGTTTCTTTGTTTATCAGTGCCTTGTATTAACTCCATCTTGTGAAGGCAAAGAAAGCTAGAAGATACATTCCAAAAGAATTCAAATAGGTCGAATATCAAATAGGTCCAATATTGTAATTTCCTCTCTTTAGATTATAAATGCAGCAATTCTTTTATGGGTTTGAGTCTTTAGATTATAAATGCAGCAATTCTATTTTCAAAGTCTTCAATATATTTTCTGCTTTGTTTTTAGCTAAAGGAAGTTGTGAAATTTTAGACCTCAAGTAGCTGAACTTGCTTCAATACATTTTGTTTTATTCCTATTAGCATAATGCTGATGAATTTTTATAGTAGAATGTGAACCTGGTTTAATTTAGAATTGTTAATACATGCATAAATTAGATTATTTCTTATAATATTTTTATATATATCGTTTTTGTTGGTTCAATTTGTTCTTGATATTTTGCTGCAGGCTAATATTGGAATGGATAACTTGAATGCTTAATACACAAAGTGGAGCAGTTTTAGGTTGATTATGATCTTTTACTAAGTATTTAAGTTGATGATCATCTCTATTAGTGTAATTTGATATATTATGAGCAGTTTTAACTTGTATTATTTCTGTATTTTTCTTCAGTTTTTAGTTTTGGATTTTGAACTCAAGATTTATTTTGTATTTGAGTATTAGTTTTTTAATGTATAAAACAATTATAGTAAATTATATATGTCACTAACTATTGTTTGATTTGTCTTGTAATAAAAATTGCATAATATATTTGTAGGTTTGGTAATAAAAAAGGATTGAAAATTTATAGTGTAGCAATGAAGATCAAGTAAGGAAAATAATTTTTTTTTAATTTAACAAGGTTTTTGCCACGCTTTTAAAGCGTGGCTGTATATCTTGCTATGGCCACGCTTTAAAAGCGTGGCCGTATCTCTCCCTATCGCCACGTTTTAAAAGCGTGGCCATATCTCTTGCTATTGCTACGCTTCAAAAGCGTGGCCGTATCTCTACCTATCGCCACGCTTCAAAAGCGTGGCTGTATCTCCCATATGGCCACGCTTTAAAAGCGTGGCCCTATCTCCCACATACGGCCACGCTTTAACGGGTGGCTAGTTGTAAAAAGCGTGGCAAAAGAAAAAGCGTGGCGATAGGTCACCAAAAGCGTGGCGATAGATCAACCGCCACCCCTTCATACGCCACCCTTTCAAAAGTGTGGCGGTAGCTCAAAAAGCGTGGCGAAAAGCTATCGCCACGCTTTTTTCAACTTTTCGCCACGCTTTAAAAGCGTGGCAATAGACGTATTTTCTTGTAGTGATAAAAGCCTTGACTGGGAGTAGATTAGTTGGAAGCCCTATTCTTGTTGAAATACTCTCAAGATTAATTGATAATTGAAGGTTGTTTTGTTTAGTTATCCCTTACTAGGTAAAGGAAAGTCAAACAAGTTGGAATGCTGTTTCTATTCACAAGTTCTAATCTACTCAATTGAAAAGGATTAGTGTCAGTGACTAGAGAGCATTCCAACAATAAACCCAATTACAATTTTTCTTTTAAGCATCCTAACTCAAGAGTTCCTTTCAATCAACTCCACATCAAGTTAGGGAACTACTCGCTCATTGTGAATGTAGAACTCATAACATAGGAAAGGGAATTAAAGAAAGACATGATAAACAAAACTCAAAGGAATCAATTAAAAATAAAAGTAATTCTTGTATTAATAAATTCTAAAATAATCCAATAGTAAAATTGAGTAAATTAAAGGACATGGAAGAGTAAAGCCAAGTAAAGAAAATGAACTAGAATGACGAAGTCTTGATGAGGTAATAACTCTTCTCAATATCCCAATGCAAAGAGCAATAGAAATAAAATCCTAAGAACTATGAATGTGTAGAGAGAAAACCTAGAGGAAGAGTAAAACTAGATCTAAAAGCTAAAAATTGTGTGGAATGAATGTTGTTCTGGTTTCTGCATGTTCTCTGGCTCTAGTCTGCTTTTTTGGGCCGAAAACTGGGTCAAAACAGGGCCCAAAATTGCCCTCAGCGAATTCTGGAGATTATGCAGATTGCGCACGTCACGCGATCGAGTCATTCATGCGGACGCATCATTCGGCGTTTTGCTTTGCCACGCGGGCGCGTCGTCCACGCCTCCGCGTCATTTATGCTATTGCAATCCGCGCGGTCGTGTGAGCCATGCGGCTGCGTCACTTCTCGCTGGTCATCTCCTTAATTTCTTGTGTTCCTTCCATTTTTGCAAGCTTCCTTTCTAATCTCCAACTCATTCATGCCCTATAAAGCCTGAAACATTTAACACACAGATCACAACATTGAATGGAATAAAGGAGAATTAAAATACATAATTAAAAGTCTCTTAGGAAGCAAGTCTTCAATCCTGTAATAATTTTAGGAAGGAAATATAAATGCATGCTAATCATATGAATAAGTGGGTAAAGATCATGATAAAACCACACAATTAAGCACATTATAAACCATAAAATAGTGGTTTATCAACCTCCCCACACTTAAACATTAGCATGTCCTCATGCTTAGTTGAAGGAGATAAAATACATGAGTAGGAACATGTAAAACTCATGCAATGCAATGCAACCTATATATGTGAATGCAACTATATGATTCTTGTCCACTTGATCAATAGTAAATAAGCTCTTCAAAACCATTACAAATCAGATTCCACTAATTCAATTCTCATACAGTAAGAACAGATAAAAATGCAAGAAGGTAGCTCATGAAAGCAGGGAACATAGAATTTTAAGCATTGAACCCTCACTGATGATGTATGTACGCTCTAATCTCTCTGGTGTATAGGGCAATCACTCTATCCTTCTCTAATCATGCTCTCTAATTTTTGTTCTTCTCCTAATCAATCAACAACATTTAATATACCAATGCAAACATCATGAGGTCTTTTCAAGGTTGTAATGGGGCCAAGGTAATGGTAAGGATACATATATGGCTAAGTAAGCTTATAAACTGAATCTTTAATTAACCCAAGCTTTAACATAACATATGTATATTCTATATAACTTTAGAATTCATACCTAGCTACCCAGAATTTTCCTTTCACATTCCACACTCATGTATCAGCTTTTTATCTTAATTTTATCATACATGCATTGATCTTTGAATTCTTAACCTAACATTGGGGTAATTTTGTCCCCTTATTTATTTATTGAATATTTTTGGTTTTTTTTTTTTAACATAAACATAAAAATAAACATAGCTTATCAATGCACATAGATTTTCTATTCTTATAGTTTCACATGAGTAGGTGTCCAAATTCCCATTATATTATCATGACACATTCCCTTATTATCTTTTGTTCCCACAATTTCTCATACTTAATTAGTACACACAATTCTATCTTAAGCTAACCAAAGATTCAATTTACGATATATAATTGTTTTTCTGCTTAAGGCTAGTAATGTGGTAAAATATAGAACAAATGGGATTTAAGGCTCAAAGTGGCTAACAAAGGTAATTGAAAGGGTAGGCTTAATTTGGATAAGTGAGCTAAACAATTAATGGCCTCAATCATATGCAAACATATAAATATAATAAACATTGGACATATAGGATGGAACAAAATATAGATCACAATCATAGAGAAGTAAACACACAAGAATAAAATAATTATGGTTAAATAATGTAACCATGCATAAAGGCTCGAATCTCACAGGTTGTGTGTTCTTTAGCTCAAAAATCATGTTCCAAATACAATTTCAAGCAAATTTAACATAAAAGTTTTAATTAAAATTAGTGAAATTTTGTTCCAAAAATAGAGTCTTAGAAGAAACTTATTGTCTTTTCAATCAAGTAGAACATGCATGCAACTAATCTATTACTATGCAATTTATCCTATTCTACAAAAGAAAAACTAACTAAATATCCTAATTTATTGGTGTTTAGGGAAGAGAAATTACCTCCGGAAGTAAAGTACTAACCGACCTCCCCACACCTATGGCTTTGCACGGTCCTCGGTGCCATCTGTCAAGAACAAAGGGGGCTGGTAGCAGTATCTCCACAGGCAGAACCATCATGTCTTCCTGTGCTGGTAAAGAAAGTGGAGTCCGGGGTGTCTGAATCCTTGAATTTTCCCATAATCAGCTCCTTGAGGTATGTGAATCGCGCTTGTTATAGTGCTCTCTCATCTTAGCTTTGTGTTCCTGCCGATCCAACCTTTCGAGTATCTGATAGAGCAGTTGGTCTGTTGTAGGTGCTTGTGGTGTTGAAGAAGGAATATTTTCAACCGGTTCAGTAGGATGGCTTGTGGCGGCTGGTAGAGGTCTGATGTATTTCCCATTAGGGACATACTGATCATCCCGTGGAAGCATGGCTTTGGTGTCCCCAGCTCTGTAGGAGACTCCGGTTGCTGAGACAAGATCTGAGACCAAGGCGGGAAAAGGTAAGTCGCCCGCAATTTGTACGTGTCCCATGGCATTCCGGATGTGTCTTGGTAGGTTCAGAGGTTGGTCTATAAGGATGCACCATAATAGAACGGCCATGTCCGCAGTGAAGGAGGACTCGTGAGTGCTCGGAAAGACGTAATGGGACATGATCTGTGCCCATACGCGAGCCTCCAAGGTAAGTGCTGAAGCCGATATTCCCTTAGGGCGGGTACGATGGTATCCGTAGATCCAACGGCTGCCAGGTAGTGTGATAACTCTGAGAACGGCGTCCTAGTTAAATTGGTACATCTGGCGCTTGAGTGCGGCTTCTTGAAAGGCGTCCAATCCTTCTGGAACAGGGGGAAGACCTAGAGCTCTTTGAATGGCCTCTTCTGTAATGGGGACTTGCTTCTGACGGACAAAGACAGACTGCAGGGTTGGCAGGTGGAAGTTGGAGTAGAACTCGACTACCCAAGAAAGATTGACCTGCCTCGGCTGTCTCTGTAGGAAACCCCATTGTCTTTGTGCAATTTGCGGCTCAACAAAGGTAGCAATATGGTTTGGGAGGAGAAGAAGGTATTCATTGTTGTAACTCCTTTCTGCCAGGGTGGGGAACATCTGCTCACAGTAGCGATTGGAAAATCGTGCAGTGTCCTTTGCTGGGAAGGCTTTTTCTTTATTATCAACCTTTATAATCCTCTTAGTTCTATTTGTTGAGGGTTTAACCGCAGTTGAAGAGGGCTCTGCCACTAGTGCTCTCTTTGTTCCTCTCCTCGCTGTTGATTTGGGAGTAGCTTTCTCTTTGCCTTTCTTGGTGGCCATCCTGAAAAAGAGAAGAGAGAGTAAATTAAATTTAAAGAGATAGAGCAAGGAAGAGGATTGTATGAGTGATAATCAATGCACGGAAAAGAGTATGTCATTAACACATGGTTATGACTACATGTGAAAAGTTCACCAATGGAAAAATAGCAAGTGCAGTTGAGGACAATTAAATGCAAGGGGTTTATTGGCATGCAGGAAAAGGCATGAGTAGCATAGATCAAGCATTTAATTAGTCAAATTTGTTATCACTCGTAACAAACTAGCCATCACATTTGTATTGACAATTAAATTCAATTAATACAATAGTAAAGGGAATTTGTGAAAAGCAAGCATTGAATGTTAGAGTAGAATAACGTAGGAAAGTGCATAATGTCATATGGGCTTTTTCACAAACACATAGTATCCATGGTAAATTGGGTATAGAAAGTACTAAATTAAACATGCAAGCAACCCTTTTAAAAGCAATATGTAATTGCCAAACAAATTTACAACAATCCACAAGTATATAATGAGAAACAATGACTCAAATAAATTTCCAACACCAAGTAAAAAGGAAAAAGAAAGAAAAAGAAAATATGGATAATGGAAGTAAAAAGAAAAGAAAAGAAGATAACATAAAAAAAATAAGGAGAATAATGGAAAAGTAAAGAGGGGGGAAGAAGAAAAGAAAAAAACCTTGTGAATAGGGATGAGAGAGAGAGAGTAGAAAGGGAGAAAGAAGGAAGAAGGGAGAAGTAAGGAGGGAAACGAGAAAATAGGATTTGGGGAGAAAAAGATAAGATAATTGGAAAATTAGGGAAGTTGTGCGGCGCAAGCGACGCGGTCGCGTGGGGCACGCAGTCGCGCGACTTGCGCTTATACTGATTGACGCGGTCGCGTGATCCGTTTTATGCTACTGGCGCGAGGGCAGCCTTACACTCGCACAACTCTCTGTTCAAAATCTTATTTTGCCAAATTTTTGGGTGACGCGATTGCGTGGGGCATGCGATCGCGTGAGTGGCCATTAGAAGGATATGACGCGATCGCGTCGGTCACACGGCCGCGTGGGAAGAATTATGCATTCAGCGCCAATCCAGCACTACTCTGGCACAACTTTCGGTCGTGCACCCTTTTCACGTCGAATTCCAGGGCACGCGGCCGCGTGAGTGACGCAGTCGCGTGGGAGGCCAATATTCCCATTTGACGCGGACGCGTCAGCGACGCGGTCGCATGGGGCGATTTGTGCCACTGGCATGCCTCCAGCCATGCTCTTGCGTGACTCTCTGTTCGTTTTATTATTTTCTCCCATCACCTGCGGCGCGGACGCGTCAATGATGCGGTCGCGTCGCGTGAAAAATATTTTATTATTTTTTATTTTTTTTTTTAAAATAGAAGTATGTAAATGCAGATGCGCAAAATGTACTAATAAAAAGAAGAGTTATTGAATAGGGAAAACTAAGAATAAAGAAAAGAACGATCATACCATGGTGGGTTGTCTCCCACCTAGCACTTTGCTTTAACGTCTGTAAGTTGGACGCTCCACTAGCTCAGGCTTCGGCCATGTGGGGATCTTCCAAGAGAAAGATCTCGAGCTCCTTATTTTTCTTCAGCTTCTCGCCATGGTACAGCTTTAAACGATGTCCATTAACTTTGATAAGTTCAGAGCTTGAAGGATGGCTTAGGTGATAAACTCCGTATGGTTTGGCCTTCTCTACTCTGTATGGACCTTCCCATCTTGATCTCAACTTGCCTGGCATGAGCCTCAGTCGAGATTTGTAAAGGAGGACTAAGTCCCCAGGTTGGAACTCTTTTCTCTTGATGTGCTGATCATGTACAGCCTTCATCTTCTCCTTGTAAATCCTTGAGTTCTCATAAGCTTCTAGGCGAAGGCTTTCTAGTTCTTGCAGTTGCAACTTTCTTTCAGCTTCGGCTTTCTCAATTCCCATGTTGCACTCCTTTACTGCCCAAAAGGCTTTGTGCTCTATTTCAACAGGGAGATGACAAGCTTTTCCATAAACTAAGCAGAAAGGACTCATCCCAATGGGTGTTTTGTATGCGGTTCTGTATGCCCAGAGTGTATCTTGTAGCCTGGTGTTCCAATCTCTTCTATGAGGTTTGACTATCTTCTACAAGATACGCTTTATCTCTCTGTTTGACACCTCGGCTTGCCCATTAGTCTGAGGATGGTAGGCTGTTGCAACCTTATGAATTATCCCATGCTTTTTCATTAATCCTGATAGTCTCCTGTTACAAAAATGGGTGCCTTGATCACTCACGATTGCTCGTGGTGATCCAAAGCGACAAATAATGCGGTTTCTCACAAAGGAAACAACAGTGTTAGTATCATCAGTGCGGGTAGGAATTGCTTCCACCTATTTGGAAACTGTTCCGAGGGTTACCTGAAACTGGAGGCCGATCTCGGATGAGATCTTCTGTACTGGTCGGAGATGATGTGCCCGGCTGGCTGATGACGGCCGGAGCTGTTGGGTCCGACTCGTTGGACTTGCAGTACTGCTGATCCTTGGCCACCGGAGGGTGGGGGTACCTGCAAGAGACTCCAATGCTTAAGTTAGCACGGGTATTAAGCAGGTTTTTATGTAGAATCAGAGTATGAGTTATACCTGGACGCTCCAGTGCATTTATAGCAGCGTGGGCTGACCTTTCTGATAAGATAAGTTAGTTATCTTATCTTATCTTATCTTATCTTGAATGAAGTCAGCTTATCTTCAAAGGAACCGTCTTTATCTCTATAGGCTGGGATTGCCTTTTGGATTCTGGGTCGTGTTCCTCTATTTGGGCCCTTTTATTGGGCTTTTGCTATCGATTTGGCCGAGTTCTTCGTAAAGAAGTCGGTCCGCTTGACCTGAACAGGTCGGTCGCTTCGCTACTGAACATCCCAGTTCGGTCAGCTCGACCCCGGGTATGAACAGTGCCCCTGGTTGAGCTCGGTCTTCCTTTTGAGGTCGAGTTCTCTACTTCGGTCCTTCTTTAGTGAAGCCGAACTCAAGCATTTTGTCGATTCCTTTGCAGAAGCTTTTTTTGAATGTAGAACGTTTTCCTTCTAAAAGCGCGGCCTTTTGTATTAGCGCTTTGTCCTGGGGAACGTGCGAGGGTTTAATACCCTAATTAATTAGTATTAATTGCTCCGTTTTTCCTTTGGCTCTTTATTTTGATTTTTGAAAGCTCAGAGACTGTTTCTCTTCTTTGCTCTTTCGTAACTTCTTTACCATTTTCCTCCGTTTTTCTCTTTTCTCTGTTTTTTCGCCTTCGTTTCTTCTTTTCCTTCGTGGCGGCGTCGCTTGGCGATTCTCGGGACAACTTACATCTCCTTTGTTGAAGCTTTTCTCTTCTCCAGGTGAGTTCCATTCGCATTTTCTTTCTTTTTCGCTACTTTTGGCTTTTTTGTGATTAAGTTGTGATTTTGCTTTGAGGGAAGTTTGGATCTTTCTGCTTCTACTATGCCTGGTTATAGTCGTTATGCGTGCTCTGAATCTTTTTCGCCTTTCCTATTGCTTTAATGTGCCTTAGGGCTTTCTGCATGTTATTTCTCGTTTGTGCTTTTGATGATAATGCGTTTAATTCTGGAAAAAAGGCTGGTGTCTTTGATGATTTCTTGTTTGGTATGCTCGGTGTTGGGGCTTGCTTTTTGCTTGACTTCGAAAAAAGTTTGCACCTTTCCGCTTGGTTATTTTTACTAAACTGTAGAAATAGTGCTTTCTTCTGATAAACTGTATGAAGGTGATCCTTTTTGCATTTTTGCTTTCTTTGTTTTCTTTCTGAGAGACGCCGGGGTGTGAGCTGTAGATTTTTCCTGGAAACTTTGCCTGATTATTGCCTCCAAAGGATGCCCCAAGATTTTGGTTTGAGTCTTGGGGTTTTCCTTTTCTAAGTGATCTCCTGCATCGTATTGAGTTATTTTCTCCCTTGTCCGAGATGTTTTTAGTAATCCCCTCTTCTTTTTTTTTTACTTGTAGGATTTAGTTGGCCTCATGTCTTCTCGCAATAACATTGTAGAGATGTCTTCCAGAGTTCCCGAGGGGATGTCCGATTGGCTGGAATCCCTTGTTTTGTTGTGTGTTTCTATTGTGGATGCTGAATTTTGCACAGAGCTGAGGAAGCGCCATAGGATTTGTACTAACAGTTCCTGCGAGGGTGATTATGAGCTTGTTGCTCCTGATTCTGATGAGAGAGTTTGTTTTCCGACTTCCGTCGAGGGGGAGCGTCCCTCTTTCTATGCTTACGAATACTTTTTCAGCCAATTGAACGTTACTTTCCCTTTTACTGCCTTTGAAACTGATTTGTTGTGGTCCTGCAATATTGCCCCATCCCAGCTACATCCAAACTCCTGGGGTTTTATCAAAATATTTCAGCTTCTTTGTCAGGAGTTGGATATAACACCTTCTGAAACTCTTTTCCTTTATCTTTTTGTCTCGGCCAAACCTGGGGGTTCCTCCAAAAAGAAAGCTTCCTGGGTTTCTTTCAGGTCGGCCCAGGGGCATAAAGTTTTTGCCATGTATGATGAGTCGTTTAAAGATTTTAAGAACTATTTCTTCCGAGTCCGTGCCATTGAGGGGGTTCGCCCCTTTTTTCTTGATGAAAATGATGAACCTGCTTTTCCTCTTGAGTGGCAAAAGAATGTAAGAGTGCCACGTTACACATGGGAAATGCTTAGTGAGGTTGAGTGGGCCTTTGTGGTCGTTCTTGAAGATTTGTGGGGGAAGCCACCCCACCTGGACACGAAGAGATTTTTGAGTGATCCATCTTTGGTTCGAGCTGCTTTGGGTACTGCTTGATTTGTTTTTATGCTTGCTCTCGGGCTTTGTTTTTTCTATGTTGTAACTTGTCTTTGTTTTTTGTGTTTTTCAGAGATGTCGAAGAATAATGATTCTATGAGAGCCTATAAGAAGGCGAAGAAGGCGACCGCAGCACTAAACCTCTCGGCCAAAGCGGCCGGAGAGGGGTCTTCTCAACCTCTGGTTAAACCTCCTATACCGAGTTCTCCCGGGCCGAGGAGAGCAATTCCTACTCCTCGGGTCCGTCAGGTCGATCCTCCTCAATCTTCCGTTGCTGCTTCCGGTCCCCCTCCTAGTAAGAAGCAAAGAACAACTGAACCTTTCAACCTTGATGCTCCTGACTTCGATGCAGTTGAGTTTGTAGATCAACAAATCGGCCCTTATGGTGTTCTTCCGATGGATGACGTGTCGATTCTTCATCATTTTGATTATATCACCCGGAGTGGTATCAAGTTGGCACACATGGGGGCGGCCCTATATCGGACTGCTCAAAGTCTTCCTCTCCATGCCACTAAAGCTTTTATGGAGGAGGCCAAACAGGAGTTTGATCGGATGAAGGATTTAAAGGGGGGGCTTGAAGTAAGGGTGGCCAGGTTGGAGAAAGATTTGGAAAATGAAAAGGCTATTTCTACTTCCTTGGCTGGCTCTCTGAAACTGGCCGATGACACGGCTATGCGGCATAAGGACAGTTATTTGACGTCTTACCGGGAGGTGTTGCGTCTGAGAGAAGAGTTGGAGAATGCCCGGGCTAATTATTCCGAACTCCAAGGTCATCTTGTTGGCAGTGTTACTGCTGCCTATGAGAACCTGAGGGAACAAGTTCGAGTTATTGCTCCCGAGGCCGACCTGACCCTCTTTAGCTTGGAGAACGTTGTCAGGGATGGCAAGGTTGTCCCTGATGACGAGGATGAGGATGATGTCGATCCTCCCCCTGTAGCCTCTACCAAGGTGTCGACTTCTGCTATCCCTGTCGTGGTTGGTCCTCCCGCTTCTGACCCCGACTGCCAGATCTTGGATCGGGATGACGGTACTGTAGATGCCGTTCCTCTCCAGACTCGGCCTCCGTCTCCTCAGCCTGATGCTGCTAAAAAATCTTCTGACCCTTAGTTTTAATCTTTATTCTGGATATGTAGTTGGCCCGGCTTGTGGGCTTTTTTAAACTCTTTATGTTTTGCTAACACTTTCTTGTTGCTTGCCTAGCAACTTTTGTTTTTTATAAAAACAAATGGTAGCATGCTTCTACTTTTGCGGTAGGTTTTGGTTGCCTCCGAGGCTTTTTTTTTAATTTTGTGGATGATAACTTTGTCTTTGTGCTTGACTTGGTATTTCTTTTTCTTTGAATGTTGAAACCTTACAACTTAACCTCTTTTGGATTGCTTTTGTATTTTGCATTTTGAATCCTTTGTGGTTGTGGCTAGGTAGGTCTAACTAGGAATTTTTTGGTTTGTTCTCGCCTTGTTTTATTTCTGACGATTCGTAACCAATTCCTTCAAGTTGGTCTCCGAGTTGTTTTCGCAGTCCATTTCCAAGTTATATTTGTAATCCCTTTCCTGGATCTTTGTCAGATCTCTTTTAGGAACTATTTTGATAACTTGTTTGTAGTAGGAGTCCGACTTGGTTACATCGGTCTCTTTTAAGTTATTTGTAGTCCTCTTTCTTGGATCTTTGTCAGATCTCTTTCAGGAACTACTTTGATAACTTTTAGTAGTAGGAGTCCGACTTGGTTATATCGGTCTTCTTTAAGTTATTTGTAGTCCTCTTTCTTGGATCTTTGTCAGATCTCTTTCAGGGACTACTTTGATAACTTTTAGTAGTGGTAGGAGTCCGACTTGGTTATATCGGTCTCCTTTAAGTTATTTGTAGTCCTCTTTCTTGGATCTTTGTCAAATCTCTTTCAGGGACTACTTTGATAACTTTTAGTTTGGGCTGACTTTGTCATGTCGAGCCCTTATGAGTTAAAGCAATCCTCTTTAATAGGGTTGGCCAGACCTCTTTCTAGGGTTTACTTATAACTCGGGTTGACTTGGTCCGACTTCTCAACGTCGGCCAGTCTTCAAGTTATTATTTTAGCAATCTGTAAGACCTCGTCAGGTTCTTTTTTAGATCACTTTCGATAACTTCTTACATTATTCTGTGTTCATCTTTGCCGATTTGTAGAAAGTGGTTGTCGTCTCTAGATCGTCCTTTGGGTGAATCGTGTTTTCACCTTTATCGGACAGTTGTCTTTATCATGATCGTGCACTGAAATTGTTTTTCACTTTTTGCCGATCTGTTGCTTTATAATCGGACGATGAATGCTTCAGATTAATGCGTCTTGAAATCTTTGTAGAATATCTAAAATATATTTTATTTAAAAGGAAAATGCAAATATATACATATGGGATTTGTCTGAGTCTCAACTTGGTGCCTCATTAAAAAAACCTTTTCAGGAAAAAGAGTGCATCCAATGATGAGATCTTTTATCTTTTCTAACTGTAGTACCTTCTGAGGTTGCAGGCGTGCCATGACCTGGGAAGTTCTCATCATCGAGTTCAGACAGTCTGTAGTAGCCCTTTCCAAGTACTTCTACAACTCGGTAGGGTCCTTTCCAGTTTGCTGCCAGCTTTCCCTCTCTTGGTCGAGTTGTTTCGATATCATTTCGGATTAGGATGAGATCATTTTCTGCAAAACTTCTCGGTACTACCTTTTGATTATATCTGGAAGCCATTCGGCGTTTTAGAGCTTCTTCCCTGATCCGAGCTCTTTCTTGGATTTCGGGTAACAAGTCGAGCTCTTCTCTCTAAAGTTGGTAGTTTGCTCCCTCATTGTAGTGAACTACTCTGGGCGACCCTTCCTCAATCTCTACTGGAATCATCGCCTCTACTCCGTATGCTAATCGGAAGGGGGATTCTTTCGTGGTGGAATGTGGCGTTGTTCGATATGCCCACAGGACCTGTGGAAGCTCTTCTGCCCAGGCTCCCTTTGCATCTTGTAATCTTCGTTTTAATCCGGCCAATATGACTTTGTTAGCAGCTTCGGCCTGCCCATTGGCTTGTGGATGTTCGACGGAGGTGTACTGGTGCTTTATATTCAAGTCGGCTACTAGTTTTCTGAAGCCTGCATCTGTGAATTGAGTGCCATTGTCTGTGGTTATTGAATATGGAACCCCGAACCTTGTGACAATGTTTCTATATAAGAATTTCCGGCTTCTTTGAGTGGTGGCATTGGCCAGGGGCTCTGCCTCGATCCACTTTGTAAAGTAATCTACCCCTACTATGAGGAATTTAACTTGTCCTGATCCCTGTGGGAAGGGGCCGAGAAGATCGAGTCCCCATTTTGCAAATGGCCAAGGTGAAGTCACGCTGATGAGCTCTTCTGGCGGGGCGATGTGAAAATTGGCATGTTTTTGACATGGTGGACATGTCTTTACAAATTCTGTGGCTTCTTTCCGTAGAGTTGGCCAATAAAATCCTGCCCGGAGTACTTTTTTGGCGAGAGCTCGCGCTCCGAGATGATTGCCACAAATGCCGCTATGTATTTCTTCTAGCACTTCCTTAGTGTTGGAAGTCGGCACGCATTTTAGTAAGGGTATTGAGATTCCTCTCTTGTACAAGATGTTATTTATGATGGTGTAGTACTGTGCCTCCCTTTTTAACTTTTTTGCCTCCTTTTCTTCTGCGGAGAGTGTTCCTTCTTTGAGGTAGTTGACTATGGGGGTCATCCATCCTTGGTCCTGACTTGTTATGGCCAGGACTTGTTCTTCTTCCGAGATTGTCGGGCTTTGCAACATTTCCTGGATGAGGCTTCTATTGTTGCCCCCTGGTTTGGTGCTGGCTAGTTTTGAGAGTGCATCAGCTCGGGCATTTCGTTCGCGGGGTATGTGGCAAATCTTATATCCCCCGACTTGTCCGAGTAATTCCTTGGTTTTGTCTAAATATTTTTTCATGGTGGGGTCTTTGGCTTGGTAGCTCCCTATTATTTGTGATGTGATCACTTGTGAATCGCTGTAAATGTTTAGTTTTTGGGCTCCGACCTCTTTAGCCAGCTTCAAACTAACTAATAGTGCTTCAAATTCCGCTTGGTTATTGGAGGCCGGGAACCCGAACTTGAGGGAAAGCTCAACTTGGGTTCCTTGGTTGCTTTCTATTATCACGCCTACGCCGCTTCCAGTTTTATTTGAGGAACCGTCCACGTAGAGATTCCATTCTTCGGGAGTTTCCGTGGTATCTGTGAATTCTGCGATGAAGTCGGCCAGATACTGTGATTTGATGGCCGTCCGAGCTTCATATTGGAGGTCGAACTCTGATAACTCGACTGCCCATTGTAGAATTCACCCTGCTAGATCTGTTTTTTGCAGTATTCCTTTTATGGGCTGGTTAGTTCTAACCTTAATGGTATGAGACTGAAAGTATGGGTGGAGTCGTCGAGATGTTAGGATGAGAGTATAGGCAAATTTTTCTATTTTCTGGTAGTTCAGCTCGGATCCCTGTAGTGCTTTGCTAATGAAGTAGACGGGTTGTTGCCCATTTTCGCCTTCTCTGACTAGTGCTGAGGCTATCGCCCGACTTCCTACTGCGAGATATAATATAAGTGGTTCTCCTTCTTGTGATCGAGATAGGATAGGTGGCCGTCCTAAGAACTCCTTGAAGTCTTGGAAAGCTTTTTCACATTCTGTCGTCCATTCGAACTGTTTTCTCTTTCTTAAAGTAGCATAGAAGGGGAGGGATCTTATCGCAGCTCCTGCGATAAATCGGGATAGGGCGGCCAATCTCCCGTTGAGTTGCTATACCTCTTTGACACAGGTTGGGCTCTTCATGTTAAGTATAGCTTGACATTTGTCTGGATTTGCTTCAATTCCCCTTTGTGTGAGCATGAAACCCAAGAATTTGCCTGCTTCAACTGCGAAGGTGCATTTTGCGGGATTGAGTCGCATGTCATGCTTTCTTATAGTGTCGAATACTTGGGACAGGTCGGACAATAATGTATTTTCGTTCTGTGTTTTTATCAAGATGTCGTCCACATAGACTTCCATGATTTTCCTGATGTGATCTGAGAAGACTTTATTCATTAGCCTTTGATAAGTAGCTCCTGCGTTCTTGAGGCCGAAAGGCATCACGATGTAGCAGTAGTTCGCCTTTGGTGTTAAGAACGACGTTTTTTCTTGATCTGGTGGATACATGGGGATTTGGTTGTATCCCGAATAGGCGTCCATAAACGAGAGGTATCTATATCCAAAGGAAGCATCTGCCAGAGCGTCAATACTTGGAAGTGGATATGGATCTTTTGGGCCAGCTTTGTTGAGATCAGTGTAATCGGTACACATGCGCCACTTCCCGTTTGACTTTTTCACCAAAACGACGTTGGCTAGCCATAGTGGATACTTGACTTCTCTTATGAATCCTGCCTCCAATAACGCCTGTACTTGTTCTTCCACAGCTCGGGATCGTTTTGGTCCGAGTTTTCTTCGTTTCTGTTGCACCGGCCGAGATCCTGGATAGACTGCTAACTTGTGGCATATTAACTCGGGATCTATGCCTGGCATGTCTACGGCTTTCCATGCGAAGAGGTCGACATTATCTCGCAGGAATTGTATCAGTGAATCCTTTGATTCTCCTCTTAGGACCGTACCGATATTAGTCATTTTATCTGCAGTGTCTCCAATCTGGACCTTCTCTACCTCACCTTCTGGGTGCGGACGGAGTTCTTCTCGATGCTGAGCTCCGCCAAGCTCAATTGTATGAAACTCTTCTCCTCTGCCTTTGAGGTTTAAGCTCTCGTTATAACAGCGACGTGCCATCTTCTGATCTGCCTTTACCGTGGCTATCTCCTCTGTAGTTGGGAATTTCATGCATAGATGTGGAGTTGAGACTATTGCGCCAAGTTGATTGAGTGTTGTCCGTCCTATGAGAGCATTGTAGTCTATTTTGAGGGTCCTAGATTGGTTCCCCTTTCCAAAAGTAGTGTGTAGCGATACGTATCCCAACGGTTGTATCGGAGTGTCTCCTAGTCCAAACAGATTGTTCGAGTATGCTCTTAGTTCCCTTTCGTCTAAGCCGAGTTTGTCGAAGGCTGTTTTGAATAAGATGTCGGCAGAACTCCCTTGGTCTACTAGTGTGCGGTGTAGATTGGCATTTGCCAGTATAATTGTGATGACCATGGGGTCGTCGTGTCCCGGGATGATGCCTGATGCGTCTTCTTTAGTGAATGTTATCGCCGGGATGTCGGGTGCTTCCCCTTTTCTCTCAACATGGTATACTTCTTTAAGGTGTCTCTTTTGGGATGATTTGGAGATCCCACCTCCTGCGAATCCGCCATGTATCATGTGGACGTGTCTTTCTGGTGTCCGAGATGACCGTTCAGTTCGTCCATCATCTTCGTCTCTCCGTCTTTTTCTTTGGTCATCATCCCGGGTGGCCAGAAATCGAAACTAATTTTCCTTCTCTTACCAATTTTTCTATGATGTTTTTCAAATCGAAACATTCGTTGGTAGAGTGTCCCTGAATTTGATGGTAGTCGCAATACTCCTTCCGATTTCCTCCTCCCCTTTTGCCTTTGAGTGGTCGTAAAGGGGGGATTTTCTCAGTATGGCAAACTTCTTTGTATATGTCGACCAGGGATACTTTGAGAGGAGTGTAGTTGTGGTACTTTTTGATTTTCTCACCCTGTCGATCTTCTTTCCTTTTGGAGTCCTTGTCTTTGTCTCGGTAGGAGGTTCCAGATTTTGAGGTTTCTCCCAGCCAGGCATTTTCTTCCATGTTGATGTATTTTTCTGCTCGCTCCTGTACTTCGTCTAAGGAGGTAGGATACTTTTTTGATATGGATTGGCTGAAAGGTCCCTCCCGTAAGCCGTTGATAAGCCCCATGATGGCGGCCTCTGTTGGTAAACTTTGTATGTCCATGCATGTTTTGTTGAATATTTTATGTAGTTGCGGAGGCTCTCCCGATCTCCTTGCTTGATCCCTAGTAAGCTGGGTGCGTGCTTGGCCTTATCTTTCTGGATGGAGAATCTGGCCAGGAACTTTTTGGCCAGATCGTCGAAGTTTGAGATGGACCTCGGAGGTAAGTTGTCGAACCATCTGATCGCCGTTTTTGTGAGAGTTGTTGGAAAAGCTTTGCAGCGAACGGCATCCGAGGCATCGGTAAGGTACATCCTGCTTCTGAAATTGCTAAGATGATGGTTGGGATCTGTAGTGCCATCGTACAAAACCATATCCGGAAGCTTGAAGTCCTTTGGAATTTTGGTCTTCATGATTTCCCTGGTGAATGGGTCCTGTTCTTTACGTGATTTTTCTTCAGGAGTGGTCCGAGGAGCTTTTGTTTTGAGGTCGGCTTCTAATTGCTTTAGTTTTTCTTCTAGTTCTCGACGTCGCCGTACTTCTCTTTGTAGATTTTTTCCGATCTCTCGTTGTTGCTGGGTTTCTTTCTCCAGCTCCTTTAAACGATCTTGGAGTGCTTCCATGGCTCCCGGATTTGGTGAGTTTTTGTCCCTGTTGGATTCCGGGGTATCCTTTAGCGTAGTGTCTGCGTTCTTGTGCGGCGTTCTGTTCTTCATATCTGAATCGTGGTCGTTGTCATGGCCGTTCGCCATGGTTTTGGGATGACTTCCAGGTTCCCCGGCAACGACGCCAATGTTCCGAGGGTTACCTGAAACTGGAGGCCGATCTCGGATGAGATCTTCTGTACTGGTCGGAGATGACGTGTCCGGCTGGCTGATGACGGCCGGAGCTGTTGGGTCCGACTCGTTGGACTTGCAATACTGCTGATCCTTGGCCACCAGAGGGTGGGGGGTACTTGCAAGAGACTTCGATGCTTAAGTTAGCACGGGTATTAAGCAGGTTTCTATGTAGAATCAGAGTATGAGTTATAGCTGGGCGCTCCAGTGCATTTATAGAAGCGTGGGCTGACCTTTCTAATAAGATAAGTTAGTTATCTTATCTTATCTTATCTTATCTTGAATGAAGTCAGCTTATCTTCAAGGGAACCGTCTTTATCTCTATAGGCTGGGATTGCCTTTTATTGGGCTTTTGCTATCGATTTGGCCGAGTTCTTCGTAAAGAAGTCGGTCCGCTTGACCTGAACAGGTCGGTCGCTTCGCTACTGAACATCCAGGTTCAGTCAGCTCGACCCCAGGTATGAACAGAAACGTAATCCACAGCTAACAATATATAATGATAACCATTAGAATTTGGAAATGGACCCATGAAGTCAATGCCCCAAACATCAAAAATTTCACAGAAAAGCATAATTTGTTGAGGCATCTCATCCCTCTTGGATATATTACCAAATTTTTTGCATGGAAAACAAGATCTACAAAATTCAGCAGCGTCTCTAAAAAGAGTAGGCCACCAGAATCCACAGTCTAAGATTTTTCTAGCTGTTCTTTGAGGGCCAAAATGTCCTCCACTCTCAGACGAGTGACATGCCTCTAAGATGGACTGGAATTCTGATTGAGGCACACACCGTCTAATTACCTGGTCAGCGCCACATCTCCATAAATATGGGTCATCCCATATATAATATTTAGACTCGCTTTTCAGCTTGTCTCTTTGATGCTTAGAAAAGTTTGGAGGAAAGGTGCAGCTAACTAGATAATTAGCTATAGGTGCATACCAAGGGACTACCTCAAATACTGCTTGCAGGTTATCAAATGAGAAATTATCAGCTATAGGAGTGGGGTCATCTGTAATATGCTCAAGGCGACTCAAATGGTCTGCCACTAAATTCTGGTTACCACTCCTATCCTTAATTTCTAAATCAAATTCTTGTAATAGCAGTATCCAACGTATAAGCCTTGGTTTGGACTCCTTTTTAGCTAATAGATACTTTAGAGCTGCGTGGTCTGAGTACACTACTACCTTCGTACCAAGTAAACAGGCTCGGAATTTATCCAGAGCAAAAATAATAGCAAGAATCCCTTTCTCAGTAGTAGTGTAATTGGACTGAGCGGCATCTAAAGTTTTAGATGCATAATCAATAACAAAGGGGTCCTTACCTTCACGCTGAGCCAGTGCTGCTCCTACTGCATGGTTGGAGGCGTCGCACATTATTTCAAATGGCTGGCTCCAGTCTGGTCCTCTCACAATTGGAGCTTGAGTCAGGGCGGTCTTCAGCTTATCAAATGCTTGTTTGCAATCCTCGCTGAACTCGAACTCAATATCCTTCTGCAGTAGTCTGGATAAGGGAAGAGCTACCTTACTGAAGTCCTTAATGAATCTCCTGTAAAAACCTGCATGGCCAAGGAACGAACGAACTTCCCTCACAGAAGAGGGGTAAGGTAAACTAGAAATAACATCCACCTTTGCTGGATCTACAGAAATGCCAGTATTAGACATAACATGTCCTAGTACAATACCTTGTTTTACCATAAAGTGACATTTTTCAAAATTTAATACAAGGTTTGTACTGACACATCTATCTAATACTCTAGATAATCCATCTACGCAAAGGCTAAAGGATTCACCATATACACTAAAATCATCTATAAAAACTTCCATACAGTCCTCAATAAGATCAGAGAAAAGACTCATCATGCACCTTTGGAAAGTAGCTAGTGCATTGCACAAGCCAAAAGGCATTCTCTTGTAAGCGTAAGTCCCAAAAGGACATGTGAAAGTAGTCTTTTCCTTATCTTCAGGAGCTATATGAATCTGGAAATAACCTGTGTAACCATCTAAAAAACAATAATGTGATTTACCTGACAGGCGATCCAGCATTTGGTCAATGAATGGAAGAGGATAGTGATCCTTACGAGTGGCCTGGTTGAGGCATCTGTAGTCAATGCAGACCCTCCAGGCGTTCTGAACTCTGGTTGCCATGAGCTCTGTGCTCATTCTTCACTGTAGTAACTCCAGACTTCTTGGGAACCACTTGTACTGGGCTTACCCATTCACTGTCTGAGATGGGATAGATGATATCTGCCTTCAGTAGTCTGGTCACTTCCTTTTTGACAACCTCTAAGATAGTGGGGTTTAGTCTTCTCTGGGGTTGACGGACAGGTCTTGCTCCCTCTTCTAAAAATATTCTATGCTCACAGACTTGAGGGTTGATGCCTACTATGTCTGCCAAACTCCAACCAATTGCCTTCTTGTGCCTCCTCAGCACACTAAGTAACTGCTCTTCCTGTTGAGAAGTGAGTTCCCTTGCAATGATAACTGGAAACTTCTGCTCGCCTTCAAGGTAAGCATATTTAAGGTGTGGAGGAAGGGGTTTTAATTCTAACTTCTGATCGTGGTCAGGCTCTGGGTTGTCTGGAGCTGGTAACAATGGTAAAGTACTGTCATTGTCCTCTGAGAATGTTCCCACACTTGGACTTTGTCTTATGTACTTCTCTTTAAATTCCTCCTGGTGAACTTCAGCCACGGTTTCATCTATAATGTCATACTAGAGGATAGAATGATCCTCCGGAGGATGCTTCATAACTCCATTTAGATTGAAGATTACTACTCGGCCATCTATTTCAAAAGAGTATGTTCCTGAAAAAGCATCTAATTTGAACTTCGAGGTCTTCAGGAATGGTCTTCCGAGTAGGATTGATGACGGCTTCTCTGAGTCATTTTAGGGCATCTCCAGGATATAAAAATCAATGGAAAATGTGAGCCCCTTAATGCCCACTAATACATCTTCAGCAACTCCAGCCACTGTAATAATGCTTTTATCTGCTAACACAAAACGAGCTGCCGACCTTTTTAAGGGAGGCAGCCTCAAAATATCATATATAGACAAAGGCATTATACTCACACATGCTCCTAAATCACACATGCAGTCAGAAAATACCATACCACCAATAGTACAATTAACCATACATGGACCTGGGTCACTACACTTTTCAGGTAAACCTCCCATTAAAGCAGATATGGAACTACCTAAAGGAATAGTTTCTAATTCGATAATTTTGTCTTTATGTATACATAAATCTCTTAGAAACTTGGCATATTTAGGTACGTGTTGAATAACATCAAAAAGAGGAACAGTTACCTCAACCTTTTTGAATATCTCTACCATTTTGGGATCAGGTTCCAGCTGCTTCCTGGGCTTCCTTGCAAGTTGTGGAAATGGAATGGGAGTGGTGTCTTCTGCAGTGTTTGCGCCCTTTGGTGCTTCTTCCTGTGGTTGAACTTCTTCTTTTTCATCTATGTCTTGTATGTCTTCTTCCTCTTCAACATCTTCTATTTCCACTACCTCTTCAGCTGAGGCGTGTTCTAGTGGGCTTGGCTCCTCCTGATTCCTCTCCTACAGTGTGGTTCCGGACCTTAGGGCAATGACATTAATGCCACCCTTTGGATTGGGTAATGGTTGAGAGGGAATTCCACTAGAGCTCAAAGGTTGGTTATTGGAGTTATTCATTGATCCAATCTGTGAGACAAGAGCTTGCAGGGTAGAGTTCATACCATTTAGTGCAGCATAAAGGTTATTTTCCATGGTCTGTTGTCTCTGATCAATAGATTGTAGTAAGTCATCATTAGCAGATGAAGAAGGATAAGTAATTTGAGAGGTCTGCTGTTGGGTATTCTGTGGTCCTTGGGATTGCCTCAGGTGAGGTGCTCTGTAAGGCTGGTACTGGTTCTGCATCCTGTTGTTGTTATTATTCCACCTCTGATTTCCTTGATTGTCTCTGCCTCCTCTGTTGTTGTTGTTGTTGTCCCTCCAATTCTGGTTAGAATTGTCCTGCCATCCGTGGTTGTAACTGCCACTTTAATTGTACCCTTGGTTGGGGCGGTCATAGAAGTTATGAGTGGCTGCCACGGTGTTGTCTTCCTGCTGGAGCTGCGGACATTCATCAGTATAATGGCTATAATTAGCACAGACTTCGCAAACTCTCTGTGGGACTAACTGTTGGCTTTGCTGTGGTGGAGAAGGTTGAGCTTGCTGAACTTGTTGTTGATTCAATTGCATCTGCTTCAGCAAGTTGGTCATTTCACAGATACTCTGAGTTAGAGCAGCAGTCTCTCTGCTAGAGGATACTTCTACAACGGCTTTTGAACGGCCTTGTTTCTGCCTGTGATTCCGAGTGGATTCAGCTAAGTTGCTGATCAATTGCCATGCCTCATCAGTGGTCTTGTACTTTTTATAGACCCATTGCTAGCACTTTCCAATGTGGTCTTATCTTGGGGCCTCATGCCCTGTGTGACGTAACCGAGCAACACTATCTTGTCAATCATATGGTAGGGGCATGCTTCCAGAAGATTATTGAAGCGCTCCCAGTATTCATAGAGAGTCTCGAATTCGTCCTGAACAATCATGGAAATGTCTTTCCTCAGTTTATCAGCAACTTCAGCTGGAAAGAACTTTTCCAAAAATTCTCTTCTAAGTGTATCCCAGTCGGATACAGTTGCTGCGGGTTGAGTGTAGTACCACTCTCTTGCCTTTCCCTCAATAGAAAATGGGAAAGCTTTCAACAAAATTGAAGTTTCATCTGCACCATCACGCCTGACAGTAGAACAGGCTGCTTGGAAATCTCTCAGGTGCTTGATAGGCTCTTGAGTAGGTAAGCCATGAAACTTGGGCATCAAATTGAGCAGTGCAGTCTTTATTTCAAAATCTGTAGCCACCGCTGGGTGATGCACTTGAAACGGTTGTATTGAAAAATCAGGGACTCTAGCCTCCTGGATAGTAACTCTCCTAGCTGCTGCCATGTTACCTGTACGTAAATCAACCGAATCAGTAAAATGGGAGCTGGTTTCTTCCTCGAGTGACGTTTCAGATCCGTCCTCAGAGAGGACTAACCGATGCCGAGCTTGCCTTATTCGTGAAATAGTTCTTTCAATCTCAGGATCGAATACTGGCAAGCTTGGATCAGGAAGTGAACGCGTCATCTAACGAAAGAAACAAGCAGCTCATAGTAGCAAGATAAAATAAAATGCAAATAAATAAATTCTAATTAATAACTTTAGCACTCTATTGTAACTCCCTGGCAACGGCGCCAAAAATTGACGTGGCAGAAATTGGCGAATTAAGAATTCTTATGAGATATGCGTTGCAAGTATAGTTCTTAACCAACCAGAAATCCGCTTATCAATTTAGAAGGGTTGTCACAAAAATTAAAATTAAAATACTGGGAGTATGAATCCCAGGTCGTCTCCCAACGAGTTGCAGAAAGGTATGCTATTTTATTAATCAGATGTTTTCAAAAAAAAGGGTTTGAGTTGAATAAACAGGAAATTAAATTGGAGAAATTAAGTAATTTAAATAAAAGCCTTGACTAGGAGTAGATTAGTTGCAAGCCCTATTCTTGTTGAAGTACTCTCAAGATCAATTGATAATTGAAGGTTATTCTGTTTAGTTATCCCTTACAAGGTAAGGGAAAGTCAAACAAGTTGGAATGCTGTTTCTATTCACAAGTTCCAATCCGCTCAATTGAAAAGGATTAGTGTCAGTGACTAGAGAGCATTCCAACAATAAACCCAATTACAATTTTTCTTTTAAGCATCCCAACTCAAGGGTTCCTTTCAATCAACTCCCCATCAAGTTAGGGAACTACTCGCTCATTGTGAATGTAGAACTCATAACATAGGAAAGGGAATTAAAGAAAGACATGATAAATAAAACTCAAAGAAATCAATTAAAAATAAAAGTAATTCTTGTATTAATAAATTCTAAAATAATCTAATAGTAAAATTGAGTAAATTAAAGGACATGGAAGAGTAAAGCCAAGTAAAGAAAACGAACTAGAATGACGAAGTCTTGATGAGGTAATAACTCTTCTCAATATCCCAATGCAAAGAGCAATAGAAATAAAATCCTAAGAACTATGAATGTGTAGAGAGAAAACCTAGAGGAAGAGTAAAACTAGATCTAAAAGCTAAAAATTGTGTGGAATGAATGTTGTTCTCGTTTCTGCATATTCTCTGGCTCTAGTCTGCTTTTCTGGGCCAAAAACTAGGTCAAAACAGGGCCCAAAATCGCCCCAGCGAATTCTGCAGATTATGCAGATCGTGCACGTCACTCGATCGCGTCATTCATGCGGACGTGTCATTCGGCATTTTGTTTTGCCACGCGGGCGCGTCGTCCACGTCTCTGCGTCACTTATGCTATTCCAATCCTTGCGGCCGCGTCACTGCAATTTCCTCTCTTTCGCGCGGTCGCGTGAGCCATGCGGCCGCGTCACTTCTCGTTGGTCATCTCCTTAATTTCTTGTGTTCCTTCCATTTTTGCAAGCTTCCTTTCTAATCTCCAACTCATTCATACCCTGTAAAGCCTAAAACATTTAACACACAGATCATGGCATCGAATGGAATAAAGGAGAATTAAAATACATAATTAAAAGTCTCTTAGGAAGCAAGTTTTCAATCATGTAATAATTTTAGGAAGGAAATATAAATGCATGCTAATCATATGAATAAGTGGGTAAAGATCATGATAAAACCACACAATTAAGTACATTATAAACCATAAAATAGTGGTTTATCAACATCATTTACTATGCCAGCCGTGTTCTAAATGACGCACAGAAAAACTATGCAACCACAGAAAAAGAGTTGCTTGCAGTGGTATATGCCATTGACAAGTTTAGATCCTATTTAGTAGGTTCAAAAGTGATTGTGTATACTGACCATGCTGCTCTTAAATATCCACTCACAAAGCAGGATTTAAAACCCAGGCTCATAAGATGGGTGTTGCTTCTGCAAGAGTTTGATATAGAAATAAGAGACCGGAAAGGGACAGAAAACCAGGTAGCTGATCACCTGTCCTGGTTAGAACCAGTAGCAGGGGCGTCCCTCCCTCCTATTGAGATCTTTGAGACCTTTCCAGATGAGCAACTCTTCGCCATTCAGGAAGCACCATGGTTTGCAAACATTGCAAATTATAAAGCTGTGAGCTTCATACCCAAGGAGTACAACAGAGTGCAAACAAAAAAACTAATTTCTTATGCAAAGTACTACTTATGGGATGAACCATATCTCTTTAAGAGATGTGCAGACGGAATGATCCGCAGATGCGTGCCTAGAAAAGAGGCACAGAAGATCCTATGGCATTTCCATGGATCACAGTATGGAGGACATTTCGGAGGTGGGCGAACAGCCACTAAGGTCCTCCAATGTGGGTTCTACTGGCCTACTCTCCACAGAGATGCCCAAGAGTTTGTGCGTAACTGTGACAGTTGCCAAAGAGCTGGCAACTTGCCTCATGGTTATGCCATGCCTCAATAAGGGATCTTAGAAATTGAGTTGTTTGATGTATGGGGTATTGACTTCATGGGTCCTTTCCCACCATCATACTCAAACACTTACATTCTGGTGGCAGTAGACTACGTATCTAAATGGGTAGAAGAAATTACCACACCACTAATGATACTAAGACAGTGCTGAAGTTCCTCCAGAAACATATCTTCAGTAGATTTGGCATCCCCAGAGTACTAATCAGTGACGGGGGCACTCATTTCTGCAATAAACAGTTATACTCTGCTATGGTCCGATATAGAATTAGCCACAAAGTAGCAACTCCATATCACCCACAGACAAATGGGCAGGCTGAAGTCTCTAATAGAGAACTAAAAAGAATCCTGGAACGGACTGTAATTGCCCGTAGAAAGGATTGGGTAAAAAGCTTGGATGATGCTCTGTGGGCATACAGAACAGCATTCAAGACTCCTATAGGAACCTCTCCATACCAGCTTGTGTATGGCAAGGCCTGTCATCTGCCCGTGGAACTGGAACATAAGGCCTACTAGGCAACCAGATTCCTAAACCTACATGCTAAGTTAGAATGAGCTAAAGGAATTCAGACTCAATGCTTTTGAAAATGCAAAGATTTATAAGGAGAAAGCAAAAAGGTGGCATGACAAGAAACTGTCATCTAGAGTCTTTGAACCAGAACAGAAGGTTCTGCTGTTTAACTCTAGGCTCAGACTATTCCCCGGGAAATTAAAATACTGGTGGAGGGGACCATATGTGATTACAAGTGTGTCACCATATGGATATGTTGAGCTTCAGGATATTGACTCCGACAAAAAGTTCATTATTAATGGATAGAGAATCAAACATTATCTTGAAAGCAATTTTGAGCAAGAATGCTCAAAACTGAGACTAGAATAAAGCTCAGTCAAGGTCCAGCTAAAGACAATAAAGAAGCGCTTGCTGGGAGGCAATCCAGCCATTAGCAAGTTATTTGCTTTTTAATTAATACTTATAGAAGTTTGATATAAATTGTCTTTAAGATCAATCATCATATTGTAGGAATTAACAGAGTTAGAAAAGGATTCAGCATAAAAAGCAGAGAAAAGGAGCTCACTGGCAAGAAAACGCCATTAAGGGGCATTTTGGGTGTTAAACGCCAGAATGGTATCCATTCTGGGCGTTTAACGCCAGTAAAGATACCATTCTGAGCGTTAAACGCCATAATGGGTACCATTCTGGGCGTTTAACACCAGAATTGTAGCATCCTGGGCGTTCAGAAAAATGCCCAGTAACAAAAGATTTCTGGCGTTTAACGGCAGCCAGGGTACCTAGCTGGGTGTTAAACGCCTACAATGGCCAATATATGGGCGTTAAACGCCAGAATGGATACCATTCTGGGCGTTTAACGCCAGAAAGGCAGGGGGAGAGGATTTTGTTTTCCACTTCAAAATTTTTCAAACTTTCATGTTTTGATTCATAATTTTCTGCATAAACATGTTACAAATCTTCATCATTGACCTTCAATTTTCAAAAATTCAATAATTTTCTAAATTCCTTTTCAATTTTCTTTCAAATCCTTTCCAAATCTTCTTCAAAAAAAACTCCATTATCTTCTCAATTTCTTTCCATATCTTTTCCAATTCATTATATCATCTTTTAATTCTTAGATGCATCAACAAATTTTCAGATTTAACTCCTTTGTATCTTTTCCAACTTAAAAATCTCATCTTTTTCATATAATGATTCTATTTTTTTCTTTCACCAATCATATCTTTATATCATATCTTTTTCAAATTTTCGTCATCCCTCCCCTCCACTTATAATACACATTCGGCCATCCCTATCTCTCCACCATTCGAACTTGCCTCCCCTCCTATCTCTCTCCTTTCCTTTTTTTTGCTTGAGGGCAAGCAAACCTCTAAGTTTGGTGTGTTTTTCTGTGGTCACTGAGCTAAGACTCATTAAGATCATGGCTCCTAAGGGAAAACAAACCAATTCAAGAGGCAAGAAAGAGAATACTCCAAAGAGTCTTTAGAATCAAGAGAGGTTCTTAACCAAAGAACATGCAGACTATTACCATAAAATAATGGGTCTGAGGTCAGTAATCCCGGAAGTTAAATTCGATCTGAAAGAAGACGAATATCCGGAGATCCAAGAGAAAATTCTCGAAATAGAGGATGGGAAATTCTAGCTAATCCTGAGACAAAGGTTGGAAGAAATATGGTTCAGGAATTCTACTCAAATATATGACTGACAGATAAGCAGAGAATAACTGGAACCACCTTTCATACCTACCAAACTATGGTCAGAGGGAGGATTATTTACTTCCACCTGGACAAAATAAGAGAGGTCTTCAAACTGCCTCAACTACAAGATGATCCAGAATCCTTTAATAGGAGAATGGTGAGAGTAGATAAGGGGTTGGACCAAGTTCTAGAGGACATATGCCTCCCTGGAACTAAGTGGATAACCAATTCAAAAGGTGTCCTAAACCAACTCAAGAGAGGAGATCTCAAACCAATCGCAAGAGGCTGGTTGGACTTCATTGGGTGTTCTATACTGCCCACTAGCAACCGCTCTGAGGTCATTGTCAAAAGAGCAGTGATGATTCATTGTATTATGCTGGGAAATGAAGTGGAGATTCATCATTTGATTTCTTATGAGATTTACACAATTGCAAACAAGAACTCCACTGAAGCCAAACTGGCTAACCCAAGCTTAATTTCTCTGCTATGTAAAGATGCTGGGGTGAGGATGGGAGTAGATGAATTCATCCCAATCGAACACCCAATCACCAAGAAGTCAATGGAAGGACAACAAGTGCAAGATAACTCCATCAAAAGGAGGGCGCATGAGTTCCTCCCAGAAATTCCTGAAATTGACTACTGGACCCGCCTAAAAGCATCTGTCACCAAGCTGCAAGAAGCTGTGGATCAACTTAAGGAAGAACAGCAGAATCAAAACTGCATGCTCTGCAAGCTGCTTAAGGAACAGGAGAAGCAGGGTGACGTTTGGATTTTTGCCAGTAAAGAAATTCATAAAAATAGTTGTGTTGTAGATATAGTCTCTAAACCAACAAAAATCCCTTCGTACAAACGTTTGGTTGTCACAAGTAACAAATCCCTTAAAAATTGTTAACCGAGTATTCAAACCTCGGGTCGTCTTCTCAAGGAACTGCAAGGAAGTATGTTCTTATTATTGGCTATAAGGGTTGTAATCGGGGTTTAGAAGGTGAGAAGCAAGTGATTTGAATGACAAGTAAAGTAAATGGCAATTAAAATAAATAAATACTGTAAAGCAACTTTTGGCAAGGTAAGAGAAATTAGAAGTCCAACTTAGTTATCTTTCTCAACAATAATGAAAGTTAAATCTAAATTCCAATTAGTTAACCCTTACTAAAGCAAAGGAAAGTCAAGGGACTAATTAGTTTGAACTTCGAATCCAAATTATTTCCTAAGAAAAAGTTAGGATTATTGAAGTTCAGTTTAATTAGCAAGATAATGATTATCAATTATGCTGAGGTTGATAACTGTTGAGTTACTGATTTCTTAACCAGGACCAAAAGGGAAAAAAGTAAATTGCTGGAATAAAATATCTTCAGATCGGAAACAATGATAACATAAATTAAAAAGAGCAATCATAAACTGAAAATACCTCAAATATCATTAATTCAAATAATAATCTGTAACATGGAATAATTCATAAATTCAATTATAAAAGTAAATAATCAACTCAAGTGCTAGAATAAATAAAAGTGAAAGGGAAGCTAAAATAAAGAAACATTAAACCTGGATCGAGAGTCACTCTTACAAACTAAGAGAAGTCCTAAATCCTAAGAGAGAGAGGAGAGAACCTCTCTCAAGACTAAATCTAAATCATGGGAAGTAAAAATTGGCGAGCCTCCTTTGAATGGATACATTCCCCCACTTTATAGCCTCTAATCTGTGTGTTCTGGGCTAAAAACTGGGTCAAAAGCAGCCCAGAAATCTTCCCCTGCAATTTTTGTTACGTTCAGATCGCAGGCAAGTGACGCGGAGGCGTCGTCCACGCGGCCGCGCGGATTGCTTTCCTTCCAGGTCACGCATCTGCGTGATCCACGCGTTCCCATCGCTTGGCGTCGATGCAGCTATGGCAAATTATATATCAAATTAAAGCCTCGGATGTTAGCTTTCCAACGCAATTGAAACCGCGTCGTTTGGACTTCTGTAGCTAAAGTTATAGCCATTTGAGTGCGAAGAGGTCAGGCTGGACAGCTTAGCAGTTTCTCCAACTTCTTGTATTCCTTCCACTTTTGCATGCTTCCTTTCCATTCTTAGAGCCATTCCTGCCTTGTAATCTCTGAAACATGCAAATAGTATGAATAAGTGGGTAAAGAGTTGATAAAATCCACTCAAATGAGCACAAGATAAACCATAAAATAGTGGTTTATCAACCTCCCCACACTTAAACATTAGCATGTCCTCATGCTAAGCTTAAGAGAAGCTATAAAGATGAAGAGGAATGGTAGAATGTATGAAATGCAACCTATGAATGCAACTACATGCAAAATGTTTCTACCTACTTGGTCAAAAGTAAATAAGATCTTCAAGACAAACATAAATCAAATTTCACTAATTCAAATCGTACAATAAAAAGCAGGTAAACTTGTAAGAAGATAGCTCATGAAAGCTGGAAACATAGAATCAAGCATTGAACCCTCACTGGAAGTGTATATCACTCTAATCTCTCAAGTGTATAGGGTAATTCACTCTAGTCTTCTCTAATCATGCTTTCTAAAACTTTGTTCTTCATCTAACCAATCAACAAATATTTAATGTACCAATGCAAACATCATGAGGTCTTTCCAAGGTTGTAATGGGGCTGAGGTAAAGGTAAGGATATATGTCTGGCCAAGTGAGCTATAATATGAATCTTTAATTAACCTAAGCTCTCACCTAATATACATATACTCTATATACTTTTAAATTCATGCCTAGCTACCCATAATTTCCACTTTTGTATAATTCCCATACTCATGTACCAAATTTTAATTTTTATCACATGTGCATTGATCTTTTATTAAACTTAATATTGGGGTAATTTTGTCCCCTTATTTATTTATATTATATATATATATATATATATATATATATATATATATATATATATATCTTTTTTCTTTTTTTTCTCTTTTTTTTTAATCATAAAAGCAAACATAACTTATCAATGCACATGGATTCTCCATTATTTTTCTATTTTGTTTTTTCATGAGTAGGTTCCCAAATTCTCAATATTCAAATAAATTAGAAACATAATACATTCCCTTATTAACCCATGTTCCCACAGTTTCCGCACACTTAATTGTTACACAATCCCTATCTTAAGCTAACCAAAGATTCAATTGGGATATTTAATTATTTTTCTACTTAAGACTAGTGATGTGGTAAAATACAGAATAAATGGGGATTAAAAGGCTCAAGGTGGCTGACAAGGGGGATTTAAAGGGTAGGCTTATTTGGGATAAGTGAGCTAAAATCAAATAATGGCCTCAATCATATGCAAGCATGTAAATACACTAAATATTGGACATATAGAATGGAACAAAGCTAAGATTGCAATTCTAGAGAAAAAAACACACAAGAATAAAAATATTATGGTTAAATAGTGTAACCATATAAATAAGCTCAAAATCTCACAGGTTGTGTGTTCTTTAGCTCAAAAACCATGTTCCAAATACAACTTCAAACAAGTTTTAACACATAAAAATTAAATTTTTTTTTCAATTTAAATTAGTGAAATTTTTCAAAAAAGGAGTTACTTTAACCAAGTAGTAACTAAATGCAAACATTCAACTACACATGCAATCTATTATGCAATGCAACAATGAACTAATAAAGAAAATAAAACATTGGTGTTGAGATAGAAGATAACTAACCCCTGGAAGTCGGTATCGACCTCCGCACACTTAAAGATTGCACCGGCCTCAGTGCATGCTAAGATGTGCAGGTGGACGGGTTGTTCCAACTGATGCTTTTCTCTAAAGATTGTGCAGATGGACTTGTTTGTTTCCCCATGTAAATGTCTTCCGCTTTTCTTCCGGGTGGCCATCCTAAAAGAAAAAGGGAAGAAAAGTAATCCAATAATAGAGATAAGAAAACAAATGAAGTATAGTTGGGTTAATGCCAAGTGAAAAGGGTCTCATTTACATGGAAGCTTCAACATGTACGTGAGAAAACAATAGAAGCCATGGCATACCAATGGTGCAAAATTTGCAACAATGGGGAAGAGAATGGGGGAGGAGAGATAATATAAATTCATGTCAATGTAAAAGTAATACAGATATAAAAGATTGCATTGATTTAAATAATATTATTCAATCAGAATTAAACAAGTCACTAAGCACCAAGAAAATACCAGAAAAGATGTAACAGTTGAATAAGAACATTTGAACACCAATGGTAAAATAATAAATTTACAAAAATAAAAATATGCAATGAATGAAAATATGCAATTAAATTAAGTAAAATAAAATAAAAGATAAGAGGAATGAGAAAGGAAAGAAGGGAAGAAGAAGTAAGTAAGAAAGGAGGGAGGAAAAATTAGGATTGGGGGAGAAAAGATAAGATATTTGGCAAATTAGGATAAGCTGTGCGGCGCAAGCGACGCGGTCGCGTGGGGCACGCGGTCGCGTGACTTGCGCTAAAACTGATTGACGCGGTCGCGTCGGTCACGCGATCGCGTGACCTGTTTTATGCTACTGGCGCGAGGGCAGCCTCGCTCTCGCACAACACTCTGTTCAAAAATCATTAATTGCCAAATATTGGGTGACGCGATGCGATCGCGCGAGTGGCCACTTAATAGGATGTGATGCGGCCGCGTGGGGCATGCGGTCGAGTGAGATGGACTGTGCGTCCAGCGCCAGTCCAGCACCACTCTAGCACAACTTTCGGCTGTGCACTATTATTACGTCGAAATCCTGGTCACGCGGCCGCGTGGGACACGCGGTCGCGTGGGAGGCCATAATTCCCATTTGACGCGGTTGCGTCAGCGACACGGTCGCGTGGGATGATTTGTGCCATTGGCACGCCTCCAGCCACGCTCCAGCGTGACTCTCTGTTCATTTTTATTTTCTCCCCTCTCCTTGCGACGCGGACGTGTCGCTATTGCGGTCGCGTCGCCTGGCATTTTTCTTTTTTTTTTTATATATGCAATTATGTAGTATGCAATATGCAGTGCTAATGTAGATGCTATGAAAACTTCCAGGTTCAATGAAAATAAAATAAAATAAAAATAAACAACACGAAATAAAATTGAAAAAGAACGATTATACCGTGGTGGGTTGTCTCCCACCTAGAACTTTTAGTTAAAGTCCTTAAGTTGGACATTGGAGGAGCTTCCTGTTATGGCGGCTTATGTTTAAATTCATCCAAAAATCTCCACCAGTGCTTGGAATGCCAATAGCCTCCGGGGTCCCAAACTAGGCATGTAAAGCTTCTGAGCAGCTTCAAACAGATTTTCAGGCTCCCGGGGTGACGAATATCAGAATAGATTCCAGGATCCTAAGCCTTGTTTTTAAATCCGCCTCCGTTTTGATCTACAGGTCTCCATCCGGGCGGTTTAAAGAGTAGAATCTCACCATGGTGACCAAACGTTCTCTGTGATCCATGCAATTGAACATGATACCAATCCGTGTACTTCGAGGTGAAGCGTGGAACCTTATTGAACCTTGTGCACCAACTCTGAGTACGAGCCATTTCCCTCTTACTCTTAAAGCCGCAAAGAGCTCTAAGTTGGCCATCTGTTTCAATCAAACCATATTCAAGTGAATAAGTAAAGTTATAGGTTAAGGATTGTACCCACTTGAAGCTTGTATTAGGTGGTAATGGCCTTGGGATAGGTGTTTCTGGTGTTTCTGTAAGTTCTACTCCCTTGTGCTCTTCTGTGAATTCCTCCACTTCCTTGCAAGGTTCTACAATTGTATCTGTGTCCTGGACAAAGTCTTCTATGTCTTCCTCATCACTTGAGTCATAGATTGGAGGTTGAGAGAAATCTACCTCCGCATCGTCTTCGTATTCACTTGGGGAAGATTCTTCGATCTCAGAGAATTCACTTGCAGATGTAAATTCATTACTAAGAGAATTTGACTTGTGACTATCATCATCAAGGGAATTTGTATCCTGGGTTATTCTGTCTGATTCTTCATAAACAACTTGCCTTGGAGATTGTACAATATCCTCCTTAGCATCAACTGTAGCGTCTTTGACGGAGTTCTCCTCAGTTCTGGATTCCCATGGAGGTTAAGCATCTCCTAGATCTTCAACCAACTCTTCTTTTTGAACAATGACAGCTTCTTCTACTTGTTCTAGTACGAATTCATTCTCTATCTTGTCCACTGGAGTTTTTGGTATCTCCTTCATGCTACGCTCTTTGTTAGACTATTCACATGGGGCTGTGGCTGATCCTTGTGTATTTGAGCACCTAGAAACCCATTGAATTACTGCTTGCTCCAGTTGTCGAATGGTTGTTTGAAGTTTATTTACTGTTTCCTTTAGGCGAACCTCTGCTTCTCGGGTTGCCGGATTTGGACATGATACATAGGAAAGTGGTGGTGGTTGGGAGTGATTAGATTGGAATCGGGGTAAGGAAGGATCATATGGTGGCGAATGGTGAAGAGAAGCTTGTGAGTGTGGTGGTTCGAGGTTATGTTAAAAGGATGGTCTATAGGCACGGGGTGGGGCTTGTTGGTAGTTACAAGGTTCTCCACCATATCTTTCAGCTGGGTATGCATTGTAGAATGGTCCTTGTCCAGGATACCTCGGAGGGTGTTGCTGCCTAAAGGGATGATTAGATCCTCTTGGCTCCATCCATCCTTGATTGGTCTGACATTGATGTACATTCCTGCTGTAACTTCTATTTCCTTCAACAAAATTAGAACCAAACTCAAAGCGAGAGGGGTGAGAATTCATGGTAGCAAATGAAAAATAAAAAGGAAAAATAGAAATAAATAAACAAGTAAAAGAAAAATATTTACAATAACCAACAATAAGGCACACGTTAGCAGTTCCCCGGCAACGCCGCCATTTTGACGTTCGGGATTTTTGCCAGAAAAGAATTTCATAAAAATAGTTGCATTGTAGATATAGTCTCTAAACCAACAAAAATCCCTTCCTACAAACGTTTGGTTGTCACAAGTAACTGATGAGCGGATATTTTATACGCTTTTTGGGGTTAATTTCATATAGTTTTTAGGATGTTTTAGTTAGTTTTTAGTTTATTTTCATTATTTTCTAGGCAAAATTCATATTTCTGGACTTTACTATGAGTTTGTGTGTTTTTCTATAATTTCAGGTATTTTTGGCTGAAATTGAGGGAGCTGAGCAAAAATCTGATTCAGGCTAAAAAAGGACTGCTGATGCTATTGGATCCTGACCTCTCTGCAATTGAAATGGAATTTCTGGAGCTACAGGAGTCCAATTGCGTTGGAAAGTAGACATCCAGGGCTTTCCAGCAATATATAATAGTCCATACTTTGCTCAAGGATAGATGACATAAACTGGCGTTCAACGCCAGTTCCATGTTGCAGTCTGGCGTCCAGCGCCAGAAACAAGTTACAAGTTGGAGTTCAATGCCAGAAACAGGTTACAACCTGGCGTTGAACGCCCAAAACAGCCCAGGCACGTGAGAAGCTTTAGTCTCAGCCTCAGCACACACCAAGTGGGCCCCAGAAGTGGATTTCTGCACTATCTATCATAGTTTACTCATTTTCTGTAAACCTAGGTTACTAGTTTAGTATTTAAACAACTTTTAGAGATTTATTTTGTATCTCATGACATTTTAGATCTGAAATTTGTACCTTTTGGCAGCATGAGTCTCTAAACCCCATTGTTGGGGGTGAGGAGCTCTGCAGCGTCTCGATGAATTAATGCAAGTACTTATGTTTTCCATTCAAACATGTGTGTTCCTCTCTAAGATACTCATTCGTGCTTAACTATGGAGAGGGTGATGATCCGTGACACTCATCACCTTCCTCAATCCATGAACATGTGTCTGACAACCACCTCTGTTCTACATTAGAATGAATGATTATCTCTTAGATTTCTTAATCAGAATCTTCGTGGTATAAGCTAGATCGATGGCGACATTCATGAGAATCCGGAAAGTCTAAACCTTGTCTGTGGTATTCCGAGTAGGATTCTGGGATTGGATGACTGTGACGGGCTTCAAACTCGCAAGTGCTGGGCGTAGTGACAGATGCAAAAGGATAGTCAATCTTATTCCAGCATGATCGAGAACTTCCAGATGATTAGCCGTGCTGTGACAGAGCATTTGGACCATTTTCACTGAGAAGATGGGAAGTAGCCATTGACAACGGTGACACCTTACATAGAGTTTGCCATGGAAGGAACTTTGCACTTTTTCATGCATGAGGAAAGAGGAATACAAGAGAAAAGCTGAAATTCAGAAGACAAAGCATCTCCAAAACTCCAACATATTCTCCATTACTGCATAATAAGTATTTATTTCATGCTCTTTTATTCCTTGCAATCAAATTTGATAAGTGAATTGTTTTATTATTTTCCTGACTAAGAGTTACAATGTAACCATAGACTGCTTCAAGCCAACAATCTCCGTGGGATCGACCCTTACTCACGTAAGGTATTACTTGGACGACCCAGTGCACTTGCTGGTTAGTTGTGCGAATTTGTGAAGAATTGTGATTTCCAATTTCGTGCACCAAGTTTTTGGCGCCGTTGCCGGGGATTGTTTGAGTTTGAACAACTGACGGTGAATCTTGTTGCTTAGATTAGGAAATTTTTGTCTTTTGGGTCAGAGTCTTTTATTTTCTTTTCAAAAATTTTTCAAAAATAATTTTTCTATTAAATCTTGTGCCAAACTTTAAGTTTGGTGTTTTCTTGTTGATTTTCCTTTGTTTTTCGAAAATTTTAGTTTGGTTTTCTAAAAATTTTAAGTTTGGTGTTCCTTCTTCATGTTCTTGTTGTTCTTGTGAGTCTTCAAGGCGTTCTTGAGTTTTCCTTGTGTCTTGATCTTAAAATTTTTAAGTTTGGTGTTCCTTGGTGTTTTCCCTCCAAAATTTTCGAAAACAAGGAGCATTAAATCTAAAAATTTTAGATCTTGTGTTATTTTATTGTTTTTCTCTTTCCTCATTAAATTCAAAAAATATCTTTTCCCTCTATTTTAAAGCAATTTTTCGAAAATCAATTTTAAAATTCATATCTTTTTCAAAACTTCTTAACCACTTTCTCTCTCCTCATTTTTTCGAAAATCTTCACCCATTTTTATTTATTTTATTTTAATTTATTTTATTTTCGAAATAAATAAATAATTAAATAAATAAAAATATTTCTTTTCTATTTTACATCATCACCCTTTCTCCATCATGGATCCAAGTGGAAATGAACAGTCCAGAAAGACTCTGGGGTCATATGCTAACCCCTCTACTGCTTCATATGGGAATAGTATCTGCATACCCTCCATTGGACTCAGTAGCTTTGAGTTGAATCCTCAGCTCATTATCATGGTGCAGCAAAGCTGCCAGTATTCCGGTCTTCCACAGGAAGAACCTACAGAGTTTCTGGCACAATTTTTACAAATTGCTGACACAGTACATGATAAGGAAGTAGATTAGGATGTCTACAGATTATTACTATTTCCATTTGCTGTAAAAGACCAAGCCAAGAGGTGGTTAAATAACCAACCTAAGGCTAGCATAAAGACATGGAAACAGCTAACAGAGAAATTCCTGAATCAATACTTTCCTCCAAAATGGATGACACAGCTAAGGCTGGACATCCAAGGCTTTAAATAAGGAGATAATGAATCTCTTTATGATGCCTGGGAGAGATACAGAGAGATGCTAAGAAAATGCCCCTCTGAAATGTTTTCAGAGTGGGTTCAGTTAGACATCTTCTATTATGGGCTTGCAGAAAGAGCTCAGATGTCTCTAGATTACTCAGCCGGTGGATCTATCCACATGAGAAAGACAATTGAAGAAGCTCAAGAGCTCATTGATACACTTGCCAGAAATCAGCATCTGTACCTAAGCAGCGAATCTTCCATGAAAGAAGAGGCTAAAATAGTGACTACTGAACCCAGTCCAGCTGAACAAGCTACTAAATTCAATCAGCAATTGGACTTTCTAACATAGCAGTTAGCCAAATTCAAAGATAGACTACAAGAGACAAGGATCGCTAATATAAATGTGGAAGAACAATTGAAGCAAACAAAGCAGCAGCTGTCAAAACAAATAACAGAAGAATGCCAAGCAGTTCAATTAAGAAGTGGAAAAACATTAAATACCCCACCTCAAGGCAGCAGGAAACCAAGAAATGAACAAACCACCCAAAATTCATCTGAGGACAGTAAGAGCCCAGGGAAAGATAATTCTGGCGTTAAAACGCCAGAAATTGGGTGGAAGGCTGGCGTTGAACGCCCAGACTATGCTCAGGACTGGCGTTCAACGCCAGAAACAAGCAAGGAACTGGCGTTGAATGCCCAAAAGAAGCACAGTTCTGGTGTTCAGATGCCAGGAACAGATGAGGAGTTGGCGTCTAACGTCACTCTAGCTTCTAACTCTGGTACTCAAATGCCAGTGAGGGATCAGACACACACAAGTGCTGATGACAACCCCTCTAAAAAGGCTTCTTCAACCATTTCTGTAGGAAATAAACCTGCAGCAACCAAGGTTGAGGAATATAAAACCAAGATACCTTATCCTCAAAAACTCCGCCAAGAGGAGCAGGATAAGCAATTTGCTCGCTTTGCAGATTATCTCAGGACTCTTGAAATTAAGATTCCGTTTGCAGAGGCACTTGAGCAAATACCTTCTTATGCGAAGTTCATGAAAGAGATCTTAAGTCATCAGAAGGATTGGAGAGAAACTGAAAGAGTTCTCCTCAGTGAAGAATGCAGTGCAGTCATTCTGAAAAGCTTTCCTGAAAAGCTTAAAGATCCCGGAAGCTTTCTGATACCATGCATATTAGAGGGTAATTGCACCAAGACAGCCCTATGTGATCTTGGGGCAAGCATCAACCTAATACCTGCATCCACCACCAGAAAGCTTGGTTTAACGGAAGAAGTTAAACCAACCCGGATATGTCTCCAACTTGCTGATGGCTCCATTAAATACCCGTCAGGCGTGATTGAGGACATGATTGTCAGGGTTGGGCCATTCGCCTTTCCCACTGACTTTGTTGTGCTGGAAATGGAGGAGCACAAGAGTGCTACTCTTATTCTAGGAAGACCTTTCCTAGCAACTGGACGAACTCTCATTGACATCCAACAGGGGGAAATAACCCTGAGAGTCAATGAGGATGAGTTTAAGTTGAATGCTGTCAATGCCATGCAGCATCCAGACACACCAAAAGACTGCATGAAAGTTGATCTTATTGATTCTCTGGTGGAGGAGATCAACATGGCTAAGAGTCTCGAATCAGAGCTGGAAAACATTTTTAAAGATGTTCCGCCTGACCTAGAGGATTCAGAGGAATTGAAAGAGCCTCTAAAATTTCCTCCGGGAGAGGAAAAACCTCCTAAACCTGAGCTCAAACCATTACCACCATTCCTGAAATATGCATTTCTGGGAGAAGGTGATACTTTTCCAGTGATCATAAGCTCTGCTTTAAATCCACAGGAAGAGGAAGCACTAATTCAAGTGCTAAGGACACACAAGACAGCTCTTGGGTGGTCCATAAGTGACCTTAAGGGCATAAGCCCAGCGAGATGTATGCACAAAATCCTATTGGAGGATGATGCTATGCCAGTGGTTCAACCACAGAGGCGGCTAAATCCAGCCATGAAAGAAGTGGTGCAGAAAGAGGTCACTAAATTACTGGAGGCTGGGATTATTTATCCTATTTCTGATAGCCCCTGGGTGAGTCCTGTTCAAGTTGTCCCTAAAAAGGGAGGCATGACAGTGGTTCATAATGAAAAAAATGAACTGGTTCCTACAAGAACAGTTACAGGGTGGCGCATGTGTATTGATTACAGAAGGCTCAATACAGCCACCAGAAATTATCATTTTCCTTTACCATTCATAGACCAGATGCTAGAAAGACTAGCAGGTCATAATTATTACTGCTTTTTGGATGGCTATTCAGGCTACAACCAAATTGCAGTAGATCCCCAGGATCAAGAGAAAACAGCATTCACATGTCCATCTGAAGTATTTGCTTACAGAAGGATGCCTTTTGGGCTGTGTAATGCGCCTGCAACCTTTCAGAGATGCATGCTCTCTATTTTTTCTGATATGGTGGAAAAATTTCTGGAAGTCTTCATGGATGACTTCTCAGTATATGGAGACTCATTCAGCTCCTGTCTTGATCACCTGACACTGATTTTGAAAAGATGCCAAGAGACCAACCTGGTTTTAAATTGGGAAAATGTCACTTTATGGTGACTGAAGGGATTGTCCTTGGGCATAAAATTTCAAACAAGGGAATATAGGTAGATCAAGCTAAAATAGAGGTAATTGAAAAATTACCACCACCTGCCAATGTTAAGGCAATCAGAAGTTTTCTGGGGCATGCAGGATTCTATAGGAGGTTTATAAAGGATTTTTCAAAAATTGCAAAACCTCTAAGCAACCTGCTAGCTGCTGACACGCCATTTGTGTTTGACACAGAGTGCGTGCAAGCGTTTGAAACTCTGAAAGCTAAACTGGTCACAGCACCAGTTATCTCTGCACCAGAATGGACATTACCATTCGAATTAATGTGTGATGCCAGTGATCACGCCATTGGTGCAGTACTGGGGCAGAGGCATGACAAGCTTCTGCATGTCATTTATTATGCTAGTCGTGTTTTGAATGATGCCCAGAAAAATTACACAACCACAGAAAAAGAATTGCTTACAGTGGTTTATGCCATTGACAAGTTTAGATCATACTTAGTAGGATCAAAAGTGATTGTGTACACAGATCATGCTGCTTTTAAATATCTACTCACAAAGCAGGATTCAAAACCCAAACTCATAAGATGGGTGTTGCTTCTGCAAGAGTTTGATATAGAAATAAGAGACAGAAAAGGGACAGAGAACCAAGTGACTGACCATCTATCCCGGATAGAACCAGTGGAAGGGGCGTCCTCCCCCTCTATTGAAATCTCTGAAACCTTTCCGGATGAGCATTTGTTTGCCATTCAGGAATTACCATGGTTTGCAGACATTGCAAACTACAAATCTGCAAGGTTCCTTCCCAAGGAGTACAACAGGCAACAAAAGAAAAAATTAATTACTGATGCAAAGTACTACTTGTGGGATGAACCCTATCTCTTTAAGAGATGTGCAGACGGCATAATCCGTAGGTGTGTGCCTAAGGAAGAAGCACAAAGGATCTTATGGCATTGCCATGGGTCACAATATGGAGGTCATTTCGGAGGTGAGCAAACAGCCACCAAAGTACTCCAATGTGGTTTCTACTGGCCTACACTTTACAGAGATTCCCGAGAGTTTGTACGTAACTGTGACAGTTGCCAGAGAGCTGGTAATTTGCCTCACAGTTACGCCATGCCTCAACAAGGAATCTTGGAGATTGAGTTGTTTGACGTATGGGGTATTGATTTCATGGGCCTTTCCCACCATCATACTCAAACACTTATATTCTGGTGGCAGTTGACTATGTATCAAAATGGGTTGAGGCCATTGCCACACCCACCAATGATACTAAAACAGTGCTGAAGTTCCTCCAGAAACATATATTCAGCAGGTTTGGTATCCCTAGGGTACTAATCAGTGATGGGGGCACTCACTTCTGCAATAAACAGCTTTACTCTACCATGGTCCGGTATGGGATTCGCCACAAAGTGGCGACTCCATATCATCCACAGACAAATGGGCAAGCTGATGTTCTAACAGAGAACTAAAAAGAATCCTAAAACAGACTGTAAGTACCCGTAGAAAGGATTGGGCACGAAGCTTGGATGATGCTCTGTGGGCTTACAGAACAGCATTCAAGACTCCTATAGGGACCTCTCCGTACCAACTTGTGTATGGTAAGGCTTGTCACCTGCCCGTGGAACTGAAACATAAGGCCTACTGGGCAACCAGATTCCTAAACTTTGATGCCAAACTAGCTGGAGAAAAAAGATTGCTCCAGCTGAATGAGCTAGAGGAATTCAGATTCACTGCCTTCGAAAATGCCAAGCTTTATAAAGAGAAGTCAAAAAGGTGGCATGACAGAAAGCTGTCATCTAGAATCTTTGAACCAGGACAAAAGATTCTGTTGTTTAACTCTAGGCTCAGGCTATTCCCTGGAAAACTGAAGTCCCGGTGGAGGGGACTGATGAGCGGATAATTTGTACGCTTTTTGGCATTATTTTTAGTATGTTTTTAGTAGGATCTAGTTACTTTTAGGGATGTTTTCATTAGTTTTTATGTTAAATTCACATTTCTGGACTTTACTATGAGTTTGTGTGTTTTTCTATGATTTCAGGTATTTTCTGGCTGAAATTGAGGGACTTGAGCAAAAATCAGATTCAGAGGTTGAAGAAGGACTGCTGATGCTGTTGGATTCTGACCTCCCTGCACTCAAAGTGGATTTTCTGGAGCTACAGAACTCAAAATGGCGCGCTTCTAATTGCGTTGGAAAGTAGACATCCAGGGCTTTCCCACAATGTATAATAATCCATACTTTGGCCGCGTTTAGACAACGTAAAATGGCGTTGAACGCCAGTTCTACGCTGCTGTCTGGAGTTAAACGCCAGAAACAAGTCACAAACCAGAGTTGAACGCCAGAAATACGTTACAACCTGGCGTTCAACTCCAGAAAGAGCCTCTGCACGTGTAACATTCAAGCTCAGCCCAAGCACACACCAAGTGGGCCCTGGAAGTGGATTTATGCATCAATTACTTACTTCTGTAAACCTTAGTAGCTAGTTTATTATAAATAGGACTTTTTACTATTGTATTAGACATCTTTGGTCAGTTGTATGCAATCTTAGATCACGTTGGAGGGCTGGCCTCTCGGCCATGCCTGAACCTTCTTCACTTATGTATTTTCAACGGTAGAGTTTCTACACTCCATAGATTAAGGTGTGGAGCTCTGCTGTTTCTCAAAGATTAATGCAAAGTACCACTGTTTTTCTATTCAATTCATCTTATTTCGCTTCTAAGATATTCATTCGCACTTCAACCTGAATGTGATGAACATGACAATCATCATCATTCGTTATGAACGCGTGGCTGACAACCACTTCCGTTCTCCCTTAGATTGAATGAGTATCTCTTAGATCTCTTAATCAGAATCTTCGTAGTGTACGCTAGATTGATGGCGGCATTCAAGAGAATCCGGAAAGTCTAAACCTTGTCTGTGGTATTCCGAGTAGGATTCAATGATTGAATGACTGTGACGAGCTTCAAACTCACGAGTGCTGGGCGTAGTGACAGACGCAAAAGGAGGGTGAATCCTATTCCAGCATGATCGGGAACCTCAGATGATTAGCCGTGCCGTGACAGGGCATCTTGGACCATTTTCACAAGAGGAGGGGATGTAGCCACTGACAACGGTGATGCCCTTGCATAAAGCCAGCCATGGAAAGGAGTAAGACTGATTGGATGAAGGCAGCAGGAAAGCAGAGGTTCAGAGGAACGAAAGCATCTCTATACGCTTATCTGAAATTCTCACCAATGAATTACATAAGTGTTTCTATCCTTCTTCTATTACTTATTTTCAAAAACTCCATAACTATTTTATATCTGCCTGACTGAGATTTACAAGGTGACCATAGCTTGCTTCATACCAACAATCTCCGTGGGATTCGACCCTTACTCACGTAAGGTATTACTTGGACGACCCAGTGCACTTGCTGGTTAGTTGTATCGAAGTTGTGACAAATTATGAATTGAGATTAGAGCACCAAGTTGTTGGAGCCATTACCAGAGATCACAATTTCGTGCACCAAGTTTTTGGCGCCGTTGCCGGGGATCGTTCGAGTTTGGACAACTGACGGTTCATCTTGTTGCTCAGATTGGGTAACTTTCTTTTCGTTTGCTTTTCAAAAAGTTTTCAAAAAAAATTTTCAAAAATCTTTCAAAAATGTATCCTTTGTTTTCGAAAATAAAAATAAAAATAAAAATGTTTTCAAAAATATATTTTTCTTCAGAATTTTTAAGAATGAATTCTAGTGTTTCATAAAGCATGTTGAAGCCTGGTTGGCCGTAAAGCCACGACTGTAGGGCATGTTAGGCGTGTCATGTCTGAGTTACATACTAAAGCTTGGCTGGCTATTTAGCCATGCCTGACCCTTTGATTGGGGCTTTAGACTAAAGAGCATAAGATTCCTGGAATTCATATTAAAAATTTTGGAATCCTTATTTTTGTTTTTCAAATAATTTTCGAAAAAATACAAAAAAAATTAGAAAATCATAAAAATAAAAAAAAATTATTTTGTGTTTCTTGAGTCAAGTTGTAAGTTTGGTGTCAATTGCATATTCATCTTGCATTTTTCGAAAATTCATGCATTCATAGTGTTCTTCATGATCTTCAAGTTGTTCTTGGTAAGTCTTCTTGTTTGATCTTGATGTTTTCTTGTTTTGTGTTGTATGGTGTTTTTCATATGCATTCTTGCATCCATAGAGTCTAAGCATCAAAGATTTCTAAGTTTGGTGTCTTGCATGTTTTCTTTGCATTAAAAATTTTTCAATAATGTGTTCTTGATGTTCATCATGATCTTCATAGTGTTCTTGGTGTTCATCTTGACATTCATAGCATTCTTGCATGCATTCATTGTTTTGATATAAAAATTTCATGCATTGCATAAATTTCATGTTTTTCTCTCTCATCATAAAAATTCAAAAAAAATCAAAAAAATATTTTTCCCTTTTTCACTCATAAATTTCGAAAATTTGAGTTGACTTTTTCAAAAATTTTTAAAATCTTGTTGTTTTTATGAGTCAAATCAAATTTTCAATTTAAAAATCTTATCTTTTTCAAAATCTTTTTCAAAAATCAAATCTTTTTCATTTTTCTTAGTTATTTTCGAAAATTTTAAAAATATTTTTCAAAAATCTTTTTCTTATTTTTATATCATATTTTCGAAAATAACAATCATCAATTAATGTTTTGATTCAAAAATTTCAAGTTTGTTACTTACTTGTTAAGAAAGATTCAAACTTTAAGTTCTAGAATCATATCTTGTGATTTCTTGTGAATCAAGTCATTAATTGTGATTTTAAAAATCAAATCTTTTTCAAAAACTAATTTCAAAAATATCTTTTTATCTTATCTTTTTAAAAAATTTGATTTCAAAATATCTTTTCTAACTTCCTAACTTTTTATCTTTTCAAAATTTGTTTCAACTAACTAACTAACTTTTTGTTTGATTCTTATCTTTTTCAAAACCACCTAACTAACTCTCTCTCTCTAATTTTCGAAAATATCTTCCCTCTTTTTCAAAATTTCTTTTTAATTAACTAATTATTTCAATTTTTAAATCTTAAATTTCGAAAATTACTAACATTTTTCAAAAACTATTTTCGAAAATTAATAACTCGTTTTCAAAAATTATTTTCGAAAATCCTCTCCCTCTCTCATCTTATTCTATTTATTTATTCATCTACTAACATCTCTTCCTCACATCACTCACCAAATTTGAACCCCCTCTTCTATCTGTGTTCGATTTTTTTTCTTCTTTTCTTCTTCTACTAACAATAAGGAATCTCTTTACTGTGACATAGAGGATTCCTCTTCTTTTCTTTTTCTCTTCTCTTTCTTATGAGCAGGGACAAAGAAAAAGGCATTCTTGTTGAAGCTGATCCAGAACCTGAAAGGACTCTGAAGAGAAAACTAAGAGAAGCTAAATTACAACAATCCAGAGACAACCTTATTGAAAATTTCGAACAAGTAAAGGAGATGGCAGCCGAACCCAACAACAATAATGCAAGGAGGATGCTTGGTGACTTTACTGCACCTAATTCCAATTTACATGGAAGAAGCATCTCCATTCCTGCCATTGGAGCAAACAACTTTGAGCTAAAACCTCATCTAGTTTCTCTGATGCAGCAGAACTGCAAGTTTCATGGACTTTCATCTGAAGATCCTTTTCAGTTCTTAACTGAATTTTTGCAGATCTGTGATACTGTTGAGACTAATGGAGTAGATCCTGAAGTCTACAGGCTCATGCTTTTCCCTTTTGCTGTAAGAGACAGAGCTAGAGTGTGGTTGGATTCTCAACCCAGAGATAGCCTGAACTCTTGGGATAAGCTGGTCACGGCTTTCTTAGCCAAGTTCTTTCCTCCTCAAAAGCTGAGCAAGCTTAGAGCTGATGTTCAAACCTTCAGACATAAAGAAGGTGAATCCCTCTATGAAGCTTGGGAAAGATACAAGCAGCTGACCAAAAAGTGTCCTTATGACATGCTTTCAGAATGGACCATCCTTGATATATTCTATGATGGTTTATCTGAGCTATCAAAGATGTCATTGGATACTTCTGCAGATGGATCCATTCACCTAAAGAAAACGCCTGCAGAAGCTCAAGAACTCATTGACATGGTTGCTAATAATCAGTTTATGTACACTTCTGAGAGGAATCCTATGAGTAATGGGATGCCTATGAAGAAGGGAGTTCTTGAAATTGATACTCTGAATGCCATATTAGCTCAGAATAAAATATTGACTCAGCAAGTCAATATGATTTCTCAGAGTCTGAATGGAATGCAAGCTGCATCCAACAGTACTCAAGAGGCATCTTCTGAGGAAGAAGCTTATGATCCTGAGAACCCTGCAATAGCAGAGTTAAAATACATGGGTGAACCATATGGAAACACCTATAATCCATCATGGAGAAATCATCCAAATCTCTCATGGAAGGATCAAAGGCCTCAACAAGATTTTAATAATGGTGGAAGAAACAGGTTTAACAATAATAAACCTTTTCCATCATCCACTCAGCAACAGACAGAGAACTCTGAACAAAACACCTCTAATTTAGCAAACTTAGTCTCCGATCTATCCAAGGCCACTGTAAGTTTCATGAATGAAACAAGGTCTTCCATTAGAAATTTGGAAGCACAAGTGGGCCAGTTGAGTAAAAGGATCACTGAAATCCCTCCTAGTACTCTCCCAAGCAATACAGAAGAGAATCCAAAAGGAGAGTGCAAGGCCATTGACATAAGCACCATGGCCGAACCTGTAAGGAAAGGAGAGGACGTGAATCCCAAGGAGGAAGACCTCCTGGGACGTCCAGTGATCAATAAGGAGCTTCCCTCTGAGGAATCAAAGGACTCTGAGGCTCATCTAGAGACCATAGAGATTCTATTGAACCTCCTTATGCCATTCATGAGCTCTGATGAGTAATCCTCTTCTGAAGAAAATGAGGATGTTACTGAAGAGCAAGCTGCCAAGTTGCTTGGTGCAATCATGAAGCTAAATGCCAAATTATTTGGTATTGAGACTTGGGAAGATGAACCTCCCTTGTTCACCAATGAACTAAGTGATCCAGATCAACTAACATTGCCTCAGAAGAGACAGGATCCTGGAAAGTTCATAATACCTTGTACCATAGGCACCATGATCTTTAAGGCTCTGTGTGACCTTGGTTCAGGAATAAACCTCATGCCCCTCTCTAAAATAGAGAAACTGGGAATCTATGGGGTGCAAGCTGCTAAAATCTCATTAGAGATGGCAGACAATTCAAGAAAACAGGCTTATGGACAAGTAGAGGACGTGTTAGTAAAGGTTGAAGGCCTTTACATCCCTGCTGATTTCATAGTCCTAGATACTGGGAAGGATGAGGATGAATCCATCATCCTAGGAAGACCTTTCCTAGCCACAGCAAGAGCTGTGATTGATGTGGACAGAAGAGAATTGATCCTTCAAATAAATGAGGACAAACTTGTGTTTACAACTCAAGGATCTCTCTCTGCATCCATGGAGAGGAAGCATAAAAAGCTTCTCTCAAAGCAGAGTCAAACAAAGCTCCCACAGTCAAACTCTAAGTTTGGTGTTGGGAGGCCACAACCAAACTCTAAGTTTGGTGTCAAACCCCCATATCCAAACTCTAAGTGTAGTGTTGGGAGGTTTCAACAAAGCTCTGCACATCTGTGAGGCTCCATGAGAGCCCACTGTCAAGCTATTGACATTAAAGAAGTGCTTGTTGGGAGGCAACCCAATGTTTATTTATCTAATTTTCATTGTTTTTCATGTTTTATTAGGTTCATGATCATGTGGAGTCAAAAAATAAACATAAAAATTGAAAACGGAATCAAAAACAGCAGAAGAAAAATCACACCCTGGAGGAAGACCTTACTGGCGTTTAAACGCCAGTAAGAAGCATGTTTTGGGCGTTCAACGCCAGAACAGAGCATGGTTCTGGCGCTGAACGCCAGAAATGGCAGCATCTGGGCGTTTGAACGCCAGAAATGCACCCTGGAGGAGAGCTGGCGCTGAACGCCCAGAACAAGCATGGTTCTGGTGTTCAACTCTAGAAACAGGCTACAAATGGGCGTTCAACGCCCAGAACAAGCACCAACCTGGCGCTGAACGCCTAGAGTTGTGTGCAAGGGCATTTTACATGCCTAATTTGGTGAAAGGCTGTAAATCCTTGAACACCTCAGGATCTGTGGACCCTACAGGATCACCTCAGGATCTGTGGACCCCACAGGATCCCTACCTACCTCCACTTACTTCTTCTCACCCCTCTTTCACACAATCCCATAAACACTCTTCCCCAAAACCCTTCACCAATCACCTCAATCTCTCTTCCCCATCACCTCTTCACCACTCACATCCATCCACTCTTCCCCATAAACCTACCTCATAAACTCCACCTACCTTCAAAATTCAAAATCAATTTCCCACCCAAACCCACCCTACATGGCCGAAACTTAACCCCCCTCCCTTCCCTATATAAAGCCTTCCATTCTTCCTCATTTTCACACAACACAACCCTCTCTTCTCTTCTTGGCCGAAACACACCTCCCCCCTCTTCTCCATCTTTTCTTCTTCTTCTTCATCTATTCTTTCTTCTCTTGCTCGAGGGCGAGCAAAATTCTAAGTTTGGTGTGGTAAAAGCATAAGTTTTTTGTTTTTCCATTACCATTGATGGCACCTAAGACCGAAGAATCCTCTAGAAAAGGGAAAGGAAAGACAAAAGCTTCCACCTCCGAGTCATGGGAGATGGAAAGGTTCATCTCCAAAGCCCATCAAGACTACTTCTATGATGTTGTGGCCAAGAAGAAGGTGATCCTCGAGGTCCCTTTCAAACTCAAAAGAAATGAGTATCCGGAGATCCGACATGAAATTCAAAGAAGAGGTTGGGAAGTTCTAACAAACCCCATCCAACAAGTCGGCATCCTAATGGTTCAAGAGTTCTATGCTAATGCATGGATCACTAGGAACCATGATCAAAGTAAGAACCCAAACCCAAAGAATTATCTCACCATGGTTCGGGGGAAATACTTAGATTTTAGTCCAGAAAATGTGAGGTTGGTGTTCAACTTGCCAAACATGGAAGAGAACGCACGCCCCTACACAAGGAGAGTCAACTTTGATCAAAGGTTGGACCAAGTCCTCATGGACATATGTGTAGAAGGAGCTCAATGGAAGATTGACTCAAAAGGCAAACCGGTTCAACTAAGAAGACTAGACCTTAAGCCTGTAGCTAGAGGATGGTTGGAGTTCATTCAATGCTCAATCATTCCCACTAGCATCATGATTGGAGAAGAGGTGGAAGTTTATGAGATTATACCTCAAGAACTCTACAAGGTGGCTGACAAGTCCTCCACTATGGCAAGGTTAGCCTTTCCTCACCTCATTTGCCACCTATGCAATTCGGCTGGGATTGACATAGAGGGAGATATCCTCATTAAAGAGGACAAGCCCATCACTAAGAAAAAGATGGAGCAAGCAAGAGAGCCCATTCATGGAGCTCAAGAGGCGCATGAAGCTCATCACCATGAGATCCCGGAGATGCCTCAAATGCATTTTCCTCCACAAAACTATTGGGAGCAAATCAACACCTCCCTAGGAGAACTAAGCTCTAACATGGGAAAATTAAGGGTGGAACATCAAGAGCACTCCATCATCCTTCATGAAATAAGAGAAGATCAAAAAGCAATGAGGGAGGAGCAACAAAGACAAGGAAGAGACATAGAAGAGCTCAAGGACATCATTGGTTCCTCAAGAAGGAAACGCCACCATCACTAAGGTGGACTCATTCCTTGTTCTTACATTCTCTATTTTTCGTTATGTGCTTATCTATGTTTGTGTCTTCATTACATGATCTTTAGTAGTTAGTAACTTTGTCTTAAAGTTATGAATGTCCTATGGATCCATCACCTCTCTTAAATGAAAACTGTTTTAATTCAAAAGAACAAGAAGTACATGAGTTTCGAATTTATCCTTGAACTTAGTTTAATTATATTGATGTGGTGACAATGCTTCTTGTTTTCTGAATGAATGCTTGAACAGTGCATATGTCTTTTGAAGTTGCTGTTTAAGAATGTTAAATATGTTGGCTCTTGAAAGAATGATGACAATGAGACATGTTATTTGATAATCTGAAAAATCATAAAAAAATGATTCTTGAAGCAAGAAAAAGCAGCAAAGAACAAAGCTTGCAGAAAAAAAAATAGAAAGAAAAAGAAAAAGCAAGCAGAAAAAGCCAAAAGCTCTAAAAACCAAGAGGCAAGAGCAAAAAGCCAGTAACCCTTAAAACCAAAAGGAAAGGGTAAATAAAAAGGATCCCAAGGCTTTGAGCATCAGTGGATAGGAGGGCCTAAAGGAATAAAATCCTGGCCTAAGCGGCTAAACCAAGCTGTCCCTAACCATGTGCTTGTGGCGTGAAGGTGTCAAGTGAAAACTTGAGACTGAGCGGTTAAAGTCAAGGTCCAAAGCAAAAAAAAAAAGAGTGTGCTTAAGAACCCTGGACACCTCTAATTGGGGAGTTTAGGAAAGCTAAGTCACAATCTGAAAAGGTTCACCCAATTATGTGTCTGTGGCATTTATGTATCCGGTGGTAATACTGGAAAACAAAGTGCTTAGGGCCACGGCCAAGACTCATAAAATAGCTGTGTTCAAGAATCATCATACTGAACTAGGAGAATCAATAACACTCTCTGAACTCTGAGTTCCTATAGATGCCAATCATTCTGAACCTCAACGGATAAAGTGAGATGCCAGAACTATTCAAGAGGCAAAAAGCTATAAGTCCCGCTCATTTGATTGGAGCTATGTTTCATTGATAGTTTGGAATTTATAGTATATTCTCTTCTTTTTATCCTATTTGATTTTCAGTTGCTTGGGGACAAGCAACAATTTAAGTTTGGTGTTGTGATGAGCGGATAATTTGTACGCTTTTTGGCATTGTTTTTAGTATGTTTTTAGTAGGATCTAGTTAATTTTAGGGATGTTTTCATTAGTTTTTATGTTAAATTCACATTTCTAGACTTTACTATGAGTTTGTGTATTTTTCTGTGATTTCAGGTATTTTCTGGCTGAAATTGAGGGACTTGAGCAAAAATCAGATTCAGAGGTTGAAGAAGGACTGCTGATGCTGTTGGATTCTGACCTCCCTGCATTCAAAGTGAATTTTCTGGAGCTACAGAACTCAAAATGGCGCGCTTCTAATTGCGTTGGAAAGCAGACATCCAGGGCTTTCCAGCAATGTATAATAGTCCATACTTTGGCCGAGTTTAGATGACTTAAAAGGGCGTTTAACGCCAGTTCTACGCTGCTGTCTGGAGTTAAACGCCAGAAACAAGTCACAAACCAGAGTTGAACGCCAGAAATACGTTACAACCTGGCGTTCAACTCCAAAAAGAGCCTCTGCACGTGTAATATTCAAGCTCAGCCCAAGAACACACCAAGTGGGCCCCGGATGTGGATTTATGCATCAATTACTTACTTCTGTAAACCCTAGTAGCTAGTTTATTATAAATAGGACTTTTTACTATTGTATTAGACATCTTTGATCAGTTGTATGCTATCTTAGATCACGTTGGAGGGCTGGCCTTTCGGCCATGCCTGAACCTTCTTCACTTATGTATTTTCAACGGTAGAGTATCTACACTCCATAGATTAAGGTGTGGAGCTCTGTTGTTCCTCAAAGATTAATGCAAAGTACTACTGTTTTTCTATTCAATTCATCTTATTTCGCTTCTAAGATATTCATTCGCACTTCAACCTGAATGTGATGAACGTGACAATCATCATCATTCCTTATGAACGCGTGCCTGACAACCACTTCCGTTCTCCCTTAGATTGAATGAGTATCTCTTAGATCTCTTAATCAGAATCTTCGTGGTGTACGCTAGATTGATGGCGGCATTCAAGAGAATCCAGAAAGTCTAAACCTTGTCTGTGGTATTCCGAGTAGGATTCAATGATTGAATGACTGTGACGAGCTTCAAACTCGCGAGTGCTGGGCGTAGTGACAGACGCAAAAGGAGGGTAAATCCTATTCCAGCATGATCGGGAACCTCAAATGATTAGCCGTGCCGTGATAGGACATCTTGGACCATTTTCACAAGAGGAGGGGATGTAGCCACTAACATCGGTGATGCCCTTGTATAAAGCCAGCCATGGAAAGGAGTAAGACTGATTGGATGAAGGCAGCAGGAAAGCAGAGGTTCAGAGGAACGAAAGCATCTCTATACGCTTATCTGAAATTCTCACCAATGAATTACATAAGTGTTTCTATCCTTCTTCTATTACTTATTTTCGAAAAATCCATAACTATTTTATATCTGCCTGACTGAGATTTACAAGGTGACCATAGCTTGCTTCATACCAACAATCTCCGTGGGATTCGACCCTTACTCACGTAAGGTATTACTTGGACGACCCAGTGCACTTGCTGGTTAGTTGTATCGAAGTTGTGACAAATTATGAATGGAGATTAGAGCACCAAGTTGTTGGAGCCATTACCAGAGATCACAATTTCGTGCACCAGGGACCATATGTGATTACAAGTGTATCACTATATGGTTATGTGGAGCTTCAAGATATTGATTCTGATAAGAAGTTCATTGTTAATGGACAGAGAATCAAGCACTATCTTGAAGGCAATGTTGAGCAAGAGTGCTTAAGGCTAAGGCTAGATTAAAAACTCAGCAAGGTCCAGCTAAAGACAATAAAGAAGCGCTTGCTGGGAGGCAACCCAGCCATGGGGCATCATTTCCTCTAAGCATTTTGCCCTATTCTTGATTTAATTTGTTTATATAAAGTTCATTGATACTAAGGTAAAGAGTCAATTGTATAAGTTTACAGGGTTACAAAAGGATTCTGCACACAAAACAGAGAAAAAGAGCTCACTGGCAAGAAAACGCTAGTAAAAGTCTATTTTGGGCGTTCAACGCCCAAAAGAAGCATTCACTGGGCGTTGAACGCCAGTAAGGATAGCCATCTGGGCGTTAAATGCCAGAAAGAAGCATCTTCTGGGTGTTGAACGCCAGAAAGAAGCTCCTTCTGGGCGTTTAACGCCAGATTTACAGCGTCCTGGGCGTTCAAAAAAACGCCCAGTGACAAAGGAGTTCCTGGCGTTCAACGCCAGAAAGAAGCAACAGCTGGGCGTTGAACACCCAAGAGAAGCAGCAGTTGGGCGTTGAACGCCCAAAACATGCAGCGTTTGGGCGTTCAAACGCCAGGATGGTGGGGAGGAGGTAATTTCGTTTTTACTTCATATTTTTCATTTTAATTTTAATTTTCATGTTTCAATTCATGATTTCTTGCATAAACATGTTACAAACCCTGATTTCTAAAATCCCTAATTTCTAAAAACCCTACTTTAAAAATATCAAATATATCTTGATCCATAAGCACAAATCCTTTTTTTTCAATCCAATTCAACTCTTTTTCAAATTTTCAAAACAAATCTATCTCTTTTCATTCTAAAATCTTTTCAACTAATCAATATCTTTTTTTAATCTCCATATTATCTTTTTCAAAAATCCAAATTTATCTTTTTCAAATATCTTTCATATCTCTTCAATGTTAAATTATATCTTTTCTTATCATACTTATTTCTTTTTAAATCATAACTTCTATCTTATCTTTCTCCCTATTTTCGAAAACCCACCCCCTCCCTTTTAAAAACACATTCGGCCTCCCTCCTCTCATCTACCATTCAACACTCGCTCTCCTTCTATCCCTCTCCTTTCTTTCTTTTGCTTGAGGACAAGCAAACCTCTAAGTTTGGTGTGTTTATCCGTGATCACTAAACTATACCCACTAAGATCATGGCTCCTAAAGGAAAATAACCCACTCCAAGAGGCAAGAAAGAGAGTGTTCCAAAACCACTTTGGAATCAACGGAGGTTCTTAACCAAAGAACATTCAGACCATTACTACAAAATAATGGGTCTAAGATCAGTGATCCCGGAAGTCAAGTTCGATCTGAAAGAAGATGAATATCCGGAGATCCAAGAGTAGATTCGAAACAAGAACTGGGAAGTCCTAGCTAATCTTGAAACGAAAGTGGGAAGGAATAAGGTTCAGGAATTCTATGCTAATCTGTGGCAAACAGACAGGCAGAAAATATCTGGAACTGCCCTCTATGACTATAGGACTGCGGTCAGAGAAAAGATTGTTCATATCCACCTTGACAAAATCAGGGAGATCTTTAAGCTACCTCAGCAGAAAGATGACCCAGACTCTTTCAATAGGAGAATGATGAGAACAAACAAGGGCTTGGATAAGATTCTAGAGGATATATGCATCCCTAAAGCCAGGTGGACTACCAGCACGAAGGGTGTCCCAAATCAACTCAAGAGAGAAGATCTCAAACCAGTCGCCAGAGGATGGCTGGACTTCATTGGGCGTTCTATATTGCCCACCAGCAACCGTTCTGAAGTCAATGTTAAAAGAGCAGTGATGATCCATTGCATTATGTTGGGAAAAGAAGTAGAAGTTCATCAACTGATTCCATCTGAATTCTACATACTTGCTAACAAGAACTCCAAGGATGCCAGGTTGGCTTATCCAAGCCTAATATCTATGCTCTGCAAAGATGCTGGAGTAAAGATGGGAATAACAGAGTATATCTCAGTGGAGCAGCCAATCACTAAAATCACAATGGAAAAACAACAAGTGCAGGATGATCCCATCAAGAGGAGGGCCCAAGAATTCCTACCAGAACTCCCTTAATTTGAATGCTGGGAACATCTTGAAGCATCTGTTACTAAGTTGCAAGAAGCTATGGACCAATTAAAAGAAGAACAGCAAAATCAAAACAGCATACTCTACAAACTGCTCAGGGAACAAGAAGAGCAAGGGCGTGACTTCAAAGAACTGAAGCGTCAGAAACTATCTCTTGAAGGGCCAAGCACACCACAGACTAAAGAGGCATCCACTTCCCAACTTCAAGGTTGTTGAGATCTGATCTTAACCTTAACCCTGTGATAACTTTTTTTTTATTTGAGTTTCACCTTAGGAGTCATATAGTAATAATTAGTATCTATATTTTTTATTTTATCTCCAATTAAGCTATAATTTATTTCTCTCATCATCATTAAACATGAATAAAATAGAAGATTTTCTTTAGAATAAGGAGTCAATAATTTTCGAGTTTTTAATAAGAAAAATTCTAATTATTTACATGTGGTGGCAATGCTTTTTGTCTTCTGAATGAATGCTTGAACAGTGCATATGTCTTTTGAATTTGATTTTTTAGAATGTTAAATATGTTGGCTCTTGAAAGAATGATGAACATGAGACATGTTATTGGTAATCTGAAAAATCATAAAAAATGATTCTTGAAGCAAGAAAAAGCAGTGAATACAAAGCTTACAAAAAAAAAAAGGCAAGCAGAAAAAGCCAATAGCCCTTAAAACCAAAAGGCAAGGGTAATAAAAAGGATCCAAGGCTTTGAGCATCAGTGGATAGGAGGGCCTAAAGGAATAAAATCCTAGTCTAAGCGGCTAAACCAAGTTGTCCCTAGCCATGTGCTTGTGGCGTGAAGGTGTCAAGTGAAAACTTGAGACTGAGCGGTTAAAGTCAAGGTCCAAAGCAAAAAGAAAAGTGTGCTTAAGAACCCTGGACACCTCTAATTGGGGACTTTAGCAAAGCTGAGTCACAATCTGAAAAGGTTCACCCAACTATGTGTCTGTGGCATTTATGTATCCCGACTGGAAAATAAAGTGCTTAGGGCTACGGCCAAGACTCATAAAAGTAGCTGTGTTCAAGAATCAACATACTAAACTAGGAGAATCAATAACACTATCTGAACTCTGAGTTCCTATAGATGCCAATCATTCTGAGCTTCAATGGATAAAGTGAGATGCCAAACCTGTTCGGAAGCAAAAAGCTACTAGTCCCGCTAATTTAATTAGAATCTGAGCTTCACCCAAAAACTCTGAGATATTATTGCTTCTTGACTTATTTGTATTCTATTTTATTTGTCTAGTTGCTTGGGGACAAGCAACAATTTAAGTTTGGTGTTGTGATGAACGAATATTTTATATGCTTTTTGGCGTTAATTTCCTATAGTTTTTAGGATGTTTTAGTTAGTTTTTAGTTTATTTTCATTAGTTTCTATGCAAAATTCATATTTCTGGACTTTACTATGACTTTGTGTATTTTTCTGTAATTTTAGGTATTTTCTGGCTGAAATTGAGGGAACTGAGCAAAAATCTAATTCAGGCTGAAAAAGGACTGCTGATGTTGTTGGATCCTGACCTCTCTGCAATCGAAATGGAATTTCTGGAGCTACATGAGTCCAATTGACGCGCTTCCAATTGCGTTGGAAGGTAGACATCCAGGGCTTTCCAGAAATATATAATAGTCCATACTTTGCTCAAGGATAGACGACGTAAACTGGCGTTCAACGCCAGTTCCATGTTGCAGTCTGGCGTCCAGCGCCAGAAACAAGTTACAAGTTAGAGTTCAACGCCAGAAATAGGTTACAACCTGGCGTTGAACGCCCAAAACAGCCCAGGCACGTGAGAAGCTTTAGTCTCAGCCCCAACACACACCAAGTGGGCCCCAGAAGTGGATTTCTGCACTATCTATCATAGTTTACTCATTTTCTGTAAACCTAGGTTACTAGTTTAGTATTTAAACAACTTTTAGAGATTTATTTTGTATCTCATGACACTTTAGATATGAAATTTGTACCTTTTGGCAGCATGAGTCTCTAAACCCCATTGTTGGGGGTGAGGAGCTCTGCAGCGTCTCGATGAATTAATGCAAGTACTTATGTTTTCCATTCAAACATGTGTGTTCCTCTCTAAGATACTCATTCGCGCTTAACTATGGAGAGGGTGATGATCCGTGACACTCATCACCTTCCTCAATCCATGAACATGTGTCTGACAACCACCTCCATTCTATATTAGAATGAATGATTATCTCTTAGATTTCTTAATCAGAATCTTCGTGGTATAAGCTAGATCAATGGTGGCATTCATGAGAATCCGGAAAGTCTAAACTTGTCTGTGGTATTCCGAGTAGGATTCTGGGATTGGATGACTGTGACGGGCTTCAAACTCGCAAGTGCTGGGCATAGTGACAGACGTAAAAGGATAGTCAATATTATTCCAGCATGATCGAGAACTTTCAGATGATTAGCCGTGCTGTGACAGAGCATTTGGACCATTTTCACTGAGAAGATGGGAAGTAGCCATTGACAACGGTGACACCTTACATAGAGCTTGCCATGGAAGGAACTTTGCACTTTTTCATGCATGAGGGAAGAGGAATACAAGAGAAAAGCTGAAATTCAGAAGACAAAGCATCTCCAAAACTCCAACATATTCTCCATTACTGCATAATAAGTATTTATTTCATGCTCTTTTATTCCTTGCAATCAAATTTGATAAGTGAATTGTTTTATTATTTTCCTGACTAAGAGTTACAAGGTAACCATAGACTGCTTCAAGCCAACAATCTCTGTGGGATCGACCCTTACTCACGTAAGGTATTACTTGGACGACCCAGTGCACTTGCTGGTTAGTTGTGTGAATTTGTGAAGAATTGTAATTTCCAATTTCGTGCACCAGTAACAAACCCCTTAAAAATTGTTAACCGAGTATTCAAACCTCGGGTCGTCTTCTCAAGGAACTGCAAGGAAGTATGTTCTTATTATTGGCTATAAGGATTGTATTCGGGGTTTAGAAGGTGAGAAGCAAGTGATTTGAACGACAAGTAAAGTAAATGGCAATTAAAATAAATAAATACTGTAAAGTAACTTTTGGCAAGGTAAGAGAAATTAGAAGTCCAACTTAGTTATCTCTCTCAACAATAATGAAAGTTGAATCTAAATTCCACTTAGTTAACCCTTACTAAAGCAAAGGAAAGTCAAGGGACTAATTAGTTTGACCTTCGAATCCTAATTATTTCCTAAGAAAAAGTTGGGATTATTGAAGTTCAGTTTAATTAGCAAGATAACGATTATCAATTATGCTGAGGTTGATAACTGTTGAGTTACTGATTTCTTAACCAGGACCAAAAGGGGAAAAAGTAAATTGCTGGAATAAAATATCTTCAGATTGGAAACAATGATAACATAAATTAAAAAGAGAAATCATAAACTGAAAATACCTCAAATATCATTAATTCAAATAATAATCTGTAACATGGAATAATTCATAAATTCAATTATAAAAGTAAATAATCAACTCAAGTGCTGGAATAAATAAAAGTGAAAGGGAAGCAAAAACAAAGAAACATTAAACCTGGATCGAGAGTCACTCTTACAAACTAAGAGAAGTCCTAAATCCTAAGAGAGAGAGGAGAGAACCTCTCTCAAGACTAAATCTAAATCATGGGAAGTAAAAATTGGCGAGCCTCCTTTGAATGGATGCATTCCCCCACTTTATAGCCTCTAATCTGTGTGTTCTAGGCTGAAAACTGGGTCAAAAGCAGCCCAGAAATCGTCCCTTGCGATTTCTGTTACGTTCAGATCGCGGGCAAGTGACGCGGAGGCGTCTTCCACGCAGCCACGTGGATTGCTTTCCTGCCAGGTCACGCGTCCGCGTGATCCACGCGTTCGCGTCGCCTGGCGTCGGGGCAGCTATGGCAAATTATATATCAAATCGAAGCCCCGGATGTTAGCTTTCCAACGCAACTGGAACCGCATCGTTTGGACCTTTGTAGCTAAAGTTATAGCCTTTTCAGTGCGAAGAGGTCAGGCTGGATAGCTTAGCAGTTTCTCTAACTTCTTGTATTCCTTCCACTTTTGCATGCTTCCTTTCCATTCTCAGAGCCATTCCTGCCCTGTAATCTCTGAAAACTCTTAACACACATATCAAGGCATCTAATGGTAATAAGAGAGGATTAATAATAAGCAAATATAAGATCAAAGAAGCATGTTTTCAATTATAGCACAAAACTAGGAAGGAAAATGTAAAACATGCAAATAGTATGAATAAGTGGGTAAAGAGTTGATAAAATCCACTCAATTGAGCACAAGATAAATCATAAAATAGTGGTTTATCACAGGGGCGTGAGCTACTGGAGCTGAAGCGCCAGAAGCTCTCCCTTGAAGGACCAAACACCCCACAGATTGAAGGAGCATCCACTTCTCAAAATCAAGGTTGTTGAGTCCTAACTTTGTGATAACCTTTATTATTAGGAATTTATTTTAAGAGTCATTTATTTTTCTGTCTTCTATTATTATTGGTTTGCTCTTATATTTATTTCTGAGTCTTATTTTTATTCCATGATTAATAAAATTTAAATTTTATGTCTTAAAGCTATGAATATCCTATGAATCCATCACCTTTCTTAAAGGAAAAAAGTTTTCTGAAAAAGAAAAAGAAATACAGGAATTTTAAATTGTAAAACAGATTAATTATTTTGATGTGGTGGCAATACTTTTTGTTTTTCTGAATGAATGCTTGAACAGTGCATATTTTTAAATTTTTTGTTTATGAATGTTGAAATTGTTGGCTCTTGAAAGAATGATGGAAAAGGAGAAATGTTATTGATAATCTGAAAAATCATAAAAATGATTCTTGAAGCAAGAAAAACCAGTGAAAAGCTTGCAAAAAAAAAAGAGAGGCGAAAAAAAATAATAAAAGAAAAAGAAAGAAAAAGAAAAAGCAAGCAGAAAAAGTCAATAGCCCTTTAAACCAAAAGACAAGGGTAAAATAAAAAGGATCCAAGGCTTTGAGCATCAGTGGATAGGAGGGCCCACAGGAATAAAATCTTGGCCTAAGCGGCTAAACCAAGCTGTTCCTAACCATGTGCTTGTGGCGTGAAGGTGTCAAGTGAAAAGCTTGAGACTGAGCGGTTAAAGTCGTGATCCAAAGCAAAAAGAGTGTGCTTAAAAGCTCTGGACACCTCTAATTGGGGACTCTAGCAAAGCTGAGTCACAATCAGAAAAGGTTCACCCAGTTATGTGTCTGTGGCATTTATGTATCCAGTGGTAATACTGGAAAACAAAATGCTTAGGGTCACGGCCAAGACTCATAAAGTAACTGTGTTCAAGAATCAACATACTGAACTAGGAGAATCAATAACACTATCTGAATTATGAGTTCCTATAGATGCCAATCATTCTAAGCTTCAAAGGATAAAGTGAGATGCCAAAACTGTTCAAAAGCAAAAAGCTAATAGCCCCGCTCATCTAATTAAGACTGATCTTCATAGTTGTTTTCAGAATTTATTGTATATTCTCTTCTTTTTATCCTACTTTGTTTTTAGTTGCTTGGGGACAAGCAACAATTTAAGTTTGGTGTTGTGATGAGCGGATAATTTATACGCTTTTTGGCATTGTTTTTAGTATGTTTTTAGTATATTTTAGTTAGTTTTTATTATGTTTTTATTAGTTTTTATTCAAAAATCATATTTCTGGACTTTACTATGATTTTTTGTGTTTTTCTATGATTTCAGGTATTTTCTGACTGAAATTGAGGGACCTGAGCAAAAATCAGATTCAGAGGCTGAAAAAGGACTGCAGATGCTGTTAGATTCTGACCTCCCTGCAGTTGAAGTGAATTTTCTGGAGCTACAGACGCCCAAATGGCGCGCTCTCAATTGCGTTGAAAATTAGACATCCTGGGCTTTCCAGCAATATATAATAGTCCATACTTTGCCCAAGATTTGATGGCCCAAACTGGCATTCCAAGTCAGCATAAAAATTATTGCGTCAAAACGCCAGAACTGGCATAAAAGCTGGAGTTAAACGCCCAAACTGGCACAAAAGCTGGCGTTTAACTCCAAGAAAAGTCTCTACATGTGAAAGCTTCAATGCTCAGCCCAAGCACACACCAAGTGGGCCCGGAAGTGGATTCTGCATCATTTAATCATTTCTGTAAACCCTAGGCTACTAGTTTTCTATAAATAGGACCTTTTACTATTGTATTTACACACCTCATGACACTTTACACGTTTCATATTGTATCTTTGACGGCATGAGTCTCTAAACTCCATGGTTGGGGGTGAGGAGCTCTGCTGTGTCTCGATGAATTAATGCAATTACTACTATTTTCCATTCAATCAGGCTTGTTTCTATTCTAAGATATTCACTCGCACTTCAACCTGATGAATGTGATGATCCGTGACACTCATCATCATTCTCACCTATGAACGCGTGCCTGACAACCACTTCCATTCTATCTGCAATAGCTTGAGTGTGTATCTCTTAGCCTCTATTCCGAAAGATCAGAGTCTTCGTGGTATAAGCTAGAATCAATTGGCGGCCATTCCTGAGATCCGAAAAGTCTAAACCTTGTCTGTGGTATTCCGAGTAGGATCTGGGAAGGGATGACTATGACGAGCTTCAAACTTGCGAGTGCTGGGCGTAGTGACAGATGTAAAAGGATCAAAGGATCCTATTCCAACATGAGTGAGAACCGACAGATGATTAGCCGTGCGGTGACAGCGCATTTGGACCATTTTCACTGAGAGGATGGATGGTAGCCATTGACAACGGTGATCCACCAACATACAGCTTGCCATAGAAGGAACCTTGTGTGCGTGAAGAAGAAGATAGTAGGAAAGCAGAGATTCAGAAGACAGAGCATCTCCAAAACTTCAACCTGTTCTCCATTACTGCATAACAAGTATTTATTTCATTTTTTTTACTTTTTACAATTAAAACTAAGAATCATTACTGATATCCTGACTAAGAATTACAAGATAACCATAGCTTGCTTCAAGCCGACAATCTCCGTGGGATCGACCCTTACTCACGTAAGGTATTACTTGGATGACCCAGTACACTTACTGGTTAATTGTGCGGAATCACAAAAGTGTGATTGTAATTTCGTGCACCAACCTCCCCACACTTAAAAGTGTGCACCGTCCTCGGTGCATTCAAAGATGAGCAAGGGGGTATGGCGATTTTCTGGATTGCTACCTTTAGCTGGTAGATCAACCGGTTACTGCGCGTTCTTTCTTCCACTTCCATTTTTGCTTGTGGTGCATCATTCATGAAAAACAAAAATATAACACCATAAGATGAGATAACTCAAAAACAAGGAAGCATACATTGTTGGGAATGAGGTACTAATCACTAGAATTGAGTGAGTGAATTAGTGTGACATTAGGAAAATAGGGATGTGAGTTCTAGATTAGGCACCTTTTAGAACACACATTAGCATAAAAAGTTATGTCACAAAAGGAGCATGCACTTTATTCATTTTAGTGAGCTTGAGATGCTTTAAGTAAACTTTTAAGGTAAAACAAGAATTAAAGAAGCATGAAGGCATTCAAGCTATAAGCATATGGATGCATATGATCATGAAATACAATGCATTAAGGTAAATGCACACCATCCAATGTCAAAAGATTGCCTAATCAAAGAATAGGGTTCAAATCACATGGTGGCCAGATCATGCAATTCAAGAAGAGTTACAAGCTCGAAGGCAATTCTCATCACTTGGTATTCTTAAAAGGTAAGCATGAAAAAACTCAAGACCAAGTAGCAAAATATAACCTTAACAATAGAATCCAACAAAGATTATAAACATAATGATGTTAAGATAACATCCCGTTTAGTACTCAGCAACAATTAATGGTAAACAAGATTAACAATCCAACACTTACAATGAAAAAGAGAAAATGAAAATTAAATTAACTAACTAACTAAATAACTAACTAAAATAAATGGTTATCAATGGTGTTTGGGAGTGTTGGATGAGGGGTTGAAGAAGGGAAGAAGAAAGGAGAAGGAAAGAAATGGAAAGAGGAGAAGAAAAGAGATGTGTTGAAGGAAGGACATCCGCGCGTATGCGCGTGGATGGTGGTACAATGGACGCGACGCGTACGCGTACATGGCGCGTGCGCGCGGATGGCTTATTTCGAGAGTGATGCGTACGCGTCATGTGCGCGTACACGCGAGTTGGTTTGTGCGAAAGGCACAATGCTAGCGCAGCATTCGCACAACTCTCGGGTTTTTGGCTTGCGGTGGAATTTCTCAATCCACGCGTACGCGTACATGGCGCGTCCACGTGGGTAGGTGAAAATGCTTGATGCATGCGTACGCGCGCAGTCCGCGTACGCGCGGATGGTGCTCTATTTTTCAAAAATATTTTTTTATTTATTTATTTTTCTATGTTTTTGCACCAATCCAAGCATTCCAAACCTCCAAACAGCTACCAAAACACCATAAAACCTTATTTAACATACTAAACTACCAATTATACTCAACTAACTAAACTAAACATGAAATCAAACCAATTTCTACCAATATTTACAAAAGAAAAAATGAAAGGAGTTTACCATGGTGGGGTGTCTCCCACCTAGCACTTTTATTTATTGTCCTTGAGTTGGACTTATGGGGAGCTCCTCTTAAGGTGGCTTGTGCTTGAACTCATCTTGGAACATCCATCAATGCTTGAGTCTCCAATAAGCTCCATTCTTCAAGTTCAATTTTCCCAAGCTTTGATAGAGTTCTTCATAGATTATGGGCTCCCAAAATTGATTCTCCTTGTGTGATCTGGGATCCCATACTTTATTTTCACACCCGTCCTTGAATTGATCATCATTAGTCCATCCAGGTGGCAAGTAAGGTGAATTCTCAATAAAGTGACCAACAATCCTCTTAGACCCATCTAGTTGAGCACTACTCCAACCTTTATATCTCATGTTTGATGCATCAACCATAATGAGCCTTGATTTGCAACACCAACCACAAAACCTTTTTCGCTTACGCTTCATCCCACAAAGTTCCCTAAGTTGGCCATCCGTTTCAAGCAAACCATATTCAAGTGGGATAATAAAGCTAATAGAAATGAATTTTACCCACTCAAATGAAGGTGTAGATGGAAACCTAGGCAAAGAAGCGTCCAAGGATCTTGACAAAGCGTATTCAATTCCCATCCTCCTTTTTCTAAGGATCTCCACCTTCTCACAAGATCTCTTAATCTCAATCCTTTGTTCAATAATTTTATCTAAGCCTTTTCCCTTAATCAAGTCATAATTGGGAGGTTGAGAGAAATTTACCTCCTCAACGCTCTCAAATCTACTGGGAGAAGGTTCTTCATGCTCAAAGGATTCTCCACCACTAAGACTTGATGCTTGATCTTCATCACCAAGGAAACTCAATTCTTGCTCTATCCCATTTAATTCTTCCTAAGGGATATGCCTTGGAGGTTGTGCACATTCCTCCTCAACATCAACTTTAATCTTATTGGAGGGGTTTTTTTCAACTCTATGTTCCCATGGAGGCTCCGCATCTCCTAAGTCTTCAACCACTTCTTCCTTTTCTTCAACAATTATAGCTTCCTCTAATTGTTCCAACATAAAGCAATAATTCTCATCATCCAATCTCTCCTTCATGCTATGCTCTCCCTTGGGTTCTTTACATGTAGCCATGGGAGTTCCTTGAGTATTCAAGCATTGGGATGCTAACCGGTTCACCACCTTATCTAAGGCGGCCGTGAAATTTTGTACCTTCCTTTTCATCTCCTCTTGGCCTTGAAGAAGAACATCAAGGACGTCATCTATTGGAGGTTGGGGTGGATGGAAGGGTTCATCAATTTTGGGGAAGGATTCATAGTAGGGAGGTGGTTCTTCTTGGTAGGGTTGTGGTGGTTCAATAATTTCCACTCTTTTCACTTGTTTCACAACACGCTCCATGGTTGCTTGAAGTTGATCCAATGTTTCCTTGAGATGATCCCTTGACTCTTGTTCCTCTTGGATAATATGATTTGGATCATACGGCTCTTGGATCGATGGACATGAGTATTTTTCCATGGGAGGTTGTGGTGGGAAGTAGAGTTCATCTTGTGGTTGAAAATTTTCATATGTTGAAGGTGGTTTATTTTGGTAATAATATGGAGGGGGTGGTTCTTGAAAATGTTGATCTTGGAATAGTGGTGGCTCTATATGTGGTTCATATGGCTCATATGGTTGTTGTAATTGTGGATATGGATGAGGGTCATATGACGGTGGTTGGTGAAAAGGGGCTTGTGAGTATGGTTGAAGGTTATGTTGAGGATATGGCTCATAGGCATATGGTGGTGGTTCTTGAAAATTACAAGGAGATTCACCATAGCCATTTGATTGATATGCATCATAGAATGGCTCTTGTTCATAGTGCATTGGTAGAGGTTGTTGCCAAGAGGATTGATCATATGCATATGGCTCCTCCCACTTTTGATTATCCCATCCTTGATACACATCCTCATTGTAGCCCTCATTTCCTATAACATAGTTAGAACCAAACTCATAGCCAAAGTGAGAATTCATAATAGCAAAGAGAAAGTGAAAACAAAATCAAATTAGAAGCAAGAAAATTAAAACCTAAAACTAGCAAGAACTAATAAAGAAGCACAAGGCAAACATATTTACAATATTCACATATATACAATAACCAATAATACAACACCATTGCAATTCCCCGGCAACGGCGCCATTTTGATGAACGTATTATTGACGGTTTAGAATTCACAAATGAAGTCTCGTTGTAAGTATAGTTTCTAAACCAACAAATAACCCTTTCGTACAAAAGATTGTTTGTCACTAAAACAAACCCCTAAAATTAATAACCGAAGTATTTAAACCTCGGGTCGTTCTCCCTATGAATTACAATAAAGTGTTCTTGTTATTGGTTATGGAGTATGTTTTGGGGTTTTGGGAATAAGGAACAAGAAATATAAATGGCAATGAAAATAAACTAACAACTAACAAAGCTCTTGACAAGATATGAGAACTAGAAGTCCTATCCTAGCTATCCTCCTCAATTGTGATGAGAATTGTCCATTGCTACCACTTAGTTAACCTCTAACCATGGAGGAAAGTCAAGTGGATGAATTAACTTGATTCCACAAGTCCTAGCCAACTCCTAAGAAAAGACTAGCTTTAGTGGTATCCAAGTCAATTGGCAATCTCTAATTATCAATCAACAAAAGTGTTTGATAACTCAAGTGTCACTAATTACTCTACCTAGGCCAAGAGGAACAAAATCTAACTAATAACTAAAAGAAGCATTTCATCAAACACATAGAAGGAAATAAAATTAAACAACATGAATTGCAAGAATTAAAGAGAGATCTAACTAGAATAGCAATAGATCAACAATAGAAAAGGAAAACAATTATGAAACAACAAAGAACTTACCAATTTCATTGAAGAAGAAATGTAGATCTACAAAAGAAAGTTCATAAACTACAACTAACAATACAAAGGAATTATAAGAGAAGAAGAATTCTACAACTACAAGAGAATAATTAAGGAAAGAAAAGGAAATTAGAAGAGAGAAGAAGAACTAGATCTAGATCTAAACCTAATTCTTGAGAGAAGAGAAAGCTTCTCTCTCTAGGAACTAACTCTCACTAAAACTAACTAAAAACTAAAACTATGACTAAAGATCAAAATTATGTTAATTCCCCTTCAATCCTTGGGTTAAATAGCATCAGAAATGAGTTGGATTGGGCCCACAAGGCTTCTAAAATTGCTGGCCATGAGTTGCATTAAGTGAATCATGTGCAACCATCGGCGCGTATGCGTATAATGCACGTGCGTGCCCCTAAACGTGATGCAACTATGGAAAATCTTATATCATTTCGAAGCCCCAGATGTTAGATTTCCAACGCAACTAGAACCACATCATTTGGACCTCTGTAGCTCAAGTTATGATCGACTAAGTGTGAAGAGGTCGGCTTGACAGCTTTTGCGATTCCTTCATTTCTTCATGAGTTCTCCATTTTTACATGCTTTTCCTTCATTCCCTTGATCCAATCTTTGCCACCTAAACCTGAAATTACTTAACAAACATATCAAGGCATCTAATGGAATCAAAGGTAAATCAAGATTAAATAATTAAGGGCTTAAAAAGCATGTTTTCACACTTAAGCACAAATTAGGAGACAATCATGAAACCATGCTATTTCATTGAATAAATATGGGTAAAAGGTGATAAAATCCCCCTAAAATCAATACAAGATAAACCCTAAATATGGGGTTTATTAGCCATTGCTTCTGATTGTCTCCCCACCTCAAGTTGCGATGGTTCCTCCATGAAGAATTGTATGTGTGCCCATGGAAATCATTGTGGGAAGAGCTTGTGTTGTGCATATATTGGACTTGCTCAGGCTACTGCTCATTATTGTATGCCTTAAAGCTTTCTTCATTTTGACCCCATGCATTTGAAGCTTGGCTTGTTGTGCTGATTGCAGCTAATTGAAGTCCATCCATCCTTTTTGCCATCATTTCCATCTACTGCTGGATTTGTTGGTTGATGCAATGTCCAAAGTGGGTTAGGAATTTTTATCTCAAAAATAGAGTTTCTCCGTTGCAAGTATAGTCCTAACCCACAATCGACTCACAATCAAAGTTTGAATTCAAAGATGTCACTATTCAAAACCAATTCAATTCCGAGAGTTTTCAATTCCCGGGTCGTCTTCCATGGACACTTGAGGCCAATGAGTGTGCAATTTCGGTTATGAAGCTCATGGGGTTTTGAATGAAGAGATAAACATATAAAGTAAAAAAAGAACATGCAAAATTGTGATAAATGAACTAATAAAGGAATCAACGAACTAATTATGCAATATAGACAAGGTATAAAAGGGATTAATGTAAATGTGTATGAAAGATTTAAAGCATAAAAGGTATCTTGGCTTGGAATGAGCTAAAGGTCCTTTCCTTGTGGAACCACAACTATGAAAATTAGAATGAATTAATCTCACTAGATTAACCCTCACATCGGAGAGTAAGATAAATGAGCATAAGTGTTCTTAACCCACAAATCCTAAATTGCTTGCTAATTGCCTTAGCAACAAATTAGCGTTAGTGGGAACAAGAACAATTAACAATCCAGGAATTGACACTAAATATTAGACATTCCAACTCTAGGAATCCAATTGCCCACTTTTCCCAAGCCAAGAGATAGAAAACTAGCCCAAAATCATAATTGACAGTTTGTCAAACACTTGGTGGGCAAAAACACTAAACATGGGAAAAATGAGAAAATGCTTGAAACTAAAAGTAAGAAATGATCTCAATCAACAATAACCACTCAAGAAAGCATATAACAATCCTCAATCATCAAATTCATCAACAAAAAATTGAAATTACAAAAGAGAAGTAAAATTGAACTACAACATGAAATATAAGAAAGAGTAAGAACAATGTAGTTATAAAGAGTAGTAACAAAGAGATACTTACAATGGAAGCTAGCAAAATCCAAGATAAAATATGGAAATGGCACTTGAATGTAAAAACCCTAGTATAAACCCTAATAGAGATGATGAAAAACTTAAAGAAAAACTATACTAAAAGCTTCCTATTACTACTCCTAAGCTACCCTAATGTTATGCTATGCTATCGTCTTCATTTTTCCTTCATTATGAGCTAAATGGCTTCAGAAATGGGCCTCCAAATCACCAAAATCACGAGTCACATGCAGTTTTAATGAAGGCATGTACGGACACCTATGCGTACGCACAGACGTGTGCGCATGCACACTCTGCCAAAATCTCTACCTGTGCGTACGCACAAGAGGCTGTGTGCACACACACTAGGCGATGCTTGAATGGATGCGCGACGCGCACGATGCGGCTCACGCGCACGCATGGCTCTGTTTTGATGGTTTTACGTACGAACGCAGGCCTGTGCGCACGCACACTGTAACATCTCGTATTTTTGAAAATCTAAATATAAATAAATTGTGATTTTATCTTATTAGGTTTAAACTTTATAATTTTAGAAATTATTTTATTAGAAATAATTAAATAGATTCGGAGATAAATTTATTTTGAACCAATTAATATTCTTAGGTAATTTTATTATAATGGAATATTTTGTATAATTTTAGTAATTAAAAAATAAGAAAGAATTGTATAATTTCATTTAAGTAACTTTTATTATGAATAAATTATGGTTTATTTTATTAGTTTAAAGCTCTTAGAGATTAATTTATTAGGAATGATTAAATGGATTTTTATAAATACTTAAAGTTTAAGTAATTTTATTATAATTAGATATTTTGTAAATTGAAATTAAAGTTTCGGTGATAAAAAAATAATAAAAAGTTATATCATTTAATTTGACTAATTAGTATTGATTTTAAACTATATTTTATAAAAATGGGATTAATATGCTTATTTTATAATTTAAATTAGAAATAATTAATTCAACTTACCAATATGTTGATAAATAATGTTCTTAAATATTTTTAAGAGATTTATTTGGTTTTTAAATTACTCTACTTTCCAATTTTATCAAAATATCTATTCATATCTATCCATATTCTTTTATAAAATCCTAATTTCTAACCCTAAATTCCAAAATCCCTAAAATCATTCAGAAACCCGAATTTCTCCAATTCTTAACCCTAACAACTACAGCCTCACCTTCCTTCACGTAACAAACACATACACATGTAGAAGTAGAAATGAGAGATGGAGATCCGAAATCTAGAGAGTGAGGGAGCCGCGAGGAAGAAGAGAAGGAGAAGGGCGTGGCGTCGCCGGCTGGGTACCGCCGCCGTTCAACTCGTCGTCACGCCGTCCACGTCAAGCTCGTTTCGTCACCATGTCGCAAAGGAGGGATTGCTGCCCGGGGTCGTGCCGTTCGTGGAGCTTGCCGCCGTCTCCGTTCAAGCTATTGCTGCCGCCACACTCCATGCCATTTCCATCGTCATTCGCGGAGGAAGAGGAAGCATGTGCACCAAAGGAGATTGAGAGAGACCGAAGCTGCGAGGGAGAGGAAGTGACGCACGAAGCTGCCACAGGAACTGCGAGCCAGAAGAGCCACTGACGTTGCCATTGTGGCCATCGCCATCGCCGTGAGTGAACTCTGCCGTTGGTACTAATCGAGACTGCTGAAGTTGCTGTTTTGACTCTGATGTAATTCATCCTTGTCCCTACGCATGGTTGTCCTCTGTTCTTCCTCTGCTTTTGATTTTTGTAGTTACCTGAATCTCTGCTGCCGTGGGTATTGCCGTAGGAGTCGTTGGGAACTAATGTTGGAGCTGCCCTTGATGATTCTGATGCTGCTACGTAAGTTCGGTGCTGCTGTGTTGTTGCCGGAGGAATGGAACTCATAAAAAAATGTTATTGAGGCTGATGTTTGGTTTGATTGCGTTGTTAACGCGATATTGAGGTAGGGGGTTTAACTTAAATGATTTTAATTTTAGAATGCCCATAAAGTTTATTGAAAAACGACAAATAGATTTAATAGCTGTGAGTAATTGATTGATTATGTGAATGTAGAATTGTGGCTGAAATTGTGACTCGAATGGTTGAGATTGTGATTTGAAATTGTTGATTAGTGATATTGATTGATTATGTGGATTGGGAATTGTTTGATAACCAATTGTTGAAAATTTCTGAATTTTAATAGATTATGTTGGATTTGTTGCCGTTGAGCTGTTATTTGATATATTGTAATGTTAATGAACTTGGTTGGTGGTTGATTTGGAACTAGTTTTGATGGGTATTGAAGGGTTGGATTTTGAATACTAAATGGTTTGCTGAAAATCAGATTCTCTTGAAATTAAACGGTAATTTTGAAAGTAATTTAATAATCCTATTGTGATTGAAATGATAAGAATTTAAATGTTAATTAAATTATATTAAGTGTAATTGTGAAAATTCAATTTTGAAGGTTTCGTATCAACTAGAGAACTAGTTATGATTTTTCAAAGTTGAACTCTAAAATCTGATTTTCTGCATAATTTTAAACGAAGTCAGAAACTTTGAAAAGCTATAACTAATTATGTAATGATCAAAATTGCATGAGACTAAGTCTGGGTTAAACTTAGGAATATAAGGAACTAAACTGGAAAATTTGAGACCTTTTTGTTAACCATACAATTTATGGCAAAGTTTTAAAGTTAGGTTGTTAAATCTGTCCTGTAGCAGAAAAGGTCAAACAGGGCAGCAAATTGTGTGTCTTGCTACAACTTATACAAGCTGAGTTTTGGGGTGAAACGAATTTTGTTATCAAATTTGATTAATTTGGTTTATTTCTCTAAAACTTCAGAATTTTAGGTGTTAAAGATTGGGAGTTATGAATTTTTGAATATTGGTGGTCAAAGCTGAAAAGAAACAGATTTCAGCAAGCTATGCATCAACTTCCAATGCTTGTAACTCTTATAATTAAATAGAAATTAATTGGAGTTTTGTAATAAGAGTTATTCAAATTGGAAAGTACTAAGCTTGTTGGTTTCTAAAACAGATTCTGACTTATTTTTACTTAAATTCCAGGTTATGTAACTTCTTCATTAAAAATTGTATTAATTTAGAACCAATTGAGAAAGAAACCTGGATGAGTGAAGTTGAATTATATTAATTTTTAAAGTCATTGGATTTAACTTGGATTTTATATTGAATTTTGAATATCACATGCTGCTGCTGTTTTTCTGGTTTTACACACTGCAGAGCAGTCACAGTTTTTCCTTTATTCCTAAGGCTAGAGAAACTAGAAAATTATGATCTTTAGTTTGTTAGAAAGCTTATTTCAAGATGAACTCCTAGACATAAAGTTTGTGCAATTCCGAGTTTATTTGCTATATTAAAAACAGAAAAGAAGATAGAGTGTTGAGAATGTCTGAGTGAGAGTTATGAGTTTATAAAATTAAAGATGAACCTTAGCTTCATAGGGCTGATTCAATGTTGGAATTTCTTTGATTCTGAATTGATTTGATATTGGAGAGGTTGAAAAGAGTTTGGTAAATTGTTTGGTTAGGACCCGTAAGGGTGGCTATGTCCTATTTTTAAAGGAGATTATGTCCAAATTTTTATAAAAGTATAAGGACTTAATCAAAATCAATATTTAAGGCTTATTTAATGATAATAATGATAAACCCATATTTTATGATATATATTGTGCTCAAATTGAGTGATTTATTCAATCCTTCACCCACTTATTCATATTAATTGCATGGTTTTACTTTCCCTTCCTTATTATGTGATGTATGTGAAAAACATGTTTCCTATGCTTAAAAATAATTATTTTGATTACCCTTTATTTCCATTCGATGCCGTTATTCGTGTGTTGAGTAGTTTCAGATCTTCTAAGGCAGCAATGACTTAAAGGATGGAAAGGAAACATACAAAAATAGAAGGAAAGCATAAAACGGAGTTTTTGAAGAAACTGGCAGCGACGCGACCGCATGGATGACGCGATCGCACGCCAGCACGAAATGGCAGTGACGCGACCGCATGATTGACGCGACCGCGCGCCATAAGCGAAACGCATATGACGCGGACGCATGACTGACGCGACCGCGTGACAAGGAAAACTCCAAATGACGCGACCGTGTGACCCACGCGGACGAGTGACAAAAGCCACGCACCAGAAATTGCAGAAAACGCTCCCAGCGATTTCTGAAGCCCTTTTTGACCCAAATCCAAGTCCAGAAGGCATAGATCAGAGGTTATGAAGTGGGGGAATGCATCCGTTCAAGGAGAGTCTCCAATTAGTTACTTTTCCTGATTTAGATTTAGTTTTGAGAGGGAGATTCTCTCCTCTCTCTTTAGGGTTAGGATTTAGATTAGGATTTTATTCGCCTTCAGGATTATCTCTTTTTACCAGATTCAATATTCCTTTTTATTATTTTCTCAATTTTATTTATGAATTCTTCCATGTTGCAGATTACTCTTTTGAATTAATGTTATTTGAGGTATTTCAGTTTACAATTGCTCTCTTTTATTTATGTTATTGTTATTCCCAATCTGAAGACATTTTTATTCCAGTAGATTTATTTTTCCCCTTTTGGTCTTGGGGAGTTATCAAACTCAACGTGATTGATAATTGTTATCTTTGCTAATTGAATTGAACTTCAATAATCCCAATCTTTCCTTAGGGATTAACTAGGATTTGAGGGTCTAACTAATTAGTCACTTGACCTTCCCTTACTCTAGCAAAGGTTAACTAAGTTGAATTAAAATTCAATTTTCATCATCATTGATAAGGATAACTAGGATAGGACTTCCAATTTCTCATACCTTGCCAAAAGTGTGTTTTACAGTCATTTATTTATTTTACAGTCTTTTACTTATTTTAATTGCAATTTAAATTACTTGCTCCCTACCTTCAAAACCCCAATTTACAATCTTCATAACCAATAATAAGAACATACTTCCCTGCAGTTCCTTGAGAAGACGACCCGAGGTTTAAATACTTCGGTTATCAATTTATTTAGGGGTTTGTTACTTGTGACAACCAAAACGTTTGTACAAAGGGATTTCTGTTGGTTTAGAAACTATACTTACAATGCGACTGTTTTTATAAAATTCTTTACTGGTAGAAATTCTAACGTCAAATAACTTCAATGATTCTTTTAAGAAAAGATTATTTGGTATACGAGATTGTTGGCAAGGGCGTGAGTCTTGTCCCACTTGCGTATTTGCAATTATGAAAGAAAAAGGAAAGAGTAAAGTACTTATTGTATGATTATCTGTTGCTTGAGGCAACCTAAGAGATATTTGTTTATTTGTTTGTTGCTTGAAGCAACCCAAGAGATGTTTGTTTGTTGCTTGAGGCAACCCAAGAGATGTTGTTTACTTATTTGTTGCTTAATGCAACCCAAGAGATAATATTTATTTATCTGTTGCTTAAAGCAACCCAAGAGCTTCTGTAGGGAAACTAGGATACCTACAGCAATTTTTCGTTCCCAAGAGTATATTTCCTGCGAGTAGAAAGCAGAGGCTGTCTCAATAGAGCTGGTAATAATTATATGCGCATTTATTTGAACGGAAAATTGTATTCGGGAAATCGTGAACTCGTGACCGGAAAAATGTCGGGAATGCAGGTGCTAACCGAGACATGAGCTCATGACCTGCACTAGGACTAGACATTCATCATATGCATCTATGTGACATTGTTTGAGTGTGTATATTGTAATTGGTTTGCCTAAGTGGATAATTCTGTTTAATTGCTAATTGCTATACTTGATGTAATTGCTCTTGATTGTGTTTGAACCTCATTACCTGTGTTTGTATCTGATTGTTTGGATTGTGGTGATTGGATATTGATTGAGTTGTTTGGGCTGAGGGCAGCCTCGCTCTCGCACAACTCTCTGTTCAAAAATCATTAATTGCCAAATATTGGGTGACGCGATGCGATCGCGCGAGTGGCCACTTAATAGGATGCGATGCGGCCGCGTGGGGCATGCGGTCGCGTGAGATGGACTGTGCGTCCAGCGCCAGTCCAGCACCACTCTAGCACAACTTTCGGCTGTGCACTATTATTACGTCGAAATCCTGGTCACGCGGCCGCGTGGGACACGCGGTCGCGTGGGAGGCCATAATTCCCATTTGACGCGGTTGCGTCAGCGACACGGTCGCGTGGGATGATTTGTGCCATTGGCACGCCACCAGCCACGCTCCAGCGTGACTCTCTGTTCATTTTTATTTTCTCCCCTCTCCTTGCGACGCGGACGTGTCGCTATTGCGGTCGCGTCGCCTGGCATTTTTCTTTCTTTTTTATATATGCAATTATGTAGTATGCAATATGCAGTGCTAATGTAGATGCTATGAAAACTTCCAGGTTCAATGAAAATAAAATAAAATAAAAATAAACAACACGAAATAAAATTGAAAAAGAACGATTATACCGTGGTGGGTTGTCTCCCACCTAGAACTTTTAGTTAAAGTCCTTAAGTTGGACATTGGAGGAGCTTCCTGTTATGGCGTCTTATGTTTAAATTCATCCAAAAATCTCCACCAGTGCTTGGAATGCCAATAGCCTCCGGGGTCCCAAACTAGGCATGTAAAGCTTCTGAGCAGCTTCAAACAGATTTTCAGGCTCCCGGGGTGACGAATGTCAGAATAGATTCCAGGATCCTAAGCCTTGTTTTTAAATCCGCCTCCGTTTTGATCTACAGGTCTCCATCCGGGCGGTTTAAAGAGTAGAATCTCACCATGGTGACCAAACGTTCTCTATGATCCATGCAATTGAGCATGATACCAATCCGTGTACTTCGAGGTGAAGCGTGGAACCTTATTGAACCTTGTGCACCAACTCTGAGTACGAGCCATTTCCCTCTTACTCTTAAAGCCGCAAAGAGCTCTAAGCTGGCCATCTGTTTCAATCAAACCATATTCAAGTGAATAAGTAAAGTTATAGGTTAAGGATTGTACCCACTTGAAGCTTGTATTAGGTGGTAATGGCCTTGGGATAGGTGTTTCTGGTGTTTCTGTAAGTTCTACTCCCTTGTGCTCTTCTGTGAATTCCTCCACTTCCTTGCAAGGTTCTACAATTGTATCTGTGTCCTGGACAAAGTCTTCTATGTCTTCCTCATCACTTGAGTCATAGATTGGAGGTTGAGAGAAATCTACCTCCGCATCGTCTTCGTATTCACTTGGGGAAGATTCTTCGATCTCAGAGAATTCACTTGCAGATGCAAATTCATTACTAAGAGAATTTGACTTGTGACTATCATCATCAAGGGAATTTGTATCCTGGGTTATTCTGTCTGATTCTTCATAAACAACTTGCCTTGGAGATTGTACAATATCCTCCTTAGCATCAACTGTAGCGTCTTTGACGGAGTTCTCCTCAGTTCTGGATTCCCATGGAGGTTAAGCATCTCCTAGATCTTCAACCAACTCTACTTTTTGAACAATGACAGCTTCTTCTACTTGTTCTAGTACGAATTCATTCTCTATCTTGTCCACTGGAGTTTCTGGTATCTCCTTCATGCTACGCTCTTTGTTAGACTATTCACATGGGGCTGTGGCTGATCCTTGTGTATTTGAGCACCTAGAAACCCATTGAATTACTGCTTGCTCCAGTTGTCGAATGGTTGTTTGAAGTTTATTTACTGTTTCCTTTAGGTGAACCTCTGCTTCTCGGGTTGCCGGATTTGGACATGATACATAGGAAAGTGGTGGTGGTTGGGAGTGATTAGATTGGAATCGGGGTAAGGAAGGATCATATGGTGGCGAATGGTGAAGAGAAGCTTGTGAGTGTGGTGGTTCGAGGTTATGTTAAAAGGATGGTCTATAGGCACGGGGTGGGGCTTGTTGGTAGTTACAAGGTTCTCCACCATATCTTTCAGCTGGGTATGCATTGTAGAATGGTCCTTGTCCAGGATACCTCGGAGGGTGTTGCTGCCTAAAGGGATGATTAGATCCTCTTGGCTCCATCCATCCTTGATTGGTCTGACATTGATGTACATTCCTGCTGTAACTTCTATTTCCTTCAACAAAATTAGAACCAAACTCAAAGCGAGAGGGGTGAGAATTCATGGTAGCAAATGAAAAATAAAAAGGAAAAATAGAAATAAAAAAACAAGTAAAAGAAAAATATTTACAATAACCAACAATAAGGCACACGTTAGCAGTTCCCCGGCAACGCCGCCATTTTGACGTTCGGGATTTTTGCCAGAAAAGAATTTCATAAAAATAGTTGCATTGTAGATATAGTCTCTAAACCAACAAAAATCCCTTCCTACAAACGTTTGGTTGTCACAAGTAACTGATGAGCGGATATTTTATACGCTTTTTGGGGTTAATTTCATATAGTTTTTAGGATGTTTTAGTTAGTTTTTAGTTTATTTTCATTATTTTCTAGGCAAAATTCATATTTCTGGACTTTACTATGAGTTTGGGTGTTTTTCTATAATTTCAGGTATTTTTGGCTGAAATTGAGGGAGCTGAGCAAAAATCTGATTCAGGCTAAAAAAGGACTGCTGATGCTGTTGGATCTTGACCTCTCTGCAATTGAAATGGAATTTCTGGAGCTACAGGAGTCCAATTGCGTTGGAAAGTAGACATCCAGGGCTTTCCAGCAATATATAATAGTCCATACTTTGCTCAAGGATAGATGACATAAACTGGCGTTCAACGCCAGTTCCATGTTGCAGTCTGGCGTCCAGCGCCAGAAACAAGTTACAAGTTGGAGTTCAACGCCAGAAACAGGTTACAACCTGGCGTTGAACGCCCAAAACAGCCCAGGCACGTGAGAAGCTTTAGTCTCAGCCCCAGCACACACCAAGTGGGCCCCAGAAGTGGATTTCTGCACTATCTATCATAGTTTACTCATTTTCTGTAAACCTAGGTTACTAGTTTAGTATTTAAACAACTTTTAGAGATTTATTTTGTATCTCATGACATTTTAGATCTGAAATTTGTACCTTTTGGCAGCATGAGTCTCTAAACCCCATTGTTGGGGGTGAGGAGCTCTGCAGCGTCTCGATGAATTAATGCAAGTACTTATGTTTTCCATTCAAACATGTGTGTTCCTCTCTAAGATACTCATTCGCGCTTAACTATGGAGAGGGTGATGATCCGTGACACTCATCACCTTCCTCAATCCATGAACATGTGTCTGACAACCACCTCTGTTCTACATTAGAATGAATGATTATCTCTTAGATTTCTTAATCAGAATCTTCGTGGTATAAGCTAGATCGATGGCGACATTCATGAGAATCCGGAAAGTCTAAACCTTGTCTGTGGTATTCCGAGTAGGATTCTGGGATTGGATGACTGTGACGGGCTTCAAACTCGCAAGTGCTGGGCGTAGTGACAGATGCAAAAGGATAGTCAATCTTATTCCAGCATGATCGAGAACTTCCAGATGATTAGCCGTGCTGTGACAGAGCATTTGGACCATTTTCACTGAGAAGATGGGAAGTAGCCATTGACAACGGTGACACCTTACATAGAGTTTGCCATGGAAGGAACTTTGCACTTTTTCATGCATGAGGAAAGAGGAATACAAGAGAAAAGCTGAAATTCAGAAGACAAAGCATCTCCAAAACTCCAACATATTCTCCATTACTGCATAATAAGTATTTATTTCATGCTCTTTTATTCCTTGCAATCAAATTTGATAAGTGAATTGTTTTATTGTTTTCCTGACTAAGAGTTACAATGTAACCATAGACTGCTTCAAGCCAACAATCTCCGTGGGATCGACCCTTACTCACGTAAGGTATTACTTGGACGACCCAGTGCACTTGCTGGTTAGTTGTGCGAATTTGTGAAGAATTGTGATTTCCAATTTCGTGCACCAAGTTTTTGGCGCCGTTGCCGGGGATTGTTTGAGTTTGAACAACTGACGGTGAATCTTGTTGCTTAGATTAGGAAATTTTTGTCTTTTGGGTCAGAGTCTTTTATTTTCTTTTCAAAAATAATTTTTCTATTAAATCTTGTGCCAAACTTTAAGTTTGGTGTTTTCTTGTTGATTTTCCTTTGTTTTTCGAAAATTTTAGTTTGGTTTTCTAAAAATTTTAAGTTTGGTGTTCCTTCTTCATGTTCTTGTTGTTCTTGTGAGTCTTCAAGGCGTTCTTGAGTTTTCCTTGTGTCTTGATCTTAAAATTTTTAAGTTTGGTGTTCCTTGGTGTTTTCCCTCCAAAATTTTCGAAAACAAGGAGCATTAAATCTAAAAATTTTAGATCTTGTGTTATTTTATTGTTTTTCTCTTTCCTCATTAAATTCAAAAAATATCTTTTCCCTCTATTTTAAAGCAATTTTTCGAAAATCAATTTTAAAATTCATATCTTTTTCAAAACTTCTTAACCACTTTCTCTCTCCTCATTTTTTCGAAAATCTTCACCCATTTTTATTTATTTTATTTTAATTTATTTTATTTTCGAAATAAATAAATAATTAAATAAATAAAAATATTTCTTTTCTATTTTACATCATCACCCTTTCTCCATCATGGATCCAAGTGGAAATGAACAGTCCAGAAAGACTCTGGGGTCATATGCTAACCCCTCTACTGCTTCATATGGGAATAGTATCTGCATACCCTCCATTGGACTCAGTAGCTTTGAGTTGAATCCTCAGCTCATTATCATGGTGCAGCAAAGCTGCCAGTATTCCGGTCTTCCACAGGAAGAACCTACAGAGTTTCTGGCACAATTTTTACAAATTGCTGACACAGTACATGATAAGGAAGTAGATTAGGATGTCTACAGATTATTACTATTTCCATTTGCTGTAAAAGACCAAGCCAAGAGGTGGTTAAATAACCAACCTAAGGCTAGCATAAAGACATGGAAACAGCTGACAGAGAAATTCCTGAATCAATACTTTCCTCCAAAACGGATGACACAGCTAAGGCTGGACATCCAAGGCTTTAAATAAGGAGATAATGAATCTCTTTATGATGCCTGGGAGAGATACAGAGAGATGCTAGGAAAATGCCCCTCTGAAATGTTTTCAGAGTGGGTTCAGTTAGACATCTTCTATTATGGGCTTGCAGAAAGAGCTCAGATGTCTCTAGATTACTCAGCCGGTGGATCTATCCACATGAGAAAGACAATTGAAGAAGCTCAAGAGCTCATTGATACACTTGCCAGAAATCAGCATCTGTACCTAAGCAGCGAATCTTCCATGAAAGAAGAGGCTAAAATAGTGACTACTGAACCCAGTCCAGCTGAACAAGCTACTAAATTCAATCAGCAATTGGACTTTCTAACACAGCAGTTAGCCAAATTCAAAGATAGACTACAAGAGACAAGGATCGCTAATATAAATGTGGAAGAACAATTGAAGCAAACAAAGCAGCAGCTGTCAAAACAAATAACAGAAGAATGCCAAGCAGTTCAATTAAGAAGTGGGAAAACATTAAATACCCCACCTCAAGGCAGCAGGAAACCAAGAAATGAACAAACCACCCAAAATTCATCTGAGGACAGTAAGAGCCCAGGGAAAGATAATTCTGGCGTTAAAACGCCAGAAATTGGGTGGAAGGCTGGCGTTGAACGCCCAGACTATGCTCAGGACTGGCGTTCAACGCCAGAAACAAGCAAGGAACTGGCGTTGAATGCCCAAAAGAAGCACAGTTCTGGCGTTCAGATGCCAGGAACAGATGAGGAGTTGGCGTCTAACGTCACTCTAGCTTCTAACTCTGGTACTCAAATGCCAGTGAGGGATCAGACACACACAAGTGCTGATGACAACCCCTCTAAAAAGGCTTCTTCAACCATTTCTGTAGGAAATAAACCTGCAGCAACCAAGGTTGAGGAATATAAAACCAAGATACCTTATCCTCAAAAACTCCGCCAAGAGGAGCAGGATAAGCAATTTGCTCGCTTTGCAGATTATCTCAGGACTCTTGAAATTAAGATTCTGTTTGCAGAGGCACTTGAGCAAATACCTTCTTATGCGAAGTTCATGAAAGAGATCTTAAGTCATCAGAAGGATTGGAGAGAAACTGAAAGAGTTCTCCTCAGTGAAGAATGCAGTGCAGTCATTCTGAAAAGCTTTCCTGAAAAGCTTAAAGATCCCGGAAGCTTTCTGATACCATGCATATTAGAGGGTAATTGCACCAAGACAGCCCTATGTGATCTTGGGGCAAGCATCAACCTAATACCTGCATCCACCACCAGAAAGCTTGGTTTAACGGAAGAAGTTAAACCAACTCGATATGTCTCCAACTTGCTGATGGCTCCATTAAATACCCGTCAGGCGTGATTGAGGACATGATTGTCAGGGTTGGGCCATTCGCCTTTCCCACTGACTTTGTTGTGCTAGAAATGGAGGAGCACAAGAGTGCTACTCTTATTCTAGGAAGACCTTTCCTAGCAACTGGACGAACTCTCATTGACATCCAACAGGGGGAAATAACCCTGAGAGTCAATGAGGATGAGTTTAAGTTGAATGCTGTCAATGCCATGCAGCATCCAGACACACCAAAAGACTGCATGAAAGTTGATCTTATTGATTCTCTGGTGGAGGAGATCAACATGGCTAAGAGTCTCGAATCAGAGCTGGAAAACATTTTTAAAGATGTTCCGCCTGACCTAGAGGATTCAGAGGAATTGAAAGAGCCTCTGAAATTTCCTCCGGGAGAGGAAAAACCTCCTAAACCTGAGCTTAAACCATTACCACCATTCCTGAAATATGCATTTCTGGGAGAAGGTGATACTTTTCCAGTGATCATAAGCTTTGCTTTAAATCCACAGGAAGAGGAAGCACTAATTCAAGTGCTAAGGACACACAAGACAGCTCTTGGGTGGTCCATAAGTGACCTTAAGGGCATAAGCCCAGCGAGATGTATGCACAAAATCCTATTGGAGGATGATGCTATGCCAGTGGTTCAACCACAGAGGCGGCTAAATCCAGCCATGAAAGAAGTGGTGCAGAAAGAGGTCACTAAATTACTGGAGGCTGGGATTATTTATCCTATTTCTGATAGCCCCTGGGTGAGTCCTGTTCAAGTTGTCCCTAAAAAGGGAGGCATGACAGTGGTTCATAATGAAAAAAATGAACTGGTTCCTACAAGAACAGTTACAGGGTGGCGCATGTGTATTGATTACAGAAGGCTCAATACAGCCACCAGAAATTATCATTTTCCTTTACCATTCATAGACCAGATGCTAGAAAGACTAGCAGGTCATAATTATTACTGCTTTTTGGATGGCTATTCAGGCTACAACCAAATTGCAGTAGATCCCCAGGATCAAGAGAAAACAGCATTCACATGTCCATCTGAAGTATTTGCTTACAGAAGGATGCCTTTTGGGCTGTGTAATGCGCCTGCAACCTTTCAGAGATGCATGCTCTCTATTTTTTCTGATATGGTGGAAAAATTTCTGGAAGTCTTCATGGATGACTTCTCAGTATATGGAGACTCATTCAGCTCCTGTCTTGATCACCTGACACTAATTTTGAAAAGATGCCAAGAGACCAACCTGGTTTTAAACTGGGAAAATGTCACTTTATGGTGACTGAAGGGATTGTCCTTGGGCATAAAATTTCAAACAAGGGAATATAGGTAGATCAAGCTAAAATAGAGGTAATTGAAAAATTACCACCACCTGCCAATGTTAAGGCAATCAGAATTTTTCTGGGGCATGCAGGATTCTATAGGAGGTTTATAAAGGATTTTTCAAAAATTGCAAAACCTCTAAGCAACCTGCTAGCTGCTGACACGCCATTTGTGTTTAACACAGAGTGCCTGCAAGCGTTTGAAACTCTGAAAGCTAAACTGGTCACAGCACCAGTTATCTCTGCACCAGAATGGACATTACCATTCGAATTAATGTGTGATGCTAGTGATCACGCCATTGGTGCAGTACTGGGGCAGAGGCATGACAAGCTTCTGCATGTCATTTATTATGCTAGCCGTGTTTTGAATGATGCCCAGAAAAATTACACAACCACAGAAAAAGAATTGCTTACAGTGGTTTATGCCATTGACAAGTTTAGATCATACTTAGTAGGATCAAAAGTGATTGTGTACACAGATCATGCTGCTTTTAAATATCTACTCACAAAGCAGGATTCAAAACCCAAACTCATAAGATGGATGTTGCTTCTGCAAGAGTTTGATATAGAAATAAGAGACAGAAAAGGGACAGAGAACCAAGTGACTGACCATCTATCCCGGATAGAACCAGTGGAAGGGGCGTCCTCCCCCTCTATTGAAATCTCTGAAACCTTTCCGGATGAGCATTTGTTTGCCATTCAGGAATTACCATGGTTTGCAGACATTGCAAACTACAAATCTGCAAGGTTCATTCCCAAGGAGTACAACAGGCAACAAAAGAAAAAATTAATTACTGATGCAAAGTACTACTTGTGGGATGAACCCTATCTCTTTAAGAGATGTGCAGACGGCATAATCCGTAGGTGTGTGCCTAAGGAAGAAGCACAAAGGATCTTATGGCATTGCCATGGGTCACAATATGGAGGTCATTTCGGAGGTGAGCGAACAGCCACCAAAGTACTCCAATGTGGTTTCTACTGGCCTACACTTTACAGAGATTCCCGAGAGTTTGTACGTAACTGTGACAGTTGCCAGAGAGCTGGTAATTTGCCTCACAGTTACGCCATGCCTCAACAAGGAATCTTGGAGATTGAGTTGTTTGACGTATGGGGTATTGATTTCATGGGCCTTTCCCACCATCATACTCAAACACTTATATTCTGGTGGCAGTTGACTATGTATCAAAATGGGTTGAGGCCATTGCCACACCCACCAATGATACTAAAACAGTGCTGAAGTTCCTCCAGAAACATATATTCAGCAGGTTTGGTATCCCTAGGGTACTAATCAGTGATGGGGGCACTCACTTCTGCAATAAACAGCTTTACTCTACCATGGTCCGGTATGGGATTCGCCACAAAGTGGCGACTCCATATCATCCACAGACAAATGGGCAAGTTGAAGTTTTAACAGAGAACTAAAAAGAATCCTAAAACAGACTGTAAGTACCCGTAGAAAGGATTGGGCACGAAGCTTGGATGATGCTCTGTGGGCTTACAGAACAGCATTCAAGACTCCTATAGGGACCTCTCCGTACCAACTTGTGTATGGTAAGGCTTGTCACCTGCCCGTGGAACTGAAACATAAGGCCTACTGGGCAACCAGATTCCTAAACTTTGATGCCAAACTAGCTGGAGAAAAAAGATTGCTCCAGCTGAATGAGCTAGAGGAATTCAGATTCACTGCCTTCGAAAATGCCAAGCTTTATAAAGAGAAGTCAAAAAGGTGGCATGACAGAAAGCTGTCATCTAGAATCTTTGAACCAGGACAAAAGGTTCTGTTGTTTAACTCTAGGCTCAGGCTATTCCCCGGAAAACTGAAGTCCCGGTGGAGGGGACTGATGAGCGGATAATTTGTACGCTTTTTGGCATTATTTTTAGTATGTTTTTAGTAGGATCTAGTTACTTTTAGGGATGTTTTCATTAGTTTTTATGTTAAATTCACATTTCTGGACTTTACTATGAGTTTGTGTGTTTTTCTGTGATTTCAGGTATTTTCTGGCTGAAATTGAGGGACTTGAGCAAAAATCAGATTCAGAGGTTGAAGAAGGACTGCTGATGCTGTTGGATTCTGACCTCCCTGCACTCAAAGTGGATTTTCTGGAGCTACAGAACTCAAAATGGCGCGCTTCTAATTGCGTTGGAAAGTAGACATCCAGGGCTTTCCCACAATGTATAATAATCCATACTTTGGCCGCGTTTAGACAACGTAAAATGGCATTGAACGCCAGTTCTACGCTGCTGTCTGGAGTTAAACGCCAGAAACAAGTCACAAACCAGAGTTGAACGCCAGAAATACGTTACAACCTGGCATTCAACTCCAGAAAGAGCCTCTGCACGTGTAACATTCAAGCTCAGCCCAAGCACACACCAAGTGGGCCCCGGAAGTGGATTTATGCATCAATTACTTACTTCTGTAAACCTTAGTAGCTAGTTTATTATAAATAGGACTTTTTTCTATTGTATTAGACATCTTTGGTCAGTTGTATGCAATCTTAGATCACGTTGGAGGGCTGGCCTCTCGGCCATGCCTGAACCTTCTTCACTTATGTATTTTCAACGGTAGAGTTTCTACACTCCATAGATTAGGTGTGGAGCTCTGCTGTTTCTCAAAGATTAATGCAAAGTACCACTGTTTTTCTATTCAATTCATCTTATTTTGCTTCAAAGATATTCATTCGCACTTCAACCTGAATGTGATGAACGTGACAATCATCATCATTCGTTATGAACGCGTGGCTGACAACCACTTCCGTTCTCCCTTAGATTGAATGAGTATCTCTTAGATCTCTTAATCAGAATCTTCGTAGTGTACACTAGATTGATGGCGGCATTCAAGAGAATCCGGAAAGTCTGAACCTTGTCTGTGGTATTCCGAGTAGGATTCAATGATTGAATGACTGTGACGAGCTTCAAACTCACGAGTGCTGGGCGTAGTGACAGACGCAAAAGGAGGGTGAATCCTATTCCAGCATGATCGGGAACCTCAGATGATTAGCCGTGCCGTGACAGGGCATCTTGGACCATTTTCACAAGAGGAGGGGATGTAGCCACTGACAACGGTGATGCCCTTGCATAAAGCCAGCCATGGAAAGGAGTAAGACTGATTGGATGAAGGCAGCAGGAAAGCAGAGGTTCAGAGGAACGAAAGCATCTCTATACGCTTATCTGAAATTCTCACCAATGAATTACATAAGTGTTTCTATCCTTCTTCTATTACTTATTTTCAAAAACTCCATAACTATTTTATATCTGCCTGACTGAGATTTACAAGGTGACCATAGCTTGCTTCATACCAACAATCTCCGTGGGATTCGACCCTTACTCACGTAAGGTATTACTTGGACGACCCAGTGCACTTGCTGGTTAGTTGTATCGAAGTTGTGACAAATTATGAATTGAGATTAGAGCACCAAGTTGTTGGAGCCATTACCAGAGATCACAATTTCGTGCACCAAGTTTTTGGCGCCGTTGCCGGGGATCGTTCGAGTTTGGACAACTGACGGTTCATCTTGTTGCTCAGATTGGGTAACTTTCTTTTCGTTTGCTTTTCAAAAAGTTTTCAAAAAAAATTTTCAAAAATCTTTCAAAAATGTATCCTTTGTTTTCGAAAATAAAAATAAAAATAAAAATGTTTTCAAAAATATATTTTTCTTCAGAATTTTTAAGAATGAATTCTAGTGTTTCATAAAGCATGTTGAAGCCTGGTTGGCCGTAAAGCCACGACTGTAGGGCATGTTAGGCGTGTCATGTCTGAGTTACATACTAAAGCTTGGCTGGCTATTTAGCCATGCCTGACCCTTTGATTGGGGCTTTAGACTAAAGAGCATAAGATTCCTGGAATTCATATTAAAAATTTTGGAATCCTTATTTTTGTTTTTCAAATAATTTTCGAAAAAATACAAAAAAAATTAGAAAATCATAAAAATAAAAAAAAATTATTTTGTGTTTCTTGAGTCAAGTTGTAAGTTTGGTGTCAATTGCATATTCATCTTGCATTTTTCGAAAATTCATGCATTCATAGTGTTCTTCATGATCTTCAAGTTGTTCTTGGTAAGTCTTCTTGTTTGATCTTGATGTTTTCTTGTTTTGTGTTGTATGGTGTTTTTCATATGCATTCTTGTATCCATAGAGTCTAAGCATCAAAGATTTCTAAGTTTGGTGTCTTGCATGTTTTCTTTGCATTAAAAATTTTTCAAAAATGTGTTCTTGATGTTCATCATGATCTTCATAGTGTTCTTGGTGTTCATCTTGACATTCATAACATTCTTGCATGCATTCATTGTTTTGATATAAAAATTTCATGCATTGCATAAATTTCATGTTTTTCTCTCTCATCATAAAAATTCAAAAAAAATCAAAAAAATATTTTTCCCTTTTTCACTCATAAATTTCGAAAATTTGAGTTGACTTTTTCAAAAATTTTTAAAATCTTGTTGTTTTTATGAGTCAAATCAAATTTTCAATTTAAAAATCTTATCTTTTTCAAAATCTTTTTCAAAAATCAAATCTTTTTCATTTTTCTTAGTTATTTTCGAAAATTTTAAAAATATTTTTCAAAAATCTTTTTCTTATTTTTATATCATATTTTCGAAAATAACAATCATCAATTAATGTTTTGATTCAAAAATTTCAAGTTTGTTACTTACTTGTTAAGAAAGATTCAAACTTTAAGTTCTAGAATCATATCTTGTGATTTCTTGTGAATCAAGTCATTAATTGTGATTTTAAAAATCAAATCTTTTTCAAAAACTAATTTCAAAAATATCTTTTTATCTTATCTTTTTAAAAAATTTGATTTCAAAATATCTTTTCTAACTTCCTAACTTCTTATCTTTTCAAAATTTGTTTCAACTAACTAACTAACTTTTTGTTTGCTTCTTATCTTTTTCAAAACCACCTAACTAACTCTCTCTCTCTAATTTTCGAAAATATCTTCCCTCTTTTTCAAAATTTCTTTTTAATTAACTAATTATTTCAATTTTTAAATCTTAAATTTCGAAAATTACTAACATTTTTCAAAAACTATTTTCGAAAATTAATAACTCGTTTTCAAAAATTATTTTCGAAAATCCTCTCCCTCTCTCATCTTATTCTATTTATTTATTCATCTACTAACATCTCTTCCTCACATCACTCACCAAATTTGAACCCCCTCTTCTATCTGTGTTCGATTTTTTTTCTTCTTTTCTTCTTCTACTAACAATAAGGAATCTCTTTACTGTGACATAGAGGATTCCTCTTCTTTTCTTTTTCTCTTCTCTTTCTTATGAGCAGGGACAAAGAAAAAGGCATTCTTGTTGAAGCTGATCCAGAACCTGAAAGGACTCTGAAGAGAAAACTAAGAGAAGCTAAATTACAACAATCCAGAGACAACCTTATTGAAAATTTCGAACAAGTAAAGGAGATGGCAGCCGAACCCAACAACAATAATGCAAGGAGGATGCTTGGTGACTTTACTGCACCTAATTCCAATTTACATGGAAGAAGCATCTCCATTCCTGCCATTGGAGCAAACAACTTTGAGCTAAAACCTCAGCTAGTTTCTCTGATGCAGCAGAACTGCAAGTTTCATGGACTTTCATCTGAAGATCCTTTTCAGTTCTTAACTGAATTTTTGTAGATCTGTGATACTGTTAAGACTAATGGAGTAGATCCTGAAGTCTACAGGCTCATGCTTTTCCCTTTTGCTGTAAGAGACAGAGCTAGAGTGTGGTTGGATTCTCAACCCAGAGATACCCTGAACTCTTGGGATAAGCTGGTCACGGCTTTCTTAGCCAAGTTCTTTCCTCCTCAAAAGCTGAGCAAGCTTAGAGCTGATGTTCAAACCTTCAGACAGAAAGAAGGTGAATCCCTCTATGAAGCTTGGGAAAGATACAAGCAGCTGACCAAAAAGTGTCCTTATGACATGCTTTCAGAATGGACCATCCTTGATATATTCTATGATGGTTTATCTGAGCTATCAAAGATGTCATTGGATACTTCTGCAGATGGATCCATTCACCTAAAGAAAACGCCTACAGAAGCTCAAGAACTCATTGACATGGTTGCTAATAACCAGTTTATGTACACTTCTGAGAGGAATCCTATGAGTAATGGGATGCCTATGAAGAAGGGAGTTCTTGAAATTGATACTCTGAATGCCATATTAGCTCAGAATAAAATATTGACTCAGCAAGTCAATATGATTTCTCAGAGTCTGAATGGAATGCAAGCTGCATCCAACAGTACTCAAGAGGCATCTTCTGAGGAAGAAGCTTATGATCCTGAGAACCCTGCAATAGCAGAGTTAAAATACATGGGTGAACCATATGGAAACACCTATAATCCATCATGGAGAAATCATCCAAATCTCTCATGGAAGGATCAAAGGCCTCAACAAGATTTTAATAATGGTGGAAGAAACAGGTTTAACAATAATAAACCTTTTCCATCATCCACTCAGTAACAGACAGAGAACTCTGAACAAAACACCTCTAATTTAGCAAACTTAGTCTCCGATCTATCCAAGGCCACTGTAAGTTTCATGAATGAAACAAGGTCTTCCATTAGAAATTTGGAAGCACAAGTGGGCCAGTTGAGTAAAAGGATCACTGAAATCCCTCCTAGTACTCTCCCAAGCAATACAGAAGAGAATCCAAAAGGAGAGTGCAAGGCCATTGACATAAGCACCATGGCCGAACCTGTAAGGAAAGGAGAGGACGTGAATCCCAAGGAGGAAGACCTCCTGGGATGTCCAGTGATCAATAAGGAGCTTCCCTCTGAGGAATCAAAGGACTCTGAGGCTCATCTAGAGACCATAGAGATTCTATTGAACCTCCTTATGCCATTCATGAGCTCTGATGAGTAATCCTCTTCTGAAGAAAATGAGGATGTTACTGAAGAGCAAGCTGCCAAGTTCCTTGGTGCAATCATGAAGCTAAATGCCAAATTATTTGGTATTGAGACTTGGGAAGATGAACCTCCCTTGTTCACCAATGAACTAAGTGATCCAGATCAACTGACATTGCCTCAGAAGAGACAGGATCCTGGAAAGTTCATAATACCTTGTACCATAGGCACCATGATCTTTAAGGCTCTGTGTGACCTTGGTTCAGGAATAAACCTCATGCCCCTCTCTAAAATAGAGAAACTGGGAATCTATGGGGTGCAAGCTGCTAAAATCTCATTAGAGATGGCAGACAATTCAAGAAAACAGGCTTATGGACAAGTAGAGGACGTGTTAGTAAAGGTTGAAGGCCTTTACATCCCTGCTGATTTCATAGTCCTAGATACTGGGAAGGATGAGGATGAATCCATCATCCTAGGAAGACCTTTCCTAGCCACAGCAAGAGCTGTGATTGATGTGGACAGAGGAGAATTGATCCTTCAAATAAATGAGGACAAACTTGTGTTTACAACTCAAGGATCTCTCTCTGCATCCATGGAGAGGAAGCATAAAAAGCTTCTCTCAAAGCAGAGTCAAACAAAGCTCCCACAGTCAAACTCTAAGTTTGGTGTCAAACCCCCATATCCAAACTCTAAGTGTAGTGTTGGGAGGTTTCAACAAAGCTCTGCACATCTGTGAGGCTCCATGAGAGCCCACTGTCAAGCTATTGACATTAAAGAAGTGCTTGTTGGGAGGCAACCCAATGTTTATTTATCTAATTTTCATTGTTTTTCATGTTTTATTAGGTTCATGATCATGTGGAGTCAAAAAATAAACATAAAAATTGAAAACGGAATCAAAAACAGCAGAAGAAAAATCACACCCTGGAGGAAGACCTTACTGGCGTTTAAACGCCAGTAAGAAGCATGTTTTGGGCGTTCAACGCCAGAACAGAGCATGGTTCTGGCGCTGAACGCCAGAAATGGCAGCATCTGGGCGTTTGAACGCCAGAAATGCACCCTGGAGGAGAGCTGGCGCTGAACGCCCAGAACAAGCATGGTTCTGGTGTTCAACTCTAGAAACAGGCTACAAATGGGCGTTCAACGCCCAGAACAAGCACCAACCTGGCGCTGAACGCCTAGAGTTGTGTGCAAGGGCATTTTACATGCCTAATTTGGTGAAAGGCTGTAAATCCTTGAACACCTCAGGATCTGTGGACCCTACAGGATCACCTCAGGATCTGTGGACCCCACAGGATCCCTACCTACCTCCACTTACTTCTTCTCACCCCTCTTTCACACAATCCCATAAACACTCTTCCCCAAAACCCTTCACCAATCACCTCAATCTCTCTTCCCCATCACCTCTTCACCACTCACATCCATCCACTCTTCCCCATAAACCTACCTCATAAACTCCACCTACCTTCAAAATTCAAAATCAATTTCCCACCCAAACCCACCCTACATGGCCGAAACTTAACCCCCCTCCCTTCCCTATATAAAGCCTTCCATTCTTCCTCATTTTCACACAACACAACCCTCTCTTCTCTTCTTGGCCGAAACACACCTCCCCCCTCTTCTCCATCTTTTCTTCTTCTTCTTCATCTATTCTTTCTTCTCTTGCTCGAGGGCGAGCAAAATTCTAAGTTTGGTGTGGTAAAAGCATAAGTTTTTTGTTTTTCCATTACCATTGATGGCACCTAAGACTGAAGAATCCTCTAGAAAAGGGAAAGGAAAGACAAAAGCTTCCACCTCCGAGTCATGGGAGATGGAAAGGTTCATCTCCAAAGCCCATCAAGACTACTTCTATGATGTTGTGGCCAAGAAGAAGGTGATCCTCGAGGTCCCTTTCAAACTCAAAAGAAATGAGTATCCGGAGATCCGACATGAAATTCAAAGAAGAGGTTGGGAAGTTCTAACAAACCCCATCCAACAAGTCGGCATCCTAATGGTTCAAGAGTTCTATGCTAATGCATGGATCACTAGGAACCATGATCAAAGTAAGAACCCGAACCCAAAGAATTATCTCACCATGGTTCGGGGGAAATACTTAGATTTTAGTCCGGAAAATGTGAGGTTGGTGTTCAACTTGCCAAACATGGAAGAGAACGCACACCCCTACACAAGGAGAGTCAACTTTGATCAAAGGTTGGACCAAGTCCTCATGGACATATGTGTAGAAGGAGCTCAATGGAAGATTGACTCAAAAGGCAAACCGGTTCAACTAAGAAGACTGGACCTTAAGCCTGTAGCTAGAGGATGGTTGGAGTTCATTCAATGCTCAATCATTCCCACTAGCATCATGATTGGAGAAGAGGTGGAAGTTTATGAGATTATACCTCAAGAACTCTACAAGGTGGCTGACAAGTCCTCCACTATGGCAAGGTTAGCCTTTCCTCACCTCATTTGCCACCTATGCAATTCGGCTGGGATTGACATAGAGGGAGATATCCTCATTAAAGAGGACAAGCCCATCACTAAGAAAAAGATGGAGCAAGCAAGAGAGCCCATTCATGGAGCTCAAGAGGCGCATGAAGCTCATCACCATGAGATCCCGGAGATGCCTCAAATGCATTTTCCTCCACAAAACTATTGGGAGCAAATCAACACCTCCCTAGGAGAACTAAGCTCTAACATGGGAAAATTAAGGGTGGAACATCAAGAGCACTCCATCATCCTTCATGAAATAAGAGAAGATCAAAAAGCAATGAGGGAGGAGCAACAAAGACAAGGAAGAGACATAGAAGAGCTCAAGGACATCATTGGTTCCTCAAGAAGGAAACGCCACCATCACTAAGGTGGACTCATTCCTTGTTCTTACATTCTCTATTTTTCGTTATGTGCTTATCTATGTTTGTGTCTTCATTACATGATCATTAGTAGTTAGTAACTTTGTCTTAAAGTTATGAATGTCCTATGGATCCATCACCTCTCTTAAATGAAAACTGTTTTAATTCAAAAGAACAAGAAGTACATGAGTTTCGAATTTATCCTTGAACTTAGTTTAATTATATTGATGTGGTGACAATGCTTCTTGTTTTCTGAATGAATGCTTGAACAGTGCATATGTCTTTTGAAGTTGCTGTTTAAGAATGTTAAATATGTTGGCTCTTGAAAGAATGATGACAAGGAGACATGTTATTTGATAATCTGAAAAATCATAAAAAAAATGATTCTTGAAGCAAGAAAAAGCAGCAAAGAACAAAGCTTGCAGAAAAAAAAATAGAAAGAAAAAGAAAAAGCAAGCAGAAAAAGCCAAAAGCTCTAAAAACCAAGAGGCAAGAGCAAAAAGCCAGTAACCCTTAAAACCAAAAGGAAAGGGTAAATAAAAAGGATCCCAAGGCTTTGAGCATCAGTGGATAGGAGGGCATAAAGGAATAAAATCCTGGCCTAAGCGGCTAAACCAAGCTGTCCCTAACCATGTGCTTGTGGCGTGAAGGTGTCAAGTGAAAACTTGAGACTGAGCGGTTAAAGTCAAGGTCCAAAGCAAAAAAAAAAAAGAGTGTGCTTAAGAACCCTGGACACCTCTAATTGGGGAGTTTAGGAAAGCTAAGTCACAATCTGAAAAGGTTCACCCAATTATGTGTCTGTCGCATTTATGTATCCGGTGGTAATACTGGAAAACAAAGTGCTTAGGGCCACGGCCAAGACTCATAAAATAGCTGTGTTCAAGAATCATCATACTGAACTAGGAGAATCAATAACACTCTCTGAACTCTGAGTTCCTATAGATGCCAATCATTCTGAACCTCAACGGATAAAGTGAGATGCCAGAACTATTCAAGAGGCAAAAAGCTATAAGTCCCGCTCATTTGATTGGAGCTATGTTTCATTGATAGTTTGGAATTTATAGTATATTCTCTTCTTTTCATCCTATTTGATTTTCAGTTGCTTGGGGACAAGCAACAATTTAAGTTTGGTGTTGTGATGAGCGGATAATTTGTACGCTTTTTGGCATTGTTTTTAGTATGTTTTTAGTAGGATCTAGTTAATTTTAGGGATGTTTTCATTAGTTTTTATGTTAAATTCACATTTCTAGACTTTACTATGAGTTTGTGTATTTTTCTGTGATTTCAGGTATTTTCTGGCTGAAATTGAGGGACTTGAGCAAAAATCAGATTCAGAGGTTGAAGAAGGACTGCTGATGCTGTTGGATTCTGACCTCCCTGCATTCAAAGTGAATTTTCTGGAGCTACAGAACACAAAATGGCGCGCTTCTAATTGCGTTGGAAAGCAGACATCCAGGGCTTTCCAGCAATGTATAATAGTCCATACTTTGGCCGAGTTTAGATGACTTAGAAGGGCGTTTAACGCCAGTTCTACGCTGCTGTCTGGAGTTAAACGCCAGAAACAAGTCACAAACCAGAGTTGAACGCCAGAAATACGTTACAACCTGGCGTTCAACTCCAAAAAGAGCCTCTGCACGTGTAATATTCAAGCTCAGCCCAAGAACACACCATGTGGGCCCCGGATGTGGATTTATGCATCAATTACTTACTTCTGTAAACCCTAGTAGCTAGTTTATTATAAATAGGACTTTTTACTATTGTATTAGACATCTTTGATCAGTTGTATGCTATCTTAGATCACGTTGGATGGCTGGCCTCTCGGCCATGCCTGAACCTTCTTCACTTATGTATTTTCAACGGTAGAGTATCTACACTCCATAGATTAAGGTGTGGAGCTCTGTTGTTCCTCAAAGATTAATGCAAAGTACTACTGTTTTTCTATTCAATTCATCTTATTTCGCTTCTAAGATATTCATTCGCACTTCAACCTGAATGTGATGAACGTGACAATCATCATCATTCCTTATGAACGCGTGCCTGACAACCACTTCCGTTCTCCCTTAGATTGAATGAGTATCTCTTAGATCTCTTAATCAGAATCTTCGTGGTGTACGCTAGATTGATGGCGGCATTTAAGAGAATCCAGAAAGTCTAAACCTTGTCTGTGGTATTCCGAGTAGGATTCATTGATTGAATGACTGTGACGAGCTTCAAACTCGCGAGTGCTGGGCGTAGTGACAGACGCAAAAGGAGGGTGAATCCTATTCCAGCATGATCGGGAACCTCAAATGATTAGCCGTGCCGTGATAGGACATCTTGGACCATTTTCACAAGAGGAGGGGATGTAGCCACTGACATCGGTGATGCCCTTGTATAAAGCCAGCCATGGAAAGGAGTAAGACTGATTGGATGAAGGCAGCACGAAAGCAGAGGTTCAGAGGAACGAAAGCATCTCTATACGCTTATCTGAAATTCTCACCAATGAATTACATAAGTGTTTCTATCCTTCTTCTATTACTTATTTCGAAAAATCCATAACTATTTTATATCCGCCTGACTGAGATTTACAAGGTGACCATAGCTTGCTTCATACCAACAATCTCCGTGGGATTCGACCCTTACTCACGTAAGGTATTACTTGGACGACCCAGTGCACTTGCTGGTTAGTTGTATCGAAGTTGTGACAAATTATGAATGGAGATTAGAGCACCAAGTTGTTGGAGCCATTACCAGAGATCACAATTTCGTGCACCAGGGACCATATGTGATTACAAGTGTATCACTATATGGTTATGTGGAGCTTCAAGATATTGATTCTGATAAGAAGTTCATTGTTAATGGACAGAGAATCAAGCACTTTCTTGAAGGCAATGTTGAGCAAGAGTGCTTAAGGCTAAGGCTAGATTAAAAACTCAGCAAGGTCCAGCTAAAGACAATAAAGAAGCGCTTGCTGGGAGGCAACCCAGCCATGGGGCATCATTTCCTCTAAGCATTTTGCCCTATTCTTGATTTAATTTGTTTATATAAAGTTCATTGATACTAAGGTAAAGAGTCAATTGTATAAGTTTACAGGGTTACAAAAGGATTCTGCACACAAAACAGAGAAAAAGAGCTCACTGGCAAGAAAACGCTAGTAAAAGTCTATTTTGGGCGTTCAACGCCCAAAAGAAGCATTCACTGGGCGTTGAACGCCAGTAAGGATAGCCATCTGGGCGTTAAACGCCAGAAAGAAGCATCTTCTGGGTGTTGAACGCCAGAAAGAAGCTCCTTCTGGGCGTTTAACGCCAGATTTACAGCGTCCTGGGCGTTCAAAAAAACGCCCAGTGACAAAGGAGTTCCTGGCGTTCAACGCCAGAAAGAAGCAACAGCTGGGCGTTGAACACCCAAGAGAAGCAGCAGTTGGGCGTTGAACGCCCAAAACATGCAGCGTTTGGGCGTTCAAACGCCAGGATGGTGGGGAGGAGGTAATTTCGTTTTTACTTCATATTTTTCATTTTAATTTTAATTTTCATGTTTCAATTCATGATTTCTTGCATAAACATGTTACAAACCCTGATTTCAAAAATCCCTAATTTCTAAAAACCCTACTTTAAAAATATCAAATGTATCTTGATCCATAAGCACAAATCCTTTTTTTTCAATCCAATTCAACTCTTTTTCAAATTTTCAAAACAAATCTATCTCTTTTCATTCTAAAATCTTTTCAACTAATCAATATCTTTTTTTAATCTCCATATTATCTTTTTCAAAAATCCAAATTTATCTTTTTCAAATATCTTTCATATCTCTTCAATGTTAAATTATATCTTTTCTTATCATACTTATTTCTTTTTAAATCATAACTTCTATCTTATCTTTCTCCCTATTTTCGAAAACCCACCCCCTCCCTTTTAAAAACACATTCGGCCTCCCTCCTCTCATCTACCATTCAACACTCGCTCTCCTTCTATCCCTCTCCTTTCTTTCTTTTGCTTGAGGACAAGCAAACCTCTAAGTTTGGTGTGTTTATCCGTGATCACTAAACTATACCCACTAAGATCATGGCTCCTAAAGGAAAATAACCCACTCCAAGAGGCAAGAAAGAGAGTGTTCCAAAACCACTTTGGAATCAACGGAGGTTCTTAACCAAAGAACATTCAGACCATTACTACAAAATAATGGGTCTAAGATCAGTGATCCCAGAAGTCAAGTTCGATCTGAAAGAAGATGAATATCCGGAGATCCAAGAGTAGATTCGAAACAAGAACTGGGAAGTCCTAGCTAATCTTGAAACGAAAGTGGGAAGGAATAAGGTTCAGGAATTCTATGCTAATCTGTGGCAAACAGACAGGCAGAAAATATCTGGAACTGCCCTCTATGACTATAGGACTGCGGTCAGAGGAAAGATTGTTCATATCCACCCTGACAAAATCAGGGAGATCTTTAAGCTACCTCAGCAGAAAGATGACCCAGACTCTTTCAATAGGAGAATGATGAGAACAAACAAGGGCTTGGATAAGATTCTAGAGGATATATGCATCCCTAAAGCCAGGTGGACTACCAGCACGAAGGGTGTCCCAAATCAACTCAAGAGAGAAGATCTCAAACCAGTCGCCAGAGGATGGCTGGACTTCATTGGGCGTTCTATATTGCCCACCAGCAACCATTCTGAAGTCAATGTTAAAAGAGCAGTGATGATCCATTGCATTATGTTGGGAAAAGAAGTAGAAGTTCATCAACTGATTCCATCTGAATTCTACATACTTGCTAACAAGAACTCCAAGGATGCCAGGTTGGCTTATCCAAGCCTAATATCTATGCTCTGCAAAGATGCTGGAGTAAAGATGGGAATAACAGAGTATATCTTAGTGGAGCAGCCAATCACTAAAATCACAATGGAAAAACAACAAGTGCAGGATGATCCCATCAAGAGGAGGGCCCAAGAATTCCTACCAGAACTCCCTTAATTTGAATGCTGGGAACATCTTGAAGCATCTGTTACTAAGTTGCAAGAAGCTATGGACCAATTAAAAGAAGAACAGCAAAATCAAAACATCATACTCTACAAACTGCTCAGGGAACAAGAAGAGCAAGGGCGTGACTTCAAAGAACTGAAGCGTCAGAAACTATCTCTTGAAGGGCCAAGCACGCCACAGACTAAAGAGGCATCCACTTCCCAACTTCAAGGTTGTTGAGTTCTGATCTTAACCTTAACCCTGTGATAACTTTTTTTTTATTTGAGTTTCACCTTAGGAGTCATATAGTAATAATTAGTATCTATATTTTTTATTTTATCTCCAATTAAGCTATAATTTATTTCTCTCATCATCATTAAACATGAATAAAATAGAAGATTTTCTTTAGAATAAGGAGTCAATAATTTTCGAGTTTTTAATAAGAAAAATTCTAATTATTTACATGTGGTGGCAATGCTTTTTGTCTTCTGAATGAATGCTTGAACAGTGCAGATGTCTTTTGAATTTGATTTTTTAGAATGTTAAATATGTTGGCTCTTGAAAGAATGATGAACATGAGACATGTTATTGGTAATCTGAAAAATCATAAAAAATGATTCTTGAAGCAAGAAAAAGCAGTGAATACAAAGCTTACAAAAAAAAAAGGGCAAGCAGAAAAAGCCAATAGCCCTTAAAACCAAAAGGCAAGGGTAATAAAAAGGATCCAAGGCTTTGAGCATCAGTGGATAGGAGGGCCTAAAGGAATAAAATCCTGGTCTAAGCGGCTAAACCAAGCTGTCCCTAGCCATGTGCTTGTGGCGTGAAGGTGTCAAGTGAAAACTTGAGACTGAGCGGTTAAAGTCAAGGTCCAAAGCAAAAAGAAAAGTGTGCTTAAGAACCCTGGACACCTCTAATTGGGGACTTTAGCAAAGCTGAGTCACAATCTGAAAAGGTTCACCCAACTATGTGTCTGTGGCATTTATGTATCCGGACTGGAAAATAAAGTGCTTAGGGCCACGGCCAAGACTCATAAAAGTAGCTGTGTTCAAGAATCAACATACTAAACTAGGAGAATCAATAACACTATCTGAACTCTGAGTTCCTATAGATGCCAATCATTCTGAGCTTCAATGGATAAAGTGAGATGCCAAACCTGTTCGGAAGCAAAAAGCTACTAGTCCCGCTAATTTAATTAGAATCTGAGCTTCACCCAAAAACTCTGAGATATTATTGCTTCTTGACTTATTTGTATTCTATTTTATTTGTCTAGTTGCTTGGGGACAAGCAACAATTTAAGTTTGGTGTTGTGATGAACGAATATTTTATATGCTTTTTGGCGTTAATTTCCTATAGTTTTTAGGATGTTTTAGTTAGTTTTTAGTTTATTTTCATTAGTTTTTATGCAAAATTCATATTTCTGGACTTTACTATGAGTTTGTGTATTTTTCTGTAATTTTAGGTATTTTCTGGCTGAAATTGAGGGAACTGAGCAAAAATCTTATTCAGGCTGAAAAAGGACTGCTGATGCTGTTGGATCCTGACCTCTCTGCAATCGAAATGGAATTTCTGGAGCTACATGAGTCCAATTGACGCGCTTCCAATTGCGTTGGAAGGTAGACATCCAGGGCTTTCCAGAAATATATAATAGTCCATACTTTGCTCAAGGATAGACGACGTAAACTGGCGTTCAACGCCAGTTCCATGTTGCAGTCTGGCGTCCAGCGCCAGAAACAAGTTACAAGTTAGAGTTCAACGCCAGAAATAGGTTACAACCTGGCGTTGAACGCCCAAAACAGCCCAGGCACGTGAGAAGCTTTAGTCTCAGCCCCAGCACACACCAAGTGGGCCCCAGAAGTGGATTTCTGCACTATCTATCATAGTTTACTCATTTTCTGTAAACCTAGGTTACTAGTTTAGTATTTAAACAACTTTTAGAGATTTATTTTGTATCTCATGACACTTTAGATATGAAATTTGTACCTTTTGGCAGCATGAGTCTCTAAACCCCATTGTTGGGGGTGAGGAGCTCTGCAGCGTCTCGATGAATTAATGCAAGTACTTATGTTTTCCATTCAAACATGTGTGTTCCTCTCTAAGATACTCATTCGCGCTTAACTATGGAGAGGGTGATGATCCGTGACACTCATCACCTTCCTCAATCCATGAACATGTGTCTGACAACCACCTCCATTCTATATTAGAATGAATGATTATCTCTTAGATTTCTTAATCAGAATCTTCGTGGAATAAGCTAGATCAATGCTGGCATTCATGAGAATCCGGAAAGTCTAAACTTGTCTGTGGTATTCCGAGTAGGATTCTGGGATTGGATGACTGTGACGGGCTTCAAACTCGCAAGTGCTGGGTATAGTGACAGACGTAAAAGGATAGTCAATCTTATTCCAGCATGATCGAGAACTTTCAGATGATTAGCCGTGCTGTGACAGAGCATTTGGACCATTTTCACTGAGAAGATGGGAAGTAGCCATTGACAACGGTGACACCTTACATAGAGCTTGCCATGGAAGGAACTTTGCACTTTTTCATGCATGAGGGAAGAGGAATACAAGAGAAAAGCTGAAATTCAGAAGACAAAGCATCTCCAAAACTCCAACATATTCTCCATTACTGCATAATAAGTATTTATTTCATGCTCTTTTATTCCTTGCAATCAAATTTGATAAGTGAATTGTTTTATTATTTTCCTGACTAAGAGTTACAAGGTAACCATAGACTGCTTCAAGCCAACAATCTCCGTGGGATCGACCCTTACTCACGTAAGGTATTACTTGGACGACCCAGTGCACTTGCTGGTTAGTTGTGTGAATTTGTGAAGAATTGTAATTTCCAATTTCGTGCACCAGTAACAAACCCCTTAAAAATTGTTAACCGAGTATTCAAACCTCGGGTCGTCTTCTCAAGGAACTGCAAGGAAGTATGTTCTTATTATTGGCTATAAGGATTGTATTCGGGGTTTAGAAGGTGAGAAGCAAGTGATTTGAACGACAAGTAAAGTAAATGGCAATTAAAATAAATAAATACTGTAAAGTAACTTTTGGCAAGGTAAGAGAAATTAGAAGTCCAACTTAGTTATCTCTCTCAACAATAATGAAAGTTGAATCTAAATTCCACTTAGTTAACCCTTACTAAAGCAAAGGAAAGTCAAGGGACTAATTAGTTTGACCTTCGAATCCTAATTATTTCCTAAGAAAAAGTTGGGATTATTGAAGTTCAGTTTAATTAGCAAGATAACGATTATCAATTATGCTGAGGTTGATAACTGTTGAGTTACTGATTTCTTAACCAGGACCAAAAGGGGAAAAAGTAAATTACTGGAATAAAATATCTTCAGATCGGAAACAATGATAACATAAATTAAAAAGAGAAATCATAAACTGAAAATACCTCAAATATCATTAATTCAAATAATAATCTGTAACATGGAATAATTCATAAATTCAATTATAAAAGTAAATAATCAACTCAAGTGCTGGAATAAATAAAAGTGAAAGGGAAGCTAAAACAAAGAAACATTAAACCTGGATCGAGAGTCACTCTTACAAACTAAGAGAAGTCCTAAATCCTAAGAGAGAGAGGAGAGAACCTCTCTCAAGACTAAATCTAAATCATGGGAAGTAAAAATTGGCGAGCCTCCTTTGAATGGATGCATTCCCCCACTTTATAGCCTCTAATCTGTGTGTTCTAGGCTGAAAACTGGGTCAAAAGCAGCCCAGAAATCGTCCCTTGCGATTTCTGTTACGTTCAGATCGCGGGCAAGTGACGCGGAGGCGTCGTCCACGCAGCCACGTGGATTGCTTTCCTGCCAGGTCATGCGTCCGCGTGATCCACGCGTTCGCGTCGCCTGGCGTCGGGGCAGCTATGGCAAATTATATATCAAATCGAAGCCCCGGATGTTAGCTTTCCAACGCAACTGGAACCGCATCGTTTGGACCTTTGTAGCTAAAGTTATAGCCTTTTCAGTGCGAAGAGGTCAGGCTGGATAGCTTAGCAGTTTCTCTAACTTCTTGTATTCCTTCCACTTTTGCATGCTTCCTTTCCATTCTCAGAGCCATTCCTGCCCTGTAATCTCTGAAAACGCTTAACACACATATCAAGGCATCTAATGGTAATAAGAGAGGATTAATAATAAGCAAATATAAGATCAAAGAAGCATGTTTTCAATTATAGCACAAAACTAGGAAGGAAAATATAAAACATGCAAATAGTATGAATAAGTGGGTAAAGAGTTGATAAAATCCACTCAATTGAGCACAAGATAAATCATAAAATAGTGGTTTATCACAGGGGCGTGAGCTACTGGAGCTGAAGCGCCAGAAGCTCTCCCTTGAAGGACCAAACACCCCACAGATTGAAGGAGCATCCACTTCTCAAAATCAAGGTTGTTGAGTCCTAACTTTGTGATAACCTTTATTATTAGGAATTTATTTTAAGAGTCATTTATTTTTCTGTCTTCTATTATTATTGGTTTGCTCTTATATTTATTTCTGAGTCTTATTTTTATTCCATGATTAATAAAATTTAAATTTTATGTCTTAAAGCTATGAATATCCTATGAATCCATCACCTTTCTTAAAGGAAAAAAAGTTTTCTGAAAAAGAAAAAGAAATACAGGAATTTTGAATTGTAAAACAGATTAATTATTTTGATGTGGTGGCAATACTTTTTGTTTTTCTGAATGAATGCTTGAACAGTGCATATTTTTAAATTTTTTGTTTATGAATGTTGAAATTGTTGGCTCTTGAAAGAATGATGGAAAAGGAGAAATGTTATTGATAATCTGAAAAATCATAAAAATGATTCTTGAAGCAAGAAAAACCAGTGAAAAGCTTGCAAAAAAAAAAGAGAGGCGAAAAAAAAATAATAAAAGAAAAAGAAAGAAAAAGAAAAAGCAAGCAGAAAAAGTCAATAGCCCTTTAAACCAAAAGACAAGGGTAAAATAAAAAGGATCCAAGGCTTTGAGCATCAGTGGATAGGAGGGCCCACAGGAATAAAATCTTGGCCTAAGCGGCTAAACCAAGCTGTTCCTAACCATGTGCTTGTGGCGTGAAGGTGTCAAGTGAAAAGCTTGAGACTGAGTGGTTAAAGTCGTGATCCAAAGCAAAAAGAGTGTGCTTAAGAGCTCTGGACACCTCTAATTGGGGACTCTAGCAAAGCTGAGTCACAATCAGAAAAGGTTCACCCAGTTATGTGTCTGTGGCATTTATGTATCCAGTGGTAATACTGGAAAACAAAATGCTTAGGGTCACGGCCAAGACTCATAAAGTAACTGTGTTCAAGAATCAACATACTGAACTAGGAGAATCAATAACACTATCTGAATTATGAGTTCCTATAGATGCCAATCATTCTAAGCTTCAAAGGATAAAGTGAGATGCCAAAACTGTTCAAAAGCAAAAAGCTAATAGCCCCGCTCATCTAATTAAGACTGATCTTCATAGTTGTTTTCAGAATTTATTGTATATTCTCTTCTTTTTATCCTACTTTGTTTTTAGTTGCTTGGGGACAAGCAACAATTTAAGTTTGGTGTTGTGATGAGCGGATAATTTATACGCTTTTTGGCATTGTTTTTAGTATGTTTTTAGTATATTTTAGTTAGTTTTTATTATGTTTTTATTAGTTTTTATTCAAAAATCATATTTCTGGACTTTACTATGATTTTGTGTGTTTTTCTATGATTTCAGGTATTTTCTGACTGAAATTGAGGGACCTGAGCAAAAATCAGATTCAGAGGCTGAAAAAGGACTGCAGATGCTGTTAGATTCTGACCTCCCTGCAGTTGAAGTGCATTTTCTGGAGCTACAGAAGCCCAAATGGCGCGCTCTCAATTGCGTTGAAAATTAGACATCCTGGGCTTTCCAGCAATATATAATAGTCCATACTTTGCCCAAGATTTGATGGCCCAAACTGGCATTCAAAGTCAGCATAAAAATTATTGCGTCAAAACGCCAGAACTGGCATAAAAGCTGGAGTTAAACGCCCAAACTGGCACAAAAGCTGGCGTTTAACTCCAAGAAAAGTCTCTACATGTGAAAGCTTCAATGCTCAGCCCAAGCACACACCAAGTGGGCCCGGAAGTGGATTCTGCATCATTTAATCATTTCTGTAAACCCTAGGCTACTAGTTTTCCATAAATAGGACCTTTTACTATTGTATTTACACACCTCATGACACTTTACACGTTTCATATTGTATCTTTGACGGCATGAGTCTCTAAACTCCATGGTTGGGGGTGAGGAGCTCTGCTGTGTCTCGATGAATTAATGCAATTACTACTATTTTCCATTCAATCAGGCTTGTTTCTATTCTAAGATATTCACTCGCACTTCAACCTGATGAATGTGATGATCCGTGACACTCATCATCATTCTCACCTATGAACGCGTGCCTGACAACCACTTCCATTCTATCTGCAATAGCTTGAGTGTGTATCTCTTAGCCTCCATTCCGAAAGATCAGAGTCTTCGTGGTATAAGCTAGAATCAATTGGCGGCCATTCCTGAGATCCGAAAAGTCTAAACCTTGTCTGTGGTATTCCGAGTAGGATCTGGGAAGGGATGACTATGACGAGCTTCAAACTTGCGAGTGCTGGGCGTAGTGACAGACGTAAAAGGATCAAAGGATCCTATTCCAACATGAGTGAGAACTGACAGATGATTAGCCGTGCGGTGACAGCGCATTTGGACCATTTTCACTGAGAGGATGGATGGTAGCCATTGACAACGGTGATCCACCAACATACAGCTTGCCATAGAAGGAACCTTGTGTGTGTGAAGAAGAAGACAGTAGGAAAGCAGAGATTCAGAAGACAGAGCATCTCCAAAACTTCAACCTATTCTCCATTACTGCATAACAAGTATTTATTTCATTTTTTTTACTTTTTACAATTAAAACTAAGAATCATTACTGATATCCTGACTAAGAATTACAAGATAACCATAGCTTGCTTCAAGCCGACAATCTCCGTGGGATCGACCCTTACTCATGTAAGGTATTACTTGGATGACCTAGTGCACTTACTGGTTAATTGTGCGGAATCACAAAAGTGTGATTGTAATTTCGTGCACCAACCTCCCCACACTTAAAAGTGTGCACCGTCCTCGGTGCATTCAAAGATGAGCAAGGGGGTATAGCGATTTTCTGGATTGCTACCTTTAGCTGGTAGATCAACCGGTTACTGCGCGTTCTTTCTTCCACTTCCATTTTTGCTTGTGGTGCATCATTCATGAAAAACAAAAATATAACACCATAAGATGAGATAACTCAAAAACAAGGAAGCATACATTGTTGGGAATGAGGTACTAATCACTAGAATTGAGTGAGTGAATTAGTGTGACATTAGGAAAATAGGGATGTGAGTTCTAGATTAGGCACCTTTTAGAACACACATTAGCATAAAAAGTTATGTCACAAAAGGAGCATGCACTTTACTCATTTTAGTGTGCTTGAGATGCTTTAAGTAAACTTTTAAGGTAAAACAAGAATTAAAGAAGCATGAAGGCATTCAAGCTATAAGCATATGGATGCATATGATCATGAAATACAATGCATTAAGGTAAATGCACACCATCCAATGTCAAAAGATTGCCTAATCAAAGAATAGGGTTCAAATCACATGGTGGCCAGATCATGCAATTCAAGAAGAGTTACAAGCTCGAAGGCAATTCTCATCACTTGGTATTCTTAAAAGGTAAGCATGAAAAAACTCAAGACCAAGTAGCAAAATATAACCTTAACAATAGAATCCAACAAAGATTATAAACATAATGATGTTAAGATAACATCCCGTTTAGTACTCAGCAACAATTAATGGTAAACAAGATTAACAATCCAACACTTACAATGAAAAAGAGAAAATGAAAATTAAATTAACTAACTAACTAAATAACTAACTAAAATAAATGGTTATCAATGGTGTTTGGGAGTGTTGGATGAGGGGTTGAAGAAGGGAAGAAGAAAGGAGAAGGAAAGAAATGGAAAGAGGAGAAGAAAAGAGATGTGTTGAAGGAAGGACATCCGCGCGTATGCGCGTGGATGGTGGTACAATGGACGCGACGCGTACGCGTACATGGCGCGTGCGCGCGGATGGCTTATTTCGAGAGTGATGCGTACGCGTCATGTGCGCGTACACGCGAGTTGGTTTGTGCGAAAGGCACAATGCTAGCGCAGCATTCGCACAACTCTCGGGTTTTTGGCTTGCGGTGGAATTTCTCAATCCACGCGTACGCGTACATGGCGCGTCCACGTGGGTAGGTGAAAATGCTTGATGCACGCGTACGCGCGCAGTCCGCGTACGCACGGATGGTGCTCTGTTTTTCAAAAATATTTTTTTATTTATTTATTTTTCTATGTTTTTGCACCAATCCAAGCATTCCAAACCTCCAAACAGCTACCAAAACACCATAAAACCTTATTTAACATACTAAACTACCAATTATACTCAACTAACTAAACTAAACATGAAATCAAACCAATTTCTACCAATATTTACAAAAGAAAAAATGAAAGGAGTTTACCATGGTGGGGTGTCTCCCACCTAGCACTTTTATTTATTGTCCTTAAGTTGGACTTATGGGGAGCTCCTCTTAAGGTGGCTTGTGCTTGAACTCATCTTGGAACATCCATCAATGCTTGAGTCTCCAATAAGCTACATTCTTCAAGTTCAATTTTCCCAAGCTTTGATAGAGTTCTTCATAGATTATGGGCTCCCAAAATTGATTCTCCTTGTGTGATCTGGGATCCCATACTTTATTTTCACACCCGTCCTTGAATTGATCATCATTAGTCCATCCGGGTGGCAAGTAAGGTGAATTCTCAATAAAGTGACCAACAATCCTCTTAGACCCATCTAGTTGAGCACTACTCCAACCTTTATATCTCATGTTTGATGCATCAACCATAATGAGCCTTGATTTGCAACACCAACCACAAAACCTTTTTCGCTTACGCTTCATCCCACAAAGTTCCCTAAGTTGGCCATCCGTTTCAAGCAAACCATATTCAAGTGGGATAATAAAGCTAATAGAAATGAATTTTACCCACTCAAATGAAGGTGTAGATGGAAACCTAGGCAAAGAAGCGTCCAAGGATCTTGACAAAGCGTATTCAATTCCCATCCTCCTTTTTCTAAGGATCTCCACCTTCTCACAAGATCTCTTAATCTCAATCCTTTGTTCAATAATTTTATCTAAGCCTTTTCCCTTAATCAAGTCATAATTGGGAGGTTGAGAGAAATTTACCTCCTCAACGCTCTCAAATCTACTGGGAGAAGGTTCTTCATGCTCAAAGGATTCTCCACCACTAAGACTTGATGCTTGATCTTCATCACCAAGGAAACTCAATTCTTGCTCTATCCCATTTAATTCTTCCTAAGGGATATGCCTTGGAGGTTGTGCACATTCCTCCTCAACATCAACTTCAATCTTATTGGAGGGGTTTTTTTCAACTCTATGTTCCCATGGAGGCTCCGCATCTCCTAAGTCTTCAACCACTTCTTCCTTTTCTTCAACAATTATAGCTTCCTCTAATTGTTCCAACATAAAGCAATAATTCTCATCATCCAATCTCTCCTTCATGCTATGCTCTCCCTTGGGTTCTTTACATGTAGCCATGGGAGTTCCTTGAGTATTCAAGCATTGGGATGCTAACCGGTTCACCACCTCATCTAAGGCGGCCGTGAAATTTTGTACCTTCCTTTTCATCTCCTCTTGGCCTTGAAGAAGAACATCAAGGACGTCATCTATTGGAGGTTGGGGTGGATGGAAGGGTTCATCAATTTTGGGGAAGGATTCATAGTAGGGAGGTGGTTCTTCTTGGTAGGGTTGTGGTGGTTCAATAATTTCCACTCTTTTCACTTGTTTCACAACACGCTCCATGGTTGCTTGAAGTTGATCCAATGTTTCCTTGAGATGATCCCTTGACTCTTGTTCCTCTTGGATAATATGATTTGGATCATACGGCTCTTGGATCGATGGACATGAGTATTTTTCCATGGGAGGTTGTGGTGGGAAGTAGAGTTCTTCTTGTGGTTGAAAATTTTCATATGTTGGAGGTGGTTTATTTTGGTAATAATATGGAGGGGGTGGTTCTTGAAAATGTTGATCTTGGAATAGTGGTGGCTCTATATGTGGTTCATATGGCTCATATGGTTGTTGTAATTGTGGATATGGATGAGGGTCATATGACGGTGGTTGGTGAAAAGGGGCTTGTGAGTATGGTTGAAGGTTATGTTGAGGATATGGCTCATAGGCATATGGTGGTGGTTCTTGAAAATTACAAGGAGATTCACCATAGCCATTTGATTGATATGCATCATAGAATGGCTCTTGTTCATAGTGCATTGGTAGAGGTTGTTGCCAAGAGGATTGATCATATGCATATGGCTCCTCCCACTTTTGATTATCCCATCCTTGATACACATCCTCATTGTAGCCCTCATTTCCTATAACATAGTTAGAACCAAACTCATAGCCAAAGTGAGAATTCATAATAGCAAAGAGAAAGTGAAAATAAAATCAAATTAGAAGCAAGAAAATTAAAACCTAAAACTAGCAAGAACTAATAAAGAAGCACAAGGCAAACATATTTACAATATTCACATATATACAATAACCAATAATACAACACCATTGCAATTCCCCGGCAACGGCGCCATTTTGATGAACGTATTATTGACGGTTTAGAATTCACAAATGAAGTCTCGTTGTAAGTATAGTTTCTAAACCAACAAATAATCCTTTCGTACAAAAGATTGTTTGTCACTAAAACAAACCCCTAAAATTAATAACCCAAGTATTTAAACCTCGGGTCGTTCTCCCTATGAATTACAATAAAGTGTTCTTGTTATTGGTTATGGAGTATGTTTTGGGGTTTTGGGAATAAGGAACAAGAAATATAAATGGCAATGAAAATAAACTAACAACTAACAAAGCTCTTGACAAGATATGAGAACTAGAAGTCCTATCCTAGCTATCCTCCTCAATTGTGATGAGAATTGTCCATTGCTACCACTTAGTTAACCTCTAACCATGGAGGAAAGTCAAGTGGATGAATTAACTTGATTCCACAAGTCCTAGCCAACTCCTAAGAAAAGACTAGCTTTAGTGGTATCCAAGTTAATTGGCAATCTCTAATTATCAATCAACAAAAGTGTTTGATAACTCAAGTGTCACTAATTACTCTACCTAGGCCAAGAGGAACAAAATCTAACTAATAACTAAAAGAAGCATTTCATCAAACACATAGAAGGAAATAAAATTAAACAACATGAATTGCAAGAATTAAAGAGAGATCTAACTAGAATAGCAATAGATCAACAATAGAAAAGGAAAACAATTATGAAACAACAAAGAACTTACCAATTTCATTGAAGAAGAAATGTAGATCTACAAAAGAAAGTTCATAAACTACAACTAACAATACAAAGGAATTATAAGAGAAGAAGAATTCTACAACTACAAGAGAATAATTAAGGAAAGAAAAGGAAATTAGAAGAGAGAAGAAGAACTAGATCTAGATCTAAACCTAATTCTTGAGAGAAGAGAGAGCTTCTCTCTCTAGGAACTAACTCTCACTAAAACTAACTAAAAACTAAAACTATGACTAAAGATCAAAAGTATGTTAATTCCCCTTCAATCCTTGGGTTAAATAGCATCAAAAATGAGTTGGATTGGGCCCACAAGGCTTCTAAAATTGCTGGCCATGAGTTGCATTAAGTGAATCATGTGCAACCATCGGCGCGTATGCGTATAATGCACGTGCGTGCCCCTAAACGTGATGCAACTATGGAAAATCTTATATCATTTCGAAGCCCCAGATGTTAGATTTCCAACGCAACTAGAACCACATCATTTGGACCTCTGTAGCTCAAGTTATGATCGACTAAGTGTGAAAAGGTCGGCTTGACAGCTTTTGCGATTCCTTCATTTCTTCATGAGTTCTCCATTTTTACATGCTTTTCCTTCATTCCCTTGATCCAATCTTTGCCACCTAAACCTGAAATTACTTAACAAACATATCAAGGCATCTAATGGAATCAAAGGTAAATCAAGATTAAATAATTAAGGGCTTAAAAAGCATGTTTTCACACTTAAGCACAAATTAGGAGACAATCATGAAACCATGCTATTTCATTGAATAAATATGGGTAAAAGGTGATAAAATCCCCCTAAAATCAATACAAGATAAACCCTAAATATGGGGTTTATTAGCCATTGCTTCTGATTGTCTCCCCACCTCAAGTTGCGATGGTTCCTCCATGAAGAATTGTATGTGTGCCCATGGAAATTATTGTGGGAAGAGCTTGTGTTGTGCATATATTGGACTTGCTCAGGCTACTGCTCATTATTGTATGCCTTAAAGCTTTCTTCATTTTGACCCCATGCATTTGAAGCTTGGCTTGTTGTGCTGATTGCAGCTAATTGAAGTCCATCCATCCTTTTTGCCATCATTTCCATCTACTGCTGGATTTGTTGGTTGATGCAATGTCCAAAGTGGGTTAGGAATTTTTATCTCAAAAATAGAGTTTCTCCGTTGCAAGTATAGTCCTAACCCACAATCGACTCACAATCAAAGTTTGAATTCAAAGATGTCACTATTCAAAACCAATTCAATTCCGAGAGTTTTCAATTCCCGGGTCGTCTTCCATGGACACTTGAGGCCAATGAGTGTGCAATTTCGGTTATGAAGCTCATGGGGTTTTGAATGAAGAGATAAACATATAAAGTAAAAAAAGAACATGCAAAATTGTGATAAATGAACTAATAAAGGAATCAACGAACTAATTATGCAATATAGACAAGGTATAAAAGGGATTAATGTAAATGTGTATGAAAGATTTAAAGCATAAAAGGTATCTTGGCTTGGAATGAGCTAAAGGTCCTTTCCTTGTGGAACCACAACTATGAAAATTAGAATGAATTAATCTCACTAGATTAACCCTCACATCGGAGAGTAAGATAAATGAGCATAAGTGTTCTTAACCCACAAATCCTAAATTGCTTGCTAATTGCCTTAGCAACAAATTAGCGTTAGTGGGAACAAGAAAAATTAACAATCCAGGAATTGACACTAAATATTAGACATTCCAACTCTAGGAATCCAATTGCCCACTTTCCCCAAGCCAAGAGATAGAAAACTAGCCCAAAATCATAATTGACAGTTTGTCAAACACTTGGTGGGCAAAAACACTAAACATGGGAAAAATGAGAAAATGCTTGAAACTAAAAGTAAGAAATGATCTCAATCAACAATAACCACTCAAGAAAGCATATAACAATCCTCAATCATCAAATTCATCAACAAAAAATTGAAATTACAAAAGAGAAGTAAAATTGAACTACAACATGAAATATAAGAAAGAGTAAGAACAATGTAGTTATAAAGAGTAGTAACAAAGAGATACTTACAATGGAAGCTAGCAAAATCCAAGATAAAATATGGAAATGGCACTTGAATGTAAAAACCCTAGTATAAACCCTAATAGAGATGATGAAAAACTTAAAGAAAAACTATACTAAAAGCTTCCTATTACTACTCCTAAGCTACCCTAATGTTATGCTATGCTATCGTCTTCATTTTTCCTTCATTATGAGCTAAATGGCTTCAGAAATGGGCCTCCAAATCACCAAAATCACGAGTCACATGCAGTTTTAATGGCAGACGTGTGCGCATGCACACTCTGCCAAAATCTCTACCTGTGCGTACGCACAAGAGGCTGTGTGCACACACACTAGGCGATGCTTGAATGGATGCGCGACGCGCACGATGCGGCTCACGCGCACGCATGGCTCTGTTTTGATGGTTTTACGTACGAACGCAGGCCTGTGCGCACGCACACTGTAACATCCCGTATTTTTGAAAATCTAAATATAAATAAATTGTGATTTTATCTTATTAGGTTTAAACTTTATAATTTTAGAAATTATTTTATTAGAAATAATTAAATAGATTCGGAGATAAATTTATTTTGAACCAATTAATATTCTTAGGTAATTTTATTATAATGGAATATTTTGTATAATTTTAGTAATTAAAAAATAAGAAAGAATTGTATAATTTCATTTAAGTAACTTTTATTATGAATAAATTATGGTTTATTTTATTAGTTTAAAGCTCTTAGAGATTAATTTATTAGGAATGATTAAATGGATTTTTATAAATACTTAAAGTTTAAGTAATTTTATTATAATTAGATATTTTGTAAATTGAAATTAAAGTTTCGGTGATAAAAAAATAATAAAAAGTTATATCATTTAATTTGACTAATTAGTATTGATTTTAAACTATATTTTATAAAAATGGGATTAATATGCTTATTTTATAATTTAAATTAGAAATAATTAATTCAACTTACCAATATGTTGATAAATAATGTTCTTAAATATTTTTAAGAGATTTATTTGGTTTTTAAATTACTCTACTTTCCAATTTTATCAAAATATCTATTCATATCTATCCATATTCTTTTATAAAATCCTAATTTCTAACCCTAAATTCCAAAATCCCCAAAATCATTCAGAAACCCGAATTTCTCCAATTCTTAACCCTAACAACTACAGCCTCACCTTCCTTCACGTAACAAACACATACACATGTAGAGGTAGAAATGAGAGATGGAGATCCGAAATCTAGAGAGTGAGGGAGCCGCGAGGAAGAAGAGAAGGAGAAGGGCGTGGCGTCGCCGGCTGGGTACCGCCGCCGTTCAACTCGTCGTCGCGCCGTCCACGTCGAGCTCGTTTCGTCACCATGTCGCAAAGGAGGGATTGCTGCCCGGGGTCGTGCCGTTCGTGGAGCTTGCCGCCGTCTCCGTTCAAGCTACTGCTGCCGCCATACTCCATGCCATTTCCATCGTCATTCGCGGAGGAAGAGGAAGCATGTGCACCAAAGGAGATTGAGAGAGACCGAAGCTGCGAGGGAGAGGAAGTGACGCACGAAGCTGCCACAGGAACTGCGAGCCAGAAGAGCCACTAACGTTGCCATTGTGGCCATCGCCATCGCCGTGAGTGAACTCTGCCGTTGGTACTAATCGAGACTGCTGAAGTTGCTGTTTTGACTCTGATGTAATTCATCCTTGTCCCTACGCACGGTTGTCCTCTGTTCTTCCTCTGCTTTTGATTTTTGTAGTTACCTGAATCTCTGCTGCCGTGGGTATTGCCGTAGGAGTCGTTGGGAACTAATGTTGGAGCTGCCTTTGATGATTCTGATGCTGCTACGTAAGTTCGGTGCTGCTGTGTTGTTGCCGGAGGAATGGAACTCATAAAAAAATGTTATTGAGGCTGATGTTTGGTTTGATTGCGTTGTTAACGCGATATTGAGGTAGGGGGTTTAACTTAAATGATTTTAATTTTAGAATGCCCATAAAGTTTATTAAAAAACGACAAATAGATTTAATAGCTGTGAGTAATTGATTGATTATGTGAATGTAGAATTGTGGCTGAAATTGTGACTCGAATGGTTGAGATTGTGATTTGAAATTGTTGATTAGTGATATTGATTGATTATGTGGATTGGGAATTGTTTGATAACCAATTGTTGAAAATTTCTGAATTTTAATAGATTATGTTGGATTTGTTGCCGTTGAGCTGTTATTTGATATATTGTAATGTTAATGAACTTGGTTGGTGGTTGATTTGGAACTAGTTTTGATGGGTATTGAAGGGTTGGATTTTGAATACTAAATGGTTTGCTGAAAATCAGATTCTCTTGAAATTAAACGGTAATTTTGAAAGTAATTTAATAATCCTATTGTGATTGAAATGATAAGAATTTAAATGTTAATTAAATTATATTAAGTGTAATTGTGAAAATTCAATTTTGAAGGTTTCGTATCAACTAGAGAACTAGTTATGATTTTTCAAAGTTGAACTCTAAAATCTGATTTTCTGCATAATTTTAAACGAAGTCAGAAACTTTGAAAAGCTATAACTAATTATGTAATGATCAAAATTGCATGAGACTAAGTCTGGGTTAAACTTAGGAATATAAGGAACTAAACTGGAAAATTTGAGACCTTTTTGTTAACCATACAATTTATGGCAAAGTTTTAAAGTTAGGTTGTTAAATTTGTCCTGTAGCAGAAAAGGTCAAACAGGGCAGCAAATTGTGTGTCTTGCTACAACTTATACAAGCTGAGTTTTGGGGTGAAACGAATTTTGTTATCAAATTTGATTAATTTGGTTTATTTCTCTAAAACTTCAGAATTTTAGGTGTTAAAGATTGGGAGTTATGAATTTTTGAATATTGGTGGTCAAAGCTGAAAAGAAACAGATTTCAGCAAGCTATGCATCAACTTCCAATGCTTGTAACTCTTATAATTAAATAGAAATTAATTGGAGTTTTGTAATAAGAGTTATTCAAATTGGAAAGTACTAAGCTTGTTGGTTTCTAAAACAGATTCTGACTTATTTTTACTTAAATTCCAGGTTATGTAACTTCTTCATTAAAAATTGTATTAATTTAGAACCAATTGAGAAAGAAACCTGGATGAGTGAAGTGGAATTATATTAATTTTTAAAGTCATTGGATTTAACTTGGATTTTATATTGAATTTTGAATATCACATGCTGCTGCTGTTTTTCTGGTTTTACACACTGCAGAGCAGTCACAGTTTTTCCTTTATTCCTAAGGCTAGAGAAACTAGAAAATTATGATCTTTAGTTTGTTAGAAAGCTTATTTCAAGATGAACTCCTAGACATAAAGTTTGTGCAATTCCGAGTTTATTTGCTATATTAAAAACAGAAAAGAAGATAGAGTGTTGAGAATGTCTGAGTGAGAGTTATGAGTTTATAAAATTAAAGATGAACCTTAGCTTCATAAGGCTGATTCAATGTTGGAATTTGTTTGATTCTGAATTGATTTGATATTGGAGAGGTTGAAAAGAGTTTGGTAAATTGTTTGGTTAGGACCCGTAAGGGTGGCTATGTCCTATTTTTAAAGGAGATTATGTCCAAATTTTTATAAAAGTATAAGGACTTAATCAAAATCAATATTTAAGGCTTATTTAATGATAATAATGATAAACCCATATTTTATGATATATATTGTGCTCAAATTGAGTGATTTATTCAATCCTTCACCCATTTATTCATATTAATTGCATGGTTTTACTTTCCCTTCCTTATTATGTGATGTATGTGAAAAACATGTTTCCTATGCTTAAAAATAATTATTTTGATTACCCTTTATTTCCATTCGATGCCGTTATTCGTGTGTTGAGTAGTTTCAGATCTTCTAAGGCAGCAATGACTTAAAGGATGGAAAGGAAACATACAAAAATAGAAGGAAAGCATAAAACGGAGTTTTTGAAGAAACTGGCAGCGACGCGACCGCATGGATGACGCGATCGCACGCCAGCACGAAATGGCAGTGACGCGACCGCATGATTGACGCGACCGCGCGCCATAAGCGAAACGCATATGACGCAGACGCATGACTGACGCGACCGCGTGACAAGGAAAACTCCAAATGACGCGACCGTGTGACCCACGCGGACGCGTGACAGAAGCCACGCACCAGAAATTGCAGAAAACGCTCCCAGCGATTTCTGAAGCCCTTTTTGACCCAAATCCAAGTCCAGAAGGCATAGATCAGAGGTTATGAAGTGGGGGAATGCATCCGTTCAAGGAGAGTCTCCAATTAGTTACTTTTCCTGATTTAGATTTAGTTTTGAGAGGGAGATTCTCTCCTCTCTCTTTAGGGTTAGGATTTAGATTAGGATTTTATTCGCCTTCAGGATTATCTCTTTTTACCAGATTCAATATTCCTTTTTATTATTTTCTCAATTTTATTTATGAATTCTTCCATGTTGCAGATTACTCTTTTGAATTAATGTTATTTGAGGTATTTCAGTTTACAATTGCTCTCTTTTATTTATGTTATTGTTATTCCCAATCTGAAGACATTTTTATTCCAGTAGATTTATTTTTCCCCTTTTGGTCTTGGGGAGTTATCAAACTCAACGTGATTGATAATTGTTATCTTTGCTAATTGAATTGAACTTCAATAATCCCAATCTTTCCTTAGGGATTAACTAGGATTTGAGGGTCTAACTAATTAGTCACTTGACCTTCCCTTACTCTAGCAAAGGTTAACTAAGTTGAATTAAGATTCAATTTTCATCATCATTGATAAGGATAACTAGGATAGGACTTCCAATTTCTCATACCTTGCCAAAAGTGTGTTTTACAGTCATTTATTTATTTTACAGTCTTTTACTTATTTTAATTGCAATTTAAATTACTTGCTCCCTACCTTCAAAACCCCAATTTACAATCTTCATAACCAATAATAAGAACATACTTCCCTGCAGTTCCTTGAGAAGACGACCCGAGGTTTAAATACTTCGGTTATCAATTTATTTAGGGGTTTGTTACTTGTGACAACCAAAACGTTTGTACAAAGGGATTTCTGTTGGTTTAGAAACTATACTTACAATGCGACTGTTTTTATAAAATTCTTTACTGGTAGAAATTCTAACGTCAAATAACTTCAATGATTCTTTTAAGAAAAGATTATTTGGTATACGAGATTGTTGGCAAGGGCGTGAGTCTTGTCCCACTTGCGTATTTGCAATTATGAAAGAAAAAGGAAAGAGTAAAGTACTTATTGTATGATTATCTGTTGCTTGAGGCAACCTAAGAGATATTTGTTTATTTGTTTGTTGCTTGAAGCAACCCAAGAGATGTTTGTTTGTTGCTTGAGGCAACCCAAGAGATGTTGTTTACTTATTTGTTGCTTAATGCAACCCAAGAGATAATATTTATTTATCTGTTGCTTAAAGCAACCCAAGAGCTTCTGTAGGGAAACTAGGATACCTACAGCAATTTTTCGTTCCCAAGAGTATATTTCCTGCGAGTAGAAAGCAGAGGCTGTCTCAATAGAGCTGGTAATAATTATATGCGCATTTATTTGAACGGAAAATTGTATTCGGGAAATCGTGAACTCGTGACCGGAAAAATGTCGGGAATGCAGGTGCTAACCGACACATGAGCTCATGGCCTGCACTAGGACTAGACATTCATCATATGCATCTATGTGACATTGTTTGAGTGTGTATATTGTAATTGGTTTGCCTAAGTGGATAATTCTGTTTAATTGCTAATTGCTATACTTGATGTAATTGCTCTTGATTGTGTTTGAACCTCATTACCTGTGTTTGTATCTGATTGTTTGGATTGTGGTGATTGGATATTGATTGAGTTGTTTGGGCCGAGGCTGTGACTGGTACATTTGAGGTCTAGTTCTGTATAAATGGTAGCACGAATTGCGAATCACACTTTTCACAACACGTACCACTAACCAGCAAGTGCACTGGGTCGTCCAAGTAATACCTTACGTGAGTAAGGGTCGAATCCCACGGAGATTGTTGGTTTGAAGCAATCTATGGTTATCTTGTAAATCTTAGTCAGGAAGGCAATTATGTTTATCAATTGAATTGTGAGTAACCAGTAGAGCATAAATTAAAAGTTACTTGTTGTGCAGTAATGGAGAATATGTTGGAGTTTTGGAGATGCTTTGTCTTCTGAATCTCTGCTTTCCTCTGTCTTCTGATTCACGCACGCAAGTCCTCCTATGGCAAGCTGTGTGTTGGTGGATCACCGTTGTCAATGGCTACCTTCCATCCTTCCAGTGAAAACTACGCTCACGCGCTCTGTCACAGCACGGCTAATCACTGGTTGGTTCTCGATCCGGTTGGAATAGGATTTACTATCCTTTTGCATCTGTCACTAACGCCCAGCCTTTAGGAGTTTGAAGCTCGTCATAGTCATTCAATCCTTGAATCCTACTCGGAATACCACAGACAAGGTTTAGACTTTCCGGATTCTCATGAATGCCGCCATCAGTTCTAGCTTATACCACGGAGATTCTGATTAAGAGATCTCAGAGATACTCATTCAATCGGATATAGAACGGAGGTGGTTGTCAGGCACACGTTCATGGTTTGAGGAAGGTGATGAATGTCACTGATCATCACCTTCATCACAGTTAAGCGCGGATGAACATCTTAGATAGGAACAAGCGTGTTTGAATAGAAAACAGAAATACTTGCATTAATTCATCGAGACACAGCAGAGCTCCTCACCCCCAACAATGGGGTTTAGAGACTCATGCCGTCAGAGAATACAAAGTTTAGATCTGAAATGTCATGAGATACAGAATAAGTCTCTAAAAGTTGTTTAAATACTAAACTAGTAGCCTAGGGTTACAAAATATGAGTGGACTATGATGGATGATGCAGAGATCCACTTCTGGGGCCCACTTGGTGTGCTGGGGCCCACTTGGTGTGTGCTGGGGCTGAGACTTTAAGCAATTCACGTGCGGAGGCCATTTGTGGAGTTGAACGCCAGTTTTTATGCCAGTTTGGGCGTTCAACTCCAGTTTTTGATCCTTTTCTGGCGCTGGACGCCAGAATTGGGCAGAGAACTGGCGTTGAACGCCAGTTTATGTCGTCTATACTTGTGCAAAGTATGGACTATTATATATTTCTGGAAAGCCCTGGATGTCTAATTTCCAATGCAATTGGAAGCGTGCCATTTCGAGTTCTGTAGCTCCAGAAAAGCCAATTTGAGTGCAGGGAGGTCAGAATCCAACAGCATTAGCAGTCCTTTTTCAGCCTGAATCAGATATTTGGTCAGCTCCTTCAATTTCAGCCAGAAAAATACCTGAAATTACAGAAAAACACACAACTCATAGTAAAGTCCAGAAATATGAATTTTTCCTAAAAACTACTAGAAATAGACTAAAAACTAACTAAAACATACTCTAAACTATATGAAATTATCCCCAAAAAGCGTATAAAATATCCGCTCATCAATAAAGTATCTGACTGGTTCAGCATAGACTTAATGAACCCATGCTTGGAGCAGGATGATCATTTATACCGCGTAGGTAACTTCTTTTATGTTATGGTCTAGTAAAGTATGAAAAATCAAACTGGTTCAGCATAGACTTAATGAACCTATGCTTGGAACAGGTTGGTCATTCATATAATCTAGGAAACTTTTAAGAGTTTTATAAAGAAAATATGGGTCTAGGAGTTTGAATAATTAACTAATGATTTTAAAGAAGGTTAATTTTCTTTTAGATGTCTCTGAATGAAATTAACTATTAGCGCTTTATTCTTTACTTTCACAGCATTCTCGACCTCTACTTAGAACATGTGGTTTGGTTCTCACCCCCAAATTTTCTACCCTTTCAGTGACACAGGTTTGAAGATGCAATATGAAGCTGCAAGCGATTAGTAGGCTTTCTTTATGGTTTTAATTGCTTTCATAAAGTCCCCTCACTCTTGTCCTTTGAGGTTTTATTTTAACAGAGGGGTAGGTGTTGTATTTGGGTTTATATGACTTCTTATGTATAAGAATTACTATTAATAATACTTATGTGATTATTATTATTATTTACAATGTTTATCCTTGATACATGTCTTTAACGAATAAAAACAAAATTTTCTGGCATTTTCTTAAAACTAAAACGTGAAATCGATACAAAGGCTCAGTAATTAAGTAGTTAATATTAGAAAAGGTCACGTAACATTCTTTCTAGTAGAAATACCCTGACTTAAGCAAGGTATTTTGCTGGAAGGGATGTTACAATATGGTATCAGAGCAGTCCTTCTTGTAGAGCCTTGGGAGTGGACTGACTATGCTTCATTACATACTCTGAGTGTCTGTCTTGCTTTCTAACTTGTTCAGATGACAAGAGTTTATGTTTTATATGCATGACTGTCTGGTGATTAACGCTATTAGTTTACCATTGCATACCTCATGGTATCAAGTTTGGCCAATTTAATACCAATGATTTATGTATATGGAACACTAATGGGTTATCATAGACGAAATAGAAGTGATAAGTTAATGCGAATTACGAGGTTTTGGGGACGTTAGAAACTAAATTCTAGAGATTAGTTCCGTTTCAACGTATGCTCTTTATTCATGCTTAGCGTTATCTCTTTCTCTACTAATTGTATTGGAATTTCTAGTTTCTGATCTCTTTCTTGCTAACCTTGTATTATCATTCGTGCACGTCCTTGCTTGACTCTGTATCTGGTTGTTGTTTGAATCTTTTGAAACATTTATCCCTTACCTTACAAACTCTATGCTCCTTGCTCTGAACACTGATTTATTTCGGTGCAATATACCATTTCTTGTAATTTCCTTCTTGAGTACTTGTTTCAGATTCTCTTCGAGAAAAATTTTAATTTACATCTTTTCTTACTTGACAGTATCCACAACCCTTGCTTAAATTTTGATGGGATTGTTTTTAATTCAGCCTAGACTTTCTTACATAAACTTTAAAACTTCTTTATGTAGTTTAATCTTGTTTATCTATGATATACCACTTATCTTTTATTGATTTATAGAAAATTTTGTTTCAGAATTTATTCTTTAAATAGAAGCTGATTTTCTGCCAACTTTACTATAATTTTATGGCTATCCTTACCTAATTATGTACTTAAATATCCTCCAAGATTTTTAAAGAAAATATTTTGCCCTTAACATCAAACAAGCTTTAATTTACAAACCATGCATGATTCGTTTTGATTTAAAAATTAAATCGATATAACATATTATTTATACTAAGTTTAGTACTTTGAAAAATGATAGATTTATATATTCTTTTGAAAAAGATAAACTAATTCCCTCTATTTCAAACTGAAGTTGTTCAAAATTGTTGTACTATTTTTCCTAATGATGTTCATATTGAAACTGTTTGATTCAAAATTTCTTCCTAAGCCTTGAATTAACTCCCTTTATGCTCCATTTCATTACTTATATATATCCTTGTTTGTTGACGATTTCACGTATTTCTTCAAAACCTTGCGAAATACCATCTTGTGCAATTACAAACTTGAGTATTCTTCTAATTTCTCGCATAAACCTTTCGTGCCGTTTGTCTTTCTCTTCTCATATTTCGTATTCCTTATATGCGCTAGTTCTTAGGGACACGATTTGTGCGTACGGAAAGTGAATCTGGTCAGTCTACGAAGTTATAAGGAGTTATGGAGTTCTGAGGCGACGAGAGGAAGTGATCATGCTTTGTTAAAAGTTGTGAACGAATATTGTGCCTATTTGATTTTGGATTTTAAAATTTTTCTTGTGTTAAGTTATTTTATCAACTCTTGCATTACCTAGTATATTTTCTTCTATGTTTATGTGATATGATTTTCTTGGAGCCTTTAAAATATTCAAAAGGGGATGTGAATATAAATCTTTTCTTCATTTTATATCAATTTTCGAGGGTGAAAATTTTTGTAAGTTGGATAGAATGTAACATCCCACATTTTTTAAAATTTAAATATAAATAAATTGTGATTTTATCTTATTAAGTTTAAACTTTATAATTTTAGAAATTATTTTATTAGAAATAATTAAATATATTCGGAGATAAATTTATTTTGAACCAATTAATATTCTTAGGTAATTTTATTTTAATGGAATATTTTGTATAGTTTTAGTAATTGAAAAATAAGAAAGATTTGTATAATTTCATTTAAGTAACTTTTATTATGAATAAATTATGGTTTATTTTATTAGTTTAAAGCTCTTAGAGATTAATTTATTAGGAATGATTAAATAGATTTTTATAAATACTTAAAGTTTAAGTAATTTTATTATAATTAGATATTTTGTAAATTGAAATTAAAGTTTCGGTGATAGAAAAATAATAAAAAGTTATATCATTTAATTTGACTAATTAGTGTTGAGTTTAAACTATATTTTATAAAAATGTGATTAATATGCTTATTTATAATTTAAATTAGAAATAATTAATTCAACTTACCAATATATTGAAAAATAATGTTCTTAAATATTTTTAAGAGAGTTATTTAGTTTTAAAATTACTCTACTTTCTAATTTTATCAAAATATCTATTCATATATATCCATATTCTTTTATAAAATTCTAATTTCTAACCCTAAATCCCAAAATCCCCAAATTCATTCACAAACCCTAATTTTCCCAATCTCTAACCCTAACAACTGCAACCTCACCTTCCTTCACGTAACAAACACATAAACACGTAGAGGTAGAAATGAATGATGGAGATCCGAGATCCAGAGAGTGAGGGAGCCGTGAGGAAGAAGAGAAGGAGAAGGGCGTGGCGTCGCCAGCTGGGTACCGCCACCGTTCAACTCGTCGTCGCGCCGTCCACGTCGAGCTTGTTCCATCACCATGTCGCGAAGGAGGGATTGCTGCCCGGGGTCGCGCCGTTCGTGGAGCTTGCCGCCGTCGCCGTTCAAGCTACTGCTGCCGCCACACTCCACGCCGTTGCCATCGTCATTCGTGGAGGAAGAGGAAGCAAGTGCGCCAGAGGAGAGCGAGAGAGACTGAAGCTGCGGGGGAGAGGAAGTGATGCACGAAGCTGCCGCAGGAACTGCGAGCCAGAAGAGCCACTGACGTTGCCATTGTGGCCATCGCCATCGCCGTGAGTGAGGTCTGCCGCTGGTACTAATCGAGACTGCCGAAGTTGCTGTTTTGACTCTGATGTAATTCATCCTTGTCCCTACTCACGGTTGTCCTCTGTTCTTCCTCTGCTTTTGATTTTCGCAGTTACCTAAATCTCTGCTGCCGTGGGTATTGCCGTAGGAGTCGTTGGGAACTAATGTTGGAGCTGCCCTTGATGATTTTGATGCTACTACGAAGGTTCGGAGCTGCTGTGTTGTTGCCGGAGGAATGGAACTCATAAAAAAAAATGTTATTGAGGCTGATGTTTGGTTTGATTGCGTTGTTAACGCGACATTGAGGTAGGGGGTTTCACTTAAATGATTTTAATTTTAGAATGCCCACAAAGTTTATTGAATAACTGCAAATAGATTTAATAGCTTTGAGTAATTGATTGATTATGTGAATATAGAATTGTGGCTGAAATTGTGACTCGAATTGTTGAGATTGTGATTTGGAATTGTTGATTAGTGATATTGAATGATTATGTGGATTGGGAATTGTTTGATGACCAATTGTTGAAAATTTCTGAATTTTAATAGATTATGTTGGATTTGTTGTCGTTGAGCTGTTATTTGATATATTGTAATATTAATGAACTTGGTTGGTGGTTGATTTGGAACTAATTTTGAGGGGTATTGAAGGGTTGGATATTGAATACTAAATGGTTTGCTGAAAATCAGATTCTCTTGAAATTAAACGGCAACTTTGAAAGTAATTTAATAATTCTTTAGTGATTGAAATGATAAGAATTTAAATGTTAGTAAATTATATTAAGTGTAATTGTGAAAATTCAATTTTGAAGGTTTCGTATCAATTATAGAATTAGTTATGATTTTTCAAAGTTGAACTCTAAAATCTGATTTTCTGCATAATTTTAAACGAAGTCAGAAAATTTGAAAAGCTATTACTAATTATGTAATGATCGGAATTGCATGAGACTAAGTCTGCGTTAAACTTAGGAATATAAGGAACTAAACTGGAAAATTTGAGACATTTTTGTTAACCATATAATTTATGGCAAATTTTTAAAGTTAGGTTGTTAAATCTGTCCTGCAGCAGAAAAGGTCAAACAGGGCAGCAACTTGTGTGTCTTGATGCAACTTCTACGAGCTGAGTTTTGGAGTGAAACTAATTTTTTTATCAAATTTGATTAATTTGGTTTATTGATCTAAAACTTCAGAATTTTAGGAGTTAAAGATTGGGAGTTGTGAATTTTTGAATATTGGTGGTCAAAGCTGAAAAGAAACAGATTTCAGCAAGCTATGCATCAACTTCCAATGCTTGTAACTCTTAGAATTAAATAGAAATTGGGTTTCAACCAAGATAAACTTGTTTCTGGATGATTTAGGAGTTTCCAAACCAAAATTTAGCTTAATTGGAGTTTTGTAGTAAGAGTTATTCAAATTGGAAAGTACTAAGCTTGTTGGTTTCTAAAACAGATTCTGACTTATTTTTACTTAACTTTCAGGTTATGTAACTTCTTCATTAAAAATGGTATTAACTCAAAACCAATTGAGAAAGAAACCTGGATGAGTAAATTTGAAGTATATTAATTTTTAAAGTCATTGGATTTAACTTGGATTTTATATTGAATTTTGAATATCACATGCTGCTGCTATTTTTCTGGTTTTACGCATTGCAGAGTAGTCACGGTTTTTCCTTTATTCCTAATGCTAGAGAAACTAGAAAATTATGATCTTTGATTTGTTAGAAATCTTATTTCAAGATGAATGCCTGGACATAAAGTTTGTGCAATTCCGAGTTTATTTGCTATATTAAAAACAGAAAAGAAGATAGAGAGAATGTCTGAGTGAGAGTTATGAGTTCAAAAAATTAAAGATGAACCTTAGCGTCATAGGGCTGATTCAATGTTGGAATTTGTTTGATTCTGAATTGATTTGATATTGGAGAGGTTGAAAAGAGTTTGGTAAATTGTTTGGTTGGGACCTGTAAGGGTGACTAAGTCCTATTTTTAAAGGAGATTATGTCCAAATTTTTATAAAAGTATAAGAACTTAATCAAAATCAATATTTAAGGCTTATTTAATGATAATAACTTCAATGATTCTTTAAAAAAAAGATTATTTGGTATACGAGATTGTTGGCAAGGGCATGAGTCTTGTCCCGCTTGCGTATTTGCAATTATGAAAGAAAAAAGAAAGAGTAAAGTACTTATTGTATGATTATCTGTTGCTTGAGGCAGCCCAAGAGATATTAGTTTATTTGTTTGTTGCTTGAAGCAACCCAAGAGATGTTTGTTTGTTGCTTGAGGCAACGCAAGAGATATTGTTTGCTTATTTGTTGCTTAATGCAACCCAAGAGATAATATTTATTTATCTGTTGCTTAAAGCAACCCAAGAGCTTCTGTAGGGAAACTAGGATACCTACAGCAATTTTCCGTTCCCAAGAGTATATTTCCTGCGAGTAGAAATCAGAGGCTGTCTCAATAGAGCTGCTAATAATTATATGCACATTTATTTGAACGGAAAATCGTATTCGGGAAATCGTGAACTCGTGACTGGATAAATGTCGGGAATGCAGGTGCTAACCGACACATGAGCTCATGGCTTGCACTAGGACTAGACATTCATCATATTCATCTATGTGACATTGTTTGGGTGTGTATATTGTAATTGGTTTGCCTAAGTGAATAATTCTGTTTAATTGCTAATTACTATACTTGATGTAATTGCTCTTGATTGTGTTTGAACCTCATTACCTATGTTTGTAACTGATTGTTTGGATTGTGGTGATTAGGTGTTGATTGAGTTGTTTGGGCCCGAGGCCATGACTGGTATGTTTGAGGTCTAATTCTGTATAAAGTATCTAACTGGTTCAGCATAGCCTTAATGAACCTATGCTTGGAGCGGGATGATCATTTATACCGCGTAGATAACTTCTTTTATGTTATGGTCTAGTAAAGTATGAAAAATCAAACTGGTTCAGCATAGACTTAATGAACCTATGCTTGGAATAGGTTAGTCATTCATATAGTGTAGGAAACTTTTAAGAGTTTTATAAAGAAAATATGCTTCTAGGATTTTGAATAATTAACTAATGCTTTTAAAGAAGGTTAATTTTCTTTCAGATGTCTCTGAATGAAATTAACTATTTGCACTTTATTCTTTACTTTCACGGCATTCTCGACCTCTACTGAGAACATGTCGTTTGGTTCTCACCCCCAAATTTTCCACCCTTTCAGTGACACAGGTTTGAAGATGCAATATGAAGCTGCAAGCGATTAGTAGGCTTTCTTTATGGTTTTAATTGCTTTCATAGAGTCCCCTCTCTCTTGTCCTTTGAGGTTTTATTTTAACAGAGGGGTAGGTGTTGTATTTGGGTTTATATGACTTCTTATGTATAAGAATTACTATTAATAATACTCATGTCTTTAACGAATAAAAACAAAATTTTCTGTCATTTTCTTAAAACCGAAACGCGAAATCGATACAAAGGCTCAGTAATTAAGTAGTTAATATTAGAAAAGGTCACGTAATGTTCTTTCCAGTAGAAATACCTTGAATTAAGCAAGGTATTTTGCTGGAAGGGATGTTACATACTCATCGCTATGCTCTTCTCCTTTGATTCTTCATGCTTCTTCACTTGAATGCTCCTCTTCCATTCTCTCCAAGCCATTCCTACCTTATACATCTGAAATCACTCACAAACAATATCAAGGTATCGAATGGAAGGCAAATGGAATAAAATTAATCAAATTAGGCACAAATTAGGAGGAAAGTTCAAAAGCATGCTATTTAAGGGAATAAGTGCAAGTTTATATGATGAAATCCATTCAATTTCAACCAAAAATCATCATCAAATATGGATTCATCCATTCCCCCACACTTAAACACTAGCATGTCCTCATGCTGAACACACTCAAAGGAGATAGATGAAGGGAAAAATGATTTATTCTATGTACTACCTAATTGTATGCAACTATCCTAAAGGTTACTACCAATATGTTCTATGCAAGGAGTTGGCAAAACAAACCATGAAATTTCAATCCATCACAAGAAAGCTTTAGGGCCAATGCAAAGAGTTTATGCAATAAAATCAATGTCCAAAGAATTGAATTGAAATTTTCAAAACTAATCAACAAACAACTTGCAAGAAGATACAACATGAGATGCAAGAACATAGAATTGAGTGATCGAACCCCTCACCGGATGTGTATTCACTCAATTCGCTGAGTGTTTAGGGATTAATCACTCAATTCTCCTTTAATCATGCTTTTCAAAGATTTGCAAGTTATCTAACAATCAACTAGTATTTGATGCATGAAAAATAAATATCATGAGGTCTTTAGAGGGTTGTAATGGGGCCAGGGTTTAGGTAGGATAAATATGGTTAAGTGGACTTAACGAATTAGTTCTTTGATTAGCTTAAGTATCCACCTAATCCCATATCACCTATATACTCATAACAATGCAACCTATCTACCCATTTTTCTCCTATCTCACTCTACTCATGCACTTTCTTTTCGAAACATGAACATATGCATCCTTTATTTCAACTTTTTATTTCACATTCTATTATGCACAAGTTTGTTTTCTTTCTCGTTGTTTTTTTTTTAAATTATTTCTTGTCTTTGTTAGCACAAGATATGCATATGACTTAAAACAATGAATGCATGAGCATTACCCAATTGCCAATTTTTTTTTTTACAATGAGTTCCATGCCTCTATCACCAATGCTTTCCAATAATTCCCCCTATACTTATAATATACACACTAATCCACCCAAGCTAATCAAAGAGTAATTCAGGGACATCGATGGCTTTTTGCTTAAGGGAGAGTAATGTGCTAAAATCATAACAAAAGGGGATTACAGGCTCAACAGAGGTTCACAAAGGTGAATGCAAGGGTTGGCCATATAGGTTGGTGAGTTCAACATTAAAGATGGCCTCAATCATGCTAAATACATCCAAACAACAAATACAAGACATAAAGAATCATGCAAATCAATGATCACAATAAAAAAGGAGTATAATCACACAAGAACAAACATTATGGTTGAAAAGTGCAACCATATATTAGAGCTCAAATCTCACAAGGTATGTTGTTCTAGCTCTTTTCTATGTTCTACAAACATAATACTTCAAGCAAGTTGAAAAACACAAGATTTTTCTTCAATTCAATCAATGGTACGTCCTATGAAAGATTTGATGGAAGTTCCTTGGTGTTTCACCAAACTTATTCACTCTATCATGCAACATGCACACATTAACTACCATATAACTATGAACAATAAAGAGATATGTACAAACAAACCAACCAAGATGCAATAGAAATAAAGCTACTAAAAATGAAGAAAAAGAACTAAAAGAGTATTGTAAAGTGTTTTGAGAAAAGAATTTTACCCCCATGCAGTCATCGATCCTCCCCCACACTTAGTTCGTACACAGTCCTCCGTGCATACTTACGATCCGAGAGAAAAATAACTTCAGGGGTCCACCTTCAGCCAGTGGTCTCGAAAATGGGTTGGTTACCTTCATCATGCTCCTCCCTAATTAGCTTGGATGAAGCCTCAAGAATTAGGCCACGGTCTCTTCCTTCTAGCTTTGCTGCTATCCACTTGAAACGTTTGTGCTCAAGGTGCTCCATGTGGTGGATATCGTGCAAGATGTCTTGGAATAATTCTGAAAGTGGCCAGAGAAACGGTAAAGAGTTGATGAGGTTGGTGGACTCGATGGTGGTGCTGTGGGTGCCTTCCTTTTGGAGGGTGTCTTATTTTTGATGATCTATCCAATTCTCCCCTCGGAATGAACTTGTTGCCTCTTGAACTCTCGAACATGACGTCCGTCGATTGCCTCTCTACCCCCGCTACTATTGCTAAACGCATCACCATCGATGGAAATAGAATGTTGATCTTTTTCTTCTAAATGAGTTTCCAAATCGATTTGCGCATCGAAGGTACAATGATTATGTTCTTTCCTTCCATAATAGCCGAAAGTAGCAAAGCAGTTCAAAATCTGACATTGGTAGCATGGGTGCTCGGAATGATGTAGTCCGCCACAATCTGATGCCATATACGCGCCTCGGCGTTCAAATCGGAGTAAGCGATACCAGTGGAAACAGATTTTCTCCCTTTGTTATACTCCCAAGATGCACCAGGACGGCCAATTCTCTTATGAATAGCCTCTAGAGCCTTGTTGGAAGTGTCCAACATCTTTCCCTGGAGGAATACCGACTCCTCTTCCCAAGCTTGGTAGTTCACATAGAATTCCTGCACCATGGATTCATTAACTTCAATGAGTTTTTGCTCAAGATATCCCCAATGAAGTGAGGCAATCCTTTCATGAATAATCGCCTTGTACTTGCTTGGAACCTTCCGTGTCCGCTCCCAATGAATTGTTCTTTTCTCAATTGCTTCATATTGGAAGTCGACTCTTCGGTTAACCAAGGTACTTGGTTTCGCACCTTGGCGATCCAACCAAATATTAGGAGGGTGAATTGTTGGTTGCACAACCGGTGATGTAACTGGTGTTTTACCTTTCTTTCACATCCTAAAAATGAAAACAAAAGATTTTCGAGATCATAGGGCAACAAGAAAACAAAATTACTGAGGAAGCACTAATAAGGTTAAAAGAAGCTATTAAAAATAGTGTGATTTACAAGAAAGACAATATGTATATTCCAATGTATGATGAACTGATAAATTTTGATGAACTATGTTTTTGTTATTGGTAAATGGTGTTGAATACTGAGATTGAGATTGAATGATGCTAATTATGATTATTGGTAATAATATAATGATATTTGATGAGTGTGTTGGTTGAGAAATGGTTTTAGTATGAGGAATTTGATGATTGGGGTTGAGAATTATGAGGATAGTGTATTGTAAGTGGAAATTTGGTAAAAGTGGTGATTTGAGATTAAATGGTAAGTTCTGATGTGAATTGATGTGTGTTATGGCTTGGAGTTGGTTTGGTTCAAAGTTTTGAAAATTAGAGAACCTTGTTGGATTTTGTGAAACTTGATTTTTACCAAATTTTGGCGGATCATAACTTGTGTCTTAGTTTTTAAAATTGATTGAAATTTATCTTAAATTAAAGTTCATTTAAAGATATTTAAATTGATATAAAGTTTGAGGAAAATGGAATTTTGTAGAGGAAGTTATGAACGTTTAAAGTCTGGTGAGGGTTGCGTATGCGACACAGAACATTCGACGCGAGTATTCTATTTGGGTTGGGCATCTCGTGTACACAGGCACTACATGCGTACGTGAACTACCAAAATTTGGACCCTTGCGTACGCGAGCTTCAGCACGCGGCGCGAGTGATGAGCGGATATTTTATACGCTTTTTGGCATCTTTATCATATAGTTTCTGTTATGTTTTGTTTAAGTTTTATTATATTTTCATAGGTTTTAGTACAAAATTCATATTTTTGGATTCTAGTTTGATTTCTTGTGTTTTATGATGATTCAGATATTTTCTGGCTAAAATTAAGGAGTTTTGAGAAAGTCTGATTCAGAGACAGAGAAAGGACTGCAGATGCTATCAGATTCTGACCTCCATGCACTCGAAAGAGCATATCTGGAGATACCAAAGTCCAAATGGCGCGATCTCAACGGATATGAAAAGATAACATCCAGGGCTTTCATAAATATATAATAGTTTATTCTTTGCTTTGGAAATGAAGGCCCAAAACTGGCGTTCAACTCCAGCCACGAACCTCATTCTTGGCGTTCAATGCCCAGAAGGGGGCAGCTGGCATCCAACAGCCATTCAGGAGTCCCAAGCTGGCGTCCAACACACCAAAGGGAGTACCAACTCATGGCTTCACTCAAGCTCAGCCCAAATACTCACCAAGTGTGTCCGAAAAGTGGATTTTTGCACTACAGGACTAGTTTATCTTATTTCTATAATTCTTAGTTGCTAGACTAGTATATAAAGAACAAAGATCACTCTTGTTAGAGATCTTTGCCCATTAGAACATTTCACTACTATTTTATGTACAGTATGACTTACTAACCTCCTAGATTAAGGCTAGGAGCTCTGCTGATTCTTTTGGATTAATAATATCACTATTCTATTTGACTCTATGCTTGATTCTATTCTATGATGTATCTTCGTTCTTCATCTTAATGGATTAGGAGTGTAACTTGACCGTCATCCCTACTCTACATGGGTTCTTGCGAGTCCTTGACGGGATAGTACTGAACCACAAGCTTTATTATACATCTATTAGATGGCTAATCCACGACTTTGTTGGGTACTTGGAGACATCAGTGCAGCCGAGGTACAGGGCGATTAGGGCCTTTGTGGTATAGGCTAGAATCACAGGAGCGGCATTCTCTAATCCGGAAGATCCGACCTTGTCTGTGGCGTTTTGAGTAGGATCACCAAGGGAATGGACTGCTAGAGCTTCACCCCCGTTCAGATTGGATGATTGCTGACCCGACGTTTGATCTGAAGCAGAGCAGATTAATGACCGCTGACCCGGCGTTAATCATTTACAACCTACGATGGAATGAATTAATCAAAAGTTGGAGTAGATGGGGAGAAAAGTTGATCCAAAAGGAAGAAGCATCTCTGAAGCCTCAACCGTTCTCATACTATTTATTTCACACCTATCTAGTAACGTTTTATTTATTTATTCTGTTTTATGCGTTTTTCCACAACAATCATCTTTTCTATCCGCCTGACTAAGATCTACAAGGTAACCATTTCTTGCTCAAACCAGCAATCTCTGTGGGATCGACCCTCACTTACCTGAGGTATTACTTGGACGACCCGGTGCACTTGCCGGTCTATCTGTGCGAATATTACGGAGCCAGTTTCACGCACCAAGTTTTTGGCGCCGTTGCCGGGGATTGATCAGATTTGACAAACTACCAGATTTATCTTGTTGCTTAGATTAGGTACTTTTTACTTTTGTTTGTGTCTTTTTTTTTCTTTTTCAAAAATTTTTCAAAATCCATCTTCTCTTAGTCTTTTTTTTAGTCTAGTGTCAGTTCTTAAGTTTGGTGTCCTGTGTGTGTTCTTTATTTTCTTTAAATTTTTGAATTTGTTCTTGAGTGTTCTTCTTCGTATTCAAGTTGTTCTTATTTCTTTTCTTGTTTTGATCTTAAAATTTTTAAGTTTGGTGTCTTTTGCTTATTTTTCTTTAAAATTTCGAAAAAGCTAGTGTCTTTGATCTAAAAATTTTAAGTTTGGTGTCTTTTGGTTGTTTTTCTCTTTCTTCATTAATTCAAAAAATAAAAAAAAATCTTTTTTTATCTTTATTCATAAATTTCGAAGATCTTGCTTTCTTTTTTATTTTGATTTAATTTTTTTTTAAAGTTGGTATTTTCTTGTTAGTAAAGTCAAATTTCAAATCTTATCTTTTTAAGTCTTTTCAAATCTTTTCTTTTAATTTGATCCTTTCATATCTTACATTTCTTTTAAAATTTTAAAATTCAAAACTTTTTCAAATATTTATCTTATCTTTGGTTTATCTTTCTTTAAATTTCAAATCATTATCTTATCTTATCTTAATTTTAAATTTCAATTTCAAATCTTTTCAAAGTCAAATCTTTTTCAAATCTTCACCATATCTTATCTTTTCAACTTTTTTTCAAATCTTTATCTTATCTTGTTTCAATTTCAAAATTCAAAATTAAATCTTTTTAAAATCTTTTTAATTCTTATCTTATCTTGTTGATTTTTCCTTTCCAATTTTGCATTTGAAAATTGTTAAAATCAAATCTTTTTCAAATCTCCTATCTTATGTTATTTTCAAATCTTTGTTTATTAGTTACTTGTTTTCTCTTCTATCTTTTTCAAAACTTCCTAACTAATTCCTCTCTCTTCTATTTTTGAAAACTTCTTACCTCTTTCTCTTTCTTCTTTTTCGAAAATCACACTCAATTTTCAAATCTTTTTAATTCAATTAATAATTAAAATAAAAATAAAAATATTTTAATTCTAGTTTCTCTTTTTACTTCTTAAATTGTTGAATTCTTCTACCCCTCTATTCGAATTCTCCTTCTCGTCCCCCTATCTTCATTCTTCTTTCTTCTTCACATCTCATAGGGAGTTCTCTATCCTTTGAAATAGAAACTTCCATTCTCTTTCTTTCTTGTTCTTCTTTTTCTTATTTATGAGCAGGAACAGAGATAAAGAACCGCTCTTTGATCCTGATCCTGAACCTGAGAGGACCCTAAGGAAGCGTTTGCAACAAGTTAAAGCACAACACTCTGGAAGAGACCTCATAGAACTTTTCGAACAAGAAACTGAAAATACAAACATGATAGCTGATCAGAATAATAGAGGAGATGCAAGAAAGGTTCTATGAAAGAAGTATCTCCATACCTGCCATTAGAGCAAATAACTTTGATCTTAAGCCTTAGTTAGTCTCTCTAATGCAACAGAATTGTAAATTTCATGGACTTCCACTGAAAGATCCAAATCAAGTCCTATTTGAATTCTTGTAAATCTGTGATACTATTAAGACCAATGCAGTGGATTTTGAGGTCTACAGGCTTATACTTTTTCCTTTTGCTGTTAGAGATAGAGCTAGGATATAGTTAGATTTTCAACCTAAGAAAAGCCCAGACTCTTGAGAAAAGTTGGTCAATGATTTCTTGGCCAAGTTATTTCTACCTTAAAAGATGAGCAAGCTCAGGGTGAAAGTTCAAACTTTCAAACAAAAAGAGGGTAAATCCCTTTACGAAGCTTGGGAAAGATACAAGAAACTGATCAGGAGATGTCCTCCTAACATGCTCTCAGAATGGGCTATCATAGGAATCTTCTATGATGGTCTATGTGAGATGTCCAAGATATCTTTGAACCATTCTGCTGGTGGATCACTCCACTTGAAGAAGATGCCTGAAGAGGCACAGGAACTCATTGAAATGGTTGCAAACAACCAATTCATGTATACTTCTGAGAGAAACCTTGTAAACAATGGGGTAGCTCAGAAGAAAGAAATCCTGGAGGTTGATACTCTGAATGTCATATTGGCTCAGAATAAGATCTTGACCCAACAGGTCAATATGATCTCTCAGCATTTGACTGGAATGCAAGCTGCAGCTGGCAGCATTCAAGACACCTCCTATGATGGAGATGTTTATGATCCAAATCACCCATGATGGAAGAGGTGAATTACATGGAAGAACCCTACGGAAATACCTATAACCCTTCATGGAGGAATCATCCTAACCTTTCATGGAGGGATCAACAGAAGTCCCAATAAGGCTTGAATAATAATTAAGGTGGAAGAAACCAAAATAGGTTCAACAACAGACCACTGATAAACCCATATTTCATGAGTTCTTTTGTGCTTAATTAGAGTGATTTATTCAACTCTTCACCTACTTATTCACGTTAATTGCATGGTTTTACTTTCCCTTCCTTATTATGTCATATTATGAAAAACATGTTTCCTAAGCTTTAAAAAAATTAATTATTTTAATTACCTTTATTTCCATTCGATGTCGTGATTAGTGTGTTGAGTAGCTTCAGGTTTCCTAAGGCTGAATGACTTAAAGGATGAAAAAAGGAAACATACAAAAATGGAAGGAAAGGCAAAACAGAGCTTTAAGGAAACTGGTATCCACGCGATCGCATGGACGACGCGATCGCGTGCCAGAAGCAAAGAAGCAGCGACGCGGCCGCATGACTGATGCGACCGCGCGCCTTGAATAGAACACCCACGACGCGGACGCGTGACTAACGCGACCGCGTGGAAAGGAAAAGCTCCAGATGATGCGACCGCGTGACCCACGCGAACGCGTGACAGAGGCCACGAATCAGAATTTACAAAATACGCCCCCAGCAATTTTTGAAGCCCTTTTTGGCCCAGATCCAAGTACAGAAAGCATAGATTAGAGGTTATAAAGTGGAGGAATGCATCCATTCAAGGAGAGCTCGCCAATTTCTAGTTTTCATGATTTAGATTTAGTTTAGAGAGAGATTCTCTCTCTCTCTTAGGAATTAGGACTTCTTCTTGTTTTGGGAGTAACTCTGGATCCAGGTTTTAATGTTCTTTTATTTCAATTTTACTTTTATTTATTTGATTCCAATATTTGAATTGATTATTATAATTTAAATTATGAATTATTCCATGTTATAGATTTCTATTTGAATTAATGATATTTAAGGTATTTTTCAGTTTATGATTGTTTTCTTTGATTTAAGTTGCCATTGCTTCCCATCTAAGGACACTTTTATTATTCTAGCAATTTACTTTTTCCCCTTTTGGTCTTGGTTAAGAAATCAGTGACTCAACATTATCGAACTCAGCATAATTGATAATCGTTATCTTGCTAATTGATCTGAACTTCAATAATCCCAACTTTTTCCTAGGAAATAAATAGGATTCGAAGGTCAAACTAATTAGTCCCTTGACTTACCTTTGCTTCATAGGTTAACTAAGTGGAATTAAGATACAACTTTTATTATTGTTGAAAGGGATAACTAAGTTGGACTTCTAATTTCTCTTATCTTGCCAAAAGTTGTTTTACAGTTATTATTTATTTTTAATTGTCATTTAATTCACTCGTCATTTAAATTACTTGCTTCTCACCTTCTAAACCCCGATTACAACATTTATAACCGATAATAAGAACATACTTCCTCGCAGGTTGATAAACCACTATTTTATGATTTATCTTGTGCTCAATTGAGTGGATTTCATCAACTCTTTATCCACTTATTCATATTAATTGCATGGTTTTACATTTGCCTTCCTAATTATGTGCTTTGATTGAAAACATGCTTCTTTGATCTTATATTTGCTTATTATTAATCCTCTCTTATTACCATTAGATGCCTTGATATGTGTGTTAAGTGTTTTCAGATATTATAAGGCAGGAATGACTTGGAGGATGGGAACAAAGCATGCAAAAGTGGAAGGAATGCAAGAAGTTGGAGAAATTGCTAAGCTGTCCAGCCTGACCTCTCTGCACTCAAACGACTATAACTTTTGCTACAAAGGTCCGAACGACGCAGTTCCAGTTGCGTTGGAAAGCTAACGTCCGGGGCTTCGGTTTGATATATAATATGCTATACTTCTTCTGACGCTAGGTGATGCGACTGCGTGATCCATGTGGCCGCGTCGCAGTGACGGAAATCCAGCATGGCAAAATTCGAAACCAGCGAATTCTGGACTGTTTCTGACACAGTTTGCGGCCCAGAAAACACACATTAGAGGCTATAAAGTGGGGGACTGCATCCATTCATGAGGAGGCTTCCATAATTCATAATTTTAGGAGTAGATGTAGTTTTTAGAGAGAGAGGTTCTCTCCTCTCTCTTAGGATTAGGATTTAGGATTTCTCTTAGTTTTAGGAGTAGCTCTCAATCCCAGGTTCTTTATTTTTATTTATTTTTCCAATTTAATTTATGAACATCTATGCCAGATTTAATTTCTTTTGTTAATGCAATTCGAGGTATTTCAGATTTAAGATTGCTTTGCTTTATTTATATTGATGCTCTGTTTAAGATTGCTTTTAATTTAAATTAGATATTTTCTCCCTTTTGGCTTTGGTTAGGTAATTGGTTACACTTGAGTTGTCAAACTCAGGAGTGGTTGAAATTGGCTGATTTTGCTTTAGCTAGGATTGCTCTAACACTAGTCTCTCCACAGGAGTTGACTAGGACTTGAGGATCAAGCTAATTAGTCCACTTGACTTAACTAAGTGGGATTAAAATCCAATTCTCATCACATCTGATAAGGATAACAAGGACAGGATTTCCGGTTCTCATACCTTGCCAAGAGTTTATTTTACAGTTATTTATTTATTTTTATTGCTCGAAAATATATGTGTGCACATTGCCCAACTTCCAAAACCCCCAATTTACAATCTTCATAACCAATAATAAGAACATACTTCCCTGCAATTCCTTGAGAAGACGACCCGAGGTTTGAATACTCGGTTATCAATTTCAAAGGAGTTTGTTACTTGTGACAACCAAAACGTTTGTACGAAGGGATTTCTGTCGGTTTAGAGACTATATCTACAACGCGACTGTTTTTATGACATTCTTTACTGGCAAAAATCCTAACGTCAAAATGGCGCCGTTGCCGGGGAATCGCAAACGTGTGCCTTATTATTGGTTATTGTAAATATTTTTTTTTTATTTTTGCTTGTTTATTTGTTTTTATTTTTGTTTTTATTTTGCTTTTTCATAAATTAAGAGGTTATTGGTTTTTATTTAGTTATTAAAAAAAAAATTTCAAAAAAATTTGTTCTTAGTGTTCATCTTGGTCTTCAAGCTGTTCTTCACGATTATCTTGACCTTCAAGCTGTTCTTAGTTGTTTTCTTCGTTTTGATCTAAAAATTTGAAATTTGGTGTCATTTTATTATTTTTCTCTTTCCTCATTAAATTCAAAAATATTTTTAATTAATTTTTTTCGAAAAAAAAAATCAGATTTTTATTTTTAAAATTTTTATCTTATCTTATCTTATTTCAAAAATCAAATTTCAAAATTCAAATTTAAAAATTTTCAAAATTTAAATTTAAAATTTTTCAAATTTCAAATTTCAAATTTCAAAATTTCAAATTTCAAATTTTAAAATTTAATTTCCAAATTCAAAATTTAAATAACCTTTTAATTTAAATTTATTTTTATTTTCATTTTTAATTTTTATTTTGCTACTATGAACTCTCACCCCTTTGGCTATGAGTCTGGTTACAATTATGTTGCAGGAAGAAGAAATTACAATGAGAATAGGCATCAAGGTTGGAACAATCAAAGATGGGAGGAGCCACAAGGATTCGATCAACCCTCATGGCAACAACCACCTCCAATGGACTATCAACAACCACCACCATATGCCTATGAACTCTTTCCTCAACACAACTTTGGACCACCATACTCACAAGCCCCTTTCCGCAATTCACCTCCATATGACCCTAACTCTCAACCACCACACCAACCACCTTATGAGCCATATGAACCATATATAGAACCACCCCAATTTCAACTCAATTACTCACAAGAACCACCACTTCAATATTCACCATCTCTATATCCATCAATCCAAGAGCACTATGATCCTATTTATGAAAGTCGAGTGCATCAAGAGACACAGGATCGTTTCAAGGAAACAGTGGATCGATTTCAGGCAACCACTCAACAACTGGGGCAAGCATTAATTCAATGGGCTTCTAGACACTTAAATACACAAGGATCAACCACAGCTCCATGTGGACAGTCTAGTGAAGAGCGTAGCATGAAGGAGATACCAGAAACCCCAGTGGACAAGACAGAGAATGAATTCGTACTAGAACAAGTAGAAGATGCTGTCATTGTTCAAAAAGAAGAAGAAGTGGTTGAAGACTTAGGAGATGCAGAACCTCCATGGGAAAGTCCAGTCATAGAGCCTCCTTCCAAGACGGTTGAAATTGATGCTGAGGAAGGTGTACAACCTCCAAAGCATATCATAGTTGAAGACTTGGAAGAGGTTGATCAAGAGATGGAGATTCAAGAAGAAGAAGCACAACCTCCCATGCCCTTGGAAAGCAATGAAGAGAAGATTGAATTGGAAGAAAGCTACCAAGAGGAAGAGGTTGAAATTGAAGAAGCTTGCAAAGAGGTGGTAATTATCAGAGAAGAGCACAAAGGAGTGGAGCTTGCAATTTCATTAAAAATACCTTCCCCTAAGTTGCCATCATCCTTCACAACATTCAAGTGGGTAAAATTCATATCCCATAGCTTTCTAATCCCACTTGAATATGGGCTACTGGAGACGGATGGTCAACTTAGAGCTCTTTGTGATATTAAGAGTAAGAGGAAGATGGCCAGTGGTAAGAATTGTCCTGCAAGGTTCATTATGGTTGGAAGCTTTAAGTTTAAACGCAAAGGTTGGTGTAGAGCTCATTTGAATGGGTCTAGGAAGCTGTTTGGTAGCTGCAGTGAGAATTCAAATTACTTATCACCCGGCTGGAAAAATACAGATCCCGACAAAGATGGGTGTAAAAGCAAGATTTGGGATCCTGGAATCTGTTCTGACATCCAACACCCCGGGAGCCTAAGAATTTTTTTGAAGCTGCTCAAGGGTTTTACATGCCTAGTTTGGGACCCCAGAGGTGACTGGAGATACAAACATTGGTGGAGATTCCTGGATGAGTTCAAACACAAGCCACCATAACAGGGAGCTCACAAAATGTCCAACTTAAGAACTCTAACTAAAAGTGCTAGGTGGGAGACAACCCACCATGGTATGATTGTCCTTTTTCATTTTTATTTAGTTTTATTTGTTTTTGAATTTTATTTTATTTTGTTCTATTGAACCTGGAGTTTTACATCACATTCTTATTAACGCTACATTCTGCATTTTTCAGACTAAAAAAAAAAAAAGCGAGTACGTGACGCGACCGCATCAGCGACGCGTCCGAGTCGCAAGGAGAGGGGAGAAAAATAAAAACGAACAGAGAGTTTCGCAGGAGCAGCGCTGGAGGCGTGCCAATGGCACAAATCACCCCACGCGACCGCGTCACCTGGGAATAAAGCCTTCCCACGCGACCGCGTTACCCACGCGGCCGCGTGACCTGAAAATCGACGTCAACCAGGTGCATGGCCGAAAGTTGAGCTGGAGTTGGGCTGGACTCGTGCTGGTAGCCCAAGCCTCACCACGCGAACGCGTGCCTCACGCGTCCGCGTCATATCCCCATGATGGTCACTCACGCGATCGCATGCCCCACGCGATCGCGTCACCCAGATTTTTGGCAAAAAGAGTTTTGAACAGAGAGTTGCGCGACCGCGAGGCTGCACTCGCGCCAATCGCACAAAACAGGCCACGCGATCGCGTGACCCACGCGTCCGCGTCACAGGCGGCGCACAGAATATCCAGATCAGCCAATTTTCTTATCTTTTCTTCCCTAATCCTTATTTTTCTTCTCTTTTCTTATTCCTTTCTTCTTCCTTTCTTATTTTCTCTCACTCCCATTTTATTTTATTTAATTTATTTGCATACTTTCATTCATTGCATATTTTTATTTTTCTAAAATTATTATTGGTGTTCAAATATTCTTATTCAACTGTTACATCTTTTCTGGTATTTTCTTGATGCTTAGTGACTTGTTTTATTTTGAATAGGTAATATTATTTATATTAATGCCAATCTTTTATACCTGTATTACTTTTACATTGATATGAATTTATATTATCTCTCCTTACCCACACTCTCCCTCATTGTTGCAACATTTTTGCACCACTGGTATGCCATGTGCTTCTATTGTTTTCTCACTTGAATGTTGTAGCTACCATGTAATTGAGACCTTCATTATTTGGCATTAACCAACCCATGCTTTAATTGTTTCTTATCTTTATTTCTGGGTTACTGTTCTTCTTCCCCTCTTCTATCAGGCTGGCCACCAGGAAGAGAACTGGAAGACGCTTAAAAGGGGAGACAAACAAGTCCATCTGCACAATCCTTGAAGAAAAGCATCAGTTGGAACAGCCCGTCCACTTGTACATCTTAGCATGCACCAAGGACGGTGCAACCTTTAAGTGTGGGGAGGTCGATACCGATCTCCGTGGGTTAGTACTTTCTTTTCAACACCAATAATCTTATTTTCTTTATTTGTTCATTGTTGCATCTACATATTTGATTGCATATTTATTTGATTTTGTGCATTTAGTTACTACTTGGTTAAAATAATAAATCTCTTTTTAATATCCTATTTTTGAAAAAAAAATTTCACTAATTTAAATAAAAATTTTAAAAAATTTTTATGTGTTAAATTAGTTTGAAGTTGTATTTGGAACATAGTTTTTGAGTCAAAGAACACACAACCTGTGAGACTTTGAGCTTATTTACATGGTTACATTATTTAACCATAAATATTTTATTCCTGTGTGTTCCCTTCTCTATGATTGTAATCTATATTTTGTTCCAACCTATATGTCCATTATTTAGTGTATTTACATGTTTGCATATGACTGAGGCCATTATTTGATTTTAGCTCACTTATCCCAAATAAGCCTACCCTTTAAATCACCCTTGTCAGCCACTTTGAGCCTTTTAACCCCCTCTTGTTCTGTATTTTACCACATCACTAGCCTTAAAGAAGAAAAACAATTAAATATCCCAATTGAATCTTTGGTTAGCTTAAGATAGTGTGTTAATTAAGTATGGGGAGACTGTGGGAACATGTTAATAAAGGAAAAGTATAATGTTTCTAATTTATTTGAATATCAGGAATTTGGGAACCTACTCATGAAAAACCAAAATAGAAAAATAATAGAAAATCCATGTGCATTGATAAGTTATGTTTGTTTCTCTACAAAAAAAAAGAGAGAAAAAAGAGAAAAATCCAATAATACTCAATAAATAAGTAAATAAGGGGACAAAATTACCCCAATATTAAGTTTAATAAAAGATCAATGTACATGTGATAAAAATTAAAGAAAAATTTGGTACATGAGTATGGGAATTATACAAAAGTGAGAATTATGGGTAGCTAGGCATGAATTTAAAAGTATATAGAGTATATGTATATTAGGTGAGAGCTCAGGTTAATTGAAGATTCATATTATAGCTCACTTGGCCATACATATATCCTTACCTTTACCTCAGCCCCATTACAACCTTGAAAAGACCTCATGATGTTTGCATTAGTACATTAAATATTTGTTGATTGGTTAGATGAAGAACAAGGTTTAGAAAGCATGACTAGAGAAGAGTAGAGAGAATACCCCTATACACTTGAGAGATTAGAGTGATATACACTACCAGTGAGGGTTCAGTGCTTAATTCTATGTTCCCTACTTTCATAAGCTATCTTCTTACAAGTTTACTTGTCTTTTACTGTATAATTTGAATTAGTGAAATCTGATTTATGTTTGTCTTGAAGAGCTTATTTACTTTTTAACCAAGTAGGTAGAATCATTTCACATTTAGTTGCATTCATATAGATAGGATTGCATTTCATACATTCTATCATTCCTCTTCACCTTTATAGCTTCTCTTGAGCTTAGCATGAGGACATGCTAGTGTTTAAGTGTGGGAAGGTTGATAAACCACTATTTTATGGTTTATCTTGTGCTCAATTGGGTGGATTTCATCAACTCTATACCCACTTATTCATATTATTTGCATGGTTTTATATTTGCCTTCCTAATTATGTGCTTTGATTGAAAACATGCTTCTTTGATCTTATATTTGCTTATTATTAATCCTCTCTTATTACCATTAGATGCCTTGATATGTGTGTTAAGTGTTTTCAGATATTATAAGGCAGGAATGACTTGGAGGATGGGAACAAAGCATGCAAAAGTGGAAGGAATGCAAGAAGTTGGAGAAATTACTAAGCTGTCTAGCCTGACCTCTCTGCATTCAAACGACTATAACTTTTGCTTCAAGGTCCAAACGACGCGGTTCCAGTTGCGTTAGAAAGCTAACGTCCGGGGCTTCGATTTGATATATAATATGCTATAGTTCCCCTGAAGCTAGGCGACACGACTGCGTGATCCATGCGGCCGCGTCGCAGTGACGGAAATCCAGCATGGCAAAATTTGAAACCAGCGAATTCTGGACTGTTTCTGACCCAGTTTGCGGCCCAGAAAACACACATTAGAGGCTATAAAGTGGGGGACTGCATCCATTCATGAGGAGGCTTCCATAATTCATAATTTTAGGAGTAGATGTAGTTTTTAGAGAGAGAGGTTCTCTCCTCTCTCTTAGGATTAGGATTTAGGATTTCTCTTAGTTTTAGGAGTAGCTCTCAATCCCAGGTTCTTTATTTTTATTTATTTTTCCAATTTAATTTATGAACATCTATGCCAGATTTAATTTCTTTTGTTAATGCAATTCGAGGTATTTCAGATTTAAGATTGCTTTGCTTTATTTATATTGATGCTCTGTTTAAGATTGCTTTTAATTTAAATTAGATATTTTCTCCCTTTTGGCTTTGGTTAGGTAATTGGTAACACTTGAGTTGTCAAACTCAGGAGTGGTTGAAATTGGCTGATTTTGCTTTAGCTAGGATTGCTCTAACACTAGTCTCTCCACAGGAGTTGACTAGGACTTGAGGATCAAGCTAATTAGTCCACTTGACTTAACTAAGTGGGATTAAAATCCAATTCTCATCACATCTGATAAGGATAACAAGGACAGGATTTCCGGTTCTCATACCTTGCCAAGAGTTTATTTTACAGTTATTTATTTATTTTTATTGCTCGAAAATATACCTGTGCGCATTGCCCAACTTCCAAAACCCCCAATTTACAATCTTCATAACCAATAATAAAAACATAATTCCCTGCAATTCCTTTAGAAGGCGACCCGAGGTTTGAATACTCGGTTATCAATTTCAAAGGGGTTTGTTACTTGTGACAACCAAAACGTTTGTACGAAGGGATTTCTGTCGGTTTAGAGACTATATCTACAACGCGACTGTTTTTATGACATTCTTTACTGGCAAAAATCCTAACATCACAGTTCCTTGAGAAGACGACCCGAGGTTTGAATACTTGGTTAACAATTTTTAAGGGGTTTGTTACTTGTGACACCCAAAACGTTTGTACGAAAGGGATTTTTGTCGGTTTAGAGACTATATCTACAACGCGACTGTTCTTATGACATTCTTTACTGGCAGAAATCACGATCATCAAAATGGCGCCGTTGCGGGGGAGCTGCTAATGTGTGCCTTATTATTGGTTATTGTAAATATTTTTCTTTTGCTTGTTTATTTATTTTTGTTTTTCCTTTTTATCTTTATTTGCTACTATGAACTCTCACCCCTCTCGCTTTGAGTTTGGTTCTAATATTGTTAAAGGAAATAGAAGTTACAGCAGGAATGTGCATCAATGTCAGACCAATCAAGGATGGATGGAACCAAGAGGATCTAATCAACCCTTTTGGCAGCAACACCCTCCGAGATATCCTGGACAAAGACCATTCTACCGTGCATACCCAGCTGAAAGACATGGTGGATAACCTTGTAACTACCAACAAGCCCCAACCCGTGCATATGAACCATCCTTTCAACATAACCTCGAACCACCACACTCACAAGCTTCTCTTCACCATTCACCATCATATGATCCTTCCTTACCCCAATACCAATCCAATCGTTCCCAATCATCACCACTTTCCTTTGTATCATGTCCAAGTCCGACAAACTGCGAAGCACAGGATCGCCTAAAAGAAACAGTAATTAAATTTCAAACAACCATTCAACAACTGGAGCAAGTAATAATTTAATGGGCCACTAGGCGCTCAAATATACAAGGATCAACCACAGCTCCATGTGGACAGCCCGATGAAGAGCGTAGCATGAAAGAAATACTAGAGACTCCAGTGGACAAGACAGAGAATGAATTCGTACTAGAACAAGTGGAAGAAGCTGTCATTGTTCAAGAAGAAGAGTTGGTTGAAGATCTAGGAGATGCTGAACTTCCTTGGGAATCCAGAATTGAGGAAAACTCCGTCCAAGATGCTACAGTTGATGCTAAGGAGGATACCGTACAATCTCCAAGGCAAGTCGTTTACGAAGAATCAGACGGAATAATCCAAGAATCAAATTTCCTTGATGATGATAGTCACAAGTCTAGTTCTCCTAGTGATGAACTTGCGTCCGCAAGTGAATTCTCTGAGATCGAAGAATTTTCTCCAAGTGAATATGAAGATGATGCGGAAGTAGATTTCTCTCAACTTCCAATCTATGACTCGAGTGATGAGGAAGACTTTGACCAAGATACAGATACAATTGAAGATCTTTGCAAGGAAGTGAAAGAATTCACAGAAGAGCACAAGGAAACGGAACTTGCAGAACCACCAAAAACACCTATCCCAAGGCCATTACCACCTAATACAAGCTTCAAGTGGGTACAATCCTTAACTTATAATTTTACTTATTCACTTGAATATGGTTTGCTTGAAACAGATGGCCAACTTAGAGCTCTCTGCGGCTTTAAGAGTAAGAGGGAATTGGCTCGTACTCAGAACTGGTGCACCAGGTTCAATAAGGTTCCACGCTTCACCTCGAAGTACACGGATTGGTATCATGCTCAATTGCATGGATCACGGAGAACGTTTGGTCACCACGGTGAGATTCTACTTTTTAACCCACCCGAATGGAAATTTACAAATCAAAACGGAGGCGGATCTAAAAACACAGGTTGGGATCATGGATTATATTCTGACATTCGTCATCCCGGGAGGCTAAATATCTGTTTGAAGCTGCTCAGAAGCTTTACATGCCTAGTTTGGGAACCCGGAGGCTATTGGCATTCCAAGCACTGGTGGAAATTTTTGGACGAATTTAAACATAAGCCACCATAACAGGATACTCTTCCAATATCCAACTTAAGGACTTTAACTAAAAGTGATAGGTGGGAGACAACCCACCATGGTATGGTCGCTTCTTTCTCAATCTATTTCTTGTTTATTGTTTTCAATTTACCCTTTTTTTTATTTTAACATTAACCTGGAATCATGCATAGCATTCATGTTAATCACTGCATCTTGCATTTTTTCAGTTAAAAAAAAAAGGGTTGCACGACGTGACCGCATGCCCCATGCGATCGCGACATATCGCGAAAAACACCACCCATGCGACCGCGTGACCCACGCGGCCGCGTGATATATATATCGGCGTAAGGATCCAACGAACAGAAAGTTGGGCTGGAATCGTGCGGCTCTTGTGCGTTTCGCACAAATTGGCCCACGCGATCGCATGCCCCATGCGATCGCGTCACTTACCCAATACCAATCCCACGCGACCGCGTGATCGACGCGATCGCGTCGCATGGATTGCATATCACCCCAAAAGGAGACAGAGAGTTGCGCCGAAACGTCGCTGGAGTCGTGCGTTTAGCACGAATTCCAACGACGCGATCGCGCGACCCACGCGATCGCGTCACCCCTCTTTTCCCCCCTCTCATGCGATCGCGCGCCCCACGCGATCGCGTCTCCCTCATTTTCACCCCAACCACGCGACCGCGTGCCCCACGCGGCCGCGTGGATTCATATTTTAGTTATTTAGTTCATTTTAGTTATTTAGTTTAGTTTGCAATTCTAACTTATTAGTGGATCAATTAGTATAGTTTACCCTTTTTACATAAGACAGCTTAGTTATAGCTTAGTTTAAATTGACAAATATAAAAAAAAGAGTAAGCTAGGAACTTGAACATAATAGATTTAGATCCATAAAACCTTGTATATATAGCATTACATGATGTAGTTAAACTGACAACATTTCATCAAGGAGAAACATTAAAACTTCAAAGGCTACCCTAAATTACTTTTTAAGAGAATAATGAGAATTTTTAACTAAACCTGCATGACATACATAAGTGATAAATGATTTTTCAGCTAGAGAACACATAGCCTGTGAGTTTTGAGCTTAACTGTATGGTTACATTCAAACCATAATTTTTATTTCTGTGTGTTCCAACCTTCTTTCTTATTCTGGTGTTCTTTACTTTGTTTTAGTCTATATGTCCGATTATAGAATATAGGTACATCTCAAAATAATGATTGAGGCCATCATTTGATTTTAGCTCACTTATCCTAAATTAGCCTACCTTTTACATCACCTTTGTTAGCCCCCTTTGAGCTTTTTTATAAAAAAAAAAACCCTTTATTCTATTTTAGCCAAATTACTAGCCTTAAGCAGAAAAACAAAAGAAAATTCCAAGTGAATCCTTGGTTAGCTTAAGATAGAAAATTATAAATAGAGTAAAATGTGGGAAACTTATTGGGAACATAGTTGATAAAGACAAAAGGTAGAAAAATTAAAAAGAATAAAGCAACTCAAAATTTTGGGAAGCAGACTCATGAAAATTCAAATTAATTAAAATTACCATGTGTATTCAAAAAAAATGGTTCGTTTTCAAGCATGTAAATAAGGGGATACAAAAAGAACTCCCCAATGCAAAATAAAAAGCAATGCACATGGGACAAAAACAAGAATTGAAACATGAGCATGTGACATCAAAAGCGAGAAAATAGGGAGAATAGGTAAAGAAGCATTGTTTTACTAAGTATGTATGTTAGGTGAGGTCTTAGTCTAATTAAGGATTCACTTATTAGCTCACTTAGCCTTATACATATATCCTTACCCTTTGCCTTGACCCCATTACAACCTTAATTAAAGACCTCATGAGTTTTGGTATGACTATGTTCTATAATTGTTGATTGGTTAGATGAAAAACAAAGTTATAGAAAGGAAGAATGAAAAGAAGAATAGAGTGATTAACCCAATAAACACTGAGTGATTAGAGAAAAAACACAAAATCCAGTGAGGGTTCAAAAGCTCATTAAACATTTATCTCTGATTGTCTTGCAAGTTTTTTTTCTCTCATCTCATTTGCAAAAAAATGCTTTATTATTTGAGGGTTAGCCATATATGTATATATATCTCCTTGAGAATGTGAAATAATTTGACAACATATAGGCTTTATATATAAGTGGATGAACTAGAATTGCATGACTCATTAGGTAGATGCATTTAGCATAGGTTGTATTTTATAACATTCCATCACTTTAACCTTAATTATTTACCTTGGATTTAGCATGAGGACATACTTGTGTTTAAGTGTGGGGAGGTTGATAAACCCATATTTCATGAGTTCTTTTGTGCTTAATTAGAGTGATTTATTCAACTCTTCACCTACTTATTCATATTAATTGCATGATTTTACTTTCCCTTCCTTATTATGTCATATTGTGAAAAACATGTTTCCTAAGCTTTAAAAAAATTAATTATTTTAATTACCTTTATTTCCATTCGATGCCGTGATTAGTGTGTTGAGTAGCTTCAGGTTTCCTAAGGCTGAATGACTTAAAGGATGAAAAAAGGAAACATACAAAAATGGAAGGAGAAGGCAAAACGGAGCTTTAAGGAAACTGGTATCCACGCGATCGCATGGACGACGCGATCGCGTGCCAGAAGCAAAGAAGCAGCGACGCGGCCGCATGACTGACGCGACCGCGCGCCTTGAGTAGAACACCCACGACGCGGACGCGTGACTAACGCGACTGCGTGGAAAGGAAAAGCTCCAGATGACGCGACCGTGTGACCCACGCGGACGCGTGACAGAGGCCACGTATCAGAATTTACAGAATACGCCCCCAGCAATTTTTGAAGCCCTTTTTGGCCCAGATCCAAGTACAGAAAGCATAGATTAGAGATTATAAAGTGGAGGAATGCATCCATTCAAGGAGAGCTCGCCAATTTCTAGTTTTCATGATTTAGATTTAGTTTAGAGAGAGATTCTCTCTCTCTCTTAGGAATTAGGACTTCTTCTTGTTTTGGGAGTAACTCTGGATCCAGGTTTTAATGTTCTTTTATTTCAATTTTACTTTTATTTATTTGATTCCAATATTTGAATTGATTATTATAATTTAAATTATGAATTATTCCATGTTACATATTTCTATTTGAATTAATGATATTTAAGGTATTTTTCAGTTTATGATTGTTCTCTTTGATTTAAGTTGCCATTGCTTCCCATCTAAGGACACTTTTATTATTCCAGCAATTTACTTTTTCCCCTTTTGGTCTTGGTTAAGAAATCAGTGACTCAACATTATCGAACTCAGCATAATTGATAATCGTTATCTTGCTAATTGATCTGAACTTCAATAATCCCAACTTTTTCCTAGGAAATAAATAGGATTCGAAGGTCAAACTAATTAGTCCCTTGACTTACCTTTGATTCATAGGTTAACTAAGTGGAATTAAGATACAACTTTCATTATTGTTGAGAGGGATAACTAAGTTGGACTTCTAATTTCCCTTATCTTGCCAAAAGTTGTTTTACAGTTATTATTTATTTTTAATTGTCATTTAATTCACTCGTCATTTAAATTACTTTCTTCTCACCTTCTAAACCCCGATTACAACCTTTATAACCGATAATAAGAACATACTTCCTCGCAGTTCCTTGAGAAGACGACCCGAGGTTTGAATACTCGGTTAACAATTTTTAAGGGGTTTGTTACTTGTGACACCCAAAACGTTTGTACGAAAGGGATTTTTGTCGGTTTAGAGACTATATCTACAACGCGACTATTTTTATGACATTCTTTACTGGCAGAAATCACGATCGTCAACCACCATTCCCAACTTCTCAGCAATAGATGGAGACTTCTAAGAAGAGCCTTTCTGATTTAGCAACCATAGTCTCTGAACTCTTTAAGACCACTCACAGTTTCATAACCGAAACTAGTTCCTCCATCAGAAATCTAGAGGTACAAGTTGGTCAGTTGAGTAAGAAAATCCCTGAGACCCCCTCCCAACACTCTCCCAAGTAACACTGAAGTAAATCCAAGAGAAGAGTGCAAGGCCATCACTGTAGAAGCTGAGGCCGAATCTGAAGGGGATCCTCTGGCGTTGAACGCCTGTAAGAAAGTCCTTACTGGGCATTTAACGCCCAAAAAAGTACCATCACTGGCGTTAAACGCCAGTAAGGAAGTCCTTACTGGGCATTCAATGCCCAAAGAGGCACAAAAGCTGGCGTTGAATGCCAGTAATGGGGCAGCTGGGCATTCAACGCCCACTAAGGCTCATGAGGAGACTATAGAAGTTCCCTTGAATGCCTTGTTGCAGATCATGGATTATGAGGATCACTCCTCCTCTGATGAGGATGAGAAAACCAGGGAAGAGCAAGTTGCTCGGTACCTAGGAGTCCTCATGAAACTAAATGCCAAGTTATTAGAACAGAAACATTAGAGGAAAAACCCCCAGTGCTCACAAAGGAACTCGATGCCTTGGTTCGAAAGAAACTACCTTAGAAGATGCTGGATCCTAAACACTTCCTAATTCCTTGCACCATAGGCACCATTACCTTTGAGAAGGCTCTGTGTGATCTAGGGTCAAACATAAACCTCATGCCACTCTCTGTAATGGAGAGGCTGGGAATTTTGAGGTACAAGCTGCAAGAATCTCACTAGAGATGGCAGACAAGTCAATGAAAAAGGCATATGGCCGGGTAGAGGATGTCTTGGTAAAGGTTGAGAACCTTTACATCCCTGAAGATTTCATAATCTTGGATACTGGGGAGGAAGAGGATGAATCCATCATCCTTGGAAGACCCTTCCTAGCCATTGCCAATGCCATCACTGATGTTGTAAGGGGAGAGCTAGTCCTGCAATTGCACAAGGACTATATCTTATTCAAGATACCTAGCCCTAACTCTCTCCCTGACAAAAGAGAGACAATTGTGCAACACCTAGTGTTCCACCCTCTCTCTCAGTGTAGAGCTATACAGAGCCCAAGACATCAATTCTAAGTTTGGTATTGGGCAGCCATTATCAAACACTGAAAACATTGGTACTAAGAAGAAAGTACCTAAAGACTGGAAGGACAAAAAGATCCCCACTGAAGGCCTCTCACCTGGCATGAGAATTGTCTTCACTGAAAACCCAGTCATTCCACATACTGTGAACAAAATTCTGTCTCTAGAACATGTAGAACTCATCCATGAGAGCATAGGCAAGAAGTTCACTGTAAGGGGCAAAATTCTGAGCCCCTATTCATCCCCGTAAGAAGCTAACTGTCAAGCTAGTGACGTTAAAGAAATGCTTTTAGGAGGCAACCCAATCATAATTAGTTATTTCTATTTTTCTTTAAGTTTATTTCAGTTATATTAATTTAATTTTCATATTTGTTTCTTTAAGTTTGTGATCATGTGCAATAGTTAGAATAAAAACAGATACAGTCAGAACTGGAAACAGAACACCCTAGAGCAGGTACCTTGCTGTCGTTGAACGCTAGACAAGGAAGCCAGAGTGGGCGTTCAACACCCAAAAGGAGTAGCATTGCTGGTGTTGAACACCAGCCAGAGGGTAGAGACTAGGTGTTGAACGCTCCAAAGAAGGCAGAGACCTGGCGTTGAATGCCAGGCAGGAGGCCCCCAATGGGCATTCAACGCCCTATAAGGAGCATATAGCTGACGTTGAACGCCAGCCAAGAGCAGGAGCTGGGCGTTCAACTCCCACAATGGGCAGGGAATTCGAATTTCCTAGCCCTTAGGATCAGTGGGTCCCATATAATCTCCACCTACCCCACTGATGAATCCACATTTCATAATATTTATTTGTTCTAATTTGGTGGATTTCATCAACTTTTCTTGCATTTATTCATTGAAATAGCATGCTTTTGTGAATTCTTTCCTAATTGTGCTTAATTGTGAAAAACATGCTTCTTATGCTTAAATTGCAAATTTTAATTCACTTTTCTCTCGTTCGATGCCTTGATATGTTTGTTTGAGTTATTTAAGGTTTTGAAGGCAAGAATGGCTTGTGAAAGTGAAAGGAAAGCATACAAAGTAGAAGAATTCAAGAAATGAAGGATTTGCGAAGCTGTCAATCCTGACCTCTTCGCACTAAATTGATTATAGCTTGAGCTACAGAGGTCCAAATGAGGTGGTTCTAGCGGCATCGGAAAGCTAATGTCTGGGGATTCAAAATGATATATAATTTGCTATAGTGGACATAAGCTTAAGTGAATTTGTGCGTACGCACATGTCACGATTTAGCAAGTATGCATACGCACACACCTGTGCGTGTGCACAAGTCCTGGCACGTGAGCTCATTAATTGCAAATCGCTGGGGGTGAATTCTGGGCCTCCAAAACCCAGTCCAACTCATTTCTGAAGCTATTTCAAGCCAAAGTGAAAAAGGATGAAAGGGGGAGCACTTAGGTTTAGGTTTTTACATGTTTTTGTTTAGTTTTTCTAGAGAGAGAAGCTCCCCCTTCTCTCTAGAATTAGGGTTTCTTAGTTTAATTTCTTTGTAATTTCTCTTTTTAATTCTTGTTTTCATATAGTTTCTTTTACCTTTCCTTGTTCTATTGTCTTAATTTTCTTAGTTTATCTTGTCATTTTCTCAATTTTGCCACTTTTATATATTTGCACTCTTTGTTAATTTTAATATCTATTAATGCAATTTATGTTTTATGTTCATTTAATACTTGTTTGAGTTATTGTTATTATTTTCTTGCTTTTGGTCGTTAGATTTTGTTTTTAATGTAATTTTATATTATTTTATTTTCATACACATGAAGTGTTTGTTAAAATGCTTAGCTTAGTATTTACTTAGTTTTTCTTCACTCTTGGCTTGGAATTGAGGACTTTGGTGACGCTTGAGTCATTGATGTCTATTCTTGATTGATATATTAGAGTAGTTAGTTGATTTAGTTTCCACTAACTCTAAGTCTTCCATTAATAGAGTTGACTAGGACTTGTGGATTGAAATCAATTATGCCTATTTGACTTATCCTCGATGTAGGGTTGACTAAGTAGGATTAACTCTTCATAATCATCATATGTTTGTGGTCAATAGCTAGGATAGGTAACCTTAGCTCCCAATCATTGCCAAGAGGTTTCTTAGCATTTGAATTCCCCTTTTCTCTAATTAATTGCCTTTGAATTTAATTGCTTTGATATTTAGTTATTGTATGCTTATTTAATCTCTTGCTATTTACATTACTTGCTTCTCTTGCAATCAAAATCCCTTTTCCCTCTATAGCCAATAATTGAGCATTTCATTTGTAACTCCTAGGGAAGATGACCCGGGACTTAAAAACTCCCAGTTTATATTTGCTTTGAATTGTAACATCTTTGAATTTAAAAATTTGATTGATGGTCGATTGTCAGGTTGGGACTATACTTGCAACGCCAATTCTATTTTGAAAAAAATTCCTAACCCGCTCTAGGCCATCGTTAAATTTTGGCACTCACACAGTATGTGCGTACGGCCAATAGTCTTTTACCCATGAATGCGTACGCCCGAAAAAAAAAACCCCCTTTGGTGCGAGCCCTCTTCCCTCTTCCCCAGCATTCATTCCTGTTTTCTTCTTCTGTCTCCGACCACAACCCACACCGCCGTGCCCCTCCTCGCCGAACCAGGACCACTCCTCTCCTCCTCTGTTTCAACGCCCACCACCACCATTACCCACCTGCAACCACCCAGCCGCAACCCTTTCTCTTTTCTTCTTTCTCTCCTCTTTTCTCTTTCCTTCACCACTGACCCATGACCGAACCACAGTGACGCCAAAGCCCTTCTCTTCATCTATAATCGCCGGTGACCGACGTAGCCGCCATCTCCTTTCCCCCTCTCTTCTTTCTCCTCTCTCATCTCTCTGTCCTCGTCCCTCACCCCTTCTCTCGCGCTAATCCACAACCCTGCAACCTTCCTCTTCGCGGTACCCTAGCACCATAACACTCTCCTTCCCTGCCTCAGATCATCACGCAACCACCCAATGCCGCCAGCAACCCTAATCGCCGAGCCCAGGACCCACCGCGTGCACTCTGTCCTCCTCGCCGTCGTCCAACATCTCTCGTCAGCTACTTTCTCATCCCTCTCTCTCTCACTAGCCGAACCACCGATGTTGAGCACCGCGACCACCACTTCCGGCACCATACCACCATAACACCGCCGCGGCGTCCAGGCCCTTCCCCTTCGTGCAAAGCCCTTTCCCCTTCCCCTTGCCCTATTTCCTTCATCGTAGAAAAGGTCAGAACAGGGCAACGCCCTTGTTTCTTTGTTGTGCCCCTCCTTCGCTGCTGCCATTGGAGCAGCTCCACTACCAGGCCAACTGAGTTGCTCCGGGCCGTTCACTCACCATCATCCACCTTCCATTCTCTTCCTTTGTTCCAATCCCCTACTTCCCAGGTTCCCCTTTCATCTCATTTTATTTTATTTCTGTTTGATTAATCTGGTTTAGCTCATTCTGTTTAGCTTATTTAATTCAACTAGTTTAGTTTAGTTGAATTAGGTTGTTAGAGAATCTGGTCTGGATAGTTGATTTAGGTTTTCTTGATTGTTGCTGCTGTTTGGGAATTACTGGTTTTCTATTTTTAATTGGTTTGTTTGTTGATGGTTGATCTGCCCTTGTGCTAAATTGGTTTCTTGATGCTGCTGCCTGGTTATTTATGGCTGCTTTACTCTTGCTTATTGTTGCTCAAATTCAGTTATAAATAATTTCTCAAATTCCTGCTGCTTGCAAGTGTAATGGTTATTGAATTCAATGAATAGAATGCTGCCTGAATCCATTATCTTTGTTCATTGTGCTGTTTTGGGTGCTGTATTTTAAGCCATCATTTTTGTTCATTGTTCAAAGAAAGAATGCTGCTTGATGCTGTTAGTTTGGTTTAAATTGTTATTGATGTTATGTTGCTATTTCATTGATTTACTTCTCTACTAAACTATTTGATGCTGCTGCATAGTTGTATTATTGCTTTATTCCTGTTGGCCGCTGCTGGAGTGAACAAATTCTGAATTATTTGTGCAGTAATGATAACTTTGACGTATTTCTGAGTCTAAGCTATCACTACTGCTGCATTCTTGTAACAGCTGCTGTTTGAAGTGAATGATTTCTGAACACTGCTTGTGCAGTGATGATTTTTTATCAATGTCTAACTGTGAGTACTACTGCTGCTGTATTTTGTTTCAAACTGAGCTAAATCATTTCATTCAGTGATGTGCATTTGTTTTGGATTCTTATTGCTTGTTTGTTGAATGATTGTTAAATTCACTAAGAAAGGAAATGATTCCTGAGTCTATTATCTTTGTTCATTTTACTGTTTTGGGTGCTGTATGATGGGCTATTGATTGCTGTTCTGTTGAGTGCTGCCCTGCTCCTTGCTGGTTGGATTGGTTTTAATTGTTTGCTCATGTTTTCTTACTGGAATTGGCTAATTTACTTACTTCCTATGAATTCATTATGATTTTTTGTGTTTTTAACTGTTAAAGAATTCATATGGAATCTGAATTGATTGATTGAAATGGGGAAATAGGTCGATTTACTACTGAAATGCTACCGGATTTTTCCTAACCTTGTTTCATTAAATGACATTTTTTTATTTAGTGCAACAAGATTCTATTTGATGGAATTCTGTGTCAAAAAGAATCTGATTTGCTAAATGGTTTTGGAAATTTGCTTAAGAGCTTCCTTACAAGTTTTAAATGGGAGCGAAGGACGGAAAAAAGGGGTCTGCCACTGTGCCTACACGAGTATCTATTACTATATCTAACTAACAACGAAAACTTAATTTGAACCGATTTGAGATAGGACACGTGAACTTTATCTGCATCGGGTTTTAAGGCAATGAACCTAATTTGAATTTAGGATCCTAACAATAGACCAAGATTGATCTTACTCACTTGACTTAATATTTTGAATCATTACTGTAATAAATACTATACTATTAAATATGATTATATTTTGTATATATAAAAGTTAAGTATACTTATAATAGATTTTATTATAATCACACTAAAAAAATTCTAATTATCTTTTTATTTAATTTTAAATATTATTTACTATCTTATTGAAAAAGTGAATAATAATAATAATCACTTACATAATTAAAATAGATCATCCTAATATACACATGACACTACATATATCAAGGATTATTATATGTGATAAATTATTTCTTTATTTTTTTAAAGATAATTTATACGTAAATTAACTAATCTTTATATCATACGTTCTATTGCATAATTTTTCTCCTCTTAATATGGATAACTTGATGAATTTAATATATAAAATATAATTTATATTATTTAACATACGAAATAAGTAACTTAAGCTAATTATTTAAGACAATAAATATAATAGTACAAATACCTATATATTTCTTAGTATTAAAAAAATATACAAATAATATAAACATGATTTTGTTTGTAGAAAAACAATAATAAAGGTTATTAATTAAGTTAATTACATAATAAAAAATAAGATCACTATTTTCACATACTATAAAGTTTTTAAAAAAATTCAGACAATAAATCAATCCTCAATGAATTATACATTAGCTCTGTTAAAAAAATTAAATGATATATTAGATATTACTATTTGTGTACTAATATATATATACATATATATGTGTATGTATTATTGATTATTAAGTTATAATTAATTTCTAACTCAATTTTTGGTAATTAAAATTTAAATGATTAAAATTATTAAATGCTAAATATTTTGCAGTTAACTAATTTTGTTTTTGTTATTAAAATTTTAGAAAAGGTGAGTTGTTAATCAATTCTGAATTCAAATTTAAATTTAAATTTGTGTAAGAAAATATTTTGAATTTTTTTCACTAACCAGAATTAATTTTGCAATAAAAATTTATTTTCTACATCATATTATAAAATAGTGTAGTCATTCATTTTTTTAATGGCAATTATTGTGAAATAAAATGATATAAAAATAGAAAAAAATATATTCCAATCTAGGAATAATAATTTATTTTTCAATAGAATAAATTATATATTAAATAACAAAAGTTATTATAGTTTCTTTTTACACAATTTAATATACTCAACTACGGTGTTTTGGTAATATTACCAAAAAATATTAATCAATCTAGTAACTTTTTTAATGACAAGTTTATAAGTTTAGAAGCTTGAAAATCATATCATAAAATATAAAATTTTAACCGATAATAACGTTAATCATATTTGTTGACTTCCTGAATGAATATGATACCAATAAATAAAACCGTCACAGTTAAATTTCAACAAAGGCAAATCTCCATAAGTATTGCTATCATCAATGATAATTGTTCTACTTTCAAGACAAATACTATTTTCTTTCACTGTATTTTCCAACTCGGCAGGTCGAGAACTAATCCTCCACGGATTGAAGCTCCATTTATTAAGGGTCTGCCGCTAGCCAATGAGTTATTACATACACAAGGCAAAATTCAAAACTCTAATACTTACTTAGGTAGACGAGTGAGATGACCACTCAATCAATCTAAATCAGTTAAGACAAATACGAATTATTTTTAATATTTTTAACATTAAAAATAATTAAATTTTGATTTTAATTATAACTTTGTAAAATATTTATAGTAATAATTATTATATATATCTTTTGTTTAATTTTTTTAATAAAAAAAATTATATATTTTTATTAATTATCCCGTACAGTGTACGGGAACATACACTAGTTATAGTTTAAAATATCATCCAAATTAAAAGTACTATATAAACCACAATGTTATAATATCATTCCAATAGAAACTCAAAAGTCAATTAACAAAAAAAAAGCCAAACATAAAATACCAATAATCATCAAAATCCACCAAAACTTACTGCAGATTTGCTTCGTTAAGATTATCACCTTACAATAACGATGTAATAACAATCCAATAGCAATTTTTATTAATCTCAATACAATAATTTATAATCACTAACCTCTTTGTGATAGTTGTAATTTGTAAAGTATCTCCTTAATCTCCAAAATATGCCTAATATTACAGAACACTGCACTAGGGAGAAAACAATAAGAATTATTCTACCTCATCTATCAGTTTTTGCTTCTCAGGAGTCCCAAACCTTGGAGCTGCATAATGGGATTTAATTGCCAATGTGCGCCTCTCTTCTTTCTTGTAGTCTAATCAGCCTAATGCACCATTTGGGTTGGTTGGCATGAATGCAATCAGTGCAACTCAAGTAGTCCTTCGTGCCAAAATAAATTCACATCAGCAATATACAAACCTTCCTATTAAAGGAAAGTGTGAATCATTAATGGTTATAGTTATAGTCATTAAGGTAATGAAAATTGCAAATGATGAAACAATCAAGTAATGAAAATGATGTGTACAATCTCCTTCTAAACATCACCAAAAAAAAATCCCCTTCTAAACTGATAAATATTCTTTTAGTGCAATCACTTAGTTTGTTCAGTATTTTCCAAACAAGTTAGTGCTGGATAATTAAAAATAGAGACGGACTAATGACAACAGAGCAAATACAAAACAATATATTCAACATTTTGGGATAATCTAAAGCAGCCGCATCAATTGCATTGTGGATTACATCAAAGATGCTACATTTTGCATCCTCAAAAGATTTCTTCCACTCTTGATGGCTATCAGAATTCACGGGGAGTAAAAAAAATTAAATCTTTTCCAAGAAATAAATAAAAAATAATTCACCTTTGGGAGATTCTGCTTCTGGGGTACTACAGATTGACAGACATAGATCAAAATCTACCACTGGTATAATAACACAACAATCTAACAATCATAAGGTCAAGAACAACACCACAACAATTTATCAAATTAACAAATTAATAAGATCAAGAACATATCAAAACCAGTTAATAATCAAATCAAGAACATCAGAAAACGAGTTAATAATCAAACAAAACAAGTTAACAAAATAGCAAACCAACAAAAAACAAAAGCTCTAAGTCTGGAACAGCAACCTAACAATTAAAACAATGGCAAACTAAAATAATAACTAAAAACAGAGGAGGGAGAGGGAGAGGGAGCTAGAACTTTATAACTCGATGGAGATGGTTGAACAGAGGGCTGAGCTGCGGTGGAAAGGAGGCTGAGCAGTGGCGAAACGACGTCTGCACAGAGGTTGTACCACGCAACGGAACCGAAGCTGAACAGAGGCCAGAAGGCAATGGCTGGAGCGCGGCGAAAGCACAGAAAAATGGTGGAAAAAGCACGGTGAAACAGAGGGGAAGCTCGACAAAACAGACACGGAAGCGCGGCGGAAAGCGGCTGAACAGAGTCGTTGCGACGACGCTGGAGAAGCACGGATGGCAACGGTGACACGGCGGTTGTTGGATGGAACAAGGGAGGGAGTGAGAGAGGAGCTCAAAGGAAGAGATGCTGCTGCCTGGTACTCTGGTAGTGAGTGACTGCGTGAGTGAGTGAGGGGATTAGAGTTCCTTCGTTATCTTAGAGAATGAAACGGCGTCGTTCATGTTCAAAAGAAGAAAACCGGCCGGGTCCCAGTTCGGTTCGACTGGCTGGTTCTCGGCCGGTTTGGCGATTCATTTACGATTTTTAAAACAGGCGGTTATGGCTTCTGTCCAAACCACTTTCTTTACCGGTTCATGGTTCGATCGGCCGGTTCAAACCAGTTTTCAGAACCTTGGTATTTACTTAGTTTTTCTTCACTCTTGGCTTGGAATTGAGGACTTTGGTGACCCTTGAGTCATTGATGTCCATTCTTGATTGATATATTAGAGTAGTTAGTTGATTTGCTTTCCACTAACTCTAAGTCTTCCATTAATAGAGTTGACTAGGACTTGTGAATTGAAATCAGTTATGCCTATTTGACTTATCCTCGATGTAGGGTTGACTAAGTAGGATTAACTCTTCATAATCATCATATGTTTGTGGTCAATGTCTAGGATAGGTAACCTTAGCTCCCAATCCTTGCCAGAGGTTTCTTAGCATTTGAATTCCCCTTTTCTCTTATTAATTGCCTTTGAATTTAATTGCTTTGATTTTTAGCTATTGCATGCTTATTTAATCTCTTGTTATTTACATTACTTATTTCTCTTACAATCAAAACCCATTTTTCCCTCCATAGCTAATAATCGAGCATTTCATTTGCAACTCCTAGGGAAGATGACCCGGGACTTAAAAACTCCCAGTTTATATTTTCTTTGAAATGTGACATCTTTGAATTTAAAAATTTGATTGATGGTCGATTGTCGGGTTGGGACTATACCTGCAATGCCAATTTTATTTTGACAAAAATTCCTAACCAGCTCTAGGCCATCGTCAAATTTTGAGTGTTGGAAAATTCTTACTTTTTGCTTTCCATTCACACTTATGGCACCCAAAGTCGGAGAATCCTGTAGAAAGAGGAAAGGGAAAGCTGTTGCTTCCACCTCCGAACCTCGGGAGATGGAGAGATTCATCACCAAAGCTCATCAAGACCACTTTTATGAAGTAATGGCAAAGAAAAAAGGTGATTCCTGAAGCCCCCTTTAGGCTCAAAAAGAAAGAGTATCCGGAGATCCGACGAGAAATTCGGAGGAGATGTAGGAAAGTTCTAACCAATCCTATTCCAGAAGTTGAAATCTTGATGGTGCAAGAGTTCTATGCTAATGCATGGGTCACTAAAAACCATGACATTAGTGTGAACCCACATCCTAAAAGTTGGAGCACCATGGTCCGATGGTGACCCTTGGATTTCAGCCTAGAGAGTGTAAGGTTGGCGCTCCATTTGCCAATGATGCAAGGAGGCTCACATTCTTACACTAGTAGAGTTAACTTTTATAAGAGGTTGGACCAAGTCCTTTCAGACATTTGTGTGGAAGGAGCTCAGTGGAAGAGGGATGCTCAAGGCAAGCCTATCCAACTAAGAAGGCTTGACCTCAAGCTTGTAACTAGAGGATGGTTGGAATTCATCCAACGTTCTATCATCCCTACTAGCAATCAGTCAGAAGTGACCATTGACAAAGTCATTATGATTCATTGCATCATGATTGGAAGTGAGGTGGAAGTACATGAGGTAATACCTCAAGAAGTGTACAAGAAAGCTAAAAAGCCTTCCACCTTAGCAAGGTTGGCTTTTCCCCACCTTATATATCACTTATGCAATTCAACTGGAATTATCATAGAAGGAGACATCCCTATTGAGGAGCACAAGCCCATCACTAAAAGAAGGATGGAACAAACTAGAGATCCTGCACATGCACCTCAACAAGAGCATGTGGAGCTTACTCAACAAGAAATCTGTGAGATGCCTCAAGGGATGCATTTTCCTCCCCAAGGCTATTGGGACCAATTGCATACTTCTCTAGGAGAATTAAGCTCCAAGATGGATCAGCTGAGGATGGGACATCAAGAGAATTCCACCATCCTCCATGAAATAAGAAAAGATCAAAGAGCCATGAGGGAAGAACAACAGAGACAGGGGCGTGACATAGAAGACATCAAGCGCTCAATTGGATTCCACAGAGGAAGCAGCAGCCGCCGTCACTAAGGTGGTCAAGTTCCATACTTCCCTTTGCCTATGTCATTTATCTGTTTTCCATGTATTCTATTTTATTGTCTGTTTCTAGTGCATGATTATCTTTATCTATGTCTTAAAGCTATGAAATATTCCATGCATCTTTCACCTTTCTTAAAAGAAAATTTTATTTGAAAAAGAAAAGTAAGATGCATGAATTTCAAGTTATATATTAAGAATAGTTCAATTATTTGATGTGGTGGCATTGCTTTTATTTTCTGAATGCATGAATGAACAGTGCATATTTGATGTTGTGGCGTTTATGTATTGGGTGGTAATACTGGAAAACAAAGCGCTTAGGGTCACGGCCAAGAATCAAAAGAAGCTGTGTTCAAGAATAAAAAAGAACTAAACTAGGTGAATTAATAATATCATCTGGATTCTAAGTTCCTAAAGATGCCACTCATTCTGAGCTTCAATGGAAAGTGAGATGCCAAAACTATTCAGAAGCAAAAAGCTACTAAGTCTTGCTCATCTAATTGAAACTAAGCTTCATTGAGAACTCTGAGATTTATTGTATCCTTCACTTCTTTTTAATCCTACTTTGTTTTGGTTGCTTGGGGACAAGCAACAGTTTAAGTTTGGTGTTCTGATGATGGGATATTTTATACGTTTTTGGGCATCATTTTCATATAGTTTTTGTTATGTTTTGTTTAAGTTTTTCTATATTTTCATAGGTTTCAGTGCAAAGTTCATATTTTTGGATTCTACTTTGAGTTGTTGTGTTTTATGATGATATCAAGTATTTTCTGGCTGAAATTGAGAAGTTTTGACAAAGTCTAATTCAGAGACAAAGAAAGGACTGCAGTTGCTATTAAATTCTGACCTCCATGCACTCGAAAGAGCATTTCTGTTAGATTTTAACATCCAGGGCTTTCCAAAAATATATAATAGTCCATACATTACTTTGGAAATGAAGGCCCAAAACTGGCCTTCAACGCCAGCCACCAACCCCATTCCTGGCGTTCAACGCCCAGAAGGGGGTAGCTGGCGTCCAAAGCCCATTCAAGAGTCCCAAGCTGGCATCCAACGCCCTAGAGGGAGTACCAACTCGTGGCTTCACTCAAGCTCAGCCCAAACACTCACCAAGTGGGCCCAAAAGTGGTTTTTTGCACTATAGGACTAGTTTATCTTATTTATTTAATTCTTAGATGCTAGACTAGTATATATATAGAACAAAGATCACCCTTGTTGGAGATCTTTGCCCATTCGAACATTTCACTACTATTTTATGTACAGTATGAGTCACTAACCTCCTAGGTTAAGGCTAGGAGCTCTACTGATTCTTATGGATTAATAATATCACTATTCTATTTCACTCTATGCTTGATTCTATTCTAAGATGTATCTTCGTTCTTTATCCTAATGGATTGGGAGTGTAACTTGACCGTTATCCCTACTCCACATGGGTTCTTGCGAGTCCTTGACAAGATAGTACTGAACCACACGCTTTATTATACATCTCTTAGACAGCTAATCCACGAGGGCTTCCTCACTGGCGTTCAACTTTAACACTCTTTAGGGAGTGTTCTGTTTTCACTGCTTTGAATTTCTATCTCTTGACTGATGCATATGATCATGACTCTAAGACTGAAAGAAAAACAAAATGAAAATAAAATAAATAAGGTTGAGTAAAGTTGGGTTGCCTCCCAACAAGCGCTCTTTTAAAGTCACTAGCTTGACCTTCAGCTCCTTAAGGAGGTGAGTAAGGGCTCAGATTTCCACCCCTGACAATGAATTTTCTTCCTGTCCTTTCATGAATGAGCTCCACATACTCTAGAGATAGGACACGGCTCACTGTATATGGTAGGATTGGATTCTTAGTGAAGACAACTCTCATGCCAGGTGAGAGGCCTTCAGTAGGAACTTTCTTGTTCTTCCAGCCTTAAGGTACTTTCTTCTTAGTACCTTTGTGCTTAGAGCTTGTTGAGGGTTGCCCAACACTAAACTTAGAATGGATGTCTGGAGGCTCTGCAGAGCTTTGCACAGAAAGAGAGGGTTGGCACACTAGGTGTTGCACTGTTATCTCTCTTTTAGAGGGAGAATTAGGATGAGGCATCTTGAATAAGATGTGATCCTCCCCTAATTTTAGGGTTAGTTCTCCCTTAGCCACATCAATGATAGCATTAGCTGTGGCTAGGAAAGGTCTTCCAAGGATGACATAGTCATCCTCATCCTCTCCTATGTCCAAGACAATGAAGTTTTCAGGGATGTAGTGGTTTTCAACTTTAACCAAGACATCCTCCACTAAGCCATATGGCTTCTTCATGGTCTTGTCTGCCATCTCAAAAGAGATGTGTGCAGCTTGTACCTCAAGGATTCCCTAGGTCACACAGGGCCTTTTCAAAGGTCATGGTGCCTATGGTGCAAGGAATCAGAAAGCGTCCAGGGTCTGGAAGCTTCTGAGGTAGCTCTTGCTGAACCAAGGCATGAAGTTCTTTGGTAAGCAGTGGAGGTTCTTCCTCCAAAGGCATTGTACCAAATAACTTGGTATTCAGCTTCATTAGAACTCCTAGGAAACGAGCAACTTGCTCTTCCCTAGTGTCTTTGTCCTCACTTGAGGATGAGTAGTCATCAGAACTTAGGCACTGTAGAAGTGCATTCAAAGGAACCTCAATTGTCTTTATGGTTTCCTTTGGTTATGGGCTAGCGGGTTCTTGAGTGGGATTCAGGCACTCAGAGGGTGTGCTTTGGCTGGCATTCAACGCCAGCTTTGTCAACTTAGTGGGCGTTGAACGCCCTTGCTGTCCACCCTGACTGGCGTTAAACGCCAGTCCCTCTAGCATTCTGGGCGTTGAATGCCCAGGAGGGATGTCCTTGCTGGCATTCAACGCCAGCTTCCCTGGGCTGGTGGGCGTTGAACGCCAAGTGAGGGGTTCCTCATTGGCGTTCAGCACCAGAATGGCTGCTTGGTTGGGCGTTGAACGCCTAGTGAGGGATTTCTCACTGGCGTTCAATGCCAGAAAGCCTTCCTGTTTGGGCGTTAAATGCCCAACCAATGCTCCTTGGCTGGTATTCAACGCCAGCTTTTCTGCCAGGATGGACGTTAAATGCCCAATGAGGACTTCCTCACTAGCGTTTAATGCCAGGCTTGCTGCCATTGTGGGCGTTGAACGCCCAGCGAAGGCTTCTTCACTAGCGTTGACGTTGGGATTTTTGCCAATAAAGAAGTTCATAAAAATAGTTGCGTTGTAAATATAGTCTCTAAACCAACGGAAATCCCTTCGTACAAACGTTTTGGTTGTCACAAGTAACAAACCCCTTAAAAATTGTTAACCGAGTATTCAAACCTCGGGTCGTCTTCTCAAGGAACTGCAAGGAAGTATGTTCTTATTATCGGCTATAAAGGTTGTAATTGGGGTTTAGAAGGTGAGAAGCAAGTGATTTGAATGACAAGTAAAGTAAATGGCAATTAAAATAAATAAATGCTGTAAAGCAACTTTTGGCAAGGTAAGAGAAATTAGAAGTCCAACTTAGTTATCTCTCTCAACAATAATGAAAGTTGAATCTAAATTCCACTTAGTTAACCTTTACTAAAATAAAGGAAAGTCAAGGGACTAATTAGTTTGACCTTCGAATCCTAATTATTTCCTAAGAAAAGGTTGGGATTATTGAAGTTCAGTTTAATTAGCAAGATAACAATTATCAATTATGCTGAGGTTAATAATGTTGAGTTACTGATTTCTTAACCAAGACCAAAAAGGAAAAAAGTAAAATTGTTGGAATAAAAATATCCTTAGATGGAAAGCAATGGTAACACAAATTAAAGAGAAAGCAATCAATAACTGGAATACCTCAAATAATCATTAATTCAAATAACAATCTGTAACATGGAATAATTCATAAATTAAATTATAAAAGTAAATAATCAACTTAAGTGCTAGAATAAATAAATAAAAGTGAAAAGGGAAGCTTTAAACAAAGGAACATAAAACCTGGATCGAGAGTCACTCTTAAAAACTAAGAGAAGTCCTAAATCCTAAGAGAGAGAGGAGAGAACCTCTCTCAAGACTAAATCTAAATCATGGGAAGTAATAAAAATGCGAGCTCCCTATGAATGGATGCATTCCCCCACTTTATAGCTTCTACTCTGTGTTTTCTGGGCTGCAAACTGGGTCAGAAATAACCCAGAATTCGCTGGTTGCGAATTCAAATGCGCTGATTTCCGTCACTGCGATGCGGCCGTATGAATCACGCGGTCGCGTCGCCTAGCATCCGGGGAACCATAGCATATTATATATCAAATTGAAGCCACGGACGTTAGCTTTTCAACGCAACTAGAACCGCCTCGTTTGGACTTCTGTAGCTCAAGTTATAGCCGTTTTAGTGCAAATAGGTCAGGCTAGACACCTTAGCAACTTCTTCAACTTCTTGTATTCCTTCCACTTTTGCATGCTTCCTTTCTACCCTCTGAGCCGTTCCTGCCCTGTAATCTCTGAAATCACTTAACACACATATCAAGGCATCTAATGGTGATAAGAGAGGATTTAATATTAGCAAATATAAGGCCAAAGAAACATGTTTTCAATTAAAGCTCATAATTAGGAAGGCAAATGTAAAACCATGCAAATAGTATGAATAAGTGGGTAAAGAGTAGATAAAAACTACTCAATTAAGTACAAGATAAACCATAAAATAGTGGTTTATCAACCTCCCCACACTTAAACATTAGCATGTCCTCATGCTAAGCTCAAGAGAAACTATAAAGAATGAAGAGGAATGAAATGCAACCTATCTATATGAATGCAACTACATGCAAAATATTTCTACCTACTTGGTTAAAAGTAAACAAATATTTTAAGAATAAATATGAACTAGATTTCACTAATTCAAATCATAAAAATGAAGTACAAATAGACTTGCAAGAAGAAAATAGCTCATGAAAGCAGGGAACAAGGAATTGAGCATCGAACCCTCACTGGTAGTGTATACACTCTAATCACTCAAGTGTTTAAGGTTCGATTCTCTCAATTCTCTACTAAACTTGCTTTCTAAGGCTTGCTCTTCATCTAACAATCAACATAAATTTAATGCACAAATACACAAATCAAGAGGTCTTTTAAGGGTTGTAACGGGGTTAGGGTCAAGGTAGGATTGTATTTGGCCAAGTGGACTAAAATCTGAATCGTTAGTTAACTTAAACTTTCCACCTAACTTTAGACAATCCATGTAATCATAATATAATATCTAACTATCCATTAACCATGTTTTTCACATATTCATGCATTCTAATTTCAAGTACAGTACATATGCATTGTTTTCACCACTTACTTTGGGGCATTTTGTCCCCTTTTACTTATTTGCTCTTTTTCTCTTCTTTTTCTTTTCTCTTTTTTTCTTTTCTTCTTCTTTTTTTTTATTATATATATATTTTTTTTCTTTTATTTTTCTCAATGCATATGATTAAATTATTGAATGCATGAACATGTCCTAAACATTTCTTTCACATTTTCAGAAAATTCTAACATACTCAATTGTCAAACCAAATGTTTCCAAACCCAATTTTCCCACACTTAAATCATAAGCACTCTCACTAGTCTAAGCTAACCAAGGATTCAAATTAAGGACATTATTGTTTTTCGCTTAGAGTTAATGATGTACTAAAATAAAGAACAAAGGGGTAAAATAGGCTCAAAGTTGGTTTGCAAGGGATAATAAAAAGGTTAAGGCCATATGGGTATGTAAGCTAAGTGAAAAGAAGGCCTCAATCATATAAGTGCATGTATACATCAAACCATGGAAATATAGAATTAAGCAAGACAAAGATCACAATTTTAGAGAGAAAAATACACACTAAAACAAAATTTTTGGTTGCTAAAATGCAACCAATTCAAATAGGCTCAAAATCTCACAGGTTTTGTATGTTCAAGCTCTAAACCATGTTCCAGTATAATATTTCTTCAAAGAAGTGTAACATTAAATTTTATTCAAATTAGTGAAATGCTCTAAAAGTTTTCTTGAAAAAGAAAATATTACTTCAACCAAGTGGTAAAATATGCAAAAAAATTAAACAAGTATGCAATCAAACATGCAAATGCAACAATGAATAAGGAAAATAAATCATTGGTGTTGAGATAGAGGAGTAACTAACCCATGGAGATCGGTATCGACCTCCCCACACTTAAAGATTGCACCGTCCTCGGTGCATGCTGAGATGTGCAGGTGGACGGGTTGCTCCAACTGACGCTTGTAGATGGAGGTGCCTTAGTTGGAGATCTCTTGGTTCCTTTCCTTGCTGGTGTCTTGTCAGTGGCCTTCTCTTTTTCTTTCTTGGTACCCATGCCTAAGGAAGAAGAAAAAAGGAAGGGTGTAAAATATAGAAAACTAAGACTGGAAGGGAGGAAATTCCAAGTGATAAGGAATGCCAAAGGAAAGATGATAGCCCAACTACATGGTAGCTACAACATGTAGGAAAGACAATAATAAAGATCAAAAAAGGGCAATTTAAAATAATAAGATGCAAGAGGATAAAAAACATGCAAATAATAGGCATGAGAAGCATAGCTCAAGCATCAAGTAATAAATGTGCTAAATTAAAGAGCATGTGTAATGATGACAATTGTGAGTGATAATCCAAATACATGTGGAGCACAAGTGTTGTGAAAAAAGAGGCATGCAAGTGAAAGAGTAAAATAAAATAAGATTTAAAATGCCATAAAAGCTTTTTCACAAACACTGGGTGTGCAAGTTAAAATAGGGATGAAAATAATGTAATCCAAATGTATAAGAGAGCCATGAATAAATGTCAATTGTCAAATCTCTCCTCAGAATAGCCACCTGCTCAAATAAATTAAGGCACTTATCCAAATAAAACTCCAACATCAACATAAAAATGCATGAAAAAGAATTGAAAAAGAAAAAGGAAAGAACAAATAAATGCATTAAATTAAAGGGATATAAGAGTAGAGGGGAAGAAGGAGAGAAAGAAAGAAGAAAGAAGAGAGAAGAAGAAAGAAATTAGGATTTGGGGAAGAAAAGATAAGATATTTTTGGCTAATTTAGATAAGCTGTGCGGCGCAAGCGACGCGGTCGCGTGAGCCACGCGGTCGCGCGACTTGCGCTTAAACTGAATGAGGCGGTCGCGTCGGTCACGCGGTCGCGTGACCTGTTTTATGCTACTGGCGCGAGGGCAGCCTCGCACTCGCACAACTCTCTGTTCAAAATCATTAGTTGCCAAATATTGGGTGACGCGATCGCGTGAGTGGCCTTATTTCCAATATGACGCGGACGCGTGGGGCACGCGTTCGCGTGGGAGGGCTTGGGCTTCTAGCACGAGTCCAGCCCCATTCCAGCTTAACCTTCGGCCATGCACCCTTGTGATGTCGATTTACGTGGCACGCGGTCGCGTGGGTGACGCGGTCGCGTGGGAGGCCAAAGTTCCCATGTGACGCGGACGCGTCGGCGACGTGGTCGCGTGGGTCGATTTGTGCCACTGGCACACCTCCAGCCACGCTCCAGCGTGACTCTCTGTTCGTTTTTATTTTCTCCCCTCTCTTTGCGACGCGGACGCGTCACGTGGCATTTTTTTTTAATCTGAAAAGAAAATGCAGAATGCAGTGTTAATATGAATGTGATGCAAAACTCCAGGTTCAATAAAATAAAATAAAACTCAAAAATAAATAAAACTAAATAAAAATGAAAAAGGAACGATCATACCACGGTGGGTTGTCTCCTACCTAGCACTTTTAGTTATTGTCCTTAAGTTGGACATTTGGGGAATCCTTTGTTATGGTGGCTTGTGCTTGAACTCATCCAGGAATCTCCACCAATGTTTATGATTCCAATGTCCTCTGGGATCCCAAACTAGGCGCAGAAAGCCTTCAAGTAAGATAAAGCATGTGACAAGGCCCCAAGAGTGCTGATTTATAGATTGTATTCCGGGGTCCCAAATCTTGCTTTTGCACCCGTCTTCTTGTTGATCATCATGATTCCATCCGGGTGGTAGGCAATCTGAATTCTCACTAAAGCGGCCAAATAACTTCCTAGACCCACTCAGTTGAGCTTTATACCAACCTTTGCGTTTAAACTTAAAGCTTCCAACCATAATGAACCTTGCAGGACAATTCTTACCACTGGCCATCTTCCTCTTACTCTTAATGCCACAAAGAGCTCTAATTTGACCATCCGTCTCCAGTAGCCCATATTCAAGTGGGATTAGAAAGCAAAGGGATATGAATTTTACCCACTTGAAAGTTGTGAAGGATGATGGCAACTTAGGGGGAGGTATTTTTAATGAAATTGCAAGCTCCACTCCCTTGTGCTCTTCTCTGATAATTACCACCTCTTTGCAAGCTTCTTTAATTTCAACCTCTTTCTCTTGGTAGCTTTCTTCCAATTCAATCTCCTCTTCATTGCTTTCCAAGGGCATGGGAGGTTGTGCTTCTTCTTCTTGAATCTCCCTCTCTTGATCAACCTCTTCCAAGTCCTTAACTATGATATGCTTTGGAGGTTGTACACCCTCCTTAGCATCAATTTCAAACGTCTTGGAAGGGGGTTCTATGACTGGACTTTCCCATGGAGGTTCTGCATCTCCTAAATCTTCAACCAATTCTTCTTCTTCAATAATTCCAGCTTCCTCTACTTGTTCGAGTACAAAGTCATGCTCCGTACTGTTCACTGGAGTTTCTAGTATCTCCTTCATACTACGTTCTTCATTAGATTGTCCACATGAAGCCATGGGGGTTCCTTGAGTGTCCGAATGTCGGGAAGCTAATTGACTCATTATTACTTGCTCCAATTGACGAATAGTTGCATGAAATCGATCCACTGTTTCCTTGAAACGATCCTTTGTCTCTTGATGCACTCGGCTTTCATAAATAGGATCATAGTGCTCTTGGATTGATGGATATGGAGATGGTGAATATTGAAATGGTGGTTCTTGTGAGTAATTGGGTTGGAATTGGGGTGGTTCTATATATGGTTCATAAGGTGGTTGGTATGGTGGATATGGGTTAGGGTCATCTGGAGGTGAATGGTGTAAAGGGGCTTGTGAGTATGGTGGTCCAAAGTCATGTTGAGAAAAGGGTTCATAGGCATATGGTGGTGGTTGTTGATAGTCCATTGGAGGTGGTTGTTGCCATGAGGGTTAATCAAATCCTTGTGGCTCCTCCCATCTTTGATTGTTCCAACCATGATGCCTGTTCTCATTGTAATTTCTTCTTCCTGCAACATGATTGTAACCAAACTCATAGTCAAAGGGGTGAGAGTTCATAGTAACAAATAAAAATTAAAAACAAAAATAAAAACAAATTTAAATTAAAAAGTTATTTAAATTTTGAAATTGAAAATTAAATTTTGAAATTTGAATTTTGAAAAATTTTTAAATTTGAATTTTGAAATTTGATTTTTGAAATAAGATAAGATAAAATAAAAATTTTAAAATAAAAACCAATAACCTCTTAATTTAAGAAAAAGCAAAAATAAAAACAAAAATAAAAACAAGTAAAAAGAAAATAATTACAATAACCATTAATAAGGCACACGTTTGCAATTCTCCGGCAACAGCACCATTTTGATATTGGGATTTTTGCCAGTAAAGAAGTTCATAAAAACAGTTGCGTTGTAGATACACTCTCTAAACCAACGGAAATCCCTTCGTACAAACGTTTTGGTTATCACAAGTAACAAACCCCTTAAAAATTGTTAACCGAGTATTCAAACCTCGGGTCGTCTTCTCAAGGAACTGCAAGGAAGTATGTTCTTATTATCGGCTATAAAGGTTGTAATTGGGGTTTAGAAGGTGAGAAGCAAGTGATTTGAATGACAAGTAAAGTAAATGGCAATTAAAATAAATAAATGCTGTAAAGCAACTTTTGGCAAGGTAAGAGAAATTAGAAGTCCAACTTAGTTATCTCTCTCAACAATAATGAAAGTTGAATCTAAACTCCACTTAGTTAACCTTTACTAAAATAAAGGAAAGTCAAGGGACTAATTAGTTTGACCTTCGAATCCTAATTATTTCCTAAGAAAAGGTTGGGATTATTGAAGTTCAGTTTAATTAGCAAGATAACGATTATCAATTATGCTGAGGTTAATAATGTTGAGTTACTAATTTCTTAACCAAGACCAAAAAGGAAAAAAATAAAATTGTTGGAATAAAAATGTCCTTAGATGGAAAGCAATGGTAACACAAATTAAAGAGAAAGCAATCAATAATTGGAATACCTCAAATAATCATTAATTCAAATAACAATCTGTAACATGGAATAATTCATAAATTAAATTATAAAAGTAAATAATCAACTCAAGTACTAGAATAAATAAATAAAAGTGAAAAGGAAAGCTTAAAACAAAGGAACATAAAACCTGGATCGAGAGTCACTCTTAAAAACTAAGAGAAGTCCTAAATTCTAAGAGAGAGAGGAGAGAACCTCTCTCAAGACTGAATCTAAATCATGGAAAGTAATAAAAATGCGAGCTCCCTATGAATGGATGCATTCCCCCACTTTATAGCCTCTAATCTGTGTTTTCTGGGCCGCAAACTGGGTCAGAAATAGCCCAGAATTCGCTGGTTGCGAATTCAAATGCGCTGATTTCTGTCACTGCGACGCGGCCGCATGGATCACGCGGTCGTGTCACCTAGCGTCAGGGAAACTATAGCATATTATATATTAAATCGAAGCCCCAGACGTTAGCTTTCCAACACAACTGGAACCGCGTCGTTTGGACTTTTGTAGCTCAAGTTATAGCCGTTTTAGTGCAGAGAGGTCAGGCTGGACAACTTAGCAACTTCTTCAACTTCTTGTATTCCTTCCAATTTTGCATGCTTCCTTTCTACCCTCTGAGCCATTCCTGCCCTATAATCTCTGAAATCACTTAACACACATATCAAGGCATCTAATGGTGATAAGAGAGGATTTAATATTAGCAAATATAAGGCCAAAGAAACATGTTTTCAGTTAAAGCTCATAATTAGGAAGGCAAATGTAAAACCATGCAAATAGTATGAATAAGTGGGTAAAGAGTAGATAAAAATCACTCAATTAAGTACAAGATAAACCATAAAATAGTGGTTTATCAAGCGTTCAATGCCTTCCCAATCTCCTCTATTTCGGCCTCAACCTCCATGGTTATGGCCTTACACTCTTCTCTAGGGATTAACCTCAGTATTATTAGAAAGAGTTTTTGGGGAATCTCAGGGATCCTCTTGCTTAGTTGACCAACCTGTACCTCTAAATTTCTAATGGAGGACCTTGTTTCATTAATGAAACTGTGGGTGGTCATAGTGAGGCTAGAGACCAGAATGGCTAAGTCAGAAAGGCTCTGCTTAGAGGTCTCCATATTCTCTTGAGAAGATGGGAATGGTGGTTTGTTGTTGAACCTATTCTGGTTCCTACCACTTTGATTGAAACCTTGCTGAGGTTTCTGTTGATCCTTCTATGAGAGGTTAGGATGGTTCCTCCATGAAGGGTTGTAAGTATTTCCATAGGGTTCTCCCATGTAATTCACCTCCTCCATGGTGGGTTAATAGAGATCATAAGCTTCTTCTTCAAGAGAAGCTTCCTGATTATTGCCAGGTGCAGTTTGCATCCCAGTGAAATGTTGAGAGATCATGTTGACCTGTTGGGTCAGGATCTTATTCTGAGCCAGGATGGCATTCAGAGTTTCAACTTTATGAACTCTTTTCTTCTAAGAGCTTCCATGGTTTACAGGATTCCTCTCAGATGTGTACATGAATTGGTTGCTTGCAATCATCTCAATGAGTTCTCTTGCTTCTGTAGGTGTTTTCTTCAAGTGGAGGGATCTACCTGCAGAGCTATCCAAGGAAATCTTGGATATCTCAGATAAGCCATCATAGAACACGCCTATGAGGTACCACTTTGAGAGCATGTCAGGAGGACATCTTCTGATCAGTTGCTTGTATCTTTCCCAAGCTTCATAAAGGGATTCACCTTCTCTATGTCTGAAGGTTTGTACTTCCACTCTAATCTTGCTCATCCTTTGAGGAGGAAAGGACTTAGCCAGAAAAGCATTAACTAGCTTTTTTCAAGAGTCAAGACTCTCTCTTGGTTGGGCATCCAACCAAAACTTAGCTCTGTCTCTTAAAGCAAAGGGAAAAAGCATAAGCTTGTAGACTTCAGGATTAACTCTATTAGTCTTTACAGTATCACAGATATGTAAGAATTCTGCTAATAACTGATGTGGATCTTCTATTGGAAGTCTATGGAATTTGTAGTTCTGCTATAGAAGAGAGACTAACTGAAGCTTAAACTCAAAATTGTTAGCTCCAATGGCAGGTACAGCAATGCTTCAGCCATAAAAGTCATAGGTAGGCATGGTCAAGTCACCAAAGACCTTTCTAGGCTCCTCTTGTGGTTCGGCCATGTCCCTTGTTTCTTGTTCAAAACTTTCTAAAAGGTCTCTACCGGAGTGTTGTGCTTTAACTGTTGTAAACGCCTCCTCAGAGTCTTCTCAGGTTCAGGATCAGGAGTCAAGAGGGGTTCTTTATCCCTGTTCATTGTCATAAACAAGAAGAAAAGAAAAATAAGAAGAGAGACTATGCCAGTAGACAAGAAGCTCCTCTTTAAAGTTAGAAGTAGAGAAGAAAGAAGAAGATAAAAAAATAAAAATAAAAATAAATAAAAGAAGTAGAAGAAAAATACCAAGGAAGTAATAGATAAGAGTAAATAAAGAAAGGAAATCACAAGAAAGCTTTCTGTGCCAATTGGCAAGAAGCTCTAAGTGAGATATGAAAAAGAAAGAAAGAAGATAAAGAAGTTGAGGTAGACCAAGAGAAGGAAGTAGAGTTAGAATAATATGGATGTGAGATGAAGAGAAGTATAAATAGAAAAAGCAAATAAGAATTAAAATATTTTTGTTTTTATTTTATTTATTTAATTAATTTTTTGAAAATTAGCTTAAATTAATTAAAAAAAATTTGAATTTTAATTGTTGAATTTTCCAAAATAGAGGAAGGAAGAGAAGAAGAAGTTTTCAAAAATTAAGAAGAGAGAGTTAGTTAGGTGGTTTTGAAAAATAAGAGAGAGAAAAGGGGAAGTAATTTTCGAAAATTGAGAGGAAAAAGTTAGTTAGGTGGTTTTGAAAAAGATGAGAGAGAAGAATGAGAAGTATTTTCGAAAATTAAGAATAAAAAAGTTAGTTAAGGAGGTTTTGAAAAATAAGAGAGAGAAGATAAGATATTAATTAAGAAAAGATATGAAATAAAAATAAAAATAAAAGATAAGATGAGAAAAGATTTGAAATTAAAGTTTGAAATTAGAAAAAGATAAAATTTTGAAATTTGATTTTGAAAAAGATATGTTTTTTTTTTAAATTTGAAATTTGAAAAAGATAAGATAATATTTTTAAATTTTGAAAAAGATATGAAAAAGATAAGATTTTTGAAAAAGATAAGAATTTTAAATTTTGAAAAAGAATTTGATTTTTGAAAAATTGACAACTATGATATGATAAGATAAAATTTTAAAATTGAAATCTGAATTTTATTAAAAAAATTCGAAAATTTAGTTGAAATAAATTAGAAAAGATATTTTTCTGATTTTTTGAATTTATTGATGAAAGAGAAAAACACAAAAAAGACACAAGACTTAAAATTTTTAGATCTAGCACCCTTGTCTTTTCGAATATTTGGAGGGAAACACCAAGGGACACCAAACTTAAAAATTTTAAGATCAAGACACATACAAGACTCAAGAACACTTTGAAGACTAACAAGAATACAAAGAACAAAATTCAAAGACTCAAAGAACTAAAGAACATAAAAAGAACATCAAACTTAAAATTTTTAGAAAACTAAACACAAATTTTCGAAAATTTAAAGAAAAATAAAAAGAAAACACCAAACATAAAAATTGAAACAAGATTTAAACAAAGAAAAATTATTTTTGAAAAATTTTTAGAAAGAAAGACTCATAAAAATCGAAAAACACAAGAACAAAAACAAAAGACTCAAAACAAAAACAAAGATCAAACAAAGAAAATAAAAAAAAATTTTGAAAAACTTTTTGAAATTTTCGAAAATTTTGAAGAAGAAGAAAATAAAAATAAAGGACTTTAATCAAAGTTATACTCTTGCAAGAATCAGAGACTCAACAAGAACATAAATTGAACAAAGAAAAGAAAAATAATTTTAAAAAAGTTTTAAGAATTTTTGAAAATTGAAGAAGAAGAAAACAAAAGTTAAAGATTTAATTAAAATAATGTAAAATAAACTTACCTGATCTAAGGAGCAAAACAATTCGGCAGTTTGTCTAAACTAAACAATTCCCGGCAATGACACCAAAAACTTGGTGGGTATGTACGCAAACCCCACACTGTTCGTACAGCAGTAGTACTAGCAAGTGTACTGGGTTGTCCAAATAATACCTGAGCTTGTCAGGGTCGATCCCACGAGGATTGTGGCATGAAGCAAGCAATGGTTGTCTTGCAGGTCTTAGTCAGGAAGAATCAGAAGGTTGTATATTGAGTTGGTTGAAGTATGATGACATATAACTAATAAAGATATTTAATAAGAATAGAGTTGAGAGTCGGAGTTGCTTTGTCTTTCTGAATAAACTTTGGTATTACTGTCTTCCTTGCTTGTGAATGATCTTCTTTTATGGTAGGCTGTAAGTGATCAAAGCCATTGCCTGTGGTCATTGAACTCCTCTGCTATAGGTCAAACGCCATTTCCCGTGGTCATTCAATCTGACGGAGGGAGAAGCTCTAGTAGTCATTCTCCTAGCAATCCTACTCAAAATGTCACAGACAAGGTCGAATCTTCCGGATCAGAGAACGCTGCTTCTTTGGATTCTAGCCTATACCATGGAGACCCTAATCTCCCCAGAAATCAGCTGAACTAGTGTCGTGATAAAGTCCCCAACGAAGTCCTGGATTAACTGTCTGAGAGATGTATAAACATAGCTGTTGGTTCGTGCTTTCCGGCCAAGTATTCACACGAACCCAAGTAGACGCCGGTGTTTGTCAGGCACGTTTGTCTTAATATGATGAACAGAGCTAATTTGTCAGATCATCCTATTCACCACGATGAAGATTGATGAACGAATTTTTTGCGGTTTAGAATTTCACAAATGAAACCTTGTTGCAAGTATAGTTTCTAAACCAACAAATAATCCTTTCATACAAAAATTTGGTTGTCACAAGTAACAAACCCCCAATAAAAATCAATAACCGAAGTATTCAAACCTCGGGTCGTCTCTCAAAGGAATTGCAGGGAAGTGTTCTTGTTATTGGTTATGGGATGTGTATTTTGGGGTTTTGAATAAGGATCAAGAAAAGTAAAATTGCACGAATTAAACTAATAGCTAAGAAAGCTCTTGGCAAGGTATGAGAACTAGAAGTCCTATCCACATTATCTTCCTCAATTGTGACATCAATTGTCCATTGCTCCCACTTAGTCAACCTCTAACTATGAAGGAAAGTCAAGTCCTAGTCAACTCCTAAAGAAAGACTAGAATTAGTGGAATTCAAATCAATTAGCAACTTTCAATTATCAATCAACAAGAGAGTTTGATAATTCAAGAGTCTCCAATTACTCAACCAAAGCCAAGAGGAGAAAAATCTACTCTAGCATCCTTCCAAGCATTTTATCAAACACTTGGGAGGCATAAAAGGAAAGCAAGATAGAACTGCAAGGAAAATAAATCTATAACTACTAATTGCAAGGAAATTAACAACAACAAAACAAATCAACAATAAACACTACAAGAAAAACACCCATTCAGGTACACTTGAAAAGTGTAGCCAAAAGTAAAAAAAAAAGATGTCATAGGCTACGGCTACGCTTTTTGGGCTACAGCTACGCTTTTTGGGGGTGAGTCCTATTCGGTCGTTGCCTATTCTCAAAGGCTACGCTTTTCTGCACCAAGGGCTACGCTTTTGGTGTTTGGGAATAGGGTGCACTTTTCAAGTGATGCTGTCCAAGACCAAAGGCTACGCTTTTCAGCTTCCATTTTTGCCAGCATAGGCTACACTTTTCAACGCTACCGCATCACCTGTAAAGCGTAGCCACATTGTATATCATAGCTACCGTTTATAAGTGTAGCCTTAGGTCCTCCGTTTTTTTTCTTTTATATATACCATAGCTACTGTATATAAGTGTAGCCTTAGGTCCCTTATTTTTTTTATTTTCTATATATATAATATTCTAATAATTATTAATACAACATAATACTTAGTAATATGATTATATGTATAATAATTCTGCATTTTTAATTAAATGAGTTAAATATTATAAAATAAAAATAAATACATAGTTATACTAAATAATTTTTTTAAATAATAAAAATTATCTCTAACCAAAATATATTTATAATGAACCAAAAATATTGGAATAAAGTTAATTTTAAATATTCATACATCTCACACTAAATTAAACATAGCTATATCAAAATAAGAATGAAACCACTTAGAATTTACTACTAATACTCTACGAAATACTAAAATATTAAATTCTACATAAGTATCTTCTAATAAAAGTCATTAGTCAACCATACATGTATTCATTTCTAACACTACTCTATCTTAACCAATAAACCACAATAATAAACAGCTTAATCTTCATTATCATCCTCAATATTATCCTGCACAATTATATAAAAAAATAATTAAAAAATATTTATAATGACATTTGAAATTATAAAAGTTAAAAAATCAAACTGAGTGAATACCCCATCTGGCCCCTGACAATTATCTCGAAAGGACAACTAGGCCCCCAAGAAAAAAAACACCAAATCCGGCCCTTGATGTTTTGTTTTTGGGACTAATTAGCCCCTGTGCCAAAAAAAACGACATTGACTTTTTTTTGCTCAGGGGCTTCGTTGTCCTTTTGAGGTAATTGTCAGGGGCCGGTAACGAGAAGGACTTTTGACGGTTTAGAATTCACAATAAATTCTCGTTGCAATATAGTTTCTAAACCAACAAATAATCCTTTCATACAAAAATTTGTTTGTCACAAGTACAAACCCCTAAAATCTATAAACCGAAGTATTTAAACCTCGGGTCGTTCTCCCTAGGAATTACGATGAAGTGTCTTGTTATTGGTTATGAGGTATTTTGGGGTTTTTGGATAAGAAACATGAAAAGTAAATGGAAATGAAATTTAAATAACAAAAAGGCCTTGGCAAGGTTTGGTGGTCAAGGATCTCTATCCTAATCACAAACCACAACATGAGAATTGGCAAGGATCAACCCCATTAAGTCATCCTCTAACTAATAAAGGAAAGTCAAATGAGCTATGTCAATCCAAGTCCATAAGTCCTAGTTCTACACCAAATCAATTAGTGAGATCTAGAGTTAATGGCTCTCAATTGTCAATCACTTGGACATTAGTAACTCAAGAGTTCCTAAGTTACCTTCCCAAGCCAATAGCACTAAAATCTACTCTAAAATCCAACCAAGCATTTCATCAAACACTTGGAAGGCACAAAAGAAAAGCATAGTAAAATTGCAACAATTAAAGGAATCGACAACTACAAAAGTAAGAGATTAACAATAGAAAGGCAAAACAATAGAAAACTAAACTCATAACTAAAAGAAACATTTTAACAAACACATAGAAGGCAATAAAAGTAAACAACATGAATAGCAAGAATTAAAGAAGAATCTAACTAGAATAGCAAGAGATCAACAATAGAAAAGGAAGACAATTATGAAACAACAAAGAACTTACCAATTGCATTGAAGAAGAAATGTAGATCTACAAAAGAAAGTTCATAAACTACAACTAACAATACAAAGGAATTACAAGAGAAGAAGAATTCTATAACTACAAGAGAACAATTAGGGAAGAAAAGGAAAATTAGAAGAGAGAAGAAGAACTAGATCTAGATCTAAAACCTAATCCTTATTTTAGAGAGAAGTGAGAGCTTCTCTCTCTAGAATACTAACTATAACTACTCCTAAAACTTTCAACTATGACTAATGATCAAAAGTATGTAAAGTATTTTAATTCTCCTTCAATTCTTGGCTTAAATAGCAACAGAAATGAGTTGGATTGGGCCCACAAGGCTTCTAAAATCGCTGGCCACGAGTTGCATTAAGTGAAGCATGTGCCACCATCGGCGTGTACACATACCGTGCGCGTGCGCGCCCCTATGCACGGATGCAACTATGACAAATCTTATATCATTTCAAAGCCTCAGATGTTAGCTTTCCAACACAACTGGAACCTCATCATTTGGACCTCTGTAGCTCAAGTTATGGTCGATTGAGTGCGAAGAGGTCGGCTTGACAGCTTTTGCGATTCCTTCATTTCTTCATGAGTTCTCCACTTTTACATGCTTTTCCTTCATTCCCTTGATCCAATCTTTGCTTCCTAAATCTGAAATCACTTAACAAACATATCAAGGCATCTAATGGAATCAAGGTAAATTAAATTTAGCTGTTGTAAGATCTAAAAAGCATGTTTTCACTCTTAAGCACAATTAAAGGAGAAGTTATAAAACCATGCTATTTCATTGGATAAATGTGGGTAGAAGGTCATAAAATCCTCTAAATTCAACACAAGATAAACCCTACAAAGGGGGTTTATCAACCTCCCCACACTTAAACCAAGCATGCCCTCATGCTTATACTAAGAGAGAACAAAGAGTATCAACATTTATTCAATGTAAACTAATCTAAATGCAATCTTATCTATTATGAATGCAACTAAATACAAAATGATTCTACCTACTTGGTTAAAAATAAATCAATCCCCAAGACATACATGCACAAGTAGGGCCAAGATCATATGACGATTCATGAATCCTACCAATTCAAGTATAAAAAAGAAGTTCAAATAGACTTGCAAGAAGAACACTTATGAAAGCCGGGAATCATGGAATTGAGCATCGAACCCTCACCGGAAGTGTTTGCACTCTATTCGCTCAAGTGTATAGGATCGATTCTCTCAATTCTCCCCTAATCATGCTTTCCAAGATTTGTTTTTCATCTAACAATCAACAATTATTTCATGCATGCATACAACTATCATGAGGACTTTTCATAGGTTGTAATGGAGCTAGGGTCAAGGTAAGGATGCATATTTGGTCAAGTGAGCTTGAAATTTAAATCTTTGATAAGCTTAGACTTCCCACCAAACCTATGACATCCTATACAATTCAAAACTATCTAACTACCCATTTTTCTCACTTTTTTTTTCAACATTCTCATGCATTTCTTTTTCTTGATCACAACACATATGCATTGATTCTTATTGACTTTACTTTGGGGCATTTTTGTCCCCTTTTTTATTTCTTTCTTTTTCTCTTTTTCTTTTTCTATTTCTTTCTTTTTCTATTTTTTCTTTTGTTTTTCTTTTGTTTTTGTTTTGTTTTTCTCTTTCAAACTATATACAAGAACATCAATGCATAAGGTCTATACATTCATTACACATGAGCATGTACCCAATTCCCAATATTTACAATAAAAATACAAAACTCCCCCTTTTATTCACCCAATGTCCCAAGGTTCCCACACTTGAATGATACACACACTCTAGCCTAAGCTAATCAAAGATCCAAATAAGGACATTTATTATTTTCCGCTTTAGGCTTGTAATGTGCTAAATTAAGAACAAGTGGGTTAATCGTAGTCTCAAATTGGCTAACAATGGATGATAAGAGGTGAGGCTATTTGGGTAAGTGGGCTAAATGAAATGATGGCCTCAATCATATAAATGCATGAATACACAAAATAATGGACATAAAGAATCAAACAAATCAAAGATTACAATCATAGAAAGAGAATAATGCACACAAGAAGGGAAAATAAGTGGTTATAAGATGTAACCACACCATTAGGCTCAAATCTCACTAGCTTGTGTTCTTAGCTCAAAAATATGATCCACAATATATATAATTGAAGCAAGTTCTATAAAAAGTTTTCACTCAAATCAATTGAGGTGTCCTATATATAAAAATCTTGAAAAATTTCATTATTATGACTAAGTTTATTATGTATATATATGCAAAAATAAGAAAATGAAACAAAAATCCTAAAAGATCTAAAAAAATGAAATGCAAAAGTGTTGAGATTAGAAACTTGTCACCCAAAATCGCCGACCGGTCGGACGACCTCCCCACACTTGAAGATTGCATCGTCCTCGGTGAATGCAAAGGAGAGCAAGGTGGATGGGTTGTTACAATTGATGAGCTCCTCAAAGGATTGTGCAGATGACTTAACTGTGGCCCCATTTAAAAGCTTTTCCCTTTTCCTCCTTTCTTGGTGGCTGATGAGCGGATATTTTATACGCTTTTTGGGGTTAATTTCATATAGTTTTTAGGATATTCTAGTTAGTTTTTAGTTTATTTCCATTAGTTTTTAGGAAAAATTCATATTTCTGGACTTTACTATGAGTTGTGTGCTTTTCTGTAATTTCAGGTATTTTTCTGGCTGAAATTGAGGGAGCTGAGCAAAAATCTAATTCAGGTTGAAAAAGGACTGCTGATGCTGTTGGATTCTGAGCTCCCTGCACTCAAAGTAGATTTTCTGGAGCTACAGAACTCGAAATGGCACGCTTCCAATTGCGTTGAAAAGTAGACATCCAGGGCTTTCCAGCAATATATAATAGTTCATACTTTGCTCAAGGATAAATGACGTAAACTGGCGTTCAACGCCAGTTCTCTGCCCAAGTTTGGCGTCCAGTGCCAGAAAAGGATTAAAAGTTGGAGTTCAACGCCAGAAATGGATCCAAACCTGGCGTTGAACGCCCAAAATAGCCTTATGCACGTGAAATGTTTAAGTCTCAGCCCCAGCACACACCAAGTAGACCCCAGAAGTGGATCTCTGCACCATCTGTCATAGTCTACTCACTTTTTGTAAACCTAGGCTAATAGTTTAGTATTTAAACAACTTTTAGAGATTTATTTTGTATCTCATGACAATTTAGATCAGAACTTTGTACTCTTGACGGCATGAGTCTCTAAACTCCATTGTTGGGGGTGAGGAGCTCTGCTGTGTCTCAATGAATTAATGCAAGTATTTCTGTCTTCTATTCAAGCATGTGTGTTCCTGTCTAAGATATCCATTCGCGCCTAACTATGGAGAAGGTGATGATCAGTGACACTCATCACCTTTCTCAATCCACGAACGTGTGTCTGACAATCACCTCTGTTCTACATCAGAATGAATGAATATCTCTTAGATTCCTTAATCAGAATCTCCGTGGTATAAGCTAGATTGATGGTGGCATTCATGAGAATCCGGAAAGTCTAAACCTTGTCTGTGGTATTCCAAGTAGGATTCCGGGATTGAATGACTGTGACGAGCTTCAAACTCGCGAGTGCTGGGCATAGTGACAGACGCAAAAGGAGGGTGAATCTTATTCCAGCATGATCGGGAACCTCAGATGATTAGCCGTGCTGTGACAAAGCATTTGGACCATTTTCACAAGAGGAGGGGATGTAACCATTGACAACGGTGATGCCCCAACACACAGCTTGCCATAGAGGGACGTGCGTGCGTGAATCAGAGGACAGAGGAAAGCAGAGATTCAGAAGACAAAGCATCTCCAAAACTCCAACATATTCTCCAGTACTGCATAATAAGTAATCTTTAACCGAAGCTCTCTTGTTTATTTGCAATTCAACTGATAAACACAATTGACTTCCTGACTGAGAATTGCAAGATAACCATAGATTGCTTCGAACCAACAATCTCCGTGGGATTCGACCCTTACTCACGTAAGGTATTACTTGGACGACCCAGTGCACTTGCTGGTTAGTGGTACGAGTTGTGAAAAGTGTGATTCACAATTCGTGCACCAAGTTTTTGGCACCATTGCCGGGGATTGTTCGTGTTTGAACAACTGAAGGTTTATTTTGTTTCTTAGATTAGGAAAATTTTCTTTTTTTTGGTTTAGAGTCTCTTATTATTGTTCTTGGTTACAAATATCCTTCTTCAAAACAAGTGTTACATTTACTGCCCAATTGGCTAGAGCGTTGGTCTAAGTCCGTGGCAGTTTGGTACACTCTTTTTAAAATCTTTTTCAAAAATAATTTTTCTATTAAATTCTGTGCCAAACTTTAAGTTTGGTGTTTTCTTGTTGATTTTTTTGTGTTTTTCGAAAATTTTAGTTTGGTTTTCTAAAAATTTTAAGTTTGGTGTTCTTCCTTCATGTTCTTGTGTTCTTGTGAGTCTTCAAAGTGTTCTTGAGTTTTCCTTGTGTCTTGATCTTAAAACTTTTAAGTTTGGTGTCCCTTGGTGTTTTTCCCCAAAATTTTTGAAAACAAGGAGCATTAGATCTAAAAATTTTAAATCTTTTGCTATCTTATTATTTTTCTCTCTCCTCTTTAAATTCAAAAATATCTTTTCTCTCTATTTTAAAAGCAAATTTTTGAAATCTATTTCTAAAATTCAGATTTTTATTTCAAAATTTAAAACCTTTTTCAAAAATCATCATATCCTTTTCAAAACTTCCGAACCACTTTCTCTCTCCTCAGTTTTTCGAAAATCTTCACTCATTTATTTATTTATTTATTTATTTTGATTTATTTTGTTAATCAAAATAAATAAATAATTAAATAAATAAAAAAATTATTTTTTCTATTTTACATCATCTCCCTTTCTCCGTCATGGACCTAAGCGGAAATGAATAGTCCAGGAGGACTCTGGGATCATATGCTAACCCCTCTACTGCTTCATACGGGAGTAGTATCTGCATACCCTCCATTGGAGTCAGTAGCTTTGAGTTGAATCCTCAGCTCATTATCATGGTGCAGCAAAGTTGCCAGTATTCCGGTCTTCCACAAGAAGAGCCTACAGAAGTTCTGGCACAGTTTTTACAAATTGCTGACACAGTACATGATAAGAAAATAGATCAGGATGTCTACAGACTATTACTGTTTCCATTTACTGTGAAAGATCAAGCCAAGAGGTGGTTAAATAACCAACCTAAGGCCAGCATAAGGACATGGAAACAGCTGACAGAAAAATTCCTAAATCAATACTTTCCCCCAAAACGGATGACACAGCTAAGGCTGGACATCCAAGGCTTTAAATAAGGACATAATGAATCTCTTTATGATGCCTGGGAGAGATACAGAGAGATGCTACGAAAATGCCCCTCTGAAATGTTTTCAGAGTGGATTCAGTTAGACATCTTCTATTATGGGCTTGCAGAAGGAGCTCAGATGTCTCTAGATTACTCAGCTGGTGGATCTATCCACATGAGAAAGACAATTGAAGAGGCTCAAGAGCTCATTGATACAGTTGCCAGGAATCAGCATCTGTACCTAAGCAGTGACCCTTCCATGAAAGAAGAGGTTAAAATAGTAACTGCTGAACTCAGTCCTGTGAAACAAGCTGCTGAATTCCATTAGCAATTGGATTTTCTAACAAAGCAGTTAGCTGAATTCAAGAATAAACTACAAGAGACAAGGATGGCTAATATAAATGTGGAAGAACGATTGAAGCAAACCAAGCAGCAGCTGTCAAGACAAATAACAGAAGAATGCCAAGCAGTTCAATTAAGAAGTGGGAAAACATTAAATACTCCACCTCAAGGCAACAAAGAGCTAAGGAATGAGCAGACCACCCAAAATTCACCTGAGGACAGTAAGAGCCCAGGGAAAAGCAATTCTAGCGTTTTAACGCCAGAAATTTGGTGGAAGGCTGGCGATGAACGCCCAGACCATGCTCAGGACTGGCGTTCAACGCCAGAAACAAGGCAGGACTGGCGTTCAACGCCAGAAATAGGCAAGGATCTGGCGTTGAACGCCCAAAATGGGCAAGATCTGGCGCTGAACGCCCAAAATGGGCACAGTTCTAGCGTTCAGACGCCAGGAACAGACAAGGAGCTGGCGTCCAATTTCACTCCAGCTTCTAACCCTGGCACTCAATTGCCGGTGAGGGATCAGACACACACAAATGCTGATAACAACCCCTCTAAAAAGGCTTCTTCAACCACTTCTGTAGGCAATAAACCTGCAGCAACTAAGGTTGAGGAATATAAAGCCAAGATACCTTATCCTCAAAAACTCCGGAAAGAGGAGCAGGATAAGCAATTTGCTCGCTTTGCAGATTACCTCAGGACTCTTGAAATAAAGATTCCATTTGCAGAAGCACTTGAGCAAATACCTTCTTATGCCAAGTTCATGAAAGAGATCTTGAGTCATAAGAAGGAGTGGAGAGAAACTGAAAGAGTTCTCCTCACTGAAGAATGCAGTGCAGTCATTCTGAAAAGCTTTCCTGAAAAGCTTAAAGACCCTGGGAGTTTTCTGATGCCATGCATATTAGAAGGTCAATGCACCAAGACAGCTTTATGCGATCTTGGGGCAAGCATCAACCTAATACCTGCATCCACTATCAGAAAGCTTGGCTTAACTGAAGAAGTTAAACCAACCCGGATATGTCTCTAACTTGCTGATGGCTCCACTAAATACCCATCAGGCATGATTGAAGACATGATTGTCAGAGTTGGGCCATTCGCCTTTCCTACTGACTTTGTTGTGCTGGAAATGGAGGAGCACAAGAGTGCTACTCTCATTCTAGGAAGACCCTTCCTAGCAACTGGACGAACTCTCATTGATGTCCAACAGGGAGAGATAACCCTGAGAGTCAATGATGATGAGTTTAAGTTGAACGCTGTCAAAGCCATGCAGCATCCTGACACATCAAAAGACTGCATGAAAGTTGATCTTATTGACTCCTTGGTAGAAGAGATCAACATGGCTGAGAGTCTCGAATCAGAGTTGGAAAACATCTTTAAAGATGTACAGCCTGATTTAGAGGGTTCAGAGGACATGAAAGAGCCTCTGAAATTTCTTCTGGAAGAAGAAAAACCTCCTAAACCCGAGCTCAAGCCATTACCACCATGCTTGAAATATGCATTTCTGGGAGAAGGTGACACTTTTCCAGTGATCGTAAGCTCTGCCTTAAATTCACAGGAAGAGGAAGCACTTATTCAAGTGCTAAGGACACACAAGACAGCTCTTGGGTGGTCCATAGGTGACCTTAAGGGCATAAGCCCAGCTAGATGCATGCACAAAATCTTATTGGAGGATAATGCTAAACCAGTGGTTCAACCACAGAGGCGGCTAAATCCAGCCATGAAGGAAGTGGTGCAGAAAGAGGTCACCAAACTACTAGAGGCTGGGATTATTTATCCTATTTCAGATAGCCCCTGGGTGAGCCCTGTCCAAGTCGTCCCAAAAAAGGGAGGCATGACAGTGATTCATAATGAAAAAAATGAACTGGTTCCTACAAGAATAGTTACAGGGTGGGGTCACTTCATGATGACTGATGGGATTGTTCTTGGGCATAAAATCTCAAACAAGGGAATAGAGGTGGATCAAGCAAAAATAGAGGTAATTGAAAAATTACCACCACCTGCCAATGTTAAGGCAATCAGAAGTTTTCTGGGGCATGCAGGATTCTCTAGGAGGTTTATAAAGGATTTTTCAAAAATTACAAAACCTGTAAGCAATCTGCTAGCTGCTGACACGCCATTTGTGTTTGACACAGAGTGCCTGCAGGCGTTTGAAACGCTGAAAGCTAAGCTGGTCACAGCACCAGTTATTTCTGCACCAAACTGGACATTAACATTTGAGCTAATGTGTGATGCCAGTGATCACGCCATTGGTGCAGTGTTGGGACAGAGCCATGACAAGCTTCTGCACGTCATTTATTACGCTAGTCGCATTCTAAATGATGCCCAGAAAAATTACACAACCACAGAAAAAGAATTACTTGCAGTGGCTTACGCCATTAACAAGTTCAGATCATACTTAGTAGGATCAAAAGTGATTGTGTATACTGATCATGCTGCTCTTAAATATCTACTCACAAAGCAGGATTCAAAACCCAGGCTCATCAGATGGGTGTTGCTTCTGCAAGAGTTTGATATAGAAATAAGACACAGAAAAGGGACAGAGAACCAAGTGGCTGATCATCTGTCCTGGAAAGAGCCAGTGGAAGGGACGCCCCTCCCCTCTCTTGAGATCTCTGAGACTTTTCCGGATGAGCATTTATTTGCCATTCAGGAAACACCATGGTTTGCCGATATTGTAAACTATAAAGCTACAAGGTTCATACCCAAGGAGTACAACAGGATACAAAAGAAGAAATTAATTACTGATGCAAAGTACTACTTGTGGGATGAACCCTATCTCTTTAAGAGATGTGCAGACGGAATAATCCGTAGGTGTGTGCCTAGAGAAGAAGCACAGAGGATTCTGTGGTATTGCCATGGATCTCAATATGGAGGCCATTTCGGAGGTGAGCGAACAGCCACCAAGGTCCTCCAATGTGGCTTCTATTGGCCCACACTCTATAAAGATTTCCGAGAGTTTGTACGTAACTGTGACAGCTGCCAAAGAGCTGGTAATCTGCCTCATGGTTACGCCATGCCTCAACAAGGAATCTTGGAAATTGAGTTGTTTGATGTATGGGGAATTGACTTCATGGGACCTTTCCCACCATCATACTCAAACACTTATATTCTGGTGGCAGTTGACTATGTATCAAAATGGGTTGAGGCCATTGCCACACCCACCAATGATACTAAAACAGTGCTGAAGTTCCTCCAGAAACATATCTTTAGCAGGTTTGGTGTCCCTAGAGTACTAATCAGTGATGGGGGCACTCACTTCTGCAATAAACAGCTTTACTCTGCCATGGTTCGGTATGGAATTCGCCATAAGGTGGCTACTCCATATCATCCACAAACTAATGGGCAAGCTGAAGTCTCTAACAGAGAATTAAAGAGAATCCTAGAATGGACAGTAAGTACCCGTAGAAAGGATTAGGCACGGAGCTTGGATGATGCTCTGTGGGCTTACAGAACAGCATTCAAGACCCCTATAGGGACCTCTCCATACCAACTTGTGTATGGTAAGGCATGTCACCTGCCCGTGGAACCGGAACATAAAGCCTACTGGGCAACCAGATTCTTAAACTTTGATGCCAAATTAGCAGGAGAAAAAAGATTTCTCCAGCTAAATGAGCTAGAAGAATTCAGATTCACAGCTTTCGAAAATGCCAAGCTTTATAAAGAGAAATAAAAAAAGTGGCATGACAGAAAGCTATCATCTAGAATCTTTGAGCCAAGACAGAAGGTTCTGCTGTTCAACTCTAGACTCAGGCTATTCCCCGGGAAATTGAAATCCCGGTGGAGGGGACCATACGTGATTACAAGTGTATCACCATATGGTTATGTGGAGCTTCAAGATATTGATTTTGATAAGAGGTTCATTGTCAATGGACAGAGAATCAAGCACTATCTTGAAGGCAACATTGAGCAAGAGTGCTCAAGGCTGAAGCTAGACTAAAAGCTCAGCAAGGTCCAGCTAAAGACAATAAAGAAGCGCTTGCTGGGAGGCAACCCAGCCATGGGGCATCAATCCTCTAAGCATTTTGCCCTATTTTTATTTTTATTTGTTTATATAGAGTTCATTGATAACAAGGTAAAGAATCAATTGCATAAGTTCATAGGGTTACAGAAGGAATCTGCACACAAAACAGAGAAAAAGAGCTCACTGGCAAGAAAACGCCAGTAAGAGCCTATTTTGGGCGTTCAGCGCCCAAAAGGGGCAGCCAGTGGGCGCTGAATGCCAGTAAGGATAGCAATCTAGCGTTCAACACCAGAAAAGGGCTACAACTGGGTGTTGAACGCCCAGGAGAGCAGCATTTGGGCGTTGAACGCCCAAAACAGGCAGTGTTTGGGCGTTCAAACGCCAGGATAGTGGGAAGGAGGTAAAAATCATTCTTCTTCATATTTTTTCATTCTAATTTTAAAAATCCATGTTTTTAATTCATGATTTCTTGCATAAACATGTTAAGAACCTTGATTTCGAAAATCCCTCTTTAAAAATATCAAATGTATCTTAATCCATAAGCACCAAGCCTCTTTGCAAATTCAATCCAACTCTTTTCAAATCCTTTTTTAAAACAAATCTATCTTTTCAACTCATCAATATCTTTTTCAAAATCTCCACTTTATCTTTTTCAAATTCTAAATCTATCTTTTTTCAAAAATCTTTCATATCTTTTTAATTTTAAACTATATCCTCTCTTATCATATCTTCTATCTTATCTTTTCCAAATCAATCTTTTTTATCATATCTTTATCTCTTTTTTCGAAAACCCAACCCCTCCCTTTAAATATGGGTTCGGCCTCACCCCCTTCCATCAACAATTGCACCTAGCTCTCCTTCTATCCCTCTCCTTTCTTTTCTTTTGCTTGAGGACAAGCAAACCTCTAAGTTTGGTGTGTTTATCCGAGATCACTAAGATCATGGCTCCTAAGGGAAAACAAACCACTTCAAGAGGCAAGAAAGAGAGCGTTCCAAAACTACTTTGGAATCAAGAGAAGTTCTTATCTAAAGAACATTCAGACTATTATAACAAAATAATGGGTCTGAGATCAGTGATCCCGGAAGTTAGATTCGATCTGAAAGAAGATGAATATCCAGAGATCCAGGAGCAAATTCGAATCAGGAATTGGGAAGTCCTAGCTAATCCTGAAACGAAAGTAGGGAGGAACATGGTTCAGGAGTTCTATGCTAATATGTGGCAAACTGACAAGCAGAAACTATCTGGGACTGCTTTCTATGACTATCGGACCGTGGTCAGAGGAAAGATTGTTCATACCCACCCTGACAGGATCAGGGAGATCTTAAGGCTACCTCAGCTGAAAGATGATCCAGACTCCTTCAACAGGAGAATGATGAGAACAGACAAAGGCCTGGATAAGATTCTAGAGGACATATGTATCCCTGGAGCCAGGTGGACCACCAACACAAAGGGTGTCCCAAATCAACTCAAGAGAGAAGATCTCAAACTAGTCACCAGAGGATGGCTGGACTTCATTGGGCATTCTCTGTTGCCCACTAGCAACCGTTCTGAAGTAACTGTTAAAAGAGCAGTAATAATCCACTGCATCATGATGGGAAAAGAAGTGAAAGTTCATCAGCTAATCTCAGCTGAACTCTACAAAATTGCTAACAAAAATTCTAAAGAGGCCAAGTTGGCTTATCCAAGCATGATTTCTCTGCTCTGCAAGGACGCTGGAGTAAGGATGAGAATAACTGAGTATATCTCAGTTGAGAAACCAATCACCAAAGCATCAATGGAAAAACAACAAGCACAGGATGATCCCACCAAGAAGAAAACACAGGAATTTCTCCCAGAAATCCCTCAATCTGAATACTGGGAGTATCTTGAGACGTCTGTTACCAAGATACGGGAAACTATGGAACAAATAATAAAAGAACAGAAGGAACACAGTCAAATTCTTACCTATATGTTTAAAGAACAAGAGGAGCAAGGGCGTGACTTAAGGGAATTGAAGCGCCAGAAGTTATCTCTTGAAGGACCAAGAACCCCACAGATCAGAGGAACATCCACTTCCCAGAACAAAGGTTGTTAAATTCTAATTTCTGCTTTAACTCTGTGATAGTGTCATTATAGAAGTTCACCTTAGGAGTCATATAGTAGTAATTAGTATCTATTTTGATTTTATCTCCAATTAAGCCAGAGTTTATTTTTCTCATCATCAGCAAACATGAATAAAATAGTAGATCTTTTAAATAAGAGGCAATAAAATTTCGAGTTTTTAAAGAGAAATTCTAATTAGTTACATGTGGTGGCAATACTTTCTGTCTTCTGAATGAATGCTTGAACAGTGCATATGTCTTTTGAATTTGTTGTTTAAGACTGTTAAAAATGTTGGCTCTTGAAAGAATGATAAACATGAGACATGTTATTGATAATCTGAAAAATCATAAAAATGATTCTTGAAGCAAGAAAAAGCAGCAAAGAACAAAGCTTGCAGAAAAAAAAATACGCGAAAAAAAATAGAAAGAAAGAGAAAAAGCAAGCAGAAAAAGCCAAAAGCTCTTAAAACCAAGAGGCAAGAGCAAAAAGCCAATAACCCTTAAAACCAAAAGGCAAGGGCAAATAAAAAGGATCCCAAGGCTTTGAGCATCAGTGGATAGGAGGGCCTAAAGGAATAAAATCCTGGTCTAAGCGGCTAAACTAAGCTGTCCCTAACCGTGTGCTTGTGGCGTGTAGGTGTCAAGTGAAAACTTGAGACTGAACGGTTAAAGTCAAGGTCCAAAGCAAAAAAAAAAAGGAGTGTGCTTAAGAACCCTGGACACCTCTAGTTGGGGACTTTAGCAAAGCTGAGTCACAATCTGAAAAGGTTCACCCAATTATGTGTCTGTGGCATTTATGTATCCGGTGGTAATACTGGAAAACAAAGTGCTTAGGGCCACGGCCAAGACTCATGAAACAGATGTGTTCAAGAATCATCATACTGAAATAGGAGAATCAATAACACTATCTGAATTCTAAGTTCCTATAGATGCCAATCACTCTGAGCTTCAATGGATAAAGTGAGATGCCAAAACTGTTCGGAAGCAAAAAGCTACTAGTCCCGCTCATCTAATTAGAATCTGAGCTTCACTCAAAAAAAAAAAACTCTGAGATATTATTTCTTCTCAACCTATTAGTCTTCTATTTTATTTGTCTAGTTGCTTGAGGACAAGCAACAGTTTAAGTTTGGTGTTGTGATGAGCGGATATTTTATACGCTTTTTGGGGTTAATTTCATATAGTTTTTAGGATATTCTAGTCAGTTTTTGGTTTATTTCCATTAGTTTTTAGGAAAAATTTATATTTCTGGACTTTACTATGAGTTGTGTGTTTTTCTGTAATTTCAGGTATTTTTCTGGCTGAAATTGAGGGAGCTGAGCAAAAATCTGATTCAGGTTGAAAAAGGACTGCTGATGCTGTTGGATTCTAACCTCCCTGCACTCAAAGTGGATTTTCTGGAGCTACAGAACTCGAAATGGCGCGCTTCTAATTGCGTTGGAAAGTAGACATCCAGGGCTTTCCAGGAATATATAATAGTCCATACTTTTCTCAACGATAGATGACGTAAACTGGCGTTCAACGCCAGTTCTCTGCCCAATTCTAGCGTCCAGCGCCAGAAAAGGATTAAAAGTTGGAGTTCAACGCCAGAAATGGATCCAAACCTGGCGTTGAACGCCCAAAACAGTCTTACGCACGTGAAATGTTTAAGTTGCAGCCCCAGCACACACCAAGTGGGCCCCAGAAGTGGATATCTGCACCATCTGTCATAGTCTATTCACTTTTTGTAAACCTAGGCTACTAGTTTAGTATTTAAACAACTTTTAGAGAATTATTTTGTATCTCATGACAATTTAGATCAGAACTTTGTACTCTTGACGGCATGAGTCTCTAAACTCCATTGTTAGGGGTGAGGACCTCTGCTGTGTCTCAATGAATTAATGCAAGTATTTCTGTCTTCTATTCAAACATACGTGTTCCTGTCTAAGATATCCATTCGCGCCTAACTATGGAGAAGGCGATGATCAGTGACACTCATCACCTTTCTCAATCCACGAACGTGTGTCTAATAATCACCTCTGTTCTACATCAGATTGAATGAATATCTCTTAGATTCCTTAATCAGAATCTCCGTGGTATAAGCTAGATTGATGGTGGCATTCATGAGAATTCGGAAAGTTTAAACCTTGTCTGTGGTATTCCAAGTAGGATTCCAGGATTGAATGATTGTGACGAGCTTCAAACTCGCGAGTGCTGGGCGTAGTGACAGACGCAAAAGGAGGGTGAATCGTATTCCAGCATGATCGGGAACCTCAGATTATTAGCCGTGCTGTAACAGAGCATTTGGACCATTTTCACAAGAGGAGGGGATGTAACCATTGACAACGGTGATGCCCCAACACACAGCTTGCCATAGAGGGACGTGCGTGCGTGAATCAGAGGACAGAGGAAAGCAGAGATTCAGAAGACAAATCATCTCCAAAACTCCAACATATTCTCCAGTACTGCATAACAAGTAATCTTTAACCCAAGCTCTCTTGTTTATTTGCAATTCAACTGATAAACACAATTGACTTCCTGACTGAGAATTGCAAGATAACCATAGATTGCTTCGAACTAACAATCTCCGTGGGATTCGACCCTTACTCACGTAAGGTATTACTTGGATGACCCAGTGCACTTGCTGGTTAGTGGTACGAGTTGTGAAAAGTGTGATTCATAATTTGTGCACCAGTGGCCAACCTAAAAGGAATGAAAAAGAAAGAAAATTAAGCCTACAACAAAGATATCAAAGCAAATAGAACATAGGCGGGGTCTAATGCCAAATAAGAGTAAGGTTCTCACTACATGGTACCTACAACATGTGAGTGAGAAAACAATGTGAGCTAAGGCATATCAAGAAGCTTGACGCAAGAGTAAAGTCAAAGTATGAAGAGCATATTGAGCATCAAGTTCAAATAAGAAAAAGTGGGTCAAGAAGGACAATATGAGGTCATATCAATGCACAAAGACACAAGTGTCATAAAAGATTGAAGCATTGATTTAAAAGTTTCATCACCCATCAATATCAAACAAGTCAAGAAGCACCAAAGCAATGCAAGAATGCTCAACAATTGAGTAAGAGAATTCAACACCATTATTAAAATAAGAAACTCGAAAAAAAATGAAGTAAAAACAAGCTATAAAAACAAGATGAAAATGTAAAGAATAAAAGTATGCGAATGCAATGGACAAAAGAAAATGGAAGATGAGAAAAAAAACTTTTTTTTATCGGCGCGGACGCGTTATGCATGATAACGCGCCGATGTGCATTTTGGCCGAAGGGTGCGTACGCGCCAGGTGCGCGCACACGTGGGTGAGGTTGGGCCAAAGGCATAGTGCTGGCCCAAGGTTGGCCCAACTCTCTGGAACATGTACAAGGAGGGCAGGTGGCACTATCGGCGCATTGCACAATTAGTATCAAGGACGCGTACACGCCAGGTGCGCGTACGCGCGGGTTGGTTTGTGCCTCAGGCATGGTGCTGGTGCAGTGTAGGCGCAACTCTCGGGTCAATGTATGGAGGGATGAAATTTTTCAATCCACGCGTACGCGCACATGGCGCGTGCGCGTGGAGGGGTGAAAATGCTTAATGCACGCGTATGCGTGCTCTATTTTTCAAAATTTTTCTATATTTTTGGACCAATCCAAGCATTCTAAACCTCCAAACAGCTACCAAAACACCATAAAACCTTATTTAACCTACTAAACTACCAATTATACTCAACAAACTCAACAAAACATGAAATTAAACTAATTACCAATATGTACAAAAGGGAAAAATGAAAAGAATTTACCATGGTGGGGTGTCTCCCACCTAGCACTTTTGTTTATTGTCCTTAAGTTGGACTTATGAGGAGCTCCTCTCAAGGTGGCTTGTGTTTGAAGCTATCTTTGAACATCCACCAATGCTTGAATCTCCAATAAGCTCCATTCTTCAGTTTTAATATCTTCAAGCTTTGATGGAGTTTCTCACAAACCATGAGCTCCCAAATTTGATTTTTCTTGTGCGATCCGGGATCCCATACTTTGTTTTGACACCCGTCCTTAAATTGATCATCGTTATTCCATCCAGGTGGCACGACCTTAGAATTCTCAAAGAAGCTTCCAAACAACTTCCTAGACCCATGGAATTTGGTTCCACACCAACCATTTCTCTTGAATTTTGAGCTTGTAACCATCATGAGCTTAGAATGACGTTTCCAACCACTACACAACTCTTTTCTACTCTTAACTCCACAAAGAGCTCTAAGTTGACCATCTTTTTCAATCAAACCATATTCAAGTGAGAAAGTAAAGCTTAGGGATAAGAATTTTACCCACTTGAATGTTGTGTAGGATGGTGACTTAGGAAGGGGTGGTCCCAATGATCTTGCAAGCTCCACTCCCTTGTGCTCTCCCTTGACTATCTCCACCTCTTTGCAAGCTTCCTCAATTTCAACCATTTCCCTTGTATCAGTTGGCTTGGTGTTGTCTTCAAGAACTTCATCTTGCCCAACGGGAGGTGATTCAATTTTGGATAGGAATTCATTGATGAATGAATCCATCTCTTGATCAACCTTTTCATATACTTCAATCTTGATATACACCATGCCAACTTTTTCCTCTTGGTAGCTCTCTTTTGATTCACTCTCTTTCTCATTGCTCACCAAGTGTATGGAAGGTTGTGCACATTCTTCTATAATTTCAACTTCATGTCCAATGGGAGAGGATTCAATTGTAGATAGAAATTCCTCCATGATTGAATCCATCTCTTGATAAACCTTTTTCAAGTCTCCAACGACGGTATGCCTTGGAGGTTGCGCACCCTCCTCAACATCAATATCAAGCTTCTTGGAAGAGTGCTCCACGATGCTACATTCCCATGGATTTTCAACATCTCCTAAATCTTCAACCACTTCTTCCTTTTCTTCAATGATCATAGGCTCCTCCAATTGTTCTAACACAAAGTGGCATCCCTCATTTTCCACCGGAATTTTCAATCATTCCTTCATGCTATGCTCTTCAATTGATTCTTCATATGTGGCTAGGGAAGCACCTTGAGTGTTCAAGCATTGGTAGGCTAAAGTATGCACTACCTTGGTCAAGTTAGTCACAAACTCTAGGGTGTTCCTTTGCATGTCCACTTGGCCTTGAAGTAGCAAGGTGAGAGAGTCATCCATTGGGGCTTGGGGTGGATAGGAAGGTTCATTATTTTGGAGAAAGGGTTCATTGTAGGAAGGTGGTTCTTCTTGGTACGGGTATGGAGATGGTGTACATTGAGGTGGTTCTTCATAGTAGTCATGACAGGGTTGTGGTGGTTTCAAAGGTTCTTGCTCATAACGATCATAAGAACATGGTATGGGTGATTGGTCATGTGATAGATGTGGATCATAGGAAGGTTTTTGGTAATGAGAGGCTTGTGAGAATGGTTGAGGTTCATATTGAGGATAAGAGTCATAGGCATATGATAGTGGTAGTTGATTTTCACATAAAGTTTCACCATAGCCATTGAATTGACATGCATTAGGATGGAAATTATACCTATACGCATCCGGAGGTTGTTGCCAATAGGAGTGATCAATTCCTTGAGGCTCCTCCCATCTTTGATGGTTCCATCCGTAATGAGTGTCATCATTGAAGTTCATATTTTCTACAACACAATTAGAACCAAACTCATAGCCAAAGTGAGAATTCATAATAGCAAGAGAAAATGAAAGCAAAAATCAAATAAGAAGCAAGAAAATTAAATCCTAAAACTAGCAAAAACTAGCAAAGAGGCAAAAGGCAAACATATTCACAATATTCACATATATACAATAACCAATAACACAACACCATTGCAATTCCCCGGCAACGGCGCCATTTTGATGAAAGGGACTTTAGACGGTTTAGAATTCACAGATGAAAGTTTGTTGCAATATAGTTTCTAAACGAACACTAATCCTTTCATAAAAAATTTGTTTGTCACTAGTACAAACCCCTAAAATCTATAAACCGAGGTATTGAACCTCGGATCGTTCTTCCTAGGAATTGTAATAAAGTGTTCTTGTTATTGGTTATGGAGTATGTTTGGGGTGTTTGAGATTTTAAACAAAAAATATAAATGGCGAAAAAAATAAACTAATCAACTAACAAAGCTCTTGGCTAGATATGAGAACTAGAAGTCCTATCCTAGTTATCCTCCTCAATTGTGACCACTAATTGTCCATTGCTACCAGTTAGTTAACCTCTAATCATGGAGGAAATTCAAGTGGATGAATCAACTTGATTCCACAAGTCCTAGCTAACTCCTAAGCGAAAGACTAGCTTTAGTGGTATCCAAATCAATTAGCAACTTCTAATTGTCAATCAACAAACGAATTAGATAAGTCAAGCGTCACTAATTACTCCACCTAGGCCAAGAGGGATAAAAATCTATACTAAAATCCAACCAAGTATTTCATCAAACACTTGGGAGGCACAAAAGAAAAGCATAGTAAATTGATAACAAGAAGAGAATCTAACAACAATTGAATGTAAGAAATCAACAACAACAATCAAAAAAAATAAGATCTACATGAATTACCTCAAATTGCATTAAAAGAAAATAGAAGGAACAAAAGTAGATCTACAAACAAAGTAGAAGAAATTATAACAAACAATAGAGAATGATCAATGTAACAACTAGGAATTAAGAAGAAGAGGTAGAAGAGAGCATGAATTAAAACCTAGATCTAAGAACTAAACCTAATCCTAATCCTAATTCTAGAGAGAAGTGAGCATTTTTCTCTCTAAAAACTAAAACTAAACTAGCCTAAGGTGTGTGTATCAATCTCCCCCTTTCTTCCCCTTCATCCCTTGGTCTTTTTAGCCCTTTTCCCACCAAAGCCCAACTCCAAATAGGGTTGGAAACTCTCCAAAATCGCCAGGCACGTGTTCTATTAAAAAAATCATATATCAGCACCGACGCGTACGCGCACAGCACGCGTACGTGTCCATGGGTGATTTCGCAAGGTGCGCGTAAGCGCCTGGTGCGCGCGCGCGTCCATGGGTGAGTTCAATTCTTTAGATTTACATGATCTTCTCCACTTGCAAGCTTCTTTCCTTGCTCCCTTGATCCATTCCTAGCCTTTTTTCAATTCTGAAATCACTAACAACCATATCAAGGCATCTAGTAGAATCAAAGGGAAATAGAAATTCATCAAATTATAGGTCTAAAAGCATGTTTTCACATTTAAGTACAAATAAGGGATCAATCACAAAAATCATGCTATTTCATTGAATAAATGTGAGGAAAGGTTATCAAAATGCTCTAAATTCAACACAAGATAAACCCTACAAAGGGGGTTTATCGGCCGGGTTGGGTTTTTTTTTTTTTGTCAAGGGCCTTGTTGTCTTTCGAGGTAATTGTCAGGGGATGTTTTGGGTTTTTCTCAAGAATTCAATGTAAAATGAGACACTTTTTTTTCCCATTTATTATAATTCTAGGCAGAATAAAAAACTAAAATAAATACTCAAGAAGCTATGTAGCATAAAGATTTCCCCACTAGAATATCATTTGGATAGGGGAGGTAATCTTAAGTATTTTATGTTAGTTATGTTTTATTCAAAGTCCACCGAATTAAGATCTAAATTCAAGAAAAACTTCAACATGCCAAGGAATTGAAATATTGTACTTCTGTTCAGCTGGCATGTAATTATTTCCCCCTTACACAACCAGAAGAAACTAGTAAACACATTAAATATTGTCAAGGATAATGTTCAATGCATACCTCCTTATGCAAATAAGAATTTGATGGACTGATATTAGCGAATGTTAGCCTCTGTTCCCGGATTCCAAATTAAGGGGAGCAAAAAATATATATAAAAGAATATCCATTATAAGGGAAGAATAATACAATGAAATGGAGGATAAAATAAATATATACAAACACACACACACACAGAGACCAACCAAAAGCAATGGCTATCCATTTCAATGGGAATTAATTAAATATCCTCCAATTCAGAGTTGTCAGGAGAGAATATCACAAAGAATATCATCAATACAACCAGTTTAACATAATGACTACAACTCACAAACTTAGCAAAAAGTAATAATTTATTTGAGTAATGATACTTAAACAAACAAATACTCCTCACATCCTCCATCTAAGCCATAGCATAACACCTTGAAGTTTTTGAAAGTATCTTTCTTCTATTTAATATTTTTTAACAATCAAGATCCATGTGGCAAACCATATGGAAAAATTGCCACAGTACAATGTTAATGCTTTTACTTTCATATTCTCACTAAAAATATATATCTTGTGAAATAAAAGAGATCTATTTATTAACAACCTTAGGTTAGAAATTTATATCAGACAAAATGCAACATGCAGTTTTCTTTCCTTTTTCTTTTTTCTTTTGCGTGTGCCACCGGGGAAAGGGGGTAGTTACCCACACCAGCGCAATTATGTCTATAATGTGACAGTGCTAAGTTACTACAAATCATGGCTACCTGAAAGCGATAAAGCAATACAGAGAAATACCACTTCGGCAAGCCTATCCTTCAATGACCCGCCATTAGCATCAGCATGCATGAATATCTTCCGATAGGCTGCTTTAAGGTTCCTGATCTGGATAATTAAACAAGAGAGAAGTTTAGTTGCAATGAAAAACAATCGAAGATGAGTAATTTTAACATTTTTGTTACTATAACCTCTGCAGTGCTGAATCCACGTCGAGTTAGGCCCACTAAATTTAGACCCCGAAGCTCCGCTCTTTCTCCGGCTACCATTGTGTACTTTGGAATATCTTGTGAAACCTACATGTATATAAGAACATGACATTGTAGTTGCACACCTGAGTAATGTTAAATTATTTGGCATGGTAACAGTATTTGCTTTAACAATTTATACAAGGAAAATTCAATATCAATAACACATTTGACCCAGTTTAATCAACTTTCTATTAATCATCTCGATGACCAATAATGCTCTATTGAATTCCAAAATCAAGAACAACCAGATTTCTCATACAATACTTACTAATCACAGCCTTCATAAACTTTTTTCTAATTGGCTTAAGTGTTGTATACTATCCTTACATGATATCATAACAATCATATCTTTTTTGTTACAAACAGAAAAATTCAAAACAAAGAGATTCAAAGTAAAACGTACCACAAAACCACCACCAAGAAAAGAGAAAGAGCCAAGATGGCAGAATTGATGAACAACAGTCGCTCCTGCAGTGTGAACATAGCCCTACATATGAAAAACATTAATTATTTTCCAACTATAGAATACAAGTTCATTAGAGGAAGCACTAGCAATTATAGCATACAACAAAGACGTATGGACCTAGCAGAAGCTTGCGACTCTCCTTAAACATGCTGGGTTGTAGAAAAATTTTGTTTCTTCCTTAACACAGCACCTAGTGATTAAAGCAATAAATTTAGGAATATACTTAGCCGTTAAAAAAAATGTTCATCATCAGATTGCACAAGCAGCAGCATATTCAAAGGAGAAAATGGAACCAGAATATGCAGAGGCAAGAAGAACGAGTAGACGCGGATGGAAATAAATAAATAGCATGCATGTTCATCAACAATACATGGGTTGTTCATCAAATCACAATTCACAATTGCATATAACCTAGATAAAAAGCCCCCAAATTTAAATCCCTAAAAATGGAACCCTAACCACCCAAATTTCAGAACCATACAGAAATCTATAGATACCTTCTCGACGATGTGAGTGCAGAGAGACGAGCTGAGCGCAGAGAGGATGAGCTGAGGGCAGAGACGATCAATGCAGGAGGGCACAGCTGACAATCAATGCAGGAGGGCGCAGCTGACGGCAGCGCGGCGACAGAGCACAACGGCGGCGAGACATCCCTTCGAGATCCTTGGTGTAACACCCCAATTAACCCAAGCCTTACCTCTAGCCGTAAAGCAAGGGTTAACCAAAGGTTAGGACAATTCTAAAGCTTATACATATTTATATAGAAAGAATAGTATAATCTAGAAGCCCGATGAAGGAATAAAGCTCAAAGTTAAGGTATGAAAAGCGCAAAATGCATAAACGGAGCAACTAACTTAAAGCACAAGAAATAGATACAATTTATATCAAAATATCATAGTATAATATCATAAGAATCTAGCAACGACTCGCGGAGTTTAAGCCGGCTAGCCATAAACAAACCATACATGAAACCAGACAGTAAAAATAGCTTAGACAAATTTTGTTCTCTCAAATAAAAAGCCTCTAGGCAAAAAACAATACAAAAGTGAGAGTATGAGTGAAACCTGACCAAGATGTCAACAAAATAGAATAAGATCCTCCGCTCTGCTACCATCACCCAACTCGCTGCGGTGGGTTGCGACCTGCATCTGAAAAATAACAACAACGTTTGGAATGAGAACCGGAGGTTCTCAGTATGGTAACAGTGCCCAACGATGTAAGATGTAAGGCTCCGGGATGCCGAAGGAAATCCTAGAACTTCACATCACATACGGATATTCAAGCTTAGAACAAAAATAAATAAATAAAGAACTTAAACCTTAAACCGGGTTATCTAAACTTAGGGGGAATTCTAACTAATACTAATCACACCACTGTATCTCATACCCATCACCAACCTAACCTCTGTGCGATCCCATCGCCACCGCCTACCTAACCTCCTCAGCACCAGACAAACACAGATAATGCAGACAAGAAAACCACAGGTAGTATTCATATATATACAAATAATTCATGAAGTATGTAGGCATATTATACAATTAGGCAAACCCAAGTAAACAAAGCAAGCAAGCATATAAAAGATGCATATGATGAATGTCTACCCTATTGGCTGTGATATCACATGTCGGTTATTGCCAAACCCGACAGAAAATCCGGTCGACAACTCCCAGATTAGTCTCTCTATTGCGCATAAGGAGGAAAATTCCGAGGGATGAGTGCCCTACCACCTTCTCCTTTCAGAGAAAAATATTCCGAGGGAGCATACCCTACCACCTTCCTCTGGTTGTCGCATGATTTCGTGGGTTAGTGCCCTACCACCTTGCAATTAGAGAGAAGTCGCATTTTCAGGAGGAATAGTTCCGAGGGATAAGTGCCCTACCACCTTCTCCTTTCAGAGAGAAATATTCCGAGGGAGTGTGCCCTACCACCTTCCTCTGGTTGTGAGAAATATAAGTGAATGAGAAGCCCATCTTCAACTCTCACATCCGAATGTAGGCAGGAGACAGCCACAACCCCTACGACGGGAAAGTGAAATAGTTTAAAAACAAAGTTTAAGTTATAAAACAGGACGTGTGCGTACGCACAGGGGTGTGCGTGCGCACGCCCAGAAGGTTTTTAAGATGTGTGCGTACGCATGGAGGTGTGCGTACGCACAGGCATTAACTTTCCCAACTTGTGCATGCGCACAGGGCTGTGCGTGCACACAGGTTGTAAAACCTCATTGGTGTGTGCGTGCACAAGCTGTGCTAGCGCTGCAAATAGCACGCTCATCCCTGCCTGTGCATACGCACAGGTCTGTGCGTGCGTACAGGTCTAAAATTTTACAGGGTTGTGCGTGCGCACAAGGCTGTGCGTGCGCAAATACCAGAAATCACAAAATTCTGCAACCCTGCAGAATTTTCAGATTTCGACACCAATCTTTGAATGATCATAACATCCTCTACAAAAATCCAAATCTTACAAACTTTATATCGATTTAAAGAGTTTTCAATAAGATTTAATTTCAAACAACTTTCAACCAATTTTGAAAACTGAGGCATAAGTTAGGATCAGACAAAGTTCACCAAAAACCAATTTTTACCAAAAGTCTCAAAACCTCAACTTACCAACATTTCCAACCAAAACCAAACCAAAACCACTTCAAACTCCCATTCCCATCATACTCTACCCTTTACAACATATTATACGATTCTCAACCATCAAACCTCTCTAACTCAATCTTTTCGCCATAACTCAACCATAATTAATAATTCACAAATTTAAACCTCAACTTCACACTTCTCACACAATTAACATCATAACTCATCAACACCATTTTGAACCATCAAATTCCTTATTCCTCAACATTCAAGATATCATAAACAATCATAATTCTCTTCTCAACAATGGCATTTCCATGAATCATCAACAATATCAACCACTACAATTCCTTATATTAATCTCATAAAACTCACATCTTCAAACAATAGTCATCAAAATCAACATTCATGTTACCCATATCAATATACACACCCAACCACATCACTCAACATCATTATTCATCATTATCACCAATACTTCTCAACAATCACCCTCACCCACAAAATCAATTATTTATCATTACTCATTAACCATACTAACAACCCTCATCAACAACACAAATCATCCATACTCGTTAACACCAACAATCCCCAATAATCATCATTAACCATAATAATCCAATATACCAACAATTACTTCCATTCACATATAATTATTCATACACCAATATCATTCAATCCTATCTTAGGGTCAACTAGTCTAAGATTCTAGAAACATTACATATTACATAAAGGAAACCGAAACCATACCTTGGTCGATTCCCAAACTCTCCAAACATCAAAACAAAACCACCAAACTTGATCCAAAGCCTCAACCAACTCCAACAAACACCAAAGCTCAAACTAACAACACATATATCACCAAAATCAAAACCTAGGATACATAAAACAACTAAACACAAGGGTAAAATCCATCAATTACCCGCTACTAGAAATCACCTAAACAAGCAATACCACAAAATCTGTTCAAAAACTAAACCCAAAAACGAACAAAACTTGGAGACCCACTGGTCGCAGCGCACTCACAGACTGTGTGCGTGCACCCAGCCCCTTTTCCCTGTTGTGCAATCGCACGCAACGTCGTGCGTCCGCACAGGCTGCGATGCATCTTCTGTTCGCAGCGCTCGCACGCTGCAGCGCGCGCGTATACCCCCTCTCTTCCTCCTGTTCGTCCACACATGACCTTGAGCGTCCGCACAGGTCTTTTCTCTTTTTTCTATTTCTTTCTTTCTTTCTTTTCTTCTCCGGCGAAGTTCCATCGCCGTGAGCCTCGCAGTGGCTAACACAAGCGCCACTGTTACCTATCCCTTTCTTTATATTCTTTATCTTTTTAATTTTCTTGTTTTAATCTTCTTTGTTATATTTAGTTGCTTGCTTAATTCTTGGTTTCTTTATTTAATTTTGGTTATTTAGCTTAAGTTTGCTTAATTATCTGTTTGTTTGTTGCATTGCAAGTGTTCAAATTTTTTTTATTTATGGGTTGCTTGTTGCTTGAAGTTTCCACCAATGCACTTATACTTTACTTTGATTTACTAGTTCCTAGTGGGTTTGAATACTAATGTTTTGATCATACCACTAGGACAACTTATATAAGTGCCTTGAATTAAGTGAATTGGGTTGAAATTACTTATTCATCATGATTTTCATATCAAAATCATCACATGTCCACTACTTGCTCCTTGTTAATGCCTTGCATTTGTTTGAGTGACTTAACTTTATTTTTATCAAGTTTATCACTTTTTGTACCAAGTACCTTTCCATGTGACTTTTTCATTATGTTTCATGATGTATAAGGAGCTTTTGTTCATTATGGGATTGGTTGTTGTTTATTGCGCTATTTTATATCAATCTTGCGCTTTCACGTGCACAATTTCAATAACCAATATCAAATACTCAATTCACTTTTGTGGTCACCTAGGTTTGCTTCTGCCATAATTTTACTTATTCTTTACTTGCAACCTTGGCTACTTCATTGAGGAACATGTGCTATTTCTTTTGAATAGGTGGTTGTTGATTTTACCTCACCGATATGGGTGTTCTAAATCGTGCACACTGAAAATACTACACATTATCTTCTATCATACGACACAACTTACTTTTCCTCAATTATTATTTACCTGTTTACAAAGCCAATCGGAGCCTCCGGAGCCCACCAACTGAAGGTGGAGCCTCACAGTCTCTCATCCCTTGGATCACGTGCATGCACAGAGGACCGTGCAGTATTTAAGTGTAGGGGAGGATCGCCAACTTCAAGGGGGTAAAATTTCTCTTCTTAGACACTTTGCAATGTTCTTTTTTGTTCTTTTTCTCCAATTTTTGCAATTTTTGTTTAATTGCACTTTGTTTGGTTTGTTTGTAAATATTTCTTTAATGCTTATAGTATTAAGGTAGTAAATATTTGCATGTTACATGTTAGATTGAATAATTTTGGTAAAAACAACAAAAAATTTTCATGAAACCCCTTTTAGGGCATGCCATTAATTGAATTGAGAAATTGTTTTTTTTTCAAACTTGCTTGAAGTATTTTTCATAGAACATAGGAAAGAGCTAGAACAACATACCTTGTGAGATTTGAGCCTTAATTGTATGGTTGCACATCTTCAACCATAAAGTTTGTTCTTGTGTGATAAACTCCTTTCATGATTGTAATCTTTGATTTGCTTGATTCTATATGTCCATTATTTTGTGTATGAATGCATGTATATGATTGAGGCCATTGTTTCAAATAGCTCACTTACCCAAATAGCCTACCCTTCATCTTCCATTGTTAACCAACTTTGAGCCTATGCTAAACCCGTTTGTTCTTAATTTTAGCACATCATAAGCCTTAAGTGAAAAATAATAAATGCCCCTTGTTTGGATCTTTGATTAGCTTAGGCTAGTGAGTGTGTGTATCATTTAAGTTTGGAAAGTTTGGGAACATTGGTTGGGATAAAAAGGTGTTTTTATGTTTCTGCCAAAATACTAGGAATTCGGTACATACTCATGTATGAACTATGTTAAACCATATGCATTGATGTTCTTGTATATATTTTAGTTTGAAAAAAAAAGAAAAAAATGATGAGAAAAATAAAAAAAATAATAGAAAAGAAAAGAAAAAAGAAAAGTAATACAAAGAGGACAAAAAGCCCCAAAGTGAAGTCAATAAGAATCAATGCATATGTGTGATGATCAAAAAGAGAATACATGAGTGTGTGAAAAAGTGAAGAATGGGTAGTTAGGTTAGTTTTGAAATTGTATAGGTTGTCATAAGTTAGGTGGGAAGCTTAGGTTGATCAAAGATTCAAATTCTAGTTCACTTGACCATATGCATCCTACCTTGACCCTAGCCCCATTACAACCATGGAAGTCCTCATGATATTTGTATGCATGCACTAAATAATTGTTGATTGTTAGATGACTTGCAAATCCTTGAGAAACATGACTAAAGGAGAATTGAGTGATTAAGCCCTAAACATTGAGTGAATACACATCCGGTGAGGGGTTTGGTCGCTCAATTCTATGTTCTTGTGCCTTATATTGTATCTTCTTGCAAGTTGTTTGTTGGTTAGTTTTGAAAATCTCAATTCAATTCTTTGGGAATTGATCATAGTGCATTAATTCCTTGCCTTGGTCCTAAGGCTTGTCTTGGATTAATTAGAATCTCTTGTTTATTTTGTGCCAAACTAAATAGGAACCATAGTGTACATATATATAGATAGCATTTAGTGTGGTTGCATGCATGTAGTTAGTTGTTTTGAATAAATTGTTTTTCCCCTTTTTCCTTCTCCTTTGATTGTGATTAGAATGAGGCCATGCTATTGTTTAAGTGTGGGAGAATTGATGAATCCATATTTGACGATATATTTTGCTTTAATTTGAGTGGATCTTATCATATAAACCCACATTTATTCATCCAAATAGCATGCTTTTGTGTTTTACCTCTAGATCGTGCCTAAATGTGAAAACATGCATTTTTGTGCTTAAATTAGTTATTTTAATCCCACTTTTATGCCACTCGATGCCATGACATGTTTGATGAGTGATTTTAGGTCCTAAAAGCAAGTTTGGCAAGGCAAAAGTGGAAGGAAGCATGTACAAAGGGGGAAAGCATGAAGAAAAAAACCAAAAGAGAAGCACACATTGGAGTGTGCGTGCGCACAACCTAGTGTGCGTACGCACAAAAGCCACAAAACTATGTGTGCGTATGCATGACCACCTGTGCGTCCGCACAACAGGAAAATCAGCATGTGTGCAGACGCACACACTTGTGCGTCTGCACACGTCCCAGCGTGACTCACTTAATGGAAATCGCTGGGAGCGATTTCTGGGCCTCCAGAGCCCAATTTTTGGGCCTTCTAAAGCTGATTCTTCCTATATTAGACAAGGCGTCACTCCATGTGAAGGGGGGAGCAATTAGGGTTTAGTTTAGCATAATGTAGTTCATTTTCTAGAGAGAGAGGCTCCCCCTTCTCTCTAGAAATTAGGGTTCTTAGTTTACTTTCTTTGTAATTTTCCTTTTTAATTCTTGTTTTATTCTAGTTTCTTCTACCTTTCTTTGTTTTATTGTCTTAATTCCCTTATGTTATCTTGTAAATTTCTTATTTTGGTTATTTCTATGTTCATGCACACTCTTGTTACTTTAATTTACATTTAATGCAATTTATGTTTTCTTGTCATTTATTGCTTTATTGAGTTGCTATCTTTACTTTCCTTGCTTGGTAGTTGTAGCATTTATTATTTCTTGTCATTTTACCATGCTTTGTTTTCACACCCACCAAGTGTTTGACAAAATGTTTGGTTCGGTTTTTACTTAGTTTCTTCCACTCTTGGTTGGGAATTTGGGTGTTTGGGTGAACTTGAGTGGTGGAATTGTTTTTACATAGTTTTTAGTATGATTTAGTTAGTTTTTAGTATGATTTAGTTAGTTTTTAAATAAAATTTACATTTCTGGACTTTACTATGAGTTTGTGTGTTTTTCTATGATTTTAGGTATTTTCTGGCTGAAATTGAGGGATTTGAGCAAAAATCAGATTCATAGGTTGAAGAAGGACTGCAGACGCTGTTGGATTCTGACCTCCCTGCACTCAAAGTGGGTTTTCTTGAGCTACAGGAGTCCAAATGGCATGCTCTCAATTGTGTTGGAAAGTAGACATCCAGGGATTTCCAGCAATATATAATAGTCCATACTTTACCCGAGTTTTGACGACACAAACTGGCGTTCAACGCCAGCTCTTAGCCCTATTCTGGAGTTAAACGCCAGAAACAGGTTGCAAAGCAGAGTTAAACGCCAGAAACAGGTTACAAACTGGCGTTCAACTCCAAGGAAGACCTCTACACGTGAAAGCTTCAATGCTCAGCCCAAGCACACACCAAGTGGGCCAGGAAGTGGATTTCTGCATCGTTTACCTATTTCTGTAACCCTAGTAACTAGTTTAGCATAAATAGAACTCTTTACTATTGTACTAGGGGTCTTTTTTCCCAATTTTCGAATTCATATGCCATTTTGGGGAGGCTGGCCTTTTGGCCATGCCTGGACCTTCATCACTTATGTATTTTCAATGGTAGAGTTTCTACACACCATACATTAAGGTGTGGAGCTCTGATGTTCCTCATGAATTAATGCAAAGTACTATTATTTTTCTATTCAATTCTAGCCTATTTCTTCTCTAAGATATTCATTCGCACACAAGAACATGTTGAATGTGATGATAATGTGACGCTCATCATCATTCTCACTTATGAACGCGTGCCTGACAAACACTTCCGTTCTACATGTAAACAAGCTTGAATGTGTATCTCTTAGCCTCCTGATCTACGATCAGAGTCTTCGTGGTATAGGCTAGAATTATTGGCGGCCATTCTTGAGATCCGGAAAGTATAAACCTTCTTTGTGGTATTCCGAGTAGGATCTAGGAAGGGATGGCTGTGACGAGCTTCAAACTCGCGAGTGCTGGGCGTAGTGACAGACCCAAAAGGATTACTGAATCCTATTCCAGTATGATCGAGAACTGACCGATGATTAGCCGTGCGGTGATAGCGCATCTTGGACCATTTTCACTGAGAGGACGGGAAGTAGCCATTGACAACGGTGATGCCCTACATAAAGCTTGCCATGGAAAGGAGTATGAAGGATTGGATGAAGACAGCAGGAAAGCAGAGGTTCAGGAGGAACAAAAGCATCTCTATACGCTTATTTGAAATTCTCACCAGTGAATTACATAAGTATTTCTATCCTATTTTATATTTTAATTATATTTTAATTATTAAAACTCTATAACCATTTGAATCCGCCTGACTGAGATTTACAAGGTGACCATAGCTTGCTTCAAGCCGACAATCTCCGTGGGATCGACCCTTACTCACGTAAGGTTTATTACTTGGACAACCCAGTGCACTTGCTGGTTAGTTGTGCGAAGTTGTGAAGAAGAACTAAGATTATGAACGTGCGTATTAAGTTTTTAGCGCCGTTACCAAGGAATGAACGATTACGATTTCGTGCACCAGACCCCCTTAGTGTTGACTTAGGACTTAGGGATTGAGGTTAATTATGCCTAATTGACTTATCGTCAATGTAGGATTGATTAATTGGGATTAATTCACACACAATTACCATGTTTGTGGTCCACTACTAGGATAGAAATCCTTAATCACCCACTTCTTGCCAAGAGTTCTTTTTAGCATTTAATTTCCCTTTCTTGCTTTAATTGCTTTGACTTTCAATTTCTTGCATGCTAAGTTACCTTCTTGCACTTTGATTTCTTGCATTTTCATTTCTTGCCATTTACATTTCTTGCTCTTTCTTGCAATCATCCAACCCCCCAAATTCCTCTCATAGCCAACAATAGACACTTAATTGCAACTCCTAGGGAGAACGACCCGGGAGTTTAATACTCTCAGTTATTTTTGTATTGATTGTGACATTTTTAGATTTGAATTTGATATTAGTCAATTGTTGGGTTTGGAACTATACTTACAACGCCAATATTATCTTGAGATAAATTTCGAACCCACTTTGGGCTCTCGTATCAGAAGACAATCAAGGGAGTTCACACTCATGTGAAGTAGAGAAGTACATGGAGGAAGAGCTCATTGAACCACCAATTCAAAAGGCTTTTGTTGAAGATAATGCTCTAACCATCACACAACCACAAAGTATTGATATCCAAGAAGTGAAGGCAACTAATAAGAGCACCGATCCTACCCCTGATCCAGCAAGCAAGCTCACTCCAGCAAATAACAAAAGGAAGCTTGCTGAGAAAAAACCAAAACAGGGGAAAATAGCTGAATCTTCTCCCCTCTTGAGGTCATTCCTCTTAACAAACTAGAAGAAGATGAAGAAAGTGAGGAACAACATGTCAAGCTAATGACACTAAAAGAACGCTTGTTGGGAGGCAACCCAACCTTAGGTAACATTTCATTGCTTTGCTTTGTTTGTTTTCTCTGTCTGCTTTGTTTAAAATTCAATAAATTGGCATATGATTACATTTTAAGTTTGGTGTTACCCTGCAACAATTTGTTTTCAAACTTTCTGGATAATTGCATCAAATCAAAAAAATAAAAGTGTCACACTGAGATTCTAAGTTTGGTGTGCCACTTATTTTATATGCAATTTATTCAGCAACACCACTTGTCTGCATAATCATAATGCCTCTGCAATTTTGTCTTTCTTTTGGTTTGATTTCTTTCCCTTGGCTTTAGTCATCTCCTTGCTTTCAATTCTTTCATTTAGTTTGCTCCTTAACTATTTTTGTTAAATACCTTACCAAGAAATCCTTATTCATGACAGATTCTTCCCTTGGTAATTGTATTTAACACATAACAGTTACTTTTGTTTTAGTTCAAATAAATGAACATGTGACTGCATTCTAAGTTTGGTGTTACTATGCAACAAAATTTATTTCTAATCCATACTGGATACCTGCACAATTGCAAGAGAAAGTGTCACACTAAGTTTGGTGTGCCACTTATTTTTTTTATGCAATGTATCATGCACACCCTCTCATGTTTGCAATCACAATGTCTTTGTTTCCTGTGCCTTCACTGTTATTTTCCATTTTGCTTGCTTAAATACATGTACTACTAACATTTCATTGTAAGACACTCATGATCCATCTTAGCCCCATCATCCCTGTTCTAATTGTTTCTTGAGGATGAGCAAGCATTCTGAGTTTGGCATGGGAAGGGGAAGAATAGAAGGAAAAGGACAACAACAAGGAAGATAAACTACAAGGTGGTAACGTTCCTTTTCCCTCCTACTTATTCCCAGCACTGTAAATTGTATGATTGTCTTTATCTTCTCTGTATGCATGTGTGTTATGAATAAGCATAGTTTGATTACTGATTTTTAACATCTTGCTGTGACATTATGACTACCAACTTGAGTTCTGTGAGTTCAAAAGTAATAGAGTATCATGATCATAAATAAACAAGGCATTAAAGAAGAACATAGCATGTGCATACAAGTATTGGAAGGCTAGTATGATTAATTGATTGCTCAATTGCATTAGATTTTATTTAATTGAAATTTTTATGTAGGACATTTTATGAAATTTTTTTGAAATCATGAAAACCTTGAGGAAGCAATTGCAAATTGAGGCAAGAAAAGAAAAAGGGAAAGAATGAAAAAGCTGAAGGCTCTGAGTACCAATGGGAATTCAATTGTTAAGTACTTGTGGTGTTTATGTATCAGGCAAAAAGCTTGAAAACAAAACACTTAGAGTTAAGGTTAGGCTCAAGTGCAAAGCACTCCCTCAAAGCTCAAGGCTCTGAGCATCAATAATTAGAGAGTAAAGAAAAGAAACAAATGAGCTTAAAGAAGTCCACTAATTAAATGCTTGTGGTGGTTATGTATCAAGTGGTAAAACTTGAAAACAAACCATTTAGAGTCGTAGCTTTGTTATCAACTCATGGGGCAAAGCACCCAAAAGGAGAAGCTAATAAGACAATGTAAAGCTTGTTTCAAGGAAGAAATATAAGGAAAAGATTTCATAAAACGAGCTAGATAGAAGCATCAATCATTTACATTTCCTTTGTGATTGTAGCATGCATGGAAAACTAGCCCACCATGAACAATAACTTGCTATTCTTCCCACCTTGATTTGTCAAAATTTACTGCATGATTCTTTTCTTGCTTGGGGACAAGAAAGGTTTAAGTTTGGTGTTGTGATGACATGTCATCATGTCATCTTTTTTTATGCTTTTTCATACAAGAAAATGATGATTAGTGCTTAAATATTGAATGCTTTTGTGCTTAAATGGTATCTTTCTTTGATCTTTTGATTTTATAAATTTTGAAGGAAATAAGTGAAAAAAGAAGCAAAATAGCTCAAAATTAGCTCAAAAGAAGAAAAGAAAAATTTTGGGGCACATTTTAGAGATCAGACACACTTTGGAGCCTTAGGCCACGCTTTTAAAAGCGTGGCCCATGACTAAATCAAAGGAAGCGTGACAATCAGTGCTCATTTGCCAAGTGAGTGCCACGCTCACTAATTGAGCATTTTCGTGAATTTTCGGTTTGGAAGCAAGCTTTTTGTTGTCTGAGTGCTCACTAAGTTAACTTGGCGCTCACTAAGTTAACTTGGCGCTGATAGCACGACCATGCCTTCTTCAAAGGACCATAACTTGAGCTACAGATGTCCAATTGAATCGCTTCCAGTTTTGTTGGAAAGCTGACATTCAGAGCTTTCCAACAATATATAATAATATATATTTGGCATGAAATTGAAGCATAAGTGATAGGAATCTTTAAGGCCCAAAAATACATTTAGGGTAGCGCTCCATAAGCCAGCGCAGCACTCACAAAGAGAGCGCCAAGTGAGGAAGGTGCACACGAAAGGAAGCACGCTGAGGGAGTGAATGGGGCGCTCACTTTGTGAACTGAGCATTCCACTGGGAGCATCAACAAATGCATCATAACCCACTTCATATAAGGTCAAACCAACAAAAGCCCATTGAAGCCCCAAAGAGCCCAATTGACATCACTCAAAGGCACAAGGATCAGTTAGATTAAGAATTTCATTTAATTATAATTTTTTTTCAATTTCAATTTCATTTTGTAAAAGCGTATTAATGAGCGAAAAATTTATACACTTTTTGGCATTATTTTTTCATAGTTTTTAGTATGATTTAGTTAGTTTTTAATATATTTTTATTAGTTTTTAAATAAAAATCACATTTCTGGAATTTACTATGAGTTTGTGTATTTTTCTGTGATTTCAGGTATTTTCTGACTAAAATTGAAGGACTTGAGCAAAAATCTGATTCAGAGGCTAAAGAAGGACTGCAGATGCTGTTGGATTCTGACCTCCCTGCACTCAAAGTGGATTTTCTGGAGCTACAAAAACCTAAATGGTGCGCTCTCAACTGCATTGGAAATTAGACACCCAGGGCTTTCCGGCAATATATAATGGTCCATACTTTGCCCAAGTTTAAATGACTCAAATTGGCGTTCAACGCCTGCTTTCTGCCTTATTCTGGCGTTAAACGCTAGAAACAAGTTGCAAAGCAGAGTTAAACGCCAGAAACAAGTTACAAACTGGTGTTCAACTCCAAGGAAGACCTCTACACGTGAAATCTTTAATGCTCAGCCCAATCACACACCAAGTGGGCCCAGAAGTGGATTTCTGCATCATTTACTTATCTTTGTAAACCCTAGTAACTAGTTTAGTATAAATATGACTTTTTACTATTGTATTTACATCTTTGGATCATCTCTGGTTAGTCTTTGACTAATTTTATGTTCTGAGATCACGTTTAGGGGGCTGGCCATTCGGCCATGCCTAGACCTTGTTCTTATATATTTTCAACGGTAGAGTTTCTACACACCATAGATTGAGGTGTGGAGCTCTGCTGTTCCTCATGAATTAATGCAAAGTACTATTGTTTTTCTATTCAACTCAAGCCTATTTCTTCTCTAAGATATTCATTCGCACACAAGAACATGATGAATGTGATGATTATGTGACGCTCATCTCCATTCTCACTTATGAACGCGTGCCTGACAAAGACTTCCATTCTACATGAAAGCAAGCTTGAATGCGTATCTCTTAGCTTCCTGATCTATGATCAGAGTCTTCTTGGTATAGGCTAGAATTATTGGTGACCATTCTTGAGTTCTGGAAAGTCTAAACCTTGTTTGTGGTATTCTGAGTAGGATCTGGGAAGGGATGGCTGTGACGAGCATCAAACTTGCGAGTGCTGGGCGTAGTGACAAACGCAAAAGGATTACTGAATCCTATTCTAGCATGATTGAGAACCGACAGATGATTAGCCGTGCGGTGATAGCGCATTTGGACCATTTTCACTGAGAAGACGGGATGTAGCCATTGACAACGGTGATGCCCAACATACAGCTTGCCATAGAATGGAGTATGAAGGATTGGATGAAGGCAGTAGGAAAGCAGAGATTCAGAAGGAACAACGCATCTCCATACGCTTATCTGAAATTCTCACCAATGAATTACATAAGTATCTCTATCCTATTTTACATTTTATTTATCTTTTAATTATTAAAACTCTATAACCATTTAAATCCGCCTGACTGAGATTTACAAGGTGACCATAGCTTACTTCAAGCCAACAATCTCTGTGGGATTGACCGTTACTCACGTAAGGTTTATTACTTGGACGACCCAGTGCACTTGCTAGTTAGTTGTGCGAGATTGTGAAGAAGAACTAAGATTAAGAATGTGCGTATTAAGTTTTTAGCGCCGTTACCAAGGAATGAACGATCACGATTTCGTGTACCAAGTTTTTGGAGCTGTTGCCGGGGATTGTTCGAGTTTGGACAACTGACGGTTCATCTTGTTGCTCAGATTAGGTAATTCTATTTTAATTTTAAGCTTTTTATCTTTACTATTTTTTATTTTCGAAAAATTTTCAAAAAAAAATCCAAAAAAATTAATAAAATCATAAAACCAAAAATAATTTTATGTTTCTTGTTTGAGTCTAGTGTCAATTATTAAGTTTAGTGTTAATTGCATGTCTTTATTCTTCTTGCATTTTTCGAAAATTCATCATGTGTTCTTCATGATCTTCAAGTTGTTCTAGATGAACTTCTTTGTTTGATCTTCGCATTCTCATGTTTTGTATCTTTTCTTGATTTTCATATGCATTTTCAATTTGTTAGTGTCTAAAGTTTGAAAATTTCTATATTTGGTGTCTTGCATGTTTTTCTTTTCTTAAAAATTTTCAAAAATAAGTCTTGATGTTCATCTTGATCTTCAAAGTGTTCTTGGTGTTCATCTTGACATTCAAAGTGTTCTTGCATGCATTAGTTGTTTTGATTCATAATTTTTATGTTTTGTTTCAATTTAGTGTTTTTCTCTCTCATCATTAAAAATTCAAAAATCAAAAATATATCTTTCCTTGTTTTACTCATAAATTTCAATTTCAAAATTATATATTTTCAAATCTTTTTCATTTATTTTTATATATTTTCGAAATTTTTTTAAAAATTGATTTTCAAAATCTTTTTCCTATTCTTACTTCATATTTTCGAAAATCTCACTAACATTTAATTTTTAGATTCAAAAATTTCAAGTTGTTACTTGCCTATTAAGAAAGGTTCAATCTTTAAATTTTAAAATCATATCTTTTTGTTTCTTGTTAGTCAAGTAATCAACTTTAATTTTGAAAATCATATCTTTTTAATCTTTAATCATATCTTTTTGATTGCTAATTTCAAAATCTTTTTCAAAATCAAATCTTTTTAATTTCTTCTTCAATCATATCTTTTTTTTAAATAAATTACAATCATATCTTTTCAATCAAATCTTTTTCAAAATAATTTCAATCATTTCAAATCATATCTTTTTAAAACCATATCTTTTCAAAATCATATCTTTTCAAAATATCTTTTTCTAACTTCATATCCTTTTAAAATTAATTTCAAAATCTTTTTCAAAACCACCTAACTATTTCTCTCTCCTAATTTTTTAAAATCACCTCCCTCTTTTTTAAAAAATCTTTTTAATTAATTAATTGTTTCCTCTAACTTTTTCGAATACTAATTAATAATTAAAATAAAAACAAAAATATTTTTCTTCTTCTAATCTTCGAAATTCTCTCCTCCTCATCTCTTTCTAATTATTTTATTTATCTACTAACACTTCTGTTCTTCTTAAAAATTTGAACCCTCTCCTTCTTTCCGTGTTCGAATTCTTTTTCTTCTCTTCTACTCACATAAAGGAACCTCTCTACTGTGGCAAAGAGGATCCCTATTATTTTTTGTTCCCTTCTTTTTCATATGAGTAGGAGCAAGGACAAGAACATTCTTGTTGAAGCAGATTCTGAACCTAAAAGGACTCTGAAGAAGAAACTAAGAGAAGCTAAAATATAACAACCCAGAGAAAACCTTACAGAGAATCTTGAAAAAGGAGACATGGCCGAAAATAATAACAATGGTGGAGATGCAAGGAAGATGCTTGGTGACTTTACTGCACCATCTTCTAACTTCTATGGAAGAAGCATCTCACTTCCTGCGATTGGAGCAAACAATTTTGAGCTAAAGCCTCAATTAGTTTCTCTGATGCAACAGAATTGCAAGTTTCATGGACTTCCATCTGAAGATCCTTTTCAGTTCTTAACTGAATTCTTGCAGATCTGTGATACTGTTAAGACCAATGGGGTTGATCCCGAGGTCTACAGGCTTATGCTTTTCCCATTTGCTGTAAGAGACAGAGCTAGAATATGGTTAGACTCTCAACCTAAAGATAGCCTGAACTCTTGGGATAAGCTGGTCACTGCTTTCTTAGCCAAGTTCTTTCCTCCTCAAAAGCTTAGCAAACTTAGAGTGGATGTTCAAACCTTCAAACAGAAAGAAGGTGAATCCCTCTATGAAGCTTGGGAGAGATACAAGCAACTGACCAAAAAGTGTCCTTCTGACATGCTTTCAGAATGGACCATCCTGGATATATTCTATGATGGTCTGTCTGAATTAGCTAAGATATCATTGGACCATTCTGCCGGTGGATCCATTCACCTAAAGAAAATGCCTGCAGAAGCTTAGGAACTCATTGACATGGTTGCAAATAACCAGTTCATGTACAATTCTGAAAGGAATCCTGTGAGTAATGGGACACCTCAGAGGAAGGGAGTTCTTGAAATTGATACTCTGGATGCTATATTGGCTCAGAATAAAATATTGACTCAAAAAGTTAATATGATTTCTCAGAGTCTGAATGGATTGCAAGCTGCATCCAATAGTACTAAAGAAGCATCTTCTGAGGAAGAAGCTTATGATCCTGAGGACCCTGCAATAGCAGAGGTGAATTACATGGGTGAACCCTATGGAAACACCTATAATCCCTCATGGAGAAATCATCCAAATTTCTCATGGAAGGATCAACAAAGGCCTCAACAAGGCTTTAATAATGGTGGAAGAAACAGGTTTAGCAATAGCAAGCATTTTCCATCATCCACTCAGCAACAGACAGAGAATTTTGAGCAGAATCCATCTAGCTTAGCAAATATAGTCTCTGATCTATCTAAGGCCACTCTAAGTTTCATGAATGAAACAAGGTCCTCCATCAGAAATTTGGAGCACAAGTGGGCCAGCTGAGTAAAAGGGTCACTGAAACTCCTCCTAGTACTCTCCCAAGCAATACAGAAGAGAATCCAAAAAGAGAGTGCAAGGCCATAACCTTACTTGGTGTGGCCAAATCCAGAGAGGAGGAGAAGGACGTGAATCCTAGTGAGGAAGACCTCCTGGGATGTTCACTGACCAATATGGAGTTTTCCTTTGAGGAACCAAAGGAAGCTGAGGCTCATCTAGAGACCATAGAGATTCCATTGAACCTCCTTTTACCATTCATGAGCTCTGATGACTATTCATCTTATGAAGAAGATGAAGACATTGTTCAAGGGCAAGTTTCCCAGTATTTAGGAGCAATCATGAAGCTGAATACCAAGCTAATTAGTAATGAGACTTGGGAGGATGAGCCTCCATTGCTCATTAATGAACTGAATATATGGGTTCAGCACACTTTACCTCAAAAGAAATAGGATCCTGGTAAATTCCTAATTCCCTGTAACATAGGCACCATGACCTTTGAGAAGGCTCTGTGTGACCTAGGGTCAGGCATAAACTTAATGCCACTCTTTGTAATGGAGAAACTAGGAATCTTTGAGGTACAGGATGCCAAATTCTCATTAGAGATGGCAGAAAAATCAATGAAACAGGCTTATGGATTAGTAGAGGACTTGTTAGTAAAGGTTGAAGGCCTTTACATTCCTGCTGATTTCATAATCCTAGACACTGGGAAGGATGAGGATGAATCCATCATCCTTGGAAGACCCTTCCTAGCCACAGCAAAAGCTGTGATTGATGTGGATAGAGGAGAGTTGGTCCTTCAACTGAATGAGGACTACCTTGTATTTAAGACTCAAGGTTCTCCTTCTGTAACCATGTAGAGGAAGCATGAAAAGCTTCTCTCACTGCAGAGTCAACCAAAGCCCCCATAGTCAAACTCTAAGTTTGGTGTTGGGAGGCCACAACCAAACTCTAAGTTTGGTGTTGAACCCCCCACATCCAAACTCTAAGTTTGGTGTTGGGAGGTCCCAACAATGCTCTGAACATCTGTGAGGCTCCATGAGAGCTCATTGTCAAGCTATTGACATTAAAGAAGCGCTTGTTAGGAGGCAACCCAATGTCATTTAACTATATTTAATTATTTTCCATTTCTATTTTATGTTTTCTTTAGTTTGATGATCATGTGAAGTCACAAAAACTACTGAAAAATAAAAAACAGAATGAAAAATAGCATTAAAAACAGCTTACCCTGGAGGAAGAGCTTACTGGCGTTTAAACACCAGTAAGATGCATCAAACTAGCGTTTAACGCTAGAAAGAAGCATCAAGCTGGCGTTAAACGCCAAAAACAAGCACCATACTGGCATTTAACGCCAGAACAGAGCATGGAATTGGCGTTAAACGCCAGAAACAAGCAGCAAGCTGGCGTTTAACGCCAGACATGCATTCTAAGGGTGTTTTGCATGCCTAATTGGAGCAGGAATGCTAATTCCTTGACCCACTGGATCTGTGGACCCCACAGGATCCCCACCTACCCCACCTCTTCTTCTCTCCTCTTCACACCTTTTCATAACTCTCTTCCCCAAATACCCTTCACCAATCACCTCCATTCCTCTTCCCTAAATACCCTTAACCACTCACATCCATCCACTCTTCCCCATAAACCCCATCTACCTCCAAAATTCAAATTTTTTTCCCTCCCAAATCCAACCCTAATGGCCGAAACCTACCCTTCCCCCCACCCCTATATAAACCCCTCAACACTACTCTATTTTCCCACATTACAACCACCACTCCTCCCCTTTGCCCTAATACACCTTCTCCCTCCATCTCCTCCATTTTCTTCTTCTTCTACTACTTCCTTTCTTTTTTTGCTCGGGGACAAGCAAACCTTTTAAGTTTGGTGTGGTAAAAGCATTGCTTTTTGTTTTTCTATAACCACTAATGGCACCTAAGGTCAGAGAAACCTCAAGAAAGAGGAAAGGGAAGGCAATTGCTTCCACCTCTGAGTCATGAGAGATGGAGAGATTCATCTCAAAGGTCCATCAAGACCACTTCTATGAAGTTGTGGCCAAGAAAAAGGTGATCCCTGAGGTCCCTTTTAAGCTCAAAAAGAGCGAATATCCGGAAATCCAACAAGAGATTAGAAGAAGAGGATGGGAAGTTCTCTCTAATCCTATTCAACAAGTCGGGATCTTAATGGTTCAAGAGTTCTATGAAAACACATGGATCACTAGGAACCACGATCAAAGTATGAACCCGAATCCAAAGAATTGGCTTACCATGGTTCGGGGGAAATACTTAGATTTCAGTCCGGAAAATGTAAGGTTGGCATTCAACATGCCAATGATGCAAGAAAACGCATGCCCCTACACTAGAAGGGTCAACTTTGATCAAAGGTTGGACCAAGTCCTCATGGACATATGTGTGGAAGGAGCTCAATGGAAAGTTGACTCAAGAGTTAAGTCGGTTCAATTAAGAAGACCGGACCTTAAGCCTGTAGCTAGAGGATGGTTGGAGTTCATTCAACGCTCAATTATTCCTACTAACAACCGGTCTGAAGTTACTGTAGACCGGACCATCATGATCCATAGTATCATGATTGGGGAGGAAGTGGAAGTTCATGAGATTATACCTCAAGAACTCTACAAGGTGGCTAACAAGTCCTCCACTTTGGCAAGGTTAGCCTTTCCTCACCTCATTTTTCACCTCTGTAATTCAGCTAGAATTGACATAGAGGGAGATATCCTCATTGAAGAGGACAAGCCCATAACTAAGAAAAGGATGGAGCAAATAAGAGATCATGGACCTCAACAAGAGCATGAGGAAATCCCTCACCATGAAATCCCTGAGATGCCTCAAGGGATACACTTCCCTCCACGAAACTATTGGGAGAAAATCAACACCTCCCTAGGAGAATTAAGTTCCAACATGGGATAACTAAGGATGGAACACCAAGAGCACTCCATCATTCTCCATGAGATTAGAGAAGATCAAAGAGATATGAGGGAGGAGCAACAAAGACAAGGAAGAGACATAGAGGAGCTCAAGAGCACCATTGGTTCTTCAAGAAGAGGAAGACGCCACCCTCACTAAGGTGGACTCGTTCCTTAATCTCCTTGTTCATATTTTCCTGTTTTTCGGTTTTGAGCCTTATGTTTTATTTATGTTTGTGTCTTTATTACACGATCATTAGTATTTAAGTGTCTATGTCTTAAAGCTATGAATGTCCTATGAATCCATCACCTCTCTTAAATGAAAAATGCTTTAATTACAAAAGAACAAGAAGTACATGAATTTCAAATTCATCCTTGAAATTAGTTTAATTATTTTGATGTGGTGACAATACTTTTTGTTTTCTGAATGAATGCTTGAACAGTGCATATATCTTTTGAATTTGTTGTTTATGAATGTTAAAATTGTTGGCTCTTGAAGAATGATGAAAAAGGATAAATGTTATTTGATAATCTGAAAAATCATAAAATTGATTCTTGAAGCAAGAAAAAGCAGTGAATAAAAAAAGCTTGCGAAAAAAAAAAGAAAAGAAAATTGGCGAAAAAAATAATAAAAGAAAGAAAAAGAAAAAGCAAGCAGAAAAAGCCAAGAGCTCTTTAAACCAAAAGGCAAGAGCAAAAAGCCAGTAACCCTTTAAACAAAAAGGCAAGGGTAATAAAAAGGATCTAAGGCTTTGAGCATCAGTGGATAAGAGGGCCTAAAGGAATAAAATCCTGGCCTAAGCGGCTAAACCAAGCTGTCCCTAACCATGTGCTTGTGGCGTGAAGGTGTCAAGTGAAAAGCTTGAGACTGAGCGGTTAAAGTCGAGGTCCAAAGCAAAAATAGAGTGTGCTTAAGAACCCTGGACACCTCTAATTGGGGACTCTAGTAAAGCTGAGTCACAATCTGAAAAGGTTCACCCAGTTATGTGTCTGAAAAGGTTCACCCAATTATGTGTCTGTGACATCACTCGAAGGCACAAGGATCAGTTAGATTAAGAATTTCATTTAATTGTAATTTGTTTTTAATTTCAAATTCATTTTGTAAAAGCCTATTGATGAGCGGATAATTTATATGTTTTTTGGCATTGTTTTTACATAGTTTTTAGTATGATTTAGTTAGTTTTTAATATATTTTTTTAGTTTTTAAATAAAAATCACATTTCTGGAATTTACTATGAGTTTGTGTGTTTTTCTGTGATTTCAAGTATTTTCTGACTGAAATTGAAGGACTTGAGCAAAAATCTGATTCAGAGGCTGAAGAAGGACTGCAGATGCTGTTGGATTCTAACCTCCCTGCACTCAAAGTAGATTTTCTGGAGCTACAGAAACTCAAATGGTGCGCTCTCAACTGCGTTGGAAAGTAGACATCCAGAGCTTTCTGGAAACATATAATAGTCCATACTTTGCCCAAGTTTAGACGGTGCAAACTGGCGTTCAACGGCAGCTTTCTGCCCTATTCTGGCATTAAACGCCCGAAACAAGTTGCAAAGCTGAGTTAAACGCCAGAAACAAGTTACAAACTGGCGTTCAACTCCAAGGAATACCTCTACACATGAAAGCTTCAATGCTCAGCCCAAGCACACACCAAGTGGGCCCAGAAGTGGATTTCTGCATCATTTAGTTATCTTTGTAAACCCTAGTAACTAGTTTAGTATAAATAGGACTTTTTACTATTGTATTTACATCTTTGGATCATCTCTGGTTAGTCTTTGACTAATTTTATGTTCTGAGATCACGTTTAGGGGCCTGGCCATTCGGCCATGCCTGGAACTTGTTCTTATGTTTTTTCAACGGTAGAGTTTCTACATACCGTAGATTGAGGTGTGTAGCTCTACTGTTCCTCATGAATTAATGCAAAGTACTATTGTTTTTCTATTCAACTCAAGCCTATTTCTTCTCTAAGATATTCATTCGCACACAAGAACATGATGAATGTGATGATTATGTGACGCTCATCACCATTCTCACTTATGAATAAGTGCCTGACAAACACTTCCGTTCTACATGAAAGCAAGCTTGAATGCATATCTTTTAGCCTCCTGATCAACGATCAGAGTCTTCGTGGTATAGGCTAGAATTATTGGCGGCCATTCTTGAGATCCGGAAAGTCTAAACCTTGTCTGTGGTATTCTGAGTAGGATCTGGGAAGGGATGGCTGTGACGAGCTTTAAACTCGCGAGTGCTGGGCGTAGTGACAGACGCAAAAGGATTACTGAATCCTATTCTAGCATGATCGAGAACCGACAGATGATTAGCCGTGCGGTGACAGCGCTTTTGGACTATTTTCACTGAGAGGACGGGATGTAACCATTGACAACGGTGATGCCCAACATACGGCTTGCCATAGAAAGGAGTATGAAGGATTGGATGAAGGCAGTAGGAAAGCAGAGATTCAGAAGGAACAACGCATCTCCATACGCTTATCTGAAATTCTCACCAATGAATTACATAAGTATCTCTATCTTATTTTACGTTTTATTTATCTTTTAATTATTAAAACTCTATAACCATTTAAATCCGCCTGACTGAGATTTACAAGGTGACCATAGCTTGCTTCAAGCCAACAATCTCCGTGGGATCGACCCTTACTCACGTAAGGTTTATTACTTGGATGACCCCAGTGCACTTGCTGGTTAGTTGTGCGAGATTGTGAAGAAGAACTAAGATTAAGAACGTGCGTATTAAGTTTTTAGCGCCGTTACCAAGGAATGAACGATCACGATTTCTTGCACCACCTATATAAAGGCAGCAGTTTCATTCCATTGAGGAGATCTGTTAGGCTGCTAGGCAGCAGTAGGAGTAGGAGTAAGAGTAGAATAGAAGGCTCTCTTTGATACACTTTTATTTTTTCTGCACTTTCTATATTTTAGTCTTGAATTCAGTTATGAAATTTCAATTTCTGCAATCCTCTGCTGCAATTTCCTTTTCTGCAACTTTATAATCCTGCTCATGATTCAGCTTGATTTAATTTTCCTGCAATTTAAATTTCCTGTTACTTGTTCTCAAGATCTCTTCGATTGCTTGATTTACTGCTTTCTTTAAATTCCCTGCACCCAATTCCCTTTAGATTTGCTGCACTTTACATTTCTTGCTCTTTAAGATTCTGTCAATATTACTTCCTGCAATCTATAATTCCTGCAATTTACATTCAGCTGATTAATTCTCACTCTATTCAATACTGTTAGCTTAACTAAACTAATCACTTCACTAAAGTTGCTTGATCTATCAATCCCTGTGGGATCGACCTCACTCTTGTGAGTTACTACTTGATGCGACCTGATATACTTGCCGGTGAGTTTGTGTGGAAATCTAATTTTTACCTATCAACATCGACCACTTTGGCCATCTTCTTGGCAGTTATGGGCTTCCCTTGGTCTACTAGCACCTCGTCAATGATCTTCTTGACCCCTGCTTCATCACATAGCCTTTGAATGATGCTGGGGAATGCCAACCTTTGTACTTTTCAGCACCCTATTGATGTTATTGGTGATCAATTCCCCAACATTAATGTTCTCTCCCTTCATTATGCTGTATATGAGCACAGCCCTTTTTAAAGTCACCTCTGAAGTATTGGAGGTAGGGTCGAGAGACTTTCTCACAAAATCTAGCCACCCTCTAGCTTGGGGGCTCAAATCTCTTCTCCTCAGCTGGTTGGGTTTCCATCATTGTCATTAATCCACTGCACATTCAGAACGCATATTTTGTTGAGGATCTCATCAAATCCCGGGTCTTGTTGCTTCACCCTTTCTTCATGCTCCGGGTGGAGTTTGTTTGCTTCAGCATCAGCATCCTATCTATGTTAGAGGGACTATAGTCAATAGCTTTCTCCCTCACAAAGCTAAGATAACCATAAGGTTACCCAGGTTGAGGCACTGCATTAGCATAGAATTTTCTAACCAAGCTCTCCACCACCTTTTTTGGTGGGTTACACAATAGTGCCCATCCTCTGTTGTTGATCTCCCTATTGATTTCTGGGTGTTCATTCCTTCCAAGTTGGAAGCCCACCTCCGGAATGATTTGCCTCACTCATCCAACCATAAAATTGGTTTTGGTTGAATAATGAGAGGAACTTGTATTCATTAAAGCTTGAGCTTGAGGATCCAGAAGTTGGTTCCTTGGTCTTTCTTTTCTTTGATGAGGAGGCTCTTGAAGGTGCCATGAGGGTGAGAAAAGGGTCTGGAGATGTTGAAGAAAGATGCAAAAGAGTAGGCAAAACTTTATTTTGCTTCAACACCAAACTTAGGACTTGATTTTCCCAATCAAGAGAAGAAAAAGAAGATAGTAAAGAGAAAGAAAAGGAAGAAAAGGGAAAGTGTGGAGAGTGGTAGGAAAGTGAGTAGCTTTTATAGGAGTGAAAGGTGTAGTCTGGAAGGTGGGGGGTGGGAAGTAAAAGCAATTCAATGTTTTCCCACTTGGGGAGTGGCACCTAGCGTGGGAAGAGGCGCCAATCCTTATCCCTTTTGGCTTCCTGTATATGTTGAGTTCCAAAGTGTAAGTATACTTTGACTCTTTGCCTCAGTGAACCATCAATCATGTGGGTCCCATCCTTTCTCCTGAAAATAAAGTCCGAAAACCGCATTAGTGAAAAGAACTTCTTCACATTCCCTTTAGTAACATACAATTAAAAGGCAATTGATGAGTGGCCACACCAAACTTAGCTCTTTAGCTAATATCTCAGCCCAATCAATCATCATCAGTAAGTGTGTTCATCAAATTGCACTTTCAGAGAAAAAGAAAACAACTTAGAGATTTACTAACTATCAAACACTTTAAACTGATATTTAAACTACCTAACCTACCAATTACGACGATTTCTAGAAAGCAAGAAATTGAAAGGATTAAACTAGAACTTGAACTATCTAAATCAACAATCTTAAGCTATTTCTAGAAAGCAAGAATTCAAAAGGATATGAATGTTGGGGTGCCTCCCAACCAGCGCTTCTTTAGCGTCACTAGCTTGACGTTCCTTCCTTCTTAGCTAAGGTTGTAGCTCACTCTCTACTCCTCCAAAGAGTCCCCCAAGTAGTGCTTAAGCCTGTGGCCATTCACAATGAAAGTCCTTTGTGTCTTGTCCTCCATGAGCTCTACATAACCATAGGGAGACACCTTAAGGATGGTGAAGGGTCCAGACCATCTTGACTTTAGCTTCCCTGGGAAGAACTTGAGACTAGAGTTATATAGCAGCACCTTTTGACCTTCGACAAACTCTCTTCTTGCTATCTTTTAATCATGCCACTTCTTTGTATTTTTCTTGTAAATCTTGGCATTCTCATAAGCTTGATTCCTGAACTCTTCCAGCTCATTGAGTTGTAGCAGCCTCCTTTCCCCAGCAGCTTGATTATCAAAGTTCAACATTTTTAGAGCCCAAAACGCTCTATGTTCAAGCTCTACTAGTAGATGACAAGCCTTTCCAAACACCAATTGGTACGAAGACATCCCAATAGGTGTTTTGAAAGCTGTCCTATAGGCCCATAATGCATCATCCAGCTTTTTAGACCAATCCTTTCTTGAGCTTCCAATAGTTTTTCAAGGATTCTTTTGGGTTCTCTGTTTTAGATTTCAGCTTACCCGTTGGTCTGTGGATGGTATAGAGTTGCCACTTTGTGCTTTACACTATATTTAAGGAGGAGTGCTTCAAGTTGCTTATTGCAGAAGTGTGTCCCTCCATCACTAATAAGGGCTCTAGGAACTCCAAATCGGCTGAAGATATTTTTTCTCAAGAAGCTTATCACAACCTTGTTATCATTTATTGCTGTGACTATGGCTTGTACCCACTTTGACACATAATTGATGCCAAGGCATCTTAGGCTAGTTTCACTAGCCTTTTTTCTTTGTTTTTAGTAGGTTTTATGCACTTTCTTGAGTTAGAAGTAAGCAATTGGGTTAAAAATTCATGTATGCCTATATTCATTCAACCATGGTTAATTTGATGCAATTTTATGAGGATTATGCCATAATTACTTGTGTGTTAAGAATGATGCAATTTCTCATGATGTTAGCAAGGCTTTGATGCATATATTGGTTGATGACAGGTGAAGAAATGCATGGAAGAAGGTTGAAGAAGGGCCATGGAAAGGATAAAGAGGGAGCAACATTGGTGGCCAAGTTGGACCACCAACGTTGCCTCAAACATTGAGAGGGAAGCTGCTGCATAATTCTCTGATACTCACGTTGGAGGGAATGTTGGTGAGCCAACATTACCTCCAACTCTGGACACAAAGTGCTTTCTGGAAAATTTGAAAAACTATGTCGACGCGTACGCATGCTATACGCACACGCGTGAATAGGCCAACGTTGGAGGAAACGTTGCCAGTCCAACGTTGAGGCCAACATGCGCGATCTGAGCTTCAAAACCATATTTTGAAAAAAGCGCATCGACGCGCACGCGTATGCTATACGTACGCGTGAGCGTGAAAATTGGCGATCCACGCGCACGCGTACATGACGCGCACGCGTGGATGAATCAATGTTGGAGGGAGCGTTGAACACTGATGCCAACGTCTTCGAAAATGTTTTGAAAAGTTGAGTTTGGGAATTTGCATCCATGCGCACGTGTAAGTCAGGCGCACGTGTGGATGAGCATTTTGGCCCCAAAAACGCACACACATGAACAACAGAGACACGTGACCTGGTAAATTGTGCCATCCACGTGCATGCTTAGATCACGCATACGCGTGGACATGAAAACGTTGGCACTCCAACGTTGAGTCAAATGTTGCCCAAAACGTCCAAAATCAATTTTCTATGAAGGACGTTTGACTCAATGTTGGCCCTCAAACGTGGACTCCAACATGAGCATAAAAAACATGGCAATTGAAGTAGATCTTTCCTCAAGAGCAAAGGGATCCAATTGGAGCAACTTCAACCCATGTCAGTTAAGGCCAAAAGCCCAATTCAGAGACGGAAGATCAATAGAAGAAAGTGTATAAGTAGCTTAGAATTCAAGTTAGTTAGGGTGGGCGGATGGATTATATTGAAACTCTGCCCAATTTCCCTCTTTCTCTAATTTTCAATTCTGCAATGTATTTTCCAGATTCAATTTCCATTTTGAGAGCTATGAACAACTAAACCCCTTTGATTGGGTTAAGGAGCTCTATTGTAATTCAATGGATCAATAATAGTTTTCATCTTCTTCTTCTTTCTTTTCTTTTGATTTTTGTTAGAAAGCTTTCGATCTCAATTCATTTGGATAGTTGTCTTGACAAAGAAGCTATCCATAATTGGAATTCTTCTTATCCTTGAGAGAGGGATGAGGAATTCATGCTAGAATTTCTTTCTCACATTAGATTAGATTGGGATGTTGGATGGATATTGTGACATTTAATCCTACCAATACTTTGATCTATGAATTTGTGTGGTCTAATCAGTGACCGAACTTCAACTCTTCCCATGAGCAATTAAATCAAGACATTGGGCAATTGTTCATGCTTAGAGAGATTGGTGAGCCAAGACATTGGGATCCAATCATCTAAGATTGCAAAACAAAGTCAATGAATGCATTGATTGAGGAAGAGATGGAAATGACTTGATCCGGAGAGTTCAATATCTCCTGAAATCCAATGAATCCCCTACTCTGATCTTACCCCATTCAATTTACATTCTGCTCTTTAATTTCATGCTCAATTTCCCCATTCCCATTTAATTGATTGCAATTTAAGTTTTTGTCCTTTATATTCCGCAATTTAATTTATGTTCCTTTAATTTCTTGCAATTTAAGTTTCCCACCAATTTACATTCTACAATTCCAATTTCAATCTGATTCAGCTCAACTAGAACAATTCTTCAATTAACATTGATCAACCAACCAATCCCTGTGAGATTTGACCTCACTCTACAGTGATTTTTTACTTGACGACAAATCCGGTGCACTTGCCAGTGGAAAATTGTTGAGAGATATTTTTCAGGACATCAATAATCTACAGCCACCAATATATAGTTGTTTGAGTATGAAGAGGGAAATGGCCCCATGAAATCAATTCCCCACACATCGAATAACTCCAATTCTATTATAAACTTCTGTGGCATCTTATTTTTCTTGGGTAGATTTTCAGGTCTTTGGCACTCATTGCATCTTGTTACCAAGTCCTTTGCATCCTTGAACATTTTTGGCCAATAAAATCCACACTGTAGCACCTTGGCTGCAGTTCTTTCCCCGCTAAAGTGGCCTCCATATGCAGATCCATGACATTGCCAGAGGACTTCTTGCCCTTCGTCATGGGAAATACACCTTCTCAAGATCTCATCAGCACCCTTTTCGAATAGATAAGGCTCATCCCATGAGTAGCTTTCTCCTCATATGTTTGTTGATGTTAGTTGGTAGCTCCCCAAGAGCCTTGAAATTGGCTATGTCTGCAAACCAAGGAGCTTCTTGGATCATCATCAACTGCTCATTAGGAAAGCTCTCATTCACTTAAAATTGTTGTGCTTCATCCTCTTCATGTAGGATTCTTGATAGGTGGTCAGCCACCTTATTCTCTACTCCACTTCTATCTTTAATCTCTATGTTGAACTCTTGAAGTAGGAAGACCCACCTTAACAATCTAGGCTTGGACTCTTGTTTGGTAAGCAGGTATTTAAGAGCTGCATGGTCAGTAAACATATGACTTTAGAACCAATAAGATATGATCTAAACTTATCAAATGCAAAGACTATGGCAAGAAGTTCCTTCTCTGTAGTGGTGTAATTCCTTTGATTCTCATTGAGGACTTTGCTAGCATAATAAATAACATGCACCAACTTATCTCTCCTTTGTCCTAAAACAGCACCAACAGCAAAGTCTGATGCATCACACATCAACTCAAAAGGTAAATCCCAGCAAGGTGGTGCTATGATAGGTGTAGAGGAAAGTCTGTTTTTAAGCTCATCAAAGGCTAGCATGCATTCTCTATCGAAGATAAAAGGTACATTAGAGACAAGCAAGTTACTTAAGGGTTTGGAAATCTTTGAAAAATCTCTAATGAACCTTATATAAAATCCAGCATGTCCTAGAAAACTTCTAATTTCTTTGACATTGCAAGGTGGGGGTAACTTTTCAATCACCTTAACCTTGGCCTTGTCCACCTCCATGCCTCTTTTTGAGATCTTATGACCAAGAACCACCCCCTCTGTAACAATAAAGTGGCACTTTTCCTAATTCAGAACGAGGTTGGTTTCTTGGTATCTCTTTAGCACCAAGGCCAAGTGGTGGAAGCATTTAGAATATGAATCACCAAATACAGAAAAGTCATCCATAAACACCTCAATGAATCTTTTAATCATGTCTAAAAATATGGAGATGATGCACTTTTTGAATGTTGCAGGTGCATTGCACAATCCAAAGGGCATTCTCCTATAAGCAAAGACACCATAGGGACAAGTAAATGAGGTTTTCTCTTGGTCCTTGGGGTCTACAACTATTTGGTTGTAACCAGAATAACCATCCAAGAAGCAAAACTATTCATGTCCTGCAAGTCATTCTAGCATCTGGTCCATGAAAGGGAGGGGGAAGTGATCCTTCCTGGTAGCCTCATTAAACTTCCTATAATCTACGCACATGCGCCAACCAGTCACTGTTCTTGTTGGTATCAATTCATTCTTCTCATTTGGCACAACAGTGATCCCTTCTTTCTTGGGGACTACTTGCACTGGGCTTATCCAAGGGCTGTCTGAGATTGGGTAAATCACCCCCGCTTGTCACAACTTCAACACCTCCTTTTGCACTACTTCATTCATTGTTGGGTTACTCTGTTACTGTCTTGAGGGTTTTGCGCCTTCTTCAAGTAGGATTTTGTGCATGCACATTGATGGGCTAATTCCCTTTAGATCTACAAGTGTCCACCCTATAGCATCCTTGTGTTGTTTCAGCACTTGGATTAGCTCATCTTCTTGTTGTTCAGTCAAACTTAAATTGATGATCATTGGGTAAGTATTGTTGTCACGCAAGCATATTTTAAGCTTGGAGGCAGAGCTTTTAGTTCCAATTTTGATGCCTCCACTTCCATTTTACTTGTCTTATCTAGCATGATTGGTTCTTCCATAGTCACTAGTGGTAGCTCACTACATGAAGTTTGTTGATCTTACTCTTTGATTACTTCACATTGTTCTTCCTCTAGGACCCTTTGAACGAGATCTTCATTTATGTCCACCATCATACATTTTCCAATGGATTCCTTGGGGTAACTCATGGCCTTGAAGACATTGAAGACCATCTTCACCTCATGCAATCTCAAGACTAACTCTCTTTTTTGGACATCAATTATAGTTCCAGCAGTAGCTAGGAATGGCCTTCCTAGGATTATTGATGTGTTGGCTTCTTGATGAGTCCATATTTTCTGATATAATTTGGTTTGATTTGGGTGGAGTTCATCACATAAACCCACATTTATTCATCTAAATAGCATGCTTTAGTGTTTTCTTCCTAAATTGAGCTTAATTGTGAAAACATGCTCTTTTATGCTCAATTTAGTCAATTTTAATTCACTTTAATTCCATATGATGCCTTGTGTGTTTGTTAAGTGATTTCAGGTTTCCAAGGCAAGTATGGGTTGAAGAAGTGAAGGAAAGAGCATGAAAAAGGGAAGAAACCATGAAGAAATGAAGTTTGGGAGTTTCAGTACGCGTGCGTATGCACAAGTATGCGTGCGTACGCACAGGAAGGATTTGCGAGCGAGGCGTACACGTGACCTACGCGTACGCGTGGTTGGACTTTTCCGCAAAAGATGCGTACGCATGACCCACGCGTACGCATGACCTGAGTTACGTCATCCCATTAATTACAAATCACTGATAAACCCCCTTTTTAGGGTATATCTTGTGTTGAATTTAGAGAATTTTGATAACCTTTCCTCACATTTATTCAATGAAATAGCATGATTTTGTGATTGTCTCATTATTTGTGCTTAGATGTGAAAATATACTTTTTAGACCTTTAATTTGATAGTTTTAATCTTCCTTTGATTCCACTAGATTCTTTGATGTGTTTGCTAGTGATTTCAGGTTAAAAAGGGGCTAGGAAAGGATCAAGGGAGTGAAGAGAAAATCATACAAAGTGGAGAAATAATGAAAAGCCAAAGATTGGGAAAAGCCCATGGGCGCGCGCGCACTATGCGCCTAGGCGTGGATTGCAAAATGATCCAGGGACGCGTACGCGCGCTGTGCGCGTACGTGATTCCTTTAGTCAAACACGTGCCTGGTGATTTTGGAGGGTTTCTAGCCCCATTTGGAGCTGAGTTTTTGGCGGGAAAAGGCTAAATAGACCAAAGAATGAAGGGGAAGGCATGTAGACATTCATTCACACACTTTAGGCATAGTTTTAGAGGGAGAAGCTCTCACTTCTCTCTAGGATTAGGAGTAGGATTAGGTTTAGTTCTTAGATCTAGGTTTTAATTCATGCTTTCATCTCCTTCTACTCTTGAATTTTTTGTTGTTACATTCATCATTCTTCTATTGTTTATTATAATTTCTTCTACTTTGCTTGTAGATCTGCTTTTGTTCATTCCATTTTCTTTCAATTCAATATGAGATAATTCATAACAACTGTGTTTCCTTTGATTGTTGTTGTTGATTTCTTACATTCAATTGTTGTTAAATTCTATTTTTGTTACCAATTTACTATACTTCCTTTTTTTGCCTTCCAAGTGTTTGATGAAAGGCTTGGTTGGATTTATTATAGATTTTGTTCCTCTTGGCCTAAGTGGAGTAATTAGTGACGCTTGAGTTATCTAATTCCTTTGTTGATTGATAATTAGAAGTTGCTAATTGATTTGGATACCACTAAATCTAGCCTTTCCCTTGGGAGTTGGCTAGGACTTGTGGAATCAAGTTGATTCATCCACTTGACTTTCCTCCATGGTTAGAGGTTGACTAAGTGGTAGCAATGGACAATTGTGGTCACAATTGAGGAGAATAACTAGGATAGGATTTCTAATTCTCATTCCTTGTCAAGAGCTTTTCTAGTTGTTAGTTTATTTTCATTGCCATTTACGTTTCAAGTCTAATATCTCAAAAACCCCAAACACATCTCATAACCAATAATAAGGACACTTTATTGCAATTCCTAGGGAGAACGACCTGAGGTTCCAATACTTCGGTTTATAGATTTTAGGGGTTTGTACTTGTGACAAACAAAATTTTTGTATGAAAGGATTATTGATTGTTTTAGAAACTATACTTTACAACGAAAATTCAATTGTGAAATTCTATACCATCAAAAATCCGTTCATAAATCGCTGGGGGCAAATTCTGGGCCTCCAGAACCCAATCCAACTCATTTCTGAAGCTATATGAGGCCAAAGGAAAGCTGAATAAAGGGGGTAATTAGCATTAGATTTTATTATGTTTTCTCTTAGTTTCTAGAGAGAGAAGCTCCCCCTCTCTCTAGAATTAGGGTTAGGTTTAGTTTAATTTCCTTTAATTTCTGCCTTTAATTATTGTTTTAATGTAGTTTTTTTATGTTTCTTTACTTTATTGCCTTACTTCTCTTAGTTCTTCTTCTTAATTTCTCTTTTATGTCACTTTTCATGTTATGAGCACTCTTTGTTATTTTAATTTACAATTAATGCAATTTATGTTTTATGTTTATTTATGGCTTCCTATAGTTGTTGTTGCTATTTTCTTGCTTTGGTAGCTTTAGAATTTATTTAATGCATTTTAATATTATTTTATTTTCATACACACGAAGTGTTTGATAAAATGCTTGACTTAGTTTTTACTTAGTTTTTATCCACTCTTGGCTTGAAATTGTTGGCTTTGGTGTCCCTCGAGTCATTGATGTCCATTCCGCATTGTGTGAGAATAGTTAATTGATTTAGTTTCCATTAAAGCTAGTCTTTCACTAAGTAATTAGTGAGTTGAGTAGGACTTATGGATTGAGATCAATTACACCTTTGCTAATTCTAAAGGAGGATTGACTAGTTTGAATTGATTCCACACAATTGCCATGTTTGTGGTCAATGGCTAGGATAGGTAGCCTTAGTTCTCAATTACTTGCCAAGAGGTTTCTTGCACTTTAATTTTCCTTGCTTGCATTTAATTGCTTTGACTTTTACTTGCTTTCATTTACTTTCTTGCATGTTAATTTACTTTCTTGCCATTTCCTTTCTTTGTATTTAATTGCTTTAACTTTTATTGCTTTGATGTTTACTTTCTTGCATGTTTAGTTTTCACACTCTTAGTTACGAAATTGGATGTTTGGGTGAAATTGATTTGTGGATGTCCATTCCGCATTGTGTGGAATAAGTAATTGATTTGGTTTCCATTGACGCTAGTCTTTCACTAAGTAATTCGTGAGTTGACTGATAAACCCCAATTTTGTGGTTTATCTTGTACTTATTTTAGGAGATTTTATCACCTTTTCCCACATTTATTCAATGAAATAGCATGGTTTTGTAATTCTCCCTTAAATTATTCTTAAGTGTAAAAACATGCTTTTTAAGCCCTTAAATTGGTGATTTTAATTCACTTTAATTCCGTTCGATGCCTTGATGTGTTTGTTGAGTGATTTCAGGTCTATAAGGTAAGTATTGGATGGAAGAAATGAGGAGAAAAGCATACAAAGTGGAGAATGCATGAGAAAACAAGGATTTGGAGTACATCAACCAACGCGCACACGCAGAAGACGCGCACGCATGGAAGTGAAGTTGCATGGCGACGCGTACGCGCACATGACGCGTACGCGTGGATAGGGAAATTGCCAAGCGACGCGCATGCGTGACCCACGCATATGTGTCGATGCTCGTACGTGACTCACTTAAAGGCAAAATGCTGGGGGCGATTTCTGAGCTGCCCAGGCCCAAATCCAACTTGTTTCTGAGGGTATTTGATGCAGAATTGAAGATTGAGCAATAGGGGAGCACTTAGTTAGTCATGATGAGCCTTTATTTAGTTTTCAAGAGAGAGAAGCTCCCTCTTCTCTCTAGAATTAGGTTAGGATTAGGTTAAATTCTCTTAGATCTAGGTCCAATTTCATGTTCTCTTCTTGTTTCCTTTATGAATTCTTGCTTCTACACGTTCATTCTCTTAGTTTGTGATGTTAATTTTACTTTTATGCCTCTTTTATGTTCATGCACTCATGTTGAATTTGAATCCCTTTTAATGCAATTTGATGATTGATGCTCTTTTATTGTTGATTTGAGTTGTGAATTTCATTTTCCTTGCAACTGGTACTTGGTAGATTTATATTTCTTGCACTTTTGCTATGCTTTCCTTTTATGCCTCCCAAGTGTTTGACAAAATGCGTGGTTGGATGTTAGAGTAGATCTTGAGCATTCTTGGCTTGAAAAGAGTAATTAGGTAATCTTGAGTCATGAATACCCAACTCATGTGGGTAATCTAGAGTTGTTAGTTAATATGATTTCTATTGACTCTAACCTCTTGCTAATTCTATTAGTAAGTTGATTAGGAATTTTGGATTGAGATTAACTAGTCTTGTTTGACTTTCTCTTATGGAAGATAACTTACACCTTCTTCTAACATTGTAGATAACAAAATAGGATAAATTCTTGTTAAGTATCGTTGTGATTAATGACTAGGATAGAAAGCCTATGATCTCAACCTTTGCCATAAATGTCTCTCTTTATTATTTGCTTTCTTTACTTGCTTGATTTACTTTTCTTGTCATTTAATTTTTTGCCCTTCTATAAGCCAAACCCCTTGTCCCTTCATAACCAATAATTGACCCCTTCATTGTAATTCCTTGTGAAATGACCGGAGGTTTAAATACTTCGATTAATTTTTATTGGGGTTTGTACATGTGACAAAACCAAATTTTTTGCATGTGAGGATTCTTTGTTGGTTTAGAACTATACTTGCAACGAGATTTCATTTGTGAAATTCTATATCAGCTAAAGTTCTCACATCAAAAACAGCGCGGTTGCCGGGGAATTGCAATGGTGCTATGTTATTGGCTATTGTATATATTGTGAATATGTTTGCCTTTTTTCTTCTTTGTTAGTTTTTGCTAGTTTTAGGATTTGGTTTTCTTTGTTTCTTGTTAGTTTTTGTTTTTATTTCTTCTTATCACCATGAATTCTCATCACTTTGGCTATGAATGTGGTTCACACTATGTTGTAGAAAATGGAAGCTTTAATGAGGATTTGCATCAAGGATTTGAAAATCAAAGGATGGAGGAGCCCCGAGCTTATGAACAACCTTCTTGGCAACAACCTCCTTCCGGATCAAGTCTGACAAGAGTGCTTGGGGATATGACTACTCTCCTATGGAGATGCGCAAGGACCAAAAGACATTTTATTCCATCCAAGCCGTTCAAGCGCCACCCCAACATGGCTACTCTTCAGATTCTTATGGGTACAATCCAAATCCTAATGCATACCAATCTAATGTATATGATGACCCTTATTGTGATTGTCAACCACAACCACCACATACATATGAATCCCCTCCTCAATATATCCATCCACTATACTCACAAGTCTCATACCACCATTCACCTCCATATAACCCTAACCTATACCCACCATACCAACCACTATATGACCATATCTAGAGCCACCACCATTCCAATACCAATACTCCCAAGAACCACAAATTCCATATACACCACCTCAAGACTTTCACCAATATGAACCACCTTCCAACTACAATGCCTTTCCCTCAAACAATGACCCTCTCTTCCACCACCACCTTCATCGGAAGACCTAATACGAGAGCAACAAGAACTTCTAGCTAGGTATACGCATCATGAAGAAGCATTCAGGGAGCTAGAAGCCAAGATGGCTGTCATAGCGGAAGCCGTTAGCAACATGGTCTCATCCTGCCTAAGCCTATGCAATCAAGGCATTCCCATTGTTAAATGTGGAGAAGCAACCAGCAAAGAGCTTAGCGAAGAGGTGATTTTGGAGTTCCAAGGTGAAGAAGAGGAGTGAAAGCAAGAAATGCAACAAGAGAAGGAGGTAGAAATTATTGAACAAGAGGAAGTAGTAGTTAGGTATTTAGGATATGTTGAGTACATAGAGGAATCTCAAGTGGAGAAACCTTCTCCCATGAAGTGTGAAATTGGTGTTAAGGTGGAGAGTGCACGACCTCTAAGGCACAATGTGAGTGAAGAATTGGAAGAAGTGTTCCAAGCAACAAGCCCTCCTATCTATGATGATTCCGCATCAACATATGATCCTTTTGAGCTTGATGAGTCCTTCCTGATGCGTGAGCATCTTTCTTATCTTTTCCTAGTGAATTTGCATCTAATTTATTGAGTTTAATTAAGAATTAATTATATTTTAGCCACTATGGATGCTATTTTGAGTTTCGTGCAATTTTATTTATTTTAGGTAGCATTCGGACGGATTTGATGAAGTTTCTGCAGAGAAAGAGAAGAAACCAAGGAGATGGCAGCGAGGAGTGACGCGCACGCGTGACTGACGCGTGGGCGTGATCTGGAAGTATCCATGGCGATGTGTACGCATGACTGACGCGTTTGCGTGATTTGAAGATTTGCTCAGCGACGCGTCCGCGTGACCGACGCGTCCGCGTGACTCGCGAAAAAGACCATCGACGCGTTTGCGTGACTGACGCATACGCGTGACATGCGCCACGTGCAGAAAAATGCAAAAAACACTGGGGGAGATTTCTGGGCTATTTTGACTCAGTTTTCAGCCCAGAAAACACAGATTAGAAGCTGTAGAATGGACGAAACAAGTGGTCCCCATCCATCCATTGAAGACTTGATTATTTAAATTAATTCAAATTTAAATTAAAATCTTAAATTAGGAAAAGATATTATTTTAATTTTTAGTTTTAGATATTAGATTTTAAATTATTAGGATTAGTTATAAAAGGAAGAAGAAACCTCTCTTTTGAGAGAGGTCCTGGGGAGGATCCCATTCCATCTCAATTTACAATCCTTATTTTCTCTGAACCATGAGCAACTAAACCTCCACTGTTAAGGTTAGGAGCTCTGTCTATTTCTATGGATTAATTTTATTGCTTTTTCTACTTTAATTTATGTATGGATTTATAACTTAAGAATTGTTTTTGCTCTTTATTTTATGAATTTGGGTGGAACAGAAGTATGACCCTTTTTCTATTTGAGTTCTTGTAAAACTTGGAAAAGCTCTTTACTTGATCAACAGCTTGAAAACATATCCTCCTAAATTTTAATTATCTGGATTTAATGGGATACGTGACATATAATCCTTTTCTTTTTAGGTAATTAGAGTTTTTGTGGCATATAAATTGGAATTTGATCATCACTCTCTAATTAGAATTAATTTACCAAGGAATTGGCTTTTGATGAATTTTGGAGGAGACTAGGAAGGTCTAAGGAATTAGGGTCTAGTCACCTATAGTTTGCCATAAATTAAATCCTACATGATTAAAATAGTTAGTAAGAAAAATAATTCCAGAAAAATAGATAACTCTGAAGCCTTAACTATCTTCTCCATATTTTCTTTCCAAAGTATTCACTTGCCTTTCTTCAATATTCTTTATATTGTTTAATGTCTTTTATATTGCATCTCAACACTATTTTCTATTTGTCTAACTAATCCTATAAAACTTTATTGTTGCTTAATCCATCAATCCTCATGGGATCGACCATTTCTCACGTAAGGTATTACTTGGTACGACCCAGTGCACTTGCCGGTTAGTTTGTGGGTTAGAAATACCGCACCAAGTTTTTGGCACCGTTGCCGGGGATTGACTATGATTAACAACTATTAGTTGTTTGATTGTTTAGATTAGGCGTTTTAATTTTAATTTTATTTAAAAAAAATTGTTTTATTATTTTTCGAAAAAAAAAATTCGTTGTTTCTCGTTAGCAACCCCCTCCCCTGTTACGTTTTCTTTCATTTTTTTTCTTTTATTATTTAATAAATATAAAAAAATTTTGAAAAAAATTAAATAAAATAAAAATAAAAAGATTTTAAACCATTATTTTTTACTCTTAATTTCTGAAATTAAGTTTGGTGTTTCTTAGTTAGTTTTATTTTAATTTAAATTTTTAGAATTTTGTTCTTTCTTCTTTACTTTCCTGTTTACGACACGGTGCATTTAATTCTTTTTGGTGTGTTGTGCTAAGGAAAAATAAGGGAGAGAGATCACATGGGTTACTACTCCCACCCAAGTAGTAATTCATATGATTGTGGATGGAGGAACTACCCGAATTTTGGTTGGCAAAGTCAAAACCAAAGAAACATCAATGCTCCATGTTCCAACTATCAAGAACCACCATCTCCATATTCATATCAAGAACCACCACCTCTCTATCCATATCAAGAGCCATCCTCTTTTTACTCTTATCAAGAACCATCACATCCTCCTTATTCATCTCGAATACAATAAGATCTTGAGCTTCTCATGAAAGAATTATTACAGGATATAAAGGCGAGTGTCAAAAATGTAGAGAAGCACGTGCATTCGATTATCAAGTCACAGGAATAGGAGCAAGCAAATTCCTTCCCAAGAGATATAATACAAGATCCTATAGAAGAAAGTGAGGAAGTTAATCAAAGGAGTTCATACTCCAGTGAATTAAAGAACTTTCTATCCTCACACATGGAAGAAGAGGAAGATGCAGAACCTCACATGCCCTTGGTAAGCAATAAAGAAGAGATTGAATTAGAAGAGAGCTACCAAGAAGAAGAGGTTGAAATTGAGGAAGCTTGCAAAGAAGTAGAAGAATTCAAAGAAGAACACAAGGGAGTGGAGCTTGCAAGACCTCTCCCAAAGCCATCACCATCCAATACAACATTCAAGTGGGTAAAATTCCTATCCTTAACCTTTACGTTCCCACTTGAATATGGGCTACTGGAGACGGATGGTCAACTTAGAGCTCTTTGTGGTATTAAGAGTAAGAGGAAGATGGTTATTGGTAAGAGTTGTCAAGCAAGGTTCAATATGGTTGCATGCTCCAAATTGAAGTGCAAGGATTGGTGTAAAGCTCAATTGAATGGGTCTAGAAGGTTGTTTGTATGTCTCTATGAGAATTCAGATCAATTGCCACCCAGTGGAAACAATGGTGATCCACAAGAAGACGGGTGTAAAAGTAAGGTTTGGGACACTGGAATTCATTCTCACAATCAACACTATTGGGGCCTTATCACTTGCTTCAACTTGCTCGAAGGAGTTATGCGCCTAGTTTGGAATCCCGGTGGCCATTGGATTAACAAACATTGGTGGAGATTCCTGGATCAGTACAAGCACAAGCCACCATGACAAGGAGCTCACCACATGTCCAACTTAAGGACTTTAACTAAAAGTGCTAGGTGGGAGACAACCCACCGTGGTATGATCATTCCTTCTCATTCTTAGCTTTATTTTGTTTTATTTTTATCAGTAGTAGTTTTCTTATTTATTTGATTTTTATTAAGTTCTTACTAATTTTCTGATCATGCAGCTATTTTATCACAGGAACCGAACACCTCAGGCTAAAAAAAAAAAGAAGCACACGACATGCAAGCGTCGCGTATGCGTCATATGGGTTTGCGTGAAAAAAATAAAGTGAACAGAGAGTTACGCGGGAGTGGCGCAGAAAGTGTGCATGGTGCACAAATTGGCTCACGCGTACACGTCCATGACGCGTGCGCGTCATTTGAGATTTTCTCACTCCACGCGTACGCGTCAAGCACGCGCACGCGTGGATGAGTGAAATCGGTGTAATAGGTGTTTGGCCAGAGAGTTATCCTAGTGTGGGGCTGGAACTATGCTGGGCGCACAAGCCCCACCACGCGTACGCGTCCCTGATGCGTTCGCGTCGTTTTCCCATCCTGGCCGTCCACGCGTACGCGTCCCTGACGCGTTCGCGTCACTTGAAATTCATGCGGTCCACACGTACGCGTCGCATGCGACGCCCAATTACACCACTTCAGCGCCTGATTTCAAATCATCCACCCCCCAATCCTAATTCCCTCTTGTTCTTTTATCCTTTTCTTTTTCTTTCTTCATAATATTTGTCTCTTTATTTTCAGTTCTTCTTTGCTTGAGGACAAGCAAACATTTATGTTTGGTGTTGACGCTTCGCTTAAGGGTTTTCTGTCTATTCTGATGGCACCAAAATGGAGGCAAATCATCTTCATTGAGGAGCACAACCTGAAGAATAAATCGACCGCTCAGATAACTAAGGTGGTTGAGTTCCTTTCATTTTTATTCCTTCCCACTTTTATTATATATGTTCCGGTTTTCTACTATTTTACTTTGTTTGCTGCATGATCCTTTATTAGTAGATTCATAGGTTCTAGTTTAATTTTTCTGTTAAGTACTTTAATTCTGAAAGATGTCTCATGTATTGCCCACTAAGCTTGAAATCAAAAAGAAAGAAGGACAGATGTAGTGCATGAGAATTTGAGTTTAATTTTTAGAGTAGTCTCATTTACTTAGATGTGGTGGTATTTTCTGTGATTCTGAATGAATGCTTGAACAGTGCATATTTTTTATAGTGAAGTTTATGAATGTTAAAATTGTTGGCTCTTGAAAGAATGATGAAAAAGAGTAATGTTATTGATAATCTGAAAAATCATAAAATTGATTCTTGAAGCAAGAAAAAGCAGTGAAAAACACAAAGCTTGTGGAAAAAAAAATAATAATAATAAAATAAAGAAAAAGAAAGGAAAAAAAAGAAAAAGCAAGCAGAAAAAGCCGATAACCCTTTAAACTAAAAGGCAAAGGGTAAAAAGGATCCAAGGCTTTGAGCATTAATGGATAGGAGGGCCCAAAGGAATAAAATCCTGGCCTAAGCGGCTAAATCAAGCTGTCCCTAACCATGTGCTTGTGGCGTGAAGGTGTCAAGTGAAAAGCTTGAGACTAAGCGGTTAAAGTCGTGGTCCAAAGCAAAAAGAGTGTGCTTAAGAACTCTAGGCACCTCAAACTGGGGACTCTAGCAAAGCTGAGTCACAATCTGAAAAGGTTCACTCAGTTATGTGTCTGTGGCATTTATGTATTTGGTGGTAATACTGGAAAACAAAATGCTTAGGGTCACAGCCAAGACTCATAAAGTAGCTGTGTTCAAGAATCAACATACTGAACTACTGAACTAGGAGAGTCAATAACACTATCTGAATTCTGAGTTCCTATGGATGCCAATCATTCTAAATTTCAAAGGATAAAAGTGAGATGCCAAAACTATTCAGGATTGCAGTTGTAAACCCCACTATCAGAAGAGACATGAGCTTAATCGAACTCTCATTCCCATGCAAATTCACATCCTAAGCTTATATTAGTTTTGGTTTCTTGAGGACAAGCAACAGTTTAAGTTTGGTGTTGTGATGCGTGAGCATCTTTCCTATCTTTTCCTAGTGAATTTGCATCTGATTTATTGAGTTTAATTAAGAATTAATTATATTTTAGCCACTATGGATGCTATTTCGAGTTTCATGCAATTTTATTTATTTTAGGTAGCATTCGGATGGATTTGATGAAGTTTCTGCAGAGAAAGAGAAAAAACCAAGGAGATGGCAGCAAGGAGCGACGCGCACGCGTGACTGACGCGTGGGCGTGATCTGGAAGTATCCATGGCGACGCGTACGCGTGACTGACACGTTCACGTGATTTGAAGATTTGCTCAGCGACGCGTCCGTGTGACTCGCGAAAAAGACCATCGACACGTACGCGTGATTGACGCGTACGCGTGACCTGCGCCACGTGCAGAAAAATGCAGAAAACGCTGGGGGCTATTTCTGGGCTATTTTGACCCAGTTTTCAGCCCAGAAAGCACAGATTAGAAGCTGTAGAGTGGACGAAACAAGTGGTCCCCATCCATCCATTGAAGACTTGATTATTTAAATTAATTTAAATTTAAATTCAAATCTTAAATTAGGAAAAGATATTATTTTAATTTTTAGTTTTAGATATTAGATTTTAAATTATTAGGATTAGTTATAAAAGGGAGAAGAAACCTCTCTTTTGAGAGAGGTCCTGGAGAGGATCCCATTCAATCTCAATTTACAATCCTTATTTTCTCTGAACCATGAGCAACTAAACCCCCAATGTTAAGGTTAGGATCTCTGTCTATTTCTATGGATTAATTTTATTGCTTTTTCTACTTTAATTTATGTATGGATTTATAATTTAAGAATTGTTTTCGCTCTTTATTTTATGAATTTAGGTGGAACGGAAGTATGACCCTTTTTCTATTTGAGTTCTTGTAAAACTTGGAAAAGCTCTTTACTTGAACAACAGCTTGAAAACATATTCTCCTAAATTTTAATTATCTGGATTTAACGGGATACGTGACATATAATCCTTTTATTTTAGGTAATTAGAGTTTTTGTAACATATAAATTGGAATTTGATCATCACTCTCTAATTAGAATTAATTGAAGGAATTGGCTTTTGATGAATTTTAGAGGAGACTAGGAAGGTCTAAGGAATTAGGGTCTAGTTACCTATAGTTTGCCATAAATTAAATCCTACATGATTAAAATAGTTAGTAAGAAAAATAATTCCAGAAAAATAGATAACTCTGAAGCCTTAACTATCTTCTCCATATTTTCTTTCCAAAGTATTCACTTGCCTTTCTTCAATATTCTTTATATTGTTTAATGTCTTTTATATTGCATCTCAACACTATTTTCTGTTTGTCTAACTAATCCTATCAAACACTATTGTTGCTTAATCCATTAATCCTCATGGGATCGACCCTTACTCACGTAAGGTATTACTTGGTACGACCCGGTGCACTTTCCGGTTAGTTTGTGGGTTAGAAATACCGCACCACTTCCCCACCATGCTTGGGATTGACGAGGAGGTAGACTTCACTAAACCTCCCATTTATGATTTGAGTGATGGGAAAGAGATAGAAGAATTTGGAGAAGAAGAATGTGAACTTGAGGAGGCTTGGAAAGAGGTAGAGCTTGAAGAACCTTGCCAAGTGGTGGACGCCTGATGATTGGATTTTTGATGGTATAAAATTTCACAAATGAATTCTCGTTGCAAGTATAGTTTCTAAACCAATCACTAATTCTTTCATACAAAAAGTTGTTTGTCACTAGTACAAACCCCTAAAATTAATAAACCGAAGTATTGGACCTCGGGTCGTTCTCCCTAGGAATTACAATAAAGTGTCTTCTTATTGGTTATGAGTTATTTTGGGGTTTTGGATAAGAAGCATGAAAAGTAAATGGCAATGAAAATAAACTAACAACTATAAAAGGCTCTTGGCAAGGTGTGAGAACTAGAAGTCCTATCCTAGCTATCCTTCTCAATTGTGATGAGAATTGTTCATTGCTACCATTTAGTTAATCCTTACTAATTAAAGGAAAGTCAAGTGGATGAATTGACTTGAGCCACAAGTCCTAGCCAACTCCCAAGGAAAGACTAGCTTTAGTGCACTCCAAACCAATTAGCAATCTCTCCAATTATCAATCAACAAAGGAATTAGATAACTCAAGTGTCACTAATTACTCTACCTAGGCCAAGAGGAACAAAATCTACACTAAAATTAAAAGAGACATTTCAACAAACACATAAAGTGCAAGAGGAGTAAACATTATTAAATGCAAGAATTAAAGGAATCTACAACTACAAAAACAAGAGATCAACAATAGAAAAGCAAAGAAGACACATTTACTATGAATTACCTCTTATTGAATTAGAAGAATGTAGAAGGAACAATACTAGATCTACAACAAAGTATAAGAACAACATAAAGGAAATTACAACAAAGGAATAGAAGAAGATTGAATGTAGCAACAAAGAATTGAGAGATAGAAGTGGAAGAAAGCAAAGATTAAAACCTAGATCTAAAAACTAAACCTAATTCTAATCCTAATTCTAGAGAGAAGAGAGAGCTTCTCTCTCTAGAAACTAACTCTAACTACTTCTAAAACTAAACTATGACTAATGATTAAAGTATATCGATTCCTCTTCAATTCTTGGCTTAAATAGCATCAGAAATGAGTTGGATTGGGCCCACAAGGCTTCTAAAATCGCTGGCCACGTGTTGCATTAAGTGAGTCATGTGCCACCAACGGCGCGTCCGCGTACCGTGCGCGTGCGCGCCCCTATGCGTGATGCAACTATGGCAAATCTTATATCGTTTCGAAGCCCCGGATGTTAGCTTTCCAACCCAACTGGAACCGCATCATTTGGACCTCTGTACCTCAAGTTATGGTCAATTAAGTACGAAGAGGTCAGGCTTGACAGCTTTTTGGTTCCATCATTTCTTCATGAGTTCTCAAACTTTACATGCTTTTTCTTCATTCCCTTAATCCAATCTTTGCCTGCTAAATCTGAAATAACTTAACAAACATATCAAGGCATCTAATAGAATCAAGGTGAATTAAATTTAGCTATTTTAAGTCCTAAAAAGCATGTTTTCACTCTTAAGTACAATTAAGGGAGAAGTTATAAAACCATGCTATTTCATTGAATAAATGTGGGTAAAAGTTGATAAAATCCCCAGAAATCAATACAAGATAAACCCTACAAATGGGGTTTGTCAACCTCCCCACACTTAATCCAAGCATGTCCTCATGCTTAAGCCAAGAGAGAAACAAAGGGTATCAACATTTATTCCATGTAAATGAACTATATGCAACTAAATGCAAAATGGTTTTACCTACTTGGTTAAAAATAAATCAATCCTCCAAGTCATTCGTGCACAAGTAGGGCCAAGATCATATAACGATTCATGAATCCTACCAATTCGAATATCAAAATGAAGTTCAAGTAGACTTGCGAGAAGAACGCTCATGAAAGCCGGGAATCAAGGAATTGAGCATCGAACCCTCACCGGAAGTGTTTGCACTCTAGTCGCTCGGTGTTTGGGGTTGATTCCCTCAATTCTCCCTTAATCATGCTTTCCAAGATTTGTTTTTCTTCTAACAATCAACAATTATTCAATGCATGCATACATGTATCATGAGGTCTTTTCTTTAGGTTGTAATGGGGTTAGGGTCAAGGTAGGATCATATATGGCTAGTGGACTTAAGGATTTGAATCTTTGATTAACTTAAACTTTCCCACCTAACCTATATAATGGCCTATACAATTAAGTACTAATCTAACTACCCATTCCTCACTTTTTCACATACTCATGCATTTTCTTTTCATTTCACAACACTTATGCATTGATTCTTATTGAGCTTCACTTTGGGGCATTTTATCCCCTTTATTGCTCTTCTTTTTTTTTTTTTCTTTTTCTATATACATTTTTTCTTTTCTTTTCTTTTTTTCTTTTTCACTTTTATTTCTTTTTCTTTTCATTTTTTTCTTTTTCTTTCAAACTATACACAAGAACATCAATGCATAAGGTCTATACATTTAATCAATACATGAGTATGTACCAATTCCCCAATATAGAAATACAAAACACAAACGCCCTTTTATTCACCCAATGTCCCAAGTTTTCCCACATTTGAATGATACACACACACTAGCCTAAGCTAATCAAAGATCCAAATAAAGGACATTTATTGTTTTTCGCTTTAAGGCTTATAATGTGCTAAATTAAGAACAAATGGGTTAATCATAGGCTCAAATTGGCTAACAATGGATGATAAGAGGTAAGGCTATTTGGGTAAGTGAGTTAATGAAACAATGGCCTCAATCATATAAATGCATGAATACAAGGAATAATGGGACATATAGATTCAAACAAATCAAAGATTACAATCATAGAAAGAGAACAATTACACGCAAGAAGGAAAATAAGTGGTTATAAGATGTAACCACACCATTAGGCTCAAATCTCACAAGCTTGTGTTCTTAGCTCAAAACCATGTTCCAAAATAAATTCTTTCAAGCAAGTTCAACAAAAATTTTCAAATTGGTAGGGTGCCCTAAAAACATAGTTTTTTTTTTTTTTTTTTTGGAAAAGAAATCATCACCATAACCAAGTAGTCCTAATATGAAAGAAGTGGTAAGAATATGTACAAATTCTAACTAACATGCAACCTATCATGCAATGCAATAGCTACTCTAACAAAGAAAAATAAAAAAAAAATTTGGTGTTGAAAAGGAAATTGTTACCCATGGAGATCGGTCGAATGACCTCCCCACACTTGAAGATTGCACCGCCCTCGGTGCATGCAAAGGAGAGCAAGGTGGATGGGTTGCTACAATTGATGAGCTTCTTCGAAAGGTTGTGCGGATGACTTGGTCGTTGCCCCATTTAAAAGCTTTTCCGTTTCCTCCTTTCTTGGTGGCCAGCCTAAAAGGAGAGAAAAAGAAAGAAAATTAAACCTACAAAAAAAGATATCAAAGTAAATAGAACGTAGGCGGGGGCTAATGCCAAATAAGAGTATGATTCTCTACTACATGGTAGCTACAACATGTGAGTGAGAAATCAATATAAGCAAAAGGCATATCAACTGATACTTGATGCAAGAGTAAAGTTAAAGCATGGAGAGTATATTGAGCATCAAGATCAAATAAGAATTGATACAAACAAAATTAGTGATACGCATGAAAGCATTTGATTCTATCCTAACTCAATGATGAAGCGGGACAAGAAAAAAACAAAGGGTAATGAATTAGGAAGGACTAAAGCACTAATCTTATGTGTTGACAAATATTACAATTAATGTAACAAGTCATGAAGCACCAAAACAAATGCAAGAAATTCTCAACAATTGAGTGAGAGAATTCAACACCATTATTAAAATGAGAAATTTAGAAAATAAAATGAGAACAAATAGAATTAAAATGCAAAGAATAAAAGTATGCAAATGTAATAGACAAAAGAAAATGGAAGAGGAGAAATTTTTTTTATTTTTTATTTTTTTATATTTTTTATTTTTTTAGTATTTTATTTAATTATTTATTTATTTATTATTATATTTTTTTTATTATTAAAAAAATTTTTTTTTTCCTTTTTTTTTTATTTATATTAAAAGAGAAAAGAAAAGAAATCTCCAAGAGAGGAAGAAGAGAAAAAAAAATGAGAAAGAAAGAAGAAGAGAAGAGGAAAGAAGGAGAAAGGAGGAAGGAGAAAAGCAGGGTGCAAATCCGCGCGCGCGCGCAAAGCGCGCTCACGCGTGGATGCAGCAGGGACGATCCGCGCGCGCACGCACAGCGCGCTTACGCGTGGATGAGCTTGTGCTCCCAGCACAATGCTGGCACAACGCACGCACAACTCTCTGGGTTTTGTACCAGAAGTTGCGGAAGTGCAATGTGCGCGCGCGCGCACAGCGTGCTAGCGCGCCGATGGCCTTTTTTTTTTTTTTAGCTCCCTATAATGTCCAAAAGTCTTCTTTATTCAATCAAATATCAAACAATTCACAAAAATACAATTTGATTTTAGGATTTATTCATCTACTACTAATGAATACAACATACTAACAACCAATCTTTACAAAGAAATCAATATGAAATGAAAATCTACCTACAATGGCAACTCAAATCACTTATTATACAAAACCAAAAGAGAATGGAAAGAGGTTACCATGGTGGGGTGTCTCCCACCTAGCACTTTTAGTTTAAGTCCTTAAGTTGGACATTTTGAGGGGCTCATTGTCATGGTGGCTTATGTTTGTACTCATCCTTGAATCTCCAAGGATCTTTGCCTCTCAATTGGTTGACAGAATATCCAACCGTCTTCACCAAGCTTGGGCAAAGTTCAACCCAAGATATGAGTCCCCATAGTTGGTCTTCATCTAGCAAGCCGGGGTCCCATATCTTATCTTCGCACCCGTCTTCAATTTGATCCTCATACTTCTTCCTTCCGGGTGGTAGACATATGGAATTCTCTTTAATATACCAAGCCTTCCTTTGAGACCCATGCAAAGTGGTATTCTTCCAATCATCGTTCCTATGCCTTGAAACCTTGACCTCAATGAGCCTAATTCCTAACTTGCAACCACTACACAATTCTCTTTTTCCCTTAAGTCCACAAAGAGCTCTAAGTTGTCCATTATTTTCAATCAAACCATATTCAAGTGGGAAATTAAAGTCTAGAGATAGAGATTTTACCCACTTAAATATTGTATTGGATGGTAACTTGGGAAGGGAGACCTCCCCACACTTAGACAATGCAAGGTCTACTTCCTTGTGCTCTTCTTTGTGTATTTGCACCTCTTTGCGAGCTTCCTTGATTTCAACCTTTCCCCTTTTATCACATAGCTTGGTGTTGTCTTCAAGAACTTTGATTTCTTGCCTAATGGGAGGTGGTTCAATTTTGGATAGAAATTCATTGATGAATAAATCCATTTTTTGGTCAACCTCTTCATATTCTTCAATTTCGATATACACCATGCCAATGTTTTCCTCTTGGTAGCTCTCTTTCTCATTGCTCACCAAGGGTATGGGAGGTTGTGCACACTCTTTTATACTTTTAACTCCATGTCCAATGGGAGAGGATTCCATTGTAGAGAGAAATTCATCCATGATTGAATCCATCTCTTGATAAGCCTCTTCCAAGTCTCCAACGATGATATGCCTTGGAGGTTGCGCACCCTCCTCAGCATCAATATCAAGCTTCTTGGAAGAGTGCTCCATGATGCTACATTCCCTTGGACTTTCAACATCTCCTAAATCTTCAACCACCTCTTCCTTTTCTTCAATGATCATAGGCTCCTCCAATTGTTCCAACACAAAATTTGACTCCTCCTTCTCCACCGAATTTTTTAATTTCTCCTTCATGCTTTGCTCTTCTTTTGACTTTTCCCATGTGGTCACGGAAGTACCTTGAGTATTCAAGCATTGGTGGGCTAAAGTGTGCACCACCTTGGTCAAATTGGTCACAAACTCAAGTGTATCCCGCTTCATGGCTTCTTGTCCTTGGAGTAACAAAGTGAGAGGATCGTCTATTGGGGCTTGGGGTGAATAGAAAGGTTCATTATTTTGGAGAGAGGGTTCATAGTAGGAAGGTGGTTCTTCTTGGTAAGGGTATGGAGATGGTGAGGTTTGAGGTGGTTCATGGTAGTAATCTTGATAAGGTTGTGGTGGTTCTAAAGGTTCTTGCTCATAATGATCACAAGGATGTGGTATGGGTGATTGGTTATATGATGGATAAGGGTCACATAAAGGTACTTGGTAGAAAGGGGCTTGTGAGTATGGTTGAGCATCATGTTGAGGATAAGATTCATAGGCATATGGTGGTGGTTGATTGTCATAAAAGGAGTCACCATAGCCATTGAATTGACATGCATTAGGATGAGAATTATACCTATAAGTGTCCGGAGTTTGATGCCAATAGGAGTGATCAATTCCTTGAGGCTCCTCCCATCTTGGAGTGTTCCATCCTTGGTACATGTTAGCACTGAAGTTCACATTCCCTACAACACAATTAGAGCCAAACTCATAGCCAAAGTGAGAATTCATTATGGAAAAACAAAATAAAACTAACAAAATCTAGTAAACAAGCAAAAGACAAACTATTTACACTATTCACATATGTACAATAACCAATAACATAACACCATTGCAAATCCCCGGCAATGGCGCCATTTTGATGATTGGATTTTTGATGGTATAGAATTTCACAAATGAATTCTCGTTGCAAGTATAGTTTCTAAACCAATCACTAATCCTTTCATACAAAAAGTTGTTTGTCACTAGTACAAACCCCTAAAATTAATAAATCGAAGTATTGGACCTTGGGTCGTTCTCCCTAGGAATTACAATAAAGTGTCTTGTTATTGGTTATGAGTTATTTTGGGGTTTTGGATAAGAAGCATGAAAAGTAAATGGCAATGAAAATAAACTAACAACTATAAAAGGCTCTTGGCAAGGTGTGAGAACTAGAAGTCCTATCCTAGCTATCCTTCTCAATTGTGATGAGAATTGTTCATTGCTACCATTTAGTTAATCCTTACTAATTAAAGGAAAGTCAAGTGGATGAATTGACTTGAGCCACAAGTCCTAGCCAACTCCCAAGGAAAGACTAGCTTTAGTGCACTCCAAACTAATTAGCAATCTCTCCAATTATCAATCAACAAAGGAATTAGATAACTCAAGTGTCACTAATTACTCTACCTAGGCCAAGAGGAACAAAATCTACACTAAAATTAAAAGAGACATTTCAACAAACACATAAAGTGCAAGAGGAGTAAACATTATTAAATGCAAGAATTAAAAGAATCTACAAATACAAAAACAAGAGATCAACAATAGAAAAGCAAAGAAGACACATTTACTATGAATTACCTCTTATTGAATTAGAAGAATGTAGAAGGAACAATACTAGATCTACAACAAAGTATAAGAACAACATAAAGGAAATTACAACAAAGGAATAGAAGAAGATTGAATGTAGCAACAAAGAATTGAGAGATAGAAGTGGAAGAAAGCAAAGATTAAAACCTAGATCTAAAAGCTAAACCTAATTCTAATCCTAATTCTAGAGAGAAGAGAGAGCTTCTCTCTCTAGAAACTAACTCTAACTACTTCTAAAACTAAACTATGACTAATGATTAAAGTATATCGATTCCTCTTCAATTCTTGGCTTAAATAGCATCAGAAATGAGTTGGATTGGGCCCACAAGGCTTCTAAAATCACTGGCCACGTGTTGCATTAAGTGAGTCATGTGCCACCAACGGCGCATCCGCGTACCGTGCGCGTGCACGCCCCTATGCGTGATGCAACTATGGCAAATCTTATATCGTTTCGAAGCCCCGGATGTTAGCTTTCCAACCCAACTGGAACCGCATCATTTGGACCTCTGTAGCTCAAGTTATGTTCAATTAAGTGCGAAGAGGTCAGGCTTGACAGCTTTTTGGTTCCATCATTTCTTCATGAGTTCTCAAACTTTACATTCTTTTTCTTCATTCCCTTAATCCAATCTTTGCCTGCTAAATCTGAAATCACTTAACAAACATATCAAGGCATCTAATAGAATCAAGGTGAATTAAATTTAGCTATTTTAAGTCCTAAAAAGCATGTTTTCACTCTTAAGTACAATTAAGGGAGAAGTTATAAAACCATGCTATTTCATTGAATAAATGTGGGTAAAAGTTGATAAAATCTCCAGAAATCAATACAAGATAAACCCTACAAATGGGGTTTGTCAACGCCTCTAGAAGTGGATGGACGGGAGTGGAACGTGCTTTGTCAAGACCGTTGGAAACTCCTCCACCTAGGTTGTCATCTAACCCTTCATTTGAGTGGGTGAAACTTCTAACTCTTAGCTTTATTATCCCACTTTAATTTGGTTTACTTGAAACGGATGGCCAACTTAGGGCGCTTTGTGGAATTAAGCATAAGAGGAGAATGTTTAGTGGTCAGCGTTGTAAGTCTAGGCTCATTATGGTTGGAAGCTTGAAATTGAAGAGCATGGATTGGTGTAGTGCTCAATTGAATGGGTCTAGGAGGATCGTTTGGTGCCTTCATGAGAATTCGGCTTTTCTACCACCCGAAGGGAACCAATGTGATCAACTTAAAGACGGAAGTGAAAACAAAGTGTGGGATCCCGGATTACAAGAGGAGGATCGACTTTGGGAGCCCATGCTTTGTGAAGAATTCCATCAAAGCTTGGAGTTATTAACTTTGAATGATGAAGCACAATGGAAGTCCAACAATTAGTGGATGTTCAAGGATGGATTCAAGCACAAGCCACCTTGATGAGGAGCTCCCCATAAGTCCAACTTAAGGACAATAAACAAAAGTGCTAGGTGGGAGACAACCCACCATGGTAACTCTTTCCTTTTCCTCTTTTGTAAATATTGGTAAAATTAGTTTAATTTTATGTTTTGTTTAGTTAGTTGCGTTTAATTGGGAGTCTAGTAGGTTAAATAAGGTTTTATGATGTTTTGGTAGTTGTTTGGAGGTTTGGAATGCTTGGTTTGGTACAAAAACAGTGAAAATTTTTGGAATACGGAGCACCAAACCACGCGTACGCGTGCTTCACGCGTACCCGTGATTCAAGCATTTCCAACTGGTATGCGAAATTGTTACTCAGGTTGTGAATTATTGTTCGAAATTGATTCCCTGGCGATGGCACCAAAAACGGATTCACAAAACCATGGTCTAAACATATCTTCACAACTTCGCATAACTAACCAGCAAGTGCACTGGGTCGTCCAAGTAATAAACCTTACGTGAGTAAGGGTCGATCCCACGGAGATTGTTGGTATGAAGCAAGCTATGGTCACCTTGTAAATCTCAGTCAGGCAGATATAAAATAGTTATGGAGTTTTCGAAATTAATACTAAAATAAGGATAGAAATACTTATGTAAATCATTGGTGAGAATTTCAGATAAGCGTATGGAGATGCATTCATTCCTCTGAACCTCTGCTTTCCTGCTGTCTTCATCCAATCAGTCTTACTCCTTTCTATGGTTGGCTTTGTGTAAGGATGTCACCGGTGCCAATGGCTACTTTCAATCCTCTCGGGAAAATGGTCCAAATGCTCTGTCACAGCACGGCTAATCGTCTGGAGGCATCACCCTTGTCGTTGGTTGCATCCTATTCCTCTCTGTGAAAATGGTCCGATGCGTTGTCACTGCATGGCTAATCATCTTGGAGGTTCTCGATCATACTGGAATATAATTTACTATCCTTTTGCGTCTGTCACTACGGCCAGCACTCGCGAGTTTGGAGTTCGTCACAGTCATTCAATCCCAGAGTCCTACTCGGAATACCACAGACAAGGTTTAGACTTTCTGGACTCTCATGAATGCCGCCATCAATCTAGCTTATACCACGAAGATTCTGATTAAGAGATCTAAGAGATACTCATTCAATCTAATGTAGAACGGAAGTGGTTATCAGGCACGCGTTCATAGGGAATGATGATGATTGTCACATTCATCACATTCAGGTTGAAGTGCGAATGAATATCTTAGAAGCGAAATAAGATGAATTGAATAGAAAATAGTAGTACTTTGCATTAATCTTTGAGGAACAGCAGAGCTCCACACCTTAATCTATGGAGTGCAGAAACTCTACCGTTGAAAATACATAAGTAATAATGGTCCAGGCATGGCCGAATGGCCAGCCCCCAAACACGATCAATAGATCAAAAGATAATCCAAAGATGTCTAATACAATAGTAAAAGGTCCTATTTATAATAAACTAGCTACTAGGGTTTACAGAAGTAAGTAATTGATGCATAAATCCACTTCCGGGGCCCACTTGGTGTGTGCTAGGGCTGAGCTTGAAGTCTACATGTGGAGAGGTCATTCTTGGAGTTGAACGCCAGCTTTTGTGCCAGTTTGGGCATTGAACTCCACTTTGCAACTTGTTTCTGGCGCTGGACGCCAGAATTGAGCAGAGAGCTGGCGTTGAACGCCAGTTTGCGTCATCTAAACCTGGGCAAAGTATAGAATATTGTATATTTCTGGAAAGCCCTGGATGTCTACTTTCCAACGCAATTGGAAGCGCGCCATTTTGAGTTCTGTAGCTCCAGAAAATCTATTTTGAGTGCAGGGAGGTCAGAATCCAACAGCATCAGCAGTCCTTCTTCAACCTCTGAATCTGATTTTTTCTCAAGTCCCTCAATTTCAGCCAGAAAATACCTGAAATCACAGAAAAATACACAAACTCATAGTAAAGTCCAGAAATGTGAATTTAACATAAAAACTAATGAAAACATCCCTAAAAGTAACTAGATTCTACTAAAAACATACTAAAAACAATGCCAAAAAGCGTATAAATTATCCGCTCATCACAACACCAAACTTAAATTGTTGCTTGTCCCCAAGGAACTGAAATTCAAGTAGGATAAAAAGAAGAGAATATACTATAAATTCCAAACTATCAATGAAACATAGCTCCAATCAGATGAGCGGGACTTGTAGCTTTTTTTTTTGCCTCTTGAATAGTTTTGGCATCTCACTTTATCCATTGAAGTTCAGAATGATTGACTTCTATAGGAACTCAGAGTTCAGATAGTGTTATTGATTCTCCTAGTTCAGTATGATGATTCTTGAACACAGCTTCTTTATGAGTCTTGGCCGTGGCCCTAAGCACTTTGTTTTCCAGTGTTACCACCGGATACATAAATGCCACAGACACATAATTGGGTGAACCTTTTCAGATTGTGACTCAGCTTTGCTAAAGTCCCCAATTAGAGGTGTCCAGGGTTCTTAAGCACACTCTTTTTTTTTTCTTTGGACCTTGACTTTAACCGCTCAGTCTCAAGTTTTCACTTGACACCTACACGCCACAAGCACATGGTTAGGGACAGCTGGTTTAGCCGCTTAGGCCAGGATTTTATTCCTTTAGGCCCTCCTATCCACTGCTGCTCAAAGCCTTGGGATCCTTTTTAATTGCTCTTGCCTTTTGGTTTTAAGGGTTATTGGCTTTTTCTGCTTGCCTTTTCTTTTTCTTTCTATTTTTTTTTCCGCCTATTTTTTTTTTCTGCAAGCTTTGTTCTTTGCTGCTTTTTTTTGCTTCAAGAATCATTTTTATGATTTTTCAGATTATCAAATAACATGTCTCCTAGTCATCATTCTTTCAAGAGCCAACATATTTAACATTCTTAAACAACAACTTCAAAAGACATATGCACTGTTCAAGCATTCATTCAGAAAACAAGAAGCATTGTCACCACATCAACATAATTAAACTAAGTTCAAGGATAAATTCGAAACTCATGTATTTCTTGTTCTTTTGAATTAAAACATTTTTCATTTAAGAGAGGTGATGGATTCATAGAACATTCATAACTTTAAGACAAAGTTACTAACTACTAATGATCATGTAATGAAGACACAAACATAGATAAGCACTTAACATAGAGAAAACGAAAAACAGAGAAAGTAAGAACAAGGAATGAGTCCGCCTTAGTGATGGTGGCGTTTCCTTCTTGAGGAACCAATGATGTCCTTGAGCTCTTCTATGTCTCTTCCTTGTCTTTGTTGCTCCTCCCTCATTGCTTTTTGATCTTCTCTTATTTCATGAAGGATGATGGAGTGCTCTTGATGTTCCACCCTTAGTTGTCCCATGTTGGAACTTAATTCTCCTAGGGAGGTGTTGATTTGCTCCAAATAGTTTTGTGGAGGAAAATGCATATGAGGCATCTCCGGGATCTCATGGTGATGAGCTTCCTGCGCCTCTTGAGCTCCATGAATGGGCTCTCTTGCTTGCTCCATCTTTTTCTTAGTGATGGGCTTCTCTTCCTCAATGTGAATGTCTCCTTCTATGGAAGCTCCAGCTGAGTAGATAAGATGAGGAAAAGCTAGCCTTGCCCCAGGAGAGGGCTTTTCGGCTATTTTGTAGAGTTCAAGGGAGATGACTTCATGAACCTCTACTTCTTCTCCAATCATGATGCTATGGATCATGATGGTCCGATCCACAGTAACTTCAGATCGGTTGCTAGTGGGGATGATGGAGCGTTGGATGAAATCCAACCATCCTCTAGCGACAGGCTTGAGGTCCAATCTTCTTAGTTGAACCGGCTTTCCTTTGGAGTCAATCTTCCATTGAGCTCCTTCCACACATATGTCCATGAGGACTTGGTCCAACCTTTGATTAAAGTTGACCCTTCTAGTGTAGGGGCGTTCATCTCCTTGCATTATAGGCAAGTTAAACACCAACCTCACATTTTCCGGACTAAAATCCAAGTATTTTCCCTGAACCATTGTAACATAGTTCTTTGGATCCGGGTTCTTACTTTGATCATGATTCTTGGTGATCCATGCATTGGCATAGAACTCTTGAACCATTAGGATGCCGACTTGTTGGATGGGATTTGTTAGAACTTCCCAACCACTTCTTTGAATTTCATGTCGGATCTCCGGATACTCATTTCTTTTGAGTTTGAAAGGGACATCGGGGATCACCTTCTTCTTGGCCACAACATCATAGAAGTGGTCTTGATGAGCTTTGGAGATGAATCTTTCCATCTCCCATGACTCGGAGGTGGAAGTTTTTGTCTTCCCTTTCCCTTTTCTAGAGGATTCTCCAGTCTTAGGTGCCATCAATGGTAATGGAAAAATAAAAAGCTTATGCTTTTACCACACCAAACTTAGAATATTGCTTGCCCTCGAGCAAGAAAATAAAGAATTAGATGAAGAAGAAGAAGAAAAGATGGAGAAGAGGGGGGAGGTGTGTTTCGGCCAAGAAGAGAAGAGAGGGTTGTGTTGTGTGAAAATGAGGAAGAATGGAAGGCTTTATATAGGGAAGGGAGGGGGGGTTAAGGTTCAGCCATATGGGTGGGTTTGGGTGGGAAATTGATTTGAATTTTGAAGGTAGGTGGAGTTTATTAGGTAGGTTTATGGGGAAGAGTGGGTGGATGTGAGTGGTGAAGGGTTAATAGGGAAGAGAGATGGAGGTGATAGGTGAAGGATTTTGGGGAAGAGTGTTTATTGGGAATAGAGGATGATTGAGAAGAGAGAAGAGAATCAGTGGAGGTAGCTGGGGATCCTGTGGGGTCCACAAATCCTGAGATGATCCTGTGGGGTCCACAGATCCTGAGATGATCCTGTGGGGTCCACAGATCCTGAGGTGTTCAAGGATTTACAACCTTGCACCAAATTAGGCATGTAAAATGCCCTTGCACACAACTCTGGGTGTTCAGCGCCAGGTTGGTGCCTATTTTGGGCGTTTAACGCCCATTTGTTGCCCATTTCTGGCGTTGAACGCCAGAACCATGCTTGTTCTGGGCGTTCAGCGCCAGCTCTTCTCCAGGGTGCAATTCTGGCGTTCAGCGCCCAGATGCTGCCCATTTTGGGCATTAAGCGCCCAGATACTGCCCATTTTGGGCGTTCAGCGCCAGAACCATGCTCTGTTCTGGCGTTGAACGCCAGACAGGTGCTTCCTCCAGGGTGTGATTTTTCTTCCGCTGTTTTTGATTCTGTTTCTAAATTTTTTTGTTTATTTTGTGACTCCACATGATCATGAACCTAAGAAAACATGAAAAACAACAATAAAATTAGATAAATAAACATTGGGTTGCCTCCCAACAAGCGCTTCTTTAATGTCAATAGCTTGACAGTGGGCTCTCATGGAGCCTCACAGATGTGCAGAGCTTTGTTGAGACCTCCCAACACCAAACTTAGAGTTTGGATATGGGGGTTTGACACCAAACTTAGAGTTTGGTTGTGGCCTCCCAACACTAAACTTAGAGTTTGACTTTGGGGGCTTTGGTTGACTCTGCTTTGAGAGAAGCTTTTTCTGCTTCCTCTTCATGGATGCAGAGAGAGATCCTTGAGTTGTAAACACATGGTTGTCCTTATTTAATTGAAGGATCAATTCTCCTTTGTCCACATCAATCACAGCTCTTGCTGTGGCTAGGAAAGGTCTTCCTAGGATAATGGATTCATCCTCTTCCTTTCCAGTATCCAGGACTATGAAATCAGCAGGGATGTAAAGGCCTTCAACCTTTACTAACACATCCTCTACTTGTCCATATGCCTGTTTTCTTGAATTGTCTGCCATCTCTAATGAGATTTTAGTAGCTTGCACCCCATAGATTCCCAGTTTCTCTATTATAGAGAGGGGCATGAGGTTTATTCCTGAACCAAGGTCACACAGAGCCTTAAAGATCATGGTGCCTATGGTACAAGATATTATGAACTTTCCAGGATCCTGTCTCTTCTGAGGCAATGTCAGTTGATCCAGATCACTTAGTTCATTGGTGAACAAGGGAGGTTCATCTTCCCAAGTTTCAATACCAAATAATTTGGCATTTAGCTTCATGATTGCACCAAGGAACTTGGCAGCTTGCTCTTCAGTAACATCCTCATTCTCTTCAGAAGAGGAATACTCATCAGAGCTCATGAATGGCATAAGGAGGTTTAATGGAATCTCTATGGTCTCTAGTTGAGCCTCAGATTCTTTTGGTTCCTCAGAAAGAAACTCCTTATTGATCACTGGACGTCCCAGGAGGTCTTCCTCCTTGGGATTCACGTCCTCTCCTTCCCTTACAGGTTCGGTCATGGTGGTTATGTCAATGGCCTTGCACTCTCCTTTTGGATTTTCTTCTATATTGCTTGGGAGAGTACTAGGAGGGATTTCAGTGATCCTTTTACTCAACTGGTCCACTTGTGCTTCCAAATTTCTAATGGAAGACCTTGTTTCATTCATGAAACTTACAGTGGCCTTCGACAGATCAGAGACTAAGTTTGCTAAATTAGAGGTATTTTGTCCAGAGTTCTCTGTCTGTTGCTGAGTGGATGATGGTAAAGGTTTACTACTGTTGAACCTGTATCTTCCACCATTATTAAAGCCTTGTTGAGGCTTTTGTTGATCCTTCCATGAGAGATTTGGATGATTTCTCCATGATGGATTATAGGTGTTTCCATAAGGTTCACCTAAGTAATTCACCTCTACTATTGCAGGGTTCTCAGGATCATAAGCTTCTTCTTTAGAAGATGCCTCTTGAGTACTGTTGGATACAACTTGCAATCTATTCAGACTCTGAGAAATCATATTGACTTGCTGAGTCAATATTTTGTTCTGAGCCAATATGGCATTCAGAGTATCAATTTCAAGAACTCCCTTCTTCATAGGCGTCCCATTATTCATAGGATTCCTCTCAGAAGTGTACATGAACTGGTTATTAGCAACCATGTCAATGAGTTCTTGAGCTTCTGCAGGCATTTTCTTTCGGTGAATGGATCCACCTGCAGAAGTATCCAATGACATCTTTGATAGCTCAGATAAACCATCATAGAATATATCCAGGATGGTCCATTCTGAAAGCATGTCAGAAGGACACTTTTTGGTCAGCTGCTTGTATCTTTCCCAAGCTTCATAGAGGGATTCACCTTCTTTCTGTATGAAGGTTTGAACATCCACTCTAAGCTTGCTCAGCTTTTGAGGAGGAAAGAACTTGGCTAAGAAAGCCGTGACCAGCTTATCCCAAGAGTTCAGGCTGTCTTTGGGTTGAGAGTCCAACCACACTCTAGCTCTGTCTCTTACAGCAAAAGGGAAAAGCATGAGCCTGTAGACTTCAGGATCTACTCCATTAGTCTTAACAGTATCACATATCTACAAGAATTCAGTTAAGAACTGAAAAGGATCTTCAGATGGAAGTCCATGAAACTTGCAGTTCTGCTGCATCAGAGAAACTAATTGAGGTTTCAGCTCAAAGTTGTTTGCTCCAATGGCAGGAATGGAGATGCTTCTTCCATGTAAATTGGAATTTGGTGTAGTAAAGTCACCAAGCATCCTCCTTGCATTATTATTATTTTTGGCTGCCATCTCCTCTTCCTGTTCGAAAATTTCTGAAAGGTTATCTCTGGATTGTTGTAATTTAGCTTCTCTTAGTTTCCTCTTCAGAGTCCTTTCAGGTTCTGGATCTGCTTCAACAAGAATATTCTTGTCCTTGCTCCTGCTCATATGACAAAGAAGAGGGCACAGAAATAATAATAATAATAATAATAATAATAAGGATCCTTTATACCACAGTATAGAGGTCCCTGTGTGAGTAGAAGAAAAGAAGAAGAAAAAATTCGAACACAGATGGAAGAGGGGGTTCGAATTTGGTGAGTGATGTGAGGAAGAGATGTTAGTAGATGAATAAATAATTAGAATGAGATGAGAGAGGGAGAATTTCGAAAATAATTTTTGAAAAAGAGTTAGTGATTTTTGAAAATAGTTTTTGAAAAAGGTTAGTAATTTTCGAAAATAAAAAATCAAAAATTAAAATAATTAGTTAATTAAAAAGAATTTTTGTAAAAGAGGGAAGATATTTTCGAAAATTAGAGAGAGAGAGAGTTAGTTAGGTAGTTTTGAAAAAGACAAGAAACAAACAAAAAGTTAGTTAGTTAGTTGAAACAAATTTGAAAAGATAAGAAGTTAGGAAGTTAGAAAAGATATGATAGAAATTAGTTTTTGAAAAAGATTTAATTTTTAAAATCTCAATTAATGACTTGATTCACAAGAAATCACAAGATATGATTCTAGAACTTAAAGTTTGAATCTTTCTTAACAAGTAAGTAACAAACTTGAAATTTTTGAATCAAAACATTAATTGATGATGTTATTTTCGAAAATATGATGTAAAATTAAGAAAAAGATTTTTGAAAAATATTTTTGAAATTTTTGAAAATAACTAAAAAAAATTGAAAAAAGATTTGATTTTTGAAAAAGATTTTGAAAAAGATAAGATTTTTAAATTGAAAATTTGATTTGACTCATAAAAACAACTAGATTTTAAAAATTTTTGAAAAAGTCAACTCAAATTTTTGAATTTTATGAGAGAAAAGAGGGAAAGATATTTTTTTTATTTTTGAATTTTTATGATGAGAGAGAAAAACATGAAAAAGATTCAATGCATGAAATTTTTTGGATCAAAACAATGAATGCATGCAAGAATGCTATGAATGTCAAGATGAACACCAAGAACACTTTGAATGTCAAGATGAACATCAAGAACATATTTTTGAAAATTTTTTTATGCAAAGAAAACATGCAAGACACCAAACTTAGAAATCTTTAATGCTTAGGCACTAAGAATTCAAGAATGCATATGAAAAACAAGAAAAGACACAAAACATGAACACATCAAGATCAAACAAGAAGACTTACCAAGAACAACTTGAAGATCATAAAGAACACTATGAATGCATGAATTTTTCAAAAAATGCAAGATGAACATGCAATTGACACCAAACTTTCAACTTGACTCAAGACTCAAACTAGAAACACAAAAAATATTTTTGATTTTATAATTTTCTAATTTTTTTGTATTGTTTCGAAAATTATTTGAAAAACAAAAATAAGGATCCCAAAATTTTTAATATGAATTCCAGGAATCTTATGCTCTTTAGTCTAAAGCTCCAATCAAAGGGTCAGGCATGGCTTAATAGCCAGCCAAGCTTTAGTATGTAACTCAGACATGACATGCCTGACATGCCCTATCCAGAAGAATTAGACATGGCTTTACAGCCAGCCAGGCTTCAACATGCTTCATGAAACACTAGAATTCATTCTTAAAAATTTTGAAGAAAAATATATTTTTGAAAACATTTTTATTTTTTTTCTTTTTTTTTTTTTGAAAACAAAGGAGAAATTTTTTGAAAGATTTTTTTGAAAGATTTTTGAAAACTTTTTGAAAAGAAAACGAAAAGAAAGTTACCCAATCTGAGCAACAAGATGAACCGTCAGTTGTCCAAACTCGAACAATCCCCGGCAACGGCGCCAAAAACTTGGTATGCGAAATTGTTACTCAGGTTGTGAATTATTGTTCGAAATTGATTCCCTGGCGATGGCACCAAAAACGGATGCACAGAACCATGGTCTAAACATATCTTCACAACTTCGCATAACTAACCAGCAAGTGCACTGGGTCGTCCAAGTAATAAACCTTACGTGAGTAAGGGTCGATCCCACGGAGATTGTTGGTATGAAGCAAGCTATGGTCACCTTGTAAATCTCAGTCAGGCGGATATAAAATAGTTATGGAGTTTTCGAAATTAATACTAAAATAAGGATAGAAATACTTATGTAAATCATTGGTGAGAATTTCAGATAAGCGTATGGAGATGCATTCATTCCTCTGAACCTCTGCTTTCCTTCTGTCTTCATCCAATCAGTCTTACTCCTTTCTATGGCTGGCTTTGTGTAAGGATGTCACCGGTGCCAATGGCTACTTTTAATCCTCTCGGGAAAATGGTCCAAATGCTCTGTCACAGCACGGCTAATCGTTTGGAGGCATCACCCTTGTCGTTGGTTGCATCCTATTCCTCTCTGTGAAAATGGTCCGATGCGCTGTCACTGCATGGCTAATCATCTTGGAGGTTCTCGATCATACTGGAATAGAATTTACTATCCTTTTGCGTCTGTCACTACGCCCAGCACTCGCGAGTTTGGAGTTCGTCACAGTCATTCAATCCCAGGGTCCTACTCGGAATACCACGGACAAGGTTTAGACTTTCCGGACTCTCATGAATGCCGCCATCAATCTAGCTTATACCACGAAGATTCTGATTAAGAGATCTAAGAGATACTCATTCAATCTAATGTAGAACGGAAGTGGTTGTCAGGCACGCGTTCATAGGGAATGATGATGATTGTCACGTTCATCACATTCAGGTTGAAGTGCGAATGAATATCTTAGAAGCGAAATAAGATGAATTGAATAGAAAACAGTAGTACTTTGCATTAATCTTTGAGGAACAGCAGAGCTCCACACCTTAATCTATGGAGTGCAGAAACTCTACCGTTGAAAATACAAAAGTAATAATGGTCCAGGCATGGCCGAATGGCAAGCCCCCAAACGCGATCAATAGATCAAAAGATAATCCAAAGATGTCTAATACAATAATAAAAGGTCCTATTTATAATAAACTAGCTACTAGGGTTTACAGAAGTAAGTAATTGATGCATAAATCCACTTCCGGGGCCCACTTGGTGTGTGCTAGGGCTGAGCTTGAAGTCTACACGTGGAGATGTCATTCTTGGAGTTGAACGCCAGCTTTTGTGCCAGTTTGGGCGTTGAACTCCACTTTGCAACTTGTTTCTGGCGCTGGACGCCAGAATTGAGCAGAGAGCTGGCGTTGAACGCCAGTTTGAGTCATCTAAACTTGGGCAAAGTATGGAATATTATATATTCCTGAAAAGCCCTGGATGTCTACTTTCCAACGCAATTGGAAGCGCGCCATTTTGAGTTCTGTATCTCCAAAAAATCCATTTTGAGTGCAGGGAGGTCAGAATCCAACAGCATCAGCAGTCCTTCTTCAACCTCTGAATCTGATTTTTGCTCAAGTCCCTCAATTTCAGCCAGAAAATACCTGAAATCACAGAAAAACACACAAACTCATAGTAAAGTCCAGAAATGTGAATTTAACATAAAAACTAATGAAAACATCCCTAAAAGTAACTAGATTCTACTAAAAACATACTAAAAACAATGCCAAAAAGCGTATAAATTATCCGCTCATCACCAACCATCCACGCGCACGCGTCATGCACGCGTACGCGTGGATTGCATATTTTCACCCCCAAGCCATTCTTCCCGAGGGTTGCACGAACAGCGCGCGTGCACTGTGCCTTTCATGCAAGGCTGGTCACGCGTACGCGTCGCTCTCGAAATAACCCATCCACGCGCACGCGTGCTGCACGCGTACGCGTCGTCCCCATTTCGTCATTTCCACGCGCACGCGTCATGCACGCGTACGCGTGGTTTGCCCTGTATCAACCATCTTCTTTTCTTCTCTTATTTTCATTTCTTTCCTTCTTCTCTCTTCTTTTCTTTCCACCCTTTAAACATCATCCAACACTACCAAACACCATATAACACCATTTTTTTTAGTAGCTAGTTAGTTTAATTTTTGTCTAACTTTTACTTTTCATTATAAGTGTTGGATTACTCATTTTGTTGCTAATTCTTGCTGCCTATTATTAACTGAATTCTATTTTAGCATAATTGTTTTTATTTTTTTCATTGTTGGATTTCTTTGTTGAGGTTAAAATTTGTTACTTGGTTTTCAGTTTTCAGGTTTAACATTCGTAAACACTAAGTACATGTTACATTGCCTTTAAGATTCTTAACTCTTTTGAATTGCATGTTTTGGCCACCATGCATTCATCATCCATCGCTAGGCAATTGTATATTATCATTGCATTTTTTTTAGGCGATGCTTGTTTGTGATTTACCTTTATTGACATCACCTATTTCATGCATTGAGATTTTGGAATTGTGAAATCGGATCGAAAGCTTACCTAAGTGACATATTTTTTAGCTTTCTAAGCTTTGTGGGCCATGCTTGCTATGTGATTGATTTTTTATTTCTATATTCTTTTTCTAAGTTCCATGGCATCCATGTCTCCCACCTCTATGTCACTTAGGTCAATATGTGGCATTGATTGTTGTGTAAGTTTCATATACCATTTTGTCCACTAAGTTTACTTACACATCAATCAATGTCCGTTCATAATCCAATTTAAAAAATTGCTTGATTTTTTCTTGAATGCTTTTATGCTTCTTCACTACTTGTTTGGTTGCCTTAACCTACAAGTCTTTTAAAGTATCTCAAGCACACTAGATTGATTGAAGTGTATGCTTTCATTTGTATAATTGAGATATAGCTTTTAAAGCTAGTATGTGTGTTCTAAACCGCATGCAACTTAGAATGCACACACCTATTTTAAATTAATGTCACACTAATTCACTCACTCCATTCTAGTGGGTTACCTCATTCCAATAATTTACGCTTCCTTACTTTTTATTTTCTCATCTTACGGTGTTATTCTATATTTTTCATGACTGATGCACCATAAGCAAAAATAGAAGCGGAAAAAAAGAACACGGAGCACCGGTTGATCCGCCAGCTGAGGGTGGCAACTCGAAAAGTCGCCGTACCCCCTTGCTCATCGTTGAGTGCACCGAGGATGGTGCAAACTTTTAAGTGTGGGGAGGTCGTCCGACCAGTCGACGCCTTTGGGTGACAAGTTTCTAATCCCAATACTTTTGCATTTCATTTTTAGGTCTTTTAGGAATTGTTGTTGCACTTTCCTATTTTTCATCTATATAATAAGCTTAGTCAAAATAATGAAAATTTTCAAGGATTTTATCTATAAGGTACCCCAATTGATTGGGGAAAAAATTTTTTTGAACTTGCTTGAACTACATATATTGTGGAACATGATTTTTGAGCTAAGAACATAAGCATGTGGGACTTGAGCCTAATTGTGTGGTTACATCATATATAACCACTTACTTTCATTATTGTGTGCATTATTCTCTTCCTATGATTGTAATCTTTGATTTGTTTGATTCTTTATGTCCATTATTTTGTGTATACATGCACTTATATGATTGAGACCATTGTTTCAAATAACTCACTTACCCAAATAGCCTACCTTTTATCTTCAATTGTTAACCAATTTTGAGCCTATACTTAACTCATTTGTTCTTAATTTTAGCACATTACAAGCCTAAAAGCGAAAAATAATAAATGTCTCTTGTTCGGATCTTTGATTAGCTTAGGCTAGTGAGAGTGTTCATTACTTAATTTTGGGAAAGTTGGGTACATTGGGTAGGGATAAAAGTATATTTTGCAATTTTGGTTGAAAATCTTGAAAATTGGGTACATACTCATGTTTCAATTATGTTTAAACCGTATACATTGAACCTCTTGTATATATATTTTAGTTTGAAAAGAAAAATGATGAGAAAAAAAAAAGAAAAAAAAAAATATATATATATATATAAAGAAAAGAAAGAAAAAGAAAAGCAATAAAAGGGGGACAAAATACCCCAAAGTAAAGTTCAATAAAAATCAATGAATATGTGTGGTGATAAAAAAGAGAATGCATGAGTGTGTGAAAAAGTGAAAAATGGGTAGTTAAGTTAGCTTTGAAATTGTATAGGTTGTTATATAGATTGGGTGGGAAGTTTATGTTAATCAAAGATTCAAATCTCAAGCTCACTTGACCATATGCATCCTTACCTTGACCCTAGTCCCATTACAACCTATGGAAAGTCCTCATGATATTTGTATGCATGCATGGAATAATTGTTGATTGTTAGATGAAAAATAAATCTTGGAAAGCATGATTAGGGGAGAATTGAGTGAATCAACCCTATACACTTGAGTGAATAGAGCGGATACACATCTGGTGAGGGTTCGATCGCTCAATTACATGTTTCCACCCATGATCATCTATTCTTGCAAGTTTGTAAAATCTTTCAATAATTCAATTCAATTGTGGGTTTGAATTTACTGCTATGGCTTTAGCCGTTGTACTTATATATGTATTCTTGTAAGTTGACTTATTTTGACCAAGTAGATGCATTCATGTAGATAGATTGCATATAGATAGATTGTATATAGTTAGTTTGCATTGAATAAATGTTGATACCCCTTTGCTTCTTTCTTGATTTTAGCATGAGGACATGCTTAGTTTAAGTGTGGGGAGGTTTGATAAACCCTAATTTTGTGGTTTATCTTGTGCTTATTTTAGGGGATTTTATCACCTTTTCTCACATTTATTCAATGAAATAGCATGGTTTTGTAATTCTCTCTTAAATTGTGCTTAAGTGTAAAAACATGCATTTTAGGCCCTTAAATTGGTGATTTTAATTCACTTTAATTCCATTCGATGCCTTGATGTGTTTGTTGAGTGATTTCAGGTCCATAAGGCAAGTATTGGACGGAAGAAATGAGGAGAAAAGCATACAAAGTGGAGAATGCATGAGGAAACAAGGATTTGGAGTACATCAACCCACGCGCACGCGCAGAAGACACGCACGCGTGGAAGTGAAGTTGCATGGCGACGCGTACGCGCACATGACGTGTACGCGTGGATAGGAAAATCGCCAAGTGATGCGCACGCGTGACCCACGCGTATGCGTCGATGCTCGAACGTGACTCGCTTAAACGCAAAACACTGGGGGAAATTTCTGAGCTGCCCAGGCCCAAATCCAACTTGTTTCTGAGGGTATTTGATTCAGAATTGAAGATTGAGCAAGGGGGAGCACTTAGTTAGTCATGATGAGCCTTTAGTTAGTTTTCTTGAGAGAGAAGCTCCCTCTTCTCTCTAGAATTAGGTTAGGATTAGGTTAAGTTCTCTTAGATCTAGGTCCGATTTCATGTTCTCTTCTTGTTTCCTTTATGAATTCTTGCTTCTACACCTTCATTCTCTTAGTTTGTGATGTTAATTTTACTTTTATGCCTCTTTTATGTTCATGCACTCATGTTGAATTTGAATCCCTTTTAATGCAATTTGATGATTGATGCTCTTTTATTGTTGATTTGAGTTGTGAATCTCATTTTCCTTACAATTGATAGTTGGTAGCTTTATATTTCTTGCACTTTTACTATGCTTTCCTATTATGCCTCCCAAGTGTTTGACAAAATGCTTGGTTGGATGTTAGAGTAGATCTTGAGCATTCTTGGCTTGAAAAGAGTAATTAGGTAATCTTGAGTCATGAATACCCAACTCATGTGGGCAATCTATAGTTGTTAGTTAATATGATTTCCATTGACTCTAATCTCTTGCTAATTCCATTAGTAAGTTGATTAGGAATTTTGGATTGAGATTAACTAGTCTTGTTTGACTTTCTCTTATGGAAGATAACTTACACCTTCTTCCAACATTGGAGATGACGAAATAGGATAAATTCTTGTTAAGTTGATAAACCACTATTTTATGGTTTATATTGTGTTTAATTGTGTGGTTTTATCACGATCCTTACCCACTTATTCATTAAATTAGCATGCAATTATAATTCCTTCCTGAATTTATTACATGTTTGAAAACTGCTTCCTAGAGACTTTAATTATGTATTTTTAATTCTCCTTTATTCCATTCGATGCCGTGATCTGTGTGTTGAGTGTTTCAGACTTTACAGGGCATGAATGAGTTGGAGATTGGAAAGGAAGCTGGCAGAAATGGAAGGAATACAAGAATTTGAGGAGATAACCAGCGAGAAGTGACGCGGTCGCATGGCTCACGCGACCGCGGAAAGAGAGCAAATCGCAGTGACGCGGCCGCATGGCTCACGCGGCCGCGCGGATTGGAAGAGCTAAAGCGACGCGGTAGCATGGACGACGCGAACGCGTGGCAAGGAAAAGCGCGAATGACGCGTCCGCATGGGTGGCGCGATCGCGTGACATGTGCGATCTGCATAATCTGCAGAACTCGCTGGGGGTGATTTTGGACCTTATTTCGACCCAGTTTTTGGCCCGGAACAGCAGAGTAGAGCCAGAGAACATGCAGAAACAAAAGACAACATTCATTCTACACAGTTTTCAGTTTTAGATCGAGTTTTACTCCTCCTCTAGGTTTTTTTTCTTTAGTTTTTAGGATTTAATTTTCAATTGGTCTTAGCATTGGAACATTGAGAAGAGTTAGTACTTCATCAAGACTTCGTCATTCTAGTTCGTTCTCTTAACTTGGTTTTATTATTCCATGTTCTTTGCTTTGCTCAATTTTGTCAATTGAATACTTTTATGATTATTTAATACAAGGGTTATTTCTTTTATTTTAATTCATTTTAATTTCCAATAATCATGTCTTCTTTTAATTCCCTTTCATGTGTTATGGATTTATTATTTACAATGAGCGAGTAGTTCCCTCACTTGATGGGGAGTTGATTGAAAGGAACTCTTGAGTTGGAAGGATTGAAAGAAAATTTGTAATTGGGTTAACTGTTGGATTGCTATCTAGTCACTAACACCAATCCCTTTGAACTAAGTGGGTTGCAACTCGTGAACAGATCTAGCATTCCAACTCGTTTGACTTTCCTTTACCTAGTAAAGGATAACTAAACAGAACAATCATTAATTATCAATTAATCTTGAAATCATTCCATCAATAATAGAGATTCGAACTAATCAACTCCCACTCAAGGCTTTTACTCATATTATTTAATTTTCTCAATTTAATTTTCCATCTACTTACCTCAGTTTCTTTGGAAACATCTGATTAATAAAATAGCACACTTTTCTGCAACTCGTGGGAGACGACCTGGGACTCAAACTCCCAATAATTTTTACTTTAAATTCTCTGTGACATATTTCTAAATTGATAGGCAGATTTTCGGTGAGTTAAGAACTATACTTACAACGTAACTATTTTAATAATTTTTAATTCACCAACTTCTGTGCTCCGTCAATTTTTGGCACCGTTGCCGGGGAGTTGCAATAGAGTGCTAAAGTTTTTAATTAGAATTTATGTATTTGCATTCTATTTTATTGTTTTTACTATGAGCTGCATGTTTTTTTCGTCAAATGACGCGTTCACTACCTGACCCCAACTTGCCAATATTCGATCCTGAAATTGAAAGGACTATTTCACGAATAAGGCGAGCTAAGCGTCGGTTAGTCCTCTCTGAAGACGAATCTAAAACGTCAGTTGAGGAAGAAACCAGCCCCCGTTCTACTAATTCGGTTGTTTTACGAGCCGGAGACATGGCAGCTAGGAGAGTTACCATCCAGGAGGAAGGAGCTCCTGATTTTACAATGCAACCGTTTCAAGCGCATCATCCAGCGGTAGCTACAGATTTTGAAATAAAGACCGCACTGCTAAATTTGATGTCCAAGTTTCATGGCTTACCTGCTCAAGAGCCCATCAAGCACTTGAGAGATTTCCAGGCAGCCTGTTCCACTGTCAGGCGTGATGGTACTGATGAAACTTCAATTTTGCTGAAAGCTTTCCAATTTTCTCTTGAGGGAAAGGCAAGAGAGTGGTACTACACTCAACCTCTAGCAAATGTATCCAACTGGGATACACTCAGAAAGGAGTTTTTGGAGAAATTCTTTCCATCTGAAGTTATTGATAAACTGAGGAAGGATATTTCCACTATTGTTCAGGATGACAATGAGTCTCTCTTTGAATACTGGGAGCGCTTCAATAATCTTCTGGAAGCATGCCCCCACCATAGGATTAATAAGATGGTGTTACTCAGCTATATCACACAGGGTATGAGGCCCCAAGATAAGACCACATTGGAAAGTGCCAGCAATGGGTCTATGAAGAAGTACAAGACCACTGATGAAGCATGGCAATTGATCAGTGATTTAGCTGAATGTACTAGGAACCACAGGCAAAAGCAAGGCCGTTCAAAAGCCGTTGCAGAAGTATCCTCTAACAGAGAGACTGCGGCTCGAGCTCAGAGTATATGTGAGATGACCAACTTGCTGAAGCAGATGCAATTGAATCAACAACAAGCTCAGCAAGCTCAACCCCCTCAACCACAGCAAAACTAATAACTAGTCCCACAGAGAGTTTGTAGAATCTGTGCTGATTATAGCCATTATACTGATGAATGCCCGCAGCTCTAACAAGAAGACAACATGGTGGCATCCACTCATAACTTCTATGACCGCCCCAACCAAGGGTACAATCAAAGTGGAAATAATAACCATGGATGGCAGGACAATTCTAACCAAAATTGGAGGGACAACAATAACAGAGGAGGCAGAGATAATTAGGGAAATCAGAGGTGGAATAATAACAACAACAGGCAGCAGAATCAACCTTACAAAGCACCTCACCTGAGGCAAAACCAAGGACCACAGCACAATCAACAGCAGACCTCTCAATTCACTCATTCTTCTTCATCTCCTAATGAAGAGTTACTACAATCTTTTGAGCGAAGACAACAGACCATGGAAAATAACATCATGAATAGTATTAATGCCAGTTTGAACGGTCTGACCTCTACTTTGCAAGCTCTTGTCTCACAGATTGGAGCAACGTAAAATTCCAGTAACCAACCTTTAAGCTCCACTGGAATCCCCTCTCAACCATTACCCAATCCAAAGGGAGGCATTAATGCCATCACCCTAAGGTCCGGAACCACTCTGCAGGAGAGGAACCAGGAGGAACCAAGCCCACCAGAACACGCCTCAGCTGAAGAGGTGGTAGAAATAGAAGATGTTGAGGAGGAAGAGGACATAGAGGACATAGCTGGAGAAGAAATAGCTCAACCACAAAAGAAAGCACCAAAAGGCGCAGACACTACAGAAAACACTACTCCTATTCCATTTCCACAACTTGCAAGGAAGCCCAGGAAGAAGCTGGAACCCGATCCTAAAATGGTAGAAATATTCAAAAAGGTCGAGGTAACTGTTCCTCTTTTTGATGTTATTCAGCAAGTACCTAAATATGCAAAGTTTCTAAAAGATTTGTGTATTCATAAAGACAAAATTAATGAATTAGAAACTATTCCTTTAGGTAGTTCCATATCTGCTTTAATGGGAGGATTACCTGAAAAATGTAGTGATCCAGGTCCTTGTATAGTTAGCTGTACTATTAGTGGTGTAGTAATTTATGATTGCATGTGTGATTTAGGAGCATGTGTTAGTATAATGCCTTTGTCTATATATGATATTTTGAGGCTCCCTCCCTTAGAAAGGTCGGCAGCTCGTTTTTTGTTAGCAGATAAAAGCATTATTACAGTGGCTGGAGTTGCTGAAGATGTTTTGGTGAACATTAAAGCGCTTATATTTCCCACTGATTTTTATATCTTGGAGATGCCCCATAATGATTCAGATAAGCCATCATCAATCCTACTTGGAAGACCATTCCTGAAGACATCAAAATTCAAATTGGATGCTTTTTCAGGAACATACTCCTTTGAAATAGATGGCCGTATAGTAATTTTCAATCTGAATGGAGTCATTGACAACCCTCCAGAAGATCGTTTTATCTTCCAGTTTGATGTCATAGATGAAAGTGTAGCTGAAGTTCACAAGGAAGAGTTAGAAGAGAGGCACACTGGACAAGGTCCAAATGTGGGGACCCTTTTAACTGACAATGAGGGCACTTCGTCATTTTCACAAGCTCCAGATAATCCAGAGCCTGCCCATGATCAGAAGTTAGAATTAAAACCCCTCCCTCCGCATCTCAAATATGCTTATCTTGAAGATGAGCAGAAGTTTCCAGTTATTATTGGAAGGGAACTTACTTCTCAACAAGAAGAGCAGTTACTTGATGTGCTGAGAAAGCATAAGAAGGCAATTGGGTGGAGTTTGGCAGACATAGTAGGAATCAACCCTCAAGTATGTGAGCACAGAATATTTTTAGAAGAGGGAGCAAGACCTGTCCGTCAACCCCAAAGAAGATTGAATCCCACCATCTTGGAAGTTGTCAAAAAGGAAGTGACCAGACTATTGGAAGCAGGTATCATATATCCTATTTCAGACAGTGAATGGGTAAGCCTAGTACAAATGGTGCCCAAGAAGTCTGGAGTCACTACAGTGAAGAACGAGCATGGAGAGCTCATAGCGACTAGAGTTCAGAATGCTTGGAGAGTCTGCATTGATTACAGGCGTCTCAACCAAGCTACCCGTAAGGATTACTACCTACTTTCATTCATTGATCAAATGCTGGATTGCCTGTCAGGTAAATCACATTATTGATTTTTAGATGGTTACACAGGTTATTTCCAGATTCATATAGCTCCTGAGGATCAGGAAAAGACTACTTTTACATGTCCTTTTGGGACTTATGCTTACAAGAGAATGCCCTTCGGCTTGTGCAATGCATCAGCTACTTTCCAAAGGTGCATGATGAGTCTTTTCTCTGACCTTATTGAGGATTGTATGGAAGTTTTTATGGACGATTTTAGCGTTTATGGTGATTCTTTTAGCCTTTTCTTGGATGGATTATCTAGAGTGTTAGATAGATGTGTTAATACAAACCTTGTATTAAATTTTAAAAAATGTCACTTTATGGTAAAACAAGGGATTGTATTGGGACATGTGGTATCTAATAATGGCATTTCTGTAGACCCCGCAAAGGTGAATGTTATTTCTAGTTTACCTTACCCCTCTTCTGTGAGGGAAGTTCATTCGTTCCTTGGCCATGCAGGTTTTTACAGGAGATTTATTAAGGACTTTAGTAAGGTAGCACTTCCCTTATCCAGATTACTGCAGAAGGATATTGAGTTCGAGTTCAGTGAGGATTGCAAACAAGCGTTTGATAAGCTGAAGACTGCTCTGACTCAAGCTCCAATTGTGAGAGGACCAGACTGGAGCCAGCCATTTGAAATCATGTGCGATGCTTCCAACCATGCAGTAGGAGCAGCGCTGGCTCAGCGTGAAGGTAAGGATCCCTTTGTTGTTGCTTATGCGTCGAAGACTTTAGACACTACCCAGTCCAATTATACTACCACTGAGAAAGAGCTTCTTGCTATTGTTTTTGCTCTGGATAAATTCCGAGCTTATTTACTTGGTACTAAAGTAGTAGTGTATTCGGACCATGCAGCTTTAAAGTACCTACTAGCTAAAAAGGAGTCCAAACCAAGACTTATACGTTGGATACTACTGTTACAAGAATTTGATTTAGAAATAAAGGATAGGAGTGGTAATCAGAATTTAGTGGCAGACCACCTGAGTCGCCTTGAGCATATTAAGGATGATTCTACTCCTATAGATGATAATTTTCCTTTTGATAACCTGCAAGCAGTATCTGAGGTAGTCCCTTGGTATGCACCTGTAGCTAATTATTTAGTTAGCCGCACATTTCCTCCAAAATTTTCTAAGCATCAAAGAGACAAGCTGAAAAGCGAGTCTAAATATTATATATGGGATGACCCGTATTTATGGAGATGTGGCGCTGACCAAGTAATTAGACGTTGTGTGCCTCAATCAGAATTCCAGTCCATTTTAGAGGCCTGTCACTCATCTGAGAGTGGAGGACATTTTGGCCCTCAAAGAACAGCTAGAAAGATCTTAGATTGTGGATTCTGGTGGCCTACTCTTTTTAGAGACGCTGCTGAGTTTTGTAAATCTTGTCTCCCATGCCAGAAATTTGGTAATATATCCAGAAGGGATGAGATGCCTCAACAAATTATGCTTTTCTATGAAATTTTTGATGTTTGGGGTATTGACTTCATGGGTCCATTTCCAAATTCTAATGGATATTTTTATATATTGTTAGCTGTGGATTATGTTTCCAAATGGGTGGAAGCAATTCCTACCCGTACTAATGATGCTAACACTGTTGTTTCCTTTGTGAGAAACCATATTATATGTCGCTTCGGATCACCACGAGCAATCGTGAGCGATCAAGGCACCCATTTTTGTGACAGGAAACTAACAGGATTAATGAAGAAACATGGGATAATTCATAAAGTTGCAACAGCTTACCATCCCCAAACTAATGGGCAAGCCGAGTTGTCAAACAGAGAAATTAAGCATATCTTACAAAAGATAGTAAAGCCTCATAGAAAAGACTGGAGCACCAGGCTACAAGATGCACTCTGGGCATATAGAACAGCGTATAAGACACCCATTGGGATGAGTCCTTTCCGCTTAGTTTATAGAAAAGCTTGTCATCTCCCAGTTGAAGTAGAGCACAGAGCCTTTTCGGCAGTTAAGGAGTGCAAGATGGGAATTGAGAAAGCCAGAGCTGAAAGGAAGTTGCAACTGCAGGAACTAGAGAGCCTTCGCCTAGAAGCTTATGAGAACTCAAGAATATACAAGGAGAAGATGAAGGCTGTACATGATCAGCACATCAAGAAGAAAGAGTTCCAACCTGGGGATTTCGTCCTCCTTTACAAATCTCGATTAAGGCTCATGCCAGGTAAGTTGAGATCACGATGGGAAGGTCCATACAGAGTAGAAAAGGCCGAACCGTACGGAGTTTATCACCTAAGCCATCCTTCAAGCTCTGAACTTATTAAAGTTAATGGACAACGCCTGAAGCTATACCATGGCGAGAAGATGCAGAGAAACAAGGAGCTTGAGATCTTCCTCTTGGAAGATCCCCACATAGCAGAAGATTGAGCTAGTGGAGCGTCCAACTTACGGACGTTAAAGCAAAGTGCTAGGTGGGAGACAACCCACCATGGTATGATTGTTTTTTTCTTTATTTTTAGTTTCTCCTATTCAATAACTCTTCTCTTTATTAGTACTTTTGTGCATCTGCATTTACATGTTTCTATTTTTGAAAAAAAAAAAATTTTGCTAAGCAACGCGATCGCATCAGCGACGCGTCCGCGTCGCAAGGAGAGTAAAGAAAAATAAAAATGAACAAAGAGTCACGCTGGAGCGTGGCTAGAGGCGTGCCAATGGCACCAATCGACCCACGCGACCGCGTCGCTGACGCGTCCGCGTCTCATGGGGATAATGGCCTCCCACGCGACCGCGTGCCCCACGCGGCCGCGTGCCTTGAGTTTTCGACGTAAAAAGGGTGCACAATGAAATATTGTGCGAGAGTGGTGATGGATTCGTGTTGGAAGCACAATCCTTATCACGCGACCGCGTCGCCGACGCGGCCGCGTCATCCATTTTCTGAAGCACACTGGCGCGATCGCGTGACCCACGCGATCGCGCCACTCCAATTTTGGCAAATAAATTAATTTGAACAGAGAGTGGTGCTGGCGCGAGGCTGCACTCGCGCCAGAAGCATAACATGGGTCACGCGATTGCTTGACCGACGCGATCGGGTCACCATACTTGAAGTGCATCCACGCGAACGCGTGCCCCACGCGGCCGTGTTGCATGCGCCGCACAGCTCAACCTAAAATTGCCACATATCTTATCTTTCCCTCCTCCAAATCCTACTTTTTCTTTTCCCTCCTTATTTCTTCCTTCTCCCTTCTTCCTTCTTTCTCACTGATAATGCAAAATTGTTACTCAGGTTGTAAAATTTGTTGTTCGTTCTCTCTCTGGTAATGGCGCCAACAAACTGGTGCACAATACCATGGTCTAAACATAACTTCACAACTTCGCACAACTAACCAGCAAGTGCACCGGGTCGTCCAAGTAATAAAACCTTACGTGAGTAAGGGTCGATCCCACAGAGATTGTCGGCTTGAAGCAAGCTATGGTGACCTTGTAAATCTCAGTCAGGCGGATATCAAATGGTTGTGGAGTTTTCGAAAATAATAATAAATAAACAGAAAATAAAGATAAAGATACTTATGTATATCATTGGTGAGAATTTCAGATAAGCATATAGAGATGCTTTTGTTCCTCTGAACCTCTGCTTTCCCGCTATCTTCATCCAATCAGTCTTACTTCTTTCCATGGCAAGCTTTATGTAAGGGCATCACCGTTGTCAATGGCTACATCCCATCCTCTTGTGAAAAAGGTCCAAATGCTCTGTCACGGCACGGCTAATCATCTGAGGTTCTCGATCATACTAGAATAGGATTCACCCTCCTTTTGCGCCTGTCACTACGCCCAGCACTCGCGAGTTTGAAGTTCGTCACAGCCATCCCTTCACAGATCTTAGTCGGAATACCACAGACAAGGTTTAGACTTTCCGGATCTCAGGAATGGCCATCCATGGGTTCTAACTTATACCACAAAGATTCTAATATCTCGGACTCGGTCCCCTGTATTAGATATCTAAGAGATATTCATTCTAGCTTGTTTTCATGTAGAACGGAAGTGTTTGTCAGACACGCGTTCATAAGTGAGAATGATGATGAGCGTCACATAATCATCACATTCATCATGTTCTTGGATGCGAATGGATATCTTAGAAGTGGAATAAGATGAATTGAATAGAAAATAGTAGTACTTTGCATTAAATCATGAGGAACAGCAGAGCTCCACACCTTAATCTATGGAGTGTAGAAACTCTACCGTTGAAAATACATAAGTGATAAAGGTTCAGGCATGGCCGAATGGCCAGCCCCCAAACGTGATCAATATGATCCTAAGATGAACTAAAAATCATAAGATGATCCGAAGATGTCAAATACAATAATAAAAAGTCCTATTTATACTAAACTAGTAACTAGGGTTTATAGAAGTAAGTAATTGATGCATAAATCCACTTCCAGGGCCCACTTGGTGTGTGCTTGGGCTGAGCTTGAAGTTTACACGTGGAGAGGTCATTCTTGGAGTTGAACGCCAGTTTGTAGCGTGTTTCTGGCGTTCAACTCTGGCTTGTGACGTGTTTCTGGTGTTTAACTCCAGACTGCAGCATAGAACTGGCGTTCAACGCCCTTTTGCGTTGTCTAAACTCGGCCAAAGTATGGACTATTATATATTGCTGGAAAGCCCTGGATGTCTACTTTCCAACGCAATTGAAAGCGCGCCATGTTGAGTTTTGTAGCTCTAGAAAATCCACTTTGAGTGCCGAGAGGTCAGAATCCAACAGCATCAGCAGTCCTTCTTCTACCTCTGAATCTGATTTTTGCTCAAGTCCCTCAATTTCAGCCAGAAAATACCTGAAATCATAGAAAAACACAGATACTCATAGTAAAGTCCAGAAATGTGAATTTAACATAAAAACTAATGAAAACATCCCTAAAAGTAACTAGATTCTACTAAAAACAATGCCAAAAAGCGTATAAATTATCCGCTCATCACAACACCAAACTTAAATTGTTGCTTGTCCCCAAGCAACTGAAAACCAAATAGGATAAAAAGAAGAGAATATACTATAAATTCCAAACTATCAATGAAACATAGCTCCAATCAGATGAGCGGGACTTGTAGCTTTTTGCCTCTTGAATAGTTTTGGCATCTCACTTTATCCATTGAGGTTCAGAATGATTGGCATCTATAGGAACTCAGAGTTCAGATAGTGTTATTGATTCTCCTAGTTCAGTATGTTGATTCTTGAACACAGCTACTTTATGAGTCTTGGCCGTGGCCCTAAGCACTTTGTTTTCTAGTATTACCACCGGATACATAAATGCCACAAACACATAACTGGGTGAACCTTCTCAGATTGTGACTCAGCTTTGCTAAAGTCCCCAATTAGAGGTGTCCAGGGTTCTTAAGCACACTCTTCTTTTGCTTTGGACCTTGACTTTAACCGCTCAGTCTCAAGTTTTCACTTGACACCTTCACGCCACAAGCACATTGTTAGGGACAGCTTGGTTTAGCCGCTTAGGCCAGGATTTTATTCCTTTAGGCCCTCCTATCCATTGATGCTCAAAGCCTTGAGATCCTTTTTATTACCCTTGCCTTTTGGTTTTAAGGGCTATTGGCTTTTTGATCTTGCCTCTTGGTTTTAAGAGCTTTTGGCTTTTTCTGCTTGCTTTTTCTTTTTTTTTCTATTTTTTTTCGCCATTTTTTTTTCTGCAAGCTTTGTATTCACTGCTTTTTCTTGCTTCAAGAATCATTTTTATGATTTTTCAGATTATCAAATAACATGTCTCCTTGTCATCATTCTTTCAAGAGCCAACATATTTAACATTCTTAAACAACAACTTCAAAAGACATATGCACTGTTCAAGCATTCATTCAGAAAACAAAAAGTATTGTCACCACATCAATATAATTAAACTAAGTTCAAGGATAAATTTGAAACTCATGTACTTCTTGTTCTTTTGAATTAAAACATTTTTCATTTAAGAGAGGTGATGGATTCATATTCACTACTTTAAGGCATAGACACTTAGACACTAATGATCATGTAATAAAGACACAAACACAGATAAACACTTAGCATAGAGAAAATGAAAAACAGAGAATGCAAGAACAAGGAATGAGTCCACCTTAGTGATGGTGGCGTTTCCTTCTTGAGGAACCAATGATGTCCTTGAGCTCTTCTACGTCTCTTCCTTGTCTTTGTTGCTCCTCCCTCATTGCTCTTTGATCTTCTCTAATTTCATGGAGTATGATGGAGTGTTCTTGATGTTCCACCCTTAGTTGTCCCATGTTGAAACTTAATTCTCCTAGGGAGGTGTTGATTTGCTCCCAAAAATTTTGTGGAGGAAAGTGCATCCCTTGAGGTATCTCAGGGATTTCTTGATGATGAGCTTCCTCACGTGTTTCTTGAGCTCTATGAGTGGGCTCTCTTGTTTGCTCCATCCTTTTCTTAGTGATGGGCTTCTCTTCCTCAATGGGAATGTCTCCTTCTATGAAAGCTCTAACTGAGTAACATAGATGGCAAATAAGATGAGGGAAAGCTAGCCTTGCCAAGGGGGAGGACTTTTCGGCTATTTTGTAGAGTTCAAGGGAGATGACTTCATGAACTTCTACTTCATCACCAATCATGATGCTATGAATCATGATGGCCCGATCCACAGTAACTTCAGATCGGTTGCTAGTGGGGATGATGGAGTGCTGGATGAACTCCAACCATCCTCTAGCCACAGGCTTAAGGTCCAGTCTTCTAAGTTGAACCGGTTTTCCTTTTGAGTCAATCTTCCATTGAGCTCCTTCCACATATATGTCCATGAGGACTTGGTCCAACCTTTGATCAAAGTTGACCCTTCTAGTGTAGGGGCGTGCATCTCCTTGCATCATAGGCAAGTTGAACGCCAACCTCACATTTTCCGGACTAAAATCTAAGTAATTTCCCCGAACCATGGTGAGATAATTCTTTGGGTTCAGGTTCTTACTTTGATTATGGTTCTTAGTGATCCATGCATTAGCATAGAACTCTTGAACCATTAGAATTCCGACTTGTTGGATGGGGTTTGTTAGAACTTCCCAACCTCTTCTATGGATCTCATGTCGGATCTCCGGATACTCATTTCTCTTGAGCTTGAAAGGGACCTCGGGGATCACCTTCTTCTTGGCCACAACATCATAGAAGTGGTCTTGATAAGCTTTGGAGATGAATCTTTCCATCTCCCATGACTCGGAGGTGGAAGCTTTTGTCTTCCCTTTCCCTTTTCTAGAGGATTCTCCGGTCTTGGGTGCCATCAATGGTAATGGAAAAACAAAAAGCTTATGCTTTTACCACACCAAACTTAGAATATTGCTCGCCCTCGAGCAAGAGAAGAAAGAATAGATGAAGAAGAAGAAGAAAATATGGAGGAGAGGAGGGAGAGGTGTATTTGGCCAAGAAGGGGAAGAGAATGTTGTGTTGTGTGAAAATGAGGAAGAAGGGAGGGCTTTATATAGGGAGGGGAGGGGGGTTAAGGTTCGGCCATATAGGGTGGGTTTGGGGTGGGAGATTGGTTTGAATTTTGAAGGTAGGTGGAGTTTATAAGGTAGGTTTTTGGGGAAGAGTGGATGGATGTGAGTGGTGAAGTGGTGATAGGGAAGAGAGATTGAGGTGATTGGTGAAGAGTTTTGGGGAAGAGTGTTTATTGGGAAGAGAGGATGAACATTGAGAAGAGGGAAGAGAATGAGTGGTGGTAGGTGGGGGTCCTGTGGGGTCCACAGATGCTGAGTTGATCCTGTGGGGTCCACAGATCCTGAGGTGTCAAGGAATTGCATCCCTGCACCAATTAGGCATGTAAAATGCCTTTGCATGCAATTCTGGCATGTAAACGCCGAATTGATGCTTGTTCTGGGCGTTCAGTGCCCAGATGCTTGTTTTTGGCATTCAGCGCCAGCTCTTCCTCAGTGTGCATTTCTGGCATCTGAACGCCAGGATGCTGCTTGTTTCTGGCGTTCAACGCCAGATCCATGCTCTGTTCTGGCGTTAAACACCAGCCAGATGCTCCTTACTGGAGTTTAAACGCCAGTAAGATCCTCCTCTAGGGTGTGATTTTTCTTCTGCTGTTTTTGATTCTGTTTTTGATTTTTCTATTTATTTTGTGACTCCACATGATCATGAACCTAATAAAACACGAAAGAACAATAAAAATAAAAATAAAATTAGATAAATAAAAATTGGGTTGCCTCCCAACAAGTGCTTCTTTAATGTCAATAGCTTGACAGTGGGCTCTCAAGGAGCCTCACAGATGTTCAGAGCATTGTTGAGACTCCCCAACACCAAACTTAGAGTTTAGATATGGGAGTTCAACACCAAACTTAGAGTTTGGTTGTGGCCTCCTAACACCAAACTTAGAGTTTGACTGTGGGGGCTCTGGTTGACTCTGTTTTGAGAGAAGCTTACTGTGCCTCTTTTCCATGTTTACAGAAGGATGTCCTTGAGTTTTAAACTCAAGGGAGTCCTCATTCAATTAAAGGACTAATTCACCTCTATTAACATCAATCACAGCTCTTGCTGTGGCTAGGAAGGGTCTTCCAAGGATGATGGATTCATCCTCATCCTTCCCAGTATCTAGGATTATGAAATCAGCAGGGATGTAAAGGCCTTCAACCTTTACTACTATGTCCTCTACTTGTCCATAAGCCTATTTTCTGGAATTGTCTGCCATCTCTAATGAGATTTTAGCAGCTTGTACCTCAAAGATTCCGAGTTTCTCCATTACAGAGAGTGGCATGAGGTTTATTCCTGACCCAAGATCACATAGAGCCTTCTCAAAGGTCATGGTGCCTATGGTACAAGGTATTAGGAACTTTCCAGGATCCTGTTTCTTCTGAGGCAGTCTCAGTTGATCCAATGCATTTAGTTCATTGGTGAACAGGGGAGGTTCATCTCTCCAAGTCTCATTACCAAATAAATTGGCATTCAGCTTCATGATTGCACCAAGGAACATGGCAACTTGCTCTTCAGTAACATCCTCATTCTCTTCAGAAGAAGAATACTCATCAGAGCTCATGAAGGGCATAAGGAGGTTCAATGGAATCTCTATGGTCTCTAGATGAGTCTCAGATTCCTTTGGTTCCTCAGAGGGGAACTCCTTAGTGATCACTGGACGTCCTAGGAGGTCTTCCTCCTTGGGATTCACGTTCTCTCCTTCCTCCTTGGATTCGGACATGATGGTTATATCAATGGCCTTGCACTCTCCTTTTGGATTTTCTTCTGTATTGCTTGGGAGAGTACTAGGAGGGATTTCAGTGATCCTTTTACTCAGCTGGCCCACTTGTGCTTCCAAATTTCTAATGGAGGACCTTGTTTCATTCATGAAACTCACAGTGGCCTTAGATAGATCAGAGACTAAATTTGCTAAGCTAGATGGATTCTGCTCAGAATTCTCTATCTGTTGCTGAGTGGATGATGGAAAAGGCTTGCTATTGCTAAACCTGTTTCTTCCACCATTATTAAAGCCTTGTTGAGGCTTTTGTTGATCCTTCCATGAGAGATTTGGGTGATTTCTCCATGAGGGGTTATAGGTGTTTCCGTAAGGTTCACCCATATAATTTACCTCTGCTATTGCAGGGTTCTCAGGATCATAAGCTTCTTCTTCAGAAGATGCCTCTTGAGTATTGTTGGGTGCAGCTTGCATTCCATTCAGACTCTGAGAAATCATATTGACTTGCTGAGTCAATATTTTATTCTGAGCCAATATGGCGTTCAGAGTATCAATTTCAAGAATTCCCTTCTTCTGAGGTGTCCCATTATTCACAGGATTCCTTTTAGAAGTGTACATGAACTGGTTATTAGCAACCATGTCAATGAGTTCTTGAGCTTCTGTAGGCATTTTCTTTAGGTGAATGGATCCACCTGCAGAAGTATCCAATGACATCTTAGCTAATTCAGACAGACCATCATAGAATATATCCAGGATGGTCCATTCTGAAAGCATGTCAGAAGGACACTTTTTGGTCAGTTCCTTGTATCTCTCCCAAGCTTCATAGAGGGATTCACCTTCTTTCTGTCTGAAGGTTTGAACATCCACTCTAAGCTTACTTAGCTTTTGAGGAGGAAAGAACTTGGCTAAGAAAGCCTTGACCAGCTTATCCCAAGAGTTCAGGCTATCCTTAAGTTGAGAGTCCAACCATATTCTAGCTCTGTCTCTCACAGTAAAAGGGAAAAGTATGAGCCTGTAGACTTCAGTATCTACTCCATTAGTCTTTACAGTATCACATATCTACAAGAATTCAGTTAAGAATTGAAAAGGATCTTCAGATGGAAGTCCATGAAACTTATAGTTCTGCTGCATCAGAGAAACTAATTGAGGTTTCAGCTCAAAGTTGTTAGCTCCAATGGCAGGAATGGAGATGCTTCTTCCATGTAAATTGGAATTAGGTACAGTGAAGTCACCAAGCATCCTCCTTGCATTATTATTATTTTCGGCTGCCATCTCCTCTTCCTGTTCGAAAATTTCTGAAAGGTGCTTGCTGGATTATTGTAATTTAGCTTCTCTTAGTTTCCTTTTCAGAGTCCTTTCAGGTTCTGGATCTGCTTCAACAAGAATGTTCTTGTCCTTGCTCCTGCTCATATGAAAGAGAGGGAACAGAAAAATAATAATAATAGGGATCCTTTTTGCCCAGGTATAGATGTTCCCCTGTGTGAGTAGAAGAAAAGAAGAGTAGAAGAAAAGAAGAAGAGAAAATCTGAACTCAGAGAGAGAGAGGGGGTTCGGATTTTTGGTGAGTGAGGAAGAGATGTTAGTAAATAAATAAATAAATAGAAGAAGATGAGAGGGGGAAGTTTTCGAAAATAATTTTTGAAAAAGAGTTAGTGATTTTCGAAAATTAGGAATGAAATCAAATTAAAATAAAAAATGTTTGTGTTTTGTCTTTCTCCTATGAAAAATGCTTGCTGTTTGAGATCTTCTATTCTTTTTTGCGAGATGCCGGGATGTAAGTAGATTTTCCTTGATACCTTGTTTTGTTACTGCCTCCAAAGGATGCCCCAAGGCTTTGGTTTGAGTCTTGGGGTTTTCCTTTCCTGTTTGTTCGTCTGTCGAGTTGTTTTGCACTTCATCCGAGATGTTTTGTTAGTAATCCACTCTTCTTTTCTTATTGTAGGGTTTAGTTGGCCTCATGTCTTCTCGCAATAACGTTGTAGAGATGTCTTCCCAGGTTCCCGAGGGCATGGCCGATTGGGTGGACTCGATGGTTCTTATGTGTGTCTCTTTAGTTGATTCTGAGTTTTGCGCGCAGCTTAGGCAGTTTCATAGGGTCTGTAGTAATCCTGGTGATGAGAAGAATTATGAACTTGTCCCTCCCTCTTCTGAGGAGAGAGTTTGCTTTTCTACTCGGGTTGTTGATGATCGCCCTTTCTTTTATGTTTATGATTTTTTCTTCGGTCAGCTGGGTATCACCCTTCCTTTTACTCAATTTGAAACCGACCTCTAATGGTCCTGTAATGTTGCCCCTTCTCAACTTCACCCCAATTCTTGGGGTTTCATAAAAATTTTCCAATTGTTGTGCAATGGTTCTGGTATTCCTGCTTCCCAATCTCTCTTTTTCTATCTGTTTGTCTTGACTAAGCCCGGTGTGATAAAAAAGAAGTCAGCTTAGGTCTCCTTTGGTTCCACCCAGGGAAAGAAGGTCTTTTCCATGTTTGACGAGTCATTCCGTGATTTTAAAAACTACTTTTTTAAGGTCCGAGCTGTTGAAGGAGCTCGGCCCTTTTTTTTGGATGAAAATGACGAACCTGCTTTTCCCTTGGAGTGGCGAAAAGATGTGAGGGTCTCTAGATATGCGTGGGAAATGTTGGATGAGGCTGAGCGAGCTTTTGCAACTGTCTTGGAAGAACGCTGGGGTCATCCTCCCCATCTTGACACAAAGAAATTTCTGACCAATCTTTCTCTTCTTCAAACTAAACTGGGTAACTTGTATTTCCTTTATTATCTGTTTATGTTGCTTGTAGCTGTCTTTCCGACTTATCTGACTTGTAGCTTAATTTCTGTTTTATTTTCAGAGGCAATGAAGAATAATGAATCCATGAAAGCTTTTAAGAGGGCGTAGAGGGCGACTGCTGCCAGAAATATTGCGGCCAAGGCGGCTGGAGAGGGGTCCTCCCAAGTGCGCGAGAAGCCATCAGTGCCGAGTTCTCCTGGGGTGAAGAAGGTGATCCCTACACCCCGAGTCCGTTTGGTGGATCCTCACCCCACTTCTGTCGCTCCATCTGTTGCTCCTCCCAATAAAAAACAAAAAACAGCTGAGCCCTTCGACCTCGATGCTCCTGATTTTAATGCCATTGAATTTGTGGATCAGCAAATCGGTCCCTATGGCGCCCTCTCCATGGATGATGTGTCCATCCTCCATCACTTGAAATTTATGGCCCGAAATCACGTAAAGATGGCGTATATGGCGGCTGCCATATATCGGACTGCTCAGAATCTCCCTCTCCATGCCACTAAAGCGTTTATGGAGGAGGCAAAACAAGAGTTTGATCGGATGAAGGAGTTGAAGGAGGAACTTGAGATAAAGGTAGCCAAG